>NC_058518.1:353667080-355159580 GCF_904849725.1 Hordeum vulgare subsp. vulgare | reverse complement strand
TTAGCAGTTTCGCGTTCAATGCATTTAAGACATGGAGGAATGAATTCAACTTGATCAGCACTGATCTGTTGAGCTAGTAATGAATCATTTTCCATACGAAGATCATCATGAGACATCCTCAGCTTCTCAAGATCAAGCTTCCTTTGAAGAAATTCATAGGAAAGCTACTCATGATCAGTGAGGAGTGTATCATAACGATCCTGAAGATTATCAAATCTAGACTGAAAACTTTTCACATCTTCACTGAGGATTTGGGTAAGGTTCATTTCATCATTCAACAGATCATCACTTTTATCTAGTAGTTTCTGAAGATTTTCCAGGGCAGTTTGTTGTTTAGTGGCAATGATAGCAAGTTTACTGTAACTGGGTTTCTTATAATCATCAGGTTCACAGTCACTTGAATCAGAGGAGGAGGCATTATTTGGTACCTTTGAACCTTTTGCCATGAAGCAATAGGTTGGAGCGAAGTCATCAGCATAGTCATCAGTATGGATGGTGCAATCATTTTCTTCAAGATTGAAGATTGACTTGCTGACGAAAGTGGTTGCCAGTGCAAGACTAGCCTGTCCGGATTCTGAGTCTTCATCAGAACCCTCTTCGTCATCACATTCCTCTGATTCAGCCTCGGAGTCCATTTCCTTGCCAATAAGTGCCCGAGCCTTTCTGAAACTAGTCTTCTTGTGTGATGAGGGCTTTGAAGATGAGGATTTTGAAGATTTCTTCTTCTTCTTCAAGTCATCAGAACTGTCATCCTTGTATTTCTTCTTCTTTGATTCCTTTCCCCAACGGGGACAATCAGCAATGTAATGACCTGATTTCTTGCACTTGTGGCAGGTTCGTTTCTTGTAGTCCTCAGATGAAGATTCTGATTTCCTCATGTCTCTTCTTGAAGATTTACCGAACTAGCCACGTCGTGTAAATCTCTGGAATTTCCTCACGAGCATTGCAAGCTCCTGTCCAAATTCTCCAGGGTCACAAATGCTATCATCTGTGTCTTCTTCTTCAGATGAGGAAATTGCTCTAGCCTTCAGTGCACGTGGTCTGGAATAGCTTGGTCCATATAGATCTCTCTTTTCTTCTAGATGGAATTCATGAGTATTTAGCCTTTCAAGTATATCAGCTGGATCAAGCATCTTGTAGTCTGGTCTTTCTTGAATCATCAGAACTAAAGTATCAAATGAACAATCCAAAGATCTCAGCAGTTTCTTCACAACTTCGTGATCAGTGATGTCTCGAGCTCCTAGTGCTTGCAGTTCATTTGATATGTCAGTGAGGCGATCAAAGGTGTCTTGGCAGCTTTCATTGTCATGTCTCTTGAAGCGATTGAAAAGATTGCAAAGAATATCAACACGAGAGTCACGCTGGGTTGATACTCCTTCATTTACCTTGCACAGTCTCTCCCAGATCAGTGTTGCAGAGCCCAAAGCACTTACTCTTCCAAACTGGCCTGGGCTCAGATGGCCACAGATGATGTTCTTCGCTTGAGAATCGAGTTGCTTGAATTTCTTCACATCAGCAGCAGAGACACTAGCAGAGATGATGGGGACGCCATGTTCCACAATATACCAGAGATCATTATCAATAGCTTGTAGATGCATTTGCATTTTGTTCTTCCATAAGGGAAAGTTCTTTCCTTCGTAGGTAGGACATGCTGCAGTCACCTTAAACATGCCTGCAGTCGACATAACTAAAACTCCAGGTGGTTAAACCAAAATCACACAGAACAAGGGAGTACCTTGCTCTGATACCAATTGAAAGTGCGTTATATCGACTAGAGGGGGGGTGAATAGGAGATTTTTAGAATTTCATCACTGAGGAAATTCCTTTTGAGGAAATTCCTTTTGAGGAAATTCCTCACTGATGACTAACTTACAGTGGAAACAGTAAAGGATCAGAAGTGCAAAGTTTCACAACATCAGTTTTTCAGAGTGAAGAATGTGAAAACGGATTGCACTGTGAGCAGGCACGCAGAATACATAGGAGGATTAACTGACGTGAAGAATTTGGGGTTGAGGAAATTCAAAGAAAGTCTTCAGCAAATTCTTCAAACAGTCGCAGTGAAAGTCATCAACACATAATACGAGGAAAGTAAGGAGTTGAGGAATTAGAACCCGTTTCTCAGTGAAGACAGTCATTTATGACCCAGTTCCAACTGCTGTGACAGTCGTACATCTGGTTGGGAGCGGCTTGGTATTGAAACCAAAGGACACATAATCCCGGGACACACAGTCCCTACCGTATTCTCCTTGAGCTAAGGACACACAGTCCTCGCCCAACACTCGTGGTAAGTCTTCAGGGCAGACTTCCAAACCCTCACAAACTTGGTCACCCGGCGATCCACAATTGACTGCTAGAAATCTCTAGACCATGACGCCTAACCGTCTGGAGGATGGCACAGTCCTCAAAGGTAAAAGGCTTCAGTCCCACACACGAAGAACTTCTTTAGTGATGCTCAATCACTAGGTTTGGTTTGTGGTTTCGGTGTATGGTGTATTTCCTCACTGATGAATTACTCTTGAAGACTCTGAGGAATTGGGTTGCTCTTATGACAAGTGTCAGTTTCTAACGGAGCAGCCAACCAGCTAGTGGTTGTGGGGGTTGGCTATTTATAGCCTGGGAGCATCCCGACATGATTTGACACTAATGCACTTAAATAATATGACCGTTGGAGTGGATAAGACCAGTGACTTGGCATGGCTATTGAAACGGTCAGAACCCTCAACTGTGAGAGTCCTCATGTCACTCATATTCCTCACTTGAGGCTTTTGGTAGGATTAGGCTTGGGTTGAGCATCATGAGGAAATTCATTCCAAAGTGTAACTTCGACCCCCTTTAACAGTACGGTGTTCCTAGTACTCAAATGCGAAGAAAATAAAACATAAAGGGTAAGTCTTCATGCTTCAAATTCTTCAGAGTGATTTTCTTCAGGACACACCGGATTCCTCAATATCAGTATCTTCATGAGTAATATCAATTTCATCGCAGATTCCTCACGACTCATTTCTTCACCTTCAGACCAATTTCTTCAACCAAAGATATACATTTTTAGGGGTCGATATTCTTCAAATATCTCAAACTCCTCAATGACTTATAGATCCTGTGTACACTCATAAACACATTAGATACTTAACCTATAAGTCTTAAAACCACCAAAATCACTAAGGGGCACTAGATGCAGTTACAACATCCAATTATTGTTTAGTTGATTTGGATCTTTTGGCCTATTGGATGGACAAGAATGCCTAGGAACCACCTCTAGCTATTTATCTCAACTTGTTTAAAATTCTTTCTTGCTGATCATAAAATTTGAACAAGTGTTTATTCAGAACATCCGGGTAAGGAGCACTCGGAGCCACAAATATGAATAGGATTGAACTTTAAAACCTTCTGAGTGCACTTCGGCCAGACCGATCCATTCCTCTTCGATCCCACTCGGTCATCAGATTGATGTACTTATTACGCCCTCGGAGAGCCGATCCAAACTTTCTCGGTCTCACCGAAACGCTCTGTCTCGATAGTTATACGTATCAATGCTGCTGATTCTAAGTATATATATTGCACAAATGGTGTAGTTGAAAATTTCTTCAAACCGAACCTTGATACTTATGATATGCGTTGGGTTTTCCATGAAGAGGAACAAGTCATCGCAACACAATGTGGGTAAGTATTTCCCTCAGTTATGAAACCAAGGTTTATCGAACCAATAGGATTATCAGCCACAACCGTCTCCAGCGGGTGCACACAAAAGAACAAACATCTTGCACCCAACACGGGCAAGAGGGTCATCAATCCCCTTGGTCTCGTTATTTGCAAGCGAATGAGGTGTGTAGATAATTGTAAAATGAAAAATAAAATAAAATAAAATAAATGACATCAAGGTATCAGAGGGTTTAGCAATATGTTGCGAATAGACCCCGATGCCATATTTTCCCCCAATGACATCTCTCGTAAAAATAGCACATGGTGGGTAAGCAAATTACTGTTGGGCAATTAATAGAAGAGTGGATAGTATACAATTTTCACAGCAATGATCATGTAAATATAGGCATCACGTCCATTAAAAAATAGGCCGACTCATGCTTGCACCTATTACTATTACTTTGCTTCAAGAGCGCTTCTATGCTTGCCTCTCTAGTATTAAGTTCATGACGAACGAAGTAATACTTGGAGTAAGATGACATGATGTAGACAAAGTAAACTCAACCAATATGAATAAACTCCATAGTTTTACTCTTATTAGCAGCAACACAAAGACTCAACTTGTCCCCTTCTGTCACTGGAATATAGAAACTCGCCAGGTTGAATCTACTACAACGCACCTCTCTTGAACCTACTACAACACACCTCTCTCACCGAAGAAATATCAATCTAGTTGGCAAAGCTATTTCAATATATCAGAGAGAATTACGAAGCTATCATAATCATGCACATAAGAATCATATTATATATCATAGGAGACTCAAATATTTATCATGAATAATCTGAACATAAACCCACAATTCATCGAATCCCAACAAACGCACCGTACAAAAGAGTTACATCGTATGGATCAAAGGGAGGATGTGATGATCATTGTATTGAAGATCAAAGAGAGAGAGATTGCCAACTAGATACTAGCTATGGACCCGTAGGTGTGTAGTGAACTGCTTGCACATCATCATGAGGCCACCAAGGTTGATGAAGAAGCCCTCCGTGATTGACCCCCCCCTCCAGCAGAGTGCCAGAACGAAGCTCTAGATGGCCTCCCGTCGGAACCTAGACTTGCGGCAGCGTAAAATGTGTTTCAGGACCTCCCTCGTTGTTTAGGGTAGATTAGGATTTATAGGCTAGACAACGGAGTCGGGAGAGCCACGAGGGGGACACAAGCTATCAGGGCACCCCCAGGCCGCGCCCTATTGGCCTGTGGGGCCCTCATGCACCCTCCGCCCCCTACCGATGCTCCACGGTCTTGTTTTGGTCGAGAAAAAATTCACAAAAAGTTTCAGGTCAATTGGACTTCATTTGGTACTGAAAACCTGAAAAGTGGAAAAACACACAGAAAACAACAACTAGCACTAGGCACTGTCAATAGCTTAGTGCTCAAAAATAATATAAATTGGTAGATAAGTACATAAAAAGTGTTCTAAAATGATAACATAATAGAATGTAACAATAAAAAATTATAGATACGTTGGAGACGTATCAAGTATCCCCAAGCTTAATTCGTACTCGTCCTCGAGTAGGTAAATGTTAAAAACAGAATTTTTAATGTCAGATGCTATCCATGATGTAATCTTATGCATGTATTCTCACTAAGAAACGATGAATTAAGAAATATTAACACAACAATATTTGTAAGTATAAGGAACAATACAGTTACTTTTTCAGAGTGTATGATCCTCAAAGATTGTTTCACCCCTATGCATCTTTATTATATTAGCAAGGCATGGTTCCATCTTCACCACATAACTACAAATGTCAAGCACCACAGTGCTAAAGTTAGGCAATTGGATCATACCTTTTCAATATGCATCAACTTTTTATTCTTCACGCAATACATGAGCATGAACCATTTAGCATATAGGTGGAATATAATAAGGTGGTAGGTTTCGAAGGGGTTGAAAAGTGGAGAAGATAGTGTCGTATCAACTAGGCGTACCAACGGGCTATGGAGATGCCCATCGATATATATTGACACAAGGAGTAGGGATTGCCATGCAAATGACGCACTAGAGCTATAAGTGTATGAAAGCTTCACTGAAGCTTCACTGATTGCTCATGAAGACCTCGGGCATTTGAGGAAGCCGGTCATCGGAATATACAAGCCAAGTTTATAATATTTTTGATTCTCACTAGCTTATGAATGATATAACATGAGACTCTCTATATGATGAACATGGTGCCACTTTGAGGCACAAGTGTGGTAAAGGATAGTAGAAAAGTTCCTTCTCTCTTTTTCTCTCATTCATTTTTTATATTTGGTGGGCTCATTTGACCTCCCCCATCTTTATTTCCTCACCAGGAAAATTCTCTAATAATGATGATCATCACACTTTTGCTTACTTACAACTCATGGGTAACTCGGTATGATGAACTATAAAGCAACATGACTCAAATGTAAATGCCCCTGACAATGTACCAGGATGTCCAATGATCTAGCGTGACATGTATTCAACATATGATAATTGGTGGCGTTGCCACAAATATTATTACGAACGGTGGCTTTGCCACAAATACTATGTAAACTTTATATGATCATGCAAAGCAATATGATGATGAACAAACTAGTCATGTAAAATGATGATGGAATTTGCATGGCAATATATCTCAGAATGGCTATGGAAATGCCATAATAGATAGGCATGGTGGCTGTTTTTAGGAGGATATAATAAGGCTTATGTACAATAGAGCGTAGCATGTCATTGGGTTTGGATGCATCGGCGAAAGTTGCACCAATCCTCAAGGTGAGCATGGCCTATGCGCGACACAAGAGAGGCTAACAAATATGAGCAGGTGAGATTGCGTATGTCCATGGTGTCACATTAGTCATAAAGAACTCATATACTTATTGCAAAGTTTTATTAGTCTTATCACAAATCAAAGTGATACTTGCATGCCCCGAGGGAGAGGGTTGGTAGGAATTAACTATCGCGCGACTCCGACTCGAAACGACACTAGGTTTTCAACGAGGGATAGAAATGCTCATACATCATCACCAGGCCCTTTTAATTTTTTAGATGTTCAAGAAGTTTTAACATCTCTTAATATCGACACCTCTCTAAGTTAATGATTATGCACTCACACCTTTTCATATCACCACATCAATATCATTAACCACAATTTCACTATATGTGCTACATGATGGTTTTAATTATCACTCATTGAACCCTCATTATTTTTCATCTAGTCTAATGACCCATGCAAATTACCATTAGTGTTTATTAACTCTCAAAAAAATATAAGTGAGTAACGAGAGCATATTATTACTATAAAATATACACGCCACTGTGCTCAAAAAGATATAAGTGGAGTACTAGAGCACCTGCGAAGCTCAAAAGATATAAGTGAAACACATAAAGTATTCTAACAAATTATGATGATGGTGTCTCTCTCTCAAATATGTGTGTCCAGCAAACAATGATTTCGGCGAACTGAAAGTAAAAGTAAACAAAAGCAAATGACACTCCAAGCAAAACTCATATCATGCGATGAATAAAAATGTAGCTCCAAGTAACATACCGATGGATTGAGACGACAGAGGGGATGGCCTCCCGAGGCATCCCCAAGATTAGACGCTTGAGTCTTCCTAGAATATTACCTTGGGGTGCCTTGGGCATCCCCAATCTTAGGGTCTTGATACTTCTCATCCCTTTGTCCATCGAAATAATACCCCAAACTTGAAAACTTCAACCACACAAAACTCAACAAAACTTCGTGAGACCCGTTAGTACAGAAAACATAATAAACACTTTTTGGTGTTGTTAAAAATTGATTATTATTTTATTTTGGCATAAGGTAATGTATAAATTTACTTGAAACAAACAATATTAAAACATAGAAACACAATCATTACAGAGGCAATAATCATGTTATCACAATAAAACATAAAGTATAAATTTAAAATAAAGATAATTATTGGGTTGCCTCCCAACAAGCGCTATTGTTTTATGCCCCTAGCTAGGCATATTGCATAGTTTCAAGTGTTGTCATCCTTGACACTGAATCCATAAGTGGCCCTCATGATAGATTCATAAGGTGATTTGATTCTATTTCTAGGGAATTGTTCCATCCCTTTCTTTAATGGGAATTGGAACCTTATGTTGCCCTCTTTCATATCAAAGATTGCACCTATAGTTCATAGGAAATGTCTTCCAAGTATAATGGGACAAGTAGGATTGCAATCAATATCAAGCACAATAAAATATACAAACACATAATTATTGTTTACAATGATAAGCACATCATTAATTCTACCTAAGGGTTTCTTAATGGTAGAGTCCGCAAGATGCAAGTTAAGGGAACATTCTTCAATATTAGTGAGACCAAGCACGTCACATATAACTTTAGGTATAGTTGAAACACTAGCACCAAGGTCACACAAAGCATTATATTCATATTTATTTATATTAATTTTTATAGTAGGTTCCCACTCATCATGCAACTTTCTAGGAATAGAAACTTCAAGCTCAAGTTTCTCATCATAAGCTTTTACCATAGCTTCTACTATATGTTGAGTAAAAGTTTATTTTGTTCATAAGCATTGGCTGAGCTAATAATGATTGTATCAAGGAAATACATTCTATTAAATATAAAATATCATAATTAAAGTCCTTGTAATCCAAGATAGTGGGCACATCACTAGCTAAAGTATTTACCTCTCCAAACCGATTTTTTCAGTTTTATCATTAGAATCACCACCCTCCAAGAAAACGGGACGCTCCTTAACTAAAGTTGATTCGTCTCCAATCCATTTATCATTAGTATTCATACAAGTAAAAAACATTCAATAGGAGAAGTACCAATGATTTTAAGGTCTTCATCATGATTACGGTAAAAGCCGGGTGGAAGAGCCTTTTCTAGGAATTCTTGCTTAACTCTCAATTTAGCGGTCCTTTCCTTACTTCCATTGATTGAAACTTGCATAGATTTAATAGTCTCATTAAAATCATGCTTAGGAGGCAAAGCTTTACTTTTAGGAGTCTCTACATCAAGAGCAATTCTATCCACATTCTTAGCCGAAGTATCGATAATATGCAATTTTTCCTCTACGATAGAATTGAAAACTTTTTGAGAATTAATGAATTCCTTAATTGTATTATCAAGATTAGAGGGTGTCCTATTAGAATTCTTAGAATAATTTCCATAGGATTTGTCATAATAATTTCCATAGTTGTTGGAAGAATTACCGGGATACAACCTAGGATTGAAATAACCTCTATAAGCATTGTTGTTAAAATTATTTGGAGAGACAAAGTTCACATCAATAGCATCATTATTTTGTTCAATCACGGTAGACAAAGGCATATCATTGCGATCAACATGAGTGTTTTTATTAGCAACCAAGTCATAAGAGCGTCCACTTTTTCATTCAAAGTAGCGATTTCCTTAACAGAATTTACCTTCTTACGAGTTGGAGCTCGTTCGGTATGCCATTGAGAATAGTTGACCATGATGTTTTCCAGAAGTTTGGTGGCCTATCCTCAGGTCACCTCCATGAAGGTACCACCTGCGGTAGAATCTAGAAGATTTCTCGATGCAAAGTGTAGTCCTGCATAGAAATTTTTAATAATCATCCATACGTTCAAACCATGCGTAGGACAATTCCTTATCATAAATTTCATTCTATCCCAAGCTTGAGAAACATGTTTATATTATTTCTGTTTAAAATTCATTATTTGATTTCTTAGGGAGATGATCTTAGGAGGAGGAAAATACTTGGCAATGAAAGCACCTTTACACTTATCCCATGTTCTAATACTATTACGTGGCAAAGATGAAAACCAAGCTTTTGCTTTATCTCTAAGAGAAAAAGGAAAAAATAATAATTTCTGAATATCATTGTCCAGGTACTTTTAATTTTGCATATCACAAAGCTCCACAAAAGTATTGAGATGTGAAGCGGGATCCTCATTAGGACTTCCTGAAAACTGATCTTTCATGACAAGATTTAGCAATGAAGCATTAATATCAAAGGCATACGCACTAGTGGCGGGTGGTATAGGAGTACTAGTGAAATCATTATTATTAGTATTTGAAAAGTCACACAAATTTGTAGTATTTTGTGACATGGTGACGAAGTGAGCAAAGTGACAAGTGTAACAAGCAAACTAGAGAGCGAAGATGCAATCTAGTGACAAGCTAAGGAAGAAAAGATAAATATTTTTTGTATTTTTATTTATATGAGACAAACTAAATATAGCAGAAAATAAAGTAGGAACAAGTGAACGGAATTTTGTGTGTATTTACTTGATAGTTGGTGATGATATTCCCCGACAACGGCACCAGAAATCCTTCCTCACACTTGTGATCTATGTTGCATTTTCCGTGAAGAGGAACAGGTTATCGCAGCACAATGTAGGCAAGTATTTCCCTTAGTTATGAAACCAAGATTTATTTAAACAATAGGAATATCAACCACAACCGTCTTCAGTGGCTACACAAAAAAGAACAAACATCTTGCACCCAACGTGGACAAGAGGGTTGTCAATCCCCTTGGTCTCGTTATTTGCAAGAGGATGAATTGTGTAGATAATTGTAAAATGAAAAATAAAATAAAATCAAATAAATGGCCGAAAGGTATTGGAGGTTTTATCAATATGTTGTGAATAGACCCGGGGGGCATAGTTTTCCCTCATGGTATCTCTCATGAAAATAACACGTGCTGGGTAAACAAATTACTGTTGGGCAATTAATAGAAGAGTAGATAGTTATGTGATTTTCATGAAAATGATCATGTAAATATAGGAATCACTTACATGAACAAATAGGCCAACTCCTGCTTGCACCTATTACTATTAATTCACTTCGAGAGCACTTCTATGCTTGCCTCTCTATGTATTAAGTTTTGGACGAACGAAGTAATGCTTGGAATAAGATGACATGATGTAGACAAAGAAAATTCCACCAATATGAATAAAGCCCATCGTTTTACCCTTAATAGAAGGAACACAAATATGCAACTTGTCCCCTTCCGTCAGTGGGATATAGAAACTCACCACGTTGAACCTACTACAACACACCTCTCTCACCGAAGAAATATCAATCTAGTGGGCCCAAATAGATACTAGCTATGGACCCGTAGGTCTGCGGTGAAATACTCACACATCATCATGAGGGCTGCAAGGTTGATGAATAAGCCCTCCGTGATCGATCCCCCCTCGGGCAGAGTGTCGAAACTGAGCTCTAGATGGCCTCCCGTCGGAACAGATACTTGCGGCGACGTAAAAAGTGTTTCGGGACCTCCCTCGATGTTTTAGGGTAGATGAGAATTTATAGGCTAGAGAACAAAGTCGGGAGAGCCACGAGGGGGAACAAGCCATTAGGGTGTCCTCCCCCAGGCCATCCCATGTTGGTTTGTGCGGTCCTCGTGCACCCTCCTGCCTCGTTCTCATGCTCCATGGTCTTGTTTTGGTCCAGAAAAAATTCACAAAAATTTCCAGGTCAATTGTACTTTGTTTGGTACTGAAAACCTTAAAAGTGGAAAAACACGTAGAAAACAACAAAAAAAAAATTGGGCACTGGGTCAATAAGTTACTGCTCAAGAATAATATAAATTGATAGATAAGTACATAAAAAGTTTTCTAAAATGATAACATAATAGCATGGAACAATCGAAAATTATAGGTAAGTTGGATACGTATCAAACCTTTCCCCACCTTGCCACTTCCACCGTCTGGATTACCTAATCGTTCTTGTTTCTTTCCACGTGGTTTCATTGCCAGATTCCGCTCCCGACATCAACAATCTACACCGTCGTCGCCATCGTAGAGGATTGTCGCCAACTTAGGGTACAGATCGGATCTTTTTGTACTTCCTCAATCTGATTCTTAGCATGAAAATTTCCGCATCATCTTGCCACCTGCGTGGAACATGTATCCACTAGTAAAACTCATATATTTTAGGACTTGAGTGAAGAAATTATGGTTAGGATCTCGCTATACATACTTCAGACCGACCGAGATGGCTTGACCATTACACACAACATGCTTCGGTCTGACCAAATCAGTCTTGCTTGGTGTTACCGAAACGTGAGTTTAGTCTTCCATGTGGACTTCGAAGAGACCGATCACACAATCGGTGCGAACAAAATGTGTGCACAACGTCTGTGTTGTTTCCTCGGAATGACAGAACGATTTCACCCAATGAGACCAAAATGTATAGAGAGAAAACCTAAACTTTCTTCTAAACTTCAAATTTTACAAAAGCATCTCCATTTTATGATCCTCATCTTGACTATTCTCATCTCTTATATTCACACGGTCAGCTTATCAGGATGTCAAGGTGAGACAACAGTCAAAATAAATTTGAGGATGATGTTGAGCTCAGTGTAGGAACTAGTCTTGAAGGAAGTTTCAATTCCTAGTTCACCTAAGGCTGCCACACATGCGAGGAAGAGGAAAAATTTAGATGAAAAAGATACAGACTTCATTCTAGATGATGCAACGTCCGAACAGAAGGTTGTAGGTACTTATGACAAAGAGAGAGTTGTTGTTCAGAAGATCTCATCAATAACTGCAACAAAAAGAGGAATTTCTTTGGCACACACTACTGAAGGGAGTTCTGGTCGAGGGAAGTCCTAGCCCAAGAAGCAGGAAAGAAAGAGATTGATCCATGTACCTCCCATACTAATACGTCTCCAACATATGTATATTTTTCTGATTGTTTCATGTTATTTTTTTGTCAATCTTGTATGCTTTATATGCCATTTTATACCATTTTTGGAATTAACCTATTAACTCAATACCCAGTGCCAGTTGTTGTTTTTTGCGTGTTTTTCGTTTTCCATAAAATCTATACCAAACAGAGTCCAAATGTGAAGAAAATATATGATGATTTTTTCTGGACCAAAAGAAGACATGTGAGCTTTGGAGGGGGACCAGACGCCGCACAAGGCAGTGACAAGGGCAGGGGCATGCCATATGCCCTTGTGGAGCCCTTGTGGGTCCACATGCACCGCCTCTTCCTCCTATAAATTCCCAAATATCCTTAAAAAACTAAGGAGAGCCCTTAAACAAATTTTTTGCCGTCGAGAGTCTCTGTTCTTCCATGATCCCATTTGTAGGCCTCCCTCGGTACTTTGCCGAAGGGGCAATTGATCACGGAGACCGTCTTCATTAACCTTTCTGCCTTCCACATGATGTGTGAGTAGTCTCTATAGGACCTACAGGTCCATATCTATAGCTATATGTCTCTCTCTCTCATTTGATCTTCAATACAATGATCTCTCTCGAGACCTATTCAATGTAATCTTTGCGGTGTGTTTATTGGGATTCAATGAATTGCAACTTTATGTTTAGATTAATCATTGTAAGTTATAGATCCAATATGAGATTTATTATGTGTAATTTCATATACCTATGTATGCTTCTCGATCTATAAGTTTTTTTCCAAGTAGATGACTAGATCATCAAAGGGAGTGATGCATAGTAGTAGGTTGAACGTTGCGGTGTCCTAACTCTGTGAGAAGAGGAGTAGCGAGGCCTGTATTCGTATTGTTGCTACTAAGGATAAAATGATGGGGCATGGACATATTATTTGGTCTTACTTTGTCTACATCATGTCATATTGCTTAAGACGTTACTCTGTTTGTTATGAACTTAATACCATAGATACAAATAGGAGTCGGTCGATTGTTGGAGTAATAGTAGTAGATGAATGTAGCAGCCCGTCTACTTAACATGGACACAACGCATATATATTTATTGTTCCATGAATAATGACATCATAATTTGATTTTCTATCTATTGCCCAACAGTAATTTGTGCACTCACCGCTACTATCCTCACGAGAGAGATGCTTCTAGTGAACGCTATGGCCCCCGGGTCCATATTTACATTTTATATATCAAAAACATACAAAAATATTTGTTGTTATTTATTTACTTTTTATTTATATTTATCTATCCTTTACTATAAGATTTAATCCTTACAATTCATGATTGCAAGGGGCTTGACAACCTTCTTGCAGGCATTGAGTGCAAGTATTTGCTCTTCTGTGGGTGCAGGAACTGTTGATTGTGCGTTTGGATAACTTCCTATTGGTTTGATAAGCTTGGTTGTTAACTAAGGGAAATACATGTTGCTACTTTACTACATCATCCCTTCCTCTTCCAGAAAAAACCCAACGCTTCTACAAAGTAGGAGAAGAATTTCTCGCGCCATTGCGGGGTAAGTTATCAAACAATCGAGAGGTACCTTTACACAAACACCTTGCTTGCTTGCTTTATTTTTGCAATAACCATGTTGACTAAATAAAATTAAATAAAGCCTTATGGATCGGCACCCACTTGCTAATCTTTTCAAATTTGCTGCTTGTCTTAAACCAATAGCTACTAATGAAGGAATTACAAAAGTAAATACTATTGGGATACATTTGCTGAATGAAAGCAATGATTGCAATGATGCTTGTATGAATTCTACGAAAGTCAACTGTGCTAATATCATGATTGGGGTGGTGATGTTTCTTTTGATCTTGAGAATTTATTTAAGCCCCATAATGAATCTACTATTGATAATGAAATTTGCAATAGTATTGAAAGTGGATTTTGAATAGCATCAAATTTAGGTAAAAACAAATCCCACATACTTGGAGAATGATCAGTCTTACAATTTTATTGATAAAATTGGGTTTGGAGAGGTCGGGACTTTAGTTGATGTGAGTTCCACTACCATGGAAGATTGTAAAAATATGTGCATGTGGATTATGAGGAGAATATTTTACGTGATATCTATGTTGTAGAATTTGAAATGATCTTATGTGTAATTATAATGAGAGAAGAAAATATGGTTATAAAAATTTTCATCTCACTAAATTACCTCTCTTTGTGTTGGTATCATTAAGTTTCATTCTTCTTATATGCATATGCTATATATTACTTGTCCTGGTAATTTGTTTTCCCATAAAATTCCTATGAATATGAAGAGGCTAGACTTAAATTTGTTTGTTACATGTTATATGATGCTCTTTTTATGTTTCAATTCTTATCATTTATGTGAGCACCGTTAAAATCTCAAGTCTATCTTAATGACTACACAGAAAAGAGCTTGTTGGTAGACAACCCAATAGTTATCTTTACCTTTTCTTTTCAGTTCTTGTATGTCAGCATAGTTATTACTAATGTAGTAACTATGTTTGTATATTTTCTCTTGAGTTCTGTACCAAGTAAACCTTCCGGATGATTTGGATGATAGTTGAATCTATACGGTGGAGAAACAAACACTTTACGCCCAGTATTTGATTTTTCATTTTTTTACTAGAATGTGATAAATTGGTGAAATATTTACAGAGTTGTTAGATACAAATTTCACACGTTTTACTAATGATTCCTCAATTTTTTGACTTACACAAGTGTGGTTTCAATACAGATCTTTTCGTAGTGTTCTATTTTAGACATATTCTATTTTTGTTGCATAGTGTGCTTGTTTTAATGTTTCCATTGATTATATCAGGGGATATAAGTCATGGAGGAGTTAGTATATAGTTGTTATTATGCAAGAACAATTATTAATCTATTTATAACAATACATAAGGTGTTTGATCTTATTATTATACTAACGGATCTCGTGAAGTTCTCATTGAGTTTTGTGTGGTGAAGTTTCCAAGTTTTGGGTGACATTATGATGGATGAAGGAATAGGGAGCGGCAAGACCCTAAGATTGGGCATTCCCAATGCACCCCAAGGTAATATTCAAGGAATATCCTAGCGTCTAAGCTTGGGGATGCCCCGGATGGCATCCCCTCTTTCGTCTATTATCTCTCAGTATTTTCACTTGGAGGTGTATTTTTATTCATTATATGATATATGATCTGCTTGGAGCATCGCGTATTATATATTTTCTTGCTTGCCTTTTAGTTTGTCACAATAATTGTTTGTTGCACACCTATTATGAGAGACATGCATTCATTGGAATTTATTAGAATGTTCATTATGCTTTGCTTATATCTTTTGAATTTAGGCAATTATGCTCATGTGCTTCACTTATATATTTAGTGCGCGGTGGGAAATTATATTTTATAGAAATCATATGCACTCTCATACTGTACTTATATTTTTTGAGAGTTTGAATAGTAAGTGGTAATTTGCACAAGTTATATGTTTAGTCAGAAAATGATAGGTATACAAGGGGGATATAACAAAAACATTCATGTAGATCACTAAATGTGAAACGTATGATCAATGGTATTGATGTTATAATATGGGGGCTTACTAGTTTCTGGAAATTGACTAGTAAGAATAATGATATTTTAAGGTTCGTGATCCACTATTCATTTACATGTTGGTCGTGGCGCGCGGTGGTTAACTCGTCCCAACCTCCTCTCTAGGGGCATGCGATAAGTTATTTGCTTAGAGAGATAAAATAGGACACAATAAGTATGTGAGTTCCTTGTGACTAATGTGACTTTGTGGACCTTAAGCACTTCCCATCCTTTTCGTATTTTGCTAGCCTCTTCGGTACCCTGCATTGCCAGTTCTCACCTCGAGATTTGGCACATACTTCATTGGTGCATACTAATCCCGTGATATGATACACCCTATCACACATAAGCCAGATTGTATACCCCTCAAAAGAGCCACCATACATACCTATCATGGCGTTTCCATAGCCATTTCAAGATATATTGCCATGCACTTCCAAAGTTACCGTTCATATGACTTGAGCATTCATTGTCATTTCGCTTTGCATGATAATATAGTTGACATGATACCTGTGGCAAGGTCATAGTTCGTGATTACATATATATGTTAGGCTAGTACCATTACACATCCTGGTACATTTCCAGAGGCATTCATTTGTAGTCATATAGTTTTCCAGTTTTATCGAGTTGTAAGTAAAAAAGAAGTGTGATGATCATCATTGTCATTATTAGTGTTGCCCCTACCTATGAGGATATATATAAAAAAGATAGAGGACTCAAAAGGGCCAATAAAAAAATAAGATAAAAGAGAGAGGGGCAACATTACTACCCTTTTTCCAATGTTGTGCTCCAAAGGAGCACCATTTTGTTCATATGGAGAGTCCTCATGTTTAGTCACTTTCATATACTAGTGGGAATCAATATAGGTTTAGCTTGCATATTTCATTTACGCGTTCCTCAATTTCTCGAGTTTTTCATGATGCACTTAAGTTAGATGCACACCCACTCAGTTTCAGTAGAGAGATTTCATACACTTACAACTCTTGTGCATCAATAGTTGCATGACAATCCCTACTCGTCGCACCAATATCGACTGGAAGGCATCTCCGAAGCCTCATGATCATCCTAGTTGGTGTCATACTATACAATTTTTTGTCTACTCTTATCAATCCCTACTATCATTCTATTCCACCTGAAGTGTTAGAAGTCCATGGCTCACGCTCAAGTATTGAGTGGAGTTGAAAAATATGAAATGCGTGAAAAAGTATGAGTCAAGTGCTTGGTTAGGCATGCGGTGATCATGGTTTATACTTGACATTAGGAAGACTGAGTTATGCAATAGCTTACATGATTAAAAATGCACGGGGTTACATTCTTTAGTGTTGTTATTTTGAAAAGAAATTATCATTTGCTATTATTCATCTTTATTATAATTTTGATATTTATACGTCATCGTTTCTCAACATTTATACCTAAAGGATTACAACATAGACATGTCAGGTAGCATTCAACATCAAAAAATTCTGTTTTTTAACATTTACCTACTCGAGGATGAGCATGAATTAATCTTGGGGACGCTGATACGTCTCTAGTGTATCTATAAGTTTTGTTGGTTTCATGCTATTATTTTGTCAATATTGTATGCTTTATATGCTATATTAGATCATTTTTGGGGACTAACCTATTAACCCAGTGCCCAGTGTCCGTAGTTGTTTTATGTGTGCTTTTTTTCTAGAAAATATATACCAAACAGAGTCCAAACGCGGCGAAACTTTTGACATTTTTTCTAGACCAAAAGGAGACCTAGGAGCTTTGGAGGGAGACTAGACACCGCGCGAGGCATCGACAAGGGCAGGAGAAGTGCCCTATGCCCTTGTGGTACCCTTATGGGTCCACATGCACCACCTCTTCATCCTATAAATTGCCAAATACCCTCAAAACCCTAAGCAGAGCCCCAAAAAAAATTTCACGCTGCTGCAAGTCTCTGTTCTTCTGCAATCCCATCTGGAGGCCTCCATTAGTACTCTCCCATTGGGGGAATCGAGCACAAAGGCCACCTTCATCAACCTTGCTACCTCCCACATGATGTGTTAGTAGTTCGTACATGACCTACGGATCCATAGTTGTAGCTAGATCTCTCTCTCTCTCTCGTTCGACCTTTAATACAATGATCTCTTATCGGACATATTCAATGTAATATTTGTGGTGTGTTTGTTGGGATCCAATGAATTCTGTGTTTATGTTTAGATTATTCATCGAAAGTAATTGATACAATCTAAGATTTATTGTGTGTGTTATCATATAGCTATGTATACTTTTTGATCTATAAGTTTTCTTTGGCCAAGTAGATTAGTAGATCATCAGAGGGAGTGGTGCATAGTAGTATGTTAAATCTTGCGGTGTCCTCACTCTATGACAGGAGGAGTAGCGAGGTACATATTTGTATTAGTGCTACTAAGGATAATGTTGGGCCCGTGGGACTAGGGGTACTCAGGATCGTGTGACTGCATGCAAAGATGCGCAAGAAAAAAACCAAGCACGGAGAGGAAACCTGCGGATCGCAAACAGTTATTACAAACTTTGAGTGTTCTACAAATTAAACAGTCGTCTTACGCCCCGCGAGTTAAGGTTAGTCTATTGCAGGATGATAAAGGGAAGCTTCAAGAACAAGGGTCACCGCTGCCATTGTCGTCACCCATCATGGTCTGGCCAGGCTCCTCATCACTGCTACAGTAGAACTTCCAAAGTAACGAGCTCATGTGGCTTTACACAGCTTCCGCCAGGTGATCGTGAGATTCTTCGGGGACGACACATATCACCTCACCAAATTTAAAGCCTGGATCACGAAGGAGGAGGTGGATGAAGATGTGGGTCGCCTCCATGGAGAAGAGGTCACGGCATTCTTTCTCTCGAGGATTCCTTCCACCTTCCGGGCCGCTCCCTCGAGCTCCTCCACAAGCTTGGAGGAAAGCCCGGCATAGATAGTGCCGGGGATTGCAAGAGGACCCTAGAATCTCCCCCTGTATATAGAACTCACGGTCTCATGGGCCCTCAGCTTGAGAGAAGAAAAAGCGGTGCGTCCCGCCGCTGTCTTCGCGTCGGCATCATCCCGAATCTCCTTCTCCCCTCGCATCCAGCTTGGCGTTGGCCTCGGGGACATGCTTGTCATGAGCTTCTTGGGCCTCGGTCACCCTCAAGACGCCCGTATATCGTGGCTTGTTCAACCGCCATCTTCGCCAACTCGGAGTCATGGACCATGAGCTTCGCTTCGCGGGCCTTAAGGTCTTCTTCCCACAGCTGGAGCTGTCGTGCACGCGTGGCCCGTTCGTCTTGAAGCGCCTTCAAGCTGGCTTCCACCTCCTCGCAACGCTTGACGGTTACCCCTGCCTTGGCGAGTGCGCTCTCACGAGCTGCCTTTGCCTCGGCGGCCTCCTTCTTGCATTTCGGGATGGCGGCATCAGACTGTCCTCGGGTCTCATTTACGACAGTATCAAGCTGGCTCCACCCCGTGCAAGCTTTAGGCGCTCCTCGTCAAGACACATTTCAGCATCCTAGAGGTCTGCCCCGAGCCGGTTGAGCACGACCCGAGCATTGGTTAAGGCTCTGCGCTTGAGCCAGGCACTACAATTCTCAAGGGCAAGAGACTAGGAGAGGTTCGGTGTCTTGGGGCTTCTTGGCACTGCGACTGAAGAGGCCCCGACATCCTCCGCTTGTGACGCGGGGGGATCCGTGTCCTCCCTCATGAATGGCTCCCATGGCACACCTAGAGGGACTTCCATGACGGCCTCGTGGGCCTCGAAAGTGGGTGAAACTTGAGGTTGCCCCATGGTGCACCCTACATTGCCCTCATCAGCACGGGTAAGGGTAGCCAGTGGAGCCTGAGGCACCCCCTCCTCCTCCACAAGCTGGGCCGCCACAACTTTGGCGGGCGGCGTCGGGGGCTGCTCATAGCATTTTTGGCGGGAGGCGCTGGGGGATGGGTCATTGCGGACTTGGCAATCGGCCCCCCTCGCTGCACTGGAGAGGTCCTAGGCGCCACTGAGGCGCCCTCACATCTGAATGTAGTGGCACCCGTGCGCCCGAGCGTAGCGCGGGACCCCGCGCTCACTGGAGCCGCGGTTGAGTGTTAATGACAGCTTCAGCATGGGGTCACTTTCACCCCGGCACGCACTTTCTTATTCTTCTTCTCCTTGTCGCTGCCCTAACGCCTATGAGTGTAGGGGGTAGCATGAATAGATGGATCACATGTGCGCTGTATAGGAATGGTCTCGGGCACTTACTCATCCTCGATGGCCCATTTCCTCTTCTTCTCGGCGGTGGATAGCATGGCATCACCGCCCTCATGTGCCGCCTCGGTGCTGCTCGAGGGGCGCTCGACGCGGTCTCCAGTGCGTCCGGCCTGGTCTCCCCCTCCCAAAGGGGCCGCGAAGCCCCCTGAGGGGACGCAACCACTAGGGGTGAGATTGCTGCCTCGCCGACATGGCCACCCACCACTTACATCTGGGCTCCGTTCCCCCCACCGTGTCAATAGGCCAAGGAGGCGTCGCCTGGGGCCGCTCGCCTATGTCACCGTCATCATCCGCAAGTCTGTGAAAGGACACGCGATGTTGGGTGGCGGTTCACCGCTGGTGTCCTCGTCCTTCTCCGTCACTTCCGAGTCCTCATCGCTGCCACCTTTGCTAGAGGACGTCACCATGATGGAGGATCCATTGTGCGATCTAACGCGACTGCTTGGCACGAGTCCCCACTCATTGAAGGCACACATACCCATGACTAGGTCCGCCTTGTCATCATAGCTATATAGCAGAGACGCGGCCTCGGGAGGATACTCGGGGTTGAAGCCGAGCAGGGCCCCCAAGGCCTCGTTTAGCTCATCGAACGTCAGGCCAGCGGCGTGCAATCTCATCAGTCCCTCGCATCGGTGTACTCCCACACGGGCCATGAGTGTGCCTGGAGCGGGGTGATGTGTAGCCCTAGGAATTCCACGACAATCATCGCCCCTATCAGTTGGCCATCCCCGTGCCCGGCAATCTGCTCCTGGACGGATGCCATCCTCAGATCGGTGAGCTTCTCGTGGCCCCACTCGAGACTCTGCTCCCGCTAGGCCGACCGGGCCATCAGGAGAGGGTTGAACTGGCAAACGTCCACGAAGACTGAGTAGTGCCGATAGCCCTCAACCTTTTTCCCGACGTTCAGGCGGATGATCTCGCCCTTGTCGTCGATGAAGGAGACGCATGAGGAACGCTGGACCTGGGCGGCGAACCGCAGACTAAAGAAGTGGCAAAAAAGCGCCACCGTGGGGCTCGCGTGCAGGAAGGCGTTGCAGTAGAAGGTGAAGATAGCCAAGGGGAGGATGAAGATAGGCTGAAAGTGCAGGGCCCGGATTCCATAATGGGAGAGGATGGTGTACAAGAACTCATAAAATAGCGGTACCAACCCGACATAAATGTTTTGAAGGAAGAAGGGGTAGGCGTACTCCACCAGGACGCTCCGTGTCATCGAGACAGGTCAGATCCTCGTCGCCCGCCACTCATTCTGGTCGTCGGCTATCAATGGGAGTACTAGACCCAAGTCTTCATCTGTAGCGATAAAGGAAGGCTAGAGATCTGGCCCGACAACACGAGGGTTGCTACGGCGACAGAAATCTTCTGTTGTCTCTTGAGCTTGCGTTGGTTTTTCCCTTGAAGAGGAAAGGGCGATGCAGCAGAGGAGCAGTAAGTATTTCCCTCAGTTTGAGAACCAAGGTATCAATCCAGTAGGAGAATCGTGTCAAGTCCAGAGTACCTGCACAAACACAAAAGAGCTTGCACCCAACGCTATAAAGGGGTTGTCAATCCCTTCAAGATTGATTGCAAAGTGAGAACTGAAGGCAGAAAGTGCAACCAAGTAAAAGTGTAAGGCTGAAAATATGATGTGAAGTAGACCCGCGGGCCATAGTGTTCACTAGAGGCTTCTCTAAAAATAGCAAATATTATGGTGGGTGAACAAATTACTGTCGAGCAATTGATAGAACCACGCAAAGTCATGACAATATCTAAGGCAATGATCATACATATAGGCATCACGTCCGAGACAAGTAGACCAATACTTTCTACATATACTACTATTACTCCACACATCGACCGCTATCCAGCATGCATCTACAGTATTGAGTTCATGACGAACAGAGTAACGTCTTAAGCAAGATGACATGATGTAGAGGGATAAACTCAAACCAATGATGAAAATTCCATCTTTTTACCCTTGATGGAAACAACACGATGCGTGCCTCACTACCCCTTCTGTCACTGGGTGAGGTCACCGCACGGTATGAACCCAAAACCAAGCACTTCTCCCAATGCAAGAATCATAGATCAAGCTGGCCAAACAAAACCCACAACTCGAAGAGAATTACAAGGATATGAAATCATGCATATAAGAGATCAGAAGAAACTCAAATAAGGTTCATAGATAATCTGATCATAAATACACAATTCATCGGACCTCGACAAACACACCGCAAAAGAAGATTACATCGGATAGATCTCCATGAAGATCATGGAGAACTTTGTATTGAATATCCAAGAGAGCGAAGAAGCCATCTAGCTACTAGCTATGGACCCAAAGGTCTATGGTGAACTACTCACGCATCATCGGAGAGGTCATGGTGTTGATGAAGAAGCCCTCCGTATCCGAATTCCCCTCCGGCAGGGCACCAGAACGTGCCCCAGATGGGATCTTGCGGAGACAGAAGCTTGCGGCGGCGGAAAATTATTTTCGTGGATCTCCTGTTTTTTTCTGAGATTTTATATATAGGAGAAAGACCTAGGACAGAGGAGGCCCAAGGAGCCCACAAGCCTGGGAGGCGCGGGCCCCCTGGCCACGGCTAGGGGGCTTGTGGGGTCCCTGGTGACCCTCTGCCTTGGTTCTCAAGTCTCTCGATCGTCTTCTGTTTCAGAAAAAATCTTTTCGGGGATTTTCTTCCGTTTGGACTCCGTTTCAAAATCTCCTCTAAAAGGGGTCAAAAACATGGAAAAAAACAGGAACTGGCACTTGGCACTGAGTTAATAAGTTAGTCCCAAAAAAGATATAAAAGGCATACAAAACATCCAAAGTTTGACAAGATAATAGCATGAAACCATCAAAAATTATAGATACGTTGGAGACGTATCAAGGGCTTGCGGCCGGAGTCGTAGTCTTCGCCTTCTTGTCGGATGGCTCCATCATCGTGCTATGGCCGCGAATGGGCTAGGGAAGCTGCCTCGCGTGAGATTGGACCGGGATGAGCCACGTGCAGAGAAGGGGGGCACATCAAGGTGGATGAGGGGCAAGGAAGAGCAACGGTGCCCCGCGATGCGCATAGGCTTTATGTCAATATGGGCAGTTGTTGAGGCATCATGGGGAAGTGGGGGCATCCCGCGCCCTGTCGTGCGCCACATGTCGCGCCTAACCCACACGCAGTTTGGGGCCGCTCTGTTTCTCCCCTCCAATTGGTGGATCGTGCATGCCGCAGGCCTGATGGGTACCGTCACGCCCGTGGGACTGGGGGTACCCAGGACCGTATGCCTGTGGACCAAGGTGCGACGCAAGGCATGGGTCGGCTCGGCCCACCATCGGACTTCATGGGCAAGACCCTCACGAGGGACCCCTCCTCACGAAGGGTATGTCAGCATGCGTCTTCAGGATCCACATGAAGCCCCCTTCGCGAGGTCACTTCCCGAGGCTGCACTCGAAGCCCTCGTGGGGCAGACTACTCAAGGGATGCCCGGAAGGGTCGCGCTGCCCTGCATCTCCACATGGGTGACACGCGCCATGCTGAGTAATGCCACGAGCCTTGGCAGCAGACATGGGTCGAATGTCGTTCCTCTTTTGTGCTAAGGGATAAGGGCCACCGCCAGTTCCCAAAGCAATCCCCAAAGGTTTCCCCTTTGGTGGAAGAAGACCAGGATAGGAGGCTCGCTAGGACGGAGGTCACCCTCGAGCTCACCAACGCGTCACGGGAGGAAGCTTTTGCATGCAAAGACCGCTTTTGTTAGGATAAGCCGCAATCCTGTCCCCCTTCAAACTAGCCATTGTGGCAACCCTTCCAACCGGGTGTTTTTTGGGGGAAGAGGACCATGGCCAATATAAGATAGTATAGGTTGCCGCCATAGAGGACCGAAAAGCTAGCCAGAACCCACCTTTCTACTCTCTCTCGCTCTCCCCCAAGCAATCAAGACAAGCAGTTGTAGGGTTTTACACCACAAGGTGGCCTGAATCTGGGTAAACTGTCGTGTTCATCGTCCTTCTTCCTTAGCTCGTGCATGCCAGAGGGTCACTGTGAGATTGCGTGGTGGAGTAGGGTAGGAGAACCTGCACACCCCGGAGTTCGAACCTGTTTGGGTCCCCGGAGCCCCGATTCTGACAGATAAAATGACGGAGCGTGAACATATTATTTGGTCTTAATTTGTCTACACTATGTCATCTTACTTAAGGTGTTAACCTATTTGTTATGAAGTTAGTACCATAGATACAGGTAGGAGTCGGTCGATTGGTGAGTAAGAGTAGTAGATGCAAGCAAGAGCAGGTCTACTTGTCATGGATGTAATGCCTATATATTGATCATGCCAAGAAATAAAACATCGTCGTTTTCTTTTCTACCAATTGCCCTACAATAATTTGTGTGCCACCGCTACTATGCTCATGAGAGAGATGCCTCTAGGGAACGCTATGCCCCCTGGGACCATCTTTATATTTTATATAAAAACATACATAAATATTTGTTGCTATTTATTTACTTTTTATTTGCATTTATCTATCCTTTACTATAAGATTTAATCCTTGCAATTAACGAATACAAGGATCTTGACAACCCTATTGCCCACATTAGGTGCAAGTATTTGCTCTTGTGTGTGTAGGAACTATTAATAGTGTGTTTGGATAACTTCCTATTGGTTCGATAACCTTGTTTCTTAAACAAAGGAACTATTTCTTGACACTTTAGTACATCATCCCTTCTTCTTTGGGGAAAAACCTAACGCATCTACAAAGTAGCACATACCTACCTCCATGTCTGAGGATGCTCCTGAGGCTACTACCGAGGAAATGAAGGAGGAGGAACAGCCAGTGGTTACGTCAGCTCCCAAGAAGCAACGGAAATTGATGTATGATGATATACCTAGTTCATCACCTCGAGCTTCTAGGCCACCTCCCAAGGGCAATGCCAAGGGGAGAACTACTTCAAACATTGTTGATGCTTTCTCCTTCACGAGTCCACCAATTATAAATAAAATTCCTATCACTGTGAACTAGATGCATAGGATAAAACTTCTGATGAAATTCTAGCTTCAACCGATTCCGGTCCCATGATCCAATATCACCCAATATCCTATACCACATCTATGCTTTTCCCTCCAAAGATAAAGGGAAAATTTGCTTCTTAACTTTGTCTCCAGGTGAACCTGCAAGCTTAAATATCCACAAACATCATCGACATATATCAAGTGGTAATCAGGATGAGTTGTACCATCATAAGCATTAGCTACCAGTTTCTCTAGCATACGCAAAGGAATCGCAGAGTAAATATTTTCATAGGTTCAGTAGGTTGAGGAAAACCTTTTCAACTTCCGTTCAAAGCGAAGATGCTTCGAACAAGCCACTCAAACGGTGATCGTCCATAGTAACAAGGAGCAGTAAAATTTAGAACATACCAAAAATGTTACATTACCAATTTCCACTTACCAGAGGCGCTTCACTCCCTGGCAATGCTGCCAGAAAAGAGTATTGATGACCCACAAATATAGGGGATCAATCATAGTCCTTTCGATAAGTGAGAGTGTCGAACCCAAAGGTGCTATAAGTAATAGTGATATATAGTTTTGTAGCAAGATAATTCATAACAAGTGACAAGTAAAAAATAATAGCAAGTGTGTAGCAGGGTAACCCAATCCTTTTTCTAGCAAAGGGCAGGCCTGAGAGTACCCATATATAAGGCAAACGCTCCCGAGGACACATGGGAATTACGGTCTAGTCATGCTCATCATGTTGAGTTGATTCACATTCGTTACTTTGATAATTTGATATGTGGGTGGACTGGTGCTAAGGTGTTGTTATTATTTGAACAAGAAACCCACTGATGATTACGCTGTTTCGCAATCATCGCAACTACGAAAGAAGAAATAAGATAAATCTAACTATAGCATGAAATATATGGATCCAAATCAGCGCCTTACGAAGCAACGCATAAACTACTTGTTACTCCACAATGCCTTCCCTTAGGCGCATAACATGGTGAAGTGTTGTGTAGTCTACATTCACACGACACCAATAAGAGAAGCAACAACATACACATCATCAAAATATCGAATGAATAGAAACTTCACATGATTACTTATAACAAGACTACTCGCATGTCCTCTTGAACAGTAGTAAATACTAAAACCTCATTAGCATGTTCAAGATTAGAGCTATGATAAAAGTAATTAAGGATCTGAATGTAATATCTTCCACCAAGTAATCCAACAAGCATCAACTACGAGGTGTAATCAACACTACTAGTAACCCACAGGTACCAAGCTCACGTTTTGAGGCAAAGATTGAATACAAGAGATAAACTAGTGTTTGGAGATGAGATGGTGTTGGTGAAGATGTTGTTGAATATTGGTCATCCCACGAAGGAGAAAGCGTTGGTGATGACGATGGCTTCCATTTCCGCCTCCCACAGAGGAATTCCCCCGACTGAATCTCTGTGCTGGAGAGAAAAAGGGCCACTGCCCAGGTTTCCACCTGGAGACTATGAAGGTTCGTCCCAAAAGTATCCTTATATTTTTTTCTAGGTCAAAACACACCATATAGGAGAAGAGGGGGTTGGAAGACCCGTTGGTGGACCACAAGGCAACATGGCGTGCCGAGGGGGTGGGCGTGCCCTGTTGGCTCATGTCCCACACATGGCCCCCTCTAGTATATTTTTGGCCCAATAATTCTTATATATTTCATAAAAATCTTCATGAAATTTAGGTCATTTGGAGTCCACTGTTTTTTCACCCCTTTTCTTGGTTTTCAAGTCCAGAATTCCGGTTCCAAGAAATTCCCTCTTTGTGGTGTACCTTACATACTGAGAGAGAAAGACATAAGAATTGTATAATAATGAGGAATAATGGGCAAGAATATCATATATATTGATAAGAATTCATGATGCAAAATGGACATATCAGGTAGTCCGGGAGATCATGGAGCACTTCAACATTCCTGGGGAGTGGAGAGAGCAGGTGGAAAACGTTGCACTGAAGAAGGCAATGAATGCTTGGAGAAACTAGAAACATGTGTTATACAAGAAGTACTTGAGTCAAGGCAAGGATCTAATCCCCTCATACCCCCAAATTATAAAGTAAGGCTGTCCTTATTACTTTAGAAACTCACCGGATGAAGAACTATATAATGTGATGGTAGAGGCTTCCAAAAACCATGGAAGGTTGAACACAAACTCTGGCCATGTGACATTCTGTTCGAGGCTCTAACTACCAAAGAGCCCCCTGGCCGTGCAAGGAATATTGGGGTCAATTTTCCACCCAAGAGGGTTTTCTCACTAAACAAACAAGAGATGCTCAACATGAAAAAAGCTAGGAGTGAAATTAAGAAGAATTAGTTGTACGAAAGGTTTAAGAGGGACATGTATCCTAAAATTTGAAAGGAGGTTGAGGAGTCACTTCTGAGAAGAAGACACTAATGCTCATAGATAGCAAGGAGACATAAAGGGATGTGGGCATGGATTGTATGGAAGAACTGCACAAGAGTGGATGTGCATCAGCTGAACCCAACGACACTAAGGCTGCAGTTGGACATGATGATGCTACATCTGATCTATATGAACATGGGGAGAGTGAAAGTTGTGCTTACACATTATGATGGTACTTTAAAATGTGCAACAGCATGGGTTTACGACCCTGACTTGGATTGGAGAATGTGCCATTGAAGCCAAGTTGTGTGAAGTGCTACGTGACTGAAATAAAGCCTGGATTCAATATTTTTTCCCTGAAGAATATCCTAGGGGACCCTGATGAGCAGAGGACCTTGGAACAAACACAGATAAATCATATGCAATGGCCACATAAAGAAATAGACTTCCTCGATGAGATCTCTCGAGCCCCCCAAAGAAACCAATGTCGCCCTTGAACTGGTGACTCTCCACTAGCCACATCACATCTTCTGTGACTCCCGTGATGAACATACTAGATGTAATCCGATGCACGAGGCATAAAACTATGATCAGCCCGCCCGACTTCTCGTCGTACATGCCAAGTCATCATACCCTCCTAGGCAGCCTGTGGCAAGTCCTACAACTTTTGAAGATGCATCATCAGTTCAGATGCCGGCCATTGAAGTGGAAAGTGCAGACACATCATCATTGCATGCTCAACAAACAAAACCAATGGAACCACCTGCTAAGCAATCAAAAAGTCCGGAACCTCTTGAAAAGCAGCCTGAAAGTCTGAAACAGCCTGGAAAGTAGTCCAAAAGTCAGGAACCACCTGCTCATCGGTCGAGTGGTTCGCAACCGCCTGATAAGCATACCAATGTGTCAACACCGTCGGCTGAGCAAACCAACGCATTGTGATAGCTGCATCAACACACCGACAAGTTGGCACCAGCTGCTCAGACGCCTAACATACCTTCAACGGTTGGTCACCTGTCCATCGTCTCTGATACTACATCTCAGCAATCCAATATAGTAGCGCCATCTGTTTAGGAGTCAACCATACCTTCACCTGCTTCTCAGCAACATGTCGTTCATGTAACTAGATGTTAAATAAGAAGTGCTTCAGCTAACAAGTGGAAAGCAGGCACGGTTGCAAACATGAAGATCGGGCCCCCAAAATCGAGGGGGCATTGGAACAATAGCCTCCTACTACAAAGACTCATTGCCGATAATCAAATTAACAACATGTTTTTGAAGGGATGGTTAATCACGATTTTGATGGCATGACCGTTGAAAAGGTTGAAAAGCTGTTGTCTAGTAAGAAAGCAGACCCATTTTAAGCACACAAGTACAAGCATGGCCGATCATTTCTTGTTGGTGAATACTTTGACGACTGCAGTTCAACTTGTCACAAGTTACATAAATATTGCATGGACATAATGTCAAAAGGAGAAGATCATAACATTCTGGAAGTGCACTATGACAGTAGACATTTCTCTCACCTTGTATGTACCATCAGTGTGCAATTCGAGGACTTTCATATCTTCTTAAACTTAAATGAGATTGTTGTCACTCTTGTCAAATGCTTGATGTTCTAAGTACTTCACGAACTTTGATCAACTTATCCATACAAGGTTGTAAATGAAAAAACTAACTATATAGTATTACTCTCACGGGATTGACGGTGCAAAGATCGATAAGGGTGCATGCATTTTTCATAGATCCTGATTTAGCAAACGGAATTTTGTTATGTAATAATGATACATGCAAGGCTTCCATTGAACATGTCGCTGATATCTTGTTGAAGTTACAGGTAGGAGAATTCTTCATGTGGACATATGATGAATGGTATGTTAAATATACAACCATGCATATGTTGACCGTATTTCAGTTTTCAAATTAGTTCGTAAGTTCAAGGTTTTCTTAAACTGTAACCATCACTCGATCTTGGTGGTCATTGTTCCAAAACACAACATAGTTTACTACCAAGATTCTCTGAAAGAGTGAAATAAGCCTCAGGATCTGAATCATCTTCAGGATTTCATGGATAGGTATTGAATTCTTTGATGATAATATGTTGTATTCATATCTGGAAGAATTGAGTATGTCAAAATTCATCTTCATTTGTAGTGTATTGTCAAGGAATATAACTTTAGGAGGGAGATGTTTCGACCGCCAACTACCTCTACAACATGTGATCGTTTCTCCGGTAAGACAATGAAATCCATTATTTTCAGAAAATGCTAGTCAGATGTTCAAGTTTCTAAGTGAACCCCTTTATATTTCTTTCCAAAGAAAAAAAGAAACAACTTACACCGGTTAGGTTATTCCTAATAGGGAAAATACATGACTAATGGTGTACAAAAGATTTCAGTGTACTCAACAACAATAAGGGACCAACCTATGTGGATACTACGTTTGCACAAACATGATGAACCTATGCATACATCTTGAATGTGGCGCCGATGCTAACAAAAAGGAACCGGTAAGTACATTTCTTAATTACTATCTTGATTATCTTCTACTCCAAACGTATGTCACATTCTTATCTAAAAATAGTGTACTTGATCTTTGGACCGATGACCTCTCAACCACTCGCTCCACATGAATTGTTGTCCATTAGGAAATTATCTGAACCTTCTTTGTGAATGACTATATCAAGCCCAGTCCAAACGTCGAAAATTTCAGCATTCATATCCCCCAATAATAAGTATGCATTCATATCGTATTACGAGCTAAACATATATGCATGGAAGCATTATTTTCCATCTGATCATGTCTTCCTATTTGATACACTATGATTATGTGATGCGTATGTCCATACTTCTATGGAATTTAGCTAGCATTTCCTCAATTGCATATTGTCATGAATTATGATGAATGTTCTTCCTGTGGACACTATTTGTTCAATTGCATATTGTGGCAAATACGATGAATGTTCTTCATGTGGACACTATTTGTTCGATTGCATAATGTGGCGAATTTGCTATTCGCAAGGATTCAAATGCAATATTTTACAATAACCACACCATTTAAGCGCACAAGGTTCAAGCAACTAAGCACGTGTGATTCAGAACAGAAAGCACACATAACTCATAGCGCAACCACCTATGATATACAGGAAAAACACACTAGATATAAAATTGAAATGTTGGTGATACATAAGAACTCGCAGATGATTTGAAGCATGTGTACGTGTGCGTAGGAGATCCTCAAACATTTGCGATAGCACCTTATCTCACACGTGAGCCAACAAGGGAATCGTGCCCGATGCAAGGATGATCCCATGTGTAAATTGTTTGAGAAATGTGCCCGATGATGTCATGCATGACACACGCTTGCTAGAAAAACTCGTGTGCTTTGATGCAGATATCACACATAGTTTCTACGATGGACCGTGTGAATTAGGTAATGTTTCGCAAACGGTTAAAGGTCAAACACGATTTGTTCTCAATGAGAAATTAGACGCATTTCACTTGTGATAAACGTGTGTGATTGACTCCTAATCCCACATGTAGGCCCAAAATATAGTGTGTGTGATATTGTTCCTACATCACACACAGTTATATTTTGCAGAGCGTCTACACCATCGGTCACCATCGCCGATGATTTTTTGTGTCGTGTGGGATGGACCCCCTATCTCCCACACAAGCAAGGTGACAAATTAGAATTGCATTGCACGAAGGGGTTAAAAATTGTTTGTACAGCAGTTGATTTATGACTAATGCAAAAAAAATCAGTTGATTTATGACTATACCGACATTCCGTTCACCATTGTTGATCTCCAACATCGCAGTACACCTCCACTTCTAACTCATACTCCATAGAAATATATGCTAATGCTCAATCTGCACAAGCTACTAGATGAGTCTATAGCCACTTCACCCACAATCAAGTCTGCCAAATAGAATCTGCCTCCTCGTGCTGAAATAAATACCGTACCAAATGTGTCAGGGACGACCACTCAGTCGTAAGTAACCGATTCCGAAGAAATTACTCTGAAGATGACGATGTCAAAGTTTTTGCCTTTGGGGAAGGAACTTGTGTTGGAAATATGCCCTAGAGGCAATAATAAAATGGTTATTATCATATTTCCTTGTTCATGATAACCGTCTATTGTTCATGCTACAATTGTATTAACAGGAAACAGTAATACATGTGTGAATAAATAGATCACAATGTGTCCCTAGCAAGCCTCTAGTTGGCTAGCTTGTTGATCAATAGATGATCATGGTTTCCTGATCATGGACATTGGATGTCTTTGATAATGGTATCACATCATTAGGAGAATGATGTGATGAACAATACCCAATCCTAAGCATAGCACTAGATCGTGTTGTTTGTATGCTAAAGCTTTTCTAATGTCCAGTGTCTTTTCCTTCGACCGTGAGATTGTGCAACTCTCGGATACCGTAGGAATGCTTTGGGTGTATCAAACGTCACAACGTAAGTGGGTGACTATAAAGGTGCACTACGGGTATCTCCGAAAGTATCTGTTGGGTTGGCACGAATCGAGATCGGGATTGTCACTCCGTGTGACGAAGAGGTATCTCTAGGCCCACTCGATAGAACATCATCATAATGAGCTCAATGTGACTAAGGAGTTAGTCACGGGATGATGTGCTACGGAACGAGTAAAGATACTTACCGGTAACGAGATTGAACAAGGTATAGGGATACCGACGATCGAATCTCGGGCAAGTTCTATACCGACAGACAAAGGGAATTGTATATGGGATTGATTGAATCCTTGACATCGTGGTTCATACGATGAGATCATCGTGGAAGATGTGGGAGCCATCATGGGTATCCAGATCCCGCTGATGGTTATTGTCCGGAGAGGTGTCTCAGTCATGTCTGCATGCCTCCCGAGCCCGTAGGGTCTACACACTTAAGGTTCGATGACGCTAGGGTTATAGGGAATTGTTATACGAGGTTACCGAAGGTTGTTCGGAGTCCCGGATGAGATCCCGGACGTCACGAGGATCTCCGGAATGGTCTGGAGGTAAAGATTGATATATAGGATGATGGGTTTGGACGCCGGAAATGTTTCGGGCACCAGCGACAACGTGTCGGGACCACCGGAAGGGTTCCGGAGGCCCATCGGGAGGGGCCACCAGCCCCGGGAGGCTACATGGGCCAAGTGTGAGAGGGAACCAGCCCCTGGGTGGGCTGGTGCGCCCCCCACACCCAGCCCAAGGCGCCAATAGAGGGAAGGGGGGAACCCTATGTCAGGTGGGCCTTAGGGCCACCGGGGGTGCGCCACCCCCCTCCTCCCCTCCTGGCCGCCACCTCCTCCTCATCTAGGGCTGCCGCACCCCTTAGGGGTGGGAACCCTAAGGGGGGCGCCACCCTCCCCTTCCCCCTATATATAGTGGGGGTTTTGGCCATTGGAGACATGGCAATTTCTCTCTCTCTCTCGGCGCGGCCCTGTCTCTCTTCTTCCTCCTCTCCCACGGTGCTTGGCGAAGCCCTGCCGGGAGACCTCGTCGCTCCATCGCCACCACGTCGTCGTGCTGCCGGAGCTCTTCCCGAACCTCTCCCTCCTCCTTGCTGGATCAAGGTGAGGGTGACGTCACCGGGTTGCACGTGTGTTGAACGCGGAGGTGTCGTGGTTCGGCACTAGATCGGAATCACACCGCGATCTGAATCGAAGCGAGTACGACTCCATCAACCGCGTTCTAGCAATGCTTCCGCTTAGCAATCTTCAAAGGTATGAAGATTCTCTCACCCCTCTCTCGTTGCTGGTTTCTCCATAGGAAGATCGGAATATGGCGTAGGGAAATTTTGAATTTTTGCTACGTTACCCAATAGTGGCATCCGAGCGAGGTTTTCTATGCGTGGATTCTTTGCACGAGTAGAACACAAAAGGTTGTGGGCGCTGATTTTGTCAATTGGTTGCCGCTACTAGTCTTATTCTTTTCCGGTGGTATTGTGAGATGAAGCATCCCGGACCGACCTTACACGTATGCTTATGCGAGACAGGTTCCACCGGCTAACATGCACACGGTGCATAAGTTGGCTAGCGGGTGTCTGTCTCTCCAACTCTTGTCGGATTGGATTTGATGTAAAGGGTCCTTATGAAGGGTAAATAGCTTTGTCATATCATCGTTGTGGCTGTCACGTAGGTAAGAAGGCGTTCTTGCTAGAAACCCAAATCAGCCACGTAAAACTTGCAACAACAATTAGAGGACGTCTAACTTGTTTTTGCAGGATTTAACATGTGATGTGATATGGCCAAAGGATGTGATGTTACATGTGTGATGTATGAGATGATCATGTTCTTGTAATAGGATTCACGACTTGCATGTAGACGAGTATGACAACCGGCAGGAGCCATAGGAGTTGTCTTAATTTATTGTTTGAGATGCAACGCCATGTGTTTACTACTTTTACTTCATTGCTAACGGTTAGTTGTAGTAGTAGTAGTTGGCGTGACAGCTACACGAAGACACGATGATGGAGATCATGGTGTCACGCGAGTGACGATGATGATCATGCGATGCCCAAAGATGGAGATTGAAGGAGCAAAGATGATAATGGCCATATCATGTCACTATATGATTGCATGTGATGTTTATCATGTTTTTCATCTTATTTCTTAGAATGACGGTAGCATAATAAGATGGTCCCTCATAAAATTTCAAGAACGTATTCCCCTAAGTGTGTACCATTGCGAAGGATCGTTGTCTCGAAGCACCACGTGATGATCGGGTGTGATAGATTCTAACGTTCTCATACAACGGGTGTAAGCCAGATTTACACAGGCAAAACACTTAGGTTGACTCGGCGAGCTTAGCATGTACAGACATGACCTCGAATACGAGAGACCAAAAGGTCAAACATGAGTCGTATGGTTAAATACGATCAGCATGAAGATGATCACCATCGATGACTAGTCCGTCTCACGTGATGATCGGACACGGGTTAGTCGACATGGATCATGTAACACTTAGATGACTAGAGGGATGCCGATTTAAGTGGGAGTTCATACATAATTTGATTAAGTGAACTTAATTATCATGAACTTAGTCTAAAAGTTGTCTTCACAAATATTGTAGATCCAATGGCCAACGCAGCTGTCAACCTCAATTTCAACGCGTTCCTAGAGAAAAACAACCTGAAAATGATGGTAGCAACTATGCGGACTCGGTGCGCAACTTGAAGCTCATCCTCATTACATCCAAGAATGCTTATGTCCTTGATGCACCGCTAGGTGACCCTCCTGTTCCCGCGGCAACCCAAGATGTTCAGAACGTCTGGCAAGCCGAAGTGATGACTACTCTGTAGTTAGGTGTGGCATGCTATACAGTTTAGAACCGGGGCTCCAAAGGCATTTTGAGCAAGACGGAGCATATGAGATGTTTCAGGAGTTGAATCTAGTTTTTCAAGCTCATGCCCGGGTCGAGAGATATGAAGTCTCCGATAAGTTCTTTAGCTGCAAGATGGAGGAGAACAGTTCTGTTAGTGAGCATATTCTCAGCATGTCTGGGTTGCACGGTTGTCTGACTCAGCTTGGAGTCGAACTTCTGGATGACGCTGTAATTGACAGAATCCTCCAGTCTCTCCCACCAAGCTACAATGGTTTTGTGCTGAACTACAACATGCAAGGTATGGAGAAGACCATTCCCAAGTTGTCCTCGATGCTGAAATCTGCAGAAGTAGAATTCAAGAAAGAGCATCAAGTGTTGATGGTCAACAAGACCACCAGTTTCAAGAAGGGCAAGGGTAAGAAGAACTTCAAGAAAGACGGCAAAGCCGTTGCCGCGCCCGCTCAGCCAGACGCCGGGAAGAAGAAAAAGAATGGACCCAAGCCTGAGACTGAGTGCTTCTATTGCAAGGGAAAAGGTCACTGGAAGCAGAACTGCCCCAAGTACTTAGCAGATAAGAAGGCCGACAACGTCAAAGGTATATGTGATATACATGTTATTGTTGTGTACCTTACTAGCGCTCGTAGTAGCTCCTGGGTATTTTATACCGATGTTGTTGCTCACATTTACTCAAAGCAGGAAATGCGGAATAAACGGAGGCTGGCTAAGGACAAGGTGACGATGCGCGTCGGGAATGACTCCAAGGTCGATGTGATCGCCGTCGGCACGCTGCCTCTACATCTACCTTCGGGATTAGTTTTAAACCTTAATAATTGTTATTTAGTAGCAGCTTTGAGCATGAACATTGTATCAGGGTCTTGTTTAATGCGAGACGGCTACTCATTAAAGTCAGAGAATAATGGTTGTTCTATTTATATGAGTGATATGTTTTATGGTCATGCTCCGCTGGTGAATGGTTGATTCTTGATGAATCTCGATCGTGCTGTTACACATATTCATAGTGTGAATACCAAAAGATGTAAAGTTGATAATGATAGTCCCACATACTTGTGGCACTGTCGCCTTGGTCATATCGGTGTAAAGCGCATGAAGAAACTCCATACTGATGGACTGTTAGAGTCTCTTGACTTTGAATCATTTGACACATGCGAACCGTGCCTCATGGGCAAGATGACTAAGACTCTATTCTCAGGAATAATGGAGAGAGAAACCGACTTATTGGAAATAATACATACTCATGTTTGTGGTCCAATGAACGTTGAAGCTCGCGGTGGCTATCGTTATGTCCTCACTCTTACCGATGATTTGAGTAGGTATGGATATATCTACTTGATGAAGCACAAGTCTGAAACATTTGAAAAGTTCAAGAAATTTCAGAGTGAGGTTGAGAATAAACATGACAAGAAAATAAAGTGTCGACGATCTGATCGTGGAGGAGAATATTTGAGTCACGAGTTTGGCACACACCTAAGAAAATGTGGAATTGTTTCACAACTGACGTTGCGTGGCACACCGCAATGTAACGAAGTGTCTGAACGTCGTAATCGTACTTAATTAGATATGGTACGATCTATGATGTCTCTTACCGACTTACCGCTATCATTTTGGGGATATGCATTGGAAACTGCAGCATTCACTTTAAATAGGGCAGCATCTAAATCCGTTGAGACGACGCCATATGAATTATGGTTTGGCAAGAAACCTAAGCTGTCGTTTCTAAAAGTTTGGGGTTGCGATGCTTATGTGAAGAAACTTCAACCAGAAAAGCTCGAACCCAAAGCGGAGAAATACGTACTCATAGGATACCCTAAGGAAACTATTGGGTATCACTTCTATCTTAGAGCCGAAGGTAAAATCTTTGTTGCCAAGAACGGATCCTTTCTAGAGAAAGAGTTTCTCTTGAAAGAAGTAAGTGGGAGGAAAGTTGAACTTAATGAGGTAATTGTACCCCCTCTCGAACCGGAGAGTAGCGCAGCGCGGGAAATTGTTCCGGTGGCGCCTACACCAGCTGAAGAGGAAGTTAATGATAATGATCATGAAGCTTCGGATCAAGTTGCTACTGAACTACGAAGGTCCACAAGGGTACGTTGCGCACCAGAATGGTACGGCAACCCTGTGATGGAAATCATGTTGTTAGACAACGGTGAACCTTCGAACTATGAAGAAGCAATGGTGGGCCCGGATTCCAACAAATGGCTTGAGGCCATGAAATCCGAGATAGGATCCATGTATGAAAACAAAGTATGGACTTTGGTGGACTTGCCCGATGATCGGCGAGCCATAGAAAATAAATGGATCTTCAAGAAGAAGACTGACGCAAACGGTAATGTGACCGTTTATAAAGCTCGACTTGTCGCAAAGGGTTTTCGACAAATTCAAGGAGTTGACTACAATGAGACTTTCTCTCCCGAGCGAAGCTGAAGTCAGTCCGAATCATGTTAGCAATTGCCCCTTTTCCATGATTATGAAATTTGGCAAATGGACGTCAAAATAGTGTTCCTTGACGGGTATCTTAAGGAAGAGTTGTATATGATGCAACCAGAAGGTTTTGTCGATCCTAAGAGTGCTAAGAAGGTATGCAAGCTCCAGCGCTCCATCTATGGGTTGGTGCAAGAATCTTGGAGTTGGAACATTCGCTTTAATGAGGTGATTACAGCATTTGGGTTCATACAGGTTTATGGAGAAGCCTGTTTGTACAAGATAGTGAGTGGGAGCTCTATAGCTTTTCTCATACTATATGTGGATGACATATTATTGATGGGAATAATATAGAGTTATTTGAGAGCATAAAGGCCTACTTGAACAAGAGTTTTTCAATGAAGGACCTTGGAGAAGCTGCATACATATTAGGCATCAAGATCTATAGAGATAGATCGAGACGCCTCATAGGTCTTTCACAGAGTACGTACCTTGACAAGATATTGAAGAAGTGCAATATGGAAAACTGGAAGAAGGGGTTCTTGCCAGTTCTGCAAGGTAAGAGATTGAGTAAGACTCAGTCACCGACCACGACAACAGATAGAGAGAAGATGAATACTGTCCCCTACGCTTTAGTCGTGGGCTCTCTAATGTATGACATGCTATGTACGAGCCTTGATATAAACCTTGCCATAAGTTTGGTAGGGAGGTACCAAAGTGATCCCGGTATGGAACACTGGACAACGGTCAAGAATATCCTTAAGTACATGAAAAGGACTAAGGAGATGTTTCTCGTTTATGGAGGTGACGAAGAGCTCGTCGTAAAGGGTTAGGCCGATGCTAGCTTCGACACAGATCCGGATGACTCTAAGTCACAAACCGGATACGTGTATGTTTTGAATGGTGGGGCAGTGAGCTGGTGCAGCAGCAAGCAAGACGTTGTGGCAGCTTCTACATGTGAAGCGAAGTACATAGTTGTTTCGGAAGCGGCTCATGAAGGGCTCTGGATGAAGGAGTTCATCACTGACCTTGGAGTGGTTCCAAGCACGCCAGGTCCGATGACACTCTTCTTTGATAACACTGGAGCCATTGCCATAGCCAAGGAGCCCAGATTTCACAGGAAGACCAAGCACATCCAACGCCGCTACAACTCCATCCAGGACCAGCTCTAGAGAGGAATCATAGATATTTGTAAAGTACACACGGATCTGAATATTGCAGACCCGTTGACTAAACATCTTCCTCGAGCAAAACGTGATCAACACCACAATGCTATCGGTGTTCGGTTCATCACAATGTAACTAGATTATTGACTCTAGTGCAAGTGGGAGACTATTGGAAATATGCCCTAGAGGCAATAATAAAATGGTTATTATCACATTTCCTTGTTCATGATAACCATCTATTGTTCATGCTATAATTGTATTAACAGGAAACAGTAATACATGTGTGAATAAATAGATCACAATGTGTCCCTAGCAAGCCTCTAGTTGGCTAGCTCATTGATCAATAGATGATCATGGTTTCCTGATCATGGACATTGGATGTCATTGATAACGGTATCACATCATTAGGAGAATGATGTGATGGACAAGACCCAATCCTAAGCATAGCACTAGATCGTGTTGTTCGTATGCTAAAGCTTTTCTAATGTCAAGTGTCTTTTCCTTCGTCCGTGAGATTGTGCAACTCCCGGATACCGTAGGAGTGCTTTGGGTGTATCAAACGTCACAACGTAACTGGGTGACTATAAAGGTAAACTATGGCTATCTTCGAAAGTATCTGTTGGGTTGGCACGAATCGAGATCGGGATTTGTCACTCCGTGTGACGTAGAGGTATCTTTGGGCCCACTCGGTAGAACATCATCATAATGAGCTCAATGTGACTAAGGAGTTAGTCACGGGATGATGTGCTACGGAACGAGTAAAGATACTTACCGGTAACGAGATTGAACAAGGTATAGGGATACCGATGATCGAATCTCGGGCAAGTTCTATACCGACAGACAAAGGGAATTGTATACGCGATTGATTGAATCCTTGACATCATGGTTCATCCGATGAGATCATCGTGGAACATCTGGGAGCCACCATGGATATCCACATCCCGCTGATGGTTATTGTCCGGAGAGGTGTCTCGGTCATGTCTGCATGCCTCCCGAACCCGTAGGGTCTACACACTTAAGGTTCGATGATGCTAGGGTTATAGGGAATTGTTATACGAGGTTCCCGAAGGTTGTTCGGAGTCCCAGATGAGATCCCAGACATCACGAGGAGCTCCGGAATGGTCCGGAGGTAAAGACTGATATATAGGATGGATGGGTTTGGACGATGGAAATGTTTCGGGCACCACCAGCAACGTGTCGGGACCACCGGAAGGGTTCCGGAGGCCCATCGGGAAGGGCCACTAGCCCCGGGAGGCTACATGGGCCAAGTGTGAGAGGGAACCAGCCCCTGGCTGGGCTGGTGCGCCCCCCACACCCAGCACAAGGCGCCAAGAGAGGGAAGGGGGGAAACCCTAAGTCGGGTGGGCCTTAGGCGCACTAGGGGTGCGCCACCCCCCTCCTCTCCTCCTGGCCGCCACCTCCTGCCCCATCTAGGGCTGTCGCACCCCTTAGGGGTGTGAACCCTAAGGGGGGCGCCACCCTCCCCTTCCCCCTATATATAGTTGGGGTTTTGGCCATTGGAGACACGACAATTTCTCTCCCTCTCGGTGCAGCCCTGTCTCTCTTCTTCCTCCTCTCCCACGGTGCTTGGCGAAGCCCTGCCGGGAGACCTCATCGCTCCATCGCCACCACGCCGTCATGCTGCCGGAGCTCTTCCCCAACCTCTCCCTCCTCCTTGCTGGATCAAGGTGCGGGAGTCGTCACCGGGTTGCACGTGTGTTGAACGCGGAGGTGTCGTGGTTCGGCATTAGATCGGAATCACACCGCGATCTGAATAGCAGCGAGTACGACTCCATCAACCGCGTTCTAGCAGCGCTTCCGCTTAGTGATCTTCAAAGGTATGAAGATGCTCTCACCCCTCTCTCGTTTCTAGTTTCTCCATAGGAAATCTGAATATGGCGTAGGGAAATTTTGAATTGTTGCTACGTTACCCAACAACTTCAAAGCCAAGTGAGTCAGATCCAAGGGAAATGCGTTGGATTCTTCTATGGTTTCTTAGTGCCATGCATTTTTTTCTTCTCCTATTTTACACCTATTGACAAAAAGGGTGATAAGACATCGAGTGCCAATAACTTTGAAGTTCTCTTGGTGGTTGTTTTATCTCGAGTTTACGACACTTGCTCTTCATTTGAATCTCCATGTGTTGTAGAACACTCATGAACTTCTCGTTTGTAATATTTGATAACCCTCGTGTTGCACTATCTTTCCGTCAAGAATATGTTTTGCAGGCGGAGTTATTATCAGCAGTCACTGTTGGACGAACTATGTTCTTTATTGGTTATTATCTTTCAATGTAGTCCATTGTCTTCGAAGATATGAAATATCTCTCCAACAAACCTACACTACCATATGTAGGATACTGGATTTCAAATCTTCCATGTGATGCAGGAATTTAGAGGGGGCTTCTTTCATCTTTGAGATATATGCTTCCATTTAGTTTTTGCACTCTGTTGGTTACGTATCTATCTTTACTTTAATGACTATCTATTTTGTCAACAACCCTCCAAAAGGGGGAGGGTGTTTGTGCAATAATATGCCTCCTTGTGTGTTGGATATTTTTTACAGCAACAATGAGGGACTAATGTGTGTGTTAGTGCTACTTCTCAAACAACAGCGCCAGAAATTGACACGTTGACGGAGACTGGGCTTGCGTTGGTTTTTCCCTTGAAGAGGAAAGGGTGATGCAGCACACGCGCAGTAAGTATTTCCCTTAGTTTGAGAACCAAGGTATCGATCCAGAAGGAGGGTCTCGTCAAGTCCAGAGTACCTGCGCAAACACAAACAAGCTTGCACCCAACGCTTCAAAGGGGTTGTCAATCCCTTCAAGATTGTTTGCAAAGTGAGATCTGAAGGCGGAAAGTGCAAGGAAGTAAAAAGTGTAAGGCTGAAAATATGGTGTGGAGTAGACCCGGCGGCCATAGTGTTCACTAGAGGCTTCTCTCAAAATAGTAAATATCTCGGTGGGTGAACAAATTACTGCCGCGCAATTGATAGAACCGCGCAAAGTCATGACGATATCTAAGGCAATGATCATACATATGGGCATCACATCCGAGACAAGTAGACCGATACTTTCTGGATCTACTACTATTACTCCACACATCGACCGCTATCCAGCATGCATCTAGTGTATTGAGTTCATGACGAACAGGGTAACGCCTAAAGCAAGATGACATGATATAGAGGGATAATCTCGAACCAATGATGAAAACCCCATCTTCTTACCCTTGATGGCAACAACATGATGCGTGCCTCGCTACCCCTTCTGTCACTGGGTGAGGTCACCGCACGGTATGAACCCAAAACCAAGCACTTCTCCCATTGCAAGAATCATAGATCTAGTTCGCCAAACAAAACCCACAACTCGAAGAGAATTACAAGGATATGAAATCATGCATAAGAGAGATCAGAAGAAACTCAAATAAAATTCATAGATAATCAGATCATAAATCCAAAATTCATCGGATCTCGACAAACACACGGCAAAAGAAGATTACATCGGATAGATCTCCATGAAGATCATGGAGAACTTTGTATTGAAGATCCAAGAGAGAGAAGAAGCCATCTAGTTACTAGCTATGGACCCGTAGGTCTATGGTGAACTACTCACGCATCATCTGAGAGGTCATGGTGTTGATGAAGAAGCCCTCCGTATTCGAATCTCCCCTTCGGCAAGGCACCAGAACGTGGCCCAGATGGGATCTTCCGGAGACAGAAGCTTTCGGCGGCGGAAAAGTGATTTCGATGATCTCCTGATTTTTTTGGGGATTTTAGGGAATTTATAGGCGCAACCCCTAGGTTACGGGGCGCTCAGGGGGCCCACAAGCCTGTGGGCCGCGGCCTCCCCCCTGGCCGCGGGGTGGGGGCTTGTGGGGCCCCTGATGCGCCCCTGCCTTGGCTCTCAAGCTTCCCGATCTTCTTCCGTTACGAAAAAAATCTTTTCGGGGATTTTCTTCCGTTTGGACTCCGTTTCAAAATCTCCTTTGAAAGGGGTAAAAAACATGGAAAAACTGGAACTGGCACTTGGCACTGAGTTAATAAGTTAGTCCCAAAAAATTATAAAAGGCATGCATAACATCCAAAGTTTGACAAGATAATAGCGTGAAACCATCAAAAATTATAGATACGTTGGAGACGTATCAAGCATCCCCAAGCTTAACTCCTAGTCGTGCTCGAGTTGGGAAGTGATAAAGAATGAATTTTTGATGTGGAATACTACCTAGCATAGTTGTCCTTTGCAACTTGTTTCACATGACATGAATGTTCAGATCCGTAAGATTCTAAACAATAGTTTGCTATTGACATGAAAACAATAATACTTCAAGCAAACTAGCAAGGTAATCATGAACTTTCAAAATAACAAGGCCAATGAAAGTTATCCCTACAAAATAATATAGTCTGGCCATGCTCCATCTTCCTCACACAACTAATGTAAATCATGCACAACCCCGGTATTGACCAAGTAATTGTTTTCGCACTCTTACTTTCTTAAACTTTTTATAACTACCACGCAATACATGAGCGCGAGCCATGGATATAGCACTATAGGTGGAATAGAGTGTGGTGGTGGTTGTGAGACAAAAAGGAGGAGTTGGTCACATTGACTCGGCATATCAAAGGGTTATGGAGATGCCCATTAATAGATATCAATGTGAATGAGTAGGGATTGCCATACAAGAGATGCACTAGAGCTATAAGTATGTGAAAGCTCAAAAGGAGAACTAGTGGGTGTGCATCCAAATTGCTTGCTCACGAAGACCTAGGGCAATTTTGAGGAAGCCCATCATTGGAATATACAAGCCATGTTATACAATGAAAATTCCCACTACCATATGGTGGTGACAAAGCAAGAAGCTCTCAATCATGAAGAACATGGTGCTATCATGAAGCACAAGTGTGGAAAAAGATAGTACCATTGTCCCTTCTCTATTTTTCTCTCTATTCTTTTTTTCATTTGGGCTCTTAGGCCACTTTTTTCCTCCCTTTTTATGTTTTTGGGCTCTTTGGCCTCTTTTTTTTTATTTCCTCACATGGGACAATGCTCTAATAATGATGATCATCACACTTTTATTTACTCACAGCTCAAAAATCACAATGATGACTCTATAGGAAATGCCTCCCGCAGTGTACCGGGATGTGCAACGATCTAGCATGGCGTATGACGTTGAAACATCTCGCTAGCTATCTTACGATCATGCAATGGAAATATGAGAGTGACGGCACAAGTCATGAGACGGGACGGTGGGAGTTGCATGGCAATATATCTCGGAATGGCTATGAAAATGCCATAGTAGGTAGGTATGGTGGTTGTTTTGAGGAAGGAATTTGGTGGGTTTGTGCACCGGCGATAATTGCGCGGCACTAGAGAGGCTAGCAATGGTGGAAGGTGAAAGTGCATCTATACCATGGACTCACATTAGTCATGAAGAACTCACATACTTGTTGCGAAAGTTTTTATTAGTAATCGAAACAAAGTGCTAAACGCATACTCCGAGGGGAAGGGTTGGTAGGTGTAAACCATCGCGCGATCCCGACCTCAACACAAAGGATGACAATCAATAGATCAATTATGCTCCGACTTCCTAACATAGCGGTTCACCATACGTGCATGCTACAGGAATCACTAACTTCAACACAAGTATTTCTAGATTCACAACACCCTACTAACATAGCTCTTAATATTACCAAATCCACGTCTCAAAACTATTTGAGAGGAATCAAAACTTCTCTTTCTATTCAATGCACATGAAGATGGAGATTTTTGCAGCCTCTTTGGGTATCTATCACCTTTGGGACTACTTTCATAGCATAAGCCAACTACCAAATCACGCACCGCCGTGCTCTAAAAGATATAAGTGAAGCACTATGAGCATTCTAGCAAAATCACGATTAGTGCATGTCTCTATCTCTCAAAAAGGTGTGCAGAAAATATGATTGTGACACAACAAAAAGAAAATTCTCCTAAGTTACAAGACGCTCCAAGCAAAACACATATCATGTGGTGAATAAAAATATAGCTCCAAGTAATGTTACCGATGGATTGAAGACGAAAGAGGGGATGCCTTCCCGGGGCATCCCCAAGCTTAGGCTTTTTGGTGTCCTTGAATTTGGCTTGGGATGCCTTGGGCATCCCCAAGCTTGATCTCTTTCCACTCCTTATCTCTTTGTCCATGAGAACATCACCCAAAACTTGAAAACTTCACAACACAAATCTTAAACATAAACTCGTGATAACATTAGCACAAGAAAACAAACTACCACTTCTTTTGGTACTATAGCAAACTTGAATTCTATCTATATTGGTGTTGGGCTACTGTATTCTCACTTTTACATGGCTAGTACCCCCCGATACTAACCATAGTTTCATCAAAACAAGCAACCAACTCAACAAAAAACAGAATCTGTCAAAAACAGACCAGTCTGTAGCAATCTGTATACTTCTGATACCTCAAAAAATCTGAAACATTACGACGGCCTGGGAAAAAAGCATATCAACCAGCAGCAAAAAGAATCAACTCAAAATATCTTTCTGAATAAATATGAAAAATCAACTCGTGAGCAAAAAGTTTCTGTCTTTTTCCAGCATGATCAAACAACCATTACCAAGACTAGTCATAAAAGTTTTGCTTGGCTCAAACACAAAAGGAAACATAAAAAACACAATCACAACAGAATTGTGATGGTGTGGATGCAACAAAACAGAAATAAAAAGATAAATTCATTGGGTTGCCTCCCAACAATCGCTATTGTTTAACGCCCTTAGCTAGACATCGATAAATCAATGATACTCACACAAAAGACAAGAATTGAAGCACAACGAGAGCATCATAAAGCATGTGAAAATCACATCTAAGTCTAACATACTTCCTATGCATAGGCATTTTATAGGAAAACAGATTGTCAAGACAACCAATAGTTGCCATATGCAAGGAAGAAGAAAGAGACAATAGCAATCTCCACATAACGAGAGGTAATTTGGTAACATGAAAGTTTCTACCATAATATTTTCCTCTCTCATAGCAATTACATGTGGGATCATAATCAAATTCAACAAAATAGCTATCACAAAGAATATACTTTTCATGATCCACATGCATGCAAAGTTGACGCTCTTCAAAAATAGTGGGATTATCATCAACTTCTCCAAACCCACTTTCAATATTATTGCAAATATCATTGCAACAAGTAGTGGACATAGCAAAACTAGCATCCCCAAGCTTAGGGTTTTGCATATTTTTAGCATGATTGTCATTAATAGAATTTATAATGGAATCATTGCAATCATGCTTTTCATTCAAGGAGCCCTCGTGAATCACTTCGTAAATTTCTTCATCACGATTTTCAGATTCATGCATCTCAAGCAAAACTCCATAGAGAAAGTCAAGTGCACTCAACTCACTAGCAATTGGATCAACATAATTGGATCTCTTAAAGAGATTAGCAAGTGGATGAGGATCCATATCAATAGATTTTCAGCAAGCGAAGATGCAAGCATATTGAACGCACATAGCACACAAGAAAAGGAAAGGCAAACGAAAAAGGCACACGAAAAAGGCAAATTGTGAAGTGGGGGAGAGGAAAACGAGAGGCAACTGGCAAACAAAGTAAATGCAAGAGATGAGTTTAACACACTTACTTGGATGAATTCTTGACTTGATCCTCCCCGGCAACAGCGCCAGAAATCCTTCTGCTACTTCTCAAACAACAGCGCCAGAAATTGACACGTTGACGGAGACTGGGCTTGCGTTGGTTTTTCCCTTGAAGAGGAAAGGGTGATGCAGCACAGGAGCAGTAAGTATTTCCCTCAGTTTGAGAACCAAGGTACCGATCCAGAAGGAGGGTCTCGTCAAGTCCAGAGTACCTGTGCAAACACAAACAAGCTTGCACCCAACGCTTCAAAGGGGTTGTCAATCCCTTCAAGATTGTTTGCAAAGTGAGATCTGAAGGCGGAAAGTGCAACGAAGTAAAAAGTGTAAGGCTGAAAATATGGTGTGGAGTAGACCCGAGGGACATAGTATTCACTATAGGCTTCTCTCAAAATAGTAAATATCATGGTGGGTGAACAAATTACTGCCGAGCAATTGATAGAACCGCGCAAAGTCATGACGATATCTAAGGCAATGATCATACATATAGGCATCACGTCCGAGACAAGTAGATCGATACTTTCTGCATCTACTACTATTACTCCACACATCGACCGCTATCCAGCATGCATCTAGTGTATTGAGTTCATGACGAACAGAGTAACGCCTTAAGCAAGATGACATGATGTTGAGGGATAATCTCAAACCAATGATGAAAACCCCATCTTTTTACCCTTGATGGCAAAAACATGATGCGCGCCTCGCAACCCCTTCTATCACTGGGTGAGGTCACCGCACAGTATGAACCCAAAACCAAGCACTTCTCCCATTGCAAGAATCATAGATCTAGTTGGCCAGACAAAACCCACAACTCGAATAGAATTACAAGGATATGAAATCATGCATAAGAGAGATCAGAAGAAACTCAAATAAGATTCATAGATAATCTGATCATAAATCCACAATTCATCGGATCTCGACAAACACACTGTAAAACAAGATTACATCGGATAGATCTCCATGAAGATCATGGAGAACTTTGTATTGAAGATCCAAGAGAGAGAAGAAGCCATCTAGTTACTAGCTATGGACCCGTAGGTCTATGGTGAACTACTCACGCACCATCGGAGAGGTCATGGTGTTGATGAAGAAGCCCTTAGTATCCGAATCTCCTCTCCAGCAGGGCACCAGAACGTGCCCCAGATGGGATCTTGCGGAGACAGAATCTTGCGGCGGCGGAAAAGTAATTTTGATGATCTCCTGATTTTTTGGGGATTTTTAGGGAATTTATAGGCGCAACCCCTAGGTCAGGGGGCGCTCATGGGGCCCACAAGCCTGTGGGCCGCGGCCTCCCCCCTGGCCATGGGGTGGGGGCATGTGGGGCCTCTGAGGCTCCCCTGCCTTGGCTCTCAAGCTTCCCGAACTTCTTCCGTTATGAAAAAAATCTTTTCGGGGATTTTCTTCCATTTGGACTCCGTTTCAAAATCTCCTTTGAAAGGGGCCAAAAACATGGAAAAAACAGGAACTAGCACTTGGCACTGAGTTAATAACTTAGTCCCAAAAATGTATATATAAGGCATGCATAATATCCAAAGTTTGAAAAGATAATAGCATGAAACCATCAAAATTATAGATACGTTGGAGACGTATCAATTAGTGGCACTGAGATTATAGGTCCTTGAAGTTCACACAAGTTTGCTATAAACTTTGAAAATTACCATTTGCGCATCAGAGAATATTCGGATCAAAGATATTGTTGGAAATATGCCCTAGGGGCAATAATAAATTGGTTATTATCATATTTCCTTGTTCATGATAATCATTTTTTATCCATGCTAGAATTATACTGACCGGAAACTTAAATACCTGTGTGGATATATAAACAACACTGAGTCCGTAGTGAGACTCTACTAGATTAGCTCGTTGATCAAAGATGGTTAAAGTGTCCTAACCATAGACATGAGCTCTTATTTGATGACGGGATCACATCATTAGTAGAATGATGTGATGGGCAAGACTCAAACATAAGCATATCATTTGATTGTATCACTTAGTTTATTGCTACTACTTTCTTCATGTCAAGTATATGTTGCTAAGACCATGAGATCATGCAACTCCCTAACATCGGAGGAATGCCTTGTGTGTATCAAATGTCACTTCATAACTGGGTGATCATAAAGGTGCTCTACACGTATGTTCGAGGGTGTTTGTTGGGTTGGCATGGATCAAGATTGGGATTTGTCACTCCGTATGATGGAGAGGTATCTTTGGGCCCTGTCTGTAATACAACATCACAAGAAGCTTGTGAGCAATTTGACTAAGGAGTTAGTCATGGGATCTTGTATTACAGAATGAGTAAAGAGACTTGTCGGTAATGAGATCGAACTAGGTATGGAGATACCTACGATCGAATCTCTGGCAAGTAACATACCACTAGGCAAAGGGAACTGCATACACGATTGATTGAATCCTTGGCATCATGGTTCTGTCGATAAAAATCTTCATGGAATATGGGGAAACCGATATGGGCATCTAGGTCCCACTATTGGTTATTGACCGGAGAGGTTTCTTGGTCATGTCCACATGATAATCGAACCCATAGGGTCAGCATGCTTAACTTTCTCTAATGATATAGTATTATTGGGTTATGTATGTTGGTGACCGAATGTTGTTTGGAGTCTCGGATGAGATCCCTATCGTCACAAGGAGCTCTAGAATGTTGTGGAGGTAAAGATTTATATACGGGGAGTCATATTTTGGCAACCTAAAAACTTTCAGGTTTTACCAGTAATATATCGGGAAGCTTCTAGAAGGTTGTAGAAACTTCCAAAGGAGTCCAGAAGTCCACCAAGGGTTCCACATGGCTCGTGGGTGTGTGTCTCTCCTACTTTAGTTGAATCAAATTCGACAAAGGTGGTCCTTGTAGAAGGTTAAAAAGCAACTTTATTATCACTGTCGTGGCTTTGCATAGGTAAGAACGGTTCTTGCTAGTTGCCCATAGCGGCCATGTAAAATTTGCAACAACAAAATAGAGGACGCCTAACTTGTTTTTGCAGGGCATGTTGTGATATGATATGGTCAAGACGTGATATGATATATGTGATGTATGAGATGATCATGTTTCTATAATAGTTATCACGACTTGCATGTCGATGAGCACGACAACCAGCAGGAGCAATAGGGTTGTCTTTAATTTAATAACATGGCATTTGGTTTACTTTATCGGTATGAGTTAGCAATATTTGTAGAAGCAATAGCTGGCGCGGAAAGCACATGATGACACGAGATGGAGATCATGATGATGGATATCATGGTGTCATGTCGGTGACGATGGAGATCATGTCGGTGCTTTCAAGATGGAGATCGAAAGCACAAGATGATGGTGGCCATATAATGTCACTTATTTGATTTGCTTGTGATGTTTATCTTTTAGGCATCTTGTTTTGCTTAGGACGGCGGTAGCATTATAACATGATTCCTCACTAAAATTTGAAGATAAAATTGTGTTCTTCCCAAGTATGTGCCATTACAAAAGTTCGTCATTTCAAAGCACCTCGTCATGATCGGGTGTGATAGACTCTTCGTTCACATACAACGGCTGTAAGTCAGTTTTGCACATGCAGAATACTTGGGTTAAACTTGACGAGCCTAGAATGTAGACACATGGCCTCATAACACAGGAAACTGAAAGGTTGAACATGAGTATTATAGTAGATACGATAAACATTGAGATGTTCACCATTGAAAACCACCTCATCTCATGTGATGATCGGACTTGGGTTGTGGATTTGGATCATGTCGCATTTAGACAACCTGAGGGATGCTAATTTGAGTGGGAGTTCATTAGTAATTTGATTAACTGAACTAATTATCAGGAACATAGTTGAAATGTCTTTGCAAATTATGTTGTAGATCAATAGCTCGCGTTGTAGCTCCCATGTATTTTGACACATTCCTAGAGAAAAGTAAGTTGAAAGATGATGGTAGCAATAATGCAGGCTGGTTCCGTGATCTGGGGAAATTTCCTCATTGCTGCACAGAAGACTTATGTCCTTGATGCACCTCTCGAGGTGCCACCCCCTCAAGCGACGTCTGTTGATGTTGTGAACATCTGACAGACATGCTCAGATGACTACTTGATAGTTTAGTGTGGCATACATTACATCTTAGAATTGAGGCTCCAAATATGTTTTGAACGTCACATAGTATATGAGATGTTCCAAGAGCTGAAACTAGAATTTCAGGGTCATGTACGTGTTGAGAGGTATGATACCTCCCACAAGTTCTTTGCCTGCAAGATGGAGGATAATAGCTCAATCGGTGAGCATGTGCTCCAAATGTATGGGTGCTACAATCGCTTGAATCAAGTGGGAGTTAATCTTCCAGATAAGATAGTCATTGACAAAGTTCTCGAAGTCACTACCACCAAGCTACCAGAGCTTTGTGGTGAACTATAACATGTAAGGGATGGAGAAGATAATCCCTGAGCTATGCGTGATGTTTTACGTTGCGGGAGAAGAAATCAAGAAGGAGCATCAAGTGTTGATGGTTAATAAGACCACTAGTTTCAAGAATAGCAATATAAGAAGGGAAACATCAAGAATGGCAAGCCAGTTGTCGCTCTAGTGAAGAAACGTAAGGTTGAACCGAAACCCGAGACTAAGTGCTTCTATTGTGAGGGGAACGGTCACTGGAAGCGGAACTGCCCCAAATACTTGGCAGATAAGAAGGGTGGCAACGTTAACAAGAGTGTATTTGATGTGTACATTACTAGTGCTCATAATATCCCCTGGGTATTTTATACCAATTCAGTTGCTAATATTAGTAACTCGAAACAGGAGTTGCGGAATAAACGAGACTGGCTAAGGACGAGGTGACGATGCATGTTGGAACTGTTTCCAAGGTTGATGTGATCATCATCGACACGCTCGCTCTACCTTCGGGATTAGTTTTGAACCTAAATAAATGTTATTTGGTGCCTGCATTAAGCATGAGCATTATATTGATCTTGTTTATTGTGAGACGATTATTCATTTAAGTCAAAGAATAATGGTTGTTATGTTTACATGAATAATATATTTTATGATCATGCACCCGATATGAATGGTTTATTGTATCCCATTTGTAGTGACACACATGTTCATAATATTCATGCCAAAAGATGGAAAGTTAACAATGATAGTACCACATGCTTGTGGCACTGCTCCTTAGGTCATATTGATATAAAGCGCATGAAAAAACTCCATGCTGACGGATGGACTCACTTGATTTTGAATTGCTTGAGACATGCGAACCATGCCTCATGGGCAAGATGACTAAGACCCCATTTTCTGGTATGATGGAGTGGGCATGTGACTTATTGGTAATAATACATATTGATGTATGCAGTCTAATGAGTGTTGAAGCATGAGGTGGTTATCATTATTATCTTACCTTCATAGATGATTTGAGTAGATACATGTATATTTACTTGATGAAACAAAAGTGTGAAATTTTGAAAAGTTTAAGCAATTTCAGAGTGAAGTTGAAGATCATCGTGACAACAAGATAAAATGTCTATGATATGATTGCGCAGGTAAATATCTGAGTTACGAGTTTGGTATGCAAGACAATGTGGAAATTGTTTCACAACTCAGGCCACGTGGAACACCTCAGTGTAATGGTGTGTTGAAACGTCGTAGTCGTACTCTATTGGATATGGCGCCTTCTACGATGTCTCTTACTGACTTGCCACTATCATTTTGGGTTATGCATTAGAGACAACTACATTCACTTTAAATAGGGCACCATCTAAATCCGCCGAGACAACACCTTATGGATTATGGTTCTGCAAGGAATCTAAGCTATCATTTCTTAATGTTTGGGGGCTGCGACGCTTATGTCAAAAGGCTTCAGCCTAATAAGCTCGAACCCAAAGCGGAGAAATGGGTATTCATCGGATACCATCAGGAAACAATTGGGTACACTTTCTATCTCAAACCCGAAGGCAAGGTGTTTGTTGCCAAGAATAGATCCTTTCTAGAGAAGGAGTTTCTGTCAAAAGAATGGAGTGGGACGAAGGTAGAACTCGATAAGGTTATCAAACCTTCACTTGAATTGGAAAGTAGCGCAGCACAGGAAGGTGTTACTGTAATGCATACACCAATTGAAGAGGAAGATAATGATCATCATCATGAAACTTCTCATCGAGTTACTACCAAACCTCATAGGTCGACAAGAACACATATTGCCCCGAGTGGTACGGTGATCCTGTCTTGGAAGTCATGTTGTTAGACAACGATGAGCCTACGAACTATGAGGAATCGATGATGGGCCTGGATTTTAACAAATGGCTAGAGGCCATGTAATCCGAGATAGGATCCATGTATGATAACCAAGTATGGACTTTGGTAGACTTGTCTGATGACCGGCATGCAATTGGGGATAAATGTATCTTTAAGAAGACAAACGCTAGTAGTAATGTCACTATGTGTAAAGCTCGACTTGTTGCAAAGGGGTTTTTGACAAGTTCAAGGAGTTGACTACGATGAGACTTTCTCACCTATAGCTATGTTGAAGTCTGTTGGGATTATGTTAGCAGTTGATGCATTTTTCAATTATGAAATCTGGCAGATGGATGTCAAAATATCGTTTCCTTAATGGTTTCCTTAAGGAAAGGTTGTATGTTATACACCTAGAAGGTTTTGTCGACCCTAAGGATGCTAAAAGGCATGCGAGCTCCAGCGATCCTTCTATGGACTGGTGCAAACTTCTCAGAGTTGGAATGTGCACTTTGATGAGGTGATCAAAGCTTTTGGGTTTAAACAAAGTTTATAAAGAAACTTGTATTTACAAGAAAGTGAGTGGAAACACTATAACATTTCTGATAGGTATATGTGGATGAAATATTGTTGATCAGAAATGATGTAGAATTTCTAGAAAGCATAAAAGGGTTGTTTCAAAGGAGTTTTTCAAAGGAATACCGGGATGAAGCTACTTAAATATAAGGCAGCAAGATCTATAGAGATAGATCAAGACGCCTGATAAGAATTTCACAAAGCACATACCTTGACAAGATTTTGAAGTAGTTCAAAATGGATCAGTCAAAGAATGAGTTCTTTCCTATAATGTAAGGTGTGAAGTTGAGTTAGACTCAAAGCTAGACCACATCACTAGAAAGAGAAAGGACGAATGTCGTCCCATGTGCCTCAACCATAGGCTCTATACTTATGCCATGTTGTGTATTGCACCTGATGTGTGCTTGCCATGAGTGTGGCATGGGGGTGTAAGAGTGGTCCAGGAGTGCATCACTAGACAATGGTCAAAATTATCCTTAAGTGCCTAAAAAGGACTAAGTAAATGTTTCTCGATTATCAAGGTGATAAAGAGTTCATCATAAACGGTTACATTGATGCAAGCTTTGACACCAATCCGGATGACTCTGAGTAGCAAACCAGATACGTACATTGGAGCAGTCATTTGGAATAGTACCAAGTGGAGCATGGTAGCAGCATCTATAGTGTGACATATAGATTTGCAAAGTACACACGGATCTGAACGTTGTACACCCATTGACGAGAACCTCTCTCACAAGCAAAACATGATCAAACCCCAGAACTCATTGAGAGTTAATCACATGGCGATGTGAAGTAGATTATTGACTCTAGTGCAAGTGTGAGACTATTAGAAATATGCCCTAGAGGCAATAATATTTTTTATTATTATGAAATTTCCTTGTTCGTCATAATAATTTATTATCCATTCTAGAATTGTATTGACCGGAAACTTAAATACATGTGTAGATATATAAACAACATTGTGTCCCTAGTGAGCCTCTACTAGACTAGCTCGTTGATCAAATATGGTTAAGGTTTACTAAGCATAGACATGAGTTGTACTTCGATAAACAATCACATCATTATGAGAATGATGGGATGGACAATACCAAACCGTAAGCATAGTGTTTGATCGTATCACTTAGTTTATTGCTACTTATTTCTTCATGTTAAGTATATGCTCCTAAGACCATGAGATCATGCAACTCGCTAACATCGTAGGAATGCCTTGTGTGTATCCAACATCACTTCGTAACTGGGTGATCATAAAGGGGCTCTCCAGGTATCTCCGACGATGTCTGTTGGGTTGGCATGGATCGAGACTGGGATTTTTCACTCTGTATGATGAAGAGGTATCATTGGGCCCTCTCGGTAATACAACATCACCAGAAGCTTGCAAGCATTGTGACTAAGGATTTAGTCATGAGATCTTGTATTACGGAACGGGTAAAGAGACTTGCGGGTAATGAGATTAAACTAGGTATGGAGATACCAACGATCGAATTGCGGGCAAGTAACATACCACTAGACAAAGGGAACTGCATACGGGATTAACTGAATCCTTGGCATCGTGGTTCGACCGATAAAGATCTTCGTGGAATATGTGGGAACCAATATGGGCATCTAGGTCCCACTATAGTTGCGGAGGTGTCTCGGTCCTGTCCACATGATTCTCGAAACCGTAGGGTCCTCCCGCTTAACACTCCATGACGATATAGTATTTTTTTGGTTATGTATGTTGGTGACTGGATGTTGTTCAAAGTCCTAAATGAGATCCTAGATGTCACGAGGAGATCCGGAATGGTCCATAGGTAAAGATTCATATATGGGAAGTCATATTTTGGCTAATGGAAAAGTTTCAGGTTTTGTCGGTATATACCAGGAACCTTCTAAAACGTTCTAGAAACTTCCGGAGGAGTCAGGAAGTCCAACAAGGGTTCCACCATGTCCCAAGGGTTTGCATGGGCTGAGGGGAGACGTCGTGTCCTTATTGGGATAGGCGCACAAGTCCCTCAAGGCCCATGCAGTTGGGAAAGGTGAAAAGTCCACCTTTGTATGGAAGGGAAGGAGGAGGACTAGGATTCCACCTCCTCCCCCTTGGCTGCACCCTAGAGCTTGGAGGGGTTGTTCCCCATACCCCTCCACCTATATATAGAGGGGAGGGGCATCCCAAGAGCACAAACCAAGCCCTTGGCACCTCTCTCTCTCTCTCTCTCTCTCTCGTTGCTCTGTTGCTCCTCTATTCACAGTTCTAGTAGCGCTTCGCGAAGCCCTGCACGCACTGCTCGACACCATCTCCACCGTGTCATCGTGTTGCTTTAAAATTCATCTACTATGCTGCCCTCACTCATTGTATCGAGGAGGCAGAGACATCATCGAGTCACACGTGTGTTCAAAGCGGAGGTGATGTCTGTTCGGCGCTGGATCGTGATTGGATCGTGAAGAGTACGACTACATCAACCGTCCTGTATATGCTTCTGCTTAAGTATCTACAAGGGTATGTAGATACACTTCCCCTCTCATAGCTATCCATCTCCATGGATAGATCTTGCACGTGCGTAAGAAATTTTTTGTTTTCCATACAACGTTCCCCAACAAATATTGCGTGATGGAAGTAACCCCTAAAAATGTTGATGAGATGCAATTATTTTAGTACCTGATCAGCGCGTTTGACTGCATTCAAGAAGAAAGAAGCCGAGGACAAGACATAGCATTTTCTTTCATGGTTCCTTTTCTCTTATTCTAGTCATAGGACCATTGTACTATTAAGAGGGGTAGATTGTTTCGAAATTTATGTTTGTGTCATGTGTGATAGAAACATATGAGAGTTGATAGAAATCTTTTCTATCCTCAAAAAAATACTTTCCGGTCACAGACGTTGGTCTTATGGACTGTGCGCGAAATGTTTTGGCAATTAGTCATCCTTACTTCTTATTCAAGTAAAGTAATCGTGTGCATTTGAAATCCAACCGTTGGAAATGTGTCAGTTGACCATTGGCTAGACATCATGCCATGAATGGTCATTTCCCTCCTCAGGATTGCTCCATCTATAAATAGCCACCCCACTGACAAGATGGTCGGCTGCTCCGTGATTCTAATAGTTTGTTTGACCACCCTCTCTCTAAAAGATTAGAGTTAATCCATCGAGAGTAAACCTGAGAGCTGAAAAACTAGATAGTGTTGATCATTAGAGATATCTAAGTTTAGCACACTTGGTGTATTACTTTTGAGGGATGCCAACTCTCTAGATGGTTAGGCTTCAAAGTCTTCAGCAACGAGGAGCCATTGTGGTTCACAAAGATAGACTGCGAATGTTTTGGAGATCCCCTGAAGTATCTACCTCGAGTAATCAACACAAGTTTGATGAACTTGTTGTCAAGGAGAACATGACAAAGAGAGTTTATCTTCTATGTTAAATCACAAGTGCCTCCAACCAGACATAGCTCTTTTGTAGAAGAGTGAAATGGTCTACCAAACACCTTGTCGCCATCGAGGATCATTGGTTTATCTTCTGCCATGTTTCAAACATGTGATTTATCTTCTATTCTTGTATCCATTTTGTTTCCATATTCTTTCTGTCTGTTCAAAGTATTTTTCTTTCATGATTAAGTCACTTCTTAGTTTATTTTCCACTCTTGGGTACTAAGAGATTTCAAGTTTTAGAGAAAAAATTCAATCTCCCATCCCCCCTCCTCTGCTTGATATAATCTTGTTCCTACTAGCATGCCGAGTCTAGTGGTGAAGACAAGGTTTGGCATCTCTTGCGATGAGGAATCGTTGCTGCCCCGCTAGCCTGACAGGGGTCGGGTTCTTGGAGGACCAACATGATGGACTCGCCGACATGATAATGCATGTTGCCATGAGCACGCAACGTGTCGCCGTTCAATTTTGGGCATATGGATGCCACGCTGGTCCATCGATGGTGAAGTTGAACAATCCAAAGGAAATGTTGTTCCCCAATACCATGTCAATGCTAGAAACTAGAGATGAAAGCACTCGCGCCATCGCTCGCGAGATGTGATGCCCCAAGTTGGGCGCCAACCGTCATGGTGTGAATTTCTATAATAAGAGAGGGGGCGATGCTTGATCACACGAGACACGTGAGCGCGGCACAAGAAGCTGTGCGGGTCCAGGCCCCTAGCGGTGGAGCTAAAGACCCGAAGTCTTGTTCTCCGATGAGAGTCTATGGCATATGATGTACGATTACAAGCGATATGAACCCATATCCTAGCGGCACGAGGTAGCTTATATAGAGTTCGCTTACCCCTCCTGCGTTATAGGTTAATTATGCCTATTATTACATATGTTCATTACAGATTGTCACATACACTTTAAAATATCTGCAACGTCGCGCTCTTATGATTGCATTAATGTCTTAATAAATGCCCCTCGTTGTTAGGCCTACTCTATCCGAGTGGGGGATCAGCCGAGTACGTTTATATCTTCTTCATCCGAGTGGATCTCCGTCAGGATGGCTGCCGAGTGAAAAACCCTCTACGACGTTGTTTGGTGTTTTGACACCCTGAGGATGTGGGATTCGGCCCCCATGGTCCCCTGCAAGGTTTGCATTGGTGTGGGCCTATCCGGTGGGATATACCTCGTCAACTCCCACTATGATCAACCTTATAACTGAAAGCCCAATAGTAAATGCTAAGGAAAGGGAGTGTGTTATTATTTTTTAAGCATTTAAATATACTACAAAAGAGTGCTCCCTCCATTTCTAAATATAAGCCTTTTAAAAGATTTCAATACAGACTACATACAAATGTATATAGATATATGTTAGAGTGTAGATTCACTTATTTTGCTTCATATATAGTATATACTGGAATCTCTAAAAGGTATTATATTTTGGAACAAATAGAGTGTTTCTTAATTTGCACTGTAAGTCCATCTAGTGCCCCATAGTGATTTTGGTGGTTTGAAGACTTACAGGTTAAGAGACTGATATGTTTGTGAGTGTACACAGGCTCTATAAGTCACTGAGGAGTTTGAGTTATTCGATGAATATCGACCCCTAAAAATGAATGTATTTGGGTGAAGACATTGGTCATTCCTTGAAGACTTTGATCACGAAGAAATTACGAAGAAATTGATATTCCTCATGAAGATATTGAAGATGAGGAATTCGGTGTGTTCTGAAGAAAACACTCTGAAGATCTTGGAGCGTGAAGATTTACTCTTTTTGTCTCATTTTCTTTACACTTGAGTCATAGGAACACCATAGTGTTAAAGGGGGGCGAGGTAAAACTACGGAACGAATTTCCTCATGATGCTCAACCAAAGCCTCAAAGTGAGGAATATGAGAGTTATGAGGACTTTCATAGCTGAAATTTCCGACCGTTGTCGCGCCACGCGCAACCTGTCATAGATCTTATCCACCCAACGGTCATATTATTAAAGGGCATTTATGTCAAATCATGTTAGGATGCTCCCATGCTATAAATAGCCACCCCCCACAACCACTAGTTGGTTGGCTGCTCCGAGAGAAACTGACACTTGCCATTTAGAGCAACCCAAATTCCACAGAGTCTTCGAGAGAAAATCATCAAGTGAAGAAAAACCCCAAACACCAAACCCAAACCAAAAACCCGAGTGATTGAGCATCACTGAAAAAAGTTGTTCCTGTGTGAAACCGACACTTGTTACCTTTGAGGATTGTGTATCCTACAGACGGCTAGGCGTCATGGTCTAGAGCATCCAGCAGTCAATTGTGGATCCCCGGTGACCAAGTTTGTGAGGGTTTGGAAGTCTGCCTTGAAGACTTACCACGAGTGTTGGGCGAGGACTGTGTGTCCTTAGCTCAAGGAGAATACGGTAGGGATTGTGTGTCCCGGGACTGTGTGTCCTTTGGATTCAATACCAAGCCGCTTCGAACCAGACGTACAACTGTCACAGCAGTTGGAACTGGGTCATCAACAACTGTCTTCATAAAGCTACGGGTTCTATTTCTTCAACTCTCTCATTTCCTCAATTGTATGCTGAAGACTCTCATCTGAACTGTTTGACTAATTTGTCTGAAGACTTTCCCTGAATTTCCTCAACCTCAAATTGTTCACCTGAGTTAATCATCACATGCTTATCCTGTACTTGTGACCTGTGCAAACCGAATCTCTGAAATGTCGCTGAGTACTTTGTTGTAGACATTTTTGCGCCCCTGATTTGGTTCTACTTCCGCTGCACTCAGTTCATGACTAAGGACTTTCCGCACTAGGAATTTCCTCAGTGATGAAATTGTAAAAATCGCCTATTCACCCCCCCCCCTAGTCGATATAATGCACTTTCAATTGGTATCAAAGCAAGGTACTCCCTTGTTCTGTGTGATTTTGGTTTAACCACCTGGAGTTTTAGTTATGTCAACCGCAGGTATGATCAAGGTACTGCTGGATGTCCTACCTTCGAAGGAAAGGACTTCCCCTACTAGAAGACCAAGATGCAAATGCATCTTCAGGCAATTGACAATGATCTCTGGTATACTATGGAAAATGGTATTCCCTCCATCACTCCTACTGTCTCTGTCGCTGATGTGAAGAAGTTCAAGCAACTTGACTCACAAGCAAAGAATATCATCTTTGGTCATCTGAGCAAAGGTCAGTATGGCAGAGTGAGTGCTTTCGGCACAGCTAAGCTTATCTGGGATAGGCTGTCCAAAGTCAATGAGGGAGTCTCAACACAGCGTGACTCTCGTGTCGATGTTCTTCGCAATCTCTTCAATCGCTTCAAGAGGCTTGGCAATGAAAGCTGCCAAGATAGCTTTGATTGCCTCACTAACATCTCGAATGAACTGCAAGCACTAGGAGCTAGATACATCACTGACAATGAAGTTGTGAAGAAACTGCTACGATCTCTTGATCCATCATTTGACACACTGGTTCTGATGATACAAGAACGAAGAGACTACAAGATGCTTGATCCTGCTGATATACTTGAGAGACTCAATACTCATGAATTCCAACAAGAAGAAAAGAGAGATATGTATGGACCAAGCTACTCAAAACCTCGTGCACTAAAGGCTAAGGTTGTTTCCTCATGTGAAGAAGAAGACTCGGATTGCAGTCTTAGTGACCCTGAAGAACTTGGACAAGAACTTGCAATGCTCATGAGGAAATTCCAGAAGTTCACAAAGCGTGGTCAGTTCGGAAAATCTTCAAGAAAAGATATGAGGAAATCAGAATCTTCATCTGAGGACTACAAGAAAAGAACCTGCCACAAATGCAAAAAATATGGTCACTACATTGCTGACTATCCTCGCTGGGTGAAAGAATCAAGGAAGAAGAAATACAAGGATGAAAGTTGTGATGACTCGAAGAAAAAGAAAAATCTTCAAAATCCTCATCTTCAAAGTCCTCATTGCACAAAAAGACCAATTTCAGAAAGGCTCGGGCACTCATTGGCAAGGAAATGGATTCTGAAGAAGAATGTGAGGAATGTGATGAAGAGGAAGGTTCTAAAGTGGAGTCAGAGTCTGGTGTAGCAAGTCTTGCACTGGCTACCACATTCATCAACAAGTCAATCTTCAACCTTGAAGAAAATGACAACACTATCTACACTGATGAATATGTTGATGACTTCACTCCAACCTATTGTTTCATGGCAAAAGGTTCAAAGGTACCAAACCACACTTCCTCCTCTGATTCTAGTGACTATGAACCTGATGATTATCAAAAACCTAGTTACTATAGACTTGCCAAGATTGCCACTAAGCAACAAAGTGCCATTGAAAACCTTCACAAACTGCTAGACAAAAGTGATGATCTATTGAACGATGAAATGAGTCATACTCAAGTCCTCACTGAAGATGTAAAAATACTTCAGTCTAGATTTGATAGTCTTCAAGATCATTATAGCACACTCTTGTCTGATCATCAGAAACTTTCCTATGAACTTCTTCAAAGGAAGCTTGATCTTGAGAAATTAAGAATGTCTCATGATGATCTTCGAATGGAAAATGATTCATTACTAACCCTTTCTTGGACTGTTCCATTTTGGACCTCTTCAAAACTTTATCAAGGTATGTGCTTTGTGAAAGTCCTATCAGACGTTTTGATCTATCCCTATAGATCTTAATGCCTAGAATGTAAGCAGCTTCTCCTAGGTCCTTCATAGAGAAAATTTTATTCAAGTAATCCTTTATGCTCTCCAAAAACTCTACGTTGTTTCCAATCAGCAATATGTCATCCACATATAATATTAGAATCGCCACAGAGCTCCCACTCACTTTCTTGTAAATACAAGATTCTCCAACCACTTGTATAAACCCAAAAGCTTTGATCACCTCATCAAAGCGTTTGTTCCAACTCCGAGATGCTTGCACCAGTCCATAAATGGATCGCTGGAGCTTGCACACCTTGTTAGCATACTTAGGATCGACAAAACCTTCAGGTTGCATCATATACAATTCTTCCTTAAGGAAACCATTAAGGAACGCCGTTTTGACATCCATCTGCCAGATTTCATAATCGAAAAATGCAGCTATTGCTAACATGATTCTGACGGACTTAAGCATCGCTACGGGTGAGAATGTCTCATCATAGTCAACTCCTTGAACTTGTGAAAAACCCTTTGCCACAAGTCGAGCTTTATAAACGGTCACATTGCCGTCAGTGTCCGTCTTCCTCTTAAAGATCCATTTGTTCTGAATAGCCTTGCGGCCCTCAGGCAGTACCTCCAAAGTCCACACTTTGTTCTCATACATGGATCCTATCTCGGACTTCATGGCTTCTAGCCATTTGTTGGAATCTGGGCCCACCATTGCTTCTTCATAATTTGCAGGTTCATTGTTGTCCAACAACATGATTGATAAGACGGGATTACCGTACCACTCTGGAGCAGCACGTGGTCTCGTCGACCTGCGTGGTTTGACAGAAACTTGAACCAGAGTTTCATGATCATTATCATTAACTTCCTCCTCAACCGGCGTCGCAACGACAGAGGTTTCCCCTTGCCCTGCGCCACCATCCAGAGGGATGAGAGGTTTGACAACCTCGTCAAGTTCTATCTTCCTCCCACTCAATTCTCTCGAGAGAAACTCCTTCTCGAGAAAAGCTCTGTTTTTAGCAACAAACACTTTGCCCTCGGATTTGAGATAGAAGGTGTACCCAACTGTCTCTTTTGGGTAACCTATGAAGATGCACTTTTCCGCTTTGGGTTCCAGCTTTTCAGGCTGAAGCTTTTTGACATAAGCATCACATCCCCAAACTTTAAGAAACGACAACTTTGGCCTTTTGCTATACCACAGTTCGTATGGTGTCGTCTCAACGGATTTTGATGGTGCCCTATTAAAGTGAATGCAGCTGTTTCTAATGCATAACCCCAAAACGATAACGGCAAATCGGTAAGAGACATCATAGATCGCACCATCTCTAATAAAGTACGATTACGACGTTCGGACACACCATTACGCTGTGGTGTTCCAGGCGGTGTCAACTGTGAAACAATTCCACATTGTCTTAAGTGAGCACCAAACTCGAAACTCAAATATTCACCCCCACGATCAGACCGTAGGAACTTGATCTTCTTGTTACGATGATTTTCAACTTTTCAAAATGTTTCAGACTTGTGCTTCATTAAGTAGACATAACCATATCTACTCAAATCGTCAGTGAAGGTGAGAAAATAACGATATCCGCCGCGTGCCTCTACGCTCATCGGGCCACACACATCGGTATGCATGATTTCCAACAAGTCACTTGCACGCTCAATTGTTCCGGAGAACGGAGTTCTAGTCATCTTGCCAATGAGGCATGGTTCGCACGTGTCAAGTGAATCAAAGTCAAGTGACTCCAAAAGTCCATTGGCATGGAGTTTCTTCATGCGCTTTACACCAATATGACCTAAGCGGCAGTGCCACAAAAATATGGCGCTATCATTGTTAACTCTAACTCTTTTGGTCTCAATGTTATGTATGTGTGTATCGCTATCAAGATTCAATATGAACAATCCTCTCACATTGGGTGCATGACCATAAAAGATGTTACTCATAGAAATAGAACAACCATTATTCTGTGACTTAAAAGATTAATCGTCTCGCAATAAACAAGATCCAGATATAATGTTCATGCTCAACGCTGGCACTAAATAACAATGATTCAAGTTCATAACTAATCCTGATGGTAACTGAAGTGAAAGTGTGCCGACGGCGATTGCATCAACCTTGGAACCATTTCCTACGCGCATCGTCACTTCATCTTTCGCCAGCCTTCGTCTATTCCGCAGTTCCTGTTTCGAGTTGCAAATATGAGCAACAGAACCGGTATCGAATACCCAGGCACTACTACGAGAGCCGGTTAAGTACACATCAATAACATGTATATCAAATATACCTGATTATTCTTTGGCCGCCTTCTAATCTGTCAGATACTTGGGGCAATTGCGCTTCCAGTGACCCATACCCTTGCAATAGTAACACTCTGTTTCAGGCTTAGGCCCAGCTTTGGGTTTCTTCATTGGATTGGTAACAGGCTTGCCGCTCTTCTTTGAATTACCCTTCTTGCCTTTGCCGTTTCTCTTGAAACTAGTGGTCTTATTCACCATCAACACTTGATGCTCTTTACGGAGTATAGACTCTGCGACTTTCAGCATCGCAAACAACTCGCCGGGAGACTTGTTCATCCCTTGCATGTTGTAGTTCAACACAAAGCCTTTATAGCTTGGCGGCAGTGATTGAAGGATTCTGTCAGTGATAGCCTCTTGCGGGAGTTCAATCCCCAGCTCAGCTAGACGGTTTGAGTACCCAGACATTTTGAGCACATGTTCACTGACAGACGAGTTCTCCTCCATCTTGCAAGCATAGAATTTATCGGAGGTCTCATACCTCTCGATCCGGGCGTTCTTCTGAAAGATAAACTTCAACTCCTGGAACATCTCAAATGCTCCATGACGCTCAAAGTGACGTTGAAGTCCCGGTTCTAAGCCATACAAGACTGCACATTGAACTACTGAGTAGTCCTCCTTACGTGCTAACCAAGCGTTCTTAACATCCTGATCAGCCGTAGCGGGTGGTTCATCTCCTAGCGCAGCATTAAGGACATAATCCTTCTTCCCAGCTTGTAAGATTAGCTTAAGATTACGAGCCCAGTCTACAAAGTTGCTTCCATCATCTTTCAACTTAGCTTTCTCTAGGAACGTATTAAAATTCAGGGTGACTGTCGCGTGAGCCATGATCTACAACACAAATATATTCAAAGTGGACTTAGACTATGTTCAAGATAATTAGAGTTTAACTTAATCAAATTATTCGCTAAACTCCCACTCAAAAAGTACATCTCTCTAGTCATTTGAGTGGTTCATGATCCACTTACACTAGCTCAAGTCCGATCATCACGTGAGTTGAGTATAGTTTCAGTGGTAAGCACCCCTATGCTAATCATATCATCTATATGATTCATGATCGACCTTTCGGTCTCATGTGTTCCGAGGCCATGTGTGCACATGCTAGGCTCGTCAAGCTTAACCCGAGTGTTCCGCTTGCGCAACTGTTTTGCACCCGTTGTATGTGAACGTTGAGTCTATCACACCCGATCATCACGTGGTGTCTCGAAACGACGAACTGTAGCAACGGTGCACAGTCGGGGAGAACACAATTTCGTCTTGAAATTTTAGTGAGAGATCACCTCATAATGCTACCGTCGTTCTAAGCAAAATAAGGTGCATAAAAGGATAAACATCACATTCAATTCATAAGTGACATGATATGGCCATCATCACGTGCTCCTTGATCTCCATCATCAAAGCACCGGCACGATCTTCTTTGTCACCGGCGCCACACCATGATCTCCATCAACGTGTCGCCATCGGGGTTGTCGTGCTACTCATGCTATTACTACTAAAGCTACATCCTAGCAAAATAGTAAACGCATCTGCAAGCACAAACGTTAGTATAAAGACAACCCTATGGCTCCTGCCGGTTGCCGTACCATCGACGTGCAAGTCGATATTATCTATTACAACATGATCATCTCATACATCCAATATATCACATCACATCGTTGGCCATATCACATCACAAGCATACCCTGCAAAAACAAGTTAGACGTCCTCTAATTTTGTTGTTGCATGTTTTACGTGGTGACCATGGGTATCTAGTAGGATCGCATCTTACTTACGCAAACACCACAACGGAGATATATGAGTTGCTATTTAACCTCATCCAAGGACCTCCTCGGTCAAATCCGATTCAACTAAAGTTGGAGAAACTTGACACTTGCCAGTCATCTTTGAGCAACGGGGTTACTCGTAGCGATGAAACCAGTCTCTCGTAAGCGTACGAGTAATGTCGGTCCAAGCCGCTTCAATCCAACAATACCGCGGAATCAAGAAAAGACTAAGGAGGGCAGAAAAACGCACATCACCGCCCACAAAAACTTTTGTGTTCTACTCGAGAAGACATATACGCATGAACCTAGCTCATGATGCCACTGTTGGGGAACGTCGCATGGGAAACAAAAAATTTCCTACGCGCACGAAGACCTATCATGGTGATGTCCATCTATGAGAGGGGATGAGTGATCTACGTACCCTTGTAGACCATACAGCAGAAGCGTTAGTGAACGCGGTTGATGTAGTGGAACGTCCTCACGTCCCTCGATACGCCCCGCGAACTATCCCACGATCAGTCCCACGATCTAGTGCCGAACGGACGGCACCTCCGCGTTCAGCACATGTATAGCTCGACGATGATCTCGGCCTTCTTGATCCAGCAAGAGAGACGGAGAGGTAGAAGAGTTCTCCGACAGCGTGACGGCGCTCCGGAGGTTGGTGATGATCTTGTCTCAGCAGGGCTCCGCCCGAGCTCCGCAGAAACGCGATCTAGAGGAAAAACCGTGGAGGTATGTGGTCGGGCTGCCGTGGAAAAGTCGTCTCAAATCAACCCTAAAACCTCCATATATATAGGTGGGAGAGGGGGAGCCTTGCCTTGGGGCTCAAGGAGCCCCAAGGGGGTCGGCCGAGCCAAGGGGGGAAGGTCTCCCCCCTCAAACCAAGTCCTACTTCGTTTGGTGGGTGGAGTCCTTCTTTCCTTTCCCACCTCCTCCTTTTTTTTCTTTTCTCTTTGATTTTTCTTCCAATGCGCATAGGGTCCTTTTGGTCTGTCCCACCAGCCCACTAAGGGCTAGTGCGCCACCCTCAAGGCCTATGGGCTTCCCCGGGGTGGGTTGCCCCCCCCCCCCCGGTGAACTCCCGGAACCCATTCGTCATTCCCGGTACATTCCCGGTAACTCCGAAAACCCTCCGGTAATCAAATGAGGTCATCCTATATATCAATCTTCGTTTCCAGATCATTCCGGAAACCCTCGTGACGTCCGTGATCTCATCCGGGACTCCAAACAACATTCGGTAACCAACCATATAACTCAAATACGCATAAAACAACGTCGAACCTTAAGTGTGCAGACCCTGCGGGTTCGAGAACTATGTAGACATGACCCGAGAGACTCCTCGGTCAATATCCAATAGCGGGACCTGGATGCCCATATTGGATCCTACATATTCTACGAAGATCTTATCGTTTGAACCTCAGTGCCAAGGATTCATATAATCCCGTATGTCATTCCCTTTGTCCTTCGGTATGTTACTTGCCCGAGATTCGATCGTCAGTATCCGCATACCTATTTCAATCTCGTTTACCGGCAAGTCTCTTTACTCGTTCCGTAATACAAGATCCCGCAACTTACACTAAGTCACATTGCTTGCAAGGCTTGTGTGTGATGTTGTATTACCGAGAGGGCCCCAGATACCTCTCCGTCACACGGAGTGACAAATCCCAGTCTTGATCCATACTAACTCAACGAACACCTTCGGAGATACCTGTAGAGCATCTTTATAGTCACCCAGTTACGTTGCGACGTTTGATACACACAAAGTATTCCTCCGGTGTTAGTGAGTTATATGATCTCATGGTCATAGGAACAAATACTTGACACGCAGAAAACAGTAGCAACAAAATGACACGATCAACATGCTACGTCTATTAGTTTGGGTCTAGTCCATCACGTGATTCTCCTAATGATGTGATCCAGTTATCAAGCAACAACACCTTGTTCATAATCAGAAGACACTGACTATCTTTGATCAACTGGCTAGCCAACTAGAGGCTTGCTAGGGACAGTGTTTTGTCTATGTATCCACACATGTAAATGAGTCTTCATTCAATACAATTATAGCATGGATAATAAACGATTATCTTGATACAGGAATTATAATAATAACTATATTTATTATTGCCTCTAGGGCATAATTCCAACATCGAAGACTATCATGACTACTACTCATCCGTTTGAATTACTTCACATGGATATGTTTGGACCTACTCATTATGCTACTCTAACCAATGCAGCATCTTTATATGGCTTTGTCATCATTGATGACTATTCTCGCTATACTTGGGTACACATTATTCTGTATAAACCTGAAGTGCAAGAAGTCTTCAAACGATTTTCCTCAAGGGCCTCGACGAACTTTGGCGTCAAGATCGAACACATCAGGAGTGACAATGGGACAAAATTGAAGAATATTGGTCTTGATGTTTATCTTGATGAACTTGGTATTACTCACGAATTGTTTGCTCCTTATACTCCTCAATAGAATGGCGTCATTGAATGCAAGAACAATACTCTGGTTGAAATGGCACAGACAATGCTTGAAGAATACCAGACTCCTCGTCGCTTCTGGCCTAAAGCAATCAACACCGCTTGCCACATCCTCAACAGGGTATATCTTCACAAATTCCTCAAGAAAACCTCATATGAACTCCAGAGTGACAATAAACCCAATGTAAGTTATTTCAAAATCTTCGGTGCAAGATGCTATATTAGAGATCCTCACCATAGCTCAAATTTTAAACCTAAAGCACATGAGGGTTTTATGCTTGGTTACGGAACCTACAGAGTCCTCAATACCTATCACAATAAGGTTGTTGAAACTGTAGATGTGCGGTTCGATGAAACTAACGGCTTGCAAAGAGAGAAACTCCCTCGTGTGCTAGATAAATTGACTCCTGAGGAAGCCATCAAGCTCAAAGCTACTTAAGATATAATTCCTACTAAGGAACAACCCCTTGTTGAAGAAGTCGTCCCCAACACTGATGAAATTCAAGCAGGTGCACCTGAGGAAAATGCTACAGATCAAATTTCTCAGCCCAACCAAATTCTTCACCCAACTCATCCAAGGATTGCAAATGAAGTAGAACTTCACAAAATCCTCAATGACATCAATGCGCCAGGTCCTCTCACTCGCTCAGAAGCTTCACATTTAGTTAACTTTTGCACGCATTCCTATTTTGTGTCTATCACAGAACCCTCAAAAGTTGTTGAAGCCTTCAAGGAACCTGAGTGGATTCAAGCCATGCAAGATGAACTTCTTCAGTTCAAGCTAAATGACGTATGGGAACTCGTCAAAAGACCAGATCTTCACAAACACAATATCATCGGCACCAAGTGGATCTACCGAAACAAGAAAGATGAGTATGGTCAGGTTGTGAGGAACAAGACACGGGTTGTAGCCCAAGGCCAGACACAGGTTGAAGGAATTGACTTTGGTGAAACTTTTGCACCTGTTGCTAGACTTGAAGATATTCGAATATTACTTGCTTATGCTAACCATTGCAATATTACACTATATCAAATGGATGTGAAAAGTTCATTCCTCAATGGTAAGCTTGAGAAAGAAGTATATGTTTCTCAGCCCCCAGGTTTTGAAGACCCGAAGCATCCTGACAAAGTCTTTAGACTCAAAAAGGCACTCTATGGCCTCAAGCAAGCACCTCGGACGAGGTATGATACATTGAAGGAATTCCTCATGAAGAAAGGCTTCAAACCCGGTTCACTTGATTCTACTATTTTCATAAAATCCTATGATAATGAACTATTTGTTTGCCAAATATATGTCGACGACATTATTTTTGGTTGTACTCACAAACGTTACAATGATGAATTTGCCTACATGATGGGTGAATAATATCAAATGTCCATGATGGGGGAGCTAAAATTCTTCTTAGGTCTCCAAATTCGTCAACAATGCAATGACATCTTCATATCTCACGAGAAATACCTCAAGGATGTTCTCAGGAAATTTGGCATGCATGAATGCAAAGGCGTCAAGATTCCAATGCCTAGCAACGGCCACCTCTTCACAGACGAAAATGGTTAAGATTTCGATCAGCAGGTATACCGTTCTATGATTGGCTCTTTATTGTACCTATGTGCATCTAGGCCAGATATTATGCTTAGTGTTTGCATGTGTGCACGTTTGCAAGAAAAAACGACGGAATCACACCATAAGGGTGTGAAACATATTCTTCGATATCTAGCTCACACACCAACACTAGGATTATGGTACCCCAAGGGCTCAAATCTTCACCTCGTTGGATATTCTGATTCTGAATATGCTCGTGACCATGTGAATCGCAAGTCAACATCAGGCACATGCCATTTCCTTGGAAGATCATTAGTTTGCTCGTCCTCAAAGAAGCAGAATTGTGTATCACTCTCCACCGCCAAAGCTGAATACATTGCTGCTGGATCTTGCTATGCTCAACTGCTATGGATGAAGCAAACCCTCACAGACTACGGCATCAACATGAAGAATGTGTGCCTCTACTGCGACAATGAGAGTGCAATCAACATCGCCTACAACCCAGTACATCACTCGAAGACTAAGCACATCCAGATTCGTCATCATTTTTTTCGAGACCATGTACTCAAGGGCAATACCATCATCGACCATGTGAAGACTCATGACCAGCTAGCGGATATCTTCACAAAGCCCTTGGATGAGAGAAGGTTTTGCAAGTTGCGGTGTGACCTAATACCATAAAATCTTCAAATGTCTTGTAAACATGCACACATCCTGACACTTATGCAAAATTGAGGACTTAGATGTGCAACACACAAAGTAACGATTTTCTTCAATCAATGAAGAAATCAATGAAGAATTTGGTTCTCACGGCCCTACGACAATTATATGCGACGCGTGAAATCATCATTCTTATACGGTGGGTCACGCCACCACCCAACTTTGAAATTCTTAAAGTTGGAAATTCTTCAATCTGTCACAAATTCCTCAAAATTTTCAAAGTCTTCAAAACTTTCTGTGATGATCTTCATTTAACTATATATATATATATATATATATATATATATATATATATATATATATATGACAAATTTTATCTACCACCGGTGATAGTTACCTCCACTTGCGTTTTGTATGTTGTATGGAGTATGTATCAAATTGGAGAGTATGTATGTGTAGTATGTAGTATTTAATCATGTTTAGGTAGTATATATACTGTTTTTTTGATAGTACGCATCATTTTTTGTGTATGTTCTTTTTTACATACAAATATATATGTATTTCACAAATATAATAAAAACTATGGGTCAACTTATAATTTTTTTATGTAAATCACTTTGAAAAATCTTGAATATAGTATATGAACATAATTAAAATGATAAATTAGTATATATACTCCCGCATGGTAGTATATTGAACATGTGGGGTAACTATCCCTGGGTGGTAGGATATATTTTTCATATATATATATATATATATATATATATATATATATATATATATATATATATATATATATATATATATATATAACTCTATTCATCACCCAGGATGCAGAATAGTTTATTCTTCACCCGAGATAATTTTATGATCAATTTACAAATAAATTACATTTGAAATACAAATAGTTACATTTATATTAAATCACTACGTAAAATTTGACAAAATAAAAACAAAAATATAGGTCACTAGACCAAAAAATTGAATTTTTTGTATTTTTTGCACTAGTTTTGTATGTTCGTAATTTTACATGACATCAAATATTTTTACATTGATTATATTTTTTTACGGTTTCTTTTTACGTATAAAATAAGATAAATTTTACGGAACGTAAAATTACGATGCATTGATGTTAAAATAAAAGGGGGTGAAGAATAACTATTCCTCGGTGAGGGTGACGAATAGCGCGACCCCATATATATCCTCAATATCCTCAACAGCATTCACTTATTTCTAAATCTCCAAGCTGGTATTTCTTCTAAGTGAATGTGACCGGACCCATCTCCTCTCTATGCCAAGCTCAACCCAGTCTATTCTCAATTCTTCATATGCTTCTGTTTGATACTTTTTCAAAATCCTCACTGAGTCCAGGCCCGATCCTAAGGGGGCGAGCGGGGTGGCCGACCTGGGCCCCCAAATCCGAGGGGCCCCCAGGGCGAGGCATGTGAGAGCGTGAAGCACCTGTGCTCTGCCCTAACCAGCACCAGCCTTTAAAGAAGAGCATGTTGTCTCTATATCACGAAGAAGAAGACCGAGGCATTTTTTTTACCGATCTGGGCCTTAGGCCTTTCTTTCTTAGCGTTGGTTAAGTGGTTCTGGCCTGGTGGTCCACATCATCAGTCGGGCTTGGCTAAAAAATACGTATTAAGTATGGAATTAGCGATCGATTTCGCGTCATAGAAAGGAATTAGCGATTAATTTTGATACTTGCGTGTTTGTGGTCAACCCTATAGAAACCTGGAGTATCTAGCCTAAAAAATGCAGTTTTGTGTAACTTTTTTTAAAGCACTGAGACAAGAGGGGCACCCAGGATACAGACGCAAAGATAATAAACCAACTCTCGACTCCGTTGCATCAGTCGGGCTTGGCTAAAAAATACGTATTAAGTATGGAATTAGCGATCGATTGCGCGTCATAGAAAGGAATTAGCGATTAATTTTGATACTTGCGTGTTTGTGGTCAACCCTATAGAAACCTGGAGTATCTAGCCTAAAAAATGCAGTTTTGTGTAACTTTTTTTAAAGCACTGAGACAAGAGGGGCACCCAGGATACAGACGCAAAGATAATAAACCAACTCTCGATTCCGTTGCTTTTATTAATGATAAACTCATGTATTTTTAAATGAAGATTGCTTGTTCTAAATTGATGGATGAACATTTTTTATAATCTATACTTTGGTCTAAATATCCACACATAGGCAGGAGCACTTATCATCTGGCTAGTAAAATATTTTACATCACAAAACCTTTTTTCGCGTTATCACTTTTGCAATACTAAAACTTCAATTCCTTCTCCGACACCTCGCAAGTACGATTTAGCTCACTGGATGATAAAAGACGATTTGACAAGATCTTCTATGTAGTTGTCTGCGGACGTTTGGAGCTCGGCCTATATGGAGGCCGAAATTTTTGAATAATTCAAAATTCAAACTTTTCGGTTTTAAAAAAATCTGAAAAAAAATATGAAAGTAAAGAAAGATGTTATGCGTATGTGTGCAAAAATTTAGGATGAAATACCTTGAAATACGATCTGCACAAAAAAAGACAAATTCATGACCTGAAATGATGAATAGTGTCATGTGTAAAAAAGCCTCAGATTTGTCTTTTTTGCACAGCCCTCATTTCAATGTATTTTTTTCTAAAAATTTACACACATGTGTGTTACGCCTTCACTTATCCCTGTATTTTTTTTCAGAATTTTTTGGAATGTAAAAATATGAATTTTCATGAAATTTGAGTTTCAAATTTAAAGGGCTCCATGGAGCTCGGGAGCCAAAAGCAATTTCCCTCTCTTCTTATGGCTACCTACAGCCAACAGTTGATCTCGTGCGTGGTTGAGGGGAAACACCTTATCACTACCTCACACGATCACACTAAGACCAGAGTACCACACTCTCTAGCCATCTTGACAACACGATTTCCGAGGGTATGTCTCCCTTTTTCTTTTGGTACTATTAACATTCAGGGGCCCAAATTCAAACTTCGCCCCGGGCCCCCAAACTCTCAGGACCGTGCGTGACTGAGTCCTTGTCAGTTGAGGACTTTGAAACAAAATCCTCAAAAATTCAAAAATTTATTTTAACGTTACCATAGTAACTGCACCCACTACTCACGAATGGATAACCACAATCTCCACCGCTTCGATCATGGGTATCACGTGTCATGCGGAGACGAAGGGGCAAGGAAAGTTTCGTCCTAAGTTTTTACTTCACACCATTTCACCTGAGCTATAAATAGCCCCTTACCCCCCTTAGTCGAAAACTCTTCCTCCCCCTCGCCTTCTCCGCTCGAGCTCAAAACCTAGCGCCGCCGCTAGCATCTTCGTCACCGGTGAGGAAAAGCTTCACTGTCTCGCCCTCGCCGTCGCCGGACCCACGCCCACTACGGAACATCTTCTTCCGCTGTTGTAGTTGTCTTCAGTCGCCAAGTTAGGGCACTCAAGATCTGAACCAAAGAACTTCTACTGTTACTTCCTCAGTTCATTGTGTTCATCGCACAGGGTAATTAAAATCCTATTTTACTGCCCCTGTTGATCTCATTATTCTCTTAAGATTTGTGAAATCATTTTTCCTCAGAAAATCTCTCAGCTTTACACACCCATGTATAGAACACTTGATGAACTTCAATAAGCCACTAAATTCTTCACGAGATTCCTCAATTGTGTAAATTTTCGAATCTGCACAACTCTGGAACCCAAGATCAGAATGCTTAGTCAAAATCCTCAACTCACTGGTCAAATTCCTCAACTTAAGAAAATTTTCAATTTCCTCAAATCTGAGAACGCATATGACCTCTCCAAATTATTCGCACTTATACTCTGTTCACAGGTACAAAATGCCAGCTGATGAATCACTAGGTTCTCATCAACTTAACTCATTTGCGGCATTTCTTGAAGAAACATTACTTGCGTCCTCAGATTCCTCAAGAATACAGATTCCTCAGCAAAAACCTCAGCTGAAGAAAATGGAGGAAGATAGAAAACAGAAGGGTGGTAAGAAGCTGGAACAGAACACTGCCTTTGAGATCCCTCAGGAGATATATGTTGAGTACTACACGCCTGGTGAGGAAATTCATGGTAAAGAGACCATGGCAAAACGCAAGATAAGGCTTCAAAAGATTAAACGCGGATGGGCAAAGGAGTGGAAATAATATAGGTGTGTCAATCCAAAATATGCCAAGAAGTTTGCCCTCAAACCTCCTTGCAAAAGGTTGCCACAGGGAGATCAACAAGCAGCACATCCCTCAAGCGTAGCCACAATTCAGGATTATCTTGATGAAAAAGAAAAGTATTTTTGTCCAAGCTGCAGAAAAAGGCTAAAGCTGTTGTCACAAAGTTTAATGAGGACTCTGCTACTATAGCTACAGCTGCCACTTCTTCTGTTGCTGAGGCTTCTGCTACAGAAAAACCTTAGAAAAAGGTTCTGTTGAAAAAACCAAATCTCAAGCCAAAGGCCTCATCAACAGTATCAAAAGAGCAACTTCCTCAGAAAGAAGCAACAACTGCCAAATCCTCAACTCCAGCAAAGTCTTCACCTCCTCCGCAGAAACAACTCAGTAAGCTTCAATCAGAAAACCCAAGTTCTCTGTGCCATCTGCCTCGGGCTCAGCTCCAAAATCTTCACGTGGTGTGCTGAAGACAAAGATGGCTGTTGGTAGACGTACAAGGTCAAGCCCACACAAAGTTGTCAACATTCCTTCCGCAACAGAAGGAAGTGAAGAATACGATGATGAAACTCTACAAGCCATTGTTGCGGCAACAAAATTCCTTCCTTGGCGCTAGGAATTCTTCTTGTTATTTCTCTGGTTTGCGTCGGTTTTTCCCATAAGAAGAAAGGGTGATGCAGCAGATGAGCAGTAAGTATTTCCCTCAGTTTGAGAACCAAGGTATCGATCCACAAGGAGGGCCTCGTCAAGTCCAGAGTACCTGCGCAAACATAAACAATCTTGCACCCAACACTTCAAAGGGGTTGTCAATCCCTTCAAGATTGTTTACAACGTGAGATCTGAAGGCGGAAAGTGCAATGAAGTAAAAAGTATAAGGCTGAAAATATGGTGTCGAGTAGACCCTGGGGCCATAGTGTTCACTAGAGGCTTCTCTCATAATAGCAAATATCACGGTGGGTGAACAAATTACTGTCGAGCAATTGATAGAACCGCGCAAAGTCATGACGATATCTAAGGAAATTATTTATACATATAGGCATCACGTCCGAGACAAGTAGACTGATACTTTCTGCATCTACTACTATTACTCCACACATCGACCGCTATCCAGCATGCATCTAGTGTATTGAGTTCATGACGAACAGAGTAATGCCTTAAGCAAGATGACATGATGTAGAGGGATAATCTCAAACCAATGATGAAAACCCCATCTTATTACCCTTAAGGGCATCAAAAACAGACCAGTCTGTAGCAATCTGTATACTTCGTATACTTCTGGTACCTCAAAAAAACTGAAAAATTACGACGGCCTGGGCAGAAGGTATATCAACCAGCAGCAAAAATAATCAACTCAAAAACTCTTTCTGAATAAAAATGAAAAATCATCTCGTGAGCGAAAAGTTTCTGTCTTTTTCCAGCAGGATCAAACAACCATTACCAAGACTAGTCATAAAGGTTTTGCTTGGCTCAAACACAAAGAGAAACACAAAAAACACAATCACAACAGAATTATGAAAGTGTGGACGCAACAAAACAGAAAGAAAAAGATAAATTCATTGGGTTGCCTCTCAACAAGCGCTATTGTTTAACGCCCTTAGCTAGGCATAAAAGCGATAGAATCACGTATCGTCGCCTTTGGTGCTCAAACCATAAGTAGCCCTCATCATGGATTCATAAGGCAATCTTATTTTATTTCTAGGAAAGTGTTACATGTCCTTCCTTAAAGGAAATTGAAATCTAATATTCCCTTCCTTCATATCGATGATAGCACCGATAGTCCTTAGGAAAGGTCTACAAAGAATAATAGGGCATGTAGGATTGCAATCAATGTCAAGCACAATGAAATCCACGGGTACATAGTTCCTATTTGCAATAATAAGAACGTCATTGATCCTTCCCATGGGTTTCTTGACCGTAGAATCAGCAAGATGCAAATTAAGAGAACACTCTTCAATCTCATTAAAACCCAGAACATCACATAAAGACTTTGGAATCGCGGAAACACTAGCACCTAAATCACACAAAGCATTTCACTCATAGGTTTTGAATTTTGATTTTGATGGTAGGTTCCCACTCATCATGAAGATTTCTAGGGATAAAGATTTCCAATTCAAGTTTATCTTCAAGAGATTTTATCATAGCTTCGACGATATGATCGGTAAAGGCCTTGTTTTGGCTATAAGCGTGTGAAGAGTTCAACATGGATTGCATCAAGGAAATGCATTCAATCAAGGAGCAACTATCATAATTGAATTCCTTGAAATCCACGGTAGTAATTTCATTACTACTCAAAGTTTTAACATCTTCTACTCCACTTTTAATGCTTTTAGCATCAAGATAGATGGACTCCGAATCGTTGGGGCACTTTTCAACCAAAGTGGATTCATATTGAGCCCCAAAATCATTAGGTTTGACACAAGAAAACAAGGATTCAATGGGAGTCACACCAAGCACTTTAAGATCTTCGTGATTCTCATCACGAGAACACGCCTTTTTAAGCCATTCATGTCTAGCACGAATTTGGGCAGTTCTTTCTTGGCTCTCAATCATGGAAATACGCATAGCTTTCAAACTTCCATCCATGTTGATTTTGGGAGGAGTGCATCTAATTTTCAAAGCATCAACATCACAAGAAATTATATCAACGCTCTTAGCCAAATCGTCAATTTTGAGTAGTTTTTCCTCTATGGACGCATTGAAAATCTTTTGAGAGTTGATGAACTCTTTGATATTACTCTCTAGATCACAGGGTAATCTATTGTAATTTCCATGAGTATTGTTGTAGGAGTTGCCAAAGTTATTAGAGGAGTTACTAGGAAAAGGCCTAGGGACATAGTTTCCTCTAAAAGCATTGTTGTTGCCAAAGTTATTCCTACCAACAAAATTAACGTCCAAGCTAGCGTTGCTACTCTCAATCAAAGAAGACAAGGGCATATCATTAGGATCCACATGAGCACTTCTACTAGCAACCAAATTCATTAACTCGTCCATCTTAGCACTTAACGAGTTAATTTCTTCTATAGCGTGTACCTTCTTACTAGTAGGTGACCTTTCAGTGTGCCACTGAGAGTAGTTCGTCATGATGTTGTCTAAGAGCTTTGTGGCTTCTCCTAACGTGATTTCCATGAACGTTCCACCTGAGGCAGAGTCCAAGATATTTCTAGAAGTGAAATTCAAGCCAGCGAAAAAGATTTGAATAATCATCCAAAGGCTCAAGCCATGAGCGGGACAATTTCTAATCATTAATTTCATTCTCTCCCAAGATTGTGCAACATGTTCATGATCAAGTTGCTTGAAATTCATGATATCATTACGGAGAGAGATGATCTTAGCCTGCGGAAAATACTTGGATATATAAGCATCTTTGCACTTATCCCAAGAATCGGTACTATTTTTGGGCAAAGAAGAAAACCAAGTTTTTGCGCGATCTCGCAACAAGAAAGGAAAAAAGCTTCAATTTAATCACGTCATTATCCACATCTTTTTTATTTTGCATATCGCAATGCTCAATGAAGGTATTGAGATGGGATGCGACATCTTCACTAGGAAGGCCAGAGAATTGCTCTGACATAACAAGATTCAGCAAAGCGGCATTGATTTCGTATGACTCCGTACTAGTGGCGGGAGCAATCGGAGTACTAATAAAATCATTATTATTAGTATTCGAGAAGTCACAAAGTTTGGTGTTTTCATTCATGGTGACTTCAGCAAGCAAGCAGGCACACAAGCAAACAAAGAGTAGGCGAGAAAAAGGCGAACGAAAAAGGCAAACGAAAAAGGCAAATTGGGGAAGTTGGGGAGAGGAAAACGAGAGGCAACTCGCAAACAAAGTAAATGCAAGAGATGAGTTTGCGACGCTACTTGGATGAGTTCTTGACTTGATCTTCCTCCCCGGCAACAGCGCCAGAAATTCTTCTGCTGCGGTAACAAAAGTCCTTCCTTGGCGCTAGGAATTCTTCTTGTTACTTCTCTGGTTTGCGTTGGTTTTTCCCTTGAAGAGGAAAGGGTGATGCAGCACAGGAGTAGTAAGTATTTCCCTCAGTTTGGGAACCAAGGTATCGATCCAGAAGGAGGGCCTCGTCAAGTCCAGAGTACCTGCGCAAACACAAACAAGCTTGCACCCAATGCTTCAAAGGGGTTGTCACTCCCTTGAAAATTGTTTGCAAAGTAAGATCTGAAGGCGAAAAGTGCAACGAAGTAAAAAGTATAAGGCTGAAAATATGGTGTGGAGTAGACCCTGGGGCCATAGTGTTCACTAGAGGCTTCTCTCATAATAGCAAATATCACGTCGGTGAACAAATTACTGTCGAGCAATTGATAGAACCGCGCAAAGTCATGACGATATCTAAGGCAATGATTTATACATATAGGCATCACGTCCGAGACAAGTAGACCGATACTTTCTGCATCTACTACTATTACTCCACACATCGACCGCTATCCAGCATGCATCTAGTGTATTGAGTTTATGATGAACAGAGTAACGCCTTAAGCAAGATGACATGATTTAGAGGGATAATCTCAAACCAATGATGAAAACCCCATCTTTTTACCCTTGATGGCAACAACACGATGTGTGCCTCGCTACCCCTTCTGTCACTGGGTGAGGTCACCGCACGGTATGAACACAAAACCAAGCACTTCTCCCATTGCAAGAATCATAGATCTAGTTGGCCAGACAAAACCCACAACTTGAAGAGAATTACAAGGATATGAAATCATGCATAAGAGAGATCAGAAGAAACTCAAATAAGATTCATAGATAATCTGATCATAAATCCATAATTCATCGGATCTCGACAAGCACACCGCAAAAGAAGATTACATCGGATAGATCTCCATGAAGATCATGGAGAACTTTGTATTGAAGATCCAAGAGAGAGAAGAAGCCATCTAGCTACTAGCTATGGACCCGCAGGTCTATGGTGAACTACTCACGCATCATCGGAGAGGTCATGGTGTTGATGAAGAAGCCCTCTGTGTCCGAATCCCCCCTCCGGTAGGGCACCAGAATGTGCCCCATATGGGATCTTGCGGAGACAGAAGCTTGCGGCGGTGGAAAAGTACTTTCGATGATCTCCTGATTTTTTTGGGATTTTTATGGAATTTATAGGCGCAACCCCTAGGTCAGTGGGCGCTCAGGGGGGCACAAGCCTGGGTGGCGCGGCCTACCCCCCTGGCTGCGGGGTGGGGGCTTGTGGGGCCCCTGAGGCTCCCCTGTCTTGGCTCCAAGCTTCCCGATCTTCTTCCGTTCCGGAAAAAATCTTTTCGGGGATTTTCTTTCGTTTGGACTCCGTTTCAAAATCTCCTGTGAAAGGGGTCAAAAACATGGAAAAACAGGAACTGGCACTTGGCACTGAGTTAATAAGTTAGTCCCAAAAAATATATGAAAGGCAAGCAAAACATCCAAAGTTTGACAAGATAATAGCATGAAACCATCAAAAATTATAGATACGTTGGAGACGTATCAGCCATCATCAGAAACAAGCAAGAAAGAGTTGCACAAGCTACTGTAGAACCATTCCCCTCGCACTGGATCCAAAGTGGAAGGATCAGCAAGCCAAACAAGCTAGGCTTGCAAAGGTTAAAAAGGAGAAATTTCGGAAGGAAAATATCCTAAACCTGTCGCCTAAGAAACTTGTTTCTACTCGGGCAGAGCCGAAGACCCTCACTGACAAAAACACAAGTCTTCATGCTGATTAAAAGGGTGTCAAAGTGAAATTTGTCAAAGCGGCAACTGCTGCAATTAATGAATACAACAGCAGGGTTGCCGCTCCAAAGCAACCAACAAAACCTCAGCCAAGCTATATTGTGCAAATGGCTGAGGCTGATGAAAATGAAGAACCAGCTCCTGAGGAAATTACTTAGAATATTTCATCTGAAGAATCTACCACACGAGACACTACAAAAGGAATACCTGATGAAAATGCTCCTTCACCTAAGTCTTCAAAGGTGAAGAAAGTGACTCTTCCGTTTGCAGCGGACGTGAAGAAAACAAAAGTTGCTGAAAAAGAAGCCAAGAAGAGAAAGGCTTCAACTACTTTAGAGTCTTCAGAGGCGAAATGCCTGAAGACTATGCCTACCTCATCGTCAGCTCCAGTGGATGCTACTCCCCTCAATGTAGCACCATCATATATGATTGTTCCATTTGGTGGAGAATACATCATTCAAGAATAGGATGAGGAAATGGACGATAATCGCTCTACAACATCCACGCCAATGGATGAGGAAATTCAAGCAGATCAAATTCCTCAAGTCACAACACCTCCAATGATTGCTGAACAAATGGAGGGTGATGAAGACATTGGATGCATCACACCTGTCATCCAATGATGAGTTCTAGGAAAAGGCTCACCCAAACTCGCCAATAACAGCTCCAAATCCTCAAACTCGTGTAGCCACTGCGATTCTGAATAGCTCTCATGAAAAGAGCTCACATGAGGAATCAGCTCAAGACCAAGAACCAGTTGCATTAGTTGAAGAAACTGAAGCACCAAAAACTGCATCTCCTCCCTCGGATCAGCAAATTCCTCAAGCTGAAGAACAAGATCCTGCTTAAAATGATGAAACTCCAATTGCAGTGGTAAATCCTGAAACTGCAATTGTGGTGGCCACAACTCCTCAAAATGAACAGCAACATAATCTTCAACCAAAGCCTCATCAGCCCTTCTCAAAGAGGCCAAAGTTTCAGAAGCAAGTTCTATGATGAACGTCACTACTTCACAGGAGAAAATCCCTACGATAAGCTTCGCATGAGGCACAGAAAGTTCTGGACCAGAACTCAACTCAACTACTATGCTTTTGTGCTCTCTGGAAGAAAGAAGATATTTCTTCACACTCACATTCCTCACTGTGACATGGAGGAAATTCCTTGCTTCACCCCAGTACTGAATGTTCTTCACGAAGCAGGGCTACTGCCATTCTGTACAGATATCGGTGACTGGAATACGGACATAATTCTTCAATTCTATGCCACACTGCATATATTAGGTGACCCCAAAGACGTCAACACGTGGGTCTTGGATGGGATGACACAACACACTCACTACAAAGCTCCAGCCACAGAATTGCTTCGAGCTCTTCCAATATCAATTCCTTCAGAAGATGAAGTCAGAATGTATGATGAAAGGGAACTGCCAAATAAGCTCATGGAATTCCTCATGAAACCTTTGGCTCACGGCCAACCAACAAGGACCAGAGTCCTGGTGAAGGACTTGAAGTATGAGCCCAGAACAGTCTACAAAATCTTGTCATATTCCTTCGCACCTATCAAAGGGCATGACAATGAAGAAGATGTTGTAGGCATCATGAAGAATATCCTGTTCAACGTCATTCATGACATCCCAATGAACCTTCATGATTTCTTCTTGAGGACTTTGGCCGATAATGCTTCGCCAGCACTTGAGCTGAAGAATTATGCGCCTTGGATCATGAGATTCATCAGGAATAGATCCGCCATCAACTACCAAGCTAACTTTCAGAATCACCTCGGCTATCTGCCGCCTATCAAATTCATCAAGAAATCTTTTGAACCAGTTGAAGGCAAAGGCAAGTCAGTGATTGACGAAGGAAATCGGCCCCTGGATGGTCCATTTCGCAAGGATGACACTTATTCCTCATATGATGACACTGCCACTCAAGAATCTTCAAGCCCAACTGCCCAAGGGTGATGACCAACATAGAGCTTCTCCTCAGTCTTCACCAAAAAGTCGACCACAATGACAAGTGGGTAAAACGCCAATCTGGCTCCATTGTGAAAACCTCAACGAGACTCAGAAAGGTGTTAAGAAAAATCACTATTATCTTCATGAGGTATTTGATCGCACTTGGGCCATTCTATCTCACGTGAAGACTCCACGAGAACTTGAAGAATTGGAATTCACTCGCGACTTTGACTGATCATGGCCACCTAAGAAGAAATTCAAGTCTATTCCAGTTCCTGGCTTGGTGGACAACCCATTTTCTTCATTCCGCACTGCCGATTCTCATGAAGAACCCGGGGATACTGCAACGGGACCAACAAGGAAGTTTGACTCGAAGACTGCTCGTGCCTCTTCCTCAACACACAAGTGAAATTCTTCATGGGCGTTAGTCCTTAGTTTCGTCCCTTTTCGTCACTTGATGACAAAGGGGGAGAAATCTGAGAGCTAGTCTTCAAGCGGGATTTATTTATGGGCTTATGAACTTTATTAAGTTGCAAACTCCTGGTTCTTCTGAAGTTTTTGATGTAATGAGTTGTAACTTAAGCCCGATGGTGTTCTCATACTTTTGAACATTTTTCCTCGCATGCTTATTCCTCAAGATTAATTAATGCAGGCATGCTAAAATTCGTCAGACACCATTTTTCATCATGCATCTCTAATTCCTCGTAATATATGTCAAATGCATGCATGAATTGCAGGATACAAGGGGAGATCTCCATGATATAAATCATCAATATGCATCTGATGTTCGAAGCGAATTCCTCAAAATATGCACATCTTTAGTAGGAGTTTCTGTGTATCTTGACTTCAAATTCCTCAAACTCAGTACTTATATCTCATAATATTATCCCTGTTGAGAAATTAACCTATTTGTCATCAACCATCAAAAAGGGGGAGATTGTAAGTGCATCTAGTGCCCCTTAGTGATTTTGGTGGTTTGAAGACTTACAGGTTAAGAGACTGGTATGTTTGTGAGTGTACACAGTCTCTGTAAGTCGCTGGGGAGTTTGAGTTATTCGATGAATATCGACCCCTAAAAATGAATGTCTTCGGGTAAAGACTTTGGTCATTCCTTGAAGACTTTGATCATGAAGAAATTACGAAGAAATTGATATTCCTCATGAAGATATTGAAGATGAGGAATTCGGTGTGTTCTGAAGAAAACACTCTGAAGATCTGGAGCGTGAAGATTCACTCTTTCTGTTTCATTTTCTTTACACTTGAGTCATAGGAACACCGTACTGTTAAAGGGGTCGAGGTAAAACTACGGAACGAATTTCCTCATCATGCTCAACCCGAGCCTAAATCTACCAAAGCCTCAATGTGAGGAATATGAGAGACATGAGGACTTTCACAGTTAAAAGTGCCAACAGTTGCCGCGCCACGCGCAACCTGTCACAGATCTTATCCACCCAACGGGCATATTATTAAAGGTCATTTATGTCAAATCATGTGAGGATCCTCCCATGCTATAAATAGCCACACCCCACAACCACTAGCTGGTTGGCAGCTCCAAGAGAAACTGGCACTTGTCATTTAGAGCAACCCAAATTCCTCAGAGTCTTCGAGAGAAAATCATCAAGTAAGGAAATATCCAAACACCAAACCCAAACCAAAAACCCGAGTGATTGAGCATCATTGAAGAAGTTGTTCCTGTGTGGAACCGATGCTTGTTACCTTTGAGGACTATGTATCCTCCAGACGGCTAGGCGTCAGGGTCTAGAGCATCCAGCAGTCAATTGTGGATCGTCGGGTGACCAAGTTTGTGAGGGTTTGGAAGTCTGCCCTAAATACTTACCGCGAGTGTTGGGCGAGGACTGTGTGTCCTTAGCTCAAGGAGAATACGGTAGGGAGTGTGTGTCCTTTGGCTTCAATACCAAGCCGCTCTGAACCAGACGTACAACTATCACAGCAGTTGGAACTGAGTCATCAACAACTGTCTTCATCAAGCTATGGGTTCTATTTCTTCAACTCTCTCATTCCCTCAATTGTATGCTGAAGACTCTCATGTGAACTGTTTGAAGAATTTGTCTAAAGACTTTCCTGAATTTCCTAAACATCAAATTCTTCACCTGAGTTAATCTTCACCTACTTATCCTCTACTTGTGACCTGTGCAAACCGAATCTCTGAATAATGTTGAGTACTTTGGTGTAGACGTTTTTGTGCCCCTGATTTGGTTGTACTTCCGGTGCACTTAGTTCATGAGTGAGGACTTTCCTCACTAGGAATTTCCTTAGTGATGAAATTGTAAAAAAGGCCTATTCACCCCCCTCTAGTCGATATAACGCACTTTTAGTCATTAAAGCATAAGCAATAATTTATGTAATATTTTGCTACAATTGCAAGATTTAAGACAATCACATGAGTGTAAACCCAATAAAAATGGTCGGAGAAGGGCTTGTTTTAGAGCATCTAAACCTGGACTGCTCATACCCCCCTCAAACGCCCAGGCACGTCGCCGGGTCACTAATCGATCACAAAAATTTGATCCAACCGGCCCCATCAAACCGGCCTCAAATGCGTGGGCTGACCGGCACCCCTTGTTGGGTAATGTCACATGGGAAACAAATAAAATTCTATGCGCACATAAGATCTATCCATGGCGACGACCTTCTACGCGAGGGGAGGGTGTCTCTACATACCCTTGTAGATCGCTAAGCGAAAGCGTATATAACGTTGTTGATGTAGTGGAACATCTTCTCGATCCAAATCACAGCCCATCCCGCGATCTCATCGTGATCCGTCCCACTGTTGGGGCATAGTTTATGCCTAAGTAATTTTAGTGATTGATGACAGTACCGTAAAGGACTAACCGTGTGTGTTAAGGTTTCAGATAACACATGTCAACGGCACAAGACGACTCGTCTCCTCATTCATGGAACGGAAGCACGGAGCTCTCTACGATTCTCTTTATTTGAGTCATAGGAAAGTCGTACTATTAAGAGGGGATCCGCAGTGGAAAGGTTTGGGTGGAATCTATCTTTGCACGCGCACACTTCACATATTCTCCCCTACCTTCGTCTTTGGTGCGGCCCCCGCCACTTTGTTTCTTGTCTCTTTGCAAAATGGTCCCCAGCGGTAGTACCGCTGGCCCTAGCGGTAGTACCGCTGCCCTGGTCGGCGGTAGTACCGCTGCAGCCAGCGGTAGTACCGCCCCTGGTCAGCGGTAGTACCGCTAGCTGGCGGTAGTACCGCCCCTGGTCAGCGGTAGTACCTCTCCAGGAGCTTAGTACCGCTTGCCTAGCGGTTGTTCGTGGACGGACCTTTTTGCAAAGACTTTCTTGGCGGTAGTAGTGCTTTTGCACTACCAGGGGCCCAGCGGTAGTACCGCTGGGGTCAGTGGTAGTACCGCTGGAGTCCCAGCGGTAGTACTGCTGCATCCAGCGGTAGTACTGCTGCATCCAGCGGTAGTACCGCCCCTGGTCAGCGGTAGTACCGCTGGAGTGCCAACGGTAGTACCGCTGGAGCTCGGGTAGAGAGTGGGAAAACGGTCTGATTTTCCCCCCACTATATAAAGGGTTCTTCTAGCTGAGGAATCCCATCTCTTACCTCTCTAAGCTCCATTGTTACGCCCCAAGCTCAAAAGTGCCCGATCTCTCTCCCTAGCCAATCAAACTTGTTGATTCTTTAGGGATTGGTTGAGAAGGCCTAGATCCACACTTCCACCAAGAGAAAAGTTGATTCCCCCACCAATCCCTTGCGGATCTTGTTACTCTTGGGTGTTTGAGCATCCTAGACGGTTGAGGTCACCTCGAAGCCATATTCCATTGTGGTGAAGCTTCGTGGTCTAGTTGGGAGCCTCCAAGCTTTGTGTGGAGTTGCCCCAACCTTGTTTGTAAAGGTTTGGTCGCCGCCTTCAAGGCCACCTATAGTGGAATCACGGTACCTTGCATCGTGCGAGGGCGTGAGGAGAATACGGTGGCCTTAGTGGCTTTTTGGGAAGCATTGTGCCTCCACACCGCTCCAACGGAGACGTACTTCCTGTCAAAGGGAAGGAACTTCGGTAACACATCCTCGTCTCCATCGGTTCCACTTGTGGTTATCTCTATCCTTTACTTTGTATTTGCTTATGCTTGTGACTATATCTTACTTGTCTTAATAGCTCTCGTTGTTAGCTTCTTTAGGGTTCACCTCATTGTCGTATTATTAGTGAACCCGTATGTTGTTTACCTTAACTTGCTAAGATTAATTAAAAAGTGGTCGTTGTCTATTCACCCCCCCCCCTCTAGCCAACCATATCGATCCTTTCAATTGGTATCAGAGCCACGTCTATTTATTAAGGGTTTAACCACCCGAAGAGTATGGAAGGCGGAGAGGAAATTAACCATGGGCAACCCGAGGCCATGGACTTGACTTCGGTCACAAGGGACGACTTGAATACGGCTATGGCAGCCCTCAAGACATCCTTGACGAACGAAGTCAAGACCATGCTTAAAGAGTTAATTGAGGGACTTAAAAGTTCACCCGAACCGGCTATAGTGGTTAAACCCACCATTACCGATTCAGAGGCCAACTCCTCTAAGGAAGCAGCTAAAGGTATGCGACATGCTTCATCTCACGAAAAGGATGGGACTGGAACATATGCCTCAGTTCCACCCCCCATGGTCTATGGAGGACCCGTTCCCGCACCTCGTCTTAATCCTGTTGGTCCTCCTCCTAAGCTTGTGAACGGTGACTTTGCTAACTGGGTATTTTCTATTAATTCTCATTTCAATCACAACTCAACAAACTTGTGGAGAATCATCGAGCAAGGATATTATCCCCATGACCCAAGCAACCTCACTCCAAGAGAAGATGGAGACAATCAATACAATCACTCTGCGTTGTTTATTCTCCAGTCTGCAGTGCCACCTGAAGATCTTCCCCACTTGCGTCCCTTCACGTTGGCCAAGGATTGTTGGGAGCATATTATGGTGTTGTACAAGGGAAGCTCAAGCATTCAACGATCCAACCATGAAGTGATTCTTGATAAGGCCAATGAGTTTGTGATGAAGGAAGATGGAGACCCTCGTGATCTCTATCGGAGGGTGACTGCTATTGCTGTGGCGCTCAAGGATCATGGGAGCAAGGATGTGATGATACATGGGTCAAGCGCAAGTTCCTCAAAGCCATCATGCCTTTCAACAAAGCCATGTCATCTGTCATTCGTCAGCGGCCAGACTTCCACTCCTTGTCTTCCAGTGAGGTGTTGGATGAGTTCATCGCAATGTCAATCATGAACGAAACAGCCGACAATGCACTTGCTCGTGTTCGATCAAAGACAACTTCACCCAACCTTGCATTGAAAGCAAAAGCAATGCTTGAAGAAGAAGAAGAAGATGAGGAAGAGGAGAGTTGCCCTGAAGACACAAATTATGCCTATCATGAGCACATGGCTCTTGCATCAAGGCAATTCTGGGGCAACAAGAGGAACTCAAGACCCACCTTCACCAAGAACAACTCGAGTGGATTCAAACCCAAACAATGAGTAAGGACATGTTATAAATGTGGTAACGTGAGTCACTTCATGGCCGAATGTCCCTATGAAAAAAGGGAAGACAACGGAGGCAAGCTCATTCGCAAAGACAAAACCAAGTCATTTCCAATCAAGAACAACTTTGTGAAGAAACCTCACCCAAAAGGGATGGTGGCCTTGGAAGAGTATCCTTCCGATGATGATGGTGATGATGATGATACAGTGGCAACGGCAACTGTTGCTATTGCCACTACCCCTTCTCAGAAGGTGTCTCTCTTCAACGCCCCCAACGAGAACCACATCACCAAGTGCCTCATGGCAAAAGGTATCAATCAGGTAACTCCCATCATTAAGACCAACATTGCTTCTGCTCCTTCATTGTTAAATTGTGTTGAAGATAGTGATGTTGGGGAACTTAATGATCATGATCTTGATAAGTTTCTGTGCACTATTAAGGGAGAACCCAAGAAGCACTTTGTTGCTCTCTTGGAACAACTGGATGAGGCCACTGACCTCATTGAGTCTCATGAGGAGACCATCTCCGAGCTTCAGCGACATAGTCGTGACTATTCCGATGAAATTATCGAATTATCTAGTGCTCTAGAAGAGGAGCGCACTCTTCGTTTGGATCTTGAGGAGTCATATAACGATGGCTGCGCTAAAATGCAAAAGAAACTAGATCATGATGTTGTTCTTACTCGTATGCTTAAATCTGAAAAGTATGCTCTTGAGGTTGGCCATGACAGACTCAAGGAGGAGTTTGACATACTTGACAAGGCCCACAAAGCCTTGAAAGGTGCTCATTTCTCTCTGAAAGAGTCTCATGGTCAACTCCAAGCAAAGCTTACCAAGGAGATCTCCACTTGTCCTCCCTTTGTGTTAATTGATAATGCTTGTGCAACTAACCCCTGTTGTGAGCATGTACATCTTGTGGAGGAAAATGCCAAGTTAAAGGAGAAACTTGAGAAGGGCCTTGTGGCATGCATACAAGGTGAGAAGAGTATGAACGGTCTCTTGAGCACTCAAAAGGGTGTTGTAGGAAAGGAAGGACTTGGACTTACCTCCAAGTCAAAAGGTAAAAGGAAGACCAGAACAAACGATCTCTCACCCTCATGGCCATCTTTGTCAAAGAGGGTGAGGGGACTCAGAAGGTTAACAGGAACAAGGTGGACTATGGGAACCCCAAGAAGGGCAAAACCGTTCCTACTAACACAACCGGCAAACTCAATTCTTCTTATGTTTTGTGTTGTGCTAGTGATGGGCATGTTTATGCCAGATTTGTTGGTTCCTACGATGAGGATATTGAATGGGCTATCTGGGTTCCTAAGACCCTTGTCTCTAACATGAAAGGACCCATTAAAAAATGGGTACCTAAAACCAAGCCTTGATCTATTGCAGGAGTTTGCTTCCGGTGGGGTGTCATGGTTTCTCGATAGTGGAGCAACAAATCATATGACCGGAAGCAAGGACTTAGTGGTGGATGTGCATCCTTCTCCATCTATGCCCACCCATGTCCAATTCGCCGATGCATCCTCTTCAAAGGTATTGGGATTTGGTAAGGTGGTCGTCTCTCAAGATTTATCTATTGAGAAGGTCATGCTTGTTGAGTCACTTGCCTACAATTTACTTTCGGTTCGTCAACTTGCAATTATGGGTTTTTCCACATTCTTTAATATTGACACTGTGGTCCTCCTGAGGAGCAAGACTCTTAAAGTAGCCTATGTTGGACATGTCGAAAATGGTCTTTATGTGGTGAACTTCTCAAAGCGACCCACTAAGACTGTGACATGTTTAATGGCTAAAGTTGACGTGGGCTGGCTTTGGCATCGCCGTTTAGCTCATGTCAATATGAGATCTTTGCAAAGTCTTCTGACAGGGGACCATGTTTGTGGACTAAACAATGTGAGCTTTGCTAAAGATCGTGTTTGCAGTGCCTGCATTGAAGGAAAGATTCATGAAACTGCTCATCGTCCAACGACTCTTATCTACACTAAGAGGCCATTGGAACTTCTCCATATGGATCTGTTTGGTCCTCCATCATTTGATAGTCTTTGAGGCAGAAAGTATTGCTTAGTGATTGTTGACGACTACTCAACATATACCTGGGTATACTTCTTTAAAAAGAAGAGTGAGACTCAACAAACGGTCATCAACTTTGCTAATGAAGCGCAACGTCAACATGAAGCAAAGATCTTGATGATTAGGAGTGACAACGGCACAGAGTTCAAGAACTACACCTTAGATGAGTTTCTAGGTGATGAGGGAATAAAGCACCAATATTCTGCAACATATACCCCTAAGAAAAATGGTGTGGCAGAAAGGAAGAACCGGACCTTGATAGACGATGCAAGGACAATGATGGCAGAATTCAAATCTCCATATAACTTCTGGGCAGAGGCCATCAATACAACATGTCATGCATCCAATCGGCTCTACATCTGCAAAGGCTTGAACAAGACTCCGTATGAGATTTTAACTGGAAACAAACCCAATCTCAAGTACTTCCGGGTATTCGGTTGTAAGTGTTTCATTCTCAAGAAAGGAGCACGGCTAGCTAAATTTGATTCTAGAGCACATGAGGGTATCTTTGTTGGTTATGCTACAAACTCTCATGCTTACCGTGTCCTCAACAAGTCCACCGGACTAATTGAGGAGACGTGTAACGTAGAGTTTGATGAAAATAATGGCTCCCAAGTGGAGCAAAGTGGTCTTCGTGATGTAGGTGATGAAATTCCTCCCCAAGCCATAAGAAGAATGGGGATTGGTCAAATACTCCCCATTGAGGAACCCCTTGTGGCCGAAGGAGAAGGACAATGCTCTACTCACGTGGAGCCATCACCCCCACAAGCCCCACACGCTTCCGATGAACAAAGAGAAGACTCTCAACAAGTTGAACAAGCTCAAGGTCAAGATCAATTGCCCAACAATGGTGATGTGTCCCATGATATTCAAGCACTACCCCAAGACTCCGAACCTGCTCACGATCAAGATCAAGTGCAACCCCTTGATCCATACCAAGTAGAAGCGCAAGATCAAGATCAAGAGCAACCACTAATACAAGAACAAACTAGTGAACCTGCTCAAGTCGAAGGACAAGATGAGGAGGAGACTGTCTCACAATTCCCCTCTGGAGCTCCAACAACCGGCTCAAGACGCAAGGGCAAGCAAAGGAAACAAGTCGATGCTCCCCCGTTATCTAATGAAGAACTCTTGGAGCGTCGAGCAGCCAAGAATGCAAACAAGCTGAGAGTCAAGTCACATCTTATGAAGAATGTACTTGGCAGTTTAAAAAGGGGAGTATCCACCCGTCAACAGCTTTGGAATTATTGTGAGCATCACGCGTTTGTCTCGTATTTTGAACCTCAATAGGTACAGGAAGCACTCGATGATGAGGATTGGCTTATGGCCATGCACGAAGAACTTAACAACTTCGAGCGCAACCAAGTCTGGGATTTAGTACCTCGGCCAACGGAGGAACATAATGTCATCGGGACCAAATGGATATTCAAGAACAAGCAAGATGCCAATGGAATTGTGATTCGAAATAAGGCAAGATTGGTGGCTCAAGGCTACTCCCAAGTCGAGGGTATCGACTACGGTGAAACCTTTGCCCCTATTGCTCGTCTAGAATCTATTCGCATGTTGCTTGCATTTGCTTCTCATCATAACTTCAAATTACAGCAAATGGATGTGAAAAGTGCCTTTCTTAATGGTCCTTTGAATGAGTTGGTCTATGTCAAACAACCCCCGGGATTCGAACATCCCAAGCTCCCCAATCATGTGTACAAACTTAATAAGGCACTCTATGGCCTTAAACAAGCCCCACGCGCGTGGTATGAGTATCTTACTGAGTTGTTACAAGATCGTGGGTTTGAAATTGGGAAGATAGATCCCACTCTTTTTACTAAGAGGGTTAAAGGGGATTTGTTCATATGCCAACTATATGTTGATGATATTATCTTTGGCTCTCCTAACATTTCATTCAATGAAGAATTTGCTGCACTAATGACTGAGAAGTTTGAGATGTCCATGATGGGAGAGTTGAAGTTCTTCCTCGGGTTCGAGATTAGACAAGGTCTAGAAGGGACATTCATCAAACAAGCCAAGTACACTCAAGACATGCTCAAACAGTTCGAGCTCGAAGATGTCAAACCGGTCAAGTTCCCCATGCCAACAAGATGCAAGCTTGACAGTGATCCCAATGGTAAAGCAGTGGATCAAAAGGTATACCGCTCCATGATTGGATCCCTCCTTTACCTTTGTGCATCTAGACCAGATATTATGTTGAGTTTAGGGATATGTGCACGGTTTCAATCCGCACCAAAAGAAAGTCATTACATGGCTGTTAAGCGAATCTTTCGATATTTGGCCCATACCGCAAACTTTGGCCTCTGGCATCCCAAAGGAGCAAACTTCAATCTAGTTGGCTATTCTGACTCAGATTGGGCAGGAGATTGTGTGGAGAGGAAGTCAACGTCTGGAGGATGCCAATTCCTTGGTCGCTCATTGGTAAGTTGGTCGTTAAAGAAGCAGAATTGCGTCTCCTTATCATCCATCGAAGCTGAGTATGTGGCAGCTGCAAGTTGTTGTGCACAATTGCTATGGATGAGCCAAACTTTAAAGGATTATGGTGTCACTTGTGACAAAGTGCCTCTTCTATGTGACAATCAAAGCGCTATAAAGATTTCCCTTAACCCAGTGCAACATAGCAAAACCAAACATATTGATATTCGTCATCACTTCATTCGTGAACATATCAAGCTAGGTGATATTGAGGTTCACTTCATCCACACTGAAGAGCAACTTGCAGATATTTTCACTAAGCCTCTAGATGAAGCAAGGTTCCGGGAGTTAAGGCATGAGCTAAATATCATTGATTCAAGTAATGTGGATTGAAACTAGGCATGTTGCACCTCACTATGCATTCCATCTTGGTCTAGATGTAGGCATGGACATAGGGGAGTGTTGTTTTCTCAATGAACTTTCCCTCCCCCCATTATGCATAAATCAATCTAGTCTTTCACTTTAGCCATTGTCAAATGGCACTTGTGCTTCAAAGACGAGCATTGGTCATGAACCCAAGGATAATTCTTCGCGGTGTCATACCATTGTCTCAAACATAGGTGGCCTCGGCCACCGCCCCTCACACCTTTCTTTTGTATAGAAGAAAGGATATACAATGACAAGTCAGTACATTTTTCTAGGTACTATCTCATTTTTACTTACTTGTCATTTGCCCAAGTTCCTCTCTTATCCTAGGCCGCGTTGTGACATTTGCAGCGGTACTACCGCCAGGGTAGCGGTACTACCGCCAGGACCCCAGCGGTACTACCGCCAGAATTCACATCTAACACGACCGGCTAGGAAATTTTTAGGGCTGTCTCAAGGGGGAGCGGTACTACCGCCAGGGGGAGCGGTACTACCGCCAGGACCCCAACGGTACTACCGCTGCAACCAGCGGTACTACCGCCAGGTAGCGGTACTACCGCCAGGACCTCAGCGGTACTACCGCTGGCCCGTACCCCTTGGGCTATATAAAGGAGGGGGAGCCCGTTTTTCTCAGCCTGTTTCTTCTTTCTCGCGGCTCCTCCCTCCCCTAGCCCGAAATCTCCCTGTTTGGATCTCGTTTCGTGGAGCTCCTTCTCTCCATTGGATTGGAAGGGTTGCTCCACCTCTCCTTCCTCCTCCAAGGGCCATGAATCCCGGTAAAGCTCCTCCCCTTCTTCTATTTTGGTTGATGTTCTTGTTCTAGGGTTAGGAGCATTGGGGGATTGGATCCATGTCTTTGATCTTGTGCCTTGTTCTTGGATGGCATGAAGGAGATATTTGAGTGGAGTGTAGGTTCTACGAATCATTGCTGCTTATCTTTGCCATGCCCTAGGATTTACTTGTTTTAGATCTAGCACTCGAACTATGTTTGGATTAGATCTAAAACTTGCTCTCTCTTGCCTAGGCATGTACTTATTTCGGTGATACCTGTGATCCTCATGTGAGTAGGGCTGGGGTGGAGTTATTAGTGTTCATATACAACCCATGCCCTCGTAAAAATCGTGTAGCCCTATGCATGAGGTCTATTTTTATCTGTCAGATCTGAAAGTCAAACCCCAGCGGTACTACCGCCAGGGGTAGCGGTACTACCGCTAGGACCCCCAGCGGTACTACCGCTAGGACCCCCAGCGGTACTACCGCCAGGGGTAGCGATACTACCGCGAGGAGGATTCACTGTGCATTCTTTTCATGTGCTTGGAAATGAGTGTTTATTTTTCTGCTTTTTCTAGTTTATTGCCTTGACTCTTTTTGTCGCTTATTTTTGTTGTGTGCTTTGTGTCACAGGTAGTTCTCGCCGTTCGAACCCCCCACGGGACATGCAGTCAAAGCAGTTTCTCAACCCAGAGGCTCCCAAGGGGTCTGTCACCTCAGGTCTTCAACCCAAAAGGCAGTCCTTCAAGAAGACCGCAAGTAAGGACAAGAGGATCAATATCCGTACAATGTCCCCCAAGGACTTTCTGCGGTTTCGCACTCAGAACCATTATCTCAACGAGAGGGCTGTGATCAAGGATGTTGACCATGTCTGGGCAAAGGATCAGTGCAGGATCTACCGTGATGTTGTCGCGCACTTCAAGAAAAACTATGTCTCTGTTCAGTGGATTGACCTAGCTCATCTTCAGCGGAACCTGGACTATTTTGGTGATGCCCTCTCTCTGATTTACAAACTGGGCATCAAGGACATCATCACTTACAAGACAAATTTTGACCCCACTGCTGTTGCTCAGTTCTATGTCACGGTCCACTTCTCTCCTGATGAAGAGCGCTCTATGGTGTGGATGACTGGGACTCAGAAGATGACCGGTGCCTCGCGTGAATTCATGCAATTCCTCAACATTGACTTCCAGGGAGCTGACACTCCACTTGGGTTGCGTCCTCATGCTGCAGCCCCCACCGATAGGGCCCCCGCAAAGGACAGATTGCAGAAACTCTATGTGAGGAAGGGTGTGCTCCCCAAGCATCTGGACATCATGCATCGGATCCTTCGCAACACCCTCTTCCCTCGCATTGGTAACTTCAACGAGGTTCATGGCTCCTTGGTCGAGATGCTGCTGCTTTGTGAGGAGGCTATGTCTAAGGAGTCTGCCCCTCTGGATATTTCTGATGTGATGTTCACGGAGCTCTGGAACTGCATCATCATCCGTAAGGTTCCCATCTACGGGCCCTATCTGTTCGCATATATTCGTCATAAGTGGCAAGAGGCTTTTCCGGAGGAGGTGCTCTACGCTCAGTCTAACTACATTGTGCACGACCCGATCAAGCTTCGCGTCAAGGAGAAATGGGCCAACCCATCAACTTCCTCTCAGCACATGGATACTGACACAGAGACTGCTACTGACAGAGGAACCGCCTCTCAGTCCCGCTCTTCTGCCATGCCATCTTGGGCCATCAAACTGCAGGATAAGATGAAGACTTTATTCTGTATGCAGGCTAAGGGTCAGTACCAGACGTACGTGGCTCAGAAGGAGAGCCGCCAGAGGCACAAGCGTGTTCTCAGGACTCTTGATGTGGACATCTCCAGCGGATCAGAGGACGACATCACTCTAGAGGCTACTTGGATGCAGGCTCAAGGATACCAGTGGTCTGGCGATGAGGCGAAAGAGGAGGAGCAGGACGATCAGGAGGGTACCGACGAGTCTGGCGATGTTGAGGATGAGGAGTAGCTACCTGTGGCATTAGGTGTGCCCCTTTTTGGTGTCTTGTGCCAAAGGGGGAGAGAGTCTAGGAGCTGGATTTGCTTTCATAGTCGAACTTTGCTTTGCTTTGCTTTCTTTCGTGTGGTTTGCTTCGAACTTGGTTTGCTTCTAGTTTGCTATCATTTGTGAGACATGAACTTATGAGAGACTTATTTCCATCATATGCTGTGAGTCATATGCCCCGTATTGTCATATATCTCTATCTTTTTGTTCTCATATTATTCTCTGTGGAAATCCGGTATTGTCATCAATCCACCAAAACGGGGGAGATTGTTGGGGCATAGTTTATGCCTAAGTAATTTTGGTGATTGATGATAGTACCGTAAAGGACTAACCGTGTGTGTTAAGGTTTCAGATAACACACGTCAACGGCACAAGACGACTCGTCTCCTCATTCATGGAACGGAAGCACGGCACTCTCTACGATTCTCTTTATTTGAGTCATAGGAAAGCCGTACTATTAAGAGGGGATCCGCAGTGAAAAGGTTTGGGTGGAATCTATCTTTGCACGCGCACACTTCACATATTCTCCCCTACCTTCGTCTTTGGTGCGGCCCCCGCCACTTTGTTTCTTGTCTCTTTGCAAAATGGTCCCCAGCAGTAGTACCGCTGGCCCTAGCGGTAGTACCGCTGCCCTGTTCGGCGGTAGTACCGCTAGCTGGTGGTAGTACCGCCCCTGGTCAGCGGTAGTACCGCTCCAGGAGCTTAGTACCGCTTGCCTAGCGGTTGTTCGTGGACGGACCTTTTTGCGAAGACTTTCTTGGCGGTAGTAGTGCTTTTGCACTACCAGGGGCCCAGCGGTAGTACCGCTGGGGTCAGCGGTAGTACCGCTGGAGTCCTAGCGGTAGTACTGCTGCATCCAGCGGTAGTACCGCCAGGCGGCGGTAGTACCGCCCCTGGTCAGCGGTAGTACCGCTGGAGTGCCAGCGGTAGTACCGCTGCAGCCAGCGGTAGTACCGCTGGAGCTCGGGTAGAGAGTGGAAAAACGGTCTGATTTTCCCCCCACTATATAAAGGGTTCTTCTAGCTGAGGAACCCCATCTCTTACCTCTCTAAGCTCCATTGTTACGCCCCAAGCTCAAAAGTGCCCGATCTCTCTCCCTAGCCAATCAAACTTGTTGATTCTTTAGGGATTGGTTGAGAAGGCCTAGATCCACACTTCCACCAAGAGAAAAGTTGATTCCCCCACCAATCCCTTCCGGATCTTGTTACTCTTGGGTGTTTGAGCATCCTAGACGGTTGAGGTCACCTCGAAGCCATATTCCATTGTGGTGAAGCTTCGTGGTCTAGTTGGGAGCCTCCAAGCTTTGTGTGGAGTTGCCCCAACCTTGTTTGTAAAGGTTCGGTCGCCGCCTTCAAGGGCACCTATAGTGGAATGACGGTACCTTGCATCGTGCAAGGGCGTGAGGAGAATACGGTGGCCTTAGTGGCTTTTTGGGGAGCATTGTGCCTCCACACTGCTCCAACGGAGACGTACTTCCCGTCAAAGGGAAGGAACTTCGGTAACACATCCTCGTCTCCATCGGTTCCACTTGTGGTTATCTCTATCCTTTACTTTGTATTTGCTTATGCTTGTGACTATATCTTACTTGTCTTAATAGCTCTCGTTGTTAGCTTCTTTAGGGTTCACCTCATTGTCGTATTATTTGTGAACTCGTATGTTGTTTACCTTAACTTGCTAAGATTAATTAAAAAGTGGTCGTTGTCTATTCACCCCCCCCCCTCTAGCCAACCATATCGATCCTTTCACCCGCGACCCCATCATGATCCATCCTGATCTAGTGTCGAACGGATGGCACCTCCGCATTCAGCACACATACAGCTCGATGACGATCACCGCCTTCTTGATCTAGCAAGAGGGCAGAGAGGTAGATGAGTTCTCCAACACGACAGCGTGGTGGTGGTGGTGGTGAACAATCCAGCATGGCTTTGCCAAGCGTTGCGGGACAAATCTAGAGGAGAAAACGCTCTAGAGAAAAAGAGGGCAGCATGTGGCTTATTAGGGTTAGGGATTTCCTGAGTTCCTATAGTATATATGTGACAACCCGAGACCGACGCCCCAGAAGATTCCCCTTTTATTCCGTTTTCGTCATGCGGTTACTTTTATTTGTCGCATCATCATCGCATCATGCGCATCATCTGCATTGCATCGGCATCCCGTTGCCGCCAGTTTTCAAACTTGTATACGTTAGTAGTTGTCGGTTCTCTCCGTTCTCGTCGTTGTCCGTTCTGAGCCCGACCACACTCGCACGCGCTCGCGGCATCGTTTAAATCTTGTTTCAAAAGTGTGCGTAAAACTTTCTCTGATTGGGTTGAAACTTGGCCTGCGGTCTTAATTAGTTGTAGCTAGGCCGCATGTCAAATTTCGTCGCAATCGGAGTCCGTCTGGTACCCGAACGGTCGACCGTAGCGGCACCGTATCCGGCCTATCATCGGACGTTTGTCGGTGTTTTAAAATATGTTGCTGGGTGTCGTTTCCCTCTCTTCTCCGGCTAACCTACTCTACACGGCCACTTAGCCCGTCCCGCGTTTGGAATTGTTCGATTCCGACCGCGCGGTTGAAACCGGGGAGAAATTCTGCTAACCCTAGCCCCTTTCCCTATATAAATACCCCTCCCCTACCTATTTGGGCGCCCCCCTAATCCTCCTCGGGATCCGCGCCCGAAACCCATGCCTCCCACCTGCTCTGTCTCTCCTCAACGCAGCCACCGGGCCCGCGAGCCCGCAACCGGCCCTCCCTGGCCCATCCGTCGCCTCGCCGCCCGACCAAGCCGCCCGTGCGCCTCCCTGCTCCCGTCGAAGCCCCTCCATGGCAGCAGCCGGCCCGGTGCCCTCGCTCCCGCGCCGCAGCTGGACTCGCCCTCCCGCCGGCGTAGGCAGCCGTCGTCAGCCTATGCGCCACCGCAGAACGCCGTCCTCGGCCTTCCCGTCAGATCCGCCGCCGGCCCCGCGTCGCGCCTCGAGCCTCGCCGCCCCGCTGTCGTTCTCTAGTGGTCAACGTTGTCTGCCCCGAAATCCGTCGCCGCCGCAACTCTCTCGATCCCGATCAGGATCGGGAGGCAGAGACGACTGAGCCAGCTCTCGTGGGCCGCTCCATGCCCAGCGTGGCCCAGCCGCCGAAGGCCCAGGTGGCAAGGCCGGTTCACCTCCCCTTTGCCTCGGGTGGGCCGCATCCTCCCCCAGCAGCCTCGGTCGGCCAAGCTTCCCCTCCCGCCGGCCCAAGGCCGTGGTAAGCCGCTGCTCTCCCCTATATTATGCCCGAGGCGCTCCTTAGCTATTTACCGCCCGTGCTTCGATTCAGCCCAACTGATCAGTTTCGGCCCATAGCTCTTTAGGTTTTTTCCCTGTTAATTAGTATTTCAGAAAACATGCTAGATTTTAAAACGTCCGTAGTTATTAAACCGTATATCGGATCGAGATGATCTATATATGGATCTTGTGTAGTTTTGCACGTAGATTCGTAATTTATAACTTGCATGCATGTTTGACGTAGTTTGGCTTGCCATATGCCAAGTTTAGCGTGTTGTCCCAATAGGAATTGTTCCGTATTTATTTTCCGTGCGTGTCCGGATTGCTCAAACCCCGTAGATAAAATGTTCATGATTTAGGAACCCTTTTCCCATTTATTTTAGAGTAGTTGTTGGTATTTTTGCATGTAGGATTCTGTAGCTAGTTTGCTATACCGTGCTTAGGACATTATCTCGCATATACGTGTAGCGATATTCTTGTTGTGCAACCCCACATGTTATATATGTTTTCGGGGTAGAAAAATCCATAGGATTTAACCGTGCATTTAGTTTTAGATTTTGAGCAAGTTAGTTCGTGTGATAGTTTGCCATGTTGCCCTCTTGTCTATTTTGTGTGATTTAATCCGTGCTTCATTTGAAGGAGTTGTCAACTGGAGATATGCCCTTGGATGTTTAGTCTAGCCCCTGGTAATTTTGGTTGCAATAGAAATCCATGTTTAGGTGTGGTTTTCTTGTTCTTTACTTGCTAGGAAATAGTGTTGTTTTAGAGATGCTGAAATATTTTAAGTCTGAATCTGTTACATTTTGTTGCTGTCTTGTCATGAGTTTATCTGGTGATATGTAGCTCTTTTGCGGTTGGTGCAATGGAGTTAGTTGTAGACTTTAGGATTCTCTAACATGCTGTAAATTTTCATGCCATTTGGAATCCTGTAGCTTGTGGTTTTGCTGCTGTCAATATGCCTTCAGATCGAAAACTGCACTTTCATGAAGTGTTATTTTCACTAAGTCTGAAACTGTGTGTGAGATGCCTTTTTGTGACTTCTTTTCCTAGTGATACATGCTTGCATGCTAGGTGTTATTAGTTGTATGTGGTACTGCTATATGTCATTTTCGACCTCATTTAAAATGCCTAGATATGTAGTTTAAGTACGCTTCACCTCTTTCCATGTGTAGCCACATTTAATATTGACATGTACCTAATCGGGATAAAACTAAATAACTCGTATCTGGAGTTTCGTAAATATGCAACTTGTTGCATATTGAACTTCACTTAATGTGTAGTATTTGGTTGTTGTGATTTGACATGTCGTGACTTGCATGTATTCAGCTGTTCATGCATCATATGTGGATTGCATATTGTCGTGCATATGCCGTGGTGAATATCGTGTGTTGATGCTTGTTTCCGGTTTCCTCCGTCTCGATAGAGTTCCGCAAGCGTGTCGGATGTGAGGACCCGTTCGACTACATCGGTTCGTCTGCTTCACGGAGTCGTACTTCTTACAAGTGGGATCTCAGGCAAGATGACCATTTCCCCAGAAACCATTACTATCATTGTCATGCTAGTTTTACCGTTTCTATCGATTATGCATCGTTGCCTACCACATGTTAAATATCAACCTCCCAACATTGCCATGAAAACCTTCAACCTGTTCACCACCTAGCAAACCACTGATTGGCTATGTTACCGCTTGATATACCATGTGTTAGCGTTCCTAGTTGCAGGTGCAGTTGCTTCCATGTGTAAACATGGGTCCTTGTTATATCACCCTATTAAATGATATTTAAATTAATGCACCTATATACTTGGTAAAAGGTGGAAGGCTCGGCCTTTCTAGCCTGGTGTTTTGTTCCACCTTTGCCCCCTTAGTTTCGGCTACTAGTGTTATGTTCCATATTTGAGCGCTCCTAACATGATCGGGGTTGTTATGGGGACCCCCTTGATAATTCGTTTTAGTTTAAAGCTGGTCTCGCAAGGCCCAACATTGGTATGACATTTGCCCAACATAATAATTCTATTAATACTGAAATGCATAGGGAGTTAGCGCTACCCGAGGAGTAATTATACATAATACACGGAGGGCCAGTGCTGATGGTGCTGGTCCAAAACAGAGCACTGTGCGGGGCCAACCCATGGCAACTTGGGAGATTTCTATCAGGCCACCATATGCGTCGCTCATCCGTCGTGTCCTGAGAACGAGATACGCGGCTCCTATCGGGATCGTCGACACGCCGGGCGGCCTTGCTAGATTAGTTTTACCTTTGACGAGATATCTTGTGCATCGGGATTCTGGTGATGCTTTGGGTAATCTCAGAGTTGAGGTTTTCCACTAAGGAGTCCGACGAGATCGCGAGCTTCGTGATCGAGGATTTGTATGCGGCTTGTGGTAATTTGTAATGGATTAGTTGGAGCACCCCTGCAGGGTTAAATCTTTCGGAAAGTCGTGCCCGCGGTTATGTGGCAATGTGGAAACTTTGTTTAACACTGGTTCTAGATAACTTTAAGTAAATTAATTAAAATATGCCAACTGAGTGCGTAACCATGACTGTCTCTTTCGTGAGTTCCTTCTCCGATCGAGGACACGGTGGGGTTATGTTTGACGTAAGTAGGTGTTCAGGATCATTCATTTGATCATCACTAGTTCACGTCCATTATGCGTAGATCACCCCCCCCCCTCTTATTCTTGTACTCGTAAGTTATCCACCTCATATATGCTTAGCCGCTGCTGCAACCTCACCACTTAACCATACCTCACCTATTAAGCTTTGCTAGTCTTGATACCTTTGGAAATGATATTGTTGAGTCCCCTGTGGCTAACAGATTACTACAACACAAGTTGTAGGTACAAGTAATGGTTACTTGACGCGAGCGCGTTGATTGTTCATTTGGAGTTGCTTCTTCTTCTTCATCATCGATCTAGGATGGGTTCTAGGCCGGCAGTCTGGGATAGCAAGGATGGACGCCGTTCTTCTTTTCTCATTTGTTTTCGTCCGTAGTCGGACCCTGCTCTTCTTCGTGATATTTATGTATTGTACTAATGTGACTCTGATGTAGCTTGTGGCGAGTGTAAGCCAATTCCATATATCTCTTCTTTTCAGTACATGTACTTGTAATGATATCCATTCTTGCGAAACAACGAGGTGCGTTTCTATCCCTGATGAGGCCCTCATGCCAGATTGAGGATAGGATCGCATCTGGGCGTGACAAGTTGGTATCAGAGCAGTATCAACCTAGGAGCCCCCTTGATTGATCGAACTTGGCCGAGTCGAGTCTAGTGAAAAACTATTTGAGTCTTAGTTATATATCGGAGAGTAGGATTCTTTTTTCTTCTGTGCTATGCTCTGGTGAGGAATCTTGACGTAAGATTTTAATTCTACCCCTCTTCTCACTCAAAAAAAATTAGAATCACGCGGATATTTTTGTAATCTATATGATGCCGATGTGACGGAATTCTGTCTTGGTGCCTCGTGTCTCACTTGATTTCTTCCGGGGAGTTGAGCTCCAGGGGATTCTTGAGCACATCGTTATCATTTAGATTTCTTAGTATCTCGGGACGAAGGATGTTCGTAATTGCTTCAATACTAGTAGTGGCGAGATAACTCCGATGTCCCCAGTATTGGTGCAGATTGTTCGGGAGTACTACCATACTTTGTATCGTTGTGATCACGAGGGTTTGTAATAGATGAACTTCCGAGGTTCTGGTTATGTGTTGACGGATGTGATACACTCGAAGGGTTAGTATAGGAGTTGAGTGATATATTACTCCTTGTATCCGTGGACCAGATTGCATGACCAGAAATTTCGGGAGTTCTTAGGTGGGAATTCAAGTAGTTACTTATAGGAAAATCTTCCAACAAATGCATGATGTTAGGTTGGGGTTCCACATCTAGTGGATTATTTGTTCACGGTCGACTTACAGCGGTTCTCGTTGTATCTTAAAGAGTCCTTGTAGCTTGCTACAACTCAGGGACGCTTCGTATGTCGTGTGCAGTGCCTTGCACATGATGGCTACTGTAAGAATCGAGCCCGTGCGATCCTGTCCACAAAAATATCGGACGAAATCTCTCTCATGAGTTTGTTCGTGCTTGATTCGTAAGCCTCATCCTTTGTTTTGTTGGAATATGGTAATTCAGGTTGCTTCGATGTCAAATGGTGATTTCGGATCTTTCCGAGAGGTCTTCTCATATTTTTATGAGAATGCTAATTCTTTTGCTCAATTAGTGGTCTTATCAATTATTGTCAACCGGAGTTGTCATATCAATTTTTATCCAACCGGTGTGCTTCTCTTCAGTGAATTCTATCTTGTCCAATTTTGCAAGATCAATCTCTCTTTTCTTTCCGGAGTTCATCTCATTTGTCCCAAGTTGTCTTTGTTTTCCCCCGCCCTCATGCCCTTTTCTTCAGTGTTTGGATTTCATCCAAGTGCCTTCTTATTTAGTGATGCCTTTTGTAGCCGGTGATTCATTGTGAAGATTCTCAGGAGCTTCGTGTTCATCTTTATTCATTCTTGTCATCTTTTCCGGTGAATTCAGTTCAAGTTATCCGTGTTCATCTTATCCTTTTCATCCTTGTAATTCTTTCCCATGTTGGAGATTATTTTTTCCAGCCTATCTTGTTATTCATTCCTCTCTTTTCTATCCGGAGTGTTGAAGATATCTCAGAGTTTCTTGTTTTCAATTCTTTAATTATTTCGAGGTGCTCAACCTCTTCGAGTTTTTCATTTGTACCGGTGCAATATCTCCCTTTTTGAGCAACCTTTTCAACGGTGGTTTCTTTTGAGTGGGCCCATAACCCACATGTTTGTCCCAAGATCTTATCTAGCTCTTGTAATCTTTCCGGAGATCTCTAATTCTTTTCAATTATGACTTAAGTTTGTATTTCATCAGTCATATCACTTCTCCAAGATCAATTTGAATTAATTCTCATAATTGACTCAACCTTTCATTCTTCTTTATTCCGAAGTGTTTCAGTATTCTTGGTGTTGTTTCTCGTCATCTTTCTCAGCTTGCAAATTCGAAGGAGTGTTTCTCTCAAATCTTGGTCCATTCTCTTGGAGATTCGTCATTTCAGCTTTGTGCCATCATCTTAATTTTTGTCAATCATGAGTATCCCTTTCTTTATATTCGGTGCATTTCTGAGTTGTTTTCATTCTCGATCCTCCGAAGGCCATCATTTCAAAAGATTCTTCGTTCTGAGCTTTCAGCTTTCATCCTCAATTGTTGTCTCTTCGTTCGTCTCTCAATTGTTCCGGTGCCTTGTTCAAGTTTTTCTCTCAGTTGGCTCATGATCTCTTCATTCTCATGTATCTCCATTCATTCATGGTTACCTCATTCATTTCAATTCTCACCATTGTTTCTTTCAAGATTTCTTCTAGTTTGTGCTCATATATCTCTCCTCAATCATTTCTAGAAGAATAAGTGTTATGGTAAATCCGTTGCTTGTCATCAATTAAACTTGCTGAAGGATAAGCATAACATGGTTCTTATTCTTCTTCATAGTGATTTCAATTCTTCTTCCAGAGGGCTCATGATATCAATTCTTGGTCTCAAGTGTTCTTCAAAATTCTTGTGATAGTAGTTGTACTTCTCTTATTCATTGTTTGATCCCAATGATCTAGTTTTATTCCCTTGTTCCGGAGGCATTGTGATGTTGCTCTTTTGGGTCAATCATGTTGTTCTATCAAGATCATGGTGTTCCCTTGTTCTATTTAGTTGTTTGTTATGAATCTTGTCTAATTCTCCCATCTTATCGAATTTTTGTCCCCTTTTCCTACCGAAGTGCTGCTGCAATTTTCCGTGAATTCTTGCTTGTTTCTCATATCATTCCTCATCGCTTTGCAACCTTCAAGGATCATTGGTTTCACTCGTTTGTCAAAGAAGCGATTAAGTTTTACCTCTTGCTTTCTCATCCTCTCCCCCTTTCATTCTTGGATCTCAGGTCGAGATCCTCTTGTAGTGTAGGAGAGTTGTGACAACCTGAGACCGACGCCCCAGAAGATACCCCTTTTATTACGTTTTCGTCGTGTGGTTACTTTTATTTGTCGCATCATCATCACATCATGCACATCATCTGCATTGCATCGGCATCCCGTTGCCGCCAGTTTTCAAACTTGCATCCGTTAGTAGTTGCCGGTTCTCTCCGTTCTCGTCGTCGTCCGTTCTGAGCCCGACCACACTCGCACGCGCCCGCGGCATCGTTTAAATCTTGTTTTTAAAAGTGTGCGTAAAACTTTCTCTGGTTGGGTTGAAACTTGGCGTGCGGTCTTAATTAGTTGTAGCTAGGCCGCCTGTCAAATTTCGTCGCAATCGGAGTCCGTCTGGTACCCGAACGGTCGACCGTAGCGGCACCATATCCGGTCTATCGTCGGACCTTTGTCGGTGTTTTAAAATACGTTGCTGTGTGCCCTTTCCCTCTCTTCTCCGGCTAACCTACTCTACACGGCCACTTAGCCCGTCCCGCGTTCGGAATTGTTCGATTCCGACCGCGTGGTTGAAACCGGGGCGAAATTCTGCTAACCCTAGCCCCTTTCCCTATATAAATACCCCTCCCCTACTTATTTGGGTGCCCCCCCTAATCATCCTCGGGATCCGCACCCTAAACCCTAGCCTCCCACCTGCTCTCTTTCTCCTCAGCACAGCCACCGGGCCCGCGAGCCTGCAACCGGCCCTCCCGGGCCCATCCGTCGCGCCGCCGCCCAACCGAGCCGCCTGTGCGCCTCCCTGCTCCCGTCAAAGCCCCTCCATGGCAGCAGCCGGCCCAGTGCCCTTGCTGCCGCACCGCAGCTGGCCTCGCCCTCCCGCCGGCGTAGGCTGCCATCGCCGGCCGGTGCACCACCTCCAAATGTCGTCCTCGGCCTTCCCGTCAGATCCTCGCCGGCCCCGCGTCGCGCCTCGAGCCTCGCCGCTCCGCTGCTGTTCGCTGGTGGTCGTCGTCGTCTGCCCCGAAATCCGCCGCCCCGCAGCTCCCTCGATCCCGATCGGGATCGGGAGGCAAAGACGATCGAGCCAGCTCCCGTGGGCCGCTCCATGCCCAGCGTGGCCCAGCCGCCGAAGGCCCAGGTGGCAAGGCCGGTCCACCTCCCCTTTGCCTCGGGTGGGCCGCATCCTCCCCTAGCAGCCTCGGTCGGCCCAGCTTCCCCTCCCGCCGGCCCAAGGCCGTGGTAAGTCGCTGCTGTCCCCTATCTTCTGCCCGAGGCGCTGCTTAGCTATTTACCGCCCGTGCTTCGATTCAGCCCAACAGATCAGTTTCAGCCCATAGCTCTTTAGGTTTTTTCCCTGTTAATTAGTATTTCAAAAAACGTGCTAGATTTTAAAACATCTGTAGTTATTAAACCGTATGTCAGATCGAGATGATCTATATATCGATCTTGTGTAGTTTTGCGCGTAGATTCGTAATTTATAACTTGCATGCATGTTTGACATAGTTTGGCTTGCCATATGCCTAGTTTAGCGTGCTGTCCCAATAGGAATTGTTCCGTATTTATTTTCCGTGCGTGTCCGGATTGCTCAAACCCCGTAGATAAAATGTTCATGATTTAGGAACCCTTTTTCCATGTATTTTAGAGTAGCCGTTGGTATTTTTGCATGTAGGATTCCATAGCTAGTTTGATATACCGTGTTTAGGACATTATCTCGCATATACTGGAGCGATATTCTTGTTGTGCAACCCCACATGTTATATATGTTTTCGGGGTAGAAAAATTCATAGGATTTAACTGTGCATTTAGTTTTATCTTTTGAGTAAGTTAGTTCGCATGATAGTTTGCCATGTTGCCCTCTTGTCTATTTTGTGTGATTTAATCTGTGCTTCATTGGAAGGAGTTGTCAACTAGAGATATGCCCTTGGATGTTTAGTCTAGCCCCTCGTAATTTTGGTTGCAATAGAAATCCATGTTTAGGTGTGGTTTGCTTGTTCTTTACTTGCTAGGAAATAGTGTTGTTTTAGAGATGCTGAAATATTTCTAAGTTTGAATCTGTTGTATTTTGTTGCTGTCTTGTCATGAGTTTATGTGGTGATATGTAGCTCTTTTGAGGTTGGTGCAATGGAGTTAGTTGTAGACTTTAGGATTATCTAGCATGCTATGAATTTTCATGCCATTTGGAGACCTGTAGCTTGTGGTTTTGCTGCTATCAATATGCCTTCAGATCGAAAACTGCACTTTCATGAAGTGTTATTTTCACTAAGTCTGAAACTGTGTGTGAGATGCCTTTTTGTGACTTCTTTTCCTAGTGATACATGCTTCCATGATAGGTGTTATTAGTTGTATGTGGTAGTGCTTCTTGCCCTCTACCGTCTCATGCGTTGGTTGAGTATTTTGGTTTTGTGTAGCTCGTAGTTGTGGGGTGTAGAAAATGCTATGTGGCTGATTTTGGCAGATTGTAGTGATTTCATGTTTAGCTCGTAGTTGTTGAACCGTTGCTCCGTTTTGATCGTGTCCTATATGAAACTTGCTTAGAATCTCGTGTAGTTTCATATTCTCTTGCTGGTTGTGTGTTTTGTGATGCTTGTGACTATCGTTGCACACATTTTGCATTAATGCCATCATATCTTGCGGTGCTTGTATCTTTTGAACCGTAGCTCCGTTGGAGATGTTCTCCATGTGTAAATTGCTTGTAACAACGCGTAGAATCACGTGAACCCATTTGTTTTCTGTTTAACAAACATTTAAATGTGTTAGTTCAGATCTGGACAGAATTGTAAATTAACATGTGAGGTCGTCTCGGAGGTGCTATATGTCATTAACATGTGAGCGCGTTGATTGTTCATTTGGAGTTGCTTCTTCTTCTTATTCATCGATCTAGGATGGGTTCCAGGCCGGCAGCTTGGGGTAGCAAGGATGGACGTCGTTCTTCTTTTCTCGTTTGTTTTCGCCGTAGTCGGACCCTGCTCTTCTTCATGATATTTATGTATTGTACTGATGTGACTCTGATGTAGCTTGTGGCGAGTATAAGCCAATTCCATATATCTCTTCTTTTCAGTACATGCACTTGTAACGATATCCATTCTTGCGAAACAACGAGATGCGCTTCTATCCCTGACGAGGCCCTCGTGCCAAATTTAGGATAGGATCGCATCTGGGCGTGACAATATATAGGAGGGAGGGATGGGACGAGGCAGCCAAAAACCCTCCAAGGGGTTCGACTCAATAGGGTGGAGGTGGAAGAGTCCACCTCCAATCCTACTCCAAGTAGGATTCCTCTCCAACTTGGAATATTCCCCTCCTTCCTTTGGGTTTTTTTTCTCCAAACTCTTGGTCGCATGGGCCCTTTGGGGCTGGATCGTCCAGCCCACTAAGGGCTGGTGTGCCACCCCTAAAGCCCATGTAGCCTTCCGGTGTGAGTGACCCCTCCCGATGGTCCTCCCGGCATTCCCGGTACACTATCGAAAATACCCGAAACTTTTTCGGTGACCAAAACGGGACTTCCTATATATCAATCTTTACCTCCGGACCATTCAGAGCTCCTCGTGATGTGTGACAACTCATCTGAGACTCCGAACAACTTTTAGTTACCAAACACACACAACTCAATAATACCGAAACGTCATCGAACCTTAAGTGTGCACACCCTGCCGGTTCCAGAACTATGTAGACATGACCGAGACACTCTCCGGTCAATAACCAATAGACAGACCTAGATGCCCATATTGGCTCCTACATATTCTATGAAGATATTTATCGGTTGAACCTCTATGTCAAGGATTCAGTTAATCTCGTATGTTGTTCCCTTTGTCCTTCGGTATGTTACTTGCCCGAGATTCGATCATCGTATCTCCATACCTAGTTCAATCCCGTTACCGGCAAGTCTCTTTACTCGTTCCGTAATACAATATCCCGTGACTAACTCCTTGGTCACATTGCTTGCAAGGCTTGCTGTGATGTTGAATTATCGAGTGGGCCCCGAGATACCTCTCCGTCATACGGAGTGACAAATCCCAGTCTTGATTCACGCCAACCCAACAGACACCCTTGGAGATACCAGTAGAGCATCTTTATGGTCACCCAATTACGTTGCAACGTTTGATACACATAAGGCATTCCTCCGGTGTCCGGGAGTTGCATGATCTCATGGTTATAGGAACAGATACTTGACATGCAGAAAACAGTAGCAAAAACTGACACGATCATATGCTATGCTCATAGTTTGGTTCTTGTCCATCACATCATTCTCCTAATGATGTGATCTCGTTATCAAGTGACAACACTTGTCTATGGCTAGTAAACCTCAACCATCTTAGATCAACGAGCTAGTCAACTAGAGGCTTACTAGGGACAGTGTTTTGTCTGTGTATCCACACATGTATTTTAGTTTCCAATCAATACAATTATAGCATGGATAATGAACGATTATCATGAGCAAGGAAACATAATAATAACCCATTTATTATTTCCTCTAGGGCATATTTCCAACCACCCTCATATCCAGCCCAAAAATGGGGCGGATATCGGGTGGCCACGGCACGCCCGAGCACGTCCGCGTGACAAGCCCGGTCCACCACCGACCCCATGGTTGTCCTACAAATAAACACATTCGGCTCATCGCTTTGAAACCCGAGCTCACTCACTCTCCTCTCTTGCTCCATCCTCTCCTCTCCCTGCATCGATTCCGATCAAACCCGACGCAATGTCGAGATCCAGCAACCGCTCTGACGATGACCTGGATCCGGATTATGAGCTTGCCCTCTACATCGCCTTGGAGCTTTCCAAGGTGGATAATGGGGCAACTCCGGATCTGCAGCCTTACCGCTTCCCCGTCAGTGCAGCTTGGATGTCGGCGATGGCCCCTCCTAGCCCGTGCGCAGCTCCAACAAGCGGCCTGCGCAATCCGCGCCTCCCCTACGCACTACCTTGCCCCTGTCAGTTGCTGCTCCCCCACATGGGCAGTGGTGGGTGCTTGTGCCCGCCCCACCGGCCAGGACGCACACGTCGGAATCAGAGGTGTGCGTCGCTCGCCGCGAGCGGCAGCGGCAAAGGGAGAGGAGGGAGGCGGAGCAGTCTGTGTGCCATCGCGCGGGGATGAAGGCGGACCCCGACGAGGACGTGTGACTCCTCGAATGGATCTACCGCCGGTCGCTTACGACCATGGAGACGGACGCGCGTCGGCTCCACCGAAGAACGCGAAGGCGCTCCGGATTGCCATTGAGCAGTCCGAGCGCGAGGCGGATCGGTTCGTGGATTTCAAGCGGTAGTAGGACAAGGAGGTCATGCGGCTAAAAGGGCTCGTCATCCTCTCCGACGACGGCGATGACGACCACGCCTCCTCATTGGATGACTCGGGTGATTCCCCAACAGCCGCCGACTCCTACACTTGTGTCGACGGCCGAAAGGGTGAAGGGTTGGTGAGGAAGTGGTGAATGTTCGCCATCTCCGTCTTCAGTTTCAAGTTTTTAGTAATCTAGTTTAAATCTATCCGTCGTTTATATGAATTATGCGAAGTGTGGCGATCTTTTGGACATCCGACGGTGTTCTTTCGATGATCGAAATGTGCATTTCTATGTCTGATTCTGTGTTTCTGGGTTGATCTACGCTCTTTTTATCTATGTTGCATGCTAGTAAGAATATGAGGGACCGGATACGAGACGCGTCCGCGGGTGCTTGAGGGTCCGGATTTGCAGGTCGTGTGGGCGCGTCCGCGGGCGGATTTGTAGGTCGTGCGGGCGTGTCCACGGGTATTTGAAGGCCCGGATTTATAGGTCGTGGCTGTAGATGCTCTTACATGGTTATCTTTTGAATACATTTTTTTATCTATGTTGCATGCTAGTAAGAATATGAGGGACCGGATACGAGACGCGTCCGCGGGTGCTTGAGGGTCCGGATTTGCAGGTCATGTGGGCGTGTCCGCAGGCGGATTTGCAGGACGTGTGGGCGCGTCCACGGGCATTTGAAGGCCCGGATTTATAGGTCGTGGTTGTAGATGCTCTTACATGGTTATCTTTTGAATACATTTGTTTCTTTTTATCTATGTTGCATGCTAGTAAGAATATGAGGGACCGGATATGAGACGCGTCCGCGGGTGCTTGAGGGTCCGGATTTGCAGGTCGTGTGGGCGCGTCCCCGGGCGGATTTGCAGGTCGTGCGGGCGCGTCCATGGGCATTTGAAGGCCCGGATTTATAGGTCGTGGTTGTAGATGCTCTTACATGGTTATCTTTTGAATACATTTGTTTCTTTTTATCTATGTTGCATGCTAGTAAGAATATGAGGGACTGGATATGAGACGTGTCCGCGGGTGCTTGAGGGTCCGGATTTGCAGGTCGTGCGGGCGCGTCCACGGGCGGATTTGCAGGTCGTGCGGGCGCGTCCATGGGCATTTGAAGGCCTGGATTTATAGGTCGTGGTTGTAGATGCTCTTACATGGTTATCTTTTGAATACATTTGTTTCTTTTTATCTATGTTGCATGCTAGTAAGAATATGAGGGACTGGATATGAGACGTGTCCGCGGGTGCTTGAGGGTCCGGATTTGCAGGTCGTGCGGGCGCGTCCACGGGCGGATTTGCAGGTCGTGCGGGCGCGTCCATGGGCATTTGAAGGCCCGGATTTATAGGTCGTGGTTGTAGATGCTCTTACATGGTTATCTTTTGAATACATTTGTTTCTTTTTATCTATGTTGCATGCTAGTAAGAATATGAGGGACTGGATATGAGACGTGTCCGCGGGTGCTTGAGGGTCCGGATTTGCAGGTCGTGCGGGCGCGTCCACGGGCATTTGAAGGCCCGGATTTATAGGTCATGGATGTAGATGCTCTTACATGGTTGTCTTTTGAATACATTTTAACAAATTAACTTGTGAGTTGAGACTAAACATCCAGTGATCCTCTTGAGAAAAAATAACCCCTCGATTGATGTAAAAAGGGTCCGGATTTGCAGGTCGTGCGGGTGCGTCCACGGGCATTTGAAGGCCCGGATTTATAGGTCATGGATGTAGATGCTCTTACATGGTTGTCTTTTGAATACATTTTAACAAATTAACTTGTGAGTTGAGACTAAACATCCTCCACGGACGTTTGAAGGCCCGGATTTATAGGTCATGGATGTAGATGCTCTTACATGGTTGTCTTTTGAATTTAAAGGCCCGGATTTATAGGTCATGGATGTAGATGCTCTTACATGGTTGTCTTTTGAATACATTTTAACAAGTTAACTTGTGAGTTGAGACTAAACATCCAGTGATCCTCTTCAGAAAAAATAACCCCTCAATTGAGGTAAAAAATATGAAAAAGGCCCGGATTTATACGTCATGGATGTAGATGCTCTTACATGGTTGTCTTTTGAATACATTTTAACAAGTTAACTTGTGAGTTGAGACTAAACATCCAGTGATCCTCTTCAGAAAAAATAACCCCTCAATTGAAGTAAAAAATATTAGATGCTCTTACATGGTTGTCTTTTGAATACATTTTAACAAATTAACTTGTGAGTTGAGACTAAACATCCAGTGATCCTCTTGAGAAAAAATAACCCCTCGATTGATGTAAAAAGGGTCCGGATTTGCAGGTCGTGCGGGTGCGTCCACGGGCATTTGAAGGCCCGGATTTATAGGTCATGGATGTAGATGCTCTTACATGGTTGTCTTTTGAATACATTTTAACAAATTAACTTGTGAGTTGAGACTAAACATCCTCCACGGACGTTTGAAGGCCCGGATTTATAGGTCATGGATGTAGATGCTCTTACATGGTTGTCTTTTGAATTTAAAGGCCCGGATTTATAGGTCATGGATGTAGATGCTCTTACATGGTTGTCTTTTGAATACATTTTAACAAGTTAACTTGTGAGTTGAGACTAAACATCTTGTGATCCTCTTCAGAAAAAATAACCCCTCAATTGAAGTAAAAAATATGAAATGCACCAGCCGGGAATCGAACCCGGGTCTGTACCGTGGCAGGGTACTATTCTACCACTAGACCACTGGTGCTTTTTTTGTTCATTTCAGCCGTTATAACCTATATTACCAGGGCTTCCTCCGTTTTTTAATAACGCTCTTTTCCTCCGGTTGGCAACCAATACTGTCTTTGTGCGTGTGTGTGTGTGTGTGCGGGGGGGGGGGGGGGGGGGTACTTCAAGCTAACATAGGTTTATTTTTATTTTTTGCAAAACCACCTAGATTTTTACAAATTTTCCCGCGACCGAGCCGGAAAACAAAGAAACAAATGACCAAGGTACAACAAAATTAGGCTTGAAGTACCCCAAATGACCAAGCTAACATGGACTGTGGACATCGATCAGGTGGTGGCATCGGCATGTGGAGAAGCAGCGCCAAACAGAAGGCCTTGCCTCTGCCCGCCTGCCTTCTTGTCGCCAGCGATGTCTGTCTGCCTAGTTCGTTAAGCCCCTGAATGAAAGAAGAAGAAGAAAAGCCGCACGCAACTCGTGTCCCCTCCCTCCCTCCCTCCTCATCCATCCACTTCTCTTCTTCTTCTTGCCAACGAAGGACGGGGCCCCACGGGTTCCCCTCTCCTCGCTTCCCTTTTCTTCTGCCAAGAACAGCTTACGTCTTGCTTTGCCTCTCCTCTCCTTCCTTGTGTTCTTCGACCACTGTTGCCACTGTGCCTATGATGTCGAGGTCTGCCCACCCAAATCACATGCCCCCCCACCTCCACTTCGTCGTCTCGTAGCCAAGTCGCACAAGATGAGAACACAATCAACAGAAGAATCAAGCATGACCAGATAAAAAAGAGCGCCCGATCCATCTCATTTTGCAAGCGACATCATTATATCATCCATGCTCGCTCTGCAAAGACGAGAAACGATGCATGCATACACACAACAACAATAACACTAGAGGTAGAGGAGAACGGCGACGGGCAATCCATCTTTGTCCTATATACAGTTTTCAGTTCAACAGCACTACGCCGACACACCGTCGTCGTCGATCACAGGGTCACGAGATAGTTAACAACGATGGATCCGGCGCTTCGTACTGCTAACACACTACTTGCAAAAACACAACAGGACGATGACGATGTACAGCAAGCTCCGGCTGCTGCTGCTAATGACTATCATCACCCGTCCATTCTCCTAAAGAGAGATTTTACAACAACAACAACATGACAGGATCGTCGCCTCCTTTCTCCATCCCGATGTCGATCGGGCTATTAACGACGACGGCGACGATCATACGGTGGTGAGTAATAGGACCAAGGTTTCCTTGTTACTACCTGGTGGATGGAGTTGGATCATTACCGGATTTGCATCGCGGCGCCCGGCTCGGCGAGGCGGCCGTAGAGCGCCGCGTTGAGCTGTTCCTGGGAGTAGACCCGGGTGGCCATCTTCACCGCCACCTGCTGGATCATGATGTCCTTCACCACCGAGACGCTGGCGTGGTACACGTCCAGGTCCAGCTCCCGCAGCGCCGTCATCAGCTTCGCCGCCGGGTGGTTGCGCTTGTGGCACTGCACGCGGATCATCGCCTCCAGCCCCAGGATCTTGGCCTCGATCTCCACCGCGTGGCACCGCGCCCCGTTGTCGTGCATTCCCGACGACGACGGCGCGGCCGGCCGGGCGTCGCGCTCCTTCTTCAGCGCCTCAATTTGGGAGTGGAGCGTCTCCTTGTCCGACTCCAGCGCCGTCATCTTACCGCGGAGCTCGTTGATGTAGGAGATGGCGTCGCCCAGCAGTGAGGCCTTGTCCATCTTGGACACGTTGGGCACCACGGCGCGGAGCGCGTAGAACCGCTGGTTCAGCTTCTCCCGCCGCTGCCGCTCCGCCTCCACGTGGTTCAGTGGCTCCTCGCGCCCGTTCGCCGGCTTGCGCCCGCGCTTGCGCGGCCGCTTCTCCTCCGGCGGAGGCACCACGCGGCTGCTCTCCACCTCGCGGACCGACGCCTCCAGGTCGGAATGGTCGGACTCCGACTTGGCTGGTGCGCCCGTGCCGGTGGACGGCCGCGTCGTCGGCGCGGACGAGAAGGACAGCATCCCCTCGTTGGCTGTCGCGGTCTGGTGGTGGTTGGTGTTGCTCGCGCGGGAGGTGGCCTCCATGGACCGCTTCGGGTTGTTCTTGGCGTCGTTTGATGGGGCCGTCACCGTCGCCGTGTGCTGGGAGAAGAGGCTCCCCGGCGCGGTGGTGAGGCTGGCCGTCGCGGCGGGGGGCGCCGGCGAAGGGTTCCTCCGGCTGGTGCTGTCAGCGCCAAAGTTTAGGATCTCACCAGACTCAGGCTTGAAGAAAGGCGGGGTCACCGTGACGGATGGGTTGGACGCGAAATCTGAGAAATTGAGCTCCCGGCGGAAAGGACCCTGGTTGTGCTGGTGCTGGAGCTGGAGCTGGTTCTGCCTCTGCGCCGCCGCCGCCGCCTGCTGCTGCGGCAGAGGCTGCTGCGCGTGCACGGAGAGGCTGGGGTTCTCCGTGAGCGTGCTGGTGCTCCCGTTCTCGAAGTGATGGATCTGCGGCGGCTGTGACGGCGGCGGCTTGGAGACGGAGATCTCGACGGACGGCGGCGACTCCTTCATGTCCCCGGCCGGCGCGTCGGCGAGCCAGAGCACGGACGGATCCGTCTCCGCCTCCTGGGGCGGCGGCGCCACGGGCGGCCAGGATCCAGAGCCCCCTCCTCCGCCGTTGAGGCTGAAGAGCGAGCGGATCCGCCCCAAGCTATCGGTGGTCTGGAAGATGACCTCGGTGGCGCCGAGCTCGAGCACGCCGGTGCCGAGGGGGATGCAGACCATGGTGCGGAGGCCGAAGGTGTAGGCCTGCCTGGCCCGCTCGCAGGGCGCGCTGGCGAGCCCGGTGGCGATCCAGATAGGCTGGCCGGCGAAGAGAGCCTGGCCCGGCAAGCCCATCCCGTTGGGGAAGGACTGGGTCATGGAGACGAGGAAGAACCACTCGGTGTCCGTGACCTCCTCCTCGACGGCCTCGTCGGGCGCGGCGGCGCCGCCCCCGGCTATGAGCGAGTTGAGCTCCCTGAGGACGCGCTTGCGGTGCTCCTGCTCGGCGGCGGAGGCCGGGGTGGGCTGCTGGCGGCGCTTGTCGGCGTCGTCGCAGCCCTTGTAATAGCCGTCGCCCCAGCCGAGGAGCGAGGCGCCGGCGTCGGTGGAGGACTGCCAGAAGATGGCGTAGGTCCAGGTCTCCCTGGAGCCCTCGATGATGGCCTGCAGGCGCTGCTGGAGCGTGTCCTGGTTGAAGGCCGGCACGGCGGCCGGCGGCGGCGGGGTGGCCGCCGCGCCCCAGGGGAACGCCGGCATGTCGGCGGAGGCCATGAAGGCCTCCATCATGGAGGCGTTGTCGTCCGTCCACAGGTTCATCGGGGCCGGGGCCGGGGTCGGGGAATGGATGGGAGAGAAGAGAAGGCAAGCGCGGGGAGGGGGGGGGGGGGATGGGAAAGGTGGGAATGGATTGGTGGTGAGGGGGAGGCGAGGCCCAAAGTAGTAAATTGTGCGGGTTTGGTCGCCGTCGACGTCTCCGCCCGCCGATGCGTCGCTCCCCCGCTGCCTATTTAGTTGCCCAGGGTAAAATAGGGGAATCACTGCACTGATTGTACTCTTCTGCTGTTCTCGCAGCAACGGCCGTTTCTTCCCTCTTTCTCTCTCTCTCTCTTGTTTGGTGCCCGAATTTTGGGGTAACTGCCGTGTTCGTAGCCTCCTGTCTGGAGCATGGGCCCGGGTTGTCAGTGACAGATTTAACCCATCTAGCCTCCCCTGCTTTGGGGTATCCAGTATGGATGGGCCCACCTGTCAGCCACCGATGATTTGTATTATTGCCAAGTTTATCTGTGTAAATGGATTTTGTTTCCAATTATGTTCCCCGAAGTTCAGTGCAAGCATAGCATGGGGAGCGAAGATCCAGAGCATGTGACTGTTAGATTTATTTTCCGTAAATGAGGGTGGTATCTTTGGGCCGTGTTAATTCACATTCATGACGTGCTTAGCTAGTACACGGTGGTTTGCTTATCCTACGAAGAGATAAGATTGATAACTTAATTGTCGTTGTACTCCCTCCGTCTGTAATTACTTGTCACATAAATGTATGAAAATGGATGTATCTAAAACTAAAATACATGTAGATACGTTCATTCCTATAATCGGTCCTGCCTATGACAAGTATATTCCGACGAAGGAAGTATTATTTGATAGTGATAATGCATTTCCAAATTTCCGCTTACGAATTAACAAGTTTACAATACGATCGATAAGTCGATCCTAGTGGAGGCATTACGGGGATACCGAAGATCCACAGCATGTGGCCATTAGATTTCTTTCCCGTGAATGAGAAATATTTGTGGGTCATGTTTAGTTCGCATTTACGACATCCCTTGTCAATACGGTGAACCGCTTCCCCTATGAAGAGAGAACATCATGTTGCCTTATACTTATTTGGTGGCAATAATGCACTTCCAAATTTATGTCAAAGAATTAAAGACTTTACGATCACGATAGAGTCGCAGGTGGTAACAAGATAAATAAGTCGATTCTCAATGGAATCATAATGCGTGTGATCGATGATCCAAAGCACGTGACCGCTAGATTTGTGTCTGATAATGAGTGTAGTAATCTTGGGTTGTGTTGATTCAGGTTTTCAACGTCCATAGATGGTATGCTCTGAATCGCTTCACTCACAAAGCAAAAAAAAAATCGTCTTGCTCCGTTTATTTGGCAATTATGGTGCACTTACGAATTTATGTCAACGGATGAAGAATTTTGCATCCAAGATAGAGTTGCAAGTGGAAACAAGACGAAATGAGCCTATTCCCAATGGAAACATAGCGGGTCTATCGAAGATCGAGTGTATATGACCATTAGATTTCTTTTCAAAAATGAGTGTGGTATTTTTGGGTCGTGTTAATTTGCATTTATGACGTCCTTAGACAATTTACACCCATATATATATGTAACAAGAAAGCAAACAGGATAAACAACGATCGTTTACAGGCATGAAGAAAGACATGCCACCGACGTTCCAGCTTTACCTTGAAGGCTTCACGTAGATAGGTACACTTTAGGTTATGCTTTGTACATAGCCTCTAAAAGTTAGCTCATTTTGGTATCACCCAATCATATGCGGTGCAACGCCTATCCCTGTCTAATGTTTTCAAAACAGTTCACATCAAATGTTAAATGTTATGTTACATATCCCTAGTATTTCTTTCATCACATAATATAAGACGTTACTGCAAGTTGAATGGAGATAGTAATATACATATGGTTATATGAAACATAGGGCCCGTTTGGTTCCCAGCCAAACTTTGCCAAGCCAGCCACAAATTAGTTGCCATATGTTTGGTTTTTGTCACACTTTATTGTCGCTATGGCCCATTTGTCATAGAGTCAATTTTTTTTGCCAACTTTCGTCAAAGTTTGGCGTTCGTTTTTTCAGCCACACTTTGTGGCTTGTCACACTTTGATTTGACAAAATTAGTCTCCCATAGTCTATTCAGACCCATCTAAATTAGCTAAATTCACAAAGAAAAATGCCACTTGAAAATAAAGAGGAAGGTCTTGGAAAAGATGCACGGGGGCAGCATGAGCTGCTCAGCTCAAGTGAGGCATAGTGGCTACTGGCTACAAGCGCCTGGTCCGGCCGGCTTGTTTGACTGTTGACCTCTCACCCTGCATCATCAACCACCGTGGCCATGGCCGGATGCCTGGACTCACTCCAGCCGAGCTGGCCCACGTGCAGGCACCAGTGACTAGGCGAGCATGGACCCACGGAGCAGACACAGCGACGACAAAGAAACAAGGAGGTCGCTGTCCCGCCAACGTGACGGATGGACCGTTTAACACCTGCCACAAATCTGGGCCGTCCGTTTTCACGTGTTTTGCGAGGCCCGCATCGTGTTCCCTTTTTCATTTCCTGTGCGCTTCTTTGTTTATTTTCTTTATTTATGCTTTGATTTGATTTGGCGATCCGGAGGCTACGATAGACAAACGGAAAAGAGAGAGGGAGAGGGTGCGGTTGGTGGGTCGTTGTCGGCTTCTCACTACGATTACTCTTGTGATTTGATGATGCTAATCGGTAATCAAGTGTTGCTAGTAGAAAACTGTTGGTGCTGCTTCCGGGTGGTGGGGGTTTTGGATTCCGGTTTCCGGGTGCAAAATGCTACGCTCACTCGTCGCATGCTCTGTTCCTCTTCTTCGAAAAGTGTGTGTTGTTAGTGGAGAGAAATACGTGTTAGGGTTCGCGTTGTTTCGACGCCAAGCACGGCATATGAACCAACAAGGAAGGTTGGGCGGTGGAGTGACGAAAATTGTTCCGGTGCGTCAGGTGTTAGTCCCCTCGCAACTCCGCCGGTTCTCCTTGTTGGAACTATCGTCGATGCCAATGGGTTTTCGTGTTGCTTGTCAAACTTGTTTCTTCTATTTTATCTCTATCTCTTCTTATCTATTTTTTATTGGGGGGACTTGTATTTTTTTCATGAAAGTAATGAAAATGAAAATACCTGGTTTGAAAATAAAGTTATAGTTAAACTTCGAGTTTGTACTTGGTGTGTGAGTCTTCTTTGCCAAACATTGGGTTTTTCATTGACAACGAAAACACGCAGTGGTGCTTTGAGGTGGTGGAGGTTTTGGGTTCGAAATACAAAATGACACGCTCACCCGTCACATGCTTTACTAGTTATTAGGAAATCATGTGTTTATTGGATTATCAGTGCATGCGCAAAAACTAGATCCGTCATGTTCGAGCTACTTATTTTTTCTTCAAAAATACGCCTGGATGTATCATGTTTTTATAGAAATCAAAGGATAAAGCACAAAAGACTATATCTTGGAGTGGACAACAAGTTGTACATCCAACAACTTCGGTTACTCATTCTTCATTCTTTCATTAAAAGGGAAATATTTGCTTCTAAATGCCTTCTTGCAACAGTAGAACACACTTAACGATGCTCTTTGTCATTGCATGGTTCGATCATGAAATCTTATGACATAGCCACTTGTTTTACATAGATAACTAGGTCACACTCAAATAAAATATGTCATACTCTTACAGTTAACCCGTAATATAGCCCGTGTCAAATATACCCATGGATGAAAATAGGAAGACAACTATAATCTGGGCAACTATATTAGAATTTGGGTTGTAGCAATGCCAAACATAGCATGGACCATGCAATACAGCTTGGTCGTGGGGTCATAAAAATCGACTACCCATATCAATATACTATATGACTAATCTCCCTAGGATTGGAGGCCTCACAGTCAATTAAGGTCTCCAATTGAAATTGGTCATCTGATTTTAACCGGGTCAACAATTTCTCAAACCCTCTCATTTACAATACACTATGCTTCCTAATTTTTAAATCTTCACAATTAGTTGAGGCTTCAATTTAGACTTTGGTCACCCAATTTTCACCAGGTCAACAATTTCTCAAGGAGCTCCCTTATTTAATTATTTTAATTTTCTATGCTCCCTAATTTTAAAGCTTTTCCATTCGATTTGAGGTATTCAACTTTGATTGGGCCAATGATTTTTCAAATCAATCAGCAACAACTAGCCTATAAAAATATATCAACCCTCTTAGACTCCTATCACCCATAAAAAGCGTCACCATGTGGTAATATAGCACGAATATAGTACATACAACCAACAATGTAAAAATATCCCCACATAAATATGGATTGATTAGCGGATAACATAGATTCACATTGCGAAAGACCGACAAAATAATTGCATTATAAATAAACGTAAAACACATTTCATCGTCTCCCTCACCGGCCAAACTAAATACTCCATCAATTTTAAAATATAAGGGCTATTATTTTTTGAAAAGACAAATTTCTTTAATTTTGACCAAGTTCACAGCCAAAAATACAACATCCACAATATTAAACGAAAAAATGAAAACTCATTTCATGATGAATCTAATAACACCGATTTGATATTATGAATTTTGATACATTTCTCTATAAATTTGATCAAACTCAATGAGGGTTAACTTTTCAAAAATGTAATACACCATATATTTTAAAATAGAGTGAGTAGAAAAATTAAGAATCCCATCAGATTAAATGGCGCAGCAAAGCACGTACAACCATTCTAGTTTAGATCATGTGTTAGTCCCCTTGCTGCTATGCCATTTCTCAGTGTTGGAATTACGCTGTACCTATGCGTGATAATAATGGGTTGTCCCCTCGCAAAAAAAAGGTTGTCATGTCGTAGTTTCTCTTAGAAAAGGAACATCGAGTTTCTCATTACCGTATCAAACTTGTTTCTTTCACTATTTCCTCATTGTCAAATTTATATTACAACACTTAAGTATTTACATGACGAAAATAATGTAAATGGAAATGTCTGGTTTGGAAATAAAATCAAACCTTGGAGCTCATACTCTCACACACTCGTGTACATTTTGTAGAATTTAGTGAGAGGTAAATAAAACGAAATGCCACTCGTGTCCAAATACAGCAGAAGGTGCTAATGAGTTTACCATTTACGTAGTTCCAATGCCAAGTATAGTATAAAACCAACAAAACAGGTTGGGCGGTAGGGTGCGCATTAGGTGTTAGTCCCCTCGCAACTCTGTCGTTTGTGCTAGTTGGAACCGTCCCCATAGCTTTGTTCGTGCTAATGAGTTTCCGTGTCTAAATTCTCGCACATGTTAGCTAGGAACGTTGAGTTTCTCACTAGCGTGTCAAACTTGTTTCTCTTATATAATTTCTATTACTCAACCTTGTATTTTCTTCGCGAAAGTAGTGTAAAAAGAAATAACTGGTTACAAAATAAAATTATAGTTTAGACCTCGGAGCTGGTACTCACACATACTTGGGTACATATTAGATGATTTAGTGAGAGGTAAGTTACAAATAAAAAATAATGTATATTGTGTCCATACATAATGAAATGTATCTAATGCCAAATATACCATGATAACTAGCAAGGGGGTGGATGGTGGAGTGCGCATGAGTTGTTAGTCTCCTTACAACGACGTCATTTCTGTCGGTTGGAACCATCCTCGCAGCTATTCTTGGTGCTAACGGGTTTTTCGCATCCTAGTTTCTCGCACAACTTACAAGGAACCTTTTTTTTAAAGGGTCAGCCGTGGCTGATATTCATATATCACAAGCACAGAGTAGTGGTAAAACTGACAAAGGCGGAGATCCTAGGATCAAGGAAGTAAGAAGAAGAAAAGAAAAAGAGTTGGTCCATATAGGCCTACAAATAAGCCATGATCTCACGGTGGTTCCTCTAAGGGGCTCTCTAAACATCTAGTCCCGTTTTGTTTCCACAGATCGAGGTTCCTTCGGATCGCTTGGAGAACGTCACACTCGGTGGCTTCTTTCCCATTAAAAGTGCAACGGTTCCTCTCTTGCCAAATTTTCTATAGAATCAACATGGTAATGGCCTTCAATCCCTTCCTCAAGGTTAGATTAGCCTCAGCAATCATGAGCATCGTCTTTTCCAAGGAGCCCTGGTTGGTTACCTGAGCCATTAACTGCAGGGGCGTGCAACCTCGCCATTGTGCTACCTCAATCCATATTGCTTTAGAGAATTTGCACTGCGAGAACAAGTGTTCCGAACACTCCAGATTACGCAAGCACAAATTGGCAGAAATAAGAGTTAGGCCATCCCCTCCGTTGAAGTCGGTCATTGCACCAAAGACGGTCTTGGTGAAGCAGCCACACGAAGATTTTGATCTTAGCCGGTGCCCAAGTGTCCTAGATCACTTTTCTGAATTTTGTGTTAGGTGATCTGAAGAATTGGATGCGGTAGGCAGAGCTAGGTGAGTACTTGTCGGAGCTCTCAAAATCCCACCGAATTTTGTCCCTAATTTCCTCTTGTAGTGTAATCTGGCGCTGTCCCAGGAGTCTACTTAAGGCGAGCACGTCATGTAGTAGGCTGCTGTTGTTGCCGTGCGCAAGGTCCCCGATCCAGGCGTTATCGTGGATTACTTGGGCAACCGTTCTATTCTTTCTGCACAAGTGTTGATAGAGAAGAGGGGAGCGGGTCTTTAAAGATTGAGAGCCTAACCAAGACCCGTTCCAAAAGCTAGTCGTCTTTGTCGTTGGGCATGGAGACCGTGGTCGCCGCGTTGAAGAGTGCATGGTCAGACTGCACCGCAAGGAGGGTTTGTTCCCACCCAAGGCGGTCAGGGGAGCTCCATGCGTGCCAGAGCTAGCTCAACCTTAGGGCGCGGCCTTGCATATCGAGAATGCCCAATCCCCCCATGTCGCATGGGGCGCACACTCGGCTCCAGTTGACCTTATAGATGCCTCCCGTGAGGTGTGTGTGTCATGCACCCACAAAAATTGCGTCTCGCCTTGTTGATCTCCATCGGCAGCTTTTTCGGGGGTCGAAGCGCTGTGAGCGCGAACGTTGGCAGGGCGGTCAGGACGCAGCGCACCTGAACTCGTGCGTCCGTGATCGAAAGCATCCTCCACTTCCATTCAGCAAGTCTGGAGCGAATCCTATCTAGGATGAACTGCAGATGGGCCAGTCCATGCATGTTCGTAGTCGAAGGCAGGCCAAGATATCTAATGGGGAACCCTACGGTCGCCCCCCCCCCCCCCCGCGAAAGATTCCACGAGGAGTCTAGGTCTAAATTGTCACATCAAATCGGAGTCACCGTCGACTTTGTAGGGTTTCTCATCATCGTGTCATAACTTGTTTCTTCTACTCCCTCCGTCACGGTTTAGAAGACACAGTTAAACTTGCGTGCATTTTCAAAATAGACAAGGTTTAAGGCGCGAAAGCAATTACTCTTATTAATTAGTAGTAGTAATAGTAATGCATGCACCCTCCCAATTTACTGCTCACGCATTAGTATTAGTATTTTCTCAGTTGATTAGACGTGTTAGCATTTACACCTGCTACATCTCACAACCAATCGGTGGCTATCTTGGTCTCAGAGATTTTCATGCGTACCTTTTAAACCATGACGGAGGGAGTATCTATTTTCTATGAACAGACTTTGCATTTTCGTCGTAAAACTAATAAATGGAAAATACTTCCTTCAATCAATATTACTTGTCGCTCAAACCGGTGTTATTTTGGAAATAGAATCATACTTTAAACCTTGGACCTCGTATTCACACACACGGGGACACATTTTGCAGAATTTAGTGAGAGACAAATATATCTTAACGTGTGATCGTGGCGCTATTGAGTGCGTTATTGAGTGCGTTCGTGGAGCATAATAACCAAGCAAAGCAGGGTTGAATAAAAAGACAATCTATTGATTGGATTTAACGGCATGACGGACGAGCCGGGCGGAGGAAGCTTCGCTGGTGGCGCCGGGCCCGAGCACACGTTTTGCTCGCGCGGTGCGAGCACGGCGGATGCGACCCACTCTGGAATTTGCCAAGTATTTTATATTTTCATCGTGGGGTGGCGCTGTCGTCACGTGCTTGGGGGCCCTTCACCATGTGCACGCACAGCTGGAACACGCCTTTCTCCTTTGCTGTTCGTTTGTTTGTTTGTTTATCGGAGAACGATGGATGGATAATTATCATGTTTTTACCTCTGAACCCCGCGCTCCTTTTGCCGATCGCCAAGAGAAAACGCAAGTGGGCTACGTGGAACGGACGTTGGTGCTCGGACGTGACGTCGAACCGGCGAGGGAGGGCCAATCGGCTTTCTTTCTTTCTGATCCGTGATTCCTCGCTGTAGGAAAATTAAGTCGGGTAGATCATGTCGACGGATGGATACAAGAACCTCCTCGCTCCCTCGCTCCGTCTCTTTGTCGTCACGGGGATCGCACGATAAACATGTGCAAGAAAATCACTGGCTGGCGTTACTAGGCCGCCTCCGTCATCATTTTGGAGGGGAAAAGAATTGCTGTGGCTTGCTTGCTCCTGGCCCCGCTTGATTTTGAGCCCTTGATAGTGAGTGGGTGCATCTAGATGCATCGAGCTAGTGGCACATGTGCTAAGAGGACCAGGGAGCGATTGTAGTGAGCACTCACACTAACCACCAAGTGCCGAGCTCAGATGTAATTTATTTATCATTTTTATGTGGAAAACCATTAGGTGCGAAAACCACAAACACGTGAAGGCGTAATTTCGCTATGATGAAGGTGTTTACAAGCACAAGATGACATGTCTTCTTTAGGTACGCGGACGTTCACTACCAAAAACATACTTCATCTGTCTCAAAAAATTTGTCTTAGGTTTGTATAAAGCATGACTAACATTCATATCTAGATAAATACAAGACAATTTTTTTTTAAGACAGAGGGAGTATTAATCTATGATGGATTTCGGGTGATAGTTTCACAAACCGTCGCCAATGGCCTAGTAGAGCCCCGCAAGCCCAACAAAGCCCGCCTAAAGCCCTAAACCGTTCCCCATATAAAACCTAACCCTAAGACACTCCCGTTGATGGAGGGATAATCCCGGGGTAGGCTCATCAAGCCTACTCCTATATACTTCGGTGTAGTGAGGGGTCCTCAACTGCCGGCTCCTCCTGGCTGGCTACGAAGTCCTTGCCGGCTAGGAGCGTAGCTGTCTACTCTATGGCCGGCTGGCTAGCCGTCAGCCGGCTGAAGGGCACCTCTCGCATCAATCCCTAGGATGTGACGGGGGACTTCGGTTAAGTACCTCAACACGGGTACGTTGGAGAAGCATACACATGGCTACAGTGGCGGCGGTCGTACCGCTGACCGGCGCCAGCTTCCATTTATCAACCATGTAGAGTACCCGCGCGCCACTGCCCACTCCATTGCCTGGCCCGGCGTGGCTACAGTGGAGACGGCCGTACCGTTGACCGGCGCTGGATCCCGTAAGATGACGTCCGTCGTACCGCACGCGTCCTGCATGAACACGCACCAATCCCATAGGCTAGCCGGTGGGTCCCAGGGCTAGATGGGACCTTGCAGCCAGCGGCCCCCTCAAGCGACAAGACTAAACCTCAGCGCCCCCTGGCCGGCCTGAGAGGTTGCTAGCCCCTCCCACAATGTACCTAGTATCCATTTTGTAGGCCGGGGGGAGGGGCTATATAAAACCCCCTCACCTCCTCCATGCAGAGGGTCGGCCATTCTCTCTCTCACACACACACCACATAGGAGAGGCAGATAACGAGCCTGTTGTTCCTTCTTCCTCCTTCGTCGAACAGCTCAAGGAGCATCTTGTAATCACTTAGTTCATCAACCACTCCGGCAGGACTAGGGGTATTATCTCCCACGGAGAGCATCGAACCTGGGTACATTGTGCGTCTTGCATTGCTAGCTACCAATCTCGTTCCGGGAGCCCGTCGGTGTCCTTCGTCCGAACCACTGTCGATAAGCCTACCCATGGCATCTGTCGTCACAAAACGACGACAATTGGCGCCCACCGCGGGGCCGTCCGCAGCACCGGTCGGAGTTACACTCCGGGGGGGACTCTTCGCCAACCCTACCGGATGCCTCGCGTCCGGACTGATCAGCACGCTCGTGGAGCCTGCCCCTGCGGAGGTTTCTGCGTTGCTGATCGACGGCTCGGTCCGTCCTGCAGGCTCCGTCGTTGAGATCATTAGTGAGCCACTCGACGGCGGCATCGCCTCTGATGTCGTTCGTCTCTGCATTCTCTTCAGTGACATGCGCCTCGACGAGGAGCCTCGCCACCTTGGCACGGACGTCGACATAGACGCTCTCTGCGCGCACTTCAGCAGACTCAGTCTCGAAGATGCACCTGCACCCGACGAGTACCCCAGCGATGTACTTGACTGCAGTGACCCACCATCGTTTGCGGGGTGTCTTGCCCCGCACGATGCCGCAATTCCCACCGATCTCATGGAGGTGATGGTTGGTGGTTCAAGCACCGGCTCAGGCCGTACCAAGGTCGCGGCGGACGCGGCTGCGGTCCTTCTGGCCCTTCTGACCCGCTTCAGGTCACCCTTGCCGTGCTGACTACTCCCATCGCCACGACGGCGAACACAACGTCGGCAAGGGCTGAGTTGGAAGAGGCTTGCAAACAACAACTGGTGGAGGGCACCGCACTTGCCACTTCCAAGCACCGGATGGAGGCCGCGCAATGCGAGTATAACTCCGCCTACGGCTTCACCCTGGTCCTGCGGACCCAGCCAGCGTGGTGACATCCGCGGTCGTGGTCCGGTTGTTGCCAAAATCCTAGGCGAGCTACCCTTCTACAACACTCTTGCGACCAACATGCGGGACGCCCAGGCGACCCTAGAAGAAATGGGTGCCCTGGAGGGCGAGGAGTGTGTGCTTCAAGAAAAGCACGTCAAGGACCTCCTCGCAACCGCCAACAAGCAGTAGGATCGCCTCGATCCTGTTTGTGCTTTCTCCATATCTTCGGCCTTCGACCTCAAAGGTTATCATGTCCCGAGCGGTCGTCAGCAAGCTCAACATTATCCCCCCTCACAACTCTGGCCAGAAGGCCGAGGGAAGCCGCGAGCAGCGTTCCCAACACCGGAGCGAGCATCAGGCAGTATCTAGCCGGCTCCGTGAGTCGGCTGGAACTGAAGGAGGATCAGTTCATGAAGTTCCCCCGCGTGGGAGATGGGAGAAGGCTAGCACGCGCGTGCCCCCAATTCGGTCTGAGCTCGTGGCTCGGATTGGCCCTCGCGTCCCTGTCAACGAGAATGATGCTCGTACCCGCCTTGACCTTCTAGCGCAGTCGGCCCTCCCGGAGGAGGAGGGTCCCATCGGTCCAGCGTGCTTCAGTCCCCAGATCCGAGGGGAGCCGTTCCCGTATGGCTTCACCCTTCCCAGCAATACTCCAAAATACAACGGTCCCGCCAAGCCGGAAGACTGGTTGATCGACTACACCACAACAACCGGCATCTCCCGGGGCAACAAGCGTGTAGTCGTCCGCTACATGCCATGCATGCTGACCGACTCGGATAGAAGTTGGCTTAAGAGCCTGCTAGCCGGCAGCGCCAACTCTTGGGTTGACTTTGAAGAGGCTTTCATCCGCAACTTCACCGGCACCTACAAGCGCCCTGGCCGCCCTCGCGAGCTGGCCATGTGCATTCAAAAGCCCGACGAACCCCTCCGCGACTACGTCACGCGTTGGACGGAGTTGCACAACTCCTCCGAAGGAGTGCATGAAGTACAAGACATTTAGTACTTCATGGAAGGCTGCCAAGACGGCACCCTTCTCAAGCACAAGATCATGTGCTCCGAGCCTACCTCTTTCGCGGCACTCATTGCCAAGGCGGATAAGTACGCCACTGCCGATTATGCGATGAGGATCAAGGTCGGTGCGACGGACAAACCCGTCCAACCGCCGGCTATGACTAAGCCGGCTGGTGACAACTGAGGCAGGAAAAACAACAAGCGCAAGGCGGGTCAACAAGACCCGTGACCTGGGAGGAAGCAGGTGGTTAACATGGAGGAAGAGCAGCCGGCTGCGCAAGCCGGCGCTCAACAACAGCGAACCGACAAGAATGGCTGGCAGCCCAAGCTCACCTTCGAGCAGATGCTCGATGCCCCCTGCAAGATGCATTGCGGGGCGAAGCCGGCCACCCACACGCTCCAGTAGTGTAGCTTCTCATAGCACGTGGCACGGGGCGAGGGTCTACCGTCTCCCTCGGGGGCGTCTCCTCGAGGTCCGGCTCCCGGGCCGGGTCCAACTCCAGCTCAACCACCCCCCGCTGACGGTCGTCTCCACGACCAATCCCCCGAGCAGGATGGGGCCTACGTCGTCTTCACCAACGAGGGCAATGACAAGCATAACCAGCGTCAGTGTCGGCATGAGGTGAATGCCACGGTCCCCTCGGTTCCTCAATACATGCATTGGTACGAAAAACCAATTACATGGAGCCAGGCGGACCATCCCGTGGTGATGCCGAATCCCGGCACATACGTGCTCGTCCTCGACCCCACCATCGCATCCAAGAGACTCACCTGTTGTTTCTCGTGGGTGTTGGTCGATGGCGGCAGCAGCATCAACATCCTCTACCGCAACACTTTGCTCAAGCTCGGGCTGAAGGAGAAGGACCTGCAGCCGACCAGGATTGTTTTTCATGGCATTGTGCCGGGGCAGTCTTGCTCGCCGATCGGCAAAATGCAGCTGGACGTCCTTTTTAGCGACAAGTCGCACTTCCGTCATGAGACGGTTTGGTTTGAGGTGGTGGACCTCAACAGCCCCTACCATGCACTGCTAGGTAGGCCGATAATGGCCAAGTTCATGGCTATCCCCCATTACGCATACCTCAAGATGAAGATGCCAGGTCCCAAGGGCATTATCACTGTTGCCAACGACTACAAGAAGTCGATCGAGTGCGCACGCGACAATAGTCGGCTGGCCGAGGCACTCGTGATTGTACATGAGAAGAGGCAGCTCGACCGGCTTGTGGCTCAGGCTACCGAGCAGCCGACCCTGTCGACTCCTTCGTCCCAGTTGGCTGGCCAGGCCTCATTTGAGCCGTCCAAGGAAACCAAGCAAGTGCCACTCGACCCAGCCAACCCCAAGCAGTGTGTCACCATCGGCGCCAACTATTGGGTTACGTAGCAAAATGCAAAATTTTCCTACGCCATACATGGATCTTCCTATGGAGAAACCAACAACGAGAGAGGGGTGAGAGCATCTTCATACCTTTGAAGATCGCTAAGCGGAAGCGTTGCTAGAACGCGGTTGAAGGAGTCGTACTCGCTGCGATTTAGATCGTTGTGTGATTCCGATCTAGTGTTGAACCACGGCACCTCCGTGTTCAACACACGTGCAGCCCTGCGACGTCTCCCGCACCTTGATCCAGCAAGGAGGAGGGAGAGGTTGGGGAAGAGCTCCAGCAGCACGACGACATGGTGGTGGTGGAGTTACGAGGTCTCCCGGCAGGGCTTCGCCAAGCACCGTGGGAGAGGAGAAGGAGGGTTGCGCCGAGAGAGAGAGAATAGCGTGTCTCCAAAGGCCAAAACCCCCACTATATATAGGGCGAAGGGGAGGGAGGCGCAACCCTTAGGGTTCCCACCCCTAAGGGGTGCGGCAGCATCCCAGATGGAAGGTGTGGGCAGCGGCCAGGGAGGAGAAGGGGTGGTGCACCCCTAGGTGGGCCTTAGGCCCACCAGCGCCTAGGGTTTCCCCTCCCTCCCTCTCTGGTGCGCCTTGGGCTGGGTGTGGGGGGCGCACCATCCCACCTAGGGGCTTGTTCCCTGTCACACTTGGGCCATGTAGCCTCCCGGGGCCGGTGGCCCCTCCCGGTGGGCCCCCGGAATCCTTCCGGTGGTCCCGACACGTTGTCGATGGTGCCCGAAACATTTTCGGCGTCCAAACCCATCCATCCTATATATCAATCTTTACCTCCGGACCATTCCGAAGCTCCTTGTGACGTCCAGGTTCTCATCCAGGACTCCGAACAACCTTCGGTAACCTCGTACAACAATTCCCTATAACCCTAGCGTCATCGAACCTTAAGTGTGTAGACCCTACGGGTTCGGGAGGCATGCAGACATGACCGAGACACCTCTCCGGCCAATAACTATCAGTGGGGTCTGGATACCTATGGTGGTTCCCACATGTTCCACGATGATCTCATCGGATGAACCACGATGTCAAGGATTCAATCAATCCCGTATACAACTCCCTTTGTCTATCGGTATCGAACTTGCCCGAGATTCGATCGTCGGTATCCCTATACCTTGTTCAATCTCGTTACCGGCAAGTCTCTTTACTCGTTCCGTGACTAACTCCTTAGTCACATTGAGATAATTATGATGATGTTCTACCGAGTGGGCCCAGAGATCCTCGCCGTCACACGGAGTGACAAATCCCGATCTTGATTCGTACCAACCCAACAGATACTTTCGGAGATACCCATAGTGCACCTTTATAGTCACCCAGTTACGTTGTGACGTTTGATACACCCAAAGCACTCCTACGGTATCCGGGAGTTGCAAAATCTCACGGTCGAAGGAAAAGATACTTGACATTAGAAAAGCTTTAGCATACGAACAACACGATCTAGTGCTATGCTTAGGATTGGGTCTTGTCCATCACATCATTCTCCCAATGAAGTGATCCCGTTATCAATGACATCCAATGTCCATGATCAGGAAACCATGATCATCTATTGATCAACGAGCTAGCCAACTAGAGGCTTGCTAGGGACACATTGTGATCTATTTATTCACACATGTATTACTGTTTCCTGTTAATACACTTATAGCATGAACAATAGGCGATTATCATGAACAGGGAAATATGATAATAACCATTTTATTATTGCCTCTAGGGCATATTTCCAACTGTCTCCCACTTGCACTAGAGTCAATAATCTAGTTCACATCACTATGTGATTGCGATGAATAAAACACCCATACAGTTCTGGGGTTCGATCATGTCTTGCTCGTGAGAGAGGTTTATAGATGCTACTGTTGGAAATATGCCCTAGAGGCAATAATAAATTAGTTATTATTATATTTCTTTGTTCATGATAATCGTTTATTATCCATGCTATAATTGTATTGATTGGAAACACAATACTTGTGTGGATACATAGACAAAACACTGTCCCTAGTAAGCCTCTAGTTGACTAGCTCGTTGATCAAAGATGGCCAAGGTTTCCTGGCCATAGGCAAGTGTTGTTACTTGATAACAGGATCACATCATTAGGAGAATCATGTGATGGACTAGACCCAAACTAATAGACGTAGCATGTTGATCGTGTCATTTTGTTGCTACTGTTTTCTGCGTGTCAAGTATTTGTTCCTATGACCATGAAATCATATAACTCACTGACACCGGAGGAATGCTTTGTGTGTATCAAACGTCGCAACGTAACTGGGTGACTATAAAGATGCTCTACAGGTATCTCCGAAGGTGTTAGTTGAGTTAGTATGGATCGAGACTGGGATTTGTCACTCCGTGTGACAGAGAGGTATCTCGGGGCCCACTCGGTAATACAACATCACACACAAGCCTTGCAAGCAATGTGACTTAGTGTAAGTTGCGGGATCTTGTATTACGGAACGAGTAAAGAGACTTGCCGGTAAACGAGATTGAAATAGGTATGCGGATACTGACGATCGAATCTCGGGCAAGTAACATACCGAAGGACAAAGGGAATGACATACGGGATTATATGAATCCTTGGCACTGAGGTTCAAACGATAAGATCTTCGTATAATATGTAGGATCCAATTTGGGCATCCAGGTCCCGCTATTGGATATTGATCGAGGAGTCTCTCGGGTCATGTCTACATAGTTCTCGAACCCGCAGGGTCTGCACACTTAAGGTTCGACGATGTTTTATGCGTATTTGAGTTATATGGTTGGTTACCGAATGTTGTTCGGAGTCCCAGATGAGATCTCGGACGTCACGACGGTTTCCGGAATGGTCCAGAAATGAAGATTGATATATAGGATGACCTCATTTGATTACCGGAAGGTTTTCGGAGTTACCGGTAATGTGCCGGGAATGACGAATGGGTTCCGGGACTTCACCGGGGGGGGGGGGGGGCAACCCACTCCGGGGAAGCCCATAGGCCTTGGGGGTGGCACACCAGCCCTTAGTGGGCTGGTGGGTCAGCCCAAGAAGGCCCTATGCGCCATAGGAAGAAAATCAAAGAGAAAAAGGAAAAAAAGGAGGAGGTGGGAAAGGGAAGAAGGACTCCACCTTCCAAACCAAGTAGGACTCGGTTTGGGAGGGGGAGACCTTCCCCCTTGGTTCGGCCGACCCCCTTGGGGCTCCTTGAGCGCCAAGGCAAGGCCCCCCCTCTCCCACCTATATATACGGAGGTTTTAGGGCTGATTTGAGACGACTTTTCCACGGCAGCCCGACCACATACCTCCACGGTTTTTCCTCTAGATCGCGTTTCTGCGGAGCTCGGGCGGAGCCCTGCTGAGACGAGATCATCACCAACCTCCGGAGCGCCGTCACGCTGCCGGAGAACTCTTCTACCTCTCCATCTCTCTTGCTGGATCAAGAAGGCCGAGATCATCGTCGAGCTGTACGTGTGCTGAACGCGGAGGTGCCGTCCGTTCGGTACTAGATCGTGGGACTGATCGCGGGATTGTTCGCGGGGCGGATCGAGGGACGTGAGGACGTTCCAGTACATCAACCGCGTTCACCAACGCTTCTGCTGTACGGTCTACAAGGGTACGTAGATCACTCATCCCCTCTCGTAGATGGACATCACCATGATAGGTCTTCGTGCGCGTAGGAAATTTTTTGTTTCCCATGCGACGTTCCCCAACAGCTACTACGCCCCATTTGGAACCATTCCAAATGATTGCTCCACTATAGGAATCCAGTTTACTACTCATAGTCATCCGGATTAGTGACAAAGCTTGCATCGACGTAACTCCTTTACGACGAACTCTTTAATCACCTCCATAATTGATAAAATTCCTTAATCCATTAGTTACTAAGAATAACTTCGGCCGTTGTCCACTGATCCATTCCTGGATCACTCTTGTACCCCATGACTGACTCATGGCAAGGCACGCTTTAGGTGCGGTACACAACATAGCGTACTTATAGAGCCTACGACTGAAGCATAGGGGACGACATTCGTCCTTTCTCTTTCTTCTGCCTTGGTCGGGCTTTGATTCCTACTCAAATTTACACCTTACAACATAGCCAAGAACTCCTTCTTTGCTGATCCATTTTGAACTCCTTCAAAAACTTGTCAAGGCATGCATTTCCTTGAAAGTTCCATAAGCACTTTGATCTATCTTTATAGATCTTGATGCTCAACTCTTAAGTAGCTTAATCCAGGTTTTCCTTTGAAAAACTCCTTTCAAACAACCCTTTATACTTTCCAGAATTTCTACATTATTTTTGATCAACAATATGTCAACCACATATATTCATCAGAAATTCTATAGTGATCCCACTTACTTCTTTGGAAATCTAAGTTTCTAATAAACTTTATAAAACCAAAAACTTTGATCACCTCGTCGAAGTGTATATTCCAACTCCGAGATGCTTGCTCCAGTCCATAGAAGGATCGATGGAGCTTTGCATACTTGTTAGCACCCTTTAGGATCGACAAAATATTTTGGTTGTATCACATACAACCTTTCCTCAAGGAAACCGTCGAGGAAACAATATTTTGACATCCTATCTGCAATTTTTCATAAATAATGCAGCAAATGCTAACATAATCTCAACAAACTTTCAACATCGCTACGAGTGAGAAAGTCTCATCGTAGTCAATTCTTTGAACTTTGTCGAAAACACCTTTGCGACAAGTCGAGCTTTCTTAATGTTGACTTTTCACCATCATCGTCTGTCTTCCTTTTAAAGATCCATTCGCAGTTAATAGTCTTATGACCATCAAGTGGTTCTTCCAAAGTCTATACTTTGTTTTTCATACATGGATCCTCTCTCGGATTTCATGGCCTCCAGCCATTTGCAGAATCCGGGCCCACCATCGCTTCTCCATATCTCGTAGGTTCATTGTTGTCCAACAACATGACCTCTAAGACAGGATTACCGTACCACTCTGTAGTAGTACGCGTCCTTGTCTGCCTACGAGGGTTTTGGCAGTAAATTGACCCGAAACTTCATGATCACTATCATAAGCTTCCACTTCAATTGGTGTAGGCGCCACATGAACAACTTCCTGCGCCCTGCCATACACTGGTTGAAGTGATGGTTCAATAACCTCATCAAGTATCCACCATACTCCCACCCAACTCTTAAGAGAGAAACCTTTCCTCGAGAAAGGACCCGTTTCTAGAAACAAACACTTTTGCTTCCGGATCTGAGATAGGGGGTATACCCAACTGTTTTGGGCATCCTATGAAGATGCATGTATCCGCTTTGTGTTCGAGCTTATCCGGCTGAAACTCTTTCACATCAGCATCGCAACCCCAAACTCTTAAGAAATGACAGCTTAGGTTTCTCTGAACCATAGTTCACACGGTGTCATCTCAGCGGAATTGAGTGGTGCCCTATTTAAAGTGAATGCGGTTGTCTCTAATGCCTAACCCATGAATGATAGTGGTAGCTTGATAAGAAATATCATAGTATGCACTATATCTAATAGTGCATGATTATGACATACGAACACACCATCAGACTATGGTGTTCCAGGTGGCTTGAGTTGTGGAACATTTTTCACGTGAAACAATTTTCACCTTGTCTTAAACGTTTACCAAACTCGTAACTCAGATATATATGATCACCTCCACGATCACATCGTAGACATATTACCCTCTTGTCACGATGATCTTCAACTTCACTCGAAAATTACTTGAACCTTTTCAATAATTCATACCTGTGTTTCATCAAGTAAATACACTAGTATCTACTCAAATCATTTGTGAAGTATGAACATAATGATATCCAATGCGTGCCTCAGTACTCATCGGACTGCACACATCAAAATGTATTACTTCCAACAAGTTACATTCTTGTTCCATCTCGCTGGAAAAAGAGGTCTTCAGTCATCTTGTCCATGTGGTATGATTTGCATGTCTCAAGTGATTCAAAAATCAAGTGAGTCAAACGATCCATCCGCATGGAGTTTCTTCATGCGTTTATACCAACACGCATGGTTTGCATGTCTCAAGCGTTTCAAAAATGAGTGAGTACAAAGATCCATCAGCATGGAGCTTCTTCATGCATTTTATACCAATATGACTCAAGCAGGAGTGCCACAAGTAAGTAGTACTATCATTACTAATTTGTATCTTGTGGCAACAATATTATGAACATGTGTATCACTACGATCGAGATTCAATAAACCATTCATTCTAGGTGCAAGACCATTTAAGGTATCATTCAAGTAAACAGAATAACCATTATTCTCTTTAGATGAATAATCGTTTTTGCCATTAACATAATCCAATCATGTCCATGCTCAACGCAAACACCAAATAACAATTATTTAGGTTTAACACTAATCTCGATGGTAGAGGGAGCGTGCGATGTTTGATCATATCAACCTTGGAAACACTTCCAACACACATCGTCACCTCGCCTTTAGCTAGTCTCTGTTTATTCCGTAGCTTTTATTTTGAGTTACTAACACTTAGCAACTGAACCGATATCTAATACCCTGGTGCTACTAGGAGTACTAGTAAAGTACACATCAATATCATGCATATCCAATATACTTTTGTCGACTTTGCCAGCCTTCTCATCTACCAAGTATCTAGGGTAGTTCCTCTTCAGTGATTGTTCCCCTTATTACAAAAGCACTCAGCCTCGGGTTTGGGTTCAACCTTGGGTCTCTTCACTAGAGGAACAACTGGTTTGCCGTTCAATGAAGTATCCCTTCATGCCATTTCCCTTCTTGAAACTAGCGGTTTTACAAACCATCAACAATTGATGGTCCTTTTCGATTTCTACTTTCGCGGTGTCAAGCATCGCGAATAGCTCAAGGATAATCATATCCATCCTTGATATATTATGGTTCATCACAAAGCTCTAGTAGCTTGGTGTCAGTGACTTTGGAGAACTATCACTGTCTCATCTGGAAGATCAACTCCCACTTGATTCAAGCGATTGTAGTACTCAGACGATCTGAGCACATGCCCAACAATTGAGCTTTTTCTCCTTTACTTTCTAGACAAAGAATCTTGTCGGGGGTCTCATACCTCTCAACAAGGGCACGAGCATGAAATCCAAATTTCATCTCTTGGATCATCACGTATGTCCCGCGACGTTCGAAACGTCTTTAACACCTCAATTCTAAGCCGTTCAAGCAATATGTACTGAACTATCATGTAGTTATCAAAAACGCGTATGTCGGGTGTTCGCAACATCCACAAATCACGCTTGGGGTTCACCACACCGAGCGGTGCATTAAGGATATAAGCCTTCTGCTTAGCAATGAGGATAATCCTCAGTTAACGGACCAAGTCCGCATAATTGCTACTTCTATTTTTCAACTAAGTTTTCTCTAGGAACGTATCAAAAACCGTGGAGCTATAGCGCAAGTTATAGCATAATTTGCAAAGACCTATATGACTATGTTCATGATAATTAAGTTCAGCTGATGAACTCCCACTTACATTGACATCCCTCTAGTCATCCAAGTGTTACACGATCCACGTCGACTAGCTCGTGTCCGATCATCACGTGAGACGAACTAGTCATCAATGGTGAGCATCTCCATGTTGATCGGATCAACCATATGACTCATGTTCGACCTTTCGGTCTCACGTATTCGAGGCCATGTCTGTACATGCTAGGCTCGTCGAGTCAACCTAAGTGTTTTGCGTGTGTAAACTGGCTTACACCCGTTGTATTCGAACATTAGAATCTATCACACCCGATCATCACGTGGTGCTTCGAGACAACGATCCTTTGCAACGGTGCACACTTAGGGGAATACATATATCAAAATTTTAAATAGGGATCATCTTATCTTTGCTACCGTCATTCTAAGCAATAAGATGTAAAACATGATAAACATCACATGCAATCATATAGTGACATGATATGACCATCATCATCTTGCTCCTTGGATCTCCATCTTCGGGGCACCATGATCATCATCGTCACCGGCATGACACCATGATCTCCATCATTGTGTCTCCGTGGAGTCGTCACACCAACTATTACTTCTACCACTATAGCTAACCGTTAGCGATAAAGTAAAGTAATCAACATGGCGTTGCATCTCATACAATAAATTAAGACAACTCATATGGCTCCTGCCGGTTGTCATACTCATCGACATGCAAGTCGTGAATCCTATTACAAGAACATGATCAATCTCATACATCACACATGTAACATCACATTCTTTTGGCCATATCACATCACATGGCATATACTGCAAAAACAAGTTAGACGTCCTCTAATTGTTGTTGCAAGTTTTACGTGGCTGATTTGGTTTTCTAGCAAGAACGTTTCTTACCTACGTGACAGCCACAATGTTGATATGCCAATGCTATTTACCCTTCATAAGGACCATCTTCATCGAATCTGATCCCACTAAAGTGGGAGAGACAGACACCCGCTAGCCACCTTATGCAACTGGTGCATGTCTGTCGGTGGAACCATTCTCACGTAAGAGTACGTGTAAAGTCGGTCCGGGCCGCTTCATCCCACGATGCCGCCAAATCAAGATAAGACTAGTAATGTAGAAAACCTGGCTTCTACGCATAGAAAACCTGGCTCGGATGCCACTGTTGGGTTACGTAGCAAAAATTCAAAATTTTCCTACGCCATACATGGATGTTCCTATGGAGAAACCAGGAACGAGAGAGGGGTGAGAGCATCTTCGTACCTTTGAAGATCGCTAAGAGGAAGCGTTGCTAGAATGCGGTTGACGGAGTCGTACTCGCTGCGATTCAGATCGCGGTGTGATTCCGATCTAGTGCCGAACCACGACACCTCCGCGTTCAACACACGTGAAGCCCGGTGACGTCTCCCGCACCTTGATCCAGCAAGGAGGAGGGAGAGGTTGGGGAAGATCTCTGGTAGAACGACGGCGTGGTGGTGGTGGAGCTACGAGGTCTCCCGGCAGGGCTTCGCCAAGCACCGTGGGAGAGGAGGGAGTGGAGAAGGAGGGTTGCGCCGAGAGAGAGAGAATTGCGTGTCTCCAAAGGCCAAAACCCCCACTGTATATAGGGGGAAGGGGAGGGCGGCGCAGCCCTTAGGGTTCCCACCCCAAAGGGGTGCGGCAGCCTCCCACATGGGAGGTGTGGGCGGCGGCCATGGAGGAGAAGGGGTGGCGCACCCCTAGGTGGGCCTTAGGCCCACCAGCGCCTAGGGTTTCCCCTCCCTCCCTCTCTGGTGTGCCTTGGGCTGGGTGTGGGGGGCGCATCAGCCCACCCAGGGGCTGGTTCCCTCTCACACTTGGCCCATGTAGCCTCCCGGGGCTGGTGGCCCCTCCCGGTGGCCCCCGGAACCCTTCCGGTGGTCCCGACACATTGCCGGTGGTGTTTCAAACATTTCCGGCGTCCAAACCCATCCATCCTATATATCAATCTTTACCTCCGGACTATTTCGGAGCTCCTCGTGATGTCCGGGGCCTCATCTGGGACTCTGAACAACCTTCGGTAACCTCGTACAACAATTCCCTATAACCCTAACGTCATCGAACCTTAAGTGTGTAGACCCTACTGGTTCGGGAGGCATGCAGACATGACTGAGACACCTCTCCGACCAATAACCATCAGCGGGGTCTGGATACCCATGGTGGTTCCCACATGTTGTACGATGATCTCATCGGATGAACCACGATGTCAAGGATTCAATCAATCCCGTATACAACTCCCATTGTCTATCGGTATAGAACTTGCCCGAGATCGATCGTCGGTATCCCTATACCTTGTTCAATCTTGTTACCGACAAGTCTCTTTACTCGTTCCGTAGCACATCATACCATGACTAACTCCTTAGTCACATTGAGCTCATTATGATGATGTTCTACCGAGTGGGCCCAGAGATACCTCTCCGTCACACGGGTGACAAATCCCGATCTTGATTCGTAGCAACCCAACAGATACTTCCGGAGATACCCGTAGTGCACCTTTATAGTCACCGAGTTATGTTGTGACGTTTGATACACCCAAAAGCACTCCTACGATATCCGGGAGTTGCACAATCTCACGGTCGAAGGAAAAGATACTTGTCATTAGAAAAGCTTTAGCATACGAACAACACGATCTAGTGCTATGCTTAGGATTGGGTCTTGTCCATCACATCATTCTCCCAATGAAGTGATCCCGTTATCAATGACATCCGATGTCCATGATCAGGAAACCATGATCATCTATTGATCAACGAGCTAGCCAACTAGAGGCTTGCTAGGGACACATTGTCATCTATTTATTCACACATGTATTACTGTTTCCTGTTAATACAATTATAGCATGAACAATAGGCGATTATCATGAACAAGGAAATATGATAATAACCATTTTATTATTGCCTCTAGGGCATATTTCCATCACCAACCTCAACCCCAAATAGGAAGGCGAGCTCGTCGACTTCCTCCGTGAGGATCGAGATATCTTTGTATGGTCCCCAAAGGACCCGCCGGGAGTCCCGAGGAAGTACGCCGAGCACAAGCTTCATGTGTGGCTGGACGCAAAGCCGGTCAAACAACCTTTGCGCCGCTTCGCTGAGAGGAAGCGACGCACAATTGGAGAAGAGATTGCTCGGCTACTCGCAGCCGGCTTCATCATCAAAGTTTTCCACTCAGACTGGCTGGCCAACCCAGTCCTGGTGCTGAAGAAGAACAAGACACGACGCATGTGTATCGACTACACAAGCCTGAATAAGGCATGTCCGAAAGACCCTTTCGCCCGACCACAAATAGATCTAGTGATCGACTCCACGACCGACTGCGACTTGATGTCCTTTCTGGACGCCTATTCCGTCTACCACCAGATCAAGCTGGACCCGGACGACCGGATCAACACCTCCTTCATCACACCTTTTGGAGCCTACTGCTACACAATGATGACGTCCGTTCTGAAGAACATCGGTGCCACCTTCCAGCGCTGTATGCAACAATGCCTCCTGCCACAAATCGGCAGGAACATACACGTCTACGAAGATGACATCGTCGTCAAAACCAAGAAGCATTTCAGTCTCCTTGACTAACTGCGGGAGATCTTCACCAACCTGCATGAGTACAAGATCTGGTAAAATCCAGAGAAGTGCGTCTTTGGAGTACCAGTCGACAAGCTCCTGGGTTTCTTCGTGTCGGCTCGCGGCATCGAAGCTAACCTCGAGAAGATCACAACAATCGAGTGCATGGCCAAGCCGGCTCGACTCCTCGACGTCCAGAAGTTTGCTGGCTGCCTGGTATCCCTCAGCCGGTTTGTCAGCCGGCTGGGCGAGAAGGTGCTACCTCTCTATCAGCTGATGAAGAAGACAACCAAATTCGAGTGGAATGATCAAGCGGATGAAGCATTCCGCGACCTCAAGCGCGTGATTTCTAGCACGCCCATCCTGGCTGCACCGGTGGAGAGGGAACCCATCCCCATCTACATCGCAGCAACCGCGCGCGTGGTCAGTGTTGTCTTGGTGGTGGAGCGAAAGGAGGAGGGCAAGGTGTTGTTGGTTCAACGCCCTATCTACCATCTGAGCGAAGTCTTGTCCACCTCCAAGCAAAACTACCCCCACTATCAAAATATGTGCTACAACGTGTATTTTGCCGCCAAGAAGCTGAAGCAATACTTCCAGGAGCACGCCATCACGATGGTGAGCATAGCTCCACTTTCAGAAATCATGGGCAACCATGATGCCACGGGCCGGATCACCAAGTGGTCTATCTCTATGGCCGACCACGACATCCGCTACGAGCTGCGCACTGGCATCAAGTCTTAGGTGGTGCCCGACTTCCTCGTCGATTGGGCCGAGACCCAGTTCCTGCCACCACCTCCTGACTCCACATATTGGCGGATGTACTTCGACGGCTCCAAGATGCGAATCGGCTTGGGAGCCAGCATTGTCTTGACGTCTCTGAAAGGAGACCAACTCAAGTATGCTCTCCAGATACACTTCGCCGCCTCCAACAACGTCATCGGGTATGAGGCGCTCGCACACGGCCTCCGGCTCGCCAGAGAGATCGACATCCGACGGATCCTTTGCTTCGGCGACTCCGATCTCGTGGTGCAGCAAGTCTCTGGCGAGAGGGATGCCAGGGACGCCAACATGGCCAGCTACCGCTTCCTCATCCAGCAGCTCAGTGGCTCCTTCGAGGGTTGCGAGTTCCATCATGTCCCCCGAGCAGACAACAAGGTGACACATACATTAGCAAAAATTGTCTCCACAAGGCAGGCAATCCCAGCCGGTGTCTCCCTCGAGGAACTGCACAAACCATCCATGAAGCCGTATCCAGAGTCGTCATCGATCTTCGTGCCGGCACACCCATCCGTCCCAATGACTTTGGGTCTAGAGAAACTGCCGGCTCCGTCCGCTCCACCGGCTCCGCTAGCTTTGTTGGCTCCGGCAACCTTACCGGCTCCAGCTACTCTGCCGGCTGCGCCAAACCTCGAACCCAATCGTCTTACCACCCAGTGGGTGGCCATCATGGAGGTTGATGGCATGCCGGTTGCCACGGCGACGCCAGAGACAGAAGGTCTCGAACCCAGGACCACAACGACAAACTCGGGGGCTTCGGCTGCCCCTTACCTTCAGGCCGAGCCGGAACCGACTCCCGTGTTGGCTCCCGCATGGGCACAACCTGTACTGGCTTCCCTCCTTCACGGCGAGCTCTGTCAAGATGAGGCGGAAGCGTGGCAGATCCAGCGCCGATCTCTCACTTACGCCATCATCAACCGCGAATTGGTTCGACGCAGCGTAACAAGCGTATTTCAACGGTGCGTCGAATCAGAGTGAGGGCAAGAGATTCTCAAGGACATACATTAGGGTGAGTGCGGGCATCACACCACCTCCAATACCCTGGTGGCCAAGGCATTCCTCCATGGATTCTATTGGCCCATGGCCCTGGAAGAGGCCACAACCCTAGTTGAAAAGTGTGAACGATGCGAGCGCTTCAGCACACAAAGCCACTTGCCGGCCTCGGCTCTCAAGACCATTCCCCTCTCATGGCCATGCGTCGTCTGGGGGCTGGACATGGTAGGCCCATTCAAGACAGCTTAAGGCGGCATGACGCATATCCTGGTAGCCGTCGCCAAGTTCACCAAGTGGATTGAGGCCAGGCCAATCAAGAAGCTTGACGGTCCCACAACCGTCAGGTTCATCAAGGACATCACCGTCTGCTACGACGTCCCCCACAGCATCATCACCGAGAATGGCACCAACTTCGCCAAGGGTGCAATGGCGCTGTTTTGTGCCAAAGAGGACATCCGACTCGATCTGGCATCGGTGGCGCACCCGTAGTCAAACGGCCAGGCGGAAAGGGCAAATGGCCAAATCCTGGCCATCATCAAGCCAAGACTCGTGGCGCCGCTCGTCAGGTCAGTCGACTGCTAGATTGAAGAGTTGTCGGTTGTGCTATGGAGCCTCCGCACCACGCTGAACCGGTCAACCGGTTTCACGCCATTCTTCCTCGTCTATGGATCTGAGGCGATCATCCCCGTAGATGTTGAGTTTGGCTCGCCTCGCATTACTCTGTACACGGAGGCGGATGTGAAAGAGGCAAGAGAAGACGACGTCGATCTACTCGAGAAGGCACGAGAGATGGCCCTAAGTGAGACTGCCATCTACCAGCAGATGCTGGGACACTACCACAGCAAAAGGATCAGGCCTCTATCCTTCCGTGAGGTGGATCTGGTACTCAGAAGAATCCAGCGAGCAGCCGACCAGCACAAGCTCTCTTCCCCACGGGATGGACCCTTCATTATCAGCAAAGCGCTACACAACAATGCGTACTATCTAATAGACGCTCAGAAGTCGAAGAAGCGCAAGAGAGACGCCTCCGGCAAAGAAACGGAGCGTCCATGGAACGCGGCATTGCTTCGCCCGTTCTACTGCTAGAACAAGAGAAAGAAAAAATATGTATGTATCCTTTACCCTTTTGGGATTTCAATGAATGCACTGGGCGCCTCAAGAAAGCACGTGGGCCATGCCTGTTTGATTTCATAAAAAGAGTTGTCATTACAATAGTGGGCTTCCCGGTCCGACTCCTCAGGCTCGGGGGCTCGCTTGCCGGCCCGAACTAACTTCCTAGTCGTAGTCGAACATATAGTGCATGTCGAGCTGAAACCCTTACCACACCGTGCAAGCCATAGACTGGCTCCCGGCTGTCCGGCTAACGGGACCGTGGGATGGAAGGCCGACTGCATAAAAAAATTGACTACGAAGGGGTCGCCGACTCAGGTTGGTTGGATCGCTTCCGATCTTCATTTCTAGCCGGCCACTGCTGACTCGCTCCAAGTCTAAGTACCCTTGCGGCTTCAAGAGATCCAAGGCCGACACCTTTGAAGGCAGAAGTCCCATCCCAGTCACAAACCGGCTCCCGGCTATCGGGCTGGCATGGTGGATGCTGGAAGGGGCAAAGTTTTTGGGCAAATGGAAGCTAAAAGGGGACGAAAGACATAAAGGCGAGTCAGCAAGCACAACCTTCACAGGCACGATTCAAGCAAACAAACATATATTACATCCAAAGACATGTAAATGCGCATGACCAAAGTTCATAATATTACACCCCCAGTGGGTGGAAGTGCTGGACTAACAAAAACATGCAGAAAATAAAAAGCTTCAGTCGATGGCGGCTCCGCTCTTGACTTCGGCATCGCGAGCGGCACCTGAAGTGGAGACGCCAGCATCGCCAGCGGCACAAGAGGTGGAGGCGCTGGCGTCATGAGCGCCACCTGACGTAGAGGCGCCATCGTTCGCCCGGGCGCCTTCAACACCGCCCTTTGCGGCGGAGTCAGCATAGGCCTCATCGCTGGAGTCGACGTCCTCGAATGCTGTCTTGTCGGAGTTTACGTTAGCGTCGTAAAGGTCTAGCTGGTACTAATCCTCCGAGATCACACCTCCGTCAGCCTCCCGCTCCAGGGTGTATTCGTTCCACACGGCAAAGGAAGCAATGTCGTTGGCTCGCACGTGTAGCTCCTCTTCGACGGTTGCCAGCTCCGCTTCCGTGCCGACACATTGTGCTATGAGCAGGCCCAAGTTCATGTTCTTGTACCATGACTTGGCAAGGCGAAGCGCCATATACGCCCCGGCTCGAGCAGCCGACGCATGCCACGCGTCCAGCCGGGAGCTTCCCTCCTCGAGCCATCGGGACAGTCGTCTCTACCGCATCTGGTCAAAGGGCGTTCCCATCGCGAACCCGGCATCCTGGAGCTGGGTCCCGGACTACGCTAGCTCCTGCATACGGGCCTGATAACCCACAAGTGTAGGGGATTGCAACAGTCTTCGCGGGTAAGGTAACCCAATTTATTGATTCGACACAAGGGGAGCCAAAGAATATTTATAAGCATTAACAGTTTAGTTGTCAATTCAACCGCCTGTGAAAGATACTTACTTGGCAACGAAATATTAGTAGCAACGGTGACATGGAAGTGACGATGGCAACGGAAATAATGGTGGCAAAGCAACGAAAGTAAAACAACAAAAGTAAAGCAACTTTTAACCAGCGGGATTAAAACACTATAGGCTAGGGAGATGGATGGTTGGTCATGGATGAGAGATATCATGTATTTAACTTGGGGCAAGGCACACAGAAAAGTAATGATCATCTAGGCAAATATCAAACATTAGGCATGTATCCCAAGGTAGTCGTGCGTGCTTGCAATAAGAACTTGCACAACATATTTTGTCCTACCATCCCGCTACCAACGGGTCCAAAAGGAACTTATGGAGATTAAGGTGCCCCTGTGAAAGAGCATCGGAACAAAACATTAACAATCAATGGATACATGGAATCCTCAAATTATAGTCTATCCCCTTTGGTCTCCCAAGCTTTCACCATTGGGATCGCCGGTTCCGGACTATAATACGTGCGTACTACTCATAGATAGGATCTAGAACACAAATATATTCATGAAAACATAAGGTATTCAGATCTGAAATCATGGCACTCGGGCCCAAAGTGACAAGCGTTAAGAGTAACAAGTAGTAGCAAAGATGATAAACACCATAGTAGATGATACGCAACATGCCCCCAATAACCTGACGAACTATTACATCATCTAACTCATCCAGTCCCTACCAGCCCCTTCACCTACAATAGGGAATTACTCACACATGAAAGGGGGAGCCATGGAAGGGTGATGGAGTGGCCATGGTGATGACGATGGCGATGATTTCCCCTCTCCGGAGGCCAAAGCAGGCTCCAGATTAGCTCTCCCGGAAAAGAACCGAGGGTGGCGGCGGCTCCGCGTCGAGAACTGGCAAAACGACTTCTGTTCTAGGATGTGTCCGCCATGGGTAAAAATAGGAGCCAAGGTAGGGCACCAGAGGAGGTGGGCCCCACCCAGGTCAAGGATTCCTTCTGGTGCATGTATTTTCTCTATTTTTTATTAGAATTTTCCGGGACACCTAAAAATCCATTTTCCTGCACACAAGAAAACCATACAGGGAGGTCTGCTGAAAACAACGTTAGTCCGGGTTAGTTTTATTCAAATCATGCAAGAATGAGGCCAAAACAATAGCAAAAGTGTGTGTAAAATTCGATATGTTTGAGACGTATCAACTCCCCCAAGCTTAGCATATTGCTTGTCATCAAGCAATTCAGTTCAACGAACTGGACGTGACAAAGAAAACTTTGACGAACACTTTTGCTTCATTAGATTTATATAAGCATGCACTATGAACAAGTCCAACAAGTATTGAAGCAATGCTACAAAGACAATGCACGAAGCAATCCTTCGATCATGTGAAGAGTTTCAAACAACTAAGAATGAATGATATGCAACTGAAAATCATGACGAGATCATAATGCACATGACTTGGACCTACTAGAGTGGTATCTCACTAGCCCCCATGAGTGAAGCAAAACATAAATGCAGACGCTCCTCCAGAGTCTTAAATGAGACTAGAAATAAATATTTCAGAATGAGTAATATCACAATCATGCAGAAGAAAATGTGGTACTTTGGGACAATGAACATTACACTCAGAATGGCAATTATGCTCTCAATAGTTGGTGCTTTTTTATAAGAAGATGATGACTCAATAGTAAAGTAAAATAGATAGGCCCTTTGCAGAGGGAAGCATTGATTTGCAGAGGTGCCAGAGCTTGAGCTTTTAAAACTGGGATGAATCAAAATTTTGGGTGGTATGCTTTCATTGTCAATGTAACAACTAAGAGATCTCAATAACTTCCATGTTAAATACATTATAGGCGGTTCCCAAACAGAAAAGTAAAGTTTTTACTCCCCCTCCACCAATCGATCACACTCCACGGCGGGCCGAATCCACGGATACCGTCCATACAAACAAAAATCCTGGGGGAGTTTTGTTTCATTAAATTTGATTTGACTTTTGAGCATGGAACTGGGCATCCCGGTTACCAGCCATTTTCTCGTGAATGATAGTGAATCAAATCATATCTTGAGAATAACCCACCTAGCATGAAAGATACTGATAGCCCCTAGTCACTACATGAGCGATTCGGGCATACAAAACAAAATATTTATTTGAAGATTTAGAGTATGGCACATGCAAATTTACTTAGGACGACACATAAATACCGCATATAGTTAGGTATGGTGGACTCATATGGTGCAACTAGTTTCAAGGATTTTGGATGCACAAGCAGTCACTCCGCTTAGTACAAGCGAGGGCTAGCAAAAGACGGGAAAGCGACCAACAAGAGAGCAATAACAGTCATAATCATGCAGAGCGACAAAGCAACATTTAATCGGGCATGAAAGTGATATAACTATTCTGAAATAAAAAAGATCATCAAGGCTTGGTAGAATTCTAGTCGTAAACATGTGTAAGCATGTGCCAAGTCAATCCAGAAAAATCTCCGAAGGGAAATACCACTTCAATATGCCAAACCATGAACAACGCAATGCATGCAAATCATTTCAATAACACATTATGCACTCCAGCTATTTGAGACAAGTCACAAAGAAAGCATGAACTACCGGGAAAGCATTGTAAACATAGCACTATGTTGCGACAAGCTGGTCTCTAGATCATAAATACATGCATATGTACAACAGTAGAAACAAATAGAGTTCATACCAGCTTTCCTTGTTGCATCCCTTCCGTCGATCTTCGTCATTATTGCATCGTCACTTGCACGATCGAACGTAGGAAGATATAATCAAGTGCAATTGCAACCATGGATGTGAGCTGAACTCTGCAAACAAGGCAAACGAAAGAGACAAAAGAAATATTTTTGGGTTTTCCAAAGGTTAAACGAAAGCAAAAGAAAAGAAAAATCTTTTTGTTGTTTTTGCAAAGAAAGAACAAAGAAGAACGGGCAAACACTCCGAAAAAAGGAAACCATAGATGACATAATGAAAGGGGAGAAGGGTACGTACTCCCCCAAGCTTAGGCTTTTGGCTTAAGTTGGGCTTGGCTACTGCGGGCTCCAGGAGCTACCTACGGCTCCGGGGTGGTACTGGTAGCTCCAAGAATCATACGGGACCTCGGGCGCGTAGACTGATATCCTGCCGTCCTCCCAAGAAGAAGGCTCCTCTTCCTTGGGAACAACCCCCTCCATGGGGTTGTGCAACCGCTGCCGAATCACGAACTCGTCCAGCTCAATCACGGTGAAGGACCATCCGTTCCTGCTAGTATAATCAAAGAAAAGTGGTGCAGGTAGACGGATCTCGCGAGTAGTAAACTCGCCAAACCTCATAATATAAACAAGGTTACCAAACTCGGAAGTCCTAGTAACAAACTCATGCCTCTTCATAGCGGTAAGATCAAATCTTATGAATGAAAAAGGCGCATCATCCGCACGTACAGTGCGCTCGAGATGCTCAAGGATAAGCGTGGCATAAATGCCACCAAAGTGAGGCCCTTTGCCGCTATTAGCGATGAGGCGACGAGCAACCAAAGCGCCAATGTTATACGTGTTATCTCCTAAGAGGGCGGCTGCCAAGATAGCAAGATCCGAAGCCGAAATGTTGCTCGTGTTGTCACGAGCGAACACCCATCGAGCAATATAGTATGTGAAATACCTGATGTGGGGAAACAAGATGCTGGAAATCTCCCCCCGGTGAATGTCTTGCGGATCCTTGCTACAAAGGGAGGCGAATAGGGATTTCAGCTCATAGGGCTGAACTTTCATTTTGGTCGTCTTCCCGACATTCCGCACAACTATAACGTCACAAAATTCCGCCAAAGACATGGTAAAGACATCCTCATATAATCTGAATTCAATCATGGAAGTTTTATCATTATATCTAAACCAGTTGATAAAATAATAGGTGAGTTTTGGGTATTGTGGCACACGTCGTGTTACGAGACGTGTCAAACCTGCAACTCCACACAGGTTATCAAACTCATCCTTAATACCTGCCGCCGCAAGGAAATCTGAACATGGGTATGTCATGGCACGTGTCGTGTCCGTCTCGTGGAGCAACTCTGGTGGCACGATATCATCATTGTAACTTGTCCTCACAGTGGATGGTGAAGATGCAGCTCTAGTTATACTATCGTAGGCTCAGGTCTCTTCTTCCCAAGCCATTCATTTGCTTTTCGAAACAAACTCATTTCTGAAATTTTTGGTACATCACAAAAATGAAGGTTTAAGCAAAATGAGTTGGAGCAAACTATTCTACTCACTTCCCTGATGCATAAACTTGCATCAAAACTTCATAAATAAATTTCTAAACATGCATGCACGCTCATATGAATAGCACCAAGGACTCCTAATACTCACACATAACACTTCAAATCAAAATTTTAATTGGAGGGGTAGAGGAGTCACATACGAAGGAGAAAATGCTCAAAATTCTCAATGCAAATGATGGGCTGTAGAGAGAGATTGAAATTTGCCACCAAGAAGAGCAAGAACTCGAGCTCCAGGAGAAAAATCGGGATTTTTGGAGTGAGAGTGAGAGAAGGGAAGAAGAAAACCTGGAAAGGGGACCAGGTGGGCCCAGGCGCCCTCTAGCGCGGCTAGGGGCCAGGCCGCGCCACCTGGCCGCCTGGACCAGGGGTGGCCCTCCCTGGTCAGCCCCAGGTGCCCATGTGTCTCTTTTTTAATGGAAATTTTTATTATAATTTTTCTAGAATTTTTCTGACAACTTCACTTTTGATAATTTTTCAAAGTACCGAAAGCTGCAAAACTTCCGGAAAGCTCGAAGCAATGGGTAAACATATGAAGCTTCAAAAACATAAAGCTTTGGTAAAACAAGGAGGATGAAAGATAAAGGAAATGAAAATATGACAAGCTTCTGTTTTTACTCATATAAAACATGTTTGTTAGCAAGGTTGATCAAGTCTTACTACCAAACAAGTGTTATATCGAGCAAAAAGTTTCACTTCTTATAAAGCAAAGATGGTACCTTTATTTTAATGGATATTGTCCCCACCATAATGGTTTTGTATTTGTGGTGCACATGTAGAGGACAATCCCACTCTCCAACCTTCACGGTCTCAATATTCTCAATAGAATTAAGGCCATGCCTTTTATCAATCTTCTTCGGAAAATATAGCATGTGATCCTTCTCATTAACATTGAAAGTCACCTTTCCTTTATTGCAATCAATATTAGCACCTGCGGTGTTAAGAAAAGGTCTACCAAGAATAATAGACATGCTCCCATCTTCGCGCGTGTCAAGCACAACAAAGTTAGTAAGGATCAAGCAATTAGCAACTTCAACAGGAACATCCTCACTAATACCAACATGAACGGCTGTTGACTTATCAGCCATTTGAAGAGAGATATCTGTTGGGATTAGTTTGTCTAGACAAAGCCTTTTGTAAAGAGAGAAAGGCATAACACTCACTCATGCACCAAGATCACATAAAGCAGTTCTAACATAATTATTTTTTATGGAACAAGGAATGGTGGTATACCTGGATCACCAAGCTTCTCAGGAATCTTACCACTGAAAGAGTAATTAGCAAGATAGTAGATATTGCCTCATTAGGACTTTTCTTTTATTAGTAACAATATATTTCGTATATCTCGAGTACAGAGGCAACTTAATAGCATCAGTCAAAGGAATTTGAAGAAAAAGAGGTTCCATCCATTCACAAAATTTATTGTAATGCTCTTTTTCTTTGGTTTTGAAAGACTTACCTGGGAAGGGCATTGATTTATGTACCCATGGTTGTCTTTCCTTCCCATGTACTCTTGCAACAAAGTCTTCTCTAGTATATCTCTTACGCTTGTTGGGTGCTTCTTCTTCTTATACTTCAGGAGGATCATTCTTCTCATTATCTTTATCAGGTTCAGCACCATCTTTAGGTTCAACATTGGAAGTAGATATACTATTAGGATCAACAATAGGTTCTTCATCAATTATGGGATAATTGGAGTTATCAGCTTCCCTGTGTTTCTTCTTCTTCTTCTTCTTCAGGGAGCTGACAACGTCTTCTTCTTGCAATTGAGAATCTTGCTTGATCCTCTTTGGATGCCCCTCCGGATAGAGGGGGTCCTGGGTGTGTGTACCACCTCGGGTTTTTATACCATATGCGTGTGTATCAACTTGTTTAGCATTGTTAGCAAGCAAATCTTTTTGCACATTAGAAATTTGTTCAAGCTGAGTTTGAACCATATGAAAATGCTTAACGAGACCTTTAACATAATTAACAGTCCTACTTAAAACATCAAGCAAACTTTTGATAACAAGGGAATTATCATGCAACTAGCTTTGAATCCTCTCATTAAAGTGACTTTGCTTGACAATGAAATTGTCAACCTCATTTAAACATTGATCTGGGGGCTTACCATGAGGGATGTCACTTGCATTGAATTCTAAAAGAGAGTGTACCTTTACCATAGGTTGGTGAGTGGCAGGCTCACATAATTTCTCAATAGGAGGTAGATTCTTCACATCTTTAGCTTTAATACCTCTCTCTTTAATAGACTTCTTGGCTTCTTGCATAACTTCGGGGCTCAAGAAAATCATACCCCTCTTCTTTGGTGGTGGAGGTGGTTCAGGAATGGACCAATCATCATGATTCTTAGCTATCTTGCCCATTAGTTCTTCAACATCGTCCGGTGTTCTTTCCCTGAAAACACAACCATCACAACTATCTAGATAGGTTCTAGATTCATCGGTTAGACCAGCATAAAATATATCAAGCAGTTCATTCTTAGGGAATCCATGTACCGGTCTAACCTTGAGTAAAGTGCAATACCTCCACTAAGCTTTAGGGAGGTGCTCATCCTGTAACTGTTTTAAGTTATATATTCTTTGTAAAGCAGTATGTTGCTTATGAGGAGGAAAATATTTAGCAACAAAAGATTGAGCTAAATCTTGAGGACTCTTAATGGAACCACATGGTAGTGCATCATAGCATGCTTTAGCATCTTCCTTCAAAGAGAAAGGAAGTAGCTTAGTGATACGTCTCCGTCGTATCTACTTTTCCGAACTCTTTTACCCTTGTTTTGGACTCTAATTTGCATGAATTGAATGGAACTAACCCGGACTGACGTTGTTTTCAGCAGAATTGCCATGGTGTTGTTTTTGTGTAGAAATAAAAGTTCTCGGAATGTCCTGAAAATTTACGGAGATTTTTTCCGAAATAAAAGAAAAATACCTGCGCAAAGATCCACCGGAGGGGGCGTGCCAGTGGGCCACAAGCCCACAGGCCGCGGCCACCCCCTAGGCCACGCCGTGAGGACTTGTGGGGCCAACGTGGCACCACCGCCCCCAAACTCAGCTCTATATCTTCCGTCTCGCCCGGAAAAAAATCAGGGAGAAGGTTTCATCGCGTTTTACGATACGGAGGCGCTGCCACCTCATGTTCTTCATCTGGAGGGCAGATCCGGAGTCCCTTTCGGGCTCCGGAGAGGGTAAATCGTCGCCATCGTCATCATCAACCTTCCTCCATCGACAATTCCATGATGCTCTTCACCATTCGTGAGTAATCTCATCATAGGCTTGCTGGACGGTGATGAGTTGGATGAGATCTATCATGTAATCGAGTTAGTTTTGACGGGGATTGATCCCTAGTATCCACTATGTTCTAGATTGGTGTTGCTACCACTTGGCTATGCTTAATGCTTATCACTAGGGCCCGAGTGCCATGATTTCAGATCTGAACCTATTATGTTGTCGCCAATATATGTGTGTTTTAGATCCTATCTTGCAAGTTGTAGTCACCTACTATGTGTTATGACCCTGCAACCCTGGAGTGACAATAGCCGGAACCACTCTCGGAGATGACCATAGTATGAGGAGTTCATGTATTCACCACGTGTTAATGCGTTGGTCCGGTTCTTTATTAAAAGGAGAACGCTAATATCCTGTAGTTTCCATTAGGAACCCGCTGCCACGGGAGGGATGGACAATAGATGTCATGCAAGTTCTTTTCCCTAAGCACGTACGATTACATACGGAATACATGCCTACATTAGATTGACGAACGGGAGCTAGTTACTTATCTCTCTGTGTTATAGCTATTACATGATGAATCACATCCGTCACACTCATCCATCACCGATCCACTGCCTACAAGTCTTTTACTACTGGTCCTTGTTATGTTACTTTGTCGAGGCTTGTGCCTTGCTACAAAAGGGATTGGGCCCCTTTGCTGCTGCTGCTGTCACCCTATTGCTACTGCTGTTACCCTACTGCTGCTGCTGTTCCTTGCTACTTCGCTGTTACTTGTTGCAAGACCTTTTTCTACACCGTTGTCGGGAAAGAATAGTTCCCCACCCACGTGCAACATTGGCGCCATTGATACAACAGTTAGGAATAGTCTGCCGTCAACAGTTCTGTTTCTGACACTGTTGCTATCATACTACTTTGCTACTGATACTTTGCTTGCAGACACTAATCTTTCAGGTGTGGTTGAATCTGACAAACTCAGCTGCTAATACTTGAGAATATTCTTTCGCTTCCCCTTTGACGAATCAACAAATTTGGGTTGAATACTCTACCCTCGAAAACTGTTGCGATCCCCTACACTTGAGGGTCATCACATAGTAACATAATAATTTCTCTTCTTGTCCTGTGTAGTGAATAATCCACCCAACTCAGTGAGTTTGGTAAGGTGTGCAACAACGTCGTCATTTTCTCTGCCATAAAAGGGGTCAGCTTCAACTGTGGATATAAGTGAAAGATCAATAGAGAAATCAAAATCAGCATCCATAATGCAAATAGGAGATGAAGCAAATTCAGGATGAGGAGTAAATTTGTTCTTCATAGAATGCTTTTCAAGCAGCTTCTTAACAACAGCAGGGTTAGAGTCAGCACACTCTGTAAGCTCCCTGCATAAATCATCATCAAGTTTAATATAATCATCATCAAGAATTCTTTCCTTGAGACCACTCAAGTCTGGGTAACCAAAGGATCTACAAATGGGGTAGTGTGTAACAGGAATTTCAATTCCAGACTGCTTTGCAGCCTTAGCAATTTGAGACTCAATAAAATAACCAAGTAAACCAGTCTAATCAAGAGTAGTAGAAGCATTATCAAGAGTATTAGACATAATGACGGACTCGGTAGAAGCAGCATGTGGTGGTGGCGAAGAAAAATTACAAATAACGGAAGGTGAATCAAGCGTAGCACTAGTGCTAAGAACAGTACCTTTTTGGGCAGTGGATGGTAAAATCGGAACCTTGGGGTCTCCTTTCTTACCCATAGCAGATAAATCTCAGCAAGCAAAATAACTCCTAGTAGACTTCTAAATAAAGCTATGCTCCCCGGCAACAACGCCAGAAAATAGTCTTGATAACCCACAAGTGTAGGGGATCGCAACATTCTTCGCTGGTAAGATAACCTAGAATATTTATAAGCATTAAAAGTTGAGTTGTCAATTCAATCGCACCTGAAAGATACTTGCTTGGCAACGAAATATTAGTAGCAACGGTGATATGGAAGTGATGATTGCATAGGAAATAATGGTGGCAAAGCAACGAAAGTAAAACAGCAAAAGTAAAGCAACTTTTAACCAGCAGGATTAAAACACTGTAGGCTAGGGAGATGGATGGTTGGTCATGTATGAGAGATATCATGTATTTAACTTGAGGCAAGGCACCCAGAAAAGTAATGATCATCTAGGCAAATATCAAACATTAGGCATGTATCCCAAGGTAGTCGTGCATGCTTACAATAATAACTTGCACAACATCTTTTGTCCAACCATCCCGCTACCAACGGGGCCAAAAGGAACTTATGGAGATTAAGGTGCTCATGTCAAAGAGCACAGGAACAAATCATTAACAATCAATGGATACATGGAATCCTCAAATTATAGTCTATCCCCTTTGGTGTCCCAAGCTATCACCATTGGGATCGCTGGTTCCGGACTATAATAGGTGCATACTACTCATAGATAGGATCTAGAACACAAATATATTCATGAAAACATAAGGTATTCAGATCTGAAATCATGGCACTCGGGCCCAGGGTGACAAGCATTAAGAGTAACAAGTACTAGCAAAGATGATAAACACCATAGTAGATGATACGCAACATGCCCCCAATAACCTGACGAACTATTACATCATCTAACTCATCCAGTCCCTACCACCCCCTTCACCTACAATAGGGAATTACTCACACATGAAAGGGGGAGCCATGGAAGGGTGATGGAGTGGCCATGGTGATGACGATGGCGACGATTTCCCCTCTCCGGAGGCCAAAGCAGGCTCCAGATTAGCTCTCCCGGAAAAGAACCGAGGGTGGCGGTGGCTCTGTGTTGATAACTGGCAAAATGACTTCTGTTCTGTGATTTCTCTGTCACGGGTAAAAATAGGAGCTAAGGTAGGGCATGAGCGGAGGTGGGCCCCACCCAGGCGGCCTCCGTGCGCGGCCAGGGGGTAGGCCGCCACTAGGTCGCCTAGAGGCCTTGTGGCCCCCCTGTGGCCCATCTTTTGGTCAAGGGTTCCTCCCGGTGCGTCTATTTTCTCTATTTTTTATTGGAATTTTCCGGTACACCTATAAATTGATTTTCCTGCACACAAGAAAATCATACACGCAGGTCTGCTGAAAACAGCGTCAGGCCGGGTTAGTTTCGTTCAAATCATACAAGAATGAGGCCAAAACAATAGAAAAAGTGATTGGAAAAGTCGATACATTTGAGACGTATCAGGGACGTGGCGGCAAGGGCCACCTCTTCCACGGTCCAACCGACGGTAGCATCCACCTCGACGCCGGCAACACGTCGTTCGTCGCGGTGGGCCTCCACAGATGCGTCCCCCGCATCCCGTGTCCCTGGGAAGAGTTTTGGGAGCAGGGGTGGGGGCGTGATGTGAGAAATGGAAAAAAGAGAAGCCAACAATAAAAAGACAAGATAAGGCAGGGACGTCTCACGGTTGAGGAGAATGTCGACCTCGTCTGCCTCCTCTTGAGCCTCGCGCTCCCGAACCGCGCTCTCCTGAGCCAGGCGGGTGAGCTCGTCCCGAAGGGCCTGTGCCGCCTCGGCCTCCTTCGCGAGTTAGGCCTTCACGTCCTTCAGGGGCAGCGTCCTGCTGCGCCTTTTCGTCAAGCTGTAGCTTCTCCAAACGCTCAAGATTTCTGCCCTGGGAGGCATTTTTCCGCGATAAGGCGTCGTTGTGGGCGGCATGCAGCTGCTCCAACTCCTTCTGATGGGTCGCCTCGCGGTCCTTCTTCTCCTTCTGGAGAAGTTCTACCTCTTGACGTAGCCGGCCGTCCTCACCACGCAAGGCATCGTGCTTCGTGACGGCTCGGTCCAACCGGCCTTGAAGGTCACCTATCCGCCTCTCGGCCTCTTGGAGCCGGGCCAACAACGTGTTATGAGCATGTGCTTGGCTATTGTGGTGGTCCTACGGCAAAAAGAAACAAAACAGATTAAGAATAAGATTCGGCCCGGCGGATTCCCAACCGGCCCGATTCTCGGGGGTACACCCAGTGGGTGTGCTTGCGCGCCCCCACTGAAAGGAAAATAAGAAGAAGCTACCGTGAGTAAGACTCGAGCCGGCCAGCTTCAGCCGGCCCGACTCTCAGGGGCTACACCCAATGGGTGCGCTTGCCCGCCCCCACTTGAGCAAAGTGAGAAGAAGAAAAATCTTGATAGAAAGACGTGAGAATTAAAAACATACCGCATTCCATTGCTTGAGGTGGTTCAGGTCTTCCCGAGATACCAGCGCCTCCTACGCCACCTTCTCGCGGCTACAGGAAAACGCCGCGACAAGCGCGGGGACCCCACTCAGCATAGCGCAAGGAGGCAGGTTCGCGCGGATCGACCTGTCCGCGCTCCAGGACTCTTTGGGCTAGCTCCCTGAGAGGGGGACGGCTCCGGAGGCGGACGGGGCGCGGCCGGATGTGACCACGATGCCGTCTCCTGGTGGCACGCTTCGGGTCGGCTCCTTCGACGCGTCGGCCCAGAGAGGCGCTTGCGGACCTTCGGTCCGCACGGCCTTGTCCTTCGGCACAAGGGTCGTCTTGTCCGAGGCCCGGGCTTCGCCGTCAGGGCCCTCCGTGCGCGGTGGTGGGATCTCTGCTCCCGACGCATCCATCGGTGCCTCTGGTGCGCCGTCTATCCTGACATCAGGCACGTCGGGCGTTGCATTGAGATCCACCGGCGCGGAGGCAAATCCTGGCTCGGCGGCCTTGGCGGTCTCGGCCGCGCTTGCACCGGCGCGCGTCATCTCGCTGATGTGAGCCTCCACATTCGCCCGCGAGTCGGGATCGTGCTTCGTCTTGGACCGCCTCTCCTTGGTTGGCGGCTTCTAAGCTGGGTCGGTTGCACGCTCGTCGGGTTGGTTCCGGTTTGTGGCCGCCTTTCGGGCCTCTTCCTCCCAGGGAGGGTGCTCCTGATCGAGTAGCGCCTGATGACGAGATGATGTATATACTTCTCGCACCTCGTTGGTTACCCCAAGTGTAAGGTCGAGATGTAGTCAGCAGCAAGTTTTCCCTCACATGGGAACTGCAAGGTTTATCGAACCAAGAGGACTCCTAGGATCAACAAGTAGGTGTCTTCAACCCTGGCGCTAGCAAAAGACGTGCATCTGCACACACAAGAAATAACTTTGCTCCCAACGAGTACAGAGAGGTTGTTAATCCCTCCGGCCTTGTAGTTTGCAAAGGATCAAAACACAAGTGGGAAGGTAATAGTGATTGCAACGGAAAAGTAAATGAAAGCGGTAAATGATGGAGGTGTAAACAATGATGGTGATATGGACCGGAGTCACATGATGTTCACTAGTGATGTCTCTCTCCCAAAAGACAATAAACAACTATGCATGGGCAAACAAATCATAGTTGGGCAATTGATAGAATTATGAACGCACCGCAATGCTAATTATGCTACTTGATAGTTAGAGATTCAATAGTAATGGGCAGTACGCCAAGACAAGTAAACCATTTATTCATCAACATCTACTTACTAGTCATCCACCTTGAGATATCTATCCAGAACATCTCGTCGGTATTAAGTTGCGAGCCCCACCCAAAGTGAAACTCAAAGCAACGGACAACTTCATTAAGGAACTATGCGTAAGGTAAACAATCCTTTCAATCGTGGTCGCAAGCACCGTAGTTTTCTCCCTAGTGGCAACAACACATCCCCTAGTCTCATGTTTCTATCACTCAAGCTAGACATCGAGGGGCATGAACCCACAATCATGCATAACGCTCCCTCTTGGAGTTACAATCTACTAATCGGCCAAAGCAATAAATAGCAACGGAGAACATGCATGAATCACTAAGGAACATAATAAAAAAGGATAATCAAATATATAACTCATCACAATCTGAACATAATCTCATAACTCGTCGGATCCCAACAAACCGAGCGTAGCAATAGCATGAAAATTACATAGATGCCTTGATCATGTAGGGTAGCTCACAAGGACTAACCATTGAAGCACAAGATTGGAGAGAAGACATCACATAGCTACTGGTCATGGACCCATGGTCCAAGGAGGACTACATACGGCACGTCCGGGAAGCGTCCATGGTGGTGGAGAAGCTCCCGGAGGTCAATCCTCCCTCCAACAGGGTGCCAGGAAGATGTCTCCTGACGCTCCCGATCTCGGAAGCGCTCCAGTGGCGGAACGATGGATAAATTCGCGATTCTGGAAGTTGTTGAAGGGTTTCCTCTCGGGACTCTAAATATAGGCCAAAGGAGGGCATCAGAGGAGGTGGGGCCCACCCAGGAGGCCTCCTGGCGTGGCCTAGGGCCTGTCCGCACGAGCAGGTCGCTTGGGCAGCCCCTGGCCCCCTGTGGCCCATATTCGGTTATCCGGAAACTTTTGTTCCGCTGATTTTTTATATATTTTTCCTAGAACTTTTCGGGCTTCAAAAAATTGCGTAAAAGCCCGTGCAAAATAGACATCAACAAACAGAAACTGGCACTGGGTGCACTGAGTTAGTAGGTTAGTCCAAATATGTGTAAAATGATATAAAAGTGTAGCAAAACATATAACAATGTCACCCAAAAGATCATGGAACAAGCAGAAATTATAGATATGTTTGGGATGTATCAACACCCCCAAGCTTAATTTCTGCTCGTCCTCGAGTAGATAAATGATAAAACAATAATTTCTATGGTGACATGCTAACACACATATAAGAACTTCAAAGTAAAGCAAGTGAGATATGCAATTCAAGTCAAGACAATAACAAGCAAGAGTCTATATCTAGTATTGAATTTAGCCAAGTAAGAACATAAAGGTGCAAGAGCTCTCGCTGTCTGTGACTCGAATGCTTCCAAATGGTGTTTGCATGCAACAAGTGGGAGATGGGTTGAGATCATAAAATCTTTTTTAATTGAGAACCCAATCTACTAAACTTCACACTTAGTCTCCTTCGGAATCTTATTTTGACTCATCCCCAGACCACTAGTCAGGCACAAGTCAAAATGATCCTCCCCCTTTCGTCTTTGAGCACTCATGCAATGGATGAGTGTAAGCAAGATATGTTGGCACTTAGGATGGCAAATAGAATAATGATGGGGAAGGAAGACAAAAAGGTGTGAAAGGCTCACATCAATGAGGACAACCATAGGCGAGAGAAAGCCAAACGATAGATATGATGTGAGGACTAGGGATTGCCATGTAACGGATGCACATATGAGCTAAGGTAAGATCTCCAATGGAACTAGTGGGGGTGCATCCAACTTGTTTGCTCATGAAGATCTAGAGCTCATTTGAGGAGGCTCATCATTGGAATATGCAAACCAAGTTCTATAGCCTAAGGGTCCCCACATAGTTATGCATGAATAATAATCTTTATGTAGTACCAATATAGCAATGGAGTACGAGTGTGGATCTTCAAAAGGAATAGTAGTGTTGCCCCCTTCTCTCTTTTTCTTTTTCTTTTTTGTGGCCTCTTTGGCTCTTTCTTTTTATCTCTCGTTTGTCCTCTTTGGGATCTTTTGTTTGTCCTCTTTGGGATCTTTTCCTCACTTAAGGGCAACACTCTATGTTTTACATGAATAAAGAGAAGATCATCACACTTTATAGGAAGTACTACATATAAAGACAAGTGAAAACTAGCATGATGTATGCAAATGTATGCCTCTGCCAGTGTAGAGGGATATGCAATGATACTAGCGCGTCATGTAGCAATAATTGGGATAAGGCCCAAATATTATGCGGCTCTACGATCAAGCAAAAGCATGTATGACATGAAGATCAAGTCATGAGATGGTGGATGTTGCATGGCAATGTATCTCGGAAAGGCTATGGAAATGCCTTAATATGTAGGTATGGTGGTTGTTTTGAGGAAAGATATAATGAGGCTTATGTATAATAGAGCGTATCATGTCATGGGTTTGGATGCACCGGCGGAGTTTGCACCAAGTCTCAATGCGAGAAAGGGCGATGCACGGTACCGAAGAGGCTAGCAAAATATGGATTGTGGAAGTGCCAACAATCGAACACTCACATTAGTCCGAAGAACTCATACACTTATTATCGGTAACTCTCTATCTAGTTAGGAAATTCACAAGGAGACAAGTACCCCGAGGAGGAGTGTTTGGGGGTTTGATTATCCTTGCGCATCCTCGACTCATGGTAACGTGAGGGTACTCTATATATTCCAACCCCTCCAGAGGTTAGCGATCAATTTAGCAGCTAGAGTTCTCAACTAATTTTTAGTTTCTGAAAAACACACGGATTTCCCAAAGTACGACACCTATCACTAATAGGCTCAAGCTCTTGGCACCAATAGTCCAAACATTACTCAAATCAATACCTCAAAACTATTGCAAGTTACTACTATACTTAAATAGCAACCTCAATTACCTACTCATGCAAGACACACAACTCAGTGCAATGAGCCAACTCTCTAAACAATATAAGCATGATAACTCAAGAGATTTCCAAAATCAACCTAAATAAAAGCTCTTAAAAAGATAAGCATGAAAACTAAGAGCTAAGCATGACAGTAGCTATGGAAAGATAGAGAACACACAAAAAGGATAAGCATGAAAACCTATGTTGTGTTCTAGAGTGGAATCGAGCGTGTGTCTCTCCCAAACAATGTAGGCTAGGTTCCGACTTATTATGAACATCAAGCAAAACTAAAACAAATTAAAAAGCAAATAGAGGGACGCTCCAAGCATAGCACATAACATATGAAGTGATAAAAATATAGCATGGAGATGGACGAACTAATGATTGTTGGTAGAGAAGGGGATGCACGGGGGCATCCCCAAGCTTAGACGTTTGAGTCTCCTTGAATATTTCTTGGGGTTCATGGGTGCATCCCTAATCTTGAGCGCTTGACACTCCTGTATCTTCTTTCATCATCTCCCATCGCATACTTGAAAACTCCCTTCATACGAAACTCATCATAAGCTGATTAGAGTTGTTAGTACCCTTAATAAAATAATTCATTACCTGCTGGAAATAAATATTTTCATGAAAAGCTACTTCTTATCATGATTGTCAAAAGGTTTTTGCAAATAAAAAGCAAGCTTAGGATTCGCAAAACAATGAAAATACAAAACATGGAAGAATCTGTGAAAAATAGAACAACAGGTAGTAAATAATTTATTCAGGGCACTACTGCAACTCAAACCAAACAACTCAGAACATATGCCAGAAAAGAAATTGTATAGAGCATGCTTTCAATAAAATTCAGATCAAAAAGACAATCTGGTGATTTTTGGCAAATTTTTCCATCAAGCACACATAATCTGTTTCTGGACAACATGTTACAACTTCTAAACTTTCTTGCAATCGGAGGCTATAACTTGGCACAAAGCATAAAAATAAAGATACAATGATGTTGCTACAGTAGTAACAAACATAAAGACCACTAAAACAGAAAATATAAACAAATTGGGTTGCCTCCCAACAAGCGCTTTCTTTTATGCCTTTGAGTTAGGCATAATGCAAGAAGAAGGATCAAGATTCTCCAAGGTCATCGGAATTATAAAGACCTTCAAACGGATCCTCAACAAGTTCATCCTTATTTTTCCTAGGGAATTGGTACGTACCTTTCGCTTTCCCACGCAAGTGTATGCGTCCTTTACCTATATCAATGAAGCCTCTCATGGCTCGGAGGAAGTCCCTTCCAAGCACTATATTCCCTTTGTTGGGCTCCATGATGAAGAAATCAACCGTTTCATTCCTTTTAGAGAATGTAACCTGGACATCTTGTACCTTTCCCTGGATTTGAGAAATATCACCATTAGCATGTTCATGATAAGATGAAAAAAATTCCATGTCTAACCACAGACAATCATAAACAACTTTTGGCATAGTAGAAACCATGGATCCAATATCACAATAAGCAAGGAAGTCTTGGTTAGAGATGCTAATTCAAACAAAAGGTTCCCAGTCATCATCTACTTTCAAAACATGTTCCTTATCAACCATGGGTTTCTCTCTTTCTCTTAAGTCTAGAGCATCTATTTTCCCTTCAATGGCAGCAAGTCTATCTATAATAGTGTCATAACCATGATCATAAACAAGATTATTAGATAGACCATGTATAATATCAAGAGCTCTTGCCTCATCACACTCTAAGAAATCTCCTTTAGTTATAATATCAAGAGAGTGTTTGCACCATATAAAGAGACCATGAATTTTTTTTCTAAGCACAATTTTGATAGGTATCCGAGGCATAATTCTTTTGTGTGCTTCAGAAATTCTATCCCATGCTTCCTTCATATTTTCTCCATTCCTTTGATGGAAATCTAGGACCTCACATTCCTTCCAAGCATCAAACCTTAACATGCTTGACAACTAAAAGCAAAGTAACTATTTTTTGTGTGGTTTTTGGTATAAGACTCTAAAGCAAAAACTAAAAAGCAAACTAACAATTATAAAAGGCAAAGGTAAAGGATAGCGTGCAACTCCCCTATCTTGAAGACTGGAGTCCCCGGCAATGGCACCAAAAAACTTTGCTTCATGATGAGACGATGTATATACTTCTCGCACCTCGTTGGTTACCCCAAGTGGAAGGTTGAGATGTAGTCAGCAACAAGATTTCCCTCACACGAGAACTGTAAGGTTTATCGAACCAGGAGGACTCCTAGGATCAACAAGTTGGTGTCTTCCACCCTGGCGCTAGCACAAGACGTGGACCTGCACACACAACAAATAACTTTGCTCCCAACGAGTACATAGAGGTTGTCAATCTCTCCGGCCTTGTAGTTTGCAAAGGATCAAAACACAAGCAGGAAGGCAATAGTGATTGCAACGGAAACGTAAATAAAGCAGTAAATGATGGAGGTGTAAACAATGATGGTGATATGGACCAGAGTCACATGATGTTTACTAGTGATATCTTTCTCCGAGAAGACGATAAACAACTATGCCTGTGTAAACAAATCACAGTTGGGCAATTGAAAGAATTATGAATGCACCGCAATGCTAATTATGCTACTTGATATCTATCCAGAACATCTCGTCGGTATTAAGTTGCGGGCCCCACCCAAAGTGTAAACTCAAAGCAACAAACAACTTCATTAACGAACTATGCGTAAGGTAAACAATCCTTGCAACCGTGGTCACACGCACCGTTGTTTTCTCCCTGGTGGCAACAACACATCCCCTAGTCTCATGTTTCTGTCACTCAAGCTAGACATCGAGGGGCATGAACCCACAATCATGCATAACGCTCCCTCTTGGAGTTACAATCTACTACTCGACCAAAGCAATAAATAGCAACGGAGAACATGCATGAATCACTAAGGAACATAATATAAAAGGATAATCAAATATATAACTCATAACAATCTGAACATAATCCCATAATCCATCGGATCCCAACAAACCGAGCATGGCAATAGCAAGAGAATTACATAGATGACTTGATCATGTTGGGAAGCTCACAAGGACTAACCATTGAAGCACAAGATTGGAGAGAAGTCATCACATAGCTACTCATCATGGATCCATGGTCCAAGGAGGACTATGCTGCGACAACAAAAGTCCTTCCCTGGCGCTTAAGAATTCTTCTTGTTACTTCTCTGGTTTGCGTCGGTTTTTCCCTTGAAGAGGAAAGGTTGATGCAGCACAGGAGCAGTAAGAGGAAAGGTTTGAGAACCAAGGTATCGATCCAGAAGGAGGGCCTCGTCAAGTCCAAAGTACCTGCGCAAACACAAACAAGCTTGCACCCAACGCTTCAAAGGGCTTGTCAATCCCTTCAAGATTGTTTGCAAAGTGAGATCTGAAGGCGGAAAGAGCAACAAAGTAAAAAGTATAAGGCTGAAAATATGGTGTGGAGTAGACCCTGGGGGCCATAGTGTTCACTAGAGGCTTCTCTCATAATAGCAAATATCACGGTGGGTGAACAAATTACTGTCGAGCAATTGATAGAACCACGCAAAGTCATGACGATATCTAAGGCAATGATCATGCATATAGGCATCACGTCCGAGACAAGTAGACCGATACTTTCTGCATCTACTACTATTACTCCACACATCGACCGCTATCCAGCATGCATCTAGTGTATTGAGTTCATAACGAACAGAGTAACGCTTTAAGCAAGATGACATGATGTAGAGGGATAATCTCAAACCAATGATGAAAACCCCAACTTTTTACCCTTGATGGCAACAACACGATGCGTGCCTCGCTACCCCTTCTGTCACTAGGTGAGGTCACCGCATGGTATGAACCCAAAACTAAGCACTTCCCCCATTGAAAGAATCATAGATCTAGTTGGCCAGACAAAACCCACAACTCGAAGAGAATTACAAGGATATGAAATCATGCATAAGAAACTCAAATAAGATTCATAGATAATCTGATCAAAAATCCACAATTCATCGGATCTCGGTAAACACACCGCAAAAGAAGATTACATCGGATAGATCTCCATGAAGATCATGGAGAACTTTGTACTGAAGATCCAAGAGAGAGAAGAAGCCATCTAGTTACTAGCTATGGACCCGTATGTCTATGGTGAACTACTCACGCATCATCAGAGAGGTCATGGTGTTGATGAAGAAGCCCTCCGTATCCGAATCCCCCCTCCGGCAGGGCACCAGGACGTGCCCCAGATGGGATCTTGCGGAGACAGAAGCTTGCGGCGGCGGAAAAGTGATTTCGATCGTCTCTTGATATTTTTGGGAATATTTGGGAATATATAGGCGCAAGATCTAGGTCAGGGGACCTCCAGGGGGGCCACAAGCCTGGATGGCGCGACCCCCTGGCCGCGGGTTGGGGGCTTGTGGGGCCCCTGGGGATCTTCTGGCTTGGCGCCCAAGTTCTCCGATCTTCTTCCGTTCCAAAAAAATCTTTTCGGGGATTTTCTTCCGTTTGGACTCCGTTTCAAAATCTCCTCTGAAAGGGGTCAAAAACATGAAAAAAACAGGAACTAGCACTTGGCACTGAGTTAATAAGTTAGTCCCAGAAAATAAATTAGAAGCATGCAAAACATCCAAAGTTTGACAAGATAATAACATGAAACCATCAAAAATTATAGATACGTTGGAGACGTATCAGACTACTCACGACACGTCTCGGAAGCGTCCATGGCGGTGGAGAAGCTCCTGGAGGTCAATCCTCCCTCCGGCATGGTGCCGGGAAGAGGTCTCCTCACGCTCCTAATCTCGGAAGCGCTGCAGCAGCGGAACAATGGAGAAATTCGTGATTCTCGAAGTTGTGGAAGGGTTTCCTCTCGGGACTCTGAATATAGGCCAAAGGAGGGCACCGGAGGAGGTGGGGCCCACCCAGGCGGCATCCTGGCGTGGCCTAGGGCCTGGCCGCGCCAGCAGGTCGCCTGGCAGCCCATGCCCCCCTCTGGCCCATCTTCGGTGATCCGGAAGCTTCTGTTTTGCTGATTTTTTATATATTTTTCCTAAATTTTTTTGGGCTTTGGAAAATTGGGTAAAAGCCCTTGCAAAATAGAAATCAGTAGACAAAGACTGGCACTGGGTGCACTGAGTTAGTAGGTTAGTCCAAATATGTGTAAAATGATATTAAAGTGTAGCAAAACATATAACAATGTCACCCAAAAGATCATGGAACAAGCAGAAATTATAGATACGTTTGGGACATATCAGCGCCTTCCTTGCAGCATCCGCTTCGGCCCATGCGACTGGCTTCTTGGCGGCGGCATCATCTAATTCCACTGTCTTGGCGTCTTAGCTTATCGTAACGTGATAAGAAGGGATTTCTTGCCAAAGAATCAAGAATGAGGTGAAGAAAAGAGGAACGCGGTTACTCACCCAATGACGACGGGAACCGGACGTGTGCTGGGAATGGCCGGGCCGACTCTTCTTCGAGCCACCCCCACGACCCCAATGGGAGGCCCTGTTGCAGTTTGCTTGGAGGCCGGCTTGGCGGTAGCAGCCTGCTTGCCTTTCCGTCGTGCTCCTTCGCCGTTCACGGTCGGCTCGCGGATGGCTCGATGTTGCCCTCTCACGGGAGGGTTGGAGACGTCCTCTAGCTCTTCCAGGTCTTCCACGTCGACTACGCTGTGTAATGGAGGCGACACTTCATCATCGTTGGTCCAGTGAAGCAACCCAGACGCAAGAAAATCACCGGCCGTCTCAGTTCCCTCTGACTCCCCCACCCCCTCAACCTCTTCGGAGCCTATTGGTGAAGGTTCCACCTCGTTCTCATCCTCGATCTCGACGGGGTCCGACACCTCCACGTCTGCAGCCGACGGCTGGTAGGCTTGCAGACACGGGAACAACTGATGACATAGCCGGCGTCCGGCATCAAAAGTCGGATGGCATTCAAAAGAGAACAAGAAGCAATATTATGAAGAAACGTACCGTCGGGGCCAGATGGTCCCGGTCGTAAGGGGCCATGCCCCATTCCCACTCACCGCCGTCATCCATGGAGGCGGACGAGATCAAGTTCACCAGCTGCACTATCCTGCCAGCTCGCAGGTTCTTCATCGAGAGCCGACATGGGTCATGTCGGCTGCCCGTCTGACAAATCAAGTGTGGCCGGCGCTGCAGAGGCAGCATCCGGCGTACCACCATGGTTGCAAGAAGATCCTCGGCCGAAAGGCCTCGGGTGTTCAGAAGCTCGAGGTGGGCACATATCAGCTTCACCTCCGGGATCGACTTTGATAGCGACCTCTTCAAGTTCAGCTTCGCAGTCGGCGGAGTGATGACGAAGGGGGGCAAGTTGATGCAATCGTTCAGGGGATCCACATTCTTCACATAGAAGAATCGCTTCTGCCACTTCTTCACCGAATCGTGGAGAGGGAGCTTCGGGATGCCGGAGGCGGTCCTATGATGAACAAGGGCGACACCGCAAGGGGTCATCTTCATGACGCCGGGGACATCGGCCGACACCGATTGTTGCTTGAAGAAAATCAGTTGGCGCCATATGTCCAACCGGGGTTCGATCCCCAGGAATCCCTCACATAGGGTGACGAAGGCCGCCATCTGGAGGATGGCATTCGCTGCAAGGTGGTGCGGCTGCAGGCCGAAGTGTACCAGGAAGCGCGAGAAGAAATCGCCTGCTAGTAGTCCAAACCCGCGAAAGAAATGCTCGTTGAAGACCACCACTTCGCCATCTTTTGGGGTTGGAAATCCTTCTCCGCTGGGGAGGCGCACGGCGACGAGCTCGGCCAGTGGCAGCATACGGTGATGGCGGAGGACCTCGACGTGCCCCTCGGTGACGATGGTGCCTTCCCAGACGCCCCGGGACTTCGACTTCTTGGCGGCGTCTCGGGACATGGCGGAGCAGCGGCGAGAAGTGCTCGGGCTTCGTGAAACTCCGACGGCGAACGAAGAAGAAGATTCAAATGGTGCCTCTCTCTCTCTCTATCACTCTAGGAGGGAAGGGGCGCTAGAGCGGAACGGGTCGGGGGTGAATGGCCTCTTTGACCCCCCGCTCGTCCATTTAAATCAAGGAAGAGATCGTGGGGGAGGGGATCTGGTGCGCACAATTCCCACCCCTCTGGGCTATGCAGGAGCATTAATGCGATCCGTAATGCCAACCGTCGCCGCGTATCCACAAAGGATCCCGACGCGCGGGTCGAGGCTAGACATGGCGGGCCCCGTTGTGCAGGCCCAGTTCCGTCATGCGCGTGGCTTGTCAGGGTGCGGCTTCCAAATCCCAACACGCGGCGCACCAGTACTGCAAGCGAAGAAGCCGAGGCGTCTAACGGAAGCCGGTCGGCTCCCGGCCTGACCGTCTCCCATGCGTGGGCTCACATATAGCGGCTCCCTAGACCCGCGAGCCGGATACTCAAGTCGGCGAGGCCCTTCGCCTTGGGACGACAGACCTCCCCTGCTTGAGGGACTATTGACGGGGGGATAACCCTGGGGTAGGCTCAGCAAGCCTACTCCTGTGTACTTCAGTGTAGTGAGGGGTGAAAGCTTCCTCAACTATTGGCTCCTCCTGGTGGGCTATGAAGTCCTTGCCGACTAGAGGCGTAGGCGTCTACTCTATGGCCGGCTGGTTAGCCGCCAGCCGACTGAAGGGCACCTGTTGCATCAATCCCCAGGATGTGACGGGGGCCTCCGGTTAAAGGCGAAAGTACCTCAACACGGGTACGATGGAGAAGCATACGCATGGCTACAGTGGCGGCGGTCGTACCGCTAAGGGACACCGACTCTGACCCGTCAACCATGTACAGTACCCGCGCGCCAGTGCCCACTCCATTGCGTGGCCCCGCGTGGCTATAGTGGAGACGGCCGTACCGCTGACCATCGTCGGATCCCGCAAGATGATGTCTGTTGTACCGCACGCGCCCTGCATGGGGAACACACACCAATCCCATAGGCTAGCCGGTGGGTCCAAGGGCCAGATGGGAACTTGCAGTTGGGTGGTCCATCAAGCAACAAGACTAAACCTCAGCGGCCCCCCTGGCCGGCCTGAGAGGCTGCCAGCCGGCCCCCCACAATGTGCCCAGTATCCATTTTGTAGGCCGGAGGGGGGGGTCGTCTATAAAACCCCCTGGCCCTCCTCCATGCAAAGTGTCGGCCATTCTCACACACAAACACACACCACATAGGAGAGGCATATAATGAGCCGGCTGCTCCTTTTTCGTCCTTCACCGAAAAGCTCAAGGAGCATCTTCTAATCACTTGGTTCATCAACCACTCCGACAGGACTAGCGGTATTTGTTGGAAATATGCCCTAGAGGCAATAATAAATTAGTTATTATTATATTTCTTAGTTCATGATAATCGTTTATTATCCATGCTATAATTGTATTGAATGAAGACTTATATACATGTGTGGATACATAGACAAAACACTGTCCCTAGCAAGCCTCTAGTTGGCTAGCTAGTTGATCAAAGATAGTCAGGGTCTTCTGATTATGAACAAGGTGTTGTTGCTTGATAACTGGATCACGTCATTAGGAGAATCACGTGATGGACTAGACCCAAACTAATAGACGTAGCATGTTGATCGTGTCATTTTGTTGCTACTGTTTTCTGCGTGTCACGTATTTGTTCCTATGACCATGAGATCATATAACTCACTGACACCGAAGGAATGCTTTGTGTGTATCAAACGTCGCAACGTAACTGGGTGACTATAAAGATGCTCTACAGGTATCTCCGAAGGTGTTAGTTGAGTTAGTATGGATCGAGACTGGGATTTGTCACACCGTGTGACGGAGAGGTATCTCGGGGCCCACTCGGTAATACAACATCACACACAAGCCTTGCAAGCAATGTGACTCAGTGTAAGTTGCGGGATCTTGTATTGTGGAACGAGTAAAGAGACTTGCCGGTAAACGAGATTGAAATAGGTATGCGGATACTGACGATCGAATCTCGGGCAAGTAACATACCGAAGGACAAAGGGAATGACATACAGGATTATATGAATCCTTGGCACTGAGGTTCAAACGATCAGATCTTCGTAGAATATGTAGGATCCAATATGGGCATCCAGGTCCCGCTATTGGATATTGACCGAGGAGTCTCTCGGGTCATGTCTACATAGTTCTCGAACCCGCAGGGTGTGCACACTTAAGGTTGGACGTTGTTTTATGCGTATTTGAGTTATATGGTTGGTTACCGAATGTTGTTCGGAGTCCCGGATGAGATCACGGACGTCACGAGGGTTTCCGGAATGGTCCGGAAACGAAGATTGATATATAGGATGACCTCATTTGATTACCGGAAGGTTTTCGGAGTTACCGGGAATGTACCGGGAATGACGAATGGGCTCCGGGTGTTCACCGGGGGGGGGGGGGGGCAACCCACCCCGGGGAAGCCCATAGGCCTTGGGGGTGGCACACCAGCCCTTAGTGGGCTGGTGGGACAGCCCAAGAAGGCCCTATGCACCATAGGAAGACAATCAAAGAGAAAAAAAAGGAGGAGGTGGGAAAAAGGGGGAAGGACTCCTCCTTCCAAACCTAGTTGGATTCGGTTTGGAAGGGGAGGACTCCCCCCCTTGGCTCGGCCGAACCCCTTGGGGGTCCTTGGACCCCAAGGCAAGGCCCCCCCTCTTCCCCCTATATATACGGAGGTTTTAGGGCTGATTTGAGACAACTTTGCCACGGCAGCCCGACCACATATCTCCACGGTTTTACCTCTAGATCGCGTTTCTGCGGAGCTCGGGCGGAGCCCTGCTGAGATAAGATCATCACCAACCTCCGGAGTGCCGTCATGCTATCGGAGAACTCATCTACCTCTCCGTCTCTCCTGCTGGATCAAGAAGGCCGAGATCATCGTCGAGCTGTACGTGTGCTGAACGCGGAGGTGCCGTCCGTTCGGCACTAGATCGTGGGACAGATCGCGGGACGGTTCGTGGGGCGGATCGAGGGACGTGAGGACGTTTCACTACATCAACCGCGTTTCTTAACGCTTCTGCTATGCGATCTACAAGGGTACGTAGATCAAATATCCCCTCTTGTAGATGGACATCACCATGATAGTTCTTCGTGCGCGTAGGAAACTTTTTGTTTCCCATGCGACGTTCCCCAACAGTGGCATCATGAGCTAGGTTCATGCGTAGATGTCTTCTCGAGTAGAACACAAAAGTTTTTGTGGGCGGTGATATGCATTTTGCTGCCCTCCTTAGTCTTTTCTTGATTCCGCGGTATTGTTGGATTGAAGCGGCTTGGACCGACATTACTGGTACGCTTATGAGAGACTGGTTTCATCACTACGAGTAACCCCGTTGCTCAAAGATGACTCGCAAGTGTCAGTTTCTCCAACTTTAGTTGAATCGGATTTGACCGAGGAGGTCCTTGTATAAGGTTAAATAGCAATTCATATATCTCCGTTGTGGTGTTTGCGTAAGTAAGATGAGATCCTACTAGATACCCCTGGTCACCACGTAAAACATGCAACAACAAAATTAGAGGACGTCTAACTTGTTTTTGCAGGGTATGCTTGTGATGTGATATGGCCAACGATGTGATGTGATATATTGGATGTATGAGATGATCATGTTGTAATAGATAATATCGACTTGCACGTCATTGGTACGGCAACCGGCAGGAGCCATAGGGTTGTCTTTAAACTAACGTTTGTGCTTGCAGATGCGTTTACTATTTTGCTAGGGTGTAGCTTTAGTAGTAATAGCATGAGTAGCACGACAACCCCGATGGCAAGACGTTGATGGAGATCATGGTGTGGCGCCGGTGACAAGAAGATCGTGCCGGTGCTTTGGTGATGGAGATCAAGGAGCACGTGATGATGGCCATATCATGTCACTTATGAATTGCATGTGATGTTAATCCTTTTATGCACCTTATTTTTCTTAGAACGACGGTAGCATTATGAGGTGATCTCTCACTAAAATTTCAAGATGAAATTGTGTTCTCCCCGACTGTGCACCGTTGCTACAGTTCGTCGTTTCGAGACACCACGTGATGATCGGGTGTGATAGACTCAACGTTCACATACAACGGGTGCAAAATAGTTGCACACGCAAAACACTCGGGTTAAGCTTGACGAGCCTAGCATGTGCAGACATGGCCTCAAAACACATGAGACCGAAAGGTAGAGCATGAATCGTATAGTTGATATGATTAGCATAGAGATGCTTACCACTGAAACTATTCTCGACTCACGTGATGATCAGACTTGAGGTGGTGGATTTGGATCATGTACCACTCAAATGACTAGAGAGATGTACTTTTTGAGTGGGAGTTCTTAAGTAATATGATTAATTGAACTAATTGTCATGAACATAGTCTAATGGTCTTTACGAATTACGATGTAGCTTGCGCTATAGCTCTACTGTTTTTATATGTTCCTAGAGAAAATTTAGTTGAAAGTTGATAGTAGCAAACTTTGAAGAGGATTGTCCTCGTTGCTGCGCAGAAGGCTTACGTCCTTAATGCACCACTTAGTGTGCTGCACCTCGAGCGTCGTCTGTGGATGCTGTGAACATCCGACATACACGTTTCTGATGACTACACGATAGTTCAGTGCAAAATACTTAATGGCTTAGAAGCAAGGCGCCGAAGACGTTTTGAAACGTCACGGAACATAAGTGATGTTCTAAAGAGATGAAATTGTGATTTCATGCTCGTGCCCTTGTTAAGAGGTACGAGACCTCCGACAAGATTCTTTGTCCACAAAGTAAAGGAGAAAAGCTCAACCGTTGAGCGTGTGCTCAGATTGTCTGAGTACGACAATCGCTTGAATCAAGTGGGGGTTAATCTTCCAGATGAGATAGTGATAGTTCTCGAAAGTCACTGCCACCAAGCTGTGAGAGCTTCGTGATGAACTATAACATATCAAGGATAGATACAATGATCTTTGAGTGATTCGCGATGTTTGACACTGCGAAAGTAGAAATCAAGAAGGAGCGTCAATAGTTGATGGTTAGTAAAACCACTAAGTTTCGAGAAAGGCTAGGGCTAGAAAGGATACTTCGTGAAACGGCAAAACAGTTGGTGCACTAATGAAGAGACCCAAGATTAAACCCAAACCTGAGACTAACTGCTTCTGTAATGAGGGGAACAATCACTGAGGTGGAGCAACTCTAGATACTTGGTCGATAAGTAGGCTGGCAAAAGTCGAAAGAAGTATATTTGATATACATGACGTGTACTTTATTAGTACTCCTAGTAGCATGAGGGTATTGGATACCGGTTCAGTTGCTAAGTGATTAGTAACACGAAATGATAGCTACGGCATAAACGGGGACTAGCTAAAGGCGAGGTGACGATACGTGTTGGAAGTTTTTCCAAGATTGATATGATCAAAACATCGCACGCTCCCTCTACCATCGGGATTGGTGTTAAACCTAAATAATTTTTATTTGGTGCTTGCGTTAAGCATGAACATGATTGGATCGTGTTTATTGCAATACGATTATTCATCTAAAGAGAATAATGGTTACTCTATTTGCTTGAATAATCACCTTCAATGGTTTATTGAATCTCGATCATAGTGTTACACATGTTCATGATATTGGTGCCAAAAGACACGAGGTAATGATGATAGTACCACTTACTTGTGGCACTGCCGCTTGAGTCATGTTGGTATAAATTGCATGAAGAGGCTCCATGCTGATGGATCTTTATACTCACTTGATTTTGAATCACTAGTGACATGCAAATCATACCACATGAGCAAGGCCTTGCTTTTCATTGAGATGAAACAAGATAGTAACTTGTTGGAAGTGATACATTTTGATGTATGCAGTCCAATGGGTGCTGAGGCACGCAGTGGATATCATTATGTTCTTACTTCAATGAAGATTTGAGCAGATACAAGAGTATTTGCTTAATGAATCACAAGTCTGAAATATTGAAAAGTTCAATTCTGTTTCAGAGTGAAGTTCGTCGTAACAAAAGGATAAACTATCTACAATATGATCATAGAAATGAATATCTGAGTTACGAGTTTTGGTACGCTGTTAAGACAATGTGGAAATTGTTTCGCAGTTCATGCCACCTGGAACATCATAGTGTGATGATGTGTCTGAACGTCATAGCCACGCACTATTTGGTATAGTGCATACTATGATGTCTCTTATCGAAATACCACTATCGTTTATGGGTTATGCATTAGAGACAACCACATTCACTTTAAAATAGGGCACCGCGTATTTCCGTTGAGCTGACACAGTATAGACTGAGGTTTAGAGAAATCTAAACTATCGTTTCTTGAAAGTTTGGGGCTTCGACACTTATGTGAAAAAGTTTCAGTCTGATAAGCTCGAAGCCAAAGCGGATAAATGCATCTTCATAGGATATCCAAAATAGTTGGGTACATCTCCTATCTCAGATCCGAAAGCAAAGTGTTTGTTTCTAGAAATGGATCCTTTCTCGAGGAAAGGTTTCTCTCGAAAGAATTGAGTGGGAGGGTGGTAGAACTTGATGAGGTTATTGAACCGTCACTTTGACCAGTGTGTAGCAGGGCGCAGGAAGTTGTTCCTGTGGCCCCTACACCAATTGAAGTGAAAGCTGATGAGGGTGATCATCGAGCATCGGATCAAGTTACTACAAACCTCGTAGGTTGACAAGGTCGCGTACTACTGCAGAGTGGTACGGTAACCCTGTCTTGGAGGTCATGTTGTTGAGCAACAGTGAACCTACGAGTTATGGAGAAGGAATGGTGGGCCTGGATTCCGACAAATGGCTTGAGGCCATGAAATCCGAGAGAGGATCCATATATAAAACAAAGTGTAGACTTTGGAGGAACTACTTGATGGTAGTAAGACTGTTGAGTAAAGATGGATCTTTGTAAGGAAGACAGACGACGATGGTGATAAGTTACTATTAAGAAAAGCTCGACTTGTCGCAAAGATGTTTCTGACAAGATCAAACACTTGACTATGATGAGACTTTCTCACTCGTAGCGATGCTAAAAGTCTGTTGGAATTATGTTAGTAGTTGCTGCTTTATTTATGAAATATTGCACATAGGATGTCAAAACATTGTTTCCTCAACGATTTCCTTGAGCAAACATTGTATGTGATACAACCAGAAGGTTTTGTCGATCCTAAAGATACTAACAAGTATGCAAGCTCCAGTGATCCTTCAATGGACTGGTGCAAGCATCTTGGAGTTGGAATATACACTTTGATGAGGTGATCAAAGATTTTGGGTTTGTACAAGGTTTATGAGAAACTTGTATTTCCAAAGAAGTGAGTGGGAGCACTATAGAATTTCTGATAAGTATATGTGGTTGACATATTGTGGATCAGAAGTAATGCAGAATTTCTGTAAACCATACAAGGTTGTTTGAAAGGAGTTTTCAAAGGAATACCTGGATTGAGCTACTTGAACATTGAGCATCAAGATCTATGGAGATAGATCAAAACGCTTAATAGAAGTTTCAACAAAATGCATGCCTTGATAAGTTTTGAAGGAGTTCAAAATAGATCAGCAAAGAAGGAGTTCTTGGTTGCGTTGTGAGGTGTGAATTTGAGTAAGACTCAAAACCCGACCACGGCAGAATAAAGAGAATAGACGAAGGTCGTCTTCTATGCCTTAGCCATAGACTCTAAAGTATGCCATGCTGAGTACCGCACCTGATGTGTGCCTTGCACTCTGTTGAGAGGTACAGAGAGTGATCCATGATTGAATCACTAGCAGCGGTCAAAATTTATCCTTAGTAACTGATAGACTAAGGAATTTTTCTCGATTATGGAGGTGGTTAAAGAGTTCATCGTAAAGGGTTACGTCGATGCAAGCTTTGACACTAATCTGAATAACTATGAGTAGTGAAACGGATTCGTATAGTAGAGTAGATATTTGGAGTATTTCCGAATAGCACATAGTAGCAGCATCTATAAGATGACATAAAGATTTGTAAAGAACAAATGGACCTGAAAGTTTCAGAACCGTTGACTAAAACCTCTCTCACGAGCAAGACGTGATCAGACCCCATAAATATATGGGTGTTGGATTCGTTGGAATCACATGGTGATGCGAACTAGATTATTGCCTCTAGTGCAAGTGGGAGACTGTTGGAAATATGCCCTAGAGGCAATAATAAATTAGTTATTATTATATTTCTTAGTTCATGATAATCGTTTATTATCCATGCTATAATTGTATTGAATGAAGACTTATATACATGTGTGGATACATAGACAAAACACTGTCCCTAGCAAGCCTCTAGTTGGCTAGCCAGTTGATCAAAGATAGTCAGGGTCTTCTCATTATGAACAAGGTGTTGTTGCTTGATAACTGGATCACGTCATTAGGAGAATCACGTGATGGACTAGACCCAAACTAATAGACGTAGCATGTTGATCGTGTCATTTTATTGCTACTATTTTCTGCGTGTCACGTATTTGTTCCTATGACCATGAGATCATATAACTCACTGACACCAGAGGAATGCTTTGTGTGTATCAAAGGTTGCAACGTAACTGGGTGACTATAAAGATGCTCTACAGGTATCTCTGAAGGTGTTAGTTGAGTTAGTATGGATCGAGACTGGGATTTGTCACTCCGTGTGACAGAGAGGTATTTCGGGGCCAACTCGGTAATACAACATCACACACAAGCCTTGCAAGCAATGTGACTTAGTGTAAGTTGCGGGATCTTGTATTATGGAACGAGTAAAGAGACTTGCCGGTAAACGAGATTGAAATAGGTATGCGGATACTGACGATCGAATCTCGGGCAAGTAACATACCGAAGGACAAAGGGAATGACATACAGGATTATATGAATCCTTGGCACTGAGGTTCAAATGATAAGATCTTCGTAGAATATGTAGGAACCAGTATGGGCATCCAGGTCCCGCTATTGGATATTGACCGAGGAGTCTCTCGGGTCATGTCTACATAGTTCTCGAACCCGCAGGGTGTGCACACTTAAGGTTGGACGTTGTTTTATGCGTATTTGAGTTATATGGTTGGTTACCGAATGTTGTTCGGAGTCCCGGATGAGATCACGGACGTCACGAGGGTTTCCGGAATGGTCCGGAAATGAAGATTGATATATAGGATGACCTCATTTGATTACCGGAAGGTTTTCGAAGTTACCGGGAATGTACCGGGAATGACGAATGGGCTCCGGGTGTTCACCGGGGGGGGGGGGCAACCCACCCCGGGGAAGCCCATAGGCCTTGGGGGTGGCACACCAGCCCTTAGTGGGCTGGTGGGACAGCCCAAGAAGGCCCTATGCACCATAGGAAGACAATCAAAGAGAAAAAAAGGAGGAGGTGGGAAAAAGGGGGAAGGACTCCTCCTTCCAAACCTAGTTGGATTCGGTTTGGAAGGGGAGGACTCCCCGCCTTGGCTCGGCCGAACCCCTTGGGGGTCCTTGGACCCCAAGGCAAGTCTCCCCCTCTTCCCCCTATATATACGGAGGTTTTACGGCTGATTTGAGACAACTTTGCCACGGCAGCCCGACCACATATCTCCACGGTTTTACCTCTAGATCGCGTTTGTGCGGAGCTCGGGCGGAGCCGTGCTGAGATAAGATCATCACCAACCTCCGGAGCGCCGTCACGCTGCCGGAGAACTCATTTACCTCTCCGTCTCTCTTGCTGGATCAAGAAGGCCGAGATCATCGTCGAGCTGTACGTGTGCTGAACGCGGAGGTGCTTTCCGTTCGGCACTAGATCGTGGGACGGATCGCGGGACGGTTCGCGGGGCGGATCGAGGGACGTGAGGACGTTCCACTACATCAACCGCGTTTCTTAATGCTTCTGCTGTGTGATCTACAAGGGTACGTAGATCAAATATCCCCTCTCGTAGACGGACATCACCATGATAGGTCTTCGTGCGCGTAGGAATTTTTTTGTTTCCCATGCGACGTTCCCCAACAGTATTATCTCCCACGGAGAGCCCTGAACCTGGGTACATCGTGCGTCTTGCATTGCTAGCTACCAATCTCGTTCCCGAAGCCCGCCGGTGTCCCTTCGGTCCCAACCAGTCTTGATAAGCCTACCCATGGCATCTGTCATGAGAAAACGACGACACCCGCTTTCCATTAAATGTCTACATCCGCCGCCACCACACCCCACCTCTCGTCGGTCCAATCCCGTGTCTCCACCTCCTCGCCTCCAAACAACGACGAGGACCCGAGATCCATGGCAACAGTGGCTGCAGCGGGCCGATGAAAGTTGATCCTAGCCGCTACGACATGCCTCTATTGCTTGGGCCATGGAGATGCCTTGTCATCTGGAGATTCGGAGCAGCACCAGCTGGACGAGGAGAGGGCAATGACCGTAACCTGCGGGAGGCCCAAGTTCGACCTTGCCGGTCACGACGACGCCCCTCGCAAGGTCCATCCCTGCTTTCCCCCTCTTCTCTTCTATCCTTCCTTCCTTCCTTCTCTCTCCCACCCGCAAGTGATGTTTTTGATGTGTATGTTGTTTACTGACAATTGGTTGTGTGGTATAGTATACCAGTGTGCAATTTTTATTTGATGCAAAACTTGTGTAAGTTAGATGTACTCATTTTTGTTGCTATTAGGATAACATAGCAAAGCTTACATTGAGTAAAAAAATTCTCTATAAAACAAATTTTGGCCATGCCTATATTTTGAGATAGAGGTAGTACTTGTTAGTTCTTACCATGACTAGCTTAACGAGTGGTCGGTATTCTAGAAAACAAATTCCTGCATATGTTCGTACATGTGTTCCTATCTAAATTAATGTTGGATGTTTTTTGGTTTGCGGGTTACATTCAAAACACTTTTTTGCAATATATGTTGGTATATGGTGTTGCTGTAATTGCACTTTGGGTTCCAATGAAATTCTTGTATTTTTCAATCCTAAATACGTGTCAAAAGGTGTTAACAATATGCTAACTTCTGTTAGATGATTTTTGCAGGTCTATCTCATGGATACCTAGATTTTGTATGTAGATTTCTCAACACCCGGATTTATGTCGACATTCTTACATAGGTCCACTACTGTCTCCTTCATAGCCTGTTGGTTCTATTTTTACTATATATCTTTTTTGTTCTAAGTTTTAACTCTCAAATGTCAACAATATGTAGATATTGTTCTTCAGGGTATATCCAATTTCTTAGTGCTACTAGACAAATGTAAAAGTAGCTCCTTATTTCTCAACACATAACTATCTTGTCCACTAGACATATGATAATTGAATGAAGCTTGTGCGTATGATAATTGAGTGAATCTTGTATTATAATTGTATGATATTTTTTTTATCTTCATAACTTCATAAAGGATCACTCGACATATGATAATTTAATGAATCTTGTGCACAACAGTATGTATTGTATCCCTTTGTCTGACAAGTTTTTTTTCTTCTATTTCTTGTCTAAATATGCTAGGTAAGATGTTGTATCGGGATATTTGGTGCTGCCCATCACAATTAGCACAACATGATAATTTCCATCAAGAGGACCCATGGAAACAAAACAAGTTGAACTAAATGTTCTATTTGTGTGAAAAGCCTGTATTATTTCCTAATTTGCTGATTAATATATTTAGTTAATATATGTTGTAAATTATCATTTCATGGAGGATTTTGTAAACTGCTATGTTGTACATACATGCGGATGACAATATATTGATTCATATGTGCATGTATGACACTTAATACCTTCTCTTGCCAAAATAGGCATTTAAATTTGTGTAATACATTATTCTTAAAAATGTACATGAAAATTGGGCTGAATAAAATAGGCTTGTTAGACGAACTAAATTTAAATTCTGCCAATATCCATGACGAACTGTGTGACGAAAATCAGTGTCCATGTAGGTTGCCATGCCATTCCAGTTGGTTAATTGTAAATCCCACGTGGCTTCGATACATGACGATTTGTTCGGTCATGAAAATTTGGGCCTTGGGTGGGCTTGTGGTAGAGCCATGATGGACAAGATCCGTCATGGACGTCCCGATGTGAAATTACGATGCGTGATACATGAAGGATTTCAAATCCGTCATGTATGGCAACCCAGGAAAGTTTTGGCATCACCTTTGACACATTACTACCGTCACATATTAACAGATTTTTTGTAGTGATTAAATAAAAGTTTTAGAGGACAACTGATTCAATTTTATTCATATGCGTCGACGGCAACACTTGTGGTGTATTGAACGAGGGGTTGGCCTGTAAGCCGGAGGCCCGTCAATGGGACGACCATAAGGCCCAACAAGCCAAGGTGTGGCATGGGCCTCTCGTCCCATGGGAAGCTTTGGTCCAATCTTCATCTTGGCATGTAAGTCAACAAGCCCTCACCTGATCAGGGCTATATGCCGGTTAGCAAACGAGGTAACTCTAGGACACGCCCCCCTTTACAAGGCGAGACATAGGGGTAGTTTGGCGCATCTGTGTTGATGCAATGCCTTGTCCCTTGGGTTTTTGAGATTGTTGTCAGAAACAGTAAGGGACTGGTATGTTTGCTAGTGCACACATAGAGAAATAGTCTCCGGTGTACTGATCTGCAATCTCTAGCGTTAGCTAGACGAATGCTTATGACAACAAACCTTCTCCTGCAACGGCATCAGAAGAATGCTGAAAGCACTCCCCAGTAATGAAAGTAGAAGAATGTTTTTGATGGTCCACCAGCGCGTGGGTTCGCAACAGTTTTCGAGGGTAGAGTATTCAACCCAATTTGTTGATCGCCTAAAGGAGGTGAGAGAATACTCTCGAGTATTAGCAGCTGAATTTGTCAGATTCAACCACAACTGAAAGATTAGTATCTGCAAGCACAATAGTAACAACAAAGTAACGAGTAACGACCGTGTAACGAGCAATAGCAGCGGCAAGGAACATCGGTAGTGACAGCAGTAGCAAGTAGCAGCAGTAGCAAGCGACAGTAATAGCAACAGTAGCAGCAGAGCAAGACAAGTAACATCAGTAGCAACAGTAGAAGCGGCAGCTGCAGAGCAAGACAAGTACCAACAGTAGCAACAGTAGTAGCAGAAGCAGAGCAAGACAAGTAACATCAGTTGTAGGACAAACTCGTAGGCAATGGGTCGGTGATTTGTTTGGATGATATTCATCATGCAACAGCTATAACACGGAGAGATATATGGGTAGCTCCGTCAATGTGATGTAGGCATGCATTCCGTGTGTCGTCATACGTGCTTAGGGAAAAGAACTTGCATGACATCTATTGTCCATCCCTCCCGTGGCAGCGGGGTCCAAAAGGAAACTACGGGATATTAAGGTTCTCCTTTTAATAAAGAACCGGACCAACGCATTAGCACTTGGTGAACACATGAACTCCTCAAACTATGGTCATCACCGGGAGTGGTTCCGGTTATTGTCACTCCGGGGTTGCCGGATCATAACACATAGTAGGTAACTAGAACTTGCAAGATCGGATCTAAAACACACATATATTGGTGACAACATAATAATTTTAGATCTGAAATCATGGCACTCGGGCCCTAGTGACAAGCATTAAGCATGGCAAAGTAGTAGCAACATCAATCTCAGAACATAGTGGATACTAGGGATCAATCCCCATCAAAACTAACTCGATTACATGATAGATCTCATCCTACTCATCACCGCCCAGCGAGCCTACGAATAGATTACTCACGAACGACGAAGAGCTTCATGGAATTGGAGAGGGAAGAAGGTTGATGATGATGATGGCGACGATTTCCCCTCTCCGGAGCCCAAGACGGACTCCAGATCTGCCCTCCAGATGAAAACAGGCAGTGGCGGCGCCTCCGTATTGAAAACGCGACGAAAACTTCTCTTTTTTATTTTTTCTGGGATGAAAGGCAACTTATAGAGCTGGAGTTGGGGGCGGCAGGTGCGTGTGGGCCCCACAAGCCTGCCCACCGCCACTAGGGGGTGGCGGCGGAGGAGGGGCTTGTGGCCCACTGGCACACCCCCTGAGGTGGAATTTGGTCCAGATATTTTTGATATTTTCCAAAACTGCTCCCCGTAAATTTTCAGGACGTTTGGAGAACTTTGATTTCTGCACAAAAATAACACCAAGGCAATTCTTCTGAAAACAGCGTCACTCCAGGTTAGTTCCATTCAAATCATGCAAATTAGAGACCAAAACAAGGGCAAAAGAGTTTGGAAAAGTAGATACGATGGAGACGTATCAACTCCCCCAAGCTTAAAACCTTGCTTGTCCTCAAGCAACTCAGTTGACAAACTGAGAGAGAAAGAAAAACTTTGACAAACTCTGTCTGATCTTGTTGTTGCAACTATGTCTAACTCATAACCAGAATTTCAGCAAGATCACAAGTTAACCAGATAAGCAAATGAGACAAAGGTCTCACGGTAGACTAATATCAATGGCATAATCAGCTAACGAGCAAATAATAATGTGTTTCAAATACCAACACTTCAATCAAAACAAGCATGAAGCAATATGAATAGGTGGTATGTCGCTAGCTCTTTCTAAGACCGCAAAACATAAATGCAGAGCACTTTCAAAGATCAAGGGCTGACTAAACATTGTAATTCATAGCAACGAAGATCCAGTCATAGTCATACTCTTTAGCAATCAAAAGCAAATCATAAAAATGACAGAGGTGCTCTCTAATTGGTGCTTATATAAGAGGAGGATGACTCAACAGGAAAATAAATAGACGGGCCCTTCGCAGAGGGAAGCATTGATTTGCAGAGGTGCCAGAGCTCAAGCTTTGAAAACACAGATAATAATTTTGGGTGGCATGCTTTCATTGTCAACGCAATGACCAAGAGTTCTCAATATCTTCCATGCTACTCATGCTATAGGCGGTTCCCAAACAGAAAAGTAAAGTTTTAACTCCCCCACCACCAATCAATCACACTCCATGGCTAGCCGAATCCTCGGGTACCGTCCATACTAACATCAATCTGGGGGGAGTCTTGTTTTACAATTATGTTTTCGGTTTAAGCGTGGAACTGGGCATCCCAAATACCGGCCCCTTTCTCGTGAATGACTGTGAATAAACACATGTCGACGATGACACTCCTAGCATGGAAGATACCAATAGCCCTCTGTCACCACATGAGAGGTTTAGGCATGCAAAACATATTATTTCTTGAAGGTTTAGAGAATGGCACATGCAAATTTACTTGCAACGGTAGGTAGATACCGCAAATAGGTAGGTATGTTGGACTCTCATGGAAAAACTTTTGGGTTTATGGAAGTGGATGCCCAAGCAGTATTCCCGCTTAGTACAAGTGAAGGCTAGCAAAAGACTGGGAAGCGACCAACTAGAGAGCAACAACAGTCATCAAGATGCAATGAGTTTGACTAACATTGAATGCAAGCATGAATAGGATATAAATCACCATGAACACGAACATCATAGAGGCTATGTTGATTTTGTTTCAACTACATGCATGAACATGCGCCAAGTCAAGCCACTTGAAACATTCAAAGGAGAATACCATCCTATCATACTACATCATAGTCATCTCAAAATCTATGTTGGCATTCAAGACAAACCATTATAAGCTCCCAGCTAAATAAGCATGGCATTAGAAACTATGATCTCTAAGTTGTCATTGCAAACATGGTTCTCTCACAACAAAGCTAAATCTGGGTCGACAAGCTAGTCATATTTACAAAAACAAAATAGATAGAGTTCATACCAGCTTTTCAGTCTCAGTCACTTCATCATATATCATCATTGTTGCCTTTCATTTGCACGATCGAACAATGTGAACAATAATAAGTGCATTGGACTAAGCTGAATCTGCAGGCAAACACAAAGGAAAAGACAAAGTAATATGGCTCTTTGAAAGCTAAACAGGTAAGCATGCAAGAACCAATAAGCATTGTAACCAATATCTTCTACCTTGACACAAAGAAAAAGAAAGCTATTTACACGGGAAAGCTCCCAACAAGCAAAAGAAGAAATCAAAATCTTTTGGGGTTTTCTCAAAAGGACACAAAACAGGAAAACAAGAAAACAAAAATAAACTAGCATGGATAATACAGTGGCAAAGTGTAAACACCGGCTAACAAAGTGAAAGCATGAGCATGAATATAAAGTCGGTGAGAACACGTACTCCCCCAAGCTTAGGATTTTGGCCTAGCTTGGTCTACTCCCAAGGTGATCCTGGCGAAACCCAAAGTCATAATGGGTGTTATACGGGAGTGCTGCAGCCACTGCGTGAATAGCTGCCTCACGAAGTCGAGCAGCAGTCGCCTCCCTCTCATAATCCTCTGCCTCTCCTATGGTTATGTAGTATCTTCGTTTTACCTGAAAGTCAAAGAAAGCAGAAGCAGGAAGGGTAATATGGAAAACACGCTGCTGGTTAAATATCAAGCGGTATAGGAGGGATCCATGATCTCTCTCACGGAACTGGTAGCGTGTTAGAGCGACACGATCAAGGTAGGCTGTACGGAGAGGAGGGTCTTTTGGACGGATGGATACCCCAAGAAAAATTGCTAAGCGTGTAGCATAAAATCCACCAAATAAATCCCCCTCACTGGCATTTTTATTCAGCCTCCTTGCTATAATAGCTCCCATATTAAAGCTCCTGTCACCTGTTACTGCGCTCTTAAGGATACTAAGGTCGGAAGCGCATAGGTGACAATGTGCACCCTTGTCGTTAATGCACCTACCTATGAAGAGGGCAAGGTAGTGCAAGGTAGGGAAATGGATGCTTCCTATGGTGGCTTGCGTGATATCTCTGGTTTCTCCAACAGTTATAGTGGAGAAAAAGTCTCTGACCGAAGACTTAGGAGGATCATTAACACTACCCCCATCGGGTATCTTGCAAATCCTATTGAAATCCTCCAGATCCACAGTATATGATTTATCGTACAGGTCAAACAGTATGGATGATTCACGACCAGCTAAAAATTTAAATCTACGCACGAAAGAGGCAGTGAGCATAGCATTTTTTCACATTTATCTGAGAGGGATTCTTCTAACCCGGCATTGCGGACAAGTGCATCAAACTCATCCTTGAAGCCTGCTTCGATCATGAACTCATCGGAAGGCCATTCACATGGTTGCACCGGTGCGTCCCTTAGTTGAAAAGGTTCGGGCTCCCGAAAAGAGAGATGAGGACCCTTCTTACTTGAGGAACCACCATGAAACTTCCTCCTGAACATAATTTCCTTTTGCTGAAATTTTTGAAGTTCAAGAGAAAAGTGAATAAAGACCCACCATACCTTGTAGCAACTACTCCTACTAGTACCTAGAGACCGTATCACGCGCTAAAACTACTTGGGACCAGCTAAAATCAACATTTCTAGCTCAAGAACAGGGTCACCAAGGTAGCAAGAATACGCAAAGGATAAAGCACTAGAGAAAAAACTAATTGGACCAATGGAGGAGTCACTTACCAAGGAGTAATTTCCCCAAAACAGTTCGGAGAATGGTGCTTTGAGCAAGGAGATCGAAAATCACAGCCAAATGAGCAAGACCATGGGTTTGAGCTGCGAAACAATTTTTTCTGGAGGTGGAAGAAGAGGCTGGGAGCTGGAATGAGTGGAGGGGGTGCCTGTGGGCCCCACAAGCTTGCACCCCGCCACCAGGGGGGTAGGTGGCTGTGGGGGGGGGGGGCTTGTGGCCCACTGGTCAGACCCCCAAGCCAGCTCTCAGGCCCATAAATTTTCAAAAATTCCAGAAAAAATCATACTAAATTTTCAGGACCATCGGAGAACTTTTATTTTCGAGGTATTTTTCTCCGGGACGCTAAAACAGAAAACAGGAAAAACTAAACTAATTCTATCATTTTTCTTCTAAGCAACAGAAAAGGAAAGCTCAAAACAGAGGTATGTGTCTCTGTGATTCATCTGTTTCATGGTCATCGAAAGAAATCCGTCAATGGGATTGATCAAGTCCTTATGACAAAACTTTCTCGAATCGCAAGAGAGAACGGAGAATTTTTGAATAGCCACTAAGTCACCTCAATGGGGATATGAATCTCCCCAACAAGCAAATCATACTTCATCTTGACACAAGGAATAGGGCATTCAAAGCTCCCAATAAGAATCAATGAAGTGTTTTCGATAGCATTGATGCAATGTACTTGATATCGTTTCTTCGAAAAGTGCACTGTGTTGTCATTACCGTTGACATGGAAAGTGACATTGCCTTTGTTGCAATCTATAACAGCCCCTGCAGTGTTTAAAAAGGGTTTTCCGAGGATGATAGCCATGGCATCGTCCTCAGGAATATCCAAGATAACAAAGTCTATTAAGATAGTGGTATTAGCAACCACAACAGGCACATCCACGCAAATGCCGATAGGGAAAGCACTTGATTTGTCGGCCATTTGCAGAGAAATTTCAGTGGGTGTCAACTTATCCAATTCAAGTCTATGATAAAGAGAAAGCGGCATAACACTAACACCGGCTCCAAGGTCACATAAGGCAGTTCTTACGTAGTTTCTTAGGAGTTCCACCCTTGAAAGTATAGTTGGCAAGCATGGTGGAGATCTCAAGATCCGGTAGCTTCCGTTTATTAGTCACGATATCTTTAATGTACTTGGCATACGGAGACATCTTGAGCATATCAGTTAACCGCATCTGCAGAAAGACGGGTCTTATCATCTCAATGAAGCGCTCAAAATCCTCATCATCCTTTTTCTTGGATGGCTTAGGAGGAAAGGGCATAGGTCTCTGAACCCATGGCTCTCTTTCTTTACCATGCTTCCTAGCAGTGAAGTCATTCTTGTCGTATCTCTTAGGTTGTGGATTATCAGGATTAACCGTAGGTTCAATCTCCACATCCTCATCATGGCTAGGTTGAGCATTCTTATGAACATAACTGTCCATATTGTCACCAGGTTCATGTTCATCACCAGATTGTGTTTCTGCATCAGATGCAGAGATATCATTAGGTTCTTCAGGTGTGACAGTATTTGGTGAACTGGCGTGCAGGTTTCTATCATCCTTCTTCTTCTCCTTAGGATGACTAGGTGTATGAGCATTGATTCCTTGAGAATCTTGATCAATTCTCTTAGGATGACCTTCAGGATACAAAGGTTCCTGAGTCATTTTGCCTCCTCTAGTAATGACTCTGACAGAGTTGTCATTTAGTTCATTGAGCAGGTCATTCTGAGCTTTAAGTACTTGTTCTACCTGAGTAGTAATCATAGAGGCATGTTTACTCAGAAGCTTCAGATCATTGACATTTCTGTCTACACAAGCACTTAAATGGCTAAGCATACGAGTACTTTGTTCCAAATATCTGCTAACATAATCATTGAAACTCTGTTGTTTGGCAACAAAGTTGTCAAATTCATCAAAGCATAGGCTAGCAGGTTGATCAAAAGGAATATCACTCTCATCAAACCGACGCAGAGAATTCACTTCTACTACCTGTATCGGGTTATCGAGACCGTGGATCTCTTCGATAGGTGGTAGATTTTTGACATCTTCAGATCTAATGCCTTTCTCTTGCATAGATTTCTTGGCTTCTTGCATATATTCGGGACTGAGGAATAGAATACCTCTTTTCTTCGGAGTTGGCTTAGGAGGTGGTTCGGGAATAGTCCAAGCATTATCATTGATCAAGAGGTTATTCAGTAGGGTCTCAGCTTGTTCTACAGTTCGTTCCCTAAAAACACAACCGACACAACTATCTAGGTGGTCTCTAGAGGCATCGGTAAGTCCGTTATAGAGGATATCACGTATCTCGTTCTTCTTAAGAGGGTGATCAGGCAAAGCATTCTGTAGCTGGATGAGCCTCCCCCAAGCTTGTGGAAGACTCTCTTCTTGGAGATGAGAAAAGTTGTATATTTCCTGCAAGGCAGCTTGCTTCTTATGGCCAGGGAAATATTTCTCACAGAAGTAATAGACCATCTCTCGGGGACTACGCACACATCCAAGAGCAAGAGAGGTGAACCGGGCTTTAGCATCATCCTTTAGAGAGAAAGGAAACAACTTAAGGATATAGTAGTGGCGGATCTTCTCCTCATTAGTGAAGAGGTTGGCTATTTCGGATAGTTTGGCAAGATGGGCTATGACCATCTCAAACTCATAACCGTGAAAAGGATCGGATTCGACTAGAGAGATTTTCTCAGGGTCGACAGAGAATTCATAATCCTTATCGGTGACAAAGATAGGCAAAGTGGCAAACTTTGGGTCATTTTTCATCCTAGCTTCCCGAGATTTTTCCTTCCACTTGGGAAGTAATTTCTCAGCGTCATAGGCATCCTTACACGCAAGAAAATCCTCAGCTATCTCTCCCTCCATAACGTAACCCTCAGGTATATCAGGCAATTCATATCTAGGAGAGCTAGATCTAGCAGGAGCAAAAGCAGGTTCTATCTCAATAGTATCGGTAGTTTCAGAAGAATCACGAGCATCGGCAGTAACTCTAGCAATATGGGCATCAAGGAACACTCCTAGTGGAACATCAGGCAAAGTTGTATCTCTCGCAGTATCAAGCATAGCATCATCAGGCAAAATAGCATCTCTAGCATCATCAGGCAAAGCAGTATCAAGCATAGCATCTCTAGCAGTATCAAGCATAGTATCATCAGGCATAGTATCAAGCATAGCATCTCTAGTAGTATCAGACGTAGTATCAAGCATAGCATCTCTAGCAGTAGTATCACAAGCATCATCAAGCACATGCGACATATCAAGATTTCTAGTAGGAGGTGATGTCGCAAACTTACTCATAACTGAAGGTGAATCAAGTGCAGAGCTAGATGGCAATTCCTTACCTCCCCTCGTAGTTGAGGGCAAGACTTTGGTCTTCGGATCTTTCAGATTCTTCATAGTGATCAGCAGATATAAATCCCAAGTAACTCAGAGAATATAGCAATACCTCCCCGGCAACGGCGCCAGAAAAATGCTGATCTGCAATCTCTGGCGTTAGCTAGACGAATGCCTATGACAACAAACCTTCTCCTGCAACGACACCAGAAGAATGCTGAAAGCACTCCCGAGTAATGAAACTAGAAGAATGTTGTTGATGGCCCACCAGCGCGTGGGTTCGCAGCAGTTTTCGAGGGCAGAGTATTCGACCCAATTTGTTGATCGTCTAAAGGAGGTGAGAGAATACTCTCGAGTATTAGCAGCTGAATTTGTCAGATTCAACCACACCTGAAATATTAGTATCTGCAAGCACAATAGTAATAGCAAAGTAACGAGTAACGACAGTGTAACAAGCAATAGCAGCGGCAAGGAACATCGGTAGTGACAACAGTAGCAAGTAGCAACAGCAGCAAGCGATAGTAATAGCAACGATAGCAGCAGTAGCAGCAGAGCAAGACAAGTAACAATAGTAGCAACAGTAGTAGCAGCAGCAGCAGAGCAAGACAAGTAATAGCAGTAGCAACAGTAGTAGCAGCAGCAGAGCAAGACAAGTAAGAGCAGTAGTAGGACAAACTCGTAGGCAATGGGTTGGTGATTTGTTTGGATGATATTCATCATGCAACAACTATAACACGGAGAGATATGTGGCTAGCTCCCGTTCGTCAATGTGATGTAGGCATGCATTCCGTGTGTCGTCTTACGTGCTTAGGGAAAAGAACTTGCATGGCATCTATTGTCCATCCCTCAAGTGGCAGCGGGGTCCAAAAGGAAACTACGGGAAATTAAGGTTCTCCTTTTAATAATGAACCGGACCAACGCATTAGCACTTGGTGAACACATGAACTCCTCAAACTATGGTCATCACCGGGAGTGGTTCCGGTTATTGTCACTCCGTGGTTGCCAGATCATAACACATAGTAGGTAACTACAACTTGCAAGATCGGATTTAAAACACACATATATTGGTGACAACATAATAATTTCAGATCTGAAATCATGGCACTCGGGCCCTAGTGACAAGCATTAAGCATGGCAAAGTAGTAGCGACATCAATCTCAGAACATAGTGGATACTAGGGATCAATCCCCATCAAAACTAACTCGATTACGTAATAGATCTCATCCTACTCATCACCGCCCAGCGAGCCTATGAATAGATTACTCACGAACGACGAAGAGCTTCATGGAATTGGATAGGGAAGAAGGTTGATGATGACGATGGCGACGATTTCCCCTCTCCGGAGCCCAAGACAGACTCCAGATTTGCCCTCCAGATGAAGAACAGGCGGTGGCGGCGCCTCCGTATCGAAAACGCGACGAAAACTTCTCTTTTTTATTTTTTCTGGGACGAAAGGCAACTTATAGAGGTGGAGTTGGGGGCGGCAGGTGCCTATGGGCCCCACAAGCCTGCCCACTGCCACCAGGGGGTGGTGGCGGAGCAGGGGCTTGTGGCCCATTGGCCCACCCCCTGAGGTGGAACTTGGCGCATATATTTTTGATATTTTCCAAAACTGCTCCCCGTAAATTTTCAGGACGTTTGGAGAACTTTGATTTCTGCACAAAAATAACACCAAGGCAATTCTGCTAAAAACAGCGTCAGTCCAGGTTAGTTCCATTCAAATCATGCAAATTAGAGTTCAAAACAAGGGCAAACGAGTTTGGAAAAGTAGATACGATGGAAATGTATCATGTACCGAGAAGAATGCTATATTCCTCTAGAAGTTTGAATAACTTTGTCGTGGAACATGTGCGTTGCAGAGAGGAAATAGATATGTTTTGAGAGGAAATTATATCGAGAAGGTTGTGCAAAAGAGTTTACCCCTTAAGATTATAGCTGACGCGAAGCAATTTCCATTGGGTTGTGCAACGAATAATGTTTGTGGCCGAGGAGTTTGAAGATGGAGAAAATATGTGTTATGTTCTTTCATTGGTCTACTTCTCTTTCATTGAGTCATAGGACCTCCATAGTATTAAGAGGGGTATATATATTAGAAGCTTAGGTCTCTTGTGTTGCTTTGCTGAATCCTACACAAGACTGAGAGAAATATTTTTATGCTCCGAAGATTACTTGTGAGTGAGAGATGTTATTATTCTGGGTTGCGAGAGATATCTTTCAGTCCGAGGAGTTAACATTCGTTCTTCCTCAAGTAATGTTACCATTCTGCTCAAAATCTGACCGTTGGTTACGTGTAAGTTAGCCATTGGCTAGGGTTCATCTCCAAAATGGTCATTTCCCAAAATGGATAGTTGTGGCTATAAATAGTCACCTTGCTCCAACATTGTTCGTTGTCTGCTTTGCATAAGATTTTGAGAAGATTTATTGAGCATCCCTCTTAAGAGATTTAAGTTTAAGATCCACTCTTAGAAAATTAAGAGCTAAAAACTTAGATAGTGGTTGAGCATCTGATACGTCTCAAACGTATTTTCTCTTCCAAACACTTTTGCTATTGTTTTGGCCTCATTCTTGCATGATTTGCATGAAACTAACCCGGTCTAACGCTGTTTTCAGCAGAGCTGCTTGTATGGTTTTCTTGTGCGTAGTAAAATGGATATTTAGTCGTCCTAGAAAATTCCCATAAAAAATAGAGAAAATCCACGCACCGGGAGGAACCATGGGCCATAAGATGGGCCACAGGGGAGCCAGAGGGCCCCCAGGCGACCTGTGGGCGCGGCCTGCCCCTTGGCCGCGTCGGGAGGCCGCCTGGGTGGGGTCCACCCCCTCTAGTGCCCTACTTTGGCTCCTATTTTTACCCATGACACATAAATCCCAGAACATAAGTCGTTTTGCAAGTTCTCGACGCGCAACTGCGCCACCCTAGGTTCTTCTTCGGGAGAGCTAATCTGGAGGCTGCTTTGGCCTCCGGAGAGGGGAAATCGTCGCCATCGTCATCACCATCACCACTCCATCCTCCTCCCATGGCTTCTCCCACCATGTGTGAGTAATTCCTTGTTGTAGGTGAAGGGGATGGGAGAGATTAGATGAGTTAGATCATGTAATAGTTTGTCAGATTGTTGGGGGCATGTTGCCTATCATCTACTATGGTGTTTATCATCTTTGCTACTACTTGTTACTCTTAATGCTTGTCACTTTGGGCCCGAGTGCCATGATTCCAGATCTGAATACCATATGTTTTCATGAATATATTTGTGTTCTAGATCGTATCTATTAGTAGTATGCACCTATTATAGTCCGGAACCGACGATCCCAATGGTGACAGCTTGGGACACCAAAGGGGATAGATTATAATTTGAGGATTCCATGTATCAATTGATTGTTAATGCTTTGTTCCGGTGCTCTTTTACAGGAGCACCTTAATCTCCATAAGTTCCTTCTGGCCCCGTTGATAGCGGGATGGTAGGACAAAATATGTTGTGCAAGTTCTTATTGCAAGCACGCACGACTACCTTGGGATACATGCCTAATGTTTGATATATGCCTAGATGATCATTACTTTTCCATGTGCCTTGCCCCAAGTGAAATACATGATATCTCTCATCCATGACCAATAATCCATCTCCCTAGCCTACAGTGTTTTAATACTGCTAGTTACAAGTTGCTTTACTTTCGCTGTTTTATTTTCGTTGCTTTGTCACTATTATTTCCGTTGCCACCATCATTTCCATATCACCATTGCTACTAATATTTCGTTGCCAAGCAAGTATCTTTTAGGTGCAGTTGAATTGACAACTCAAATGTTAAAGCTTATAAATATTATTTGGCTCCCCTTGTGTCGAATCAATAAATTGGGTTAACTTACCCGCGAAAACTATTGCGATCCTCTACACTTGTGGGTTATCAAGACCATTTTCTAGCGCCGTTGCCACAGAGCATGGCTTTATTTACAAGTCTATTTGGATTTATTTTGCTTGCTGCGATTTATTCACTATGGGTAAGAAAGGAGACCCCAAGGTTCCAATTTTACAATCCACTACGAGAAAAGGTAATGTTCTCAGCACTAGCGCTATGCTTGGTTCACCTTCAGTTATGAGTAAGTTTGCTTCACCACCACCACATGCTGCTTCTATCGAGTCTGTCACTATGCGTGATACTTTTGATGATGCTTCTACTACTATTCACGAGCCTGGTTTACTTGGTTATTTTATTGAGTATCACATTGCTAAGGATGCTAAGCAGTCTGGAATTGAACTTCCTGTTACACGCTACCCCATTGATAGATCTTTTGGTTATCCAGACCTGAGTGGTCTCAAGGAAAGAATTCTTGATGATGACTATATTAAACTTGATGATGATTTATGCAGGGAGCTTACAGAGTGTGCTAACTCTGACCTTGCTTATGTTAAGAAGATGCTTGAAAAGCATTCTATGAAGAACAAGTTTACTCCTGATCCTAAGTTCGCTTCATCTCCTATTTGCATTGGGGATGCTGATTTTGATTTCTTTGTTGATCTTTCAATTATATCCATAGTTGAAGCTGACCCCTTTTATGGCAGAGAAAGTGACGATGCTATTGCACACGTTACTACATTCACTGAGTTGGGTGGCTTATTCACTACAGAGGACTGATGACCCACAAGTATAAGGGATCTATCGTAGTCCTTTCGATAAGTAAGAGTGTCCAACCCAACGAGGACGAGAAGGATCTGACAAGTGGTTTTGAGCAAAGTAATATGTGCAAGCACTGAAATTATCAGTAACAAGTAGTTGTGTCGTGAGATGATTTGTAGCAAGCAACAAGTAACAAAAGTAACAACGGTGCGGCAAATTGGCCCAGTCCCTTTTGTAGCAAGGGACAAGCCTGAACAAAGTCTTATAGGAGGAAAAACGCTCCTGAGGACAGATGGGAATTTCTGTCAAGCTAGTTTTCATCATGTTCATATGATTCACGTTCGTTACTTTGATAGTTTGATATGTGGGTGGACCGGCGCTTGGGTATTGCCCTTACTTGGACAAGCATCCCACTTGTGATTTACCCTTCTCACAAGCATCCGCAACTACAAAAGAAGAATTAAGACAAAGTCTAACCATAGCATTCAACAAGTGGATCCAAATCAGTCCCTTACGAAGCAACGCATAAACTAGGGTTTAAGCTTCTGTCACTCTAGCAACCCATCATCTACTTACTACTTCCCAATGCCTTCCTCTAGGCCCAAATAATGGTGAAGTGTCATGTAGTCGACGTTCACATAACACCACTAGAGGAAAAACAACATACAACACATCAAATTACCGAACGAATACCAAATTCTCATGACTACTTATAGCATGACTTATCCCATGTCCTCAGGAACAAAAGTAACTACTCACAAAGCATAATCATATTCATGACCAGATAGGTAATGAGTAGCATCAAGGATCTGAACATGAACTCTTCCACCAAGTAATCCAACTAGCATCAACTACAAAGAGTAATTAACACTACTAGCAACCTTACAAGTACCAATCGGAGTCGCGAGATGGAGATTGGTTACAAGAGATGAACTAGGGTTTGGAGATGAGATGGTGCTGATGAAAATGTCGATGATGACAAGTCCCCTCCGATGAGAGGAGTGTTGGTGATGACGATGGTGATGATTTCCCCCTTCGGGAGGGAAGTTTCCCCGGCAGGATCATCTTGCCGAAGCTCTAGATTGGTTCTGCTCAAGTTCCGCCTCGTGGCGGCGGCAAATCCTCAGAAAAGCCTCCTCCTGATTTTTTTCCAGACCGAAACCCTTCTTGTAGAAAAGGGGGGGGGGAGCCAGAGGGCCAGCTGGGAGCCCACAAGCCCCCTAGGCGCGGCCAGGGGGTGGCCGCACCTAGCAGGCTTGTGGCCCCCTGCTGGCGCCCCTCCGACACTTCTTCGGGCTAGTATTTTTTATAAATCCCAAAAAAATCCACGTTGATTTTCATGGCTTTTGGAGTTGCGCAGAATAGGTATCTCAAACTTGCTCCTTTTTCAGGCCAGAATTCCAGCTGCCGGCATGCTCCCTCTTCATGTAAACCTTGCAAAATAAGAGAGAATAGGCATAAGTATTGTACCGTGAAGTGTAATAACAACCCAAAAAGCGATAAATATCAACATGAAAGCATGATGCAAAATGGACGTATGAAGGACAAGAAGAGAAATTATTATGTTACTAAGCTACTTCCTTTCTCTTTGAAGGAAGATCCTAAAGCATGGTATGATGCACTACCATGTGGTTCCATTCAGAGTCCTCAATATTTAGCTCAATCTTTTGTTGCTAAATATTTTCCTGCTCATAAGCAACATGCTGCTTTACAAAGAATATATAACTTTAAAGAGTTGCAGGATGAGCACCTCCCTAAAGCTTGGTGGAGGTATTGCACTTTACTCAAGGCTAGACCGGTACATGGAATCCCTAAGAATGAATTGCTTGATATATTTTGTGTTGGTCTAACGGATGAATCTAGAACCTATGTGGATAGTTGTGCTGGTTGTGTTTTCAAGGAAAGAACACCGGAGATGCTGAAGAACTAATGGGCAAGATAGCTAAAACTCATGATGATTGGTCCATTCCTGAACCATCTCCACCACCTAAGAAGAGCCGCATGCTTTTCTTGGGCCCCGAAGTTATGCAAGAAGCCAAGAAGTCGATGAAAGAGAGAGGTATTAAAGCTAAAAATGTGAAGAATCTACCTCCTATTGAGAAATTATAAGAGCCTACCACTCACCCACCTATGGTAGAGGTATACTCTCTTTTAGAATTCAATGCAAGTGACATACCTCATGGTAAGCCCCCTGATCAATGTTTAGATGAGCTTGATAATTTGATTGTCAAGAAAAATCACTTTAATGAGAGGATTCAAAGCCAATTACATGATAATTCCCTTGCTATAAAAAGTTTGCTTGATGTTTTAAGTAGAACTATTAATGACGTTAAAGTCTTCTTAAGCATTTTCATATGGTTCAAACTTAGCTTGAACAAATTTCTAATGTGCAAAAAGATTTGCTTCCTAACAAATTCCTTTTTCTGATGCTATTAAGTTGCCTCCATACTCGAGGTATATGAAAGATATTGTTACTAATAAAAGAAAAGTTCCTAATGAGGAAATATATACTATGCTTGCTAATTACTCTTTCAGTGGTAAGATTCTCGAGAAGCTTGGTGATCCAGGTATACCCACCATTCCTTGCTCCATAAAAAATAATTATGTTAGAACTGCTCTATGTGATCTTGGTGCAGGAGTGAGTGTTATGCCTTTCTCTCTTTACAAAAGGCTATGTCTAGATAAACTAATCCCGACATACATCTCTCTTCAAATGGCTTATTAGTCAACAACCGTTCTTGTAGGTATTTATGAGGATGTTCCCGTTGAAGTTGCTAATTGCTTGATCCTTACTGACTTTGTTGTGCTTTACATGCCCGGGGATGGGAGCATGTCTATTATTCTTGGTAGACCTTTTCTTATCACCGCAGGTGCTATTATTGATTGCAATAAAGGAAAGGTGACCTTCAATGTTAATGAGAAGGAGCACACGGTATATTTTTCAAAGAAGATTGATAAAAGGCAAGACCTCAATTCTATTGAGAATATTGAGACCGGGAAGGTTGGAGAGTGGGATTTTCCTCTACATGTGCACCACAAATACAAAACAATTATGGTGGGGACAATATCCATTGAAATAAAGGTACCATGATTGCTCTATAAGAACTGAAACCTTTTGCTCAAATATAACACCTGTTTAGTAGTAAGACTTGATAAACCTTGCTAACAAATATGTTATATATGAGAAAAAAGAGAAGCTTGTTATGTTTTCATTTCCTTTATCTTTCATCCTCCTTGCTGTATGATACGTCTCAAACGTATCTATGATTTTTGATGGTTTCGTGCTGTTATCTTGTCATCTTTGGATGTTTTATGTACCTTTTATATTTTTTTTGGGACTAACTTATTAATTCAGTGCCAAGTGCCAGTTCCTGTTTTTTCTGTGTTTTTGGCTCTTTTCAGATCTGATTTTGGAACGAGTGCAAACGGAATAAAATCCCTGAAATAAATTTTTCCCGAACGGAAGAAGATCAGGGGGCTTGAGGGCCAAGCCAGGAGAGCTACAGGGGGGCCACAAGCCCTGTAGCCGCCACCAGGGGGGCGACGGCTAGCAGTCTTGTGGCCTCCCTGGCGCCCCCCTGACCTAGCTCCTTCACCTATATATCCCCTAAAATACAGAAAAAAATTAGAGAATCCACGAAAACACTTTTCCGCCGCCGCAAGCTTCCGTTTTCGCGAGATCTCATCTGGAGACCCTTCTCGGTGCCCTGCCGGAGGGGACTTTGGAGTTGGAGGGCGTCTACATCAACATCATCGCCCCTCCAATGACTCGTGAGTAGTTCACTTCAGACCTACGGGTCCGTAGTTAGTAGCTAGATGGCTTCTTCTCTCTCTTGGATCTTCAGTACAAAGTTCTCCATGATCTTCATGGAGATCTATCCGATGTAATCCTCTTTGGCGGTGTGTTTGTCGAGATCCGATGAATTGTGGATTGTGATCAGATTATCTATGATATATATTTGAGTCTTTGCTGATTTCTCATATGCATGATTTGATATCCTTGTAAGTCTCTCAGAGTCTTGGGTTTTGTTTGGCCAACTAGATCTATCATTCTTGCAATAGGAGAAGTGCTTGGTTTTGGGTTCTTACCGTCTGGTCACCTTTCCCAGTGATAGTAGGGGAAGCAAGGCACACATCGTGTAGTTGCCATGAAGGGTAACAAGGTGGGCTTTGTCGTAGATATGAGATTGTCCATCTACATCATGTCATCTTGCTTAAGGCGTTACTCTGTTCTTTTGGACTTAATACACTAGATGCATGCTGGATAGCGGTCGACGTGTGGAGTAGTAGTAGTAGATGCAGAAAGTATCGGTCTACTTGTTTTGGACGTGATGCCTATAGATATGATCATTGCCATAGATGACGTCACGACTTTGCGCGGTTCTATCAATTGCTCGATAGTAATTTGTTCACCCACCGTCTACTTGCTTTCATGAGAGAAGCCACTAGTAAACATTACGGCCCCCGGGTCTATTCACACCTATCATTTCCACTTTCGCTTTTACTTTGCTTTGTTACTTTGTTGCTTTCACTTCTCACTTGGCAAACAATCTATAAGGGATTGACAACCCCTTCATAGCGTTGGGAGCAAGCTTTTTATGTTTGTGCACGCACTTGTGATACTCCTTCACTGGATCGATACCTTGGTTCTCAAAACCGAGGGAAATACTTACCACCGCTGCGCTACATCATGCTTTTCGCTTCGAGGGAACACCAACGCAAGGCTCCAAGGCCACGGGGAAATCCTTTGCATATTTGCCTAGGAAGTCCCTAAAGGCGTAGCCGTAGCAGAAGGATTCCTGGTGCCGTTGCTGAGTAGTATCAAGCCCGTCAGCACGTGTTTCTGGCGCCGTTGGAAGGTCTTTTGTTGCAGTAGCAGAAGTATTTCTGGCGCCGTTGCCGGGGAAGGAGAGATCTATCCAAGTAGGTCTCACAAACTCATCTCCTGCATTTACCTTTTTTGCCAGTTGCATCTCGTTTTCCTCTCCCCCACTTCACATTTGCCGTTTTCATTTGCCTTTTTTCCTTTGTCGTCTTCCTTTGCCTTTCTCCTTTGCCGTTTTCATTTGCCTTTTTTTCGTTTGCCTTTTTCTCTCGCTTGCTGTGTGTCCGCTTGTGTGCCATGTGCCTTCAATATGCTTGCATCTTCGCTTGCTGAAAATCTAGTGATATGGATCCTCATCCACTTGCTAATCTCTTTAAGAGATCCAATTTTGTTGATCCAATTGCTAGTGAGTTGAGTGCACTTGACTATCTTTATGGAGTTTTGCTTGAGATGCGTGAATCTGAAAATTGTGAGGAAGAAATTTATGAAGTGATTCACGAGGGATCCTTGAATGAAAAGCACGATTGCAATGGTTTCACTACAAATTCTATTAGTGACAATCATGCTAAAAATATGCAAAACTCTAAGCTTGGGGATGCTAGTTTTGCTATGACCACTACTTATTGCAATAATCATGATTGGGGTGATGATGTTTCTTATGATCTTGAAAATTTGTTTAAACCTCATGATGAATATGATATTTGCAATAATATTGAAAGTGGGTTTGGAGAAGTCATGACTTTAGTTGATGATAATCCCACTATTTTTGAAGAGCATCAACTTTGCATGCATGTGGATCATGAAAGGAATATCCTATGGGATAGCTATATTATTCAATTTGAATATGATCCCACATGTAATTGCTATGAGAGAGGAAAATATTTTGGTAGAAACTTTCATGTTACCAAATTACCTCTCGTTATGTTGAGATTGGTATTGTCTCTTTCTTCTTCCTTGCATTTAGTAACTATTGGTTGTCTTGCCAATTTGTTTCCCTATAAAATGCCTATGCATAGGAAGTGTGTTAGACTTAGATTCTATCGCTTTTATGCCTAGCTAAGGGTGTTAAACAATAGCGCTTGTTGGGAGGCAACCCGACGAATCTATCCATTTTCTTTCTCTTTTCCGTTTTCCACACTTTCATAATTCTGTTATGATTGTGTTTTTTGTGTTTCTTTTTTGCGTTTGTGCCAAGCAAAACCGTTATGATTAGTCTTGGGGATGATCGTTTGGTCATGCTGGAAAAGACAGAAACTTTCTGCTCACGAAAACAATTTTCATTTTTTTCTGTAAGAGCTTTTGAGTTGATTCCTTTTGCTGCTGAGTGCTACGCAAATTCTTCAGAATGTCGTAATTTTTCAGAATTTTTGAAGTACCAGAAGTATATGAAGTATACAGATTGCTACAGACTGGTCTGCTGTTAACATATTCTGTTTTTGTTGTGTTGGTTGCTTATTTTGATGAAACTATGGATAGTATTGGGGGGGTATTAGCCATGGAAGATTGAAAATACAGTAACCCAACATCAGCATAAGTAGAATTTAAGTTTTCTACAGTAACTAAGGAAGTGGTGGTTTGCTTTCTTATACTAATGTTACCACGAGTTTTTGTTTAAGTTTCGTGTTGTGAAGTTTTCAAGTTTTGGGTGAAGTTCTTATGGACAAAAAGATAAAGAGAGGCAAGATCTCAAGCTTGGGGATGCCCAAGGCACCCCAAGAGATTGAAGGATGTCGTAAAAGCCTAAGCTTGGGGATGCCCCGGGAAGGCATCCCCTCTCTCGTCTTCAATCCATCGGTAACGTTACTTGGGGCTATAATTTTATTCACCACATGTTATGTGTTTTGCTTGGAGCATCTTATATCGTAGGAGTCTTTTATTTTGTTGTGTCACAATCATCCTTGCTGCACACCTAGAGAGAGAGACATGCACTCACCGTGATTTTGTCGAGCTTCACTTATATCATTTGGTAGACAATTCAGCACACATGTGCTTCACTTATATCTTTTGAGCTAGTTGATTTTGCTCTATCTACTTCACTTATATCTTTTAGAGCACGGCGGTGCGTGGCTTGGTAGTTGATCTATACTATGAAAGTAGTCTCAAAAGGGGTAGTTATCCAAAGGGATACGAAAACTTCCACCTTCATGTGCATTGAATAGTTAGACAAGTTTGATTCATCTCAATTAGTTTTGAGTTGTGGTTGTGGTAATATTGAAGTTATGCTAGTAAGGTGTTGTGAATCTAGAAATACTTGTGTTGAAGTTAGTGATTCCCGTATCATGCACGTATGGTGAACCGCCATGTGATGAAATCTGAGCATGATTAGTCTATTGATTGTCATCCTTTGCGTGGCGGTCGGGATCACACGATGATTTATACCTACCAACCCTTCCCCTAGGAGTATGCGTTGAATGCTTTGTTGCGATTAGTAATAAAACTTTTGCAACAAGTATATGAGTTCTTCATGACTAATGTTGAGTCCATGGTTTAGATGCACTTTCACCTTCCACCATCACTATCTTCTTAGTGTCGTGCAACTTTCGCCGGTGCACAAAACCCACCATTAGCCTCCCTCAAAACAGCCACCATACCTACCTACTATGGCTTTTTCAAAGTCATTCCGAGATATATTGCCATGCGACTACCACCATGACATGTGCCACCAGTTCTACATTGCCATTGCATGATCGTAAGATAGCTAGCATGATGTTTCCATTAATGTCTATGCCATGCTAGATCATTGTCACGGTACACTACCGAAGGCATTCCATATAGAGTCATCATTGTTCTAAGTTTTGAGTTGTAAGTGTGATGATCATCATTGATGGAGCATTGTCCCATGTGAGGAAATAAAAGAGGCCAAATATGCCCACCAAAATAAAAAAAATAAAAAAAAGAGGCCAAAGAGCCCACAAAAAAAGATAGAAAAAGAGAGAAGGGACAATGCCAGTATCCTTCCACACTTGTGCTTATTAAGCACCATGATCTTCATGATTGAGAGTCTCTCGTGTTGTCACCACCATATAGCTAGTGGGAAATTTTCATTATATAACTTGGCTTGTATATTCCAATGATAGGCTTCCTCAAATTTGCCTTAGGTCTTCGTGAGCAAGCAAGTTGGATGCACACCCACTAGTTTTCTTTAAGAGCTTTCACATACTCGTAGCTCTAGTGCTTTATTTGTATGTTCACATTGATATCTATTGATGAGCATCTCCACAGCTCATTGATATGCCTAGTTAATGTGATCATCTTCTCCTTGTTTGTCTTGCAACCTCCACCACACTCCACAACACTTATAGTTCTAAAACCATGGCTCACGCTCATGTATTGCGTGAGAGTTGAAAAGGTTTGAGAAAGTAAAGGTGTGAAAACAATTACTTGGCCAATACCGGGGTTGCGCATGATTTAAATTTGTTGTGCAATGATGATAGAGCATAGCCAGACTATATGCTTTTGTAGGGATAACTTTCTTTTGGCCTTGTTATTTTGACAGTTCATGATTACCTTGCTAGTTTGCTTGAATTATTATTGTTTCCACGTCAATAGCAAACTATTGTTTTGAATCTAATGGATCTGAACATTCACGTCACATAAAGGAGTTACAAAGGACATCTATGCTAGGTAGCATGAAAGCATCAAAAATTCATTCTTTATCACTTCCCTACTCGAGGACGAGCACGAGTTAAGCTTGGGGATGCTTGATACGTCTCAAACGTATCTATAATTTTTTATGGTTTCATGCTGATATCTTGTCATCTTTGGATGTTTTATGTACCTTTTATATTTTTTTGGGACTAACTTATTAATTCAGTGCCAAGTGCTAGTTCCTGTTTTTTCTGTGTTTTTGGCTCTTTTCAGATCTGATTTTGGAACGGAGTCCAAACGGAATAAAATCCCCGAAATAAATTTTTCCCGAACGGAAGAAGATCAGGGGCTTGAGGGCCAAGCCAGGAGAGCTACAGGGGGCCGACAAGCCCTGTAGCCGTCACCAGGGGGTGGGGGCGGCAGCTAGCAGGCTTGTGGCCTCCCTGGCGCCCCCCTGACCTAGCTCCTTCGCCTATATATTCCCTAAAATACAGAAAAAAAATCAGGGAATCCACGAAAACACTTTTCCGCCGCCGCAATCTTCCGTTTCCGGGAGATCTCATCTCGAGACCCTTCCCGGTGCCCTGCCGGAGGGGACTTTGGAGTTGGAGGGCTTCTACATCAACATCATCGCCCCTCCAAGGACTCGTGAGTAGTTCAATTCAGACCTACGGGTTCGTAGTTAGTAGCTAGATGGCTTCTTCTCTCTCTTGGATCTTCAATACAAAGTTCTTCATGATCTTCATGGAGATCTATCGGATGTAATCCTCTTTGGCGGTGTGTTTGTCGAGATCCGATGAATTGTGGATTTGTGATCAGATTATCTATGATATATATATGAGTATTTACTGATTTCTTATATGCATGATTTGATATCCTTGTAAGTCTCTCCGAGTCTTTGGTTTTGTTTGGCCAACTAGATCTATGATTCTTGCAATGGGAGAAGTGCTTGGTTTTGGGTTCTTACCGTGTGGTGACCTTTCCTAGTGACAGTAGGGGCAGCAAGGCACACATCGTGTAGTTGCCATCAAGGGTAACAAGGTGGGCTTTGTCGTAGATATGAGATTGTCCATCTACATCATGTCATCTTGCTTAAGGCGTTACTCTGTTCTTTTGGACTTAATACACTAGATGCATGCTGGATAGCGGCCGACATGTGGAGTAATAGTAGTAGATGCAGAAAGTATGGGTCTACTTGTTTTGGACGCGATGCCTATAGATATAATCATTGCCATAGATGACGTCACGACTTTGCGTGGTTCTATCAATTGCTCGACAGTAATTTGTTCACCCACCGTCTACATTGCTTTCATGAGAGAAGCCACTAGTAAACACTACGGCTCCCGGGTCTATTCACACCTATCGTTTCCACTTTCGCTTTTACTTTGCTTTGTTACTTTGTTGCTTTCAGTTCTCACTTGGCAAACAATCTATAAGGGATTGACAACCCCTTCGTAGCGTTGGGAGCAAGCTTTTTGTGTTTGTGCACGCACTTGTGATACTCCTTCACTGGATCGATACCTTGGTTCTCAAAACTGAGGGAAAGACTTACCACCGCTGCGCTACATCACGCTTTCCGCTTCGAGGGAACACCAACGCAAGCCTCCAAGGCCACGGGGAAATCCTTTGTATATTTGCCTAGGAAGTCCTTAAAGGCGTAGTCATAGCCGAAGGATTCTTGGTGCCGTTGCTGAGGAGTATCAAGCCCGTCAGCACGTGTTTCTGGCGCCGTTGGAAGGTCTTTTGTTGCTGTACCACGGTACCAAAGTTTTATGTTTTTGAAGCTTCGTATGTTTAACCATTGTTTCAAGCGTTCGGGAAGTTTTGCAGCTTTCGGTACTTCGATTTTTTTTCAAAAGTGAAGTTGTGAGAAAAAATCCAGAAAAATTATAATAAAAAATTCCATCAAATAAGAGACAAGGGCACGTGGAGCCAGCCAGGGGGGCCACCCTTGGTCGAGGCGGCCAGCTGGCATGGCCTGCCCTCTAGCCGCGCCCACAGGTTGCCTCGGCCCACCTGGGCTCCTTTCGAGGTACTTCTTCCTCCCTTCCCTCTCTCTCACTCCCAAAACCCCAATTTTTCTCCTCGAGCTCGAGTTCTTGCTGTTCTTGGTGGAAAATTTTGATTTCTCTCTACAACCCATCATTTTCATTGAGAATTTGAGCATTTCCTCCCTCGTATGTGACTCCTCCAATCCTCCAATTAAAATTTTGATTGGTGGTCTTATTTGTGAGTATTTAGGAGTTCTTGGTGCTTTTCATATGAGCTTGCGTGCATGTTTAGAAATTAAAATTTTGATTGGTGGTCTTATTTGTGAGTATTTAGGAGTTCTTGGTGCTGTTCATATGAGCTTGCATGCATGTTTAGAAATTTATTTGTGAAGTTCTGATGCAAGTTTATGCATCAAGTAAGTGAGTAGAATAGTTTGCTCCAACTCATTTTTGCTTAAACCTCCATTTTTGTTATGAACCAAAAATTTCAGAAATGAGTTTGTTTGGAAAAGCAAAAGGATGGCTTGGGAAGAAGAGACCCGAGCCTACCGATAGACTAACTAGAGCTGCAGGTTCATCCTCTATTGTGAGGACAAGTTACAATGATGATATCGTGCCACCAGAGTTGTTCCACGAGACGGACATGACACGTGCCATGGCATACTCGTGTTCAGATTTCCTTACGACGGCATGTATTAAGGTTGAGTTTGATAACCTCCGTGCAGTTGGAGGTTTGACACGTCTCGTAACATGACGTGTGCAACAATATCCAAAACTCACCTATTATTTTGTCAACTCGTTTAGATCTAATGATAAAACTTCCATGATTGAATTCAGATTATATGATGATGTCTTCACCATGTCTTTGGCAGAATTTTGTAATGTTATAGGTGTGCGGAATGCCGGGAAGACGACCAAAATGAACGTTCATCCCTACAAGCTGAAATCCCTATTAGCTTCCCTTTGCGGTAAGGACCCGCGAGAAATTCACCGGGGGAAGATCTCCAGCATCTTGTTTCCCCACATCAGGTATTTCGCATACTATATTGCTCGAGAGGTGCTAGCTCGTGACAACACGAGCAAAATTTTGGCTCCGGATCTCGCTATCTTGGCAACCGCCCTCTTAGGAGATAATACGTATAATATTGGTGCTTTGATTGCTTGTCGCCTCATCGCTAACGGCAGCAAAGGGCCTCACTTTGGTGGCATTTATGCCACTCTTATCCTCGAGCACCTCGGGTTCACTGTATGCACAGATGATACGCCTTTTTCATTCATAAGCTTTGATCCTACCGCTATGAAGAGGCATGAGTTTGTTACTAGGACTTTCAAGTTTGGTAACCTTATTTATATTATGAGGTTTGACGAGCTTACTACTCGCGAGATCCGTCTACCTGCACCACTTTTGTTTGATTACACTAGAAGGAACGGGTGGTCCTTCACCTCGATTGAGCTGAACGAGTTCGTGATCCAGCAGTAGTTCCACAACCCCATGGAGGGGGTTGTTCCCAAGGAAGAAGAGCCTTCTTCTTGGGAGGCCATCCGGGCATCAGCGACGCGCCCGAGGCCTCATATGATTCTTGGAGCCACCTGTACCACTTCGGAGCCGGAGGGAGCTCCAGGAGCCCGCAGTAGCCGAGATCAATTTAGGCCAAAAGCCTAAGCTTGGGGGAGTACGTATCCTTCTCCCCTTTCATTGTATCATCCGTAGTTTCCCTTTTTAATCTTTTCGGAGTTTTTGCCTATTCTTCTTTGTTCTTTCTTTGCAAAAACTACAAACAGATTTCTCTTTTCTTTTGCTTTCATTTAACCTTTGGAAAACCCAAAAATATTTTTCTCTCTCTTTAGTTTGCTTTGTTTGCAGAGTTCAGCTCACGTCTATGGTTGTAATTGCACTTGATTATATCTTTCTACGTTCGATCGTGCAAGTGACGATGCAATAATGACGAAGATCGACGAAAGGAATTTTTATAGCCTGGCTTATTAGGGATGATAGACTACTCATATCAATTAGGAATTCTTTTTTTTTCGGGAGCCCATTCGAACAGAACTCCCAGGTTAAGAGTGCTTGTCTTGGAGTAGTTCTAGGATGGGTGACCGACCGGGAAGGTGATCCCGGGTGCGCATGAGTGAGGACAAAGTGCGTAGAAAAGACTAGTATTGATATGTGGATCCAGTCTAGATCCCGCCAGGAGTAATGACCGCCGGGGGGTGTGTCTGGGGCGTTACAACGCTTGGTATCAGAGCCACGTTGACTGTAGGACACCCTAGTAACCGCGTTAGCACAACGAGTAGCATAGGGTCGCGAGTACGCATTTGCTTGTTGCATTTGAATGATGCATTTGATTGTTGCATGGCATGCATCATGATTCATTGTGTTACTAACCTTTGGCTTTGTGAGTGTAGATGGCACCTGTTCCATATCATTTCCAGTATGAGCCTGCACCATCCTCCTTCCCAGCACTGCTGCGGAATGTCTGGTTTCGACTGTACCCGCACGGCGAGGAACCAGTGTACGAGGTGTTTCTGGAGCAGCTTGCCGAGTCCGTGTACGAGTTCCATGCTCAGGCATACCTGGTCGTCAGCTTGGATATTGGCAGCTATTCTCTCTCTACTAAGGGCGGGACGGCTTCTACTCCAGAGATGGCAATCCAGTTTGCTGCGGTGGAAGCTCTCACTGACTTGCGCTACCACGAGGTGGAGATGCAGACTCATCCAGGTTTCTTCCATTACCCCACCTTGTCGCCTTTGATAGGGCGAGTCATTTTTGCTCCCGTAGACCCGGCATGTGGCCGTGCGACTGTTGTGCTGTCACGCTATGTGAGCGCCAACTACCGTACGATCGTGTCCCTGGCAGAGGAGCTATCCTGTCTTCGGGCGGCACTTGTCATTGCAATTGCAGCGCCACCCCACCCCAGTCTTCTGTTCCACCCCCAGATGCACCACCAGTTCCACCACCACGTGGATTTGAAATCCCAGCTAGTTCTTCAGCACCGCCAGGCACTTCGTCTGGCAGTCGTCTTGAGACTCATTCTGAGTGGGCCTCACTCCTTGCTACTCCTGCTGCCTCGATGCTGAGGCGTCGTGCTCCCTCAGAAGTAGGACCGTCTCGTCGGCGTCGCCGCGTAGCCTTTGCTCCGAAGATTTAGGTCAATATCATCAGTTCAGACTCTGACTCAGGATCAGACGACCAGAAGTCGGAGGTCTTCTAGTGTTCGTGCCATCTGCGCCACTAGAGCCGAGGTTGAAATTGTTGAGCATGCATCTTTGCATTTGTCAACTGCCGTGTGAGCAGTCTAGTCATGATATGTTCCCCTACTAGCTCGCCAATGGTGATGTTAATGTGCATTGTATAATTATGTTCTTTGCTTATCTGCCTTTCATAAGGATTTATTTTGGTTTTATGACCATTCTTTTCCCTTATGCATGTTGGTCATTGATTCGGTACCTTGCAATGGGAACAATAATTTAGGATGAAAGGAAGCTGTAGCCAAGGCAACGATGGAACCCCCATTCGTTGGTCTGCCAGGCAGGCAGACCAACCACCAGAAGACCTACCACCTACACCACCCCAGACACCAAGTACTGAGAAGATTATGAGAATGTTTGAGGAAAAGAGGAATCAGGATCTCATGGAATTCCTGAGAAGCATGCAAGCTATGGTAGGCCAGAACAACCACAACGGAGCACGATCCAGGTTGTCGGATTTTCAGCATACCAAGCCTCCAAATTTTGGACAAGTCGCGGATCCGATTGAAGCCGACGATTGGATAAGGACTATGGAGAAGAAGCTAGAAATATCCCGTTGTGAGGAAGCCGACAAGGTACCCTCTGCCACTCACTACGTGGAAGGGACAACAACTATATGGTGGGATAATACTAAGATAACGTGGCCCTATGGAGAAGAGATTACATGGGAAAGATTCAAGGAAGCATTCCGCAAATATCATATTCCCAAAGGTATTATGAAGGTGAAGCAAAGAGAATTCCTTGCCCTTACACAAGGAAACATGATGGTAGCCGAGTATCTGAACAAGTTTAACAATCTGGCATGAGACTCGACCCATGATGTATCCACTGAGGAAAGGAAGGTTGATCGCTTCCTAGGCGGTCTTAACCATGCCCTCCGTTGTCAGCTTTGTATGCTGGACTTTCCAGACTTCCATACACTGGTAAACAAAGCGTTCATAGGCAAGCGAGAGCTTAAGACCGGATACGAGGACCGCAAGAGGAAGTTTGAACCCAAGAAGGAAAACAAGGAGCAGATTGCACAAAAGTCGCGTACCTGGCAGCCAAACATCACTGTCTACAAGCCCACTTGGAACAACAGTAACAACACTACCAAGATAGTGAGCCAGAACAAGGCCTTCGGCAAGTAGTCAGTGCTAGAGGATTGTTGCCGCAACAACACGTGTTTTACTTGCGGCCAAAGTGGACACTATGCAAAGCAGTGCCCCACCAATGGCGGAAAGCCATCCTCCGACATCAAACCGCAGATCAGCACTATTGGACGCCGCTCTAACTCTAAGGTTACTCAAGGACGCGTCTACCATATCTCTGCCGAAGAAGCATGCGAAGCTCTAGAAGTCGTCATCGGTATGTTCTTTGTTAACAACATACCACCAATAGTTTTATTTGATTCCGGGGCTTCCCACTCATTTATTTAAAGGAGTTTCGCCGCCATACACCAATTTTCCCCTTCATTGTTGGATAAAATCATGGTGGTACAATCCCCTGGCTCCATGCTCACAACAAATCTCGTATACCGGGACGTGGAAATACGGATACAAGGAGTTACCTTTCCAGCTGCACTACTTGCCATCGAATCCTCGGGATTAGATGTAATACTAGGGATGGATTGATTGACACCCCATCGAGTGTGCATCAATTGTGCCACCAGAACTGTGACGCTGGTTAATCCGGCCGGTAAAACTGTCCAGTTTAGCACCAACAACATGAAGACAAGGAATGGAATGGCATACCAAGCAGATGTCATGGATATGAACTTGATTCCAGTGGTATGTGAATTTCTAGATGTATTTCCCGAGGAATTGCCAGGAATGCCACCGGATCGGGAGTTGTAGTTTGCAATCGAATTTGTTCCCGATACCGCCCCAATTTACAAGAAATACTACCATATGCCAGGACCAGAATTGGCAGAGCTGAAGAAACAGTTGGAGGAATTACTATAGAAATGGTACATTCGCCCAAGCATCTCCCAATGGGGATCACCAGTACTGTTCGTCAAGAAGAAGGATGGAAGCTTGCCAATGTGCATAGACTATCGCCAGCTAAATGAGGTCACCATTAAAAAAAAGTACCCACTACCTCGCATCGATGACCTATTCGACCAGTAGACGTGTGTTCTCCAAGATTGACCTCAAGACTGGGTATCATCAACTCAAAATCAGAAAGGAAGATATACCCAAGACAGCGTTCACTACCCGATATGGCCTATATGAGTTCACGGTCATGTCATTCGGTCTGACAAATGCTCCATCCTATTTCATGAGTATGATGAACAAGGTCTTCATGGATTTCCTAGACAAATTCGTGGTAGTGTTCATTGATGACATACTAATCTATTCTAAAGACGAGGAGGATCACAAGCGTCACCTCCGTGCTGTCCTCAAAAGACTGAGATCCCATCAACTATATGCTAAGTTCAGTAAATGCGAGTTCTCGTTGAAGGAAGTGGGATTTTTGGGACACATTCTATCAGAACAAGGTGTGGCTGTCGACCCTAGTAAAGTAACATCAGTGCTAAATTGGAAAACGCCAGTCTCGGTGACCGAAGTTCGTAGCTTCGTGGGATTGGCAGGCTACTACCGATGATTCATAGAAGGCTTTTCCAAGATAGCCAAACCAATGACGGAATTGCTCAAGAAAAACCAGAGATTCGTATGGACGACAGCATGCGAAAGCAGTTTCCTGGAATTAAAGACAAGACTAACGACCACACCTGTGCTAATCCTCCGAGATATTCACAAGAGTTTCGACATTTATTGTGACGCTTCCCGACGAGGAATTGGCTGCATGCTGATGCAAGAAGGGAAGGTTGTAGCATACGCATCCCGACAGCTACGACCACATGAAGAGAACTACCCCACTCATGACTTGGAGCTAGCAGCCGTGGTTCATGCCTTAAAAATCTGGAGGCATTACCTCATTGGGCAACGATGTGAGATATATACGGACCACAAAAGTCTTAAGTATATTTTCACCCAACCCGAGCTAAACCTCAGGCAACGACGATGGCTTGAACTCGTCAAGGACTGTGACCTGGGAATCAACTATCATCCGGGGAAAGCCAATGTGGTTGCAGACGCTCTTAATCGAAAGCCAATCACGGTAAATGCATTACTAGAGGATATGCATCCAAGACTACGAGAAGAGTTCATTAGTCTCAACATGATATTATGTGGTCCAATTTCCCCGGAGACCCTGGAAATTATCCCCACCATCATAGACGAAATCAAGAAAGCTCAAGAATTATACGTGGGAATCAAGAAGATCAAGGAGTCTCTGCCAAAAGGGAAGGACAAATCTTTCCGAGTAGATGACCAAGGCATCCTATGGTTCGAAAAACGGATATGCGTCCCCGACCAAAACAGCCTGAGGCAGCAAATACTTAGAGAAGCGCATGATTCCACATATTCTATTCATCTAGGAGGTACGAAGATGTACCAAGATCTGAGCAAGACATTTTGGTGGTCAGGGATGCAAAAGGATATAGCATATTATATCGCCTGATGTAATATATGCAACGAGGTTAAGGTGGAACACCAAAAGCCCGCGGGGTTACTACAACCTTTACCTGTTCCCCAATGGAAGTGGGACGACATATGCATGGATTTCATTGTCGGGCTACCCAAGTCAATAAGAGGCAATGATGCTATCTGGGTCATCGTGGATATGTTCACAAAAGTAGCTCACTTTATTCCGGTAAAAACCACTTTCAACGCCAACCAACTGGCACATCTATACATGTCCCGGATAGTAAGCCTACATGGGGTACCCAAGTCAATCACCTCAGATAGAGGCTCTTTATTCACTTCAGCATTTTGGCTACGACTTCGCCAGGGCTTGGGCACCATGCTAAAACACAGTACCGCATACCACCCTCAGACGGATGGACACACAGAAAGAGTGAATCAAATACTAGAGGACATGCTTCGGTCATGTGCCCTCACCCATGGGCCCAAATGGGAAGATAGCCTACCCTATTTAGAATTTTCCTACAACAATAGCTATCAGACAAGCCTGAAGATGTCACCCTTTGAAGCATTGTATGGTAGGAAGTGTCAAACCCCGTTGAATTGGTCACAGACAGGGGACAGTCGCATATTTGGAACCGACTTGATGCTAGAAGCTGAGAAACAGGTCAAAGATATTCAGGAACGCCTCCAAGCAGACAAGTCCTGCCAGAAAAGCTACTATGATCCAAAGCACCGAGAAGTGACCTTTGAACCACGAGAATACGCCTATCTCCGAGTAACCCCCATGAAAGGAGTGAGAAGATTTTGCACACGGGGAAAGCTCGCACCGAGATATATCGGTCCCTTTCGAGTGATGGCGAGAAGAGGCAGAGTCGCCTATCAGTTAGAGCTACCACCCGAATTGTCAGATGTGCATGATGTCTTCCATATCTCACAGCTAAGGAAGTGTATTGCACCTCCAATTAAGCAGGCAAATATGAGTGAGCTATAATTGGCTAAATATCTAACCTATGAGGAGAAACCCGTTAGAATCTTGGACGAGATGGAAAGAACTACCAGAAGAAAGGTGCTTAAGTTTTATAAAGTACTATGGGAACACCGTACTGAGGAAGAATCTACATGGGAAAGGGGAGATTTCTTGAGATCCGCATATCCATACTTGTTCCCTGAGCAACCGAATCTCGAGAAAGAGATTCATCCTAAGGGGGGTAGGTTTGTAACACCCTAATTTTTCAAACCTTTTCTTTTCAAAATATTTTGGAAAGCACTTGCAATTTGGTGGATTTTCAAAGCAAGAGGGATTATGAAATCTTTAAATTCTTGTATCAAACAACCCAAAACCATTTGCTTCATGATAAAACCCTTCTGAGATGTATTTGCAATGTTTTCTTTCATTAAATAATTCTCTTTTTCTTTTTTGGAAATTATGCCATCACTATGGGTTGTGAAGCAAACTATAGCTTGGGTGAGCTTTAAGACCCAAACTTTTTGCAACACTTTCTCAAGGCTATATGATTTCAAAATATGCAAAAATATTTCTTTGTGCAATGGAGAATTATTGCCAGAATAATTATTTATTATCTGACCAGAATCATCCCTTTGTGAAGCAACCCTATGATTCCTATTTTGAAAAATTCCCAATAAATTCCTGTAGTTACTAGGGATCATATATGGTTCCAATATGTAAAAACATCCCATGGTCCAGTACAAATGTTGAGCAAAAACACTCTGCTAAGTTTCTGCTAAAACAGGACCTTTGTGAAGGAAGTGCTAGCTAGGAGTGCACAATGGAGCTGCATATTTTTGGGCATGTATGCACTACCAAATGACACTTCCCCACCAAATGACACTGGTAGCAAAGCTTGCAATTGAGTGCTAGGAGCTCATTTGTGTCCTGGACCAGAAAGGTGGTTTACAAAGGAATTATATTCATTTGATCTTCAAACCTTGCCAAAGTTTGCCAGTTTAGAGTCTTTTCTATGCTGATTCCATTAGACATCTTAGTTTGCTCTTATCCCAACCCTGTTGAGCCCTAGATCAACCCAAAGTCTGCTGGCAGAACCTGTTGATGATTTTCCTGGTCGCACCAGAGCTTGTATGCTCAAGCAAGCAGTGGATGGTGACTGATGGAAGGGTGGTCGACGCACTAGACAAGGTCTCAAGGCTTGCTTGTCATCGGGGTGGCCACAACCGTGGTGATCACGGTGTTGGCATGCCAGAGAGCGCGCTCTGCGCAGCTCCAGTCATAGCCGAGCCACCCCGAGCCGTCAATTGCTGCCCCCTTGTCTGAAGCGCTGACGAGGTCCCTCGTAGCCGCGTGGCACCTCCCGAACCCTCTGGTTCGCCGGGGAAGGCCACCGGCGCTCCCGGCCAAGCTCCGCCACGGGCAACACAATGGGCTTCGGCACTATGGTCGTCCGCACGCCATTAATGGCTCCGGACCCGTCCCGTCGCTCCCCTGACCTCCTACATCACCTCACCACCGTGCCGCGACAGCCAGCTCACCGTCCAGTGGAAAGCCCGAGCCTCGCCGCTCCGGGAGAGCTCGGCAGCGCTCGTCGCTGGCCTATTTAAGGCGCTGCCCGAAGCCCTCCTAGCTCCCACCCCTCTCCTCCACATATGGATTAGCCCTAGAGCCCACCCAGCAAGAGTCGGGGGCCCATCTCCCTCAGCTCCAGCAAGTTGCTTCACCGCCAAATCCTCTGTGTTGCCAGTCTCCTCCACCCCTTCCCAGTCCATTCCAAGGGCACCAGTGTGTTCGTTGGGTCCCTCTAGTGCTCCTCGAGCCGTCGGAGAGTCGAATCCCTGCCGGAACCGTCGCCGTCGACAACCACCGTAGCCTTCACCCGCCGGAGAAAGAGGGGCGACGCCGTCCGTCCACCTCCGGAGGAGCTACGGGTACAGGGAGGATTGTCGTCGAGCGCCCGTTCCTTTCCCGTCATCTCCCAGCCTCACTGCCGTCCCTATCGCCGGTGAGCCGCCCTCCTCTGTTCCCATTCCCTCTCTCTGTTTTAAAAAGGGCAGGCCCCACCTGCCAGGGGCTGTGGCCTGCGGCCGAAGCGTTAAGTGGAGGCGCCCCTCCACTTTACGCCTTCGACGAGGCCCCCCCAGGTTTTCTTTTCTTTTATTTATTTCAGTTTTTAACAGAAACTTTGATCATTTTAATCTTTTTATCTACAAGTCCAAATCACTTGATTCTTTTTGCATTAGGTTTGTATTGAAATTCTTTACAAACTTGTAAATTTTGGTATTTTTCCCACACTCATAGAATTTCCGGTTAATAAAAAGGTATTTAATGCTTTTCCCTTTTCTTTTGCTATTTCAAATACATTTTCAGTGGGAAACTTTGAAGACCAGGAGTGTTTGAATAACCCCACTGATCAAGGCAAGCCATCATATCCATGAGATGTAGTTTTGCATAGCATAGCTCACATGCTCATGCATTAAACTTGCTTAACTTGCTAAGAAAATAACGATTTAATAAATGATCATATAGAGATATATGCTTATGATTATGAGTTACTATGGTTGCTACGATATGGTGGATGATCATGAGTCACCTGACCGGGCATAATCGTACAACCACCTCTTGCCGATATGGGAAGGCCGTGACTTGGGCTGTCCACGTGATCTATCACCGACATGCCCCAAAGAGGGAGAGTTATGCATGCGTGCCACCTTGTCCCGGTGGGCGGTGATAACTCTGTGAGCCCAGTTAAGTTGAGTTGGGCCCGTCCCCATTTAGGAGAGTTTGTTTGGCCACGGCGGTGGCAGGTGTCATGAGGACACAGGTGTCATGAGGACACAAGGCCACCCAGGGCAGGACTCCTGAAGGGAGCGGTTGCCGGGGATATTATGAGAGAGTCACGGGCCAGTCAAGTTGCCTTGGAGCAATGCTGGTCCACCCGAATGGGATCACGAGTTCAGTGCTCCAGAGTGTGGGTAGAGTGTGCAACCTCTGTAGAGTGTAAAAACTATTTGAATAGTCGTGTCCACGGTAATGGATGGCCCGACCAGACCTCAGTAGATGGTCACCCGTGTGGATGTTAGTAATGATGGAAGAACTCCCCAGTTGAGTGGAGATGCTTGATGAGCACTCCGGTGGTTGGGAGACAACCCCGGACATGAGTAAGTGGCTGCTATAAAGTCAAGTGGTATTATTATTAATTTGTTGCCATGCTATTGTTTGCTGCATTGCCTGGTTATTATGAGCTTGAAAGTACATTCAAAGTACTCACCTAGCGTATCATGCTAGATGCAGGAGAAGCCGAGGACGGAGGTCATGATGATGCGTACTAGGAAGTGTCCACAGCAGTGTCCCTGTGTATGGAGTTGCCGCTATATTCCGCTACGTCGTAGAAGTACTTAGTACTTTCGAGGCCCCGCTATGTCTCATAAATAATGTAGATATTGTGCTGCACCAAGGGTGCCCTTGGCCTCGCCATTAGTGTAAGATATGCTCTTGTAACATTATGCTATCAATAAAGTCAGTTCTGTTTTGTGCCAAGTTGTTAAGTGTTTCCAGAAGACATGACCTCTGGGTTGGAAACACTGATAATCCTATTCGTTGAATCGGGGTGCCACAAAGTTTGGTATTAGAGCCAACCCTCACGGTTACACGGATGTTTGCGGACAGGTGTGCGGTCATGTTGTTCATGACGTTTGTGACCCGTCATGGCACACGGCATGGTACATGTACTAGACTGGATGCACAGACGTTTGTACCAAGAGGGAACACTCATGTGGCCCGACGAGGACGTCGGTTCCTCTGAGTGGTGGTGTATGTGGTAGCCTGGTTTATTAGGGATGATAGACTACTCAGGAATTCCTTCTTTTCCGGGAGCCCATTCGAACAGAACTCCCAGGTTAAGTGTGCTTGGCTTGGAGTAGTTCTAGGATGGGTGACAGACCGGGAAGTTGATCCCGGGTGCGCATGAGTGAGGACAAAGTGCGCAGAAAAGAGTAGTATTGATATAGCGCCTTAAATAGGCCAACGACGAGTGCTGCCAAGCTCTCCCGAAGCAGCGAGGCTCGGGCTTGCCACTAGAGCAAGGACAACGAGCTGGCTGTCGCGACGCGGTAGTGAGGTGATGCAGGAGGTGAGGGGAGCGACGTGATGGGTCCGGAGCCATTAATGGCGTCCGGACGACCACAATGGCCGAAGCCCACTGTGTTGCCCGTGGCGGAGCTAGGCCGGGAACGCCGGCGGCCTTCCTCGGCGAACCAGAGGATTCAGGAGGGGCCACACGGCTACCAGGGACCTCGTCGGTGCTTCAGACAAGGGGGGGGGGCAGCGATTGACGGCTCGGCTGTCACTGGAGCTGCGCAGAGCGCACTCTGTGGCATGCCAACACCGTGATCACCACGGTTGCGGACACCCTGATGCCACGCAAGCCTTGAGACCTTGTCTATTGCATCGACCATCCTTTCATCAGTCACCATCCACTGCTTGCTTGAGCATACAAGGTCTACCGCGACCAGGAAAATCATCAACATGTTCTGCTAGCAGACTTTGGGTTGATCTAGGGCTCAACAGGGTTGGGATAAGAGCAAACTAAGATGTCTAATTTAATCAGAATAGAAAAGACTCTAAACTAGCAAACTTTGGCAAGGTTTGAATATCAAATGAATATAGTTCCTTTGTAAACCACCTTTCTGGTCCAGAACACAAATGAGCTCCTAGCACTCAATTGCAAGCTCTGCTACTAGTGTCATTTGGTGGGGAAGTGTCATTTGGTAGTGCATACATGCCCAAAACTTTGCAGCTCCATTGTGCACTCCTAGCTAGCACTTCCTTCACAAAGGTCCTGTTTTAGCAGAAACTTAGCAGAGTGTTTTTGCTCAACATTTGTACTGGACCATGGGATGTTTTTACATATTGGAACCATATATGATCCCTAGTAACTACAGGAATTTATTGGGAATTTTTCAAAATAGGAATCATAGGGTTGCTTCACAAAGGGATGATTCTGGTCAGATAATAAATAATTATTCTGGCCATAATTCTCCATTGCACAAAGAAATATTTTTGCATATTTTGAAATCATATAGCATTGAGAAAATGTTGCAAAAATTTTGGGTCTTAAAGCTCACCCAAGCTATAGGTTGCTTCACCACCCATTGTGATGGCATAATTTCCAAAATAGAAAAAGAGAATAATTTAAAGAAATAAAACATTGCAAATAAATCTCAGAAGGGTTTTATCATGAAGAAAATGGTTTTGGGTTGTTTGAGACAAGAATTCAAAGATTTCATAATCCCTCTTGCTTTGAAAATCCACCAAATTGCAAGTGCTTTTCAAAATATTTTGAAAATATTAAGGTTTGAAAAATCAGGGTGTTACAGGAATGCAACAAGGAAAGCCGGTATGAACTTTATTTCTTTCTACTTTTGTACATATGCTTGTACTTATGATCTAGAGACCAACTTGTAGCGACATAGTTCTATGATTACAATGCTTTCCCGGTAGTTCATGCTTTCTTTGTGACTAGCCTCAAATAGATGGAGTGCATAATGTCTAATTGAAATGTTTAGCATGCATTGCATTGTTCATGGTGTGGCATATTAGAGTGGTATTTGCCTTCAGAGAGTTTTTGGATTGACTTGGCACATGTTTACACATGTTTATGATTAGAAGTCTATCAAGCCTTGACAATCTTTTTATTTCAGAATAGTTATACCGCTTTCATGCCTGATTCAATGTTGCTTTGTCGCTCAGCATGATTATGACCTTTATTGCTCTCTAGTTGGTTGCTTCCTCGTCTTTTGCTAGCCTTCACCTGTACTAAGCGGACAGACTGCTTGTGCATCCAAAATCCTTCGAACCAGTTGCGCCATATGAGTCCTACCATACCTACCTATATGCGGTACTTATGTGCCGTCCTAAGTAAATTTGCATTCTCTGTATTCTTAATTTTCAAGTAAATATTTTGTTTTGTATGCCTGAATCGCTCATGTAGCATCTAGGGGCTATCAGTATCTTCCATGCTAAGTGGGTTATTCTCAAGATATGTGTTGATTCACTATCACTCACGAGAAAGTGGCTGGTAACCGGGATGCCCACTTCCATGCTCAAAAGTCAAATAAAATTTAATGAAACAAAAATCCCCCAGGATTGTTGTTTGTATGGATGGTACCTGTGGATTCGGTCCGCCGTGGAGTGTGAATGATATTGAGATCAATTAGTTGGGAACCGCCAATAATGTATTTAGCATGGAAGATATTGAGATCTCTTAGTTGTTACGTTGACAATGAAAGCATGCCACCCAAAATTTTTATTTATCTCTGTTTTAAAGCTCAAGCTCTGGCACCTATGCAAATCAATGCTTCCCTTTACGAAGGGCCTATCTATTTTACTTTACTATTGAGTCTTCCTCTTCTTATAAAAAACACCAACTATAGAGATCATAATTTTTCTGAAATATTTATTTCTAGTCTCCTTTAAGACTGTGTAATGTGCATTTTCCCAAAGTACCACAGTGTCTTCTATATGATTGTGATATCACTTATTCTGAAATATTTATTTCTAGTCTCCTTTAAGACTGTGAAGGAGCGTCTGCATTTAAGTTTTGCTTCACTCATGGGGGCTAGCGAGATACGACTCTAGTATGTCCAAGTCTTGTGCATTGTGATCTCGTTATGATTTTCAGTTACATATTATTCATTCTTAGTTGTTTCAAACTCTTCACATGATCGAAGGATTGTTTCGTGCATCGTCTTTGTAGTATTACTTAAATACTTGTTGGACTTGTTAGTAGTGCATACTTATATACATCTGATGAAGCAAAAGAGTTTGTCAAAGTTTTTTTGTCGCGTTCAGTTCGTTGAACTGAATTGCTTGAGGACAAGCAACATTCTGAGCTTGGGGGAGTTGATACGTCTCAAACGTATCGACTTTTCCAAAGACTTTTGTTATTGTTTTGTCCTCATTCTTGCATGATTTGAATGAAACTAACCCGGACTGACGATGTTTTCAGCAGAGCTGCTTGTATGGTTTTCTTGTGTGCAGGAAAACGGATATTTAGACATCCCAGAAAATCCCGTAAAAAATAGAGAAAAATCCACGCACCGGGAGGAACCATGGGCCAGAAGATGGGCCACAGGGGAGTCACAGGGCTCCCAGGCGACCTGTGGGCACGGCCTGCCCCGTGGCAAGTTCCCAATGCGGAGCCGCCACCACCCTCGGTTCTTCTTCCGGAGAGCTAATCTGGATGCTCCTTTGGCCTCCGAAGAGGGGAAATCGTCGCCGTCGTCATCACCATCACCACTCCATCATCCTCCCATGGATTCTCCCATCATGTGTGAGTAATTCCCTGTTGTAGGTGAAGGGGATGGAAGAGATTGTATGAGTTAGATCATGTAATAGTTCGTCGGATTGTTGGGGGCATGTTGCCTATCTTCTACTATGGTGTTTATCATCTTTGCTACTACTTGTTACTCTTAATGCTTGTCACTTTGGGCCCGAGTGCCATGATTTCAGATCTGAATACCATATGTTTTCATGAATATATTTGTGTTCTTCATCCTATCTATTAGTAGTATGCACCTATTATAGTCCGGAACCGGCGATCCCAATGGTGACAACTTGGAACACCAAAGGGGATAGATTATAATTTGAGGATTCCATGTATCTATTGATTGTTAATGCTTTGTTCGGGTGCTTTTTGACAGGAGCACCTTAATCTCCATAAGTTCCTTTTGGCCCCGTTGATAGAGGAATGGTAGGACAAAAGATGTTGTGCAAGTTCTTATTGCAAGCACGCACGACTACCTTGGGATACATGCCTAATGTTTCATATATGCCTAGATGATCATTACTTTTATATGTGCCTTTCCCCAAGTGAAATACATGATATCTCTCATCCATCACCAACCATCCATCTCCCTAGCCTACAATGTTTTAATACTACTAGTTACAAGCTGCTTTACATTCGCCGTTTTACTTTCGTTGCTTTTCCACTATTATTTCCATTGCCACCATCACTTCCATATCACCATTGCTACTAATATTTCGTTGCCAAACAAGTATCTTTCAGGTGCGGTTGAATTGAAAACTCAACTGTTAAAGCTTATAAATATTCTTTGGCTTCCCTTGTGTTGAATCAATAAATTGGGTCAACTTACCCACGAAACCTGTTGCGATCCCCTACACTTGTGGGTTATCAGCGTCACAGTAGATCCGAGTTGAGAGTTCTTGTACGTGTTACTCTTGAGACTTGCACACTCTCTAAATGTATATATGTTGACTTGTGTGATGAAGAGTAATTGTCCTCAACATGTCAAAGTCTCCATCAGCCAAGAGTAATTCTGGTTCGTGAAGCAAGTCTATTGAAGGTTTTGAGATCGCGGAAAAGTATCTACCTCGAGTGAAATCAACCAAAGTATGATCAGCTTCATGTTTAAGGAGAATTGAACGGAGATAGGTTTGTTGTTTTGTTCAATCGTAAGTCCCTTCAACCAGACATAGCTCTTTTGTCGAAGAGTTAACTCGTGTACCTAATTATGTGTCGCCATCGAGCACCACTAGTTTCTCGTACTCTTCTGAACTACATTATGTAGTAAATTTTATGTGTAGATATCTCTAATCATTTATCTATATCAATTTGTTTTTGTTGCATGTTATGTTGTTTAGTATATTTTAGTGTTGGTTACTTGGTCTTACTTTGTCATTCTGCTAGATTGTTCTCTCGTGATCCCTTAGTATGCGTGTAATTCGTAATCAGTTTCCATTTGTGTTTGTATCTCCTTGTATTTTTTTTCTCATTTCATATCACTATTGTCATCGTGAAATCTCTTGTCACTATACCCGAGGGATTATCATAAGGTTCATCGAAAGTTATGTTTGATCTTTCCCATTTAGGTTGATTTCTGTCTAGTGATTGTGCCTATTGTATTAAGTGTCCCTGTTTTGGTTTTACTTCGCTGTCGTTCTGAGGGATTTGAAGTTTAGGAAGAAAGATTTAAATCCCCCATTCGCCTCCTCCGGTCGATATACTCTCGAGCCTAACGATTAATATCAGAGCAAGGTCTCCTTGTCTCTTCTTATTAAAGGTCTAACCACCTTGGAGTATTTTAGTATGTCACTTGCAGGTCAAAGCAGGCATTTTGAAAGATTTCCCATTTTGAATGATAGATAGTTGATTCATTTGAAAGCTATCACTGAAGAACTATGGCAAACCGTGGAAAGTGGATACACCCTTTGTTAGAACATTATGCCACCATGTTTGGTTTTGGTAATTGATGACAATCCCTATGGACTAATGGTTGCCTTGATTTATATTTGAAGGTTTGTCCATAGGCATATATTAAAGTCCATGTGTTGGTTTCAAGGAGTTTATGAGATGACCAAGGTGGTATTCAAGAAATTATCCAAAGATTGTTCATGTGAGAGTTGATCTTATTGCAAGTGCGTCTTGAAGAAGAATATTGTGGGAACATTCATGTTTACCTTCAATGCGTCATATTTATCAAGAGAAAAGTTAAGTCTCAAGGTTTATCAAGACTAAGTCAAAGAGTGAATCAAGTTCATCAACACACAAAGCATACACGATGTACCGAGAAGGATTAAGTGATCCCATGGTACGGTAAGAATTGTCCATTATGCTTTGTGTACTAACCCATGGTCTATGTGAGAGTTCTTTGTGGGTTATGTATGATTCCATGGGCATGCATCAAAACAAAGATCCTATACAACCCATGGAGGATGACATCAAGTGGTGATTGTCGTCAAGGTTGCGGTCAACATGTTCAAGTGAAGCATCATGAAGAAATCACATGCTTGAAGCTTGCCATCCGTTATGGTCATAATAGACATGTGAAGATGTGCCAAAAAAGGCTGCCCCATAGTGGACTATGGGGGAGCAATCTACTAGTCTTCATCGAGCTAGCGCAAGCAAGAAAGGTGGTCCATCTTGAGGAGGACAAGATCATCATCATCTAGCTCAAGTGGAATGTGCGCAAGAGAAATGTTTGTCCTTGATAGGTTTTCTATTTTACCAGTCTCACTCTGTTAGTTGGGAGAAAGGGTTATAGGATCGATTGTCGTACTATCCAGGGGAGCTCTCATGTGAGTATCTTGATCGTATCATCCGTTGATAGCTCAAACCATTGCATTCTTGGAATCATCATCGTATTTGTTGGTTCTTGGTTGGGTTTACTCTATGCGAGTTCTGAGCTTATGGTTATCTTCATGACAAGCTCGAGTTAATTGAAAACAAAGTCCATATGCATCTTTAAGGATATTTTCGATATTGTAGTTTTTACCGGTTCTTCATTCATAGAGATTTCTCATCTCTATATCATTGGCATTTTTCTATTGCCTCTTCTTAATATAACCTTGCTTTTTGGATAGTACTTTTCGTCTGCTATCCAACATGCTTGAGTTTGTTGAATTTGGAACTCATTTGCACAACTCATGGCAATTGTGGTGTTCGTGCATTCATCTGTTTTCTGTGCATGTGTCCTGAAGGTCCGAGGCAGTAGTACTGCTCTGGGTAGCGGTAGTACTGCTATCTAGTACATCGCGTACTACCGCTGCCTTGGTCCTCGGATAGCTGGTCCCCATAGCTGTCCATGGTATTTTGAGCGTGAAATTATGTCTTCGAGGCATGTACTTTGCGGTTAGCGGGGCCAAGCTGTGGGGAGCATGTTCCTATTTATGTTGAGCGTGGGAATACTCCGGGAGGTGAGGTAGGGCTCGGGCTCATTTTCTCGCCTCTCATGCCTTGACGACGGACTGGGACTTCGGCGCCTCATTGCCAACCTAGACTGTGTGTTCCTCTGTTCGGAGTGAGCGCTCTGTGTTGCTATTGACAATGATGACACCCTTAGGTCCGATCATCTTAAGTTTCAGATATGCGTAATGGGGGACGGTGTTGAAGCGAGCGAACATTGTATGACCATAATTTCATGGTAGCCGCTACAGAAAGGGATGATGTCGAATATCAAGTCTTCGTTGCGAAAGTTGTTAGGTGAGCCGAACACTAGTTCCAATGTTACGGTACCCTAGCACCGGACTTCGCCACCTGGGATTACCCCTTTAAAGGTGGTGTTGCTCGATTTGATCCTTGATGGATCGATAACCATTTTTCTTACTGTATGTGAGTAAATCAGACTGTGGCTACTGTCTCCGTTCGTGAGGACTCTAGTTAGGTGGTACCCATCGATAATGGGGTCAAGTACCAAGGCCGCTGACCCTCCATGACGGATATTGGTCGGGAGATCCATACGGTTGAAGGTGATCGGGCATGCCGACCATGGGTTGAACTTCGGGGCAACGAGATCTATGGCGTAGACATTCCGAATCGTACACTTCCTCTCCTTCTTTGGTATGTGTGTGACATAGATCATGTTCACCGTTTTACCTTGGGAGGGAATTGCTTCTGGCCTCCATTGTTTGCCCAGCGAGGCTCGTCCTTGTCCTCATTGCGGGGGCCCTTGCCCTGCTCCTCGGCCGCCGGTTTGCCTGCCTGTTTGATCACCCAACAGATACAGTTGCTGATAGAGGCAAATTTGTGCCTATATTTCGATGAGATAGTGGTTATCATTTTTGGTGGAGTAGACTTTGACGATCCGACTACGAACGTGTGAGGATATCGCGCCTTAACAATCGCTAAACCAACTCCGAGAGGTTATTGACCACGCCGGAGCACGATCAACCTGACTATGAGGGTCTGTTTCCTGCACGCAAACGAAGAACAAGCAAGAAAAAAAGATTGCAATCTGGATATTGTGAATATAAGAGGAAAGCTTTATTGACGAAGCTGAGGTTCTCTCACGACTTTGTCTGGTCGTGGAACACAAACGGAGAAGGCGAAGTTGCAGCTATGACGAACTTGTAATCTAAACAAAGTCCAAGCAAAAAGCTACTAGGTTGATCTACTTATTTAGAAGCAAGGGGTGGCGGTCAAGTAGGTGGGAGGACGTCCCAAGGCTGCCTAAAAATAACCCTAGATCGTACAAGACCCATGGGACCAAGTGGAGGTGATGCAACACCTTTGGACTTGTAGTCTGACTCGGATTCTGGTGCAACGTCAGATTGTTTCTTCATTATCTCCACGCTCTGGATGAATTTTAAAGTGATTCCAATTACGCTGGAACGTAGATAAAATCTACTTCAAACAAAAAGGAATCACCCAATTCGGAGTCCGTATGCAAATGTTGTTGATGTTTTGAGATAGGTGTGTCCGTGCATTCCGAATCTGAGTCGAGAAGGTGAGAGACTTGGACTTTATCTTCTCTTCGGCTAAAAGTTACGTGATAAAACTTCTTGAACAACACATAATCATTTTCGTTGATGTGAGACAACTTCTCAAACAACACATAATCATTTCTTCTTCCTTTATCTTCACACGTGGTTCATGCAAGCGTTCGACAATTCTCACAAATATGAAAATATGAAATATTTTTGGTCGTATCGAAGGTAGCCATGTCCTCATCATCCTCACCTTCTTGAAAACAAAGCCATCCTCGATGTTTCTTAATCTGAAATATGGCCAACAAAAGAGACAAAGCATACATGTTGTATATGTATATGTCATCTATTTTTACTTCCCTTGTTTTTCGCACATATGACATATGTATACATGAGTAACTTTCATATGTTATGAAATATAAAGCCAAACCATTATCAAAAGAAGTAGAAGGCATGAAAATATTGCAACTCGGTTTGCACATATAATTGAAGTCCTTATTCATATCAAAAGATTGACAATGTTCATCATTAAACCATCCTAACATTGGTGAATATACTTTCATTGTTTCAAATTTACATGCTACAACATGCTTAAATAAACAAACATGCAACAAGTCATTTGACATAGAATCATCACGAACATTAGAGGTCATATCAAAATGATTAAACATTGGCACAATTATTTAAAAAAATATTTGATGCAAATTTGATTTATTCTCGGATTCACATGGTTCTTTCTCATCAATAGTTAATTCAATGGGTTCCATGGATCTAGGGTGCCATGGATCTGGCACAAACTATCCATGATTTTGTCCAGCACGATGGGTCTATCCCGATTCCCTTTAGAGGGATTCTTCCGCGGTCTTTATTTCGAGTTGCTGAATCCTTCATTTACTACCGTATCATCAGCATCGCCATTGTCATGTCGATGTTGTTTCTTGTTGTGCCGTGGTTTCCCGTTTCCATCCCGAACTTCCGAGGTGCCGTGGTCTTCAGGGTTTTTGTTTCGAGGAGCTAATCAACTATCCTCACTCGTGCAAAAGCGGGTCATAAGTGAGGTAAGGGCCGACATTGTTCTTGGCTTGTCTTAGCTGGGCTGACGGGCTAGTCATTCATATCAGATGTTGTTCCTGAAAGAGGCTATTGCCTCAACATTTGAACAGTCGACGATTTGGTTCTTCTTGGTCAACAAACGGTTCCGAAATTGCGACCTGACTCGGTGGACTGTTGAACGATGTGACTCAGGTCATCAGCGTCCAGGGGTTAGACATAGGTGCCTTGATAGTTGGCTCGGAAAGCAACCTCAAGCTCTTCCTAGCTCCCAATGGAGTTTTTGGGGAGGGTTGTTCAACCAATGCCATGCTGGTCCTTTAAGCTTTAATGGCAAGTATTTTGAGGCATGGAGCTCATCTAGTAGAGCAATATGGATTTGGAGAAGCAAGTACTCAATCCACACGGCCGGGTCCGTTGTCTTGTCGTATTGTTCAATGTTTACGGGTTTAAACCCTTCGGGGAACTGATGCTGCATCACCTCATCTATAAAGCACATTGGATGAGGAGCGCCCGTGACCCGAGCTACGTCATGCTGGAGGTCGGCTATCATCTGAACCCGGTGTTGTTCTCGAGCTCTATCGTTTTAGTTGAGCCAAGCTTGGTACCCGTCCCGTCTATCGAGAGTGTGCCCTCTAGAACTATAGATGGATCTTCTGTGACCTTATCTAGCGTTCAAGTTGTGTCATAGGTCATACAGGTTCTCAAGCTTTATTGGCTCTTTCCTTCTTCTACTGGGGGGGGGGGGGGGGTCGGGTTGATCTTCGGCTTCTCCAACCGTCCTATCCCATCCTCGTGGGGGGGGGGGGGTATGGCTGGTTGGCCTGAGTGCATCTGGGGGTGCGGGCTCAAAGGCCTCGACGTAAAATTGTGACAGCAAACGCAGGCGCGGATAAGTTTTGTTTTGATCCCATCGTTCATTGACATACCCTTCTTCGGCTTATAGGACTTTCGCCCATGTGTCATTATGGCTGTCTTGTTCGGCTTTAATCTGCTTCTGTTTCATCTTCATGCTACCCGCGGTGACTATAAGTTTCCATTTGAACCGCTCTTTATCCAGCGGGTCCTCGGGAACGATGAAATCCTCGTCTCCGAGACTATCCTCCTCTTCAACGAAAGGAAGGTATTTGATGTCTTCGGAGTCATTGAGGTCCTCGGAGTTATTGTGGTCCTCGTGCCCCTCCGAGTCATTGAGTTGTTGTTCGGGGGCAATGGGGTTGATGAGGTCTTGAAGATTGTCCGGGGTATCATTTTCTCCGGTGCCCGGGTTGCTTTCTCTACCCTTGCACCCCTTGGATCGTTTGTGCTCACGTTAGCGCTTTGGTGGCTCCTCACTGGGCTTGTCACCATTCTTTCTGGGGGTATTATCGCCTATCTTCCCCGTGGTGACATTGCCCTTATTGTCAGGGGTGTCCATCATATAAGAATCATAGCTGGATATGACTGTCCACCTTCCGGTGGTGGGAAGGGCAGTGCCATCGATCTCTTCGTCCATGTCCTCGGCCTCCTTGGAGGTGTAGTCCAGCATATCGATTAAATCTTCGATAGTGGCTATCAAGTGGGTGGTGGGTGGAACGTAAAATTCCCCGTGGCCTACCTCAAGACTGATCTGAGCATAGGTCGAGGACGGGTCATCCGTAATGTTCATTGTATGGATCCAGGCCAGCGTCTCGTTCAATATCGGGAGGTCGGCCGGACTAGTGTTCTGAATCCTTGCGGAGTTGACCTCCGGCGCATTGGCACATGGAGCATGCTCGGCGAAGGTTGAACCCTAGTCTTTGGACACTTTAATCGGATCCAAGCTCAAAGATGAACCTGACGTAAGATTAGACACGGTGAAAGGGTCGGTAAGAGGCCTGAAGTTAAAGCTTCGGGGTTTCCGGGCAGATCGGGTGAGGCTGAGAGCCCTATAAGGACCAGATCGACCCGGCCGTCGGCGATGTATTCTAGGTTGCCAAACCTGATCATCTGGTCTAGGATGAAGCCGATGACATGGTCGAGGTGACCGGCCGCATCGGCATGTAGAACGATGCTGCCAAACGCGAAGAGCTGGCCGGGGACAAAGACATCCTCGGTGTCGATGTTATCACTGATGACTAAGCAAGCCTTAGATCCTTTGGCGATCCCACAGCAAAACTCTCAATGAAAGCACCAATGTCGGTGTCAAACCCGATGTTCTGGGGTAGGGGTCCCGAGCTGTGGATATTGGACTAATGGGTACGAGGAAACACATGGACAATATTTACCCAGGTTCGGGCCCTCTCGAAGAAGTAAAACCCTACACCCCGCTTGATTATATTGATGAGTCTATGACGCTTACAGAGTCGATCTACCACGAGATCAGATGAACTAAACCCTAGATGGGTTGGATAATGATTATATACTCTACGAGCTAAAACCCTCTAGTTTATATAGACACCAGGGGTACCTAGGGTTACATATGGTCGGTTAGCATCAGGGAATAAACATGCCGATTCAACCATCTTGACTTGGAGCACTGATAGCCCACAAGTATAGGGGATCAATTGTAGCCTTTCTCGATAAGTAAGAGTGTCGAACCCAACAAGGAGCTAAAGGTAGGACAAATATTCCTTCAAGTTCTATCGACCACCGATACAACTCTACGATAGCAATAAGATATATTGGTCCCCTTCAATCCCGTATGCATCAAATTCTATGCTAGGCTGAAGCTTCTGTCACCCTTGCCCTCCAATACATAATCCTATTAACATACTACAAATCCTATGGTATGATCCACGCACGCGCTCATATGATGGGCACCAAAGGACAGCAACATAACCACAAGCAAATTAAACCAATCATAGCAATTCATCAATCACCGGTAGGACAACGAAAATCTACTCAGACATCATAGGATGGCAACACATCATTGGATAATAATATGAAGCACAAAGCACCATGTTCAAGTAGAGAGTACAGCGGGTTGCGGGAGAGTGGACCGCTGAATATAGATGGGGGAAGGTGATGGAGGTGTTGGTGAAGATGACGGAGGTGTTGGTGTAGATCTCCGTCACATGATGATGTCCCGGGCGGCGTTCTGGCACCGCTGGGAGAGAGGGGAGAGAGCCCCCCTTCTTCTTCTTCCTTGACCTCCTCCCTAGATGGGAGAAGGGTTTCCCCTCTGGTCCATGGTCTCCATAGCGGCGGAGGGCGAGAGCCCCTCCGAGCTTGGATCTCTCTCTATGTCCTTTTGTTTCTGCGCTCCCAGATTCTGGCCTTTCACCGTTTATTAAATTCCCGGAGATCTGTAACTCCGATTGGGCTGAAAGTTTAACACGATTTTCTTCCGGATATTAGCTTTCTTGCGGCGAAAGAACGGCACCAACGGCCTTAGGGATTGGTCAGAAGCTTGCCAGCCACGCCGTGGGGGGGGCGTGCCTCCTCGGCTTGTGACCTCCTCAGGCATCGTTTCATGTAGATTTTGGTTCCCAAAAATCATAAATATTACAAAAAAATCCCCATAGGTTTTTTTATTGTGTTTGGACTTTGTTTGATATGGATATTCTGCGAAACAAAAAACATGCAACAAACAGGAACTGGCACTGGGCACTGGATCAATATGTTAGTCCCAAAAATAGTATAAAAAGTTGCCAAAAGTATATGAAAGTTGTAGAATATTGGCATGAAACAATCAAAAATTATAGATACGATGGAGACTTATTAGCATCCCCAAGCTTAATTCCTGCTCGTCCTCGAGTAGGTAAATGATAAAAAGATAATTTTTGATGCGGAATGCTACCTAGCATAATCTTGATCATATAATCTAATCATGGCATGAATACTAAAACACGAGTGATTCGAAGCAATAGCCTATCATTTGACATAAAGACAATAATATTTCAAGCATACTAACAAAGCAATCATGTCTTCTCAAAATATCATGGCCAAAGAAAGTTATCCCTACAAAATCATATAGTCTGGCTATGCTCCATCTTCCCCACACAACGTATTTAAGTCATGCACAACCCCCGTTTTAGCCAAGCAATTGTTTCATACTTTAGTGTTCTCAAACTTTTTCAACTTTCACGCAATACATGAGCGTGAGCCATGGACATAGCACTATAGGTGGAATAGAATATGGTGGTTGTGGAGAAAACAAAAAGGAGGAGATAGTCTCACATCAACTAGGCGTATCAACGGGCTATGGAGATGCCCATCAATAGATATCAATGTGAGTGAGTAGGGATTGCCATGCAACAGATGCACAAGAGCTATAACTGTATGAAAGATCAAAAAGAAACTAGTGGGTGTGCATCCAACTCGCTTGCTCACGAAGACCTAGGGCAATTTGAGGAAGCCCATCATTGGAATATACAATCCAAGTTCTATAATGAAATTTTCCCACTAGTATATGAAAGTGACAACATAGGAGACTCTCTATCATGAAGATCATGGTGCTACTTTGAAGCACAAGTGTGGTAACGGATAGTAGCATTGTCCCTTCTGTCTTTTCTCTCATTTTTTTGGTGGGTTTGTTTGGCCTTTTTTTTTTATTTCGGCTTCATTGGCCTCTTTTATTACTTCCTCACATGGGACAATGCTCTAATAATTATGATCATCACACTTTTATTTACTTACAACTAGATATTTAGAACAAAATATGACTCTATATGAATGCCTCCGCCGGTGTACTGGGATGTGCAATGATCTAGCGTAGCAATGACATCAAAAAAACGGACAAGCCATGAAAACATCATCCTAGCTATCTTACGATCATGCAAAGCAATATGACAATGATGGTGCGTGTCATAATAAACGGAACGATGGAAGTTGCATGGCAATATATCTCGAAATGGCTATGGAAATGCCATAATAGGTAGGTATGGTGGCTGTTTTGAGGAAGGGTATATGGTGGGTGTAATGCACCGGAGAAAGTTGTGCGGTACTAGAGAGGCTAGAAATGGTGGAAGGGTGAGAGTGCGTATAATCCATGGAGTCAACATTAGTCATAAAGAACTCACATACTTATTGCAAAAGTCTATTAGTCATTGAAACAAGGTACTACACGCATGTTCCTAGGGGAAGGGGTGGTAGGAGTTAACCATCGCGTGATCCCGACCGCCACACAAAGGATGACAATCAATAAATAAATCATGCTCCGACTTTGTCACATAACGGTTCACCATACGTGCATGCTACGGGAAGCACAAACCTTAACACAAGTATTTCTATGAACACACAATTACTCACTAGCATGACTCTAATATCACATCTTCATGTCGCAAAACTATTGCAAGGAATCAAACATATCATATTCAGTGATCTACAAGTTTTATGTAGGATTTTATGACTAACCACGTGAATGACCAACTCCTGTTAACTCTCTAAATAGGTATAAGTGAAGCATGAGAGTTTAATTCTTTCTACAAAAGATATTCCCCGCTCTAACAAATATAAATGAAGCAAAAGAGCATTCTACAAATGGTGGTTTTCTATGTGTAGGGAAACAGGCAACCCAAACTTCAAATGATATAAGTGAAGCACATGAAGCATTCCATAAAGCCATACTCAAAAGATATAAGTGAAGTGCCAAGAGCATTCTATAAATCAATCAAGAACTTTCTCATGCCAGAATGGTGCATAAAATAAAAAGGAAAAAAATAAACACAAAATACGCTCCAAGCATTTGCACATATCATGTGACGAATAAAAATATAGCTCCGAGTAAAATTGTCGAAAGATTGTAGACGAAAGAGGGGATGCCTTTCGGGGCATCCCCAAGCTTAGACGCTTGATTCTTCCTTGAATATTACCTTGGGGTGCCTCAGGCATCCCCAAGCTTAGGCTCTTGCCTCTCCTTATTCCTTCATCCATCATGGTCTCACCCAAAACTTGAAGACTTCAACCACACAAAACTCAACAAAACCTTCGTGAGATCCGTTAGTATAATAAAGTAAATCACCCCTTTAAGTACTGTTGTGAACTCATTCCAAATTCATATTAGCATTATATCTACTGTAATGCAACTTCACCATGGTTCATACCCCCCGATACTACCCATAGATTCATCAAAATAAGAGAATAATGCAAGGAAAACAGAATTTGTCAAAAACAGAAGAGTCCGTAGTAATATGAACTTATACCATACTTCTGATACTCCAAAAATTCTGAAAAAATCATCATAATTAAGGCAATTTGTGTATCAATCAGCAGCAAAAATAATCAACTCAATAGCACTCTCTGTATAGAAATAAGAATGATTCCGTGAGTGCAACGTTTCTGTCTTTTTCAGCATGATCAAACAACTATCACCCAAACTAATCATAAAGGATTTCCTTGGCACATTATTTTTATAATCCAATGGAATTTTACAAGGGAATAATATTTTTTGGGAGGAACTTCAATGAAAAAATCTACATTGTTTCCATGATCATGAACACAAGTGTTCAAGGTCGACCCTCACTTCGGCAATGCATCACCTTTCAATCGCTTCTCTTTTTGAAAGAGTTTTAAGTTCTCCTCTATATTTTTTTTGTTTTTAAACTAAATAAAAGCACTCAACAGAAATAAATGACTCTCTAAAACTTTCGGGTTGTCTCCCAGGCAGCGCTTTCTTTAAAGCCATTAAGCTAGGCATAAAGTGCTCAAGTAATGGATCCACCCGGATCCCAAGGTATATCAAAGCCAATTTTAATTAACAATGATTTGTAATTTTACTAGTGAGCACAAGGTAACATATATCATGCAATGACAAAGTCTAACTCTCTTACTATGCATTGGCATGTCATATAAGAACAATTCATGCACATCAAGTAAAGGCCAATACATAGCATACGCAGTTTGTTGCAATTTTATCGTATTGGAAACATAGAGAGGTGGAGATGTAGTTCCTCTCTCATAATAATTGCAAGTAGGAGACACAAGCACATGCATATTATACTCATCAAAATCATCATGTGCAATAGTAGAAGGCAACCCATCTATGTAATCCCTAATAAGAGCAAACTTCTCCCATATAGTGTAGTTGGGAGAGTTCAAAAAGATAATAGGACTATCATAAGTGGGTGCGATAGCAACAATTTCATGTTTAACATAAGGAACTATAGCAAGTTCATATACATAAGCATCATTCATATTGGCATCAGGGCCACAAGCATAGCAAGCATAAAGTTCATCAAAAAGGGATATTTCAAACGAATCCAAGGGATCATAGCAATCAACATAGCATTCATCCTTCGGTAAGAACGAAGGGAAATTAAACAATGTATGACTTGAAGAGTTACTCTCATTAGAAGGTGGGCACGGGTAGCTAGTCCGCTCTTCCTCCTTTTGTTCTTCGCTCTCCTCGTCATCTTTTTCATCTAATGAGCTCACAGTTTCAGCATTTTCTTCTTCCATAGTTTCTTGCAAAATATTATTCTCTTCTTGGGCAGCATAGAATTTCTCCATAAATTGGTCAATATGGGCATTATATTCATAATTAGAATAACTATAATGAAGCCTAACCAAATTTTCAGATCGGTAAGAAGCATCATCATTATCATCACACCTTTTAAACAGAGCTTCAATTTCATAAGCACCCATAAAAGCAACAAACTCTTCTATTTGTTCCACATCATAGTAATCATATATACCATCAGCATAAGAAGCCAAGGTTTCATTAGCATTAAATTTACAAGAAAAGGGAAGGTGTTGAGCCTTCATCCTAGAGCAACAAGTAATATCATATCTCAAGCATAGCTCCTCAGCATACCATTTCAACATATGAATTTGATCCAATAATAGTTTCCCTTTTTGAGTCAAGCGATAATCCCTAAAGTATTCACGTTGATCCAACGTGTATCCCATTTTATAATTTAATGGGGTTTTCTCAGGATTATTAAAGAAGTGCATAATATTTTCCACATAACGAGCATCGAGGGTTTTAGGAGGTTCCCCATCTCCATGAGTAGCAAGTACACCTAATTTTTTTGGTATTTCGTGTTCCATATCCATAACTAAAGATAGAGAAAAACTTAGAACAGCAAATAAGTCTACTTAGTGATAAAGCAAACAAGCTGACACGAGAATATTCACCCCCACGCTATTGCTCCCCGGCAACGGTGCCAGAAAAAGTTCTTGATAACCCACAAGTATCCGGGATCAATTGTAGCCTTTTTCGATAAGTAAGAGTGTTGAAACCAACGAGGAGCTAAAGGTAGGACAAATATTCCCTCAAGTTCTACCAACCACCGATACAACTCTACGCACACTTTACGTTCGCTTTACCTAGAACAAGTATGGAACTAGAAGTACTTTGTAGGAGTGATAGGATAAGTTTGCAAGAAAGGAAAGAATACATAAATAAAACTAGGGGCTCATTAGATAAAGAAACAATTACATTAGTATAACGAGTGTGGAAAATTGGTGTTAGGAGTTATAGAATTGTCCCTAAGCAATTGACTATGTTACTAGACCGATATCAAGTTTTATGTGGGAGAGGCCACTTCTAGCATGTCATCCCTTACTTGGAATTCTATGCACTTATGATTGGAACTATTAGCAAGCATCCATAACTACTCACGTTCAGTAAGGTAAAACCCAACCGAAACAGTAAGATATATTGGTCCCCCTTCAATCCCGTATGCATCAATTTCTATGCTAGGCTGAAGCTTCTGTCACCCTTGCCCTCCAATGCATAGTCCTATTAGCATACTACTAACCCTATGGTGTGTTCCACGCGCGCGCTCATATGATGGGCACCAAAGACAGCAACTTAACCACAAGAAAACTAAACCAATCATAGCAATTCATCAATCGCCGGCAGGACAACGAAAATCTACTCAGACATCATAGGATGGCAACACATCATTGGATAATAATATGAAGCATAAAGCACCATGTTCAAGTAGAGGGTACAGCGGGTTGTGGGAGAGTGGACCGCTGAATATAGATGGGGGAAGGTGATGGAGGTGTTGGTGAAGATGACGGAGGTGTTGGTGTAGATTACCGTCACACGATGATGTCTCGCGCGGCGTTCCGGCGCCGCCGGGAGAGAGGGGGAGAGAGCCCCCCTTCTTCTTCTTATTTCTTGACCTCCTCCCTAGATGGGAGAAGGGTTTCCCCTCTGGTCCATGGTCTCCATGGTGGCGGAGGGGCGAGAGCCCCTCCAAGATTGGATCTCTCTCTCTGTGTCATTCTGTTTCTGCGCTCCCAGATTCTGGCCTTTCACCGTCTCTTAAGTTCCCGGAGATCCGTAACTCCGATTGGGCTGAAATTTTAACATGAGTTTATTCTGGATATTAGCTTTCTTGCGGGAAAGAAGGGCACCAACCGCCTTAGGGATTGGTCACAAGACTGCCAGCCAAGCCCTAGTGGGGTCGTGCCTCCTGGGCTTGTGACCTCCTCGGGCATCGTTTCGCGTAGATTCTTCTTCCCAACAATCATAAATATTCCAAAAAAATCCCCGTAGGTTTTTTATTGCGTTTGGACTTTGTTTGGTATGGATATTGCGCGAAAAAAAATGCAACAAACAGGAACTGGCACTGGGCACTGGATCAATATGTTAGTCCCAAAAATAGTATAAAAAGTTGCCAAAAGTATATGAAAGTTGTAGAATATTGGCATGAAACAATCAAAAATTATAGATACGATGGAGACGTATCAAGCACACACCAAGGTTTCGGAGGTTTCCTTCCTGAACATAGTGTCTTCTTATAGCTTGGACCTTTAGTAGTAGTGAGAGAGTGGCCCACATATCCGGCCTATAGAGATAGACCGACGACCCGAGGACACCACAGTCATGGACTCCCTTAACGGGCTCAACTCTTGGGCCTCGCATGGATCCCACAGCCCAATGTTCCTCCCATTAAGAGCGCAACCCCTTAGGTTCTTGTTCACTTTGTCGTGAAAACATCATATCCAACTCGGCTAGTCGATAGTGGCCTCTAGCAAAGCATGACAACTCTAAGTGTCCAACGAAGCTCGTTAGGCAAACATGTACTTCACACTTTTGTTCCCTTTGCCATACTTCAAACTTATGTTCCCTTTACTTGCTTGCAAATAACTAGTCCAAGGGATTGACAACCCTCTTGCCCGTGTTGGATGCATGTGTTTGCTTCTTTGTGCGCAGTCGCTAAAGATGGGGGCTGGTTGTTACTCCTATTAGTTTGATGAACCTTGGTTCTTTACCTAGGTAAATACTTACCTATATTGTGTTGCATCACTCGTTCCTCTTCAAGGAAAACCCAATGTAGATCACAAGCATCTGGATGGATTCCTGGCGCTGTTTCCCAGGAGTATCACCAACCTACTATCAAGTTATTTCGCACAAAGTTTCATTCACTTGTTCTTATTTTTATTTATTGTTATATTTATCTTGATTCATAAAAAACAAAAAAACAAAAATATTTACCTTTGCTACTTTGCTTGTTTGCTCGCAATAATGATGTTATCACACAAAAATAGAAGGTAAAGACTTATAATTATTAGATGAGCATGCTTTTCTACTTGGATCATCTTCGATCCATTCCTGCACGTGCTGAAACCCCAACTAGCTTAGTTGAGGGAAAATTATTAGATGAGCATGCTTATTTTGTGCATCACTAGTTGTCGCGAAAGGATAGATTCTTATGGTATCAAATAAATTGTTTGCAATGCTATGCTTGGAATCTATGTGAAATTTATAATTTTACTTGTTTCTGTGAGAACCCAAAAAAACACCTTCCCTACATATGTGAGTTTAATGATAATGAAATCTTATCTTCTTATTGCAAGGGTGTTTATAGTTACTATGATATCAAACAATTTGAAGAATTTGTTGCTTTCAAGGGTGCTTATGAAGTGGCGTATTTGATTGAAATGTTTGATGCTACTCTCTACAAATCTGAAAATTTTGTCATAGTTAAATATTGTTGTGAAAACTATGCTCCTAATGCCTATGTTTAAGAACTTATTGCGAGAATTAATGTCTGCTGTGTTGGAAGAAAATTATGATTACATTAATTCGATTGAAATATCCCCTCTAGATGAACATGATGCTTGCTATTCTTATGTCCATGATGCTAATATTAATGATGCTTTTGGAGATGAACTTGTTATAGTTCCTTATGTTGAAAATGAAATTATCACTTTTTCACCCAAAAAGCATGATTGCAGTTATGTTACTATAATTATGTCATGGTATTTCCATTGCAGATGCCATGTGGTTGGTTAGATCGTGGTTTGGGGCCGACGGGCGCCGGCTGCGTCTGGGATCGGGTGTACGGATAGTACATATGACGCCGATATACCCAGGTTCAGGGCCCACCGGTGAGGTAAAACCCCGTGTCCTACCTGCGTGACTATATGAGGATCACAATACAAATGGTGCTCCTTGAGCTGTTCGTGAGGAGCGAGATGGAGCTCTAGCTGCCGGCCTCACTACCTCGGTGGTGTGTGGTGGTTCTCTAGTGTATCTAGTGTGTGAATCAGATCAGCCCATTCCCTCTCTAGGGGCTGAGGCAAGGCTTTATAGTGCAGCGTGAAGTGTACTGTGGTAGGGGTAGGACAGGAGGTAGGACCCGGCTGCCAGCCTCTCCGACTGGCTTCCGGGCCCGTCGACTATCGTGTCTTGTCTGACACAGGGCCCGCCGGCTATGTGTCTAAGTGGCAAATGTGCCGGCTCGTAAGGGAGAAGGTAGGGGGAGCGTGGCTACAATGTCGTCTCGCCCAGTCAGCCTCGGCGGTGACTGGGGTCTTGTAGCCTCGTTGACCCCCACATCATTGCGCCTGTGGACACGCCGAGCATGTCAGTGCTCACTGTTGCCACAGACACCTCTATATCATATGTATTGTCTTGTCATCGCACGGGAGTACGGTTGAATGGTATGGGAGTCAAGCGTACGGCTGGCGACGGGCCAGCCGGCCAGGCCGAATCCCGCCAGTCGGCCTGACGCGTGTCGGACAAGAAGGCTGGTTGCCGCGAGCCGACCCGGGGGGCCACGAGGCCCCAAATCTCTTGGAGGCGGCTTATATCCGCTTTGGTATACCCACGGGTAATATCCCCATCAGCAGCCCCCGAAATTATTGGGGTCTGGAGGCTCCGGATGAGGGGGCAGCGGTTTCCCCCCTTGCACCCGAAGTTGTCGTTGAAACAGATACGCCGGCTCAAGCCGGTAGGTGGCGATGTGTCTTCTGGCCGGCTGGGGCGGCAGCCGGCCGAGGTGACTGCCGGCTACAGTCCAGTCAGATGTTGTGGTGCCTCGGGCCCCGCGGCGTCGCTTTGGTCGTGGCGCTGGTTGGGGTGCGCCACGTTTGAGCCGGTGGTGAATGGCGGGCCCGCCACTATGCGCGCGATGGGACGTCGCCGCAGGCCCGACCTAACATGGATCGGCACATGCGTGGGATTCATTGTGGCCGCGGGCCGCCGGTTGGGGTTCCCCACGCGGTTTAATGCATGCGAGGATCGTGGGTTAGTGTGGGACGTGGGCGTAACCGATCCCACGCCCGCACGTCTCCCTCAAGGCTTTAAAAGGGGAAGGGGAGGCCGGTTTCGCCATTGCCTCCCCTCGCTCCCACCCACATTTCACCTTTCCATCGGAGCTCACCGCCGTCGTCCTTCCTCCTCGCGCCCGCAGCGCTGGCCGCCCCCATCGCCCCTCCTCGTGTCCGCAGCGCACACTGCCGCCGTTCCACCCTCGTTCATGCACAGCGCCTCCCCGCGGTTGATCCGCCGGGGAGTCACGTCTTTCGCCCTCTTTTTCTCCACCTCACCGCCGGCGACCAACGAGATGGACGGGCTACCCTCCGGCTTGTGGGAGGGATTGCTCATCATGGATGAGCACATCGGCTACCTCCAGCGGACACGGAAGCTTCCTTGGAGCTCGTCAAGGCCCGCGCGCCCGGCGACAAGTGCGTGCGAGAGCATCGTGCCAGCGAGCATGTCCTCTTCAGCACAAACTTTCTCGTCGGGTTCGGGCTGCCAGGGAGCCTCTTCCTGCGGCAGTTTCTTGAGTTCTACGGGCTCCAGATGAATCATCTGGGGCCTAACTCCATTCTGTACCTCGTGTGCTTCGCCATGCTATGCGAGGCATATATGGGATTCTAGCCCTTTCCCTCCTTCTTCCGCCACTTCTTCCAGTTCCGTGCCCAAGCACACGATAGTGTGTCGTACTCCTGCGGCGGTGCGTTGGTGGACACGCGGCGTGGCAGGCCACTTCCGATGATGAAGTGGAAGGAGTCCTTCTAAAAATGGCAGCGCACCTTCTTCTATGTCCGCAGCATCAGCCTAGGGCGGGACTGGGTTAACGTCTCGCCATTTGCCGACGGACCACCAACTGGGGAGCACTGGGACCTCGAGCTATGCAACGACGAGCTGGTGGCCCCCGACCTGGTGGCGGCCTTTGTCTCCCGCCAAGTGATATCGCTGCACACGAGGCCGCACCGAATGTGCGACATGAGCGGCCGCAAGGACCCGAGCCGGCTGTCGACGGTGGACGTGCCATTATGCAAGGTTGTGCGAGGGTGAACAAAATCACCAACTTCCAGGTGGACGAGGAGGAGTGGAGATTTGGCATGCCGTCGTTCCATCGTGGCAACCGTGCACCACCGGTAAGTTCTTGTCTGACTGAAGCCGTCCCCTTTTTCCTTTCTCCTAGTGTGTGACACACGGTCGCACCATTCCTTAGCTTTTTGTTCGGCAGAACACGCCGGAAGGCCTGAATCCGGAGCGCTTTGCCCTGGATCGGGATGATTCCGACGCCGAGGAATACGATTCATACGGGGACGACCCTGAAGCCCCCGATGACTCGGATATGCCGGAGGCGGCGGAGGAGGATGATGATGCAGAGGATGAGGAGGAGGCGGCTGGCGCCATGGTCGGCAGGGCGTGTTGGGGAACGTTGCATGGGAAACAAAAAAATTCCTACGCACACGAAGACCTATCATGGTGATGTTCATCTACGAGAGGAGATTAGATCCACATACCCTTGTAGATCGCTAAGCAGGAAGCGTGAAGAAATGCAGTTGATGTAGTGGTACTGCTTCGTGATTCAAATTACCGTCGTCCCATGATCCGTCCCACAATCCTTCTCATCTAGCGCCGAACGGGCGGCACCTCCGCGTTCAGCACACGCACAACTCGATGACGATCTCAGCCTTCTTGATCCAGCAAGAGAGACGAAGAAGTACATGAGTTCTCCGGTAGCGTGATGACGCGCCGGTGTTGGTGATGATCTACTCCTGCAGGGCTCCGCCCGAGCTCCTCAGAAATCCGATCTAGAGGAAGAACTACATGGTATAGGTTTGAGTTGCACGTGGCAAAGTTGTGTCTCAAAATCCCTAAAACCACCAATATATATAGGAGGAGGGGAGGGGCTAGACTTGGGGCTCCTTGGAGCCCCAAGGGTGCCGACCAATTGGGAGGAGGTGGACTCCCACCCCAATTCGGTTTGGGGGAAGGAGTCCACTCCTTCCTTCCCACCTCCCTCTTTCCTTGTTTTTTTATTTTCCTTTGGTTTTTTCCACTTGTGGCGCCATAGCCCTCTTGGGCTGGACTCACCAGCCCACTAAGGGCTGGTGCACCACCCTAGGGTCACTGGGCTCACTCCTGGGTGGGTGGGCCCCTCTCGGTGAATACCCAGAACCCATTCGTCACTCCCGGTACACTGTCGGTAATGCCCGAAATCTTTACGGTGACCAAATGAAACCATCCTCTATATCAATCTTCGTTTCGGGACCATTCCGGAAACCCTCGTGACGTCCGTGATCTCATCCGGGACTCCGAACAACTTTCGGTCACCCACACATATAACTCAACTATACTAAAACATCATCGAACCTTAAGTGTGCAGCCCCTGCAGGTTCGAGAACTTTGTAGACATGACCCGAGACACTCCTCGGTCAATATCCAATAGCGGGACCTGGATGTCCATATTGGATCTGTGTCAAGGATTCATATAATCCCGTATAACATTCCCTTTGTCCTCAGTATGTTACTTGCCCGAGATTTGATTGTCGGTATCCCTATACCTACTTCAATCTCGTTACTGGCAAGTCTCTTTACTTGTTTCATAGTACAAGATGCCGTGACTTACACTTGAGTCACATTGCTTGCAAGGCTTGTATGTGATGTTGTATTACCGAGTGGGCCCGAGATACCTCTCCGTCACACGGAGTGAAAAATCCCAGTCTTGATCCATGCTAACTCAATGGACACCTTCGGAGATACCTGTAGAGCACCTTTATAGTCACCCAGTAACGTTGTGATGTTTGATACACACAAGGTATTCCTCCAGTGTCAGTGATTTACATGATCTCATGGTCATAGAAATGAATACTTGACACGCAGAAAACAATAGCAACAAAATGACACGATCACATGCTATGTTCATAGTTTAGGTCTAGTCCATCACATGATTCTCCTAATGATGTGATCCAGTTATCAAGTGACAACACTTGCATATGGTCAGAAAACCTTAGCAATCCTTGATCAACTGGCCAGCCAACTAGAGACTTGCTAGGACCATTATTTTGTCTATATATCCACACATGTATCTATGTTTTCATTCAATACAATTATAGCATGGATAATAAACGATTATCTTGAAACAGGAAATATAATAATAACTATTTTATCATTGCCTCTAGGGCATATTTCCAACAGCGCGGGGGCGTCGCGTAACCCTCCCGACGGGTTCGTGAAGGACTGGACAGATGACGATGATGTGCAGGTGGTGGAGGCCCCGCCGGCTACGATGGGGCCGCCTCGGGGCCATTGTCGAGGAAGGAGTGCGGAGCTGCCGACTGGGGGTTGGCTGGTTGCCAGCAAGCCGGCCCCTCGCCACACGATGGAGGAATGCCGCGGGGACATTCGGTGAGTCCAGAGTTGGCGTTGCCGGCAGGCGCCCCTCTGCCGATGCGGTGGAGGCTCAAACAGGGGGCCCACGAGATTCACCTTGGTACAGAGTAAGGTTTCTTTGAGGCTCGTGCCCCTTCTTTTCTTGCTTTCTTTCGTGCGTGGCTTTTGAGCTTGTGCTCTTTTGTTTCATGTTGGCAGTGAGGCCATTCAGCTGCCGGCGCCAGAGACGTCGGGCCTTGGGACCGAATAGGTCGCGCCGCTTGCCGCGGAGCATGCGGTGACGACGCGGCTCGAACGGAGCACACCGTTCATTTTCGTGCGGCCAAGGCAAAGGCCGCGCCGGCTGCGGCGACCGACATTATCGGCCCTTGGCCGGGATAACGAGCGATGCCACAGCGTCGACGACCCCCAAGGCGTTTTCTGCAGGGCCTCGCCTTCGTGTGTGGAGGTGCATCGGGATCCGCCCCGGAGGAGGTGGTACCTCCGGCTGGGGAGCCGGTGACCGAGGAGGCGTCGTTTTCGGCGTTCGACCCGGGGTGTCAGGCCGAGTCTGAGGCCGGGATTGGCGACGGCCGAGCCATGGTCACTTCGGCGGCTCCTCGTGTCACTGGAGGCGGCCGAGTGACCCAGTCATTGTCCCGTGTGACGGAGGAGTGGGGGAAGCTGAGCCGCGCCGCGGCCGTGACCGGGGCGGGCTCCTCGACCGGCGGGCGGGCCATGGTGCTGCCGACAGTTGCCGATGTGATGGCCCGGTACCAATACAGGATTGTCACCTTTGCCGAGTCGACGGTGAGCAACCTTATGCTGGTGGAAAGGGCGCTCCCGGTAAGTTTTTCGCGAAGCCTCTCTTTCCGTCTGTTCGGTGGTGGGTGCACGCGAGCGCACCCACTGGGTGTAGTTCTCAAGATTTGGGTCGGCTGCGTGGCTTAATGGCAGACTAGCCAAATCATATTTACTTCTGATCTTCATTCTTTCCTTAGGCCGACCAAGCTAAGCGCGAGTCGCTCTTTGAGGAGGCGGTCCCTTTGTGCCGCTATAGAAAGAACTGCTACTTCTAGACCCGCACGGATCTTGAAACTCGGATGGCCGAGCTAGAGGTGGCTAAGGGTAAGCTTTTGTAGTAGTGCGTGCGCGCGAGCGTACCAACTGGGTGTAGTCCCCGAGATTCGGGCCGGCTACGCGGCTTCATGGCACCTGGGATGAATCTTATCTACTTTGTGTTGCTATTGTAGAGCTGGCCCTGACTTGATTTTTGTGCAGCGGCGACTATTCCCATGGCCGAGGTGGAGGAGCTGTGTCGCTCGCTTGCCGATGTTTGGGGAAAGCGCGACAAGATTCCTAAAGAGTGCGTCCGGCTATGGAAGGATTCGGGGGCCGAGTGGGCGGCCGCGACGTCGCTAAAGGCGGAGGTGGACCTTCTTGTTAGAGCACTCTTGGACGAGAAGGCAGCAAAGGATGCAACACTTCAGACGTTCGCCGCCAGCGACGAGGCGGCGACGGCTCTCCAGGCCGAGGTTGCTCGGCTCGGGAAGGAGGCTCGCCAGGCGGTGGAGCTCAAGGAGAGAGCAGAGCGTTAAGCAGTCGGCGTGCTTAACCTTTTCCATGAGGCGGAAACCACATTTATCGGTAAGCGACGTTGCCTTTGTTTGTTGTGCTTCATCGGCTCCTCTTTTTCTTATCGTCTTTCTTTGGGCCAGCTCGCTTCCCGTGGAGGCCCGCCGGGAGGAGCAGTGCCAGGTCGGCCGCGAGCCAGACGTCGATGCCGGATGGATGATGGACGAGATGGCCCACGCTTGTGAGACCCGGGTGAATTTCCTGCGGGCCCTTTACGACCGGCTCCTTAAGGCGAGTCAGAACGTTGTTTGGGCCCTTCGACCTGACTAGGCGAAGGGGGTTCCCGCAAGCCGGGTCATGGCGTGGCTGGAGCATGTTGTGGATTGCTTCGACGCATGGAGGGCATCGGCTACGAGGGGCGGGGCCAGGATCGCACTGACCTTCGCCCTCTCCTCGTACTCACGTATTAACATGGACCAGCTGGCCACCATGAGAGTGGCATCGCAGGTGGACCTGGTGCAGTGTGAGGAGGCCATCGACTTCCGGACCTACGAGCTTGCCACCTAAGCGGCGCTGGACACCTACTACCCCGAGCTAGGTGAGGATGGCGTGCCCCTCTCGGAGGATGATTACGGTGTCCCCATCATCGCCAGCGAGGAGGAAATATGGTCGAGCTCGGAGAATCCTGAGGTTGATGGAGGAGCCGCCAAGCAGGCCACTGGGGCCGCGGCGGAATCTTTTGTGCAAGGGATACAGCCGCCTGCTGGCGATGCTTATGTGCCACCGACTAGAGGCGGCGAAGTGCCGCTGACTAGCGGCATGGACGCCAGCCGGGGAACACCGCCGGCCCCCATTGCTTAGACGAGCCCGACGACCCTGTCGGCTGGGACCGGGATGCGGCGCTCCTGGAGCCGCATCTTATCTTCCTGCTTTCCTTATTTTCAAGTTTGTTATGGACAAGTCCACCCATTGGGGTGTAAGTTTTATTGTAATGCACTCTCGACCTCGCACCGCTATCTTTCGATTATGCACTGCAGTATAAGTTTAATTGGTTGCCGTTTGTCATTTCGTTTGATACTTTTCCTTGCTTTAGTCGTTTTCCCATGTGCCCCGCTCCTTTGCCTTTTTTCCTGCCGGCCAGCCGTCTTGCAGACTGTGGTCGGGCAAGGAGTGGGCTGCCGGAGGCGGGGTGTTGGTACTTTGTCTTTTTGCAAGTTGAGTTTTTGAACAAAATGAGTAGTGTGGCCGAACTCGGACTGCCCCTTGTCAACATTTCCCATGAACTCTACCCCTTTTGCTTATGCACCTACCGGCCAGACAACCAGGTTGTGGTCTGTAGCTGGAAGGGTTAAGCCGCCGAGGAGGATGTATGGTACTATGCTCAGACAGGGTGGGACTTGGGTGATCCGGCAGTCCCCGAGCTAGGTGGGTCAACTCGGGGGTGGCCGGAGAAAGAGACTAATTTGGATCATAGGTACGATGCAAAAGGTAGTTCCTGAGTCCTGCTCCGTGCTGCCGACGGTTGCCGCTATGTAGAGCAACATCACCTCTTCGTCTCGTGTGTGGTGGTTAGCGCGCGTTTGAGGTCGCGGAGGGCCTCATCCGCTTCGTCGCTCCATACGAAACTGTCCGCCTTCTTGAGTAGGCGGTAGACTGGGAGGGCCTTTTCTCCCAGGCGGCTGATGAAGCAGCTGAGCGAGGCTAGGCAGCCGGTGACTTTCTGGACGCCAGCCAGGTTAGTCTGCCGGGCCATCCGCTCGATGGCACGAATTTTCTCCGGGTTGGCCTTGATCCCTTGCTCGGAAAAGAGGAAACCAAGGACCTGGCCCACCAGTACGCTGAACACGCACTTTTTCGGGTTCAGCCGTATCTCGAGCATGCACAGGCTCGCGAAGGTCTCTTTGAGATCATCGAGGAGGGTGCGGCTTTCTTTGGTCTTGACCATAACATCTTCTATGTACACGTGTACGTTGCAGCCATGCTGCGTGTAGATGCATCGTTGAATGTAGCGCTGGAAAGTGGCGCCAATGTTTTTCAGCCCGAAGACATCGTGATATAGAAAAACGCCCCAAAGGGTCTTATGAAGGCTCTCTTGAGACCGTCGGCTGGATTTAGCCTGATCTGGTGGTAGCTTGAATAAGTGCCAAGAAGGACAGTAGCTCGTAGCTGTCCGTCGAGTCGATCACTTGATCGATACGGGGCAGAGCGAATGGATCCTTGGGGCATGCCTCGTTTAGGCTCGTGTAATGGATACACATGCGCCAAGTCTTGTTCTTCTTCAGCACCAGGACAGGGTTCGACAACCAGTACGGGTGGAAGACTTCCATGATGAAGCCGGTTCCTAGTAGCCAGGCAATTTCTTCACCGATGGTCTTCCGCTTCTCCTTGGAGAAGCAGCACACGGGTTGCTTGGCCGGCTTTGCGTCCGGCCAGACATGAAGGAAGTGCTCGGCGATCTTCCTCGCGACTCGTGGCATGTCATTGGGGTCCGTGCAAAGATATCCCTTTCTCACGGAGGAAGTCGACGAGCTTGCTTTCCTATTTGTCGTTGAGGTCGGCCCCCACCATGACGTACTGGTCGGCGGGGTCAGCCAAGTCTAGAGGGACCCTCTTAGTATCCTTGTCGGAGGCCGACTGGAAATGGGCCTCCGCAACCGGCTGCTTCAGCTTGGGCTCAAGCATGGCTGCCACGAGCCATTGGATATGTTGCCGCTCCTCGGGGATGACGAGCGACTCGACCAGCTTGGAGCTGGCCAGAGCGCACTCAGATGATTTCTTGTAATTGTCGGCGATGGTTATGATCCCGTGCGGACCCGACAACTTCATCTTCACGCAGGCATAGTGTGGGACCGCCATGAACTTGGACAAGGCCAGCCGACCCAGGATGGCCTCGTAGGAGCTGGTGAGGTTGACGACCTCGAACCAGATCGGCTCACGGCGGAAGTTTTTCGGCAAGCCGAACAACACGTCCAACTGGACCTTGCCGGTCGGAGAGCAAGACTAGCCGGGGACGATGTCGTGGAACACCGTCCGAGTCGACCAGAGCTCGGACTCCAGAATGTCGAGCTTCTCCATGGTGTCGCGGTAGAGGATGTTGATGCTGCTACCGCCGTCGACGAGCACCCGCGTGAAGCGGCATGTCCACTGCCGGGAGACGAATGTGGGGTGAGGACCAGTGCATAGTCGCCTAGCGTCGACATCACAGCCGGATGGTCCTCGCGGGCCCAAGTGATCGGCTTGCCCGACCAGTGCATGTACTCGGGGACCGGCGGGACGATGGCATTGACCTCGAGCGCGCGCTCGCGTTGGCTGTGCTTGTCGTCATCCTCACTAGTGAATATGACGTAGGTCGCGTCTTGCTGGGGCTAGTCATTGCGGGCACTGCTGGCTCCCGAAGCGGGAGGAGGCGGCGCGGGAGGCAGAGCCTCGCCAAGTGCGATCTTCGTGAACCAGTTGCACTGGCGGTACTGTGCATTGTTGGCTTGGCCCCGTTGTGGAATTTGAAGGGCCCATCGAGCATGTCTTCAAAAGTGTACTTGGCCTGCCATGGCTGTTAGTCGTCGTTGGTCCGTGATACGTCTCCATCGTATCTACTTTCCCAAACTCTTTTGCCCTTGTTTTGGACTCTAATTTGCATGATTTGAATGGAACTAACTCGGACTAACGTTGTTTTCAGCAGAATTGCCATGGTGTTGTTTTTGTGCAAAAATGAAAGTTCTCGGAACGTCTTGAAAATTTACGGAGAATTTTTCTGGAAATACAAAAAATACCTATGCAAAGATCCACCTGAGGGGATGGGCCAGTGGGCCACAAGCCCTGTTGCCGCGGCCACCCCCCTGGCCGCGACAACCAAGCTTGTGGGGCCCACGTGGCTCTGCCGCCCCCAACTCCAGCTCTATAAATTCACTTTCGCCCAGAAAAAAATCAGAAGAGAAGATTTCGTCGCGTTTGCGATATGGAGGCGCCATCACATCCTGTTCTTCATCTCGAGGACAGATCTAGAGTCTGTTTTGGGCTCCGGAGAGGGGAAATCATCGCCATCGTCATCAACAACCTTCTTCCCTCTCCAATTCCATGAAGCTCTTCATCGTTCGTGAGTAATCTATTCGTAGGCTCGCTGGGCGGTGATGAGTAGGATGAGATCTATGATGTAATCGAGTTAGTTTTGACGGGGATTGATCCCTAGTATCCACTATGTTCTGAGAGTGATGTTGCTACTACTTTGCCATGCTAAATGCTTGTCACTAGGGCCCGAGTGCCATGATTTCAGATCTGAAATTATTATGTTGTCACCAATATATGTGTGTTTTAGATCCGATCTTGCAAGTTGTAGTTACCTACTATGTGTTATGACCCGACAACCCCGGAGTGACAATAACCCGAACCACTCCCGGTGATGACCATAGTTTGAGGAGTTCATGTGTTCACCAAGTGCTAATGCGTTGTTTCGGTTCTTTATTAAAAGGAGAACCTTAATATCCCGTAGTTTCCTTTTGGACCCCGCTGCCACGGGAAGGATGGACAATAGATGTCATGCAAGTTCTTTTCCCTAAGCATGTATGAGTACACACGGAATGCATGCCTACATCACATTGACGAACGGGAGCTAGCCACATATCTCTCCGTGTTATAAGTGTTGCATGATGAATATCATCCAAACGAATCACCGACCCATTGCCTACGAGTTTGTCCCACTGCTGTTGTTACTTCTCTTGCTCTGCTGCTACTGTTGTTACTTGTTTTGCTCTGTTGGTCTTACTGTTGTTACTTGCTCTGCACTGCTGCTGTTACTACTGTTGCTACTTGCTACTGATGTTACTACTATCGCTTGCTACTGCTGCTACTTGCTACTGTTGCTACTTGCTACCGCTGTCACTACTGCTGTTCCCTGCTACTGATGTTACTCGTTACACTGCTGCTACCTGTTACAATTCTGGTTTGCTCGGCGTTGACGGGAAAAGACAATTTCCTTCAACGGGCAACTTCTGGCTTCGTTGATACGACCGTTAGAAATAGTCTGCCGTGTCAACAGATCATTTCTGACACCGTTGTTATCATACTACTTTGCTGTTGATACTGTGCTTGCAGATACTAATCTTTCAGGTGTGGTTGAATCTGACACATTCAGCTGCTAATACTCAAGAGTATTCTCTCACCTCCTGACTGGCGTACCAACAAATTTGGGTCGAACATTCTACCCTCAAAAACTGCCGCGAACCCACGCGCTGGTGGGCCATTGCAAGACAATTGCTAATTGTTGATCAACTGGGAGAAGTTCTCGCTCTGTTGTCGCGAAGGCATCAAGTCAGGGACTCGTCAACAACATTCTTCTAGTGTCGCTGCCGGGGACTGCTAAGCAGCATTTTTCTAGCGCCGTTGCGGGGGACTGCTAAGCAGCATTTATATCTGCTGATCACTATGAAGAATCTGAAAGATCCAAAAACCAATGTTTTGACCTCAATTACGAGGGGAGGTAAGGAAGTGCCATCTAGCTCTGCACTTGATTCACCTTCAGTTATGAGTAAGTTTGCGACATCACCTCCTGCTAGAAATCTTGATATGTCGCATGTGCTTGATGATGCTCATGATGCTACTATGCTTGATGCTATGCCTAATACCGCTTGAGATGCTATGCCTGATACTGCTAGAGATGCTATGCCTGATACTGCTAGAGATGCTATTTTGCCTAATGATGCTATGCTTGATACTGCTAGAGATACTACTTTACCTGAGGTGCCACTAGGAGTACTACTTGATGCTCATATTGCTAGAGTTACTCCCAATGCTCGTGATGCTTGTGAAACTGCCGATACTATTGAGATAGAACCTGCTTTTGCTCCTGCTAGATCTAGGTCTCCTAGATATGAATTGCCTGATATACCTGAGGGTTACGTTATGGAGGGAGAGATAGCTGAGGATTTTCTTGTGTGTAAGGATGCCTATGACGCTAAGAAATTACTTCTCAAGTGGAAGGAAAAATATCTGAAAGCTAGGATGAAATACGACCCGAAGTTTGCCACTTCACCTATTTTTATCACCGATAAGGATTATGAATTCTCTGTCGATCCTGAGATAATCTCTCTAGTCGAATTTGATCCTTTGCACGGTTATGAGTCTGAAACGGTCGTAGCCCATCTTACCAAACTACACGATATAGCCACCCTTTTCACGAGTGAGGAGAAGATCCGCCACTACTATATCCTTAAGTTGTTTCCTTTCTCTCTAAAGGATGACCTAAAGCCTGGTCCACTTCTCTTGCTCCTGGATGTGTGAGTAGTCCCCAGGATATGGTCTATTACTTATGTGAGAAATATTTCCCTGCCCATAAGAAGCAAGCTTCCTTGTAGGAAATATACAACTTTTCTCAACTCAAAGAAGAGAGTCCCCCACAAGCTTGGGGGAGGCTCGTCCAGCTACAGATTGCTTTGCCTAATCACCCTCTTAAGAAGAACGAGATACTTGATATCTTCTATAAAGGACTTACCTATGCCTCTAAAGACCACCTCGATAGTTGAGCCGGTTGTATTTTTAGGGAACAAACTGTAGAACAAGTTGAGACTTTACTGAATAACATCTTGATCAACGGTAATGCTTGGACTATTCCCGAACCACCTCCTAAGCCAACTCCGAAGAAAAGAGGTATTCTGTTCCTCAGTCCTGAAGATATGCAAGAAGCCAAGAAATCTATGCAAGAGAAAGGCATTAGATCTGAAGATGTCAAAAATCTACCACCTATCGAAGAGATCCATGGTCTCGATAACCCGATACAGGTAGTGGAAGTAAATTCTCTGTGTAGGTTTGATGAGAGTGATATTCCTTTTGATAAACCTGCTAGCCTATGCTTTGATGAATTTGACAACTTTGTTGCCAAACAACAGAGTTTCAATGATTATGTTAGCAGACATTTGGAACAAAGTACTCGTATGCTTAGAAATTTAAGCGCTTGTGTAGACAGAAATGTCAATGATCTGAAGCTTTTGAGTAAAATGCCTCTATGATTACTACTCAGGTAGAACAAGTACTTAAAGCTCAGATTGACTTGCTCAATGAACTAAATGACAACTCTGTCAGAGTCATTACTAGAGGAGGCAAAATGACTCAGGAACCTTTGTATCCTGAAGGTCATCCTAAGAGAATTGATCAAGATTCTCAAGGAATTAATGCAGATGCACCCAGTCATCCTAAGGAGAAGAAGAATGATGATAGAAACCTGCATGTTAGTTCACCAAATACTGTCACACCTGAAGAACCAAATGATACTTCTGCGTCTGATGCAGAAACACAATCTGGTGATGAACATGAACCTGGTGACAATATGGACAGCGATGTTCATAATGATGCTCAACCTAGCAATGATAAGGATGTGGAGATTGAACCTACGGTTAATCCTGATAACCCACAACCTAAGAGATACGATAAGAATGACTTCACTGCTAGGAAGCATGGTAAAGAAAGGGAGCCATGGGTTCAGAGACCTATGCCCTTTCATCCTAAGCCATCCAAGAAAAAGGATGATGAGTATTTTGAGCGCTTTATTGAAATGATAAGACCCGTCTTTCTGCAGATGCGGTTAGTTGATATGCTCAAACTGTTTCTGTATGCCAAGTACATGAAAGATATCGTGACCAATAAACGGAAGATACCAGATCTTGAGATCTCCACCATGCTTGCCAATTACACTTTCAAAGGTGGAACTCCTAAGAAACTTGGTGATCCCGGAGTGCCCACTATACCTTGCTCCATTAAAGGAAACTACGTAAGAACTGCCTTATGTGACCTTGGAGCCGGAGTTAGTGTTATGCCTCTCTCTCTTTATCGTAGACTTTAACTGGATAAGTTAACACCCACTGAAATCTCTCTGCAAATGGCCGACAAATCAACTGCTTTCCCTGTCGGCATTTGCGAGGATGTGCCTGTTGTGGTTGCTAACACCACCATCTTAACGGACTTTGTTATCTTGGATATTCCCGAGGACGATGCCATGGCGGTCATCCTCAGAAGACCCTTTTTAAACACTTCAGGGGCTGTTATAGATTGCAACAAAGGCAATGTCACTTTCCATGTCAACGGTAATGAGCATACCGTGCACTTTACGAAGAAACGATATTAAGTAGATTGCATCAATGCTATCGAAAAAACTTCATCGATTCTTATTGGGAGCTTTGAATGCCCTATTCCTCGTGTCAAGATGAAGTATGAATTGCTTGTTGGGGAGATTCATATCCCCATTGAGGTGACTTAGTGGCTATTCAAAAATTCTTCGTTCTCTCTTGCGTTTCGAAAAAGTTTTGTCATAAGGATTTGATCAACCCCATTGATGGATTTCTTTCGATGACCATGAAATGGATGAACCAAAGAGTCACATACCTCTGTTTTAAGCTTTCACTTTCTGTTGCTTAGAAGAAAAATGATAGGTTTAGTTTAGTTTTTCCTGTTTTATGTTTTAGCGTCCCGGAGAAAAATACCCCGAAAATAAAAGTTCTCCGATGGTCCTGAAAATCTAGTATGATTTTTTCTGGAATATTTGAAAAATACTAGGACACATAGCTGGCCTGGGGGCCACCCTAGTGGGCCACAAGACCTGTCACCGCAGGCTACCCCCCTGGCCGCGGCAAGCAGGCTTGTGGGGCCCACATGGGCCCCCTCCACTCATTCCAGCTCCCATCCTCTTCTTCTTCCTCCAAAAAAATTGTTTCGCAGCTCAAACCCGTGTTCTTGCTCATTTGGCTGCGATTTTCGATCTCCTTGCTCAAAGCATCATTCTTCGAACCGTTTTGGGGAAATTGCTCCTTGATAAGTGACTCCTCCATTGGTCCAATTAGTTTTTGCTCTAGTGCTTTATCCTTCGCGTATTCGTGCTACCTTGGTGACCCTGTTCTTGAGCTTGAAATGTTGATTCTAGCTGGTCCCAAGTAGTTTTAGCTCGTGATACGGTCTCTAAGCACTCATAGGAGTAGTTGCTACAAGGTATGGTTGGTCTTTATTCACTTTTCTCTTGAACTTCAAAATTTCAGCGAAGAGAAATTATGTTCAGGAGGAAGTTTCATGGTGGTTCCTCAAGTAAGAAGGGTCCCCGTCTTTATTTTCGGGAGCCCGATCCTTATCAACTAAGGGACGCACTGGTACAACCATGTGAATGGCCTTCCGATGAGTTCATGATCGAAGCAGGCTTCAAGGATGAGGTTGATACACTTGTCCGCAATGCCGGGTTAGAAGAATTCCTCTCAGATAAATGTGAACAGTATGCTATGCTCACTGCCTCTTTCGTGCGTAGATTTAAATTTTCAGTTGGCCGTGACTCATCCATACTGTTTGACTTGTATGATAAATCCTATGCCATGGATTTGGAGGATTTCAATAGGATTTGCAAAATACCTGATGGGGGTAATCTTAAGGATCCTGCTAAATCATCGGTTAGAGACTTTTTCTCTAGCATATTTGTTGGAGAAACTAGAGACATCACGCAAGCTACCATAGGAAGCATTCATTTCGCTGCCTTGCACTACTTTGCCCTCTTCATAGGTAGGTGCATTAACGGTAAGGTTGAACATTGTCACCTATGCGCATCCGACCTTAGTATCCTTAAGAGCGCAGTTACGGGTGACAAAAGCTTCAACATGGGAGCTATTATAGCAAGGAGGCTGAATAAGAACGCTATTGAGGGAGATTTCTTTGGCAGCATCGATGCCACTCGCATAGCAAATTTTCTTGGAGTACCCACCCGCGCCGGAGATCCCCCGCTCCATACAGCTTTCCTTGACCGCGTCGCTTTGACACACTACCAGTTTCTTGGGAGGGATGATGAATCCCTCCTATACCGATTGATATTTAACTGGCAGCATGTCTTCCATATTACCCTTCCTGCTCCTGCTTTCTTTGACTTTCAGGTAAAACAGAGGTACTACATAACCATAGAAGAGGTGGAGGAGTATGAGAGGGAGGCTACGGCTGCTCGTCTTCGTGAGGTTGCTATTCAGGCAGTGGCTGCAGCACTCCATATAACCCCGATTATGATTTTGGGTTTCGCCAGGACCGTCCTTGGGAGTAGACCAAGCTAGGCCAAAAGCCTAAGCTTGGGGGAGTACATGTTCCCACCGACTTTACATTCATGTTTATGCTTTTACTTTGTTCGCCGGTGTTTACACTTTGCCACTGTATTATCCATGCTCGTTTATTTTTGTTTCTTGTTTTCTTGTTTTGTGTCCTTTTGAGAAAACCCAAAAAGATTTTCCTTTCTTCTTTTTGCTTGTTGGGAGCTTTATCGTGTAAATAGTTTTCTTTTTCTTTGGGTCAAGGTAGAAGATATTGGTTACAATGTTTAGTGGCGCTTGCATGCATACCCGTTTACTTTCAAAGAGCCATATTACTTTGTCTTCTCCTTTGTGTTTACCTGCAGATTCAGCTTAGTCCATTGCACGAGCACGCTTATTATTGTTCACATCGTTCGATCGTGCAAGTGAAAGGCAATAATGATGATATATGATGAAGTGACTGAGACTTAAAAAGCTGGTATGAACTCTATCTATTTTGTTTTTGTAAATATGACTAGCTTGTCATCCTAGATTCAGCTTTGTTGTGAGAGAACCATGTTTGCAATGACAACTTAGAGATCATAGTTTTCGATGCCATGCTTATTTAGCTAGGAGCTTATAATGGTTTGTCTTGAATGCCAACATAGATTTTGAGATGACTATGATGTAGTATGATAGGATGGTATTCTCCTTTGAATGTTTCAAGTGGCTTGACTTGGCGCATGTTCATGCATGTAGTTGAAACGAATCAGTATAGCGTCTATGATGTTCGTGTTCATGGTGATTTATATCCTGTTCATGCTCGCATTCCATTTTAGTCAAACTCATTGCATCCAGATGACTGTTGTCGCTCTCTAGTTGGTCGCTTCCCAGTCTTTTGCTAGCCTTCACTTGTACTAAGCAGAATACTGCTTGTGCATCCACTTCCATAAACCCAAAAGTTTTTCAATGACAGTCCACCATACCTACCTATGTGCGGTATTTACCTGCCGTTCCAAGTAAATTTGCATGTGCCATTCTCTAAATCTTCAAGAAATAATCTGTTTTGCATGCCCGAACCGCTCATGTGGTGACCACCTATTCATATTGCTTCATGCTTGTTTTGATTGAATTGATGGTATCTGAAACTCATTATTATTTGCTCGCTAGCTGATTATGCCATTGATATTAGTTCACCGTGAGACCTTTGTGTCACTTGCTTATGTGGTTAACTTGTGATCTTGCTGAAATTCTGGTTATGAGTTAGACATAGTTGCAACAATAAGATCAAACACAGGTTGTCAAAGTTTTTTCTTTCTCTCTCAGTTTGTCAACTGAGTTGCTTGAGGACAAGCAAGGTTTTAAGCTTGGGGGAGTTTGATACGTCTCCATTGTATCTACTTTTCCAAACTCTTTTGCCCTTGTTTTAGACTCTAATTTGCATGATTTGAATGGAACTAACCTGGACTGACGCTGTTTTCAGCAGAATTTCCATGGTGTTGTTTTTGTGCAGAAATGAAAGTTCTCGGAACGTCCTGAAAATTTACGGAGAATTTTTCTGGAAAATATGAAAAATACCTGCGCAAAGATTCACCGGAGGGGATGGGCCAGTGGGCCACAAGCCATGTTCCCGCGGCCACCCCCCTGGTCGCGGAAACCAAGCTTATGGGGCCCACGTGGCTCTGCCGCCCCCAACTCCAGCTCTATAAATTCACTTTTGCCCAGAAAAAAATCAGAAGAGAAGATTTCATCGTGTTTGCGATACAGAGGCACTGCCACATCCTATTCTTCATCTAGAGGACAGATCTGGAGTCCGTTTTGGGCTCCGGAGAGGGGAAATCGTCGCCATCGTTATCAACAACCTTCTCCCCTCTCCAATTCCATGAAGCTCTTCATCGTTCGTGAGTAATCTATTCGTAGGCTCGCTGGGCGGTGATGAGTAGGATGAGATATATGATGTAATCGAGTTAGTTTTGACGGGGATTGATCCCTAGTATCCAATATGTTCTGAGATTGATGTTGCTACTACTTTGCCATGCTTAATGCTTGTTACTAGGGCCCGAGTGCCATGATTTCAGATCTGAAATTATTATGTTGTCACCAATATATGTGTGTTTTAGATCCGATCTTGCAAGTTGTAGTTACCTACTATGTGTTATGACCCGGCAACCCCTGAGTGACAATAACCGGAACCACTCCCGGTGATGACCATAGTTTGAGGAGTTCATGTGTTTACCAAGTGCTAATGCGTTGTTCCAGTTCTTTATTAAAAGGACAACCTTAATATCCCGTTGTATCCTTTTGGACCCCGCTGCCACAGGAGGGATGGACAATTGATGTCATGCAAGTTCTTTTCCCTAAGCACGTATGAGTACACACGGAATGCATGCCTACATGACATTGACGAATGGGAGCTAGCCACATATCTCTCCGTGTTATAACTGTTGCATGATGAATATCATCCAAACGAATCACTGACCCATTGCCTACGAGTTTGTCCCACTGCTGCTGTTACTTGTCTTGCTCTGCTACTATTGATGTTACTTGTTTTGCTCTGCTGTTGTTACTGCTGTTACTTGCTCTACACTGTTGCTGTTACTACTGTTGCTACTTGCTACTGCTGTTACTACTGTCGCTTGCTACTGCCGCTACTTGCTACTGTTGCTACTTGCTACCGCTGTCACTACTGCTGTTCCTTGCTACTGTTGTTACTCGTTACACTGCTGCTACCTGTTACAATTCTGGTTCACTCAGCGTTGACGGGAAAAGACAATTTCTGTCAACGGGCAACTTCTGGCGCCATTGATACGACCGTTAGAAATAGTCTCCCATGTCAACAGATCGTTTCTGACACCGTTGTTATCATACTACTTTGCTGCTGATACTGTGCTTGCAGATACTAATCTTTCAGGTGTGGTTGAATCTGACACATTCAGCTGCTAATACTCGAGAGTATTCTCTCACCTCTTTACTCGCGTACCAACAAATTTGGGTCGAATACTCTACCCTCGAAAACTGCCGCGAACCCACGTGCTGGTGGGCCATTGCAAGACAATTGCTAATTGTTGAGCTACTGGGAGCAGTTCTGGCTCTGTTAGTGCGAAGGCATCAAGTTAGGGACTCGTCAACAACATTCTTCTAGTGTCATTGCCGGGGACTGCTAAGCAGTGCGTTGGCGCCGGCTGGGGCCTTGGCCGCCGACCATGTGACCGTCCTCGACAGTCGCGACCTGTCGGACGTCATGGCTGGCGTCCGGCTGGTTGACGTTGCACTTGCCTTGATCCGACTGGGATCATCTCGCTGCCGGGGCAGCATCAGGCTTTTCCACGGTTGGCTTGCCGGCCGCGTCGACGAGTACCAGGAGCTTGATGAAAGACTCGACCTCTGTGTACTAGTCAACGACAGCCATCAGATGCACGATGGTTGATGGTTCCTGACGCATGAGCTTGTGCTTTAGGAGGGTGCCGTATCGGCAACCGTCAATGAAGTAATGAATCTCCTGTACTTCATGGACACCCTCGCAAGAGTTATGGAGCTCGATCCATCGGGTGAGGTAGTCGCGAAGTAGCTCGATCGGGCCCTGTATGCATAGGGCGAGTTGCTGGGTCCGGCCAAGGCGCTTGTACGTGTCGGTGAAGTTGCACAAACGCCTCCTGGAAATCTAGCCAACCGTTGACGCTACCGGCCGACAGGCTATTAAGCCAGGTCCGGGTCGAGCCGAGCAGTATGAGCGGCGCGTAGCATACTGCTACGCACTTGTTGCCACCGGCGAAGCCGACGGTGGTGGTGTAGTCTGTCAACCAATCGTTGGGCTTGGAAGAGTCGTTGTACTTGGTGGTGTTGCGCGCCAAGGTGAAGCCCTTGGGGAAAGGCTCTTTGAGGATGCGTGATCCAAAGCACGGCGGGCCGGTCATGCTTTCTTACTCAGCGGCTCGGGATTTTGCGAGGCACTCCACACGAAAACGAGCGTCCTAGTCGTCAAGCTGACGTGTGCAAATTTGTTCAGACGCCAGCGCACGGAGTGGAGGCAGTGCCCCCAACCAACCACGCTCCTCACGCCAGCCGCTTCATGCAGGTTGACGGTCGCCCTGGCCAGCCGGATCCCACACACAACTGTTGACAACGACGGACTGCGGTCCCGTCGGCCGTGGTTGCCCGCCTGTCGGGTGCAGCAACGGTGGTGGGCGTTGGCACGCGAAGATACCTGGTTCGTCTCCTGTTGGCCGGTTATAGGCCGGCAAGGGTCATCGTAGGTCCTCGAATGGGAGCCAGCCGGGTCGCGGTACGACTGCGTTGGCTAAGCCTACTGCAGGTTGGCACCTCTACGAGGATGCGGATGCGCTCTTGCTACGCATCGCGGGCTGACCCCTCGAGCCCTTCGAGCTCACTAAGGGCAGCCTGCGTAGCTCGCATGTTCTTGACGGGGGTGTCGTAGATGGGGCGGCCGCCGGCCAGCTCCTGGCCGACGGCTCTGCCGTGGCAACGCACATCTGCCAACCGACTCGGCCCGGGCTAGCTGAGTGAGGCCGTGGGCCGCGTTGAACTCGCGTCGAGTGGCCTCAAACTCGCTTTGGGTAGCCTTCAACGCCTTTGTCTCGCAGAGCAGCTCTTGGCGGTGGTTGTCGAGCTCTTGGGTGGCGATGTGGGTGCGGAGTGGAGCATGTCCACCGCCGTGCGAAGCGGGGTCTAGTATCCGGATGCGCCGCCTAGTCAGATGGTAGTGAGCACCTCTAGACGGTCGGAGAGATCGTCGATGCTGCGGGAGAGGTCAGCGGCAGCTCGTCGCAGCTGAGCACCTCGGCGGGGTACTTGTTGGTGACAACTGCAACTTAGATGCGGTGCGAATCGAAAGAGACGATGGGGCCATTGATGGGGAAGTCCGCGTCCTCGTGACAGCGGGTGTTGTCGTCGACGCAGTTGCGCACGACCAAGTCGTGTGCCACGCGCTCGCCAGAAGGGGTGAAGGGTCCCGTCCGGAATGTTACTCCGGCCGGCATTGTTGCCACCCCCATGGTGGGCGCCAACTGTCGAGATCGTGTTTGGGCCTGACACGCACCGACGGCGTGTGGGAACGGGTGTAGGCGCCATACACATGACACCGATCTAACCAGGTTCAGGGCCCTCCGGTGAGGTAATACCCCTAGTCGTGCCTGTGTGACTATATGAGAATCACAGTACAAATGGTGCTCCTTGAGCTGTTCGTGAGGAGGGAGACTGAGCTCTAGCTGCCGGCCTCACTACCTTGATGGTGTGTGGTGTTTATCTAGTGTATCTAGTGTGTGAATCAGATCAGCCTCTTCCTTCTCTGGGGCTAAGGGAAGGCTTTATAGTGCAGCCCGAAGTATATAGTGGTAGGGGTAGAACACGAGGTAGGACCCGGGTGCCAGCTTTTCCGGCTAGTTGCAGGGCCCATCGTCTGTCGTGTCTTGTCTGGCACGGGGCACGTCGGCTGTGTGTCTCAAAGGCCAACGCGTCGGCTCGTCGGGGAGCAGGTAGGGGAGAGCTTGGCTACAGTGTCGTCTCGCCAGGTCAGCCTCGGCGGCGACCGGGGTACTCTAGCCTCGCTGACCACCACATCATTGCGCCCGTGGCCATGCCGAGCATGTCAGCGTCCACTGCTACCACGAATGTCTCTGTGTCATCCATCTTGTCTTGTTGTCGCACGGGAGTATGCTCGGATCGAACAGGAGTCGGGCGTCCGGCCAGCCGGCCACGCCGAATCCTGCCAGCCGGCCCAGGGGGGCAGGCGACGCCAAATGTCTTGGAGACGGCTTATCTCCGCTTTGGTATACCCACGGGTAATATCCCCGTCAAAATCTATTAAATTCAATTGTAATAATGAGACGCAAAGCTACAAGCTTAGGGATGATAATTTTCTTGTCTCCACTAATTGTTGCAATGATCATGATTGGGGTAATGATGTTTATTTTGATCTTGAAAATTTATTTAAGCCTCAAGACGAATAAGTTATGCATAATGATGTTTGCCATAATATTGAAAGTGTTTGGAAGAGTGTCAACTTCAGATAAGAATCCCACAAAATCGGAGAGTGTTTAGGCTTAAGATTTTGTTGAGAAAAGTGGGTTTGGAGAGGTCATGACTTTAGTTAAAGTTGATCACACCACCTTTGAAGATTTTAAAACTTTTGTGCATGTGGATCATGGAGAGAATGTTTAACATGACATCTATATTTCTGAATTTGAATCTGATCCTACATGTAATTATTATGAGAGACGAAAAAATGGTTATATAATTTTTCATATTACTCATTTGCCTCTCTTTGTGTTAAAATTATTAATGCTTCATTCTTCCTACATGCATATGCTAGATACTTCTTGTCTTGATAATTTCTTTACTTATAAAGTGCCTATGCATGGGAACTATGTTAGACTTGAATGTGTTTTTATTTACCTCACTTACCTCTCTTTATGTTCATGTGAGCATCATTATCATAACAAGCTTATCATAATGGCTATAGAGAAAGAGCTTCTTGGGAGACAACCCAATACTTTATCTAATTTGAGTTAACATGATTTTTTACTCTGTAACGATTGTGCTTTTATATTTAAATTAGTGTTTGTACCAAATAAAGCATTTGGGATTATTTGAATGATAGTAGAATGAATGCGGTGCAAAAACATGAACTTTAGCATTGAGTGCCGAATTTCTTCGATTTTACTAGAATTTTTGTTTGATCTGATTTTTTACACCGTATTATTGAAAAATTCCTCATGCCTTCCTATTTTTTTCACAATTTTTGGAGTTACAGAAGTATGGTACTTAACTCTAACATTACAAACTGATCTCTTTTAGACGTTTTCTATTTTTCTTTGTTTTTATGATGCCATGGATTGTACGAGGGGGTATAAGTCATGGAGAAACCATAATACAATACCTTATGCTACATAAAATATAAATAAATTTATAACAGTACCTAAAGTTTTTGATATGTTTATTATACTGACGGATCTCACGAAGTTTATGTTGAGTTTTGTGTGCTGAAGCTTTCAAGTTTTGGGTGTTATCAATATGGATGAATGAATATGGAGTGCCAAGAGCCTAAGATTGGGGATGCCCAACACACCCCAAGGTAATATTTGTTGGTAATATGCCGTAGAGGCAATAACAAATTAGTTATTATCATATTTCCTTCTTCATGATAATCGTTTATTATCCATGCTATAATTGTATTGATTAGAAACTCAAGTACATGTATGGATACATAGACAACACTGTATCCCTAGTGAGCCTCTACTAGACTAGCTCATTGATCAAAGATGGCTAAGTTTTCCTAGACATAAACATGACTTGTCATTTGATAACGGCATCACATCATTAGGAGAATGATGTGATGCACAAGACCCAACCCTTAAGCATAGAGTTTTGATCGTATCCAGTTTACTGCTATTGCTTTATCCATGTCAAGTATTTGTTCCTACGACCATGAGATCATGCAACTCACTGACACCAGAGGAATGCCTTGTGTGTATCAAACATCAGAACGAACTGGGTGACTATAAAGGTGCTCTAGAGGTATCTCCGAGGGTGCCTGTTGGTTTGGAATGGATCGAGACTGGGATTTGTCACTCTGTATGAGGGAGAGGTATCTCTGGGCCCACTCGGTAATACAACATCACAAGAAGCTTGCAAGCAATGTGACTAAGAAGTTAGTAATGGGATCTTGTATTACCGAACGAGTAAAGATACTTGCTGGTAACAAGATTAAACTAGGTATGGAGATACCGATAATCGAATCTCGGGCAAGTAACATACCAATGGACAAGGGGAACTGCATACGGGATTGATTAAATCCTTGACATCGTGGTTCGATCGATAAAGATCTTTGTAGAATGTGTAGGACCTAATATGGGCATCGAGGTCTTGCTATTGGTTATTGATCAGAGAGTGTCTCGGTCATGTCTACATAGTTCTCGAACTCGCAAGTTCTACACACTTAAGGTTTGGTGATGATTTAGTATTAATGAGTTATGTATGATGGTGAACGGAAGTTGTTCGGAGCCCCGGAGTGTGAGATAAAGATTGATATTACGAAGTTTGTATTCAAGTTTCAAAAAAGTTTTGGGGTTTACGGTTTTGTGACGGGAATGCCGGAAGTGTTCCATGGGTCCACTGGGAGGGTCCACATCCCTCGGAGGGCCCCATGGGCTATGAGAGGGGGAGAACCACGCCTTGGTGGGCTGGCCTCTCCTCCCACCAAGGCCCTTGCACCGAAAGGCTGGTGGAGCACATGCCCAAGGGTGGCGCCACCTTCCTTGGTGGCCAAGCCACCTTGGTGGCCTCCGGCCCAACCCTAGGGTCGCCGGACCCCTCCTCTCCTCCTATATACTCCCTCCGTTCCTAAATATAAGGTGTATTATTTTTTCAAATAATCAAACTTGTCTAACTTTGACCGAGTTTGAAGAGAAAAATATCAAGGTCTAGAATACCAAATCATTCTCACTTGATTCATCATGAAATATATTTTTATATTTTATATATTTGGTATTGTAAATTATTATATATTTTGCTATAATGTTGGTCAAACATAGACATGGTTTGACTTTTTGAAAAACTAATGCATCTTATATTTAGGAACAGAGGGAGTATACATGAGGGGAGGGACGGCTGCAGGACCATAAGCCACGGCGCAGCCCCTCCCTCTTCCTCTAGATCAAGTTCTCCTCTACTTCGTCATGATAGCACTTGGCGAAGCCCTGTCGGGACATCTCCACCACCATCGCCGCCACGCCGTCGTGCTACCGGAGAAGTCAGTTACCTCTCCGCCCTCGCTTGCTGGATCAACGAGGCAGAGACGTCATCAAGTTGTACGTGTGCTGAACGCGGAGGTGCCATACGTTTGACGCTAGATCGGGACGGATCCTGATACGATCGCGGGACGGATCGTGATTGGGTCGTGAAGACGTTCAACTACATCAACCGCGTTGTATACGCTTCCTCTTAGCGATCTACAATGGTATGTGGATGCACCTCCCCTCTCGTAGATGTGAGTCTCCATATATTGATCTTGGTGAGCATAGAATTTTTTTTTGTTTCCCATGCGACATTCCCTAACAATATTCTAGGAAGACTCAAGCGTCTAAGATTGGGGATGCCCGGAAAGGCATCCCCTCTTTTGCCTCAGTCCATCGGTATGTCACTTGGAGCCATATTTTATTCATCAGATGCCATGAGTTTTGCTTGGAGCATCATTTGATTTCGTTTTCCTTTTGTTTTAGTTTGACAGAATCATTGTTCTGTGAATACACCCACTTGAGAGAGACACGAGATCACCATGATCTATTAGAATACTCTATGTGCTTCACTTATATATTTTGAGATAAGTAGTTGCTCTAGTGTTTCACTTATATATTTTAGAGGACAGTGGCGTATAGATTTTAAATAAATAACTGCACTCTCATTCTTCGCTTATATTCGTTTGAGAGATAATAAACAACGACGGTAATTTTCATGGGTTATAAGACTAGTCCAAAAGTAATGGGTATTCAATGAGTGTATAATCAAAACCACACGTAGCACATAAAATAGAAAACATGGTTAATGATATTAGTGTGGTAACGTGAAAAAGCATGAGTGCATGATCATTGGTTAATATAAGTATCATGAATTATAAGTTGTTAACTTGTTGTTCATCCAAATATTTTTTGGCATGGTGATGATGTGTGAGCATACTTATTCCTTGTTGAAATCCTAGTGGTGTTTAAGTCGGGGGCGCAAGATGGTTAACTCCTACCAACCTCCCCTAGGGGCATGCGATAGTGCTTTGCTTCAAGAGAGCTAATAAAATCTTGCAATAAGTATGTGAGTTCTTCATGACTAATGTGAATCCATGGATATACGCACTCTCACCTACACATATTTGCTAGCCTCTTTGGTACCGTGCATTTCCTATTCTCACCTTGAGGATCAATGCAACCTTCGTTGGTGCATCCAAAACCCGTGACATGATACACTCTGCTGAACATAAACTTCATTATATCTTCCTCAAAGCAACCACCATACCTACCTATCATGGCATTTTCGTAGCCATTCCGATATATATTGCCATGCCACTTCCATCGTCACATTATATGATGTGTACTTCAATTTCATATTGCTTTGCATGATTATATAAGCTGACATAGTATTTGTGGCAAAGCCACCGTTCATCATTTTTATACATATTACGCTTGATCATGGCACATACTCGTACACTACCAGAGGCATTCATATCGAGTCATACTATAACTTTTTATGTTGAGTTGCAAGGAAATAAAAGTGTTATGATAATCATTATTAGGGCACTATATTAGTGAGGAAAGGATAATGGAGATAATGATTCCCCCAAAAGTTGGGATGAGACTCCGGACGAAAAATAAAAAAAAAATAAAACGAAAGAGAATAAGAAAAAAAGAAAGAAGAAGAAGAAATAAATGAGAGAAAAGAGAGAAGGGATAGTGCTACTACCTCTTTTTCCATACTTGTGCCTCAAAGTGGCACCATGTTCTTCATATAGATAGTCTCTTGTTTTATCACTTCCATATGCTAGTGGGAATTTTTCATTATAGAACTTGGCTTGTATATTCTGATGACGGGCTTCCTCATATTCTAAGAGGTCTTCATGAGCAAGCAAGTTGGATGCACACCCACTTAGCTTCAATTGAGCTTTCATACACTTATAGCTCTAGTGCATCCGTTGCATGGCAGTCCCTACTCATTGCATTGATATCTATTGATGGGAATCTCCATATCCCGTTGATAGGCCTTGTTGATGTGAGACTTTCTTCTCCACTTTCACCCATTTGAAACCTACCACCATATTCTATTCCACCTTTATGCTATATCCATGGTTCACGCTCATATATTGAGTGAGTAATAAAAAGTTGAAGCGCGTTAAAGAGTACGATGCAATTGCCTGACTTGACACCGTGGTGCTTAATATTTGTATTTATGTGGTGAAGATGGAGCCATGCTATACTCATGTGATAAAATGAATAGGGGGCGAACATCTTTTAAGGACCGTATATTTTGAAACTTCATGATTATTAATTCATCATTTCTCAATGATCAAACCTGCAATAGATTACATGTTGGGTAGCATGTCACATGAAAAAATCTAGTTTTATCATTTACCTACTCGAGGACGAGCAGGAATTAAGCTTGCGGATGTTGATATATCTCCAACGTATCTATAATTTTTTATTGTTCCATGCTTAATATTATCATTCTAATTTACTTTTTGGATGTCTATATACCAATTAATATTATTTTTTATCACTAATCTATTAACCCAGTGCTCGGTGTCACTTGTTGTTTTCTGCATGTTTTTGTCTTTTCAGGTTTATAGCACCAAAAGAACTCCAATTGCCTGGAAACCTTTTTATGACTTTTTTCTCGACCAAAGGAAGACCTGGAACCTTCGGAAGGAGATCATAGGACAAACAAGGGATTTAACACACAACAAGGCACGCCCAAGTGGGGTCATTGCGCCCTAATGTTTGGTGGGCCCCTTTGGCGCCTCCTCGCATGCCTCTTCGTTCTATTAATCTTAAGTTATCCCAAAAATCCTAGGGCTCCTCCCGAAACATTTTTTCCGCCACCGCGAGTCTCGGTTGCCCCATATGCCCATCCGGAGTCGTTTTCCATGCCCCGTCGGAGGGGGTCGATCATGGAGGACCCCTACATCAACCTTGCTTCTCCCATGATGATGTGTGAGTAGTTTACCGCGGACCTATGAGTTCATAGTTAGTACCTAAATGGCTATATCTCTCTCTCTTGATCTTTAATACAATGATCATCACATCTTCGTTTTGATCTATCTGATGTAATACTTTTGTGCGGTGCATTTGTTGGGATCCGATGAATTGTGGGTTTATGTTCAGATTCTTCATGATAAAGATATGAGTCTTCTCTAAATTCTAATTATGATTCCTATTTGCATGATTATGGTAGCTTCGCAAATCTCTCCAATATATTGAAATAGTTTGGCCAGCTAGATTGATATTTCTTTAGTGAGAGAGGTGCATTGTAGTGGGTTCAATCTGACATGTTTTTATATCTCGGTGACAGAAGGGGACACGATACGTCTTTGTATTGTTGCCACTAAGGGTAAAATGTCGGGGTTAATTCATATTGATTGAGTTCTCTTTGTCCATATCATGTCATTGTTCTGCATTCATTACTCTGTTTTACTTAATACTGTAGATGCATGCTAGATAGCGGTCGATGGATGGAGTAATAGTAATAGGTGCAGGCAGGAGTTAGCCTATTTACTTCTGGACGCGACGCCTATATATACATGATTGCCGTGAATATCACATAACTATGCATTTTTCTATCAATTTCCCATGAGTAATTTGTTTACCCACCGTATGGATACTACCTGAGAGATGCCATTAGGGAAAACTACGCCCCCCGGGTCTATTCACTTATAAGTTTACAAACGCTACAATTACCTCGCTAGCTTTATTTACTTTACAATTATAAACTTTCAACAACACACTTTACTTGCTTGCAAATAACGAGTCCAAGGTGATTGACAACCCTCTTGCCCGTGTTGGTGCAAGTGTTTGCTTCTTTATGTGTAGTCGCTGAAGACAGAGGTTGTTTGTTACTCCTATTGGTTCGATAAACCTTGGTTCTCCACTGAGGGAAATACTTGCCTATATTGTACTACATCACCCGTTCCTCTTTGAAGAAAACCCAGAGCGGATCACAAGCATCACGACACACGGTCCATGCCTTCGCCCCCAGGACTTCCTCACCTTAATCCCGAACCGCGCGCTGCCGCTAGGTGGCCCCTTTAGGACGTAGCTTCCTGACACGCTGTCCACTTCGTCGTCCCCGCGCGTTAACTTTTACGTGGTATGCACTGCTCCGCCTCCCTAGGCACGGTAACGTTTTCGTTTGAGCATGATCTTCGTTACATTGTCGGGTTCTACCTCGCCTACTTCAAGCACTGTCACAAACTTCATCGTGCACGATGCAGATCTGCCACTTCGTCCATCACCAGCTCATCACCAGCATCGTCATAATCTTCTCCGACCTCTTCATCTACTCTAATAACCGCGGTCGACATTTGCAAATTCCATCGCACGTCGACGTGCCTCGCAACCGTAGTAGAATTCTCCTGTGATGGCCCCTCCGACATGGCATATAGCTTGTTGCTACGACAACAAAAGTCCTTCCCCGGCAACGCCAGGAATTCTTCTTGCTATTTCTTTTGTTTGCGTCGGTTTTTCCCTTGAAGAGGAAAGGGTGATGCAGCACAGGAGCAGTAAGTATTTCCCTTAGTTTGAGAACCAAGGTATCGATCTAGAAGGAGGGTCTCGTCAAGTCCAGAGTACCTACGCAAACACAAACGAGCTTGCACCCAACGCTTCAAAGGGATTGTCAATCCCTTCAAGATTGTTTCCAAAGTGAGATCTGAAGGCGGAAAGTGCAACAAAGTAAAAAGTGTAAGGCTGATAATATGGTGTGGAGTAGACCCGGGGGCCATAGTGTTCACTAGAGGCTTCTCTCAAAATAGCAAACATCACGGTGGGTGAACAAATTACTGTCGAGCAATTGATTGAACCGCGCAAAGTCATGACGATATCTAAGCCAATGATCATACATATAGGCATCACATCCGAGACAAGTAGACCGATACTTTCTGCATCTACTACTATTACTCCACACATCGACCGCTATCCAGCATGCATCTAGTGTATTTAGTTCATGACGAACAGAGTAACGCCTTAAGCAAGATGACATGATGTACAGGGATAAAATCATACCAATGATGAAAACCCCATCTTTTTACCCTTGATGGCAACAACACGATGCGTGCCTCGCTACCCCTTCTGTCACTGGGTGAGGTCACCGCACGGTATGAACCCAAAACCAAGCACTTCTCCCATTGCAAGAATCATAGATCTAGTTGGCAAAACCAAACCCACAACTCGAAGTGAATTACAAGTATATGAAATCATGCATAAGAGAGATCGGAAGAAACTCAAATAAGATTCATAGATAATCTGATCATAAATCCTCAATTCATCGGATCTCGACAAACACACCGCAAAACAAGATTACATCGGATAGATCTCCATGAAGATCATGGAGAACTTTGTATTGAAGATCCAAGAGAGAGAAGAAGCCATCTAGTTACTAGCTATGGTTCCGTAGGTCTATGGTGAACTACTCACGCATCCTCGGAGAGGTCATGGTGTTGATGAAGAAGCCCTCGGTATCCGAATCTCCCCTTCGGCAGGGCACCGGAACGTGCCCCAGATGGGATCTTGCGGAGACAGAAGCTTGGAGCGGCGGAAATGTAGTTTCGATGATCTCCTGATTTTTTGTGAAAATTTTGGGGATATATAGGCGCAAACCCTAGGGCAAAGGACGTCCAGGGGGCCCACTAGCCTGTGGGCCGCGGCCTCCCCCCTGGCCGCAGGGTGGGGGCTTATGGAGCCCTGACTCTATGACAACAAACCTTCCCCTGCAACGGCACCACAAGAATGCTGCTAGCACTCCCCGACAACGAAACTAGAAGAATGTTGTTGATGGCCCACCAGCGCATGGGTTCGCAGCAGTTTTCGAGGGTAGAGTATTCGACCCAAATTTCTTGATACGCCGGTCAGGAGGTGAGAGAATACTCTCGAGTATTAGCAGCTGAATGAGTCAGATTCAACCACACCTGAAAGATTAGTATCTGCAAGCAAAGTGTCAGGAGCAAAGTAGTATGATAACAACGGTGTCAGAAACGATCTGCTGACGGTAGACTATTCCTAACGATTGTATCAATGGCGCCAGAAGTTGCCCATTGACGGAAATTGTCTGTTCCGTCAACGACCAGCAAACCAAAATTGTAGCAGGTAGCAGCAGTGTAACGAGTAATAGCAGTGGCCACTCCGGGGTTGCCGGGTCATAACACGTAGTAGGTAACTACAACTTGCAAGATCGGATCTCAAACACACATATATTGGTGACAACATAATAATTTCAGATCTGAAATCATGGCACTCGGGCCCTAGTGACAAGCATTAAGCATGGCAAAGTAGTAGCAACATCAATCGCAGAACATAGTGGATACTAGGGATCAATCCCCGTCAAAACTAACTCGATTACATGATAGATCTCATCCTACTCATCACCACCCAGCGAGCCTACGAATAGATTACTCACGAACGATGAAGAACTTCATGGAATTGGAGAGGGAAGAAGGTTGATGATGACGATGGTGACGATTTCCCCTCTCCGGAGCCCAAAACGGACTCCAGATCTGCCCTCCAAATGAAGAACACGATGTGGCGGCGCCTCCGTATCGTAAACGCGACGAAATCTTCTCTTTTTATTTTCTCTGGGACGAAAGTGAACTTATAGAGCTGAGATTGGGGGCGGCATAGCCACGTCGGCCCCACAAGCGTGCTAGCCACCACCAGGGGGGTGGTGCCTACAGGGCTTGTGGCCCACTAGCCCATACCCTCCGGTGGATCTTTGCGCTGGTATTTTTCAAATTTCCAGAAATATTCTCCGTAAATTTTCAGGACGTTCTCAGAACTTTCAATTCTGCACAAGAACAACACCAAGGGAATTCTGCTGAAAACAGCGTCAGCCCAGGTTAGTTCCATTCAAATCATGCAAATTAGAGTCCAAAACAAGGGCAAAAGAGTTTGGAAACAAAGGTCTCACGGCAAACTAATATCAATGGCGTAATTAGCTAACGAGCAAATAATAATGAGTTTCAAATACCAACACTTCAATCAAAACAAGCATAAAGCAATATGAATAGGTGGTATCTCGCTAGCTCTTTCTGAGACGGCAAAACATAAATGCAGAGCACTTGCAAAGATCAAGGGCTGACTAAACATTGTAATTCATAGCAACGAAGATCCAGTCATAGTCATACTCAATATCAATCAAAAGCAAAGCATAAAAATGATAGAGGTGCTCTCTAATTGGTGCTTATATAAGAATAGGATGACTCAACAGGAAAATAAATAGACAGGCCCTTTGCAGAGGGAAGCATTGATTTGCAGAGGTGCTAGAGCTCAAGCTTTGAAAACACAGATAATAATTTTGGGTGGCATGCTTTCATTGTCAAAGAAATGACCAAGAGTTCTCAATATCTTCCATGCTACTCATGCTATAGGCGGTTCCCAAACAGAAAAGTAAAGTTTTAACTCCCCCACCACCAATCAATCACGCTCCATGGCTAGCCGAATCCTCGGGTACCGTCCATACTAACATCAATCCGGGGGGAGTCTTGTTTTACAATTATGTATTCGATTTAAGCTTGGAACTGGGCATTCCAATTACCGGCCCCTTTCTCATGAATGACAGTGAATAAACACATGTCGAGGATAACACTCCTAGCATGGAAGATACCAATAGCCCCCTGTCACCACATGAGCGGTTCGGGCATGCAAAACAGATTATTTCTTGAAGGTTTAGAGAGTGGCACATGCAAATTTACTTGGAACGGCAGGTAGATACCACAAATAGGTAGGTATGGTGGACTCTCATGGAAAAACTTTTGGGTTTATGGAAGTGGATGCACAAGCAGTATTCCGCTTAGTGCAAGTGAAGGCTAGCAAAAGACTCGGAAGCGACCAACTAGAGAGCAACAACAGTCATCAAGATGCAATGAGTTTGACTAACATTGAGTGCAAGCATGAACAGGATAAAAATCACCATGAACATGAACATCATAGAGGCTATGTTGATTTTGTTTCAACTACATGCATGAACATGCGCCAAGTCAAGCCACTTGAATCATTCAAAGGAGAATACCATCCTATCATACTACATCATAGTCACCTCAAAATCTATGTTGGCATTCAAGACAAATCATTATAAGCTCTCAGCTAGTTAAGCATGGCATCAGAAACTATGATCTCTAAGTTGTCATTGCACACATGGTTCTCTCACAACAAAACTGAATTAGGCATGACAAGCTAGTCATATTTACAAAAACAAAATAGATAGAGTTCATACCAGCTTTTCCAGTCTCAGTCACTTCATCATATATCATCATTATTGCCTTTCACTTGCACGATCGAACGATGTGAACAATAATAAGCGTGCTCGTGCATTGGACTAAGATGAAATCTGCAGGCAAACACAAAGGAGAAGACAAAGTAATATGGCTCTTTGAAAGCTAAACAGGTAGACATGCAAGAACCACTAAACATTGTAACCAATATCTTCTACCTTGACCCAAAGAAAAAGAAAAATATTTACACGGGAAAGCTCCCAACAAGCAAAAGAAGAAGAAAAAACTCTTTTTGGGTTTTCTCAAAAGGACACAAAACAAGAAAACGGAAATAAACTAGCAAGGATAATACAGTGGCAAAGTGTAAACACCGACTAACAAAGTGAAAGCATAAGCATGAATGTAAGGTCGGTGAGAACACGCACTCCCCCAAGTTTAGGGTTTTGGCCTAGCTTGGTCTACTCCCATGGATGGTCTCGGCGAAACCCAAAATCATAATGGGTGTTATACGGGAGTGCAGTAGCCACTACCTGAATAGCTACCTCACGTAGTCGAGCAGCCGTCGCCTCCCTATCATACTCCTCTGCCTCTCCTATGGTTATGTAGTACCTTCGTTTTACCTGAAAGTCAAAGAAACTAGGAGCAGGAAGGGTAATATGGAAAACACGCTACCGATTAAATATCAAGCGGTATAGGAGGGATCCATGATCCCTCTCAAGGAACTGGTAGCGTGTTAGAGCGACGCGATCAAGGTAGGCTCTATGGAGAGGAGGGTCTTCTGAACGGATGGATACTCCAAGAAAATTTGCTAAGCGTGTAGCATAAATTCCACCAAAGAAATCCCCCTCAATGGCATTATTATTCAGCCTCCTTGCTATTATAGCTCCCATATTGAAGCTCTTGTCATCTGTTACTACGCTCTTAAGGATAATAAGGTCGGAAGCGCATAGGTGACAATGTGCACCCTTGCCGTTAATGAACCTACCTATGAAGAGGGCAAACTAGTGCAAGGCAGGGAAATGGATGCTTCCTATCACTACTGGAATCTGCTGGTTTGCCGACAGCCAGAGCTGACGGGAAAGGACAGCTTAACTGATGGCAAAGGCTTTGCCGTCAGTGTGCTGTCGGTAAAGGTACCAGCCAAGATTTTATCGGCAATCACCTTCTTTGCCGTCAACTGAAGGTCGACCGACGGCAAAGACTTTGCCATCAGCTTTGTGGCACGGGCTGACGGCAAAGAGCAGTGGCGGCAACGGCGCAGGCCGAGCTCCGTTAGAAGGTTAACGGCAGGCTTTGCCCACAGCCGTAGCAAAGTTGACGGCAAAGCCGAAACCCCTAGGTCCCCTATTTGCCCACAGCCGTAGCAAAGCTGATGGCAAAGCCTAAACCCCTGGGTCCCCTTGGTCGCCTCTTTGTCGACAGGTGGAGCACAGCTGACGGCAAAGCCAAAAATCTGGGAAAATTTGGTATTCCCAGAGTTGCCAGGATACACAGGCTGCCGCCACGTGTCTTCTTTGCCGTCAGTCCACCGACGGCAAAGCCTTTGCCGTCAGTAAGCTGTAGGCAAAGACCCTCTCTCCTTTTTTTCTTATTTGTTTTCTGTTAATTCCCTGCATTTGCAAAACATAGATACAAACAGCAACATATATATATATATTCCCAGCCCCTAAACAGCACCACAAGTGCATCACAAAGTGCAAACAGCACAACACAAGTGCAAACAGCACGAATATATGTAATTAAAGTGCAAACAAGATCACAAAGTATTACAAAGCATCACAAGTGCATCCACAAATACAATTGCATTACAAAGTTCATCTAAGACTACACAAGTGCATTACAAAGTCCCTCGAGCATCCATCCATATGCCATGCTGCTTTATCAAAATCTGCATAATGAGAAAGAAGTTAGAAGAAGAATACAATAAGAAAGAAGTTATCTAAATTAAGCTAAGCAATTAGAAGAAGAAGTGGAAGAAGAAGAAGAAGAAGAACAAAAAGAAGAAGTGGAAGAAGTGGAAGAACAAGAAGAAGAAGATAGAGAAAAAGAAAGAAGAGAAGTTATCTTTTTCTCCTCTTTCTTCTTCTCTTATTTCTTCATCTCTTGTTTGTTCTTCTCTTCTGGTTTCTTTTAAAACTTTCTAAACTAATTATGTCATTTTTGAGCTCTAATATCAACTAGAATTTACTAAGCTAACTAAACCATGGCTAATATCAACTAGAATTTACTAAGCTAACTAAAGCCTGGCATAATCTAAGTTGATCTAAACAATAAGAAGAATAAGAAGGAGAGGAATAACTTACCGAATGCCAAGAAACGGAGGAGAAGCTGCATCTTCGTTGGTCGCTGGGTTGCTAGGGCTCTCACCAGGAGAAGTAAAGGGGTCGTGGGATTCAACTCTGGAATGATGCTGCAACAAGACAAGAGTTAAAATATGTGGTTAGCACGGCGACAGACAATGGTATAAGACCGTGCAAGGTTGGTCATTGAAAGGGAACTCAACGTTCCCACCGGAGAAGGCATCGGCGGAGGGGGCGGCAAACCTTGCTTCTCACACATAGCCTGCAAATTAGTTTTCGAGGAGTCAAAGAAATAGCCTTGTTGTGTCTCACACATAGCCTTGCTTCTCACACAACTGACTTACCACAACGAAGTCGTGCATGGCCTTCGCATGGGCATTATTGCATGCCCTCTCCTCGTCAAGCAACCTCTGCGTATTCCGGTCCCTCTCCTCCAACAAGAGCCTGGTGGCTTCCCTCTCCTTCATAAGTGCGTCCTGCAACCACTCCTCAAAAGGAATTTTCATCATCCATCCAGGGACAAAAGAACGAAAGAAATAATGAAGAAAACTAACCTCGACGGCAAGATCAACTGGCCTCGCGCGTTGCCGTATTACAGGAGCGGAGCTCGTTTGCCTCGACTTGATCTGAGATAGAGTCTCAGTGATAGGGACGAAGCCATCACACATGGCCAGCGTGCCATGACTCTTACCGCCACCAGAGATCATTAACGCCTCTGGATCGATAGGATTCTGGCTCGGGTCAAAGTCAGGCCCGCGCAGCTGTTTGACCACCTCAGAATAAGACGTCATCTTGTTGTAGGCGGACAGGCTTGTGCACGCCGACGGCCCGTCCCCCTCAGAATATGCCTTCGACGTCTTGTACGAGCCCTTATGGGCCATGCTAAACGCGGCGTATCCCTCAGGCTCGGGCTGGTTATTGTGTTTTGCCTACACGAAAAGACAAAGAATTAGTACAACAAAAATCATGAACAAACGAATTATTGATGAAACAAAACAAGGCACACATACCCATTTTTTGGCGTATTGCTTGATGTTGGCATTGCCTTGGTGGTGTGGCACACCAACCAATTGGGCACGACGGTCCTTGGCCATAGTGTGGGTGCTCAACCAAGCCTCTGTGCACCCCCTGTCCGCTATCATCTCCCAACAATCCATCTTATCAGCCAACCATCTCGGGGGCACCTATGAATGTAAGTTAATGAAGAATGAAACTAAGTATTATAACTAAATAGACCTAACTAGCCCTAAGAATTGATCTTTGGAATGTACATACCTCCATGTACTCGGTCTTATCAAGGAAAATCTTTCGACATTCAGTCTTTGTCTTCGGCTCCCCTTGCTTGGTGTACCAATCTCGAACAGCCTGAACACGCAGCTCGTGCCTTGTGTTATTCAATAAACTCTTGCACTCTTTCACGAGGTTCTTCTTGGCCGCCTCCTCCGTCCCCTCCTCGACCCTAAAGTAACTCTACAATTATGCCAAATAGATGCAGAGATGAATAGTGAAATGATTTGGAAGGAAATAACAATATATAACATTGTATACTTTTTATTGGGTAAAATAATAGTTACCCAAAAATCAGCCAACACCTTGTCGGCCATGCTCACGCAAACAACACCATTGACATGTGTGTTTTCCGGGAGCAGAGCGGCTTGGTAGTGCTCCCACTTGAGTCCTGGCTTGGGAACCATACCCTCACCGGGCAACTGCACTATCCCGGGGAAGTGCTCCCTAAGTAAAGCACCAAGGAGGCAGTTTGGATTCCAGGTATTCTACGGGTAATCCCACCCCCTACATAATGATAAGGCAAAGACATTAGCTACTTGGTGAAATATAATGATATAAGGTACACAATATATATCAACTTACTTCTCGCCATCTGGCTTAATGAACACCGTGTGCTGCAACTCCAATCGGTCTGGAACTCGTGTCATACCACGTTGGTAGACCGACTTGCTGGCAGCCCCCTCAGCCTCTGCCTCAGCCCCCTCCGCCTCAACACCCTCCGCCTCAGCACCCTCCGCCTCAGCGTCCGCCTCAGCCCCCTTCGCCTCAGCCTCGGTCTCAGCACCCTCCGCCTCAGCCTCCGCCACAGCCTCCGCCTCAGCCCCCTGCATCGGTGTCTGCTCCTGGACGGGAGGATTCCGCACCGGTGACACCCTCGTGTGCAAGGGTGAAGTGGCTGAGACAGAAGTAGCCGACGGTGGTGGCGACTGGCTCCTATCATGCAGCCTCCCTCTCCCTCGACCACGTCCTCTGCCTCTCTTCTTTCCTACGCCTCTCCACGGGGCTCCTCGGCAAAGCTCTGCAACAAAGTTCTCCGTAGCTGCCCAGGTGCTATCCTCAACTTATCCCCGCCAGCCATGTCTCACCACCTGTAACGATAAATAGTTAAATAATTAGTACAAATTCAAGGACAATAATTAAATGAACAATAATAAATACATGAATAATTCAACTAATAATTGAATAATTAAACAACAATGTTTGGATGCATACAAAGTACTAATAGTCTGGATCATCTGTCTCTTCTCCATGGTCAATTGAAGCAAAATCATCATCAGTATCACACGTGTCGTCATGACTGATATCGTCATCGGGTTCAAGGACATCATGTGGAAGGCCTTTTTGTAACCGATCAAGCATTGATAGCTCATCGGCATTGGTAACTTCTTCTACTTCCACTTCTTCCTCATCATCATGTGAGTCTTGTTCCTCCGTGTTCAGGGTGGACGTAGAGCAGTTTCGGGTATGACGTCTGACACCACGTGATTCTTGGAAGAATTCTCCATCATATGTTATTGGGTCAATTTGAGGTTCATAATCGTCTTCATTTGGGGGAGGTGGTCTAAGATGTGGCGGCACATCGAACACGACATACCAACCTTCTAGGTTCTTAACACTTTGACGACAGTATGGCAGATAGAAAACTTGGGTGTCTTGTTGAGCCACAATATAGACATCGGCACCGCTTAACTGCCTGTCTTGTTGAATTTCGACAATCCCAAGATGTTCATGAGTCCGTCTTGTCTTAGTAGGATCGAACCAATGACATTTGAACACAACAACGTTCGGAGGATTTTCACCATAATAGTGAAGTTCGTAGACTTCTTCAAGTCTTCCATAATACTCGACACCTCCCTCGCCTATAGCAGAGACACCGGAATTGTTTGTTTTTCGACCGGGCATTGAAAGCTCTTTGCTAACAATACGAAAGTGATACCCGTTGATGTCGTACTTCTGAAATGTACGGACCTTAAAGTCAAAACCATTAGCTATTTGTCTCAATTCATCGTTGACTTGCTCATCTAAATTAGCCTAGAAGTTAAGAAAATATAGAGTTTGGTGTGTTACTCATGAGTAATAGCAACAAAGGAAATCACTTATTATATATAAGGGAGGTACCGTTTTTTTGAACCAAGAGATGAAACCGGGATAGCCGCCTCCTGTCTTTTCAAGAAGTTCATACTCGAGAATGGATTCTTTTTCGATTGCAACACCATTCGAGAATTGTTCGACGTATCGAATGTATAAATTAATAATAGTTGTTAGACACAAAACTTGTTAAAAGTTGCGAAACAATGTACAGAGCACTTACTCGATGTATGGTCGAACTTCTGTTAAATTGTTCAATATATACATCGTTAGTGTGCGCCACTCCTCGACGCACAGAAACTTTGGTTTTCCCACACCAGAAGGTGCGAGCTTCCCTTTGAAAAGGCTGAGATTGGATTCACGTCGTTTGGGATCGCCCAGATTGTACCAAGGCTTTGCATTATGCAAGCTGTGCATAGTGGCATCATAGTGTGCTGTTACGAAGTTTGCCGCCTCCTCGGTAATGAACGCCTTGGCCATCGATACTTCAATTCTACGTTTAATTTTACATTTTCCTCGAAGTGTCTTGTGCATTCTTTCAGTTGCGTAGCACCAACGATTTTGCACAGGGCCACCCAATCTTGCCTCGGTTTGGAGATGCAAAATCATGTGTTGCATCGGATTAAAGAAGCCCGGTGGAAAAATGTTCTCTAACTTTCAGAGCAACTCAGGCGCCAATCTTCCATGTCATCTATCAAGGCACGCGGCAACTCTTTAGCACAAAGAACACGGAAGAAATAGCTCAACTCGGCCAATACTAGCCATTCAGCCTCGGGGATATAGCCACGCAACATCACCGGCATTATCCGCTCAAGCCATATGTGCCAATCATGACTCTTGAGCCCAAAAATTTTCATTTTTTCAATGCTCGCTCCCCTTGCTAGATTCGCAGCATACCCATCGGGGAACAACAACTTTTTTTGCACCCAGAAGAGGATTTCCCTGATTGCTCCCTTCTCAAGATTGTACCAGGCAGGTGGTTTGGACCAATTTTTTCTTCCTTTCGGTTCTCGCATGTTTAGTGATGGCCTATCACACAGAGTCTCCTGGTCAACTCTAGCCTTTGTATTATCTTTGCCCTTATCAGTGCTGAAAAATGTGCCAAGAAGGGCCTCGGCGATATTCTTTTCAGTGTGCATCATGTCAATGTTGTGTGGAAGTAAGAGGTCTTCGAAGTAGGGGAGATCCCAGATGCATGGCTTGTGGGTCCAGGCGTGTTCCTCATTATAACCCAAGAAATACCCTGGACGGTTTGGATCAGGCTCCATAGGTTTTAACTGTTCATTAATTTGTGCCCCCGTCAACGCAGGTGGTGCTGAGTGTTTGACAACTTTACCTTTCATGAAATTCTTCTTGTCTTTTCTGAATGGATGGTCCATAGGCAAGAACTGTCTATGCAAGTCAAAGCAGGAATACTTCCCACCCGCCGGCAACCAATGAAACTTAAGAGCTACCTTGCATTGTGGGCATGGGAACCGTCCATGCACACACCAGGAAACGAAAAGCGCAAATCCTCGCAGATCATGCAATGAGTATTGGTACCAAACATACATTTGAAAGTTCTCTTTCTTAGTTGTGTCATATGTGTTGACCCCATTCACCCAAGCTTCTTTCAAGTCATCCATCAGCGGTTGCATGTACACACTCATATTCTTCCGCGGGTATTTTGGCCCTGGAACTATCAACGTCAGAAATATGTGCTTTCTTTGCATAATGGATGATGGTGGAAGATTGAGGGGAATGACAAATACATGCCAGCAACTATATTGGGTAGCCGCCATACCAAAAGGATTGAACCCGTCGAGGCTGATGGCGATTCGACAATTCCTTGGTTCTTTAGCTTTTTCCTTATGTATACTATCGAATGCCTTCCATGCATCACCATCTGAAGGGTGTACCAACATCGGAACTCCGTGTTCATCTAATTCTTTCCTAATTCCATGTTTGTGCCATGTCATCTGTTTTGCTTTTTCTTCGAGCATGTAAAGTCGTTCAAGTCTTGGTAGGATCGGCAGATACCGTAGGACACGGGGATTTTGCTCTGCTTCTTCTCACCTTCACCGTTTTCTACCTCAACATATCTGGAGGACTTGCAAAATGGACAATATGTTTTGTCCGCATACTCTTTCCTAAATAAGGCACATCCCTTCTCACAAGCATGTATCTGCTCATACGGCATCTTGAGTGCACTAAGGATTTTGTCTGACTCATATAGGTTTGAAGGCATAATATGACCTTCTAGTAGAAAGCGCCCAAATAGGGTCATCACTGAGTCAAACAGGTCTCTTCCAATGTTGAACTGGGCTTTCAGAGCCATTACTTGTGCGATGGCATCTAGCTGAGAAATCTTAGTGTGCTCGTGAAGAGGACGTTTTGAAGACTCCAACATGGCATAGAAGGCTTTCACGGATTCCTCCATCTCTTCGTCCTTGTTTCGAGCATCATCAAAGTCATTCACCATGTCTTCAATCCCTGTACCATAATCATCGGTGCGCTGACGCAACACTTCGTCTATGTTACGTTGGGCCGACTCACCATGAAATGTCCACAAGGTATAGACGGGAGTAAAACCACGCATCTCCAGGTGTTTACCCATTACATCCTTTGTCTGTCGCAAATAATTCTTGCACTTAGTGCAGGGGCACCATGTTTTTGGCTGGCCTTTAGAAAACGCCATTTCCACGAATTCATAGGTTTTGCTCAACCATTCATCGGTCATATCTCTCTGACTATGGTGACCGGTGTACATCCATTCACGATCAGTCATTCTGGCAAGCTAGCTACATAGTATCCACATATAAAAAAATATAAATTATCAATTCATCAAGTATGTTAAATTAATTATGGCCATTTTTTAATCATGGTTAATACATTGGGATGCACGGCATGCACACCTACCAGCTACTAGGTAAAGATGGGTCCTAATCCCACCCGAGTATGTGTAGGTTGGGTCATTTCCCCATGCTCTGCTCCCGACCCAACACAAAATTTTGGCAGCACCTCCCCGTTGTTCTCCTGATACACGTCTCGGCAACTAACCGAGAGGATGTGTACCCGGAGAACAACAAGGAGGAGCTGTCGAAACTCTGCATGGGATCCGGAGCAAAGCGTGGGAAACGAACCAATCTACACATACCTGGGCTGTCCATGGATAACGTTGGACAATTCGAAAGAATCACCGTTATAAATATGCAAATGCATGCATATTTATGACAGGAACCCTTTTGAACGGGAGACGCATATTGGTTACGCAACACCTTTGCATTTTAATAATAAAAATACCTAGCTAGATAGTGTCATCAGCACGAAGGCCGGAACAGAGCAAAATAAAGGGGGTGGAGGAGGAGTTAACAAATGTGCTCACTTTCGAATGCAGGGGAGGTCGTCGAAAACCAATCCCTCGCGGAGAAGCTACTGCACATTTAAATGCACTCAATCAACACAAATACGCACTCGCGGTAATTAAGCTAACTAATACTAACATCTATTATTAATAATTTATTATTCAAGTTTTGTTACTCTTCTCTTCTTCTATTTCTTTTCTTCTTATTATTTTCTTTCTATTGCTAATAGCTAGCTAACTAATACTAACAGCTAGATGACTGATACTAATAGCTAGCTAACTAATACTTACATGTACTAACATCTATTGCTAACTAAATCTAACTAAAAATCTACCACTAAGTAATTGCTAACTAAATTTAACTAAAAATCCACTACTAACTGATCTAACTAAGGCCTCCTTTGATTTGAAGGATTTTTCATAGGAAACACGCAGGAATGCAAATTCCATAGGATCTAACTAAGGCCTCCATTTCAAACGTTTCATTTTTTTCATATTCATGTACTTTTCCTCTGTTTTTCAATCCTCAGTTTTACACATGCATCTTCTATTCTTAAATAGTTGCAACCCACAAAGTATTTTTCCTAAGCATGCAATGCTTCCACACCAACAAAACATGTATTTTCCTAAGCATGCAACGACTGCCAAATCACTAGTTTCGATAGTTTTCCTACATTTTTCCTATTCCCATGTTTTTGCAATCCTGTAAATCTAAGAGGCCCTAACATAAAAAAAATAAACTAAAAAAGGGGGAGGAGGAGCTCACCGGCGAGTTGGGGCGGGGCTAGCGCGGGGCGGCGGCAGGGCGGGGCTGGCGCGGGGCTGGCGCGGGGCAGAGGCAAGTAGGGGCGGCGCGGGGCAGAGTCAGGTAGGGGCGGGCGCAGGGGCAGAGGCGAGTAGGGGCGGCGCGGGGCAGCGCCGGCGAGTACGGGCAGGCGCGGGGCGGCGCCGGCGAGTAGGGGAAGTGCGGGGCGGAGTAGGGCGGGGCGGGCGCGGGGCGGCGCAGGGTGGCGTGCCGCGGGGCGGGCGCGGGGCAGCGCAGGGTGGGGCGGGCGCTGGGCGGCGCCGGCGAGTAGGGGCGGCGAGGGGCGGCGCAGGGCGAGTAGGGTCGACGACGGCGGCGGGTCGGGAGAGCAGGGTGGGAGAGGTACGTGAGAGAGAAGAGGGGTTAGGTCGTGGCACGGGGGGATAAGGCACGTGGCTTTGCCCTCAGCCAGCTGTCGGCAAAGGCAGTCGTTAGTCTCTGCCCTCAGCTGGCTGTCGGCAAAGACGACCCCCGTTAAGCACTGGTCGAACGTGCGACCGGGTTAGCCCCTTATGCCGTCAGCCTCCCTATGCTGACAGTGTTTTTCTCCTTTGCCGTCAGCTGGCTAACGGCTTAGATAAAGCGGACGGCAAAGATTTTCTATGCCTTCAGCCTCTCCTATGCCGTCAGCATTTATTTTGGCTGAGGGCAAAGTCTCTTTGCTGTCAGCCCCGTGAAATTGCTGACGGCAAAGCTGAAAGCTGTCGGCAAATTATGTTTTTCCAGTAGTGTATGGTGGCTAGCGGGATATCTCTAGTTTCTCCAACAGTTATACTGGAGACAAAGTCTCTGACCGAAGACTTAGAAGGATCATTAATACTACCCCCATCGGGTATCTTGCAAATCCTATTGAAATCCTCCAAATCCATGGTGTAGGATTTATCGTACAAATCAAACAGTATGGATGAGTCACGGCCAACTGAAAATTTAAATCTACGCACGAAAGAGGCAGTGAGCATAGCATACTGTTCACATTTATCTGAGAGGAATTCTTATAAGCCGGCATTGCGGACAAGTGTATCAAACTCATCCTTGAAACCTGCTTCGATTATGAACTCATCGGAAGGCCATTCACATGGTTGTACCGGTGCGTCCCTTAGTTGATAAGGTTCGGGCTCCCGAAAAGAAATACGGGGACCCTTCTTACTTGAGGAACCATCATGAAACTTCCTCCTGAAATAATTTCCTTTTGCTAAAATTTTTGAAGTTCAAGAGAAAAGTGAATGAAGACCAACCACACCTTGTAGCAACTAATCCTACTAGTGCCTAGAGACCGTATCACGCACTAAAACTACTTGGAACCAGCTAAAATCCACATTTCTAGCTCAAGAATAGGATCACCAAGGTAGCACGAATACGCGAAGGATAAAGCACTAGAGAAAAAAGTAATGGGACCAATGGAGGAGTCACTTACCAAGGAGTAATTTCCCCAAAACGGTTCGGAGAATGGTGCTTTGAGCAAGGAGATCGAAAATCACAGCCAATTGAGCAAGAACACGGGTTTGAGCTGCGAAACAATTTTTCTGGAGGTGGAAGAAGAGGATGGGAGCTGGAATGAGTGGAGGGGTTCCCTGGTCAGGCCCCCAGGCCAGCTCTCATGCCCAGTATTTTTCAAATATTCCAGAAAAAATCATACTAGATTTTCAGGACCATCGGAGAACTTTTATTTTCAGGGTATTTTTCTCCAGGACGCTAAAACAGAAAACAGGAAAAACTAAACCAAATCTATCATTTTTTCTTCTAAGCAACAGATAGTGAAAGCTTAAAACAGAGGTATGTGACTCTTTGATTAATCCATTTAATGGTCATCGAAAGAAATCCGTCAATGGGGTTGATCAAGTCCTCATGACAAAACCTTCTCGAATCGCCAGAGAGAACGGAGAATTTTCGAATAGCCACTAAGTCACCTCAATGGGGATATGTATCTCCCCAACAAGCAAATCATACTTCATCTTGATACGAGGAATAGGGCATTCAGAGCTCCCAATAAGAATCGATGAAGTGTTTTCGATAGCATTGATGCAATGTACTTGATATTGTTTCTTTGGAAAGTGCACTGCATGCTCATTACCGTTGACATGGAAAGTGACATTGCCTTTGTTGCAATTTATAACAGCCCCTGCAGTGTTTAAAAACGGTCTTCCGAGGATGACAGCCATGGCATCGTCCTCAGGAATATCGAAGATAACAAAGTCTGTTAAGATAGTGGTGTTAGCAACCACAATAGGCACATCCTCGCAAATGTCGATAGGGAAAGCAGTTGATTTGTCGACCATTTGTAGAGAAATTTCAGTGTGTGTCAACTTATCCAATTCAAGTCTACGATAACGAGAGAGAGGCATAACACTAACACCGGCTCCAAGGTCACATAAGGCAGTTCTTACATAGTTTCCTTTACTGGAGCAAGGTATAGTGGGCACTCCGGGATCACCAAGTTTCTTAGGAGTTCCACCTTTGAAAGTGTAATTGGCAAGCATGGTGGAGATCTCAAGATCTGGTATCTTCCGTTTATTAGTCACGATATCTTTCATGTAATTGGCATACGGAGACATTTTGAGCATATCAGTTAACCGCATGTGCAGAAAGATGGGTCTTATCATCTCAACGAAGCGGTCAAAATCCTCATCATCCTTTTCTTGGATGGCGTAGGAGGAAAGGGCATAGATCTCTGAACCCATGGCTCCCTTTCTTTACCATGTTTCCTAGCAGTGAAGTCATTCTTATCGTACCTCTTAGGTTGTGGGTTATCAGGATTAATCGTAGGTTCAATCTCCACATCCTCATCATTGCTAGGTTGAGCATTATTATGAACATCACTGTTCATATTGTCACCAGGTTCATGTTCATCACCAGATTGTGTTTCCGCATCAGACGCAGAAGTATCATTAGGTTCTTCAGGTGTGACAGTATTTGGTGAACTGACATGTAGGTTTCTATCATCATTCTTCTTCTCCTTAGGATAACTGGGTGTATCAGCATTAATTCCTTGAGAATCTTGATCAATTATCTTAGGATGACCTGCAGGATACAAAGGTTCCTGAGTCATTTTGCCTCCTCTAGTAATGACTCTGACAGAGTTGTCATTTAATTCATTGAGCAAGTCATTCTGAGCTTTAAGTACTTGTTCTACCTGAGTAGTAATCATAGAGGCATGTTTACTCATAAGCTTCAGATCATTGACATTTCTGTCTACACAAGCACTTAAATGGCTAAGCATATGAGTACTTTGTTCCAAATGTCTGCTAACATAATCATTGAAACTCTTTTGTTTGGCATTAAAGTTGTCAAATTCATCAAAGCATAGGCTAGCAGGTTTGTCAAAAGGAATATCACTCTCGTCAAACCTACGCAGAGAATTCACTTCTACTACTTGTATCGGGTTATCGAGACCATGGATCTCTTCCATAAGTGGTAGATTTTTGACATCTTCAGATCTAATGCCTTTCTCTTGCATAGATTTCTTGTATTCTTGCATATCTTCGGGACTGAGGAATAGAATACCTCTTTTCTTCAGAGTTGGCTTCGGAGGTGGTTCGGGAATAGTCCAAGCATTATCGTTGATCAAGATGTTATTCAGTAGGGTCTCGGCTTGTTCTACACTTTGTTCCCTAAAAACACAAACGGCACAACTATCTAGGTGGTCTCTAGAGGCATCGGTAAGTCCATTATAGAAGATATCAAGTATCTCTTTATTCTTAAGAGGGTGATCAGGCAAAGCATTATGTAGCTGGACGAGCCTCCCCCAAGCTTGTGGGAGACTCTCTCCTTGGAGTTGAGCAAAGTTGTATATTTCCTGCAAGGCAGCTTGCTTCTTATGGGCAAGCAAATATTTCTCACAGAAGTAATAGACCATATTCTGGGGACTACTCACACATCCAGGAGCAAGAGAGGTGAACCAGGCTTTAGCGTCATCCCTTAGAGAGAAAGGAAACAACTTAAGGATATAATAGTGGCGGATCTTCTCCTCACTAGTGAAAAGGGTGGCTATATCGTGTAGTTTGGTAAGATGGGCTACGACCGTCTCAGACTCATAACCGTGGAAAGGATCAGATTCGACTAGAGAGATTATCTCAGGGTCGACAGAGAATTCATAATCCTTATCGGTGATAAAGATAGGTGACGTGGGAAACTCCGGGTCGTATTTCATCCTAGCTTTGAGAGATTTTTCCTTCCAGTTGAGAAGTAATTTCTCAGCGTCATAGGCATCCTTACACGCAAGAAAATCCTCAGCTATCTCTCCCTCCATAACGTAACCCTTAGGTATATCAGGAAATTCATGTCTAAGAGAGCTAGATGTAGCAGGAGCAAAAGCAGGTTTTATCTCAATAGTATCGGCAGTTTCAAAAGCATCACGAGCATTGGCAGTAACTCTAGCAATATGAGCATCAAGGAATACCCCTAGTGGAACATTAGGCAAAGTAGTATCTCTAGCAGTATTGGGCATAGCATCTCTAGCATCATCAGGCAAAGCAGTATCAGGCAAAGCAGTATCGGGCATAGTATCTCTAACAGTAGCATCATAAGCATCATCAAGCACAGGCGACATATCAAGATTTCTAGCAGGAGGTGATGTCGCAAACTTACTCATAACTGAAGGTGGAACAAGTGCAGAGCTAGATGGCAGTTCCTTACCTCCCTTCGTAGTTGAGGGCAAGACTTTGGTTTTTGGATCCTTCATATTCTTCATAGTGTTCAGCAGATATAAATCCCAAGTGACTCAGAGAATATAGCAATACCTCCCCGGCAACGGCGCCAGAAAAATGCTGACTCTATGACAACAGACCTTCCCCTGCAACGACACCAGAAGAATGCTGCTAGCACTCCCCGGCAACGAAACTAGAAGAATTTTGTTGATGGCCCACCAGCGCGTGGGTTCGCAGCAGTTTTCGAGGGTAGAGTATTCGACCCAAATTAGTTGATACGCCAGTCAGGAGGTGAGAGAATACTCTCGAGTATTAGCAGCTGAATGAGTCAGATTCAACCACACCTGAAAGATTATTATCTGCAAGCAAAGTCTCAGCAGCAAAGTAGTATGATAACAACGGTGTCAGAAACGATCTGTTGACGGCAGACTATTCCTAACGATTGTATCAATGGCGCCAGAAGTTGCCCGTTGACAGAAATTGTCTGTTCCCGTCAACGACCAGCAAACCAAAATTGTTGCAGGTAGCAGAAGTGTAACGAGTAATAGCAGTGGCAAGGAACAACAATAGTGACAGCAGTAGCAAGTAGCAGCAGTAGCAAGCGATAGTAGTAACAACAGTAGCAGAAGAGCAAGACAAGTAACAGCAGCAGTGAGACAAACTCGTAGGCAATGGGTTGGTGATTTGTCTGGATGATATTCATCATGCAACAGTTATAACACGGAGAGACATGTGGCTAGCTCCCATTCGTCAATGTGATGTAGGCATGCATTCCGTGTGTCGTCATACGTGCTTAGGGAAAAGAACTTGCATGAAATCTATTGTCCATCCCTCCTATGGCAGCGGGGTCCAAAAGGAAACTACGGATATTAAGGTTCTCCTTTTAATAAAGAACCGGACCAACGCATTAGCACTTGGTAAACACATGAACTCCTCAAACTATGGTCATCACCGGGAGTGGTTCCGGTTATTGTCACTCCGGGGTTGCGTGGTCATAACACATAGTAGGTAACTACAACTTGCAAGATCGGATCTAAAACACACATATATTAGTGACAACATAATAATTTCAGATCTGAAATCATTGCACTCGGGCCCTAGTGACAAGTATTAAGCATGGCAAAGTAATAGCAACATCAATCTCAGAACATAGTGGATACTAGGGATCAATCCCCATCAAAACTAACTCGATTACATGATAGATCTCATCCTACTCATCACCGCCCAGCGAGCCTACGAATAGATTACTCATGAACAATGAAGAACTTCATGGAATTAGAGAGGGAAGAAGGTTGATGATGACGATGGCGATGATTTCCCCTCTCCGGAGCCCAAAACGGACTCCAGATCTACCCTCCAGATGAAGAACAGGACGTGGCCGCGCCTCCTTATCGTAAACGCGACGAAATCTTCTCTTTTTATTTTTTCTGGGATGAAAGTGGATTTATAGAGCTGGGATTGGGGGCGGCAGAGCCACGTGGGCCCCACAAGCTTGCTAGCCGCCACGAGGGGGGTGGCGGCTACAGGGCTTGTGGCCGAGTGGCCCATCCCCTCCGGTGGATCTTTGCGCAGGTATTTTTCATATTTTCCAAAAATATTCTCCGTAAATTTTCAGGACATTTTGAGAACTTCCATTTCTGCACAAAAACAACACCAACGCAATTCTGCTGAAAACAACATCAATCCAGGTTAGTTACATTCAAATCATGCAAATTAGAGTCCAAAACAAGGGCAAAAAAGTTTGGAAAAGTAGATACGATGGAGACGTATCAAGCCCCTGGGGCGCCCCCGCCTTGGCTCTCAAGTCTCCTGATCTTCTTCCGTTACGGAAAAATTATTTTCGGGGATTTTATTCCATTTGGACTCCGTTTCAAAATCTCCTCTGAAAGGGGTCAAAAACATGGAAAAAACAAGAACTGGCACTTGGCACTGAGTTAATAAGTTAGTCCCAAAAAATATATAAAAGGCATGCAAAACATCTAAAGTTTGAAAAGATAATAGCATGAAACCATCAAAAATTATAGATACGTTGGAGACGTATCAAGCATCCCCAAGCTTAACTCCTACTCGTCCTCGAGTAGGGAAGTGATAAAGAATGAATTTTTGATGTGGAATGCTACCTAGCATAGTTGTCCTTTGCAACTTCTTTCACGTGACATGAATGTTCAGATCCGTAATTCAAAACAATAGTTTGCTATTGACATGAAAACAATAATACTTCAAGCAAACTAGCAAGGTAATCATGAACTTTCAAAATAACAAGGCCAAGGAAAGTTATCCCTGCAAAATCATATAGTCTGGCTATGCTCCATCATCCTCACACAACTAATGTAAATCATGCACAACCCCGGTATTGGCCAACTAATTGTTTTCGCACTGTTACTTTCTCAAACCTTTTATAACTATCATGCAATACATGAGCGTGAGCCATGGATATAACACTATAGGTGGAATAGAGTGTGGTGGTGGTTGTGAGACAAAAAGGAGGAGATGGTCACATTGACTCGGCGTATCAAAGGGCTATGCATATGCCCATTAATAGATATCAATGTGAATGAGTAGAGATTGCCATACAAGAGATGCACTAGAACTATAAGTATGTGAAAGCTCAAAAGGAGAACTAGTGGGTGTGCATCCAACTTGCTTGCTCACGAAGACCTAGGGCAATTTGAGGAACCCCATCATTGGAATATACAAGCCAAGTTATATTATGAAGATTCCCACTAGCATATGGTAGTGACAAAGCAAGAAGCTCTCAATCATGAAGAACATGGTGCTATTATGAAGCACAAGTGTGGAAAAAGATAGTAGCATTGTCCCTTCTCTCTTTTCTTTTTTTTGATTTGGGCTCTTAGGCCTCTCTTTTTTCCCTTTTTTGGGCTCTTTGGACTCCTTTTTTTATTTCCTCACATGGGACAATGCTCTAATAATGATTATCATCACACTTTTATTTACTCACAGCTTCAAAGCTCAAAATGATGATGACTCTATAGGAAATGCCTCCGGCAGTGTACCGGGATGTGCAACAATCTAGCATGGCGTATGACGTTGGAAACATCTCGCTAGCTATCTTACGATCATGCAATGGCAATATGAGAGTGACGGCACAAGTCATGAGACGGAACGATGGGAGTTGCATGGCAATATATCTCGGAATGGCTATGAAAATGCCATAGTAGGTAGGTATGGTGGCTGTTTTGAGGAAGGCATATGGTGGGTTTGTGCACCGGCGAGAATTACGCGGCACTAAAGAGGCTAGCAAGGGTGGAAGGTGAAAGTGCATCTATACCATGGACTCACATTAGTCATGAAGAACTCACATACTTGTTGCGAAAGTTTTTATTACTAATCAAAACAAAGTGTTGAACGCATACTCCTAGGGGAAGGGTTGGTAGGTGTTAACCATCGCGCGATCCCGACCTCAACACAAAGGATGACAATCAGTAGATCAATTATGCTCCGACTTCCTAAAATAGAGGTTCACCATACGTGCATGCTACAGGAATCACTAACTTCAACACAAGTATCTCTAGATTCACAACACCCTACTAACATAGCTCTTTAATATTACCGAATCCACGTCTCAAAACTAATTGAGAGGAATCAAGACTTCTCTTTCTACTCAATGCACATGAGGATGGAGGTTTTTGCATCCTCTTTGGGTACCTATAACCTTTGGGACAATTTTCATAGCATAAGCCAACTACCAAGTCACGCACCGCCGTGCTCTAAAAGATATAAGTGAAGCACATAGAGCAAAAGTATCTAGCTCAAAGGATATAAGTGAAGCACTATGAGCATTCTAGCAAAATCACGATGAGTGCATGTATCTCTCTCTCAAAAAGGTGTGCAGCAAGGATGATTGTGACACAACAAAAATAAAAGACTCCTATGATACAAGACGCTCCAAGAAAAACACATATCATGTGGTGAATAAAAATATAGCTCCAAGTAATGTTACCGATGGATTGAAGACGAAAGAGGGGATGCCTTCCCGGGGCATCCCCAAGCTTAGGCTTTTTGGTGTCCTTGAATTTGGCTTGGGATGCCTTGGGCATCCCCAAGCTTGAACTCTTTCCACTCCTTATCTCATCGTCCATGAGAACATCACCCAAAACTTGAAAACTTCACAACACAAAACTTAAACAGAAACTCATGATAACATTAGCACAAGAAAACAAACTACCACCTCTTTTGGTACTGTAGCAAACTTGAATTCCATCTATATTGGTGTTGGGCTACTGTATTCTCACTTTTCCATGGCTAGTACCCCCCGATACTAACCATAGTTTCATCAAAACAAGCAACCAACTCAAGAAAAACAGAATCTACCAAAAACAGACCAGTCTGTAGCAATCTGTATACTTCGTATACTTCTGGTACCTCAAAAATTCTGAAACATTACGACTGCCTGGGAAAAAGGCATATCAACCAGCATCAAAAAGACTCAACTCAAAAGCTCTTTCTGAATAAAAATGAAAAATCATCTCGTGAGCGAAAAGTTTATGTCTTTTTCCAGCAGGATCAAACAACCATCACCAAGACTAGTCATAAAGGTTTTGCTTGGCTCAAACACAAAAAGAAACACAAAAAACACAATCACAACAGAATTGTGATGGTGTGGACGCAACAAAACATAAATAAAAATATAAATTCATTGGGTTGCCTCCCAAGAAGCGCTATTGTTTAACGCCCTTAGCTAGGCATTGATAATTCAAAGATGCTCACTCAAAAGACAAGAATTGAAGCACAACGAGAGCATCATGAAGCATGTGAAAATCACATCTAAGTCTAACATACTTCCTATGCATAGGCATTTTATAGGAAAACAGATTGTCAAGACAACCAATAGTTACCATATGCAAGGAAGAAGAAAGAGACAAGAGCAATCTCAACATAACGAGAGGTGACTTAGTGATATGAAAGTTTCTACCATCATATTTTCCTCTCTCATAATAATTACATGTAGGATCATATTCGAATTCAACAATATAACTATCACATAGGATGTTCTTTTCATGATCCACATACATGCAAAGTTGACGCTCTTCAAAAATAGTGGGATTATCATCAACAAAAGTCATGAATTCTCCAAACCCACTTTCAATATTATTGCAAATATCATATTCATCATGAGGTTTAAGCAAATTTTCAAGATCATAAGAAAGATCATCACCCCAATCACGATTATTGCAATAAGTAGTGGTCATAGCAAAACTAGCATCCCCAAGCTTAGAGTTTTCATATTTTTAGCATGATTGTCACTAATAGAATTTGTAGTGAAACCATTGCAATCATGCTTTTCATTCAAGGATCCCTCGTGAATCACTTCATAAATTTCTTCCTCACAATTTTCAGATTCACGCGTCTCAAGCAAAAGTCCATAAAGATAGTCAAGTGCACTCAACTCACTAGCAATTGGATCAACATAATTGGATCTCTTAAAGAGATAAGCAAGTGGATGAGGATCCATATCATTAGATTTTCAGCAAGCGAAGATGCAAGCATATTGAAGGCACATAGCACACAAGCGAACAGAAAGCAAGCGAGAAAAAGGGCGAACGAAAAAGGCAAACGAAAAAAGGCAAATTGTGAAGTGGGGGAGACGAAAACGAGAGGCAACTGGCAAAAAAAGTAAATGCAAGAGATGAGTCTGCGACACCTACTTGGATGAGTTCTTGACTTGATCCTCCCCGGCAACGACGCCAGAAATTCTTCTGCTACAGCAACAAAAGTCCTTCCCCGGCAACGCCAGGAATTCTTCTTGCTACTTCTCTTGTTTGCGTCGGTTTTTCCCTTGAAGAGGAAAGGGTGATGCAGCACAGGAGTAGTAAGTATTTCCCTTATTTTCAGAACCAAGGTATCGATCCAGAAGGAGGGTCTCGTCTAGTCCAGAGTACGTACGCAAACACAAACGAGCGTGCACCCAACACTTCAAAGGGTGAACAAATTATTGTCGAGAAATTGATAGAACCGCGCAAAGTCATGACGATATCTAAGGCAATGATCATACATATAGGCATCACGTCCGAGACAAGTAGACCGATACTTTCTGCAGCTACTACTATTACTCCACACATCGACCGCTATCCAGCATGCATCTAGTGTATTGAGTTCATGACAAACAGAGTAACGCCTTAAGCAAGATGACATGATTTAGAGGGATAAAATCAAACCAATGATGAAAACCCCATCTTTTTACCCTTGATGGAAACAACACGATGCGTGCCTCGCTACCCCTTCTGTCACTAGCTGAGGTCACCGCACGGTATGAACCAAAAACCAAGCACTTCTCCCGTTGCAAGAATCATAGATCTAGTTGGCCAAACAAAACCCACAACTCGAAGAGAATTACAAGGATATGAAATCATGCATAAGAGAGATCAGAAGAAACTCAAATAAGATTCATAGATATTCTGATCATAAATCCACAATTCATCGGATCTCGACAAACACGCCGCAAAAGAAGATTACATCGGATAGATCTCTATGAAGATCATGGAGAACTTTGTATTGAAGATCCAAGAGAGAGAAGAAGTCATCTAGTTACTAGCTATGGACCCGTAGGTCTATGGTGAACTACTCACGCATCATCGGAGAGGTCATGGTGTTGATGAAGAAGCCCTCCGTATACGAATCCCCCCTCCGGCACGGCACCAGAACGTTCCCCACATGGGATCTTGTGAAGACAGAAGCTTGCGGCGGCGGAAAAGTACTTTCGATGATTTCCTGATTTTTTGTGGCATTTTGGGGGATATATAAGTGCAAACCCTAGGGCAAAGGACGTCCAGTGGTCCCGCAAGCCTGTGGGCCGCGGCCTCCCCCCTGGCTGCGGGGTGGGGGCTTGTGGGGCCCCTGGGGCTCCCCTGCCTTGGCTCTTAAGTCTCCTAATCGTCTTCCGTTACGGAAAAATTCTTTTCGGGGATTTTATTCCGTTTGGACTCCTTCAAAATCTCATCTGATAGGGGTCAAAAACATGGAAAAAACAGGAACTCGCACTTGGCACTGAGTTAATAAGTTAGTCCCAAAAAATATATAAAAGGCATGCAAAACATCCAAAGTTTGACAAGATAATAGCATGAAACCATCAAATATTATAGATACGTTGGAGACGTATCACTTGTGCAGTTCCCCTTCTACGCATGCCCGATGCTGGCAACACTGACATGTGCCTTCGTCCACGAGGTGTTTCTAGGTCTCACAAGCCTGGTGCAACACTTCCTCAACATCAACTTCTTCCATCTACGCATGACTGGTGTTGGCAACACTGACGCGTTCCTTCTTCCCCGGCGTGTCCCCAGGCTTGGAAAACACGGTGCAACACCTCGTCCACTCGGTCTTCATCCTGGCGCACTACTATGACCATGACTAACACTACATGCACTTGTGCCCGCGGCTCCACGTGCAACTACCTCGACACCGGCTACCCTGACTCGACATAGATCATGACGTCCCATGCACTATTGGATTCTACCATAGGCGCATCGCATGCAAATTAAAATTTTCCTATGCGAAGAACAACCAAGAACATGCTATGGAGATGGATCACAGATCGTTACCACTAGACGTGCAGTGTAGTGTAGCAGAAGTAGATGTGGCAGCGTGTCCGCGTGGTCCGTCTCCTCCTCGTCCGATCTCCATTGAACAGCCGGTTGCCGGATCCCACATACAGGTTCGCCGGAGCGGCGCAGGTGCACCGCCTCTAAAGGTATCCGTGCGTGCAGGAGGAACACCGTGCGGCGGACTGCTAGGTCCCGATCACACTGTCGGCAGCGGCGAGTGGAGATGGCTAGTTGCAACACATGCAAAACCCTAATGACGGAGCCGAAGCGATCAACAGAATATGTGTGTCGCACCTCCACTATATATAGGCGTCCGACGCGGGCTCAACTCTTGGGCCTCGCACGGACCCTAAAGCCCATGTGTTCCTTTCCTTAAGCGCGTGGCCCTTTAGGTTCTCATTGACTTGGTCACGAGTCAGACCACGTTCGACTCGGCTAGTCGGTAGCGGTCTCTAGCAAGACCCGCCGACTCCAAGTGCCTGACGAAGCTGGTTAGGCGAACATGTACTTCATACTTCTGTTCCCTTTCCCCCCCCCCCACGATATACGTTGTCGTGCTCAAGGCGACATTGTCATCCTTTTTGCCACATGACCTCTTTCTCGTTCTGGTGAATCTGACCAACATTCGGATTATCACATAATCCTCATCGCATGGCCATGCTTATCTAGGTCAGATCACCTGAGAGGCCTAGAGTATATCTGTCCTGATCGGAGGGGCAAATCCCATCTTGCTCAACCACGTCTCGCAACATGGGTCTCGATAATCCCGAAACCTACCTTTGTAACTACCCAGTCATGGAGTAGCGTTTGGTAGGCCCAAAGCAAGTATGTCACCATTCCGAGTACATCCTCCAGCTCAGGCCATAGGACATAGAACGTATGTTGTACTAGAGACTCATAGATGACCTATCGCTGCGTCTCATAGTTGGGTCTGTCCAACTCAGACCTTATCTTGACTCAGATCCGACTACGTCGAATCCGACCAGATCTTTCTGAGTCCATATTATCCAGCTAGCATCCAATGCTACATGGTCAGTGAGTCTAGACCATCCACCGTATCATATGCCAGTCTAGTTGGTTGCGCATCCACACAACTCTTTTGACTAGGGACCATTTAGGACAGTCATCATACAATGTATAGTCTCACAAACAAGTCAAGTAATTGTTAATACACATCATTCATAATGTCCAAAGCTATCTTTATTCATAAACACATAGGAAATATCATCATACATGATTGCCTCTAGGGAAAATCTCCAACAGTCTCCCACTTGCACTAGATTCAATCAAATAGACATCGAATGCCCATAGCTCTAACGTGGCCCTCATGCTTGGGTTGTGGAAGTGGCTTAGTCAACGGATCTGCGACATTTGCATCCGTGTGAATCTTGAATAAATTAGTATCACCATTGTGTACGAGCTTTCGTATCAGGTGATACTTTTGGTCTATGTGCCTGGTCTTGTGGTGTTGTCTCGGCTCCTTAGCTTGTGCGATGGCACCTGAATTATCGCAATAAAGGTCCAACAGTTTTGACCATCCCGAGAACACACCAAGATCCTCCAGGAACTTCCGAATCCAAACACCTTCCTTTGCAGCTTCACAAGCCGCAATGTATTCGACCCGTGTTGTGGAGTCGGACACCGTATCTTGCTTGGAACTCGTCCAGCTCACTGCTCATCCATTCATGACATACACAAATCCAGTTTGCGATCGACAATCATCCCTGTCGGTTTGGAAACTAGCATCAACTTAACCCTTTACGTTGAGCTCCTCCTCACCTCCATAAACTAGGAACATCTCTTTAGTCCTTTTCGGGCACTTCAAGATAGATTTCACCACTGCCCAGTGACTCTCACCTGGATCGGCGTGGTATCTTCTTGTTAAGCTTATTGCATAGGCAACATTAGGTTGTGTACATAGCATGGCATACATGATTGTTCCTATTGCCGAAGCATATGGAATCCTACTCATACGGTTTGCTCATCAGAAGTCGTAGGACACTGAGTCTTGCTTAGCCTTATACCATGTGAGACTGGCAAGAACCCTTTCTTGGCCTCACTCATGTTGAACCACTTCAACATTTTGTCTATGTACGTGCTCTGACTTAAGCCGAGCAGTCTCCTCGATCTATCTCTATAGATCTTGATGCCTAAAATGTACACTGCCTCTCCAAGGTCCTTCACTGAAAACATGCCATTCAATGATTCCTTGACTGAGTTCAGCATCGAAACATCATTTCCAATCAGTAGTATGTCATTCACATACAAGATCAAAAATACTACCAAGCTCCCACTAGACTTCTTGTATAAACAATAGTCCTCTTCGTTCTTGATGAAACCAAGGTCAATGATGACTTCATCAAAACAAATATTCCAACTCCGAGCTGCTTGCCTCAATCCATAAATGGATCTCTTGAACTTGCATATTTTACTAAGGGTAGTTGGATTGACAAAACCTTCGGGTTGTATCATGTATACATCCTCCTTTAAATTTCCATGAAGGAAAGTCATTTTAACATCCATCTGACATATCTCATAATTGAAATATGCAGCTATAGCTAGTACGATCCTCAGTGACTTCAGGATCGCTATCGGCGAGTAGGTCTCGTCGTAGTCAATTCCTTGAAATTGTCCATAACCTTTAGCGACAAGCCGATTTGTGGATCTGAACATTTCCATCCACATCGGCTTTCATCTTAAAGACCCATTTGCAACCAATGGCTACTACGCCAGGCAACGGATCAACCAAGTCCCAGACTTGATTATCATCCATGGACTTTAACTCGGATCTCATGGCGTCAACCCATGCCTCGAAATCTGGGCTCACCTTTGCTTCTCCATACGTGGCCGACTCATCGCTTTCTAGCAACAACACATCATGCACTTTGCACAATCTATCCTACCTCCACTACGGATTCCCTGACCGACTCCGGTATGATCTCGTCACCAATCGAGTCATCCCCGAGTGGCTCTCAAATTTCAGTGAGTCGCACCGTTCTCCCACTGGCCTCCTGACCGAGAAACTCTTTCTCTAGGAAAACCCCGTTCCAATCAACAAACACTTTGTTCTCTTCTTGGTTGTAGAAGTTGTGTCCCAAGGTTTCCCTCGGATATCCCATGAATATGCATTTATCCAACTTGGGTGTAAGCTTGTCCGACATGAGTGGCTTAACAACTGCTTCACAACCCCAAGTCTTTAGAAAAGATAAACTAGGACTCTTTCCAGTCCACATCTCATGTGGTGTCTTGTCTACAGATTTTGATGGTACCCTCTTAAGTGTGAAAGTTGTAGTTTCTAGAGCGTATCCCCGGAATGACAAGGGTAAATCTGATTTGCTCATCATCGAACGGACCATGTCCAACAAGGTTCGATTTCTCGGTTCTGCACACCATTTCTTTGCGGTGTACCTGGAGGTGTGAGCTGAGGTACTATACCTCGGCTTTTCAGATGATCATCAAACTCATGGCTCATGTACTCACCTCCATGATCTGATCGTAGGAGCTTTGTCGTCTTGCCGAGCTGATTTTAAACCTCGTTCTGAAACTATTTGAACTTTTCAAAAGTCTCTGACTTGTGCCTCATCAAATATATATATATATATATATATATATATATATATATATATATGGTCGCGCTATTCGTCACCCTGGATGAGGAATAGTTATTCGTCACCCTCTCCATTTTAACATCAATGCATCATAAATTTACGTTCCGTAATTTTTTTACTTATTCCATACGTAAAAACAGACAGTAAGAAAATATATAATCACCATAAAAAGTATTTTTGTTAAATAAAATTACAGACGTAAAAACATAGTGTAAAAGATACATAAAATGCATATTTTCTTGTCTTACAGCCTATATTTTAAAAAAAATTATGCAAAATTTTACATAGTTGGTCAATATGAATGTAACTATTTGTATTTTAAATGTAATTTATTTACGAAAAGCTCGTAAGATTACCTCGGGTGAATAATAACCTATTCTGCAGCCTATGTGATCAATAGAGTTTCTATATATCTACTCAAGTCGTCGGTAAAAGTCATGAAGTACTAATAGCCACCTCTAGCCGTTGTGCTCATTGGACCACACACATCACTATGTATAAGCTCCAACAGCTCAGACGCGTGCTACTACAACAAAAGACCTTCCAATGGCGCTAGAAATAGGCACGTCGACGGGAGAATACTTGACTTGATCCTTCTGCTGCGGCTACGCCTTAAGGGACTTCCTAGGCAAGTATGCAAAGGATTTCCCTCGTGGCCTTGGAGCCTCGCGTTGGTGTTCCCTCGAAGCGGAAAGGGTGATGTAGCATAGCGGTGGTAAGTATTTCCCTCAGTTTGAGAACCAAGGTATCAATCTAGTGGAGGAGTATCTCAAGATCCTGCACAAACACAAAAGCTTGCTCCCAACGCTTTGAAGGGATTGTCAATCCCTTATAGATTGTTTGCCAAGTGAGAACTGAAAGCAACAAAATAACAAAGCAAGGTAAAAGCGGAGGTGTAAACGATGGATGTGAATAGACCCGGGGGCTGTAGTTTTTACTAGTGGCTTCTCTCATGAAAGCAAGTAGACGGTGGGTGAACAAATTACTGTCGAGCAATTGATAGAACCGCGCAAAGTCGTGGAGAGAAGAAGCCATCTAGCTACTAACTACAGACCCGTACGTCTGAAGTGAACTACTCACGAGTCCTTGGAGGGGCGATGATGATGTTGAAGAAGCCCTCCAACTCCAAAGTCCCCTCGGGCAGTGCGTCGGGAAGGGTCTCCAGATGAGATCTCGCGGAAACGGAAGCTTGCGGCGGCGGAAAAGTATTTTCGAGGTTCCCGTGATTTTTTGCTGAATATTTGGGAATATATAGCCTAAGGATCTAGGTCAGTGGGCGGCCAGGGAGGCCACAAGCCCTGACATCGCCGTCTCCCCCCTCGTGGCGGAGTGGGAGCTTGTGGGCTCCCTGGAGCCCACCTGTCATGGCCCAGAGGCCCCTTGTTCTTCTTTCGTTCGGGAAAAAATCATTTCGGGGTTTTTATTCCGTTTGGACTCCGTTCCAAAATCAGATCTGAAAAAGAGTCAAAAACACAGAAAAAACAGGAATTGGCACTTGGCACTGAATTAATAAGTTAGTCCCAAAAAAGATATAAAAGGTACATAAAACATCCAAAGAAGACAAGATAACAGCATGAAACCATCAAAAATTATAGATACGTTTGAGACGTATCAAGCATCCCCAAGCTTAACCCCTGCTCGTCCTCAAGTAGGGAAGTGATAAAGAATGAATTTTTGATGTTGCATGCTACCTAGCATAGTTGTCCTTTGTAACTCCTCTTATGTGACGTGAATGTTCAGATCCATTAGATTCAAAACAATAGTTTGCTATTGACGTGGAAACAATAATAATTCAAGCAAACTAGCAAGGAAGTCATGAACTTTCAAAATAACAAGGCCAAAAGAAAGTTATCCCTACAAAAGCATATAGTTTGGCTATGCTCTATCATCATTGCACAACGAATTTAAATCAAGCACATCCCGGTATTGGCCAAGTAATTGTTTCACACCTTTACTTTCTCAAACATTTTCAACTCTCACGCAATACATGAGCGTGAGCCATGGTTATAGCACTATAGATGGTGTGGAATGTGGTGGAGGTTGCAAGACAAAAAAGGAGAAGATAGTCACATTAACTAGGCATATCAATGAGCTGTGGAGATGCTCATCAATAGATATCAATGTGAATGAGTAGGGATTGCCATACAAATGATGCACTACAGCTACGAGTATGTGAAAGCTCTTAAAGAAAACTAGTGGGTGTGCATCCAACTTGCTTGCTCACGAAGACCTAAGGCAATTTTGAGGAAGTCTATCATTGGAATATAGAAGCCAAGTTATATAATGAAAATTTTCCACTAGCTATATGGTGGTGGCAAAATGAGAAACTATCAATCATGAAGATCATGGTGCTTAATATGCACAAGTGTGGAAAAAGTGGTAGCATTGTCCCTTCTCTCTTTTTCTCTCATATTTTTTTTATTTGGTGGGCTCTTTGGCCTCTTTTGTTTTTTTGTGGGCTTCTTTGGCCTCTTTTATTTCCTCACATGGGATAATTCTCCATTAATGATGATCATCACACTTTCAACTCAAAACTTAGAGTAACGATGACTCTATATGGAAAGCCTTCGGTAGTGTACCGTGACAATGATCTAGCATGGCATAGACATCAATGGAAACATCATGCTAGCTATCTTACGATCATGCAATGGCTATGTAGACATGGTGGCACATGTCATGGTGGTAGTTGCATGGCAATATATCTCAGAATGACTTTGAAAAAGCCATAGTAGGTAGGTATGGTGGCTGTTTTGAGGGAGGCTAATGGTGGGTTTTGTGCACCGACGAAAGTTGCACGACACTAAGAAGATAGTGATGGTGGAAGGTGAAAGTGCATCTAAACCATGTACTCAACATTAGTCATGAAGAACTCATATACTTGTTGCAAAAGTTTTATTAGTAATCGAAACAAAGCATTCAACGCATACTCCTAGGGGAAGGGTTGGTAGGTATAAACCATCGCGCGATCCCGACCGCCACGCAAAGGATGACAATCTATATACTAACCATGCTCATATTTCATCACATAGTGGTTCACCATACGTGCATGCTACGGGAATCACTAACTTGAACACAAGTATTTCTAGATCCACAACACCTGACTAGCATAACTTCAATATTACCATAACCACAACTCAAAACTAATTAAGATGAATCAAACTTCTCTAACTACTCAATGCACATGAACGTGGAAGTTTTCGTATCCCTCTGGATAACTACCCCTTTTCAGACTACTTTCAAAGCATAGATCAACTACCAAGGCACGCACTGATGTGCTCTAAAATATATAAGTGAAGCACATAGAGCAAAAGTATCTAGCTCAAAAGATATAAGTGAAGCACATGTGAGCTGAATTGTCTACCAAAAGATATAAGTGAAGCTCGACAAAATCACTGTGTGTGCATGTCTCTCTCTCTAGATGTGCAGCAAGGATGATTGTGACACAACAAAAAATAAAAGACTCCTACGATACAAGACGCTCCAAGCAAAAACTTTGGAATCCAAGAATATCACATAAAGAATTTAGAATTGCGGAACCACTAGCACCCAAATCACACAAAGCATTGCACTCATAGTTTTTTTATCTTGATTTTGATAGTAGGTTCCCACTCATCATGAAGTTTTCTAGGTATAGAGACTTCTAGTTCGAGCTTCTCTTGAAGAGATTTTATCATAGCATCTACGATATGCGCGGTAAAGGCTTTGCTTTGGCTATAAGCGTGTGGAGAGTTTGCAATGGATTGCATCAAAGAAATGCATTCAAACAAGGAGCAATTATCATAATTGAATTCCTTGAAATCCAAAGTAGGAGTTTCATTACTACCCAAAATTTTGACTTCTTCTACTCCACTCTCCACACCTTTATCATCAAGATAGGTGGACTCTGAATCGTTGTGGCGTTTTTCAACCAAAGTGGATTCATATCCAGCCCCTCCATAAGTAGGTTTGACACACGAAAACAAAGATTCAAGAGGAGAAACACCAAGCACTTTAAGATCTTCGTGATTTGCATCACTAGAACGCACCCTTTTAAACCATTCATGTCTAGCGCGAATTTGGGCGGTTCTTTCTTTTCTCTCATTCATGGAGATACACATAGCTTTCAAAGTTTCATCCAAGTTGACCTTGGGAGGAGCGCATCTAACTTTCGAAGCATCAATATCACAAGACATCCTATCAACGCTCTTAGCCAAATCGTCTATTTTGAGTAGTTTTTCCTCTATGGACGCATTGAAAATCTTTTGAGAATTGATGAACTCTTTGATATTACTCTCTAGATCAGAGGGTAATTTGTTGTGATTTCCATAAGTGTTGCCGTAGGAATTGCCATAATTGTTAGAGGAGTTACTAGGAAAAGGCCTAGGAACATAGTTTCCTCTAAAAGCATTGTTGTTGCCAAAATTGTTCCTACCAACAAAATTCACGTCCAAACTAGCGTTGCTACTCTCAATCAAAGAAGATAGTGGCATGTCATTAGGATCTACGGTAGGGTTTCTACTAGTAACCAAATTCATCAACTCGTCCATCTTAGCACTAAGCGAGTTAATTTCTTCTACGGCGTGCACCTTTTTGCTAGCACGCGACCTTTCAGTGTGCCACTCAGAGTAGTTGGTCATGATATTGTCTAGGAGTTTTGTAGCGTCTCCTAACGTGATTTCCATGAACGTTCCACCTGAGGCGGAGTCCAAGATATTGCGAGAAGCAAAATTCAAACCAGCGTAAAAGATTTGTATAATCATCCACAAACTCAAGCCATGAGCGGGACAATTTCTAATCATAAGCTTCATCCTCTCCCAAGATTGTGCAACGTGTTCATGATCAAGTTGCTTGAAATTCATGATATCGTTACGTAAGGAGATGATCTTAGCCGGCGGAAAATACTTGGATATGTAAGCATCTTTGCACTTATCCCAAGAATCGATACTATTTTTAGGCAAAGAAGAAAACCAAGTTTTTGCGCGATCTCGCAACGAGAAAGGAAAAGGTTTCAACTTAATCACGTCATTATCCACATCTATTTTCTTTTGCATATCACAAATCCCAATGAAGGTATTGAGATGGGATGCGGCATCTTCACTAGGAAGGCCAGAGAATTCCTCTTTCATAACAAGATTCAGCAAAGCTGCGTTGATTTCATACGATTCTGCACTAGTGGCGGGAGCAATCGGAGTACTAATAAAATCATTATTATTAGTGCTCGAGAAGTCGCAAAGTTTAGTTTTTTCAGCCATGATGACTTCAACAAACAGACAAGCACACAAGCAAGCTAGAAAACCGGCAAAGGGAAATGGCAAAGGCAAAAGAAAACGGCGAAGGAGAAAGGCAAATGAAAACAGCAAATGTGAAGTGGGGGGAAGAAAACGAGAGGCAACTGGCAACAAAAGTAAATGCAAGAGAAGAGTTTCTAAGACCTACTTGGATAGTTCTTGATTTCTCCTCCCCGGTAACGGCACCAGAAATGCTTCTGCTACTGCAACAAAAGACCTTCCAATGGCGCTAGAAATAGGCACGTCGATGGGAGAATACTTGACTTGATCCTTCTGCTACGGCTACGCCTTAAGGGACTTCCTAGGCAAGTATGCAAAGGATTTCCCCCGTGGCCTTGGAGCCTTGCGTTGGTGTTCCCTCGAAGCGGAAAGGGTGATGTAGCGTAGCGGTGGTAAGTATTTCCCTCAGTTTGAGAACCAAGTTATCAATCCAGTGGAGGAGTATCTCAAGATCCTGCACAAACACAAAAGCTTGCTCCCAACGCTTTGAAGGGGTTCTCAATCCCTTATAGATTGTTTGCCAAGTGAGAACTGAAAGCAACAAAATAACAAAGCAAGGTAAAAGCGGAGGTGTAAACGATGGATGTGAATAGACCCGGCGGCTGTAGTTTTTACTAGTGGCTTCTCTCATGAAAGCAAGTAGACGGTGGGTGAACAAATTACTGTCGAGCAATTGATAGAACCGCGCAAAGTCGTGGCGATATCTATGCAATGATTATATCTATAGGCATCACGTCCAAAACAAGTAGACCGATACTTTCTGCATCTACTACTATTACTCCACACGTCGACCGCTATCCAGCATGCATCTAGTGTATTAAGTCCATAAGAACATAGTAACGCCTTAAGCAAGATGACATGATGTAGAGAGATAATCTCAAACCAATGATAAAAACCCCATCTTTTTACCCTTGATGGCAACTACTTGATGTGTGCCTTGCTGCCCCTACTGTCACTGGGAAAGTTCACCACATGGTAAAACCCAAAACCAAGGACTTCTCCAATTGTAAGAATCATAGATCTAGTTGGCCAAACAAAACCCAAGACTCGGAGAGACTTACAAGGATATCAAATCATGCATATAAGAAATCAGCAAAGACTCAAATATATATCATAGGTAATCTGATCACAAATCCACAATTCATCGGATCTCGACAAACACACCGCCGAAGAAGATTACATCGGATAGATCTCCATGAAGATCATGGAGAACTTTCTATTGAAGATCCAAGAGAGAGAAGAAGCCATCTAGCTACTAACTACGGACCCGTAGGTCTGAAGTGAACTACTCACGAGTCATTGGAGGGGCGATGATGATGAAGAAGAAGCTCTCCAACTCCAAAGTCCCCTCCGGCAGGGCGCCGGGAAGGGTCTCCAGATGAGATCTCGCGGAAACGGAAGCTTGCGGCGGCGGAAAAAGTATTTTTGAGGCTCCCCTAATTTTTTGCTGAATATTTGGAAATATATAGGCCAAGGATCTAGGTCAGGGGGCGGCCAGGGAGGCCACAAGCCCTGACACCGCCGCCTCCCCCTGGTGGCGGAGTGGGAGCTTGTGGGCTCCCTCGAGCCCACCTAGCTTGGCCCAGAGGCCCCCTGATCTTCTTCCGTTCGGGAAAAAATCATTTCGGGGTTTTTATTCCGTTTGGACTCCGTTCCAAAATCAGATCTGAAAAGAGTCAAAAACACAGAAAAAAAACAGGAACTGGCACTTGGCACTGAATTAATAAGTTAGTCCCAAAAAAGATATAAAAGGTACATAAAACATCCAAAGAAGACAAGATAACAGCATGAAACCATCAAAAATTATAGATACGTTTGAGACGTATCAACGCCCTCTCGCAACTCTTTGTAAAAGGAGACTTAGTCATCTTACCTAGCAAGCATGACTCACATGTCTCAAACAACCCAAAGTCGGACGAAGTTAGGACTCCATCATCATGGAGCTTCTTCATGCGTTTCAGACTAATGTGTCCAAGCCAGCAATGATAGAAGTATGTTAGATTTATCTCATTAGGCTTATGCCCCTTGACATTCACGTTATAGACTGGTTTTGTTTCTAGATTCAAAATAAATATCCCATCTACAATGGCTGCATAGGCATGGGACATTCCATTTTAAATAAAATGAACAAACATTGTCCTTTAAATTGAATTCATAACCTTGACTTTTCAAACATGAGGCAGAAATAATGTTCTAACTAAGTGCAAGAATGTAATAACAATTATTCAATTCCAAAATAAATCCAGAAGGAAGCTGGAGTTGCATCGTGCTGACCTCCAACGCAGCAACGCTTGCTATGTTGCGGACCGTGATGTCAATATCCCCTTGTGCCACACGCCTAGTTCTTACCAACCCCTGCATCGAGTGGCAAATATGAACTACCCATACGGTATCAAATACCCAAAAGCTACTAGGTATGTCAGCAAGGTAAATGTCTATAACGTATGTAACAAGTGTACCTTTGCCTGAACAAGCATCTCCGGCCTTCTTGCCATGCTCAACAAGCCACTTGCTACAGTTCCTCTTCGAGTGACCAGCTTCCTTGTAATGATAGCAAATGGTCTTTGAGTTTGGTCCGGACTTCGGCTCAGCGGTGGAGATAACCTTCTCCGTGCCCTTTGCCTGACCTTTTTTCTTGGACCAACTCTTCTTGAACTTTGTCGAGTTCTGCACCATCAACACTTGATGCGTGTCTTTCTTAATATCCTAATCTACCACCTTGAGCATCCCATGCGATTCACTGAGCTTCTTATCCATGACATGCATATGATAGTTCGAGATGAACGTCCCATAGCTAGTTGGAAGAGAACCTAGAACTGCATCAGTAGCTAACTCATCTAAGAGCGGGAAGCCCAAACGATCCAAAGCTTTCACGTATCCGATCATCTTGATCACATGCGGGCTCGGTGGATCACCTTCCTTCAGCTTACAATCCATCAAGGGTCGCGAGACGTTCAACCTTTCGGTCCTAGCCTGCGCCTGTAACATGTTCTTGAGACTCTCGATCATATCGAAAGCCGCAATGTCTTTGAAATGATGTTGCAAATCGGGCTCCATACAAGCCAGCATGAGGCAGTTGATCTCGTTTGATTCATCAACGAGTTTATGGTAGGCATTCTTGGTTGTGGCATTAGCATTATCGGCACGTACCTCTGGAAGTGAATCCTCTAGAACATCTTATTTTTTATCATGCTTGAGAACAATTCTCAGATTTCTATACCAGGTGGTTCCATTAAGTTTATCCTTTTCCAGAATTGGTTTCACCATAAAGTTTTGAGGGGGTGGTGCCATTGATCTACAACAGAAAATATGCAATCACTAAGCAATGTGTTTATGTAGAGTAATTCAAGCCTTAAATAGAACTACTCCAACTCAAGTCGGCACGCCTCCGCAAATTCTTAGTGATTCCAGATCCGTCTAGTGTGAGCCACTAGTGAGCTTTAGCATCACTGCTATCCAACTTGTCTATTCGGTAAGCAACACCTTGCTAATCGTATCTCTATACGAGTCCTATCGATCGGGTAGGTATCTTATACCCCGGTCCTAACCTTCTTTTCCACAAGGCCCAAAACCGTTTTGATAGCCTTGTCAAGTTAACCTGATACAATGCATGTCCGTGTCTAACACGAACCCTCCAGTTCAAGGACATCTAGTAGCACCTCAATTTTATGAGCCCACCACTAGACGTACTTGACGTGCGAAGGGAAACATTCGGAATGACAATGTGCTTGATATTAACGAGGGATCTTTCTACACTAAAACATCCATAGAAAACAAGAAGCAATATCAATCACATATAAACATAAATATGTGAAATAGTATGGCTCCTTCATGGACGTCCTTCGAGGCCGGCTCCAACTCTGAAGGCCAGGGCGGAACTCCAACATGTTCGTCACGCCGGGACGTCAATCCCTCGAATTTGATCTCTGTCCTCCAACTACTACAACTAGTAATAAATTTACATAGAATCACAAGTCGACACGGAGGTCGTTATACAATATAATGACAACACTTTGGATCATGCCGGCTGACAATCATAATACGCAGGTCATGTTAAATTGCACACATACATCACATACATATGAGCCATACTATTCACACCAAACCTGCAAAACAAACTTATGCATAGAATCACATTCTACCAGTTTGTGTGAACGTTTATGAAATATTCGGCGCTACGCACAACGCGGTCTGATCACGCCGAATTTTCTGATTTGGTCGATCTCATCGATCATTGCGAACCCGATTCGGTTTTACATTTCACTGTTAACCCCGATGGAGGAAACCGAACAGTAGGGGTAGGTTGTGTCACGACCTCATCTATTCCGGTAGACAGAATACATAGCCTCAATGATCCTGATGTGTAGTTGATCATATCAACCGTGCACATAGCCAATCTCAAGACCGACGGCGGATCTCATCTACTGCCTCCACATATCAAATATGCATCTGATCGGAATACCAAATCGTATAGCACAAGCTCTGATACCATTGTTGGGTTCTTCCGTAGGCGCATCGCATGAAAATTAAAAATTTCCTATGCGAAGAACAACCAAGAACATGCTACGGAGATGGATCACAGATCGTTACCACTAGACACGCAGTGTCGTGTAGTGGAAGTAGATGTGGCAGCGCGTCTGCGTGGTCCGTCTCCTCCTCATCCAATCTCCCTCAAACAGCCGGTCGCCAGATCCCACGTAAAAGTTCATTGGAGCGGCGCAGGTGCACTACCTCTAACGGTATCCGCGCTGTAGGAGGAACACCATGCGGCGGACTGCTAGGTCTTGAACACACTGTCGGCGGCGGCGAGTGGAGATAGCTAGTTGCAACACATGCAAAACCCTAATGACGGTGCCGAAGCGATCAACATAATAGGTGTGTCGCACCTACTATATATAGGCGTCCGGCACGGGCTCAACTCTTGGGCCTTGCACGGACCCGAAAGCCCACGTGTTCCTTCCTTTAACCGCGCGACCCTTTAGGTTCTCGCTCACTTGGTCGCGAGTCAGACCACGTCCGACTCGGCTAGTCGGTAGCGGTCTCTAGCAAGACATGCTGACTCCAAGTGTCCGATGAAGCTGGTTCGGCGAACCTGTACTTCATACTTCTGTTCCCTTTGCCACATGATATACGTTGTCGTGCTCAAGGCGACATGGTCATCCTTGTTGACGCACGACCTCTTTCTAGTTCCGGTGAATCTGACCAACATTCAGATTATCTCATAATCCTCATCGCGTGGCCATGCTTATCCAGGTCATGTCACCCGAAGAGCCCAAAGTATATCTCTACTGATCGGAGGGGCAAATTCCGTCTTGCTCGACCACGTCTCGTAGCATGGGTCTGGGCAAGCCCGAAACCTACCTTTGTAACTACCCAGTCAAGGAGTAGCCTTTGGTCGGCCCAAAGCAAGTCTGTCACCATCCCGAGTACATGTTCCAGCTCAGGTCTTAGGACGTAGAACATATGTTGTACTAGAGACTCGTAGATGACCTATCGATGCGTTGGGTCTGTCCAACTCAGACCTTATCTCGACTCGGATCCGACTACGTCGAATCCGACCAGATCTTTCCGAGTCCATATTATCCGGCTAGCATCCAATGCTACATGGTCAGTGAGACCGGACCATCCACCGTATCATATGCGAGTCTAGTTGGTTGCACATCCACACAACCCTTTCGACTAGGGAACATTTAGGACAGTCATCATACAATCTATAGTCTCACAAACAAGTCACGTACTTGTTATTACACATCATTGATAATGTCCAAAGACAATATTTATTCATAAACACATAGGAAATATCAGCATACATCATAGGCTCTAGGGCATATCTCCAACATGACCTTGGCTACCTCGACACTAGCTACCCCGACTCGACACAGATCCCGACGTCCCAAGCACGACTGTGGGATCGAGAAGGGACGTCTAGAGAGGGGGTGAATAGACTTCTTGACCAAACAAAAACTTAACATTTTCCAAATTATAATAGTTGGCAAGTTTTAGCAATTATACCAAGTCAAGCACACCCTACACATGCAAGTCTAAGAGTATAGAAGTGGGAAGTAAAGGCATGCACATGTAAGTAAGGAGAAGAGATAGGAAGATCATATGCAAAAATGACACGGAGATTTTTGGCGTGGTTTCGATAGGTGGTGCTATCATACGTCCACATTGATGGAGACTTCAACCCACATAGGGTAACGGCTGCAAGAGTCCATGGAGGGCTCCGCCCACAAGGGATCCACGAAGAAGCAACTTTGTCTATTCAACCATGGCTTATGTCCACGAAGGACTAGCCTCACTCGAGGTAGCTTCACGAAGTAGGCGTTCTACTTGCCCTTACAAACTTCTTGGTTCAACTCCACATGAAGTCAGAGCCTCCCAAACGGCACCTAGCCGGTCTAGGAGACACCACTCTCCAAAAGGTAATAGATGTCGTATGAATGATGAACTCCTTGCTCTTGTGCTTCAAAAGATATCTCCTCGACACTTGATCACTCTCTCTCTCTCTGATTTGGCTTGGTAGAATAGATTGGTTGGGTGGAAAGAAACTTGGGGAGATTAGAAATCAAGATTCATATGGTTGGAGTGGAAGATCTTGATCTCAACACATGAGTAGGTGGTTCTCTCTCAGAAAATGGATGTAGCGACCCGACTCAACGAGTCAATCCTCTGGTGTTTCTGTACCATCCCAAGATCATGCTGGTACACACACAGTACATAATGTATATATTCAAGAGTGCAATCACACAGCTTTATTAATCGAAATCTCATAAAGAGTACTTTATTACAATAAAGGAGTACAATAAAGTGGCTGAAGGCCAAACTCATGAGATTATCTAACGAAGACTAAGCGGAAGCATCAGGTAGATGAGTCCATCCGACTCCAAGGGCATGTTGCTGAGCGTAGAACCGTAGCCTCACTCCTGGTCGGAAAAGTACTCTGCAACATGATACGTTGCAGCCGTGTAGGTCAGCATATCGAATATGCTGGCAAATCATCAAGAGAGGGAGTAAAATAATAATCACTATCTCTACATGCATATTTGGCCGGTGGAGCTAAGTTTTTGCATAAAGCTAGTTTTATCCTACAACAAAAAGGGTTTGAAAGCAAAATATTACTACATAGTTTGTTGTTAACGAGATGGTTCCGCCAACCAATTCTCGTACCCGAATAGTTGTTAACACCCACATCATTATTAAGTTGTGTCGAGAGTTCAGGGGAAATTCAATGCCTTCGGCTCAAGTTGTCCATGACCGTGGACACGGCTAATCGATTAGGTTGAGTACTCTGCAGAGTTTTGCACACGTTCCCCACAAGATTTGATCGCCTCCGAGTTTGTCCTCGCACTTCAGGGTGTTTGAAGACCGGATGATCAAAACATGGTCTTTCAACGGGTCCCTCTGAATCCCTGTCGGTGCCCATCCATTCCTACCGTTCGTCTACATCTGCTAGCACCGCCTGTCCAGAGTCGCCGCGTTGTCCAACCAAGCCAGAGCCCATAATGACTTGTGGCTGTGCAGGTAAGCCTTGAGTCTTGAAGTCTCCGTCCGTCCCTTTGAGCCTGGGTGAAGCTTTCCGCAGGATGACATGGCCTCTCCAGCATCCCGGGCATCCACTGGGTTTTCCAGGGAGCCGATCAACCGTCCTTCACCCAGTGTTGCATTGCGTCCGAGGTCTTGAAAATCTTGTCTTAGTCCGGTCTTGATTATTATATCAACCTCGCATCACTCATGGAATACACTCAACCGATAACCCGTCTACTAGAGCATAGCATATATAACATTGTCGTCCCGGGGCCAAGTATCGGGGTGTTGGTGTTCCTACCACATGATACCACACCTATGACTAAAGTTTCCAAGTACCTAGGTAGCATGCAAATAGGGCAAAGAAGGTGATCTACTATGCATTGAAAACATAGGTAAAAATAACATGATCAAAGATGACTTGCCTTGATGATAGTTGTCCCGCTCGAGCGTCTCTAAGTAACACGCTTCACACTCCGGATGATCTACCGATACAAACACAAAGCACACCATAAGCAATCCAATCATTCCAAGAGAAAAAAAAATAACATCACATGCAAAGACTGGCAAACGACTACGCAAAAGAATTTTATTGCACGTCGGTAGGACAGAAACTTGTTTCTGTTGAAAACACTAGTAAAAATACTTGGAAAATTCTGAAAATTCTACTACAGTAAGTTTTTATCACTAGAAAACAGTAGCAAAAAGAATCAACTCAATATCATTTTTCAAACTCCTGGAATAGGCAAAACAGTGTTTAAACTAAATCTGCTCTAACTTATATTTGAAAATTCCCAACACAGAAACATTATATATTTTTAAAAACTACAGGAAATTTGTGAGCTACTGGAAAAAGAATCAATGTCATTGGACGTACGGATAAAAAGTTGTGATCAAAACAAGATTGAAAGTTTCTGTTTTCGAAATCTGGACAGAAATTACGAAACTGCTAGTGCTAATGAGAGGCACACGTGGCAAGCTTCTAATGGCTGAGATGGAGTGCATGAAATAGAGAGAGAGAGGTTGCTACCTGCTTCTGGAGGTGTTGCACCGGCAAGAAAGGGGATGGCCGGCGAGGAAGGAGGGAGTAGCTCCGGGCGGTGGGGCGTCGGGCGGCGGCGGTGAGGTTCCTCCTCCGCGGGGAAGAGGCGGCGGTGGAGAGAGAGTTCGGGGAGGGCTCCTCCTCCGCGGCGAGGCCGAGGTGCAGCAGCTTTCGGGCTGCTGCCGCTGCTCGCGGCGGCGGCTAGGGCGGCGGTGGGGTGAGGCGCCGGCGGCGGCTTGTGGAGGCGGCGGTGGAGAGACGGCGGCTAGGGTTGGGGAGAGGTGGAGGTGGGGGGGTTTATATAGGCTTAGGGGAGGAGAGTAGAAAGGAAGGAGAGGGAGAACTTTGGGAAGGAGATCATGGGAGAGAAAAATAGGAAAGAGAGGGAGGAGAAAGAAGGAAGAGAGAAATAAGGAAAAGGGAGAGAAAATAGGAAGGAGGGAAATAAGGAAAGGGGAGGGAGGACTCACGTGGGGAGGGAGGAGAACGTGGGAAGGGGTGCATGCATGGCTGCATGCGTGCATGCATGGGGTGGCTGGGCTGTTTTATTTTGTTTTTTTTTGAAAAACAAACAAACAGCAGCAACAAAAAGAAAGAAAAAGAAAAAAACAAAACAGAAAAAAAATATTTTCCTAGCTAACAAAAATACTAGAAACAGAGTAGGTACTAATATACGTGTATGCGCTAGAATACTTAGGAAAACAAAATACATATACAACTAATATATATATAATACATATAGGAACCCTAGTTCCACCTAATGCAATTTTTAAAAAAAAGTTTTATGCACTAGGATCACACAACGCGATCGAAAAAAAAAAACTCGACTAAAATAATTCGAAGTTTGGAAAAATTTGCAAAAACCAAAAATGGTGACTTTAACTCACAGGGGAGAAGTCATATTATCTCCACTCCGATAAATTGCCTGCAGTCACATAACGATAAAAATTTTCAGAGGAACACAATGATGCATAAAATGTGGGATGCAAATGAATGATCTATTAACATCCGAATTTACGAAAATTGGGATGTTACAAACCTACCCACCTTAAGATGAATCTCGCCCTCGAGATTCGGGTTGACTAGAAAATAGGTGCGGCTGGTCTCGACGAAGATCCTCTTCTCGTTCCCAGGTGGCTTCTTCCTCGGTGTGGTGGCTCCACAACACCTTGCAGAACTTGATGATCTTGCTGCGGGTAACTCTGTTGGCGGTCTCGAGAATTCGGACGGGTTTCTCCTCATACGTCAGATCGCTGTCAAGCTGTATGGCCTCTAGGGGCACTGTATCTCTCAACGGAACATCGGCCATCTCAGCGTGGCATTTCTTCAACTGGGAAACATGGAAGACATCATGAACTCCGGACAATCCTTCCGGCAGTTCCAGTTTGTATGCAACTTCGCCTCTACGTTCAAGAATTTTGTAGGGGCCAATGAAACGTGGTGCTAGTTTTCCTTTCACACCGAATCTCTTGGTTCCTCGAAGTGGAGACACCCGAAGATATGCTCGATCTCCCACTTCGTATGTTACTTCCTTGCGTTTGCTGTCGGCATAACTCTTCTGCCTAGACTGAGCTATCTTGAGTCGGTCACGAATAAGCTTGACCTTCTCTTCAGAATCTCGGATGAGGTCGGGACCAAAAAGTTGTCGGTCGCCAACTCCATCCCACGTCAATGGTGTTCTGCACCTCCTTCCGTATAGAGCTTCGAAAGGGGCCATCTTCAGACTGGTCTGGTAGCTGTTGTTGTATGAGAACTCGGCATACGGTAAATTGTCATCCCAACTAGACCCATAGTCTAGTGCGCAAGCTCTCAACATATCTTCCAGAATTTGATTAACTCTCTCGGTCTGTCCATCTGTCTGCGGGTGAAATGCTGTGCTGAACTCCAATCTTGTTCCCAAGGTTTCGTGCAGTTGGTGCCAAAATTTTGATGTGAACTGAGTCCCTCTATCAGACACAATGCTCTTTGGTACTCCGTGCAGACATACGATCCTCGTCATATAAATCTTGGCCAGCTTGGCACTAGTGTAGGTAGTCTTCACCGGAATGAAGTGAGCTACCTTGGTCAACCGATCGACCACAACCCAAATAGAATCATAGCCAGAACGGGTCCGAGGTAATCCTGTGATGAAGTCCATACCAAGCTTTTCCCATTTCCATTCGGGTATCGGCAGAGGTTGGAGCAAACCTGTTGGCTTCTGATGCTCGGCTTTTACTCGTTGACAAACATCGCATATAGCTACGTACTCAGCAATGTCTTTCTTCAATCCTGTCCACCAGAAACTTTCTTTCAGATCCAGATACATCTTGGTGTTACCAGGGTGTATCGAGTACGGGGAATCATGAGCTTCCTGAAGTATCAACTTCCTGAGTTTGGGATCATTGGGCACATAGATGCGATCCTCAAACCATAAAGTTCCGTGTTCATCCTCACGAAAACCTTTAGCTTTCCCGTCTTCCATTTTCTGCTTAATCTCAGCTATCTCTTTGTCAGCTTTCTGTGCTTCACGGATCTTTTCCGTCAAAGTAGACTGAATTTCCAGTGTGGCAACAAATCCTCTTGGAACTATCTCCAATTTGAGATCTCGGAGATCATCGACTAACTCCTGGGGTAATCCTCCCGCTGTGAGCGTGTTCACATAACTCTTGCGGCTCAACGCATCGGCTACAACATTTGCCTTGCCTGGGTGATAATGCAATCTCATGTCGTAGTCCTTGATCAACTCTAGCCATCGCCTCTGTCTGAGGTTCAACTCCTTCTGCGTGAAGATATATTTCAGGTTCTTGTGATCAGTGTAAACATCACAACTATTTCCGATCAGGAAATGTCTCCAGGTCTTGAGAGCGTGCACTACGGCAGCTAGTTCCAAGTCATGTGTGGCATAATTCAACTCATGAGGTCTGAGCTGTCTGGATGCATAGGCTACAACTTTGCCTTCTTGCATGAGCACTCCTCCAAGTCCTTGACGAGAAGCGTCACAGTAAACCTGGAAATCCTTCTGAATGTTCGGCAATATCAGCACTGGGGCTGTAACAAGACGTTTCTTCAACTCTTGAAAACTGGTTTCACATTCCTCAGTCCAAACATACTTGGATTCCTTCTTCAATAACTCTGTCATGGGCTTGGCAATCTTTGAGAAATTCTCAATGAACCTCCGGTAATATCCGGCAAGTCCGAGGAAACTGCGGATCTCCTTGACTGAAGTGCGTGCTACCCATTCGGTGACTGCTGCGACCTTGGCAGGGTCCACTGCTATTCCTTCTCCTGAGATGACGTGTCCGAGAAATCCGACTTCCTTCAACCAAAACTCACATTTGCTGAACTTTGCATATAACTTATGCTCTCGAAGCTTCTCCAGAACTAAACGCAGATGTTCCTTGTGTTCCTCTTCGTTCTTGGAGAATATCAGTATGTCATCGATGAACACCACGACAAACTTGTCCAAGTACTCCATAAATACCTTGTTCATCAGATTCATAAAATATGCCGGAGCATTAGTCAGTCCAAATGACATGACCGTGTACTCATACAAGCCGTACCGAGTGGTAAAGGCTGTCTTGGGTATATCCTGTTCACGAATCTTCAACTGATGATACCCGGATCGAAGATCGATCTTTGAGAATATGCGAGCTCCAACTAACTGATCAAACAGATCATTGATCATCGGCAAGGGGTACTTGTTCTTGATGGTCACATCGTTCAATGCACGATAATCGACAACCATTCTCAGGGACTTGTCCTTCTTTTCAACCAAGAGCACTGGGGCTCCCCAAGGTGAAGAACTTGGGCGAATATACCCTTTGTCCAATAATTCTTTAATTTGCTTCTTGATTTCTATCATGTCATTTGCGGGCATCCGATAAGGTCTCTTGGATATCGGTGCTGTTCCGGGTAATAGCTCAATGAAGAACTCAATCTCTCTATCGGGTGGCATGCCCGGCAATTCTTCCGGAAATACATCTGGGTACTCCTGTACAATCGGTACTTCCTCCTGGACTACTCCCGTGAGAGAGTTTACTCGCTTACTCCGGGTCGGGCGCTGAGACACGTACTTAATCCGCTTCTGCTCGGGGGTGGTGAGCAAAATAGACTTAAGGGCACAATCGATATTACCTTCATACTTGGCCATCCAATCCATGCCTAGGATTACATCCAATCCCTGGGACTCTAATACGATGAGGTCGGTGGGGAAATTATGGTTCCCGATGTTGAGACTCAAAGCATGGCATCCTATCCCGGCTGTCATCATGCCTCCTGGGGAACTGACCTTAATAGGTTGGTTGAGGGTTCTAGTTGGCAAACTATACTTTTCCACAACTACCCTTGATATGAATGAATGCGTTGCACCAGAATCAAAAAGTACCAATACTGGATGTGAATTTAGCAAAAACTTACCAACCACAGTATCGGGGTGATCATAGACCTCTTCCACATCAATGTGGTTCACCTGAGCTCGAGGAAAAGGATTGGGCTTCTTTGCTGCAGAGTTGTCGTTGCCGTTTCCATTTCCCTGCTTGTTCTGGGGACAATCAGTGGCATAGTGTCCCTTCTTCTGACACTTGAAGCAAGTGATGTGAGTCAGATCCTTCTGAGCTGGAGCTGAATTCTGCTGAGTGCCAGTACCGCCATTCTTGAAGTTGCTGTTGTTGCGGTGATGCCCATTTCCTCCATGGTTGTGGCCGCCATGGTTGTGCACAGGGTGGGTATGCTGAACATGTCCACCAAACTTACCGGATCCAGTCCCGGTATTCCCTGAGTAGGGGGTGTAGCGAGGCTTCTGCTGAGTGCCGGAGTTGAACTTTCCAACCCCATACTTTCGCTTGCGGTTCTCCATCTGCTGATGTTTCCCCTCCAAGATGAGGGCCTTATCAACCAGCTCCTGGTAGTTGTTGAAGGTGGCTACCATCAACTGAATGCTCAGCTCATCATTCAGTCCTTCCAAGAACTTTTCCTGCTTGGCCGCATCATCGGCCACATCTCAAGGTGCATAACGGGCGAGCATGCTGAAATCATCAACGTACTGGGCCACAGTGCGACTCCCCTGGCGTAAGTTGCGAAACTCACGCTTCTTCAGACTCATTGCACCAGCTGAGACATGCGCGGTGCGGAAAGCTTGCTTGAATTGCTCCCAAGTGACTCCTGCAATGGGATAAGTGGTGGTGTAGTTCTCCCACCAAGCAGCTGCAGGGCCTTCAAGTTGATGCGCGGCAAACGCACCTTCTCAGCTTCAGAACAACCAGCGGTGATAAGCTCACGCTCCATCTTGCGAATCCAATCATCTGCCACAATGGGCTCAATGCTGCTGGAGAAAGTTGGAGGGTTCAACCTCAGAAAACGGGTAAGGTTGTCGGCCTGGGGTGGATGATGGTTGTTGTTGTTCTGGTTCTGGATGATCAGTTGCATCAGGGTGTTTTGTTGCTGGATCAACTGGGTGAGTTCCGGCGGAAAGTTGGAGGTAGGGGCGCGTCTCGGAGGCATCCGATGTTTGTAGAGGGGTGAGATTAGCATAGAACAATGGTCTAGAGGAATTACACTACCCATATGAATGCAACACACAAGTATCACACCACACATTCCATTCAATCATCACAAAGTTTCACACGGGGATACAAAATCAATAATCCTAAACATCGGCCTAACACGTAAAACGATAAAGTAAATTTGGTGGTCTAGTCTAAGTGTCCTCCTCAGAATAGCATGGTGTCGGGTCCTTCGGTGGAGCTTTCTTCATAGTCCTCGTCGTTGCTGATCACGGGGGCTACGTCTCCTTCGGGATGAAGGTTCTCGCCCATGTCTAGTTCCTCCTCGAGGTATGCAACTCGAGTCTTCAGCTTCTCGATCCGCTCTAGAAAGTCCTTCACTTCCAGCTCATGCTCATAGTGGGCTTCCCGGGCTGCATCTTCAAGCTCAAGCTCGCGGAGTGACAGTTGCTTGATCTTCCTGGCGTCCTTGATCGCGTGATACTCCAGAGTTCCGCTGTGCTTCTCCAAGGTCTGGGCATAAGACAAGAGAGCGTCATTGGTCTTGTTTGAGATGATGTCTCCGTCTTCATTTCTCCGGGATACAGCGAACAGGTCTGGAGAAATAGGGCAGCCTTTGTATTCATCCTTGATACGTCCGAGTGCACAATGAATCGCCATGTCCCTTCCGAGAATCCAGTTGGGTGCGATGAACTTGAAATCCATCGGCTCAGTGCGCGGCTCGAATGTCCTTCCGGGAATATGCACCTCGATCCTGTAGCGTGAATCCTCCGGGTAAGACGAAGTTGGCTTCCCTGTGATAGACGGCAGAGCAATCCTCAAATCCTTGGTGATCTGCACCAGCTCTTTTCCGAACGGCATAGTGGTGTCGGGCTGGCAAAACTCCGTGAACTTAACAGGGACGAAGGTGGCCATCTAAACATTGGAAAATCGGAGAGAAGTCAGAAATGATCAGAAGAGGAAATAGAAGATTTTAGAGAAAATAGTTTTCTTCCTAAGGCTTTTCCATTCCTAGAGGTTACGTCCTAAGGTCAGCGTGTGCTCTGAATACCATTTCTGTAGCGACCCGACTCAACGAGTCAATCCTCTGGTGTTTCTGTACCATCCCAAGATCATGCTGGTACACACACAGTACATAATGTATATATTCAAGAGTGCAATCACACAGCTTTATTAATCGAAATCTCATAAAGAGTACTTTATTACAATAAAGGAGTACAATAAAGTGGCTGAAGGCCAAACTCATGAGATTATCTAACGAAGACTAAGCGGAAGCATCAGGTAGATGAGTCCATCCGACTCCAAGGGCATGTTGCTGAGCGTAGAACCGTAGCCTCACTCCTGGTCGGAAAAGTACTCTGCAACATGATACGTTGCAGCCGTGTAGGTCAGCATATCGAATATGCTGGCAAATCATCAAGAGAGGGAGTAAAATAATAATCACTATCTCTACATGCATATTTGGCCGGTGGAGCTAAGTTTTTGCATAAAGCTAGTTTTATCCTACAACAAAAAGGGTTTGAAAGCAAAATATTACTACATAGTTTGTTGTTAACGAGATGGTTCCGCCAACCAATTCTCGTACCCGAATAGTTGTTAACACCCACATCATTATTAAGTTGTGTCGAGAGTTCAGGGGAAATTCAATGCCTTCGGCTCAAGTTGTCCATGACCGTGGACACGGCTAATCGATTAGGTTGAGTACTCTGCAGAGTTTTGCACACGTTCCCCACAAGATTTGATCGCCTCCGAGTTTGTCCTCGCACTTCAGGGTGTTTGAAGACCGGATGATCAAAACATGGTCTTTCAACGGGTCCCTCTGAATCCCTGTCGGTGCCCATCCATTCCTACCGTTCGTCTACATCTGCTAGCACCGCCTGTCCAGAGTCGCCGCGTTGTCCAACCAAGCCAGAGCCCATAATGACTTGTGGCTGTGCAGGTAAGCCTTGAGTCTTGAAGTCTCCGTCCGTCCCTTTGAGCCTGGGTGAAGCTTTCCGCAGGATGACATGGCCTCTCCAGCATCCCGGGCATCCACTGGGTTTTCCAGGGAGCCGATCAACCGTCCTTCACCCAGTGTTGCATTGCGTCCGAGGTCTTGAAAATCTTGTCTTAGTCCGGTCTTGATTATTATATCAACCTCGCATCACTCGTGGAATACACTCAACCGATAACCCGTCTACTAGAGCATAGCATATATAACATTGTCGTCCCGGGGCCAAGTATCGGGGTGTTGGTGTTCCTACCACATGATACCACACCTATGACTAAAGTTTCCAAGTACCTAGGCAGCATGCAAATAGGGCAAAGAAGGTGATCTACTATGCATTGAAAACATAGGTAAAAATAACATGATCAAAGATGACTTGCCTTGATGATAGTTGTCCCGCTCGAGCGTCTCTAAGTAACACGCTTCGCACTCCGGATGATCTACCGATACAAACACAAAGCACACCATAAGCAATCCAATCATTCCACGAGAAAAAAAAATAACATCACATGCAAAGACTGGCAAACGACTACGCAAAAGAATTTTATCGCACGTCGGTAGGACAGAAACTTGTTTCTGTTGAAAACACTAGTAAAAATACTTGGCAAATTCTGAAAATTCTACTACAGTAAGGTTTTATCACTAGAAAACAGTAGCAAAAAGAATCAACTCAATATCATTTTCCAAACTCCTGGAATAGGCAAAACAGTGTTTAAACTAAATCTGCTCTAACTTATATTTGAAAATTCCCAACACAGAAACATTATATATTTTTAAAAACTACAGGAAATTTGTGAGCTACTGGAAAAAGAATCAATGTCATTGGACGTACGGATAAAAAGTTGTGATCAAAACAAGATTGAAAGTTTCTGTTTTCGAAATCTGGACAGAAATTACGAAACTGCTAGTGCTAATGAGAGGCACACGTGGCAAGCTTCTAATGGCTGAGATGGAGTGCATGAAATAGAGAGAGAGAGGTTGCTACCTGCTTCTGGAGGTGTTGCACCGGCAAGAAAGGGGATGGCCGGCGAGGAAGGAGGGAGTAGCTCCGGGCGGTGGGGCGTCGGGCGGCGGCGGTGAGGTTCCTCCTCCGCGGGGAAGAGGCGGCGGTGGAGAGAGAGTTCGGGGAGGGCTCCTCCTCCGCGGCGAGGCCGAGGTGCAGCAGCTTTCGGGCTGCTGCCGCTGCTCGCGACGGCGGCTAGGGCGGCGGTGGGGTGAGGCGCCGGCGGCGGCTTGTGGAGGCGGCGGTGGAGAGACGGCGGCTAGGGTTGGGGAGAGGTGGAGGTGGGGGGGTTTATATAGGCTTAGGGGAGGAGAGTAGAAAGGAAGGAGAGGGAGAACTTTGGGAAGGAGATCATGGGAGAGAAAAATAGGAAAGAGAGGGAGGAGAAAGAAGGAAGAGAGAAATAAGGAAAAGGGAGAGAAAATAGGAAGGAGGGAAATAAGGAAAGGGGAGGGAGGACTCACGTGGGGAGGGAGGAGAACGTGGGAAGGGGTGCATGCATGGCTGCATGCGTGCATGCATGGGGTGGCTGGGCTTTTTTGTTTTTTTTTTTTGAAAAACAAACAAACAGCAGCAACAAAAAGAAAGAAAAAGAAAAAAAACAAAACAGAAAAAAAATATTTTCCTAGCTAACAAAAATACTAGAAACAGAGTAGGTACTGATATACGTGTATGCGCTAGAATACTTAGGAAAACAAAATACATATACAACTAATATATATATAATACATATAGGAACCCTAGTTCCACCTAATGCAATTTAAAAAAAAAAGTTTTATGCACTAGGATCACACAACGCGATCGAAAAAAAAAACTCGACTAAAATAATTCGAAGTTTGGAAAAATTTGCAAAAACCAAAAATGGTGACTTTAACTCACAGGGGAGAAGTCATATTATCTCCGCTCCGATAAATTGCCTGCAGTCACATAACGATAAAATTTTTCAGAGGAACACAATGATGCATAAAATGTGGGATGCAAATGAATGATCTATTAACATCCGAATTTACGAAAATTGGGATGTTACAATGGATTGGGCAAGTGTTGGCTTGTTCTAAGTGCTCTCTTTTCAAATGAGAGGGAGGTGCATGGGTATATATAGCATCTCCAAAAATCCAACCGTTACAACACTATTGCCCAACACGATGGAACCGAAGTAAAAACTCGATTACACCGACTAATGCAACATGCGACAACTTTCGACGTTTCGACGAGACCGATATATAAAACCCGGTGAGTCCGATTTTGGATGCCTAGGCAGCTATATAGACTCGGTGGCACCAATTTGTAAAAAATCAAAGATTTTGACTTTAAGCAAATGGATACCAAGGTGTTGGTCACTGGATTTCAGTTGCATCGAGATGGGACTTGCTGTCACCGAGTTGCTAGGTTTTGCCTTTGGATTCTTTCAAATGAAAAATTTGGTATGGCCTATTTGGACTAGTTGGTGGCACCGAATTTTATTGTTAGGGTTTTGACAAAATATTTTGTGGGAGAATTCATGAGGGTTTTTGGTGTCTAATCTCTAAGCACTTGAGCAACCAGATCATCATAGATACCCCATCCCCTTTTAGTAGTATTGGCTTTCTTATGGACTCAATTGTGATTTTTTCACAAGATGCAAAATGTAGAGTCTTGAAGCTTGATGCATTCCCAATAATATTTTTCTCCTTCCTTGGGGTTTCTCCTCACATTCTCAACCAGCAATCTCTTGGACTCAAGTTGAAACACTAAGTAGAACCAATAGTACAAGAGATAATGTATCTTGTCATGAATTATCAAAACCACAAAGGGAGCATATGTGCTTTCAAGATCCCCCTTTATGGTAATTGATCACAACATACACTCAAATCTTCAATTTAAGATAGGGAGTGATATATGATAGCTTTGAGAGACATATGACTAGTACAAGCTCCCCCTAAGTATGTGCAATCCCCTTTAAGAAATAATTGCTTCGGAATGCATTAGTGCACACACATAATAGAGAGGACATGACAAGTCATATGTTCCTTGTCTATATGCATCAGAGAGATGAGAATGAGAATCTTGATGTCGAGAACTCATTCTTGCAAAACAATATGTGCAACAAGCAAGAGTTTGTCCAGACCAAGGGTGTGATCCGTATACTTACTTTGAAGTTCTCGAGCATTTCTACTAGGGAAACATACTTGATGAAACATGGTTAGACAACACAAGAATATTACTCTCATAAATATGCAAAGAACTTGAATTTCACGAAGGTTTGGAAAACATGTAGAAGATAGTATTTTCTCAAAAGCAACATGTATCCAAAAGTGATTTTAGAGCTTTTCTCCCCCGGATGTGGATATTGGTTTCTCCTCTCCCCCTCAGTCTTAGCATTTAGATATTGGGAGTAGGTAGGGTGAGACAAGTCTAGCAACAAGGATATATGAAGTGTAGTAATGCAAAAGCATGAATCCAAATAACTTAATGTTTTATCTCTCTCTCCTTTTTGGAATAATGAAGTGAATTGATCTCTCCCCCTTAATAGCTTTGAGCTTTAGTAATCCCTCCCGAAGCTTTGAATTTAAGATTTGATCTTTCTCCCCTTTTGGCATCAATTTACAAGAAGGGTGAGAGGGTAAGGGATCCTTAAGAGTAAGGGTCATAGAGAGCTTTGTCAAAAAGTATCAGGAGTATAGTAAGGAACTCAAGTAGTAACTAAAATCGGAGACTCTGAGGCAAGATTGATCGATAGAACTCATAATGATTTTAGGGTTGAGGGTGAAATCGATATAGCCGGGTGTTCCGGGTTGGTAGTACCGGAGAGGCTCAAAGTTGTTTATCTGATATATATATATATATATATAGGTGAAACTGATTTCCCCACTTCGGAGGGTCCGAGTTGCAATCAGAAACTTGGCAAAGGCATTCTTGGCCGTTTTCTCAAAGAAAACTTTCAGAAAGATTTGACCAAATTTATCACAAATATTCCACAAGCTTTGCATAGAATGTTCAAAGAATTTTCAAGGAATATTTCATCTAGGTAAGAATTCGAATGGAAGCAACAAAGTAGACAACAAAAGAGAGGTTTTCCATTCAAGATCCATATCTAGATGTTGGGCAGTTACTAGGTCACTTATATTATAGTATATTTACTTAAGGAGCCAAGCAAGAATGATTGATCGTAGGTCATGCTCATCATTTAAGCACAAGTGGGGTTACCACTTTTACATAAAACTTTTAATGTGTTCACATCCTATGAGATGCTTTGACTCAAGTCTTAGAGTGAAGCTCTCCCTTGATGTGACATCCCACCTAAGAGGGACAAACTAACCTTCGGTTTTGTCGTTGAAGACTTCATGTAGGTGTTGTAGTAGTGGATGCCCATAGTTGATGAAGATCATCTTGAGTTGGGAGTAATCCTTCTTGTTTTGATTACTCTTCACCTACATTGGTTAGTCATGCAAGGAAGAACATGATATATCCAAATGAAAAGAGTGAAATTGTTCAACAAATACTTGTCAAGGGTATGGTTTGTGTTGTTTTCTTCCTCCATCTTATAGTGTGATGTTGATACTTGGCAATAACAAGATTGTTTGTAGTATAAGTTGATGGCAGTCTTGTAGAGGACAGTTCTTCCAAGTACTTACAAAATGTTAGATGCAATACAAGGGAGCATATATTTCCAAGATATGAAGAATCATCATGTCAATGCTATCATGGAATAGTAACAATAAGCTCATGCACTTGCATGCATCTGAGTGAGTCTAGCTCAAGTTTAAAGCATCAATGATGCTCAACTCACTCCTCAAATGACAAAACACTTTATCATCAAGTGGCTTAGTAAAGATATCCTGCCAATTGTTTGTTGGTACGAACATATTTGAGATTAATATCCCCTTTGGTAACATTATCATGGATGAAATGATGACGAACTTCAATATGTTTGGTTCGTAAATGTTGCAAGTGTATGTATCAAGTATCTCGCAATTCTTTTCATGGCCTTAAGATGACACTCTTCGGGTGTTGCTTGATATCGGCACACATGCACACACTTAGCATGATATCAGGATGAGAGGCACATTGATATAGCAATGAACCGGTCATTGATTGATAAACTTTTTGATCAACCGGTTTATCCTCCTTTGTGAGGTCTATTGGTGAACGTTGCATGGGAAACAAAAAAATTCCTATGCACATACAAGAGCTACCAATGGTGATGATCATCAACGAGAGGAGATATCGGATCCACGTACCCTTGTAGATCGCTAAGCGGGAAGTGTTAAAAATGTGGTTGATGTAGTCGAACGTCTTCGAGATCCAAATCGCAAGCCCTCCCGCGATCCAATCACGACCTAGCGCCGAACGGACGGCACCTCCGCGTTCAACACTCGTACAGTTCAATGACGATTTCCGACTTCTTGATCCAGCAAGAGGGAGAAGAGAGGTAGATGAATTCTCCAACAACACGACGACGTGGAGGCGGTGTTGGTGGAGCTGATCCGACAGGGCTGCGTCGTGCACTACCGAATCGATCTAGAGGTGGAACGAACTAGAGGAGGGAGAGATAGTTGCATCATGGCTTGGGTGCGACTACCTTCTATCCTCTACAATATATATAGAAGGGATGGAAGGGGTGTCTCCCTAGGGAAAATCCCTAGGTTCGGCCGGTGGCCCAAGAGGAGGAGTCCTCCTCCCATTTGGGAGGTGGAGGCGCAAGGAGGAGTCCTCCTCCAATTCGAACTCCCCCTCCTCACAGTTCGGCGCATAGGCCCATAGGGGCTGGCCGCCCATCCCACTAGGGGCTGGTGCGCCATCTCTTAGGCCTATGTGCCCCCCCCCCCCCCGGGGTGGGTGGCCCCTCCTGGTGAACCCCCGGAACTCATTCGTCACTCTAGTAATTTACCCACAATGCGCGAAACCTTTTCGGAACATGTATACCTCTTTCCTATATATCAATCTTCGTCTACGGACTACTCCGAAACTCCTCGTGACGTCGGGGATCTTATCTGGGGCTCCCAACAACCTTCGGCCACCAACATACATAATTCAACTATATCGAAACGACATTGAACCTTAAGTGTGCAGACCCTGCGGGTTCGAGAACTATGTAGACATGACTGAGACACTCTCCGGTAAATAAGCAATAGCGGGACCTAGATGCCACATATTGGTTCCCACATATTCTACGAAGATCTCTATCGTTTGAACCTCTATGTCAAGGATTCAGTTAATCCCATATGTTGTTCACTTTGTCCATCGATATGTTACTTGCCCAAGATTCAATCGTCAGTATCTCCATACCTAGTTCAATCTCGTTACCGGCAAGTCTCTTTACTCGTTCTGTAATACAATTTCCCGTGCCTAACTTCATAGTCACATTGCTTGCAAGCTTCTTGTGATGTTTTATTACCGAGTGGGCCCTAGAGATACCTCTCCATCATATGGAGTGACAAATCCCAGTCTTGATCCATGCCAACCCAACACACGCCCTCGGAGATACCTGTAGAGCACCTTTATAGTCCCCGGTTATGTTGTGACGTTTGATACACATAAAGCATTCCTTCGGTGTCCGGGAGTTGCATGATCTCATGGTCATAGGAACACATACTTCGCATGGAGAAAACAATAGCAATAAACTAACACGATCATATGCTATGTTCATAGTTTGGGTCTTGTCCATCACATGATTCTCCTAATGATGTGATCCCGTTATCAAATGACAACTCATGTCTATGGCTAAGAAACCTTGACCACTTTGATCAATGAGCTAGTCCATTAGAGGCTCACTAGGGACAATGTGTTGTCCATGTATCCACATATGTATTTGAGTTTCCAATCAATACAATTCTAGCATGGATAATAAACGATTATATTGAACAAGGTAATATAATAATAACTATTTTATTATTGCCTCTAGGGCATATTCCTGTTGGCGTTCTGGGAATGGGGATACCGAGACCTGCCTGCATATGGCCCAGGGCCGGCCCACTTCATCAAGCAACCAACGTGCTCTGCACCACTCGAGGCAAGGCCCTAGTGAGGGGCCAAGCCTCACGAGGAGGAATGGCATCAAGACCCACAGGGGGGCCTCCTCAAGACCCCTCCGGAGCGGCGAATATTCCGAGGCGAGACCCGGCCTCGGGAGTCAAGGATGACGCAAGGGAAGGACAGGCGAGCAGCAGACAGTAGAGCAGAGCAGTTTCCCCTTTAGTGCAAAGGGGGCAAGGACGTACCAGGGTTCCAAAGGCATCTTCCAAAGGTTTCCCTTCTGGTGCAACAAGGCCGTCGCGCCCCGCCAGCAGGACAGACGTCGTCCCCGGGCCCGTCCCTACAGCGTGGGCAGCCACTTTGCAGGCGAAGGCCACCTTTGGGCAGGGGAGCATGTTCCCTTGTTCCCCTTCAAAATTGGCCAATGTGGGATCCCTTCCCGCCGAAACGATAAGGGAAGAGGACCGGAGCCGCCACTATATATAGGGGATAGGTTGCTTCGTAGAGGGGGATCCAAACCATTCATTCACCCACTAGCACCACGCAAGGTCACCCAGCCTCCGGAGGCACCCAAGCACTGTACTAGTTCATCCACCAACCTCTGCGAGAGGCAATTAACCAAAGCAGGAGTAGGGTTTTACGTCTCACAGCGGCCTGAACCTCGGTAAACTGTTGTGTCGTGTGTTTCTTTCACCATCGAGTGAGTTTCCTGCCATCCGAAGCGAGTAGCGAGCTAGGTGAGGCGAACTAGTGACAGATCTTCGTACACGCCCCTAAGTTCGAATCTTTAGGGTTTTGCGCAGCCCGAAATCCGACATTTGGTGCACCGGGTAGGGGGCATGTCAAGGTCTTCTCCAAGTTCCGTCTTCACCAAGCTTCGTCGCTCTGATGGCGGACGCTCACTCGACTCGTGCCGAACGTCGCGACGCCCGCATTGCTCAGACGGCACGCTCTGGCCCCGTCGGCGCACACGGGTCACCATCGCCCGTGGTGAATGCCGCCACGGGCCCCGACGCTCAACAACAACACGGTTCCTCCCAGCCGGCTACCGAGCACCGCGAAGACCGCACCGCCACTCCGTCGCTCGTTTGGGCCTCCGGGGCGACCTCGCACGCCTAGTCGGAGATGCCACACGGCCGGCGCGCGCTTGCCATGGCCATCGAGTTGCTCCGCTACCGGCGCACCCCTGACCGCCACCACGAGTGGCTCTGGCGCATGGAGGAGCTCGTTGTTGCCGCCGTCGACTCCGCAGCACTCTCCTGTTCGTTTCAGCCCCAACCATCGTAAGCAAACGACGAGGAACAAGATGCGCCTCCCCCACCACCGCGGCGAGATGTGCGTCCCGAGCCCAGACAGGAAGCGCATCCCCGTGAGCAACCTCGCGAGCCTAGGGCGAAGCCAGGAGATGAAGCCAGCTGTCGGGTGGTTCCTCGGCCCCGCGCTGACGCGCGCGCACCCGGTGCTGCAACTCCCGCGTCGTTAGCACGCCCTGCTTGAAGCAGACCCGGTGGAGCAACAAGACCCACCCGCTCCCACGCACGCCGCACCCGTCAGGCCAGTGGGATGCCTCGCCATCGCCCCTGAACGCTACCTAACTACATGGTCGTGCAAGTTCAAGCCCGACCTACCCCCACGCTACGATGGCACCCTGGACCCGGCAGAGTTCCTGCAACTTTACACGCTGAGCATCAGGGCGGCAGGAGGAGGAGACAAGGTCATGGCGTGTTGGTTCCCCATGGCGCTCAAGGGGGGCGCGCTCTCTTGGCTCCTCAACCTCCTGAAGGCGTCCATCACGTCGTGGGACAGCCTGCGCGAGCGCTTCGTCGCCAACTTCCAGGGCACACGCGACCACGCCCCCACCATGAACGACCTGCGGCGCATCAAGCAGTAGGAGGGGGATACCCTGCAGAAGTTCATATTGCGCTTCACGGTCATGCGCCTCAATATGCCCCAGGCGTCGTACGAATCCGTCATCTCGGCCTTCTCCGACGGAGTCACCGGCCTCAAGATCAAGGAGGAGCTCGCCATTAGTGACTAAATGAGCACCGCACTAGAGAGCTTCAACCTGGCAAACAAGTGCGCCAGGGCTGAGGAAGGTCGCATGTCTCTCCTCGGGCCTCAAGCGGCGGAATCAGAAGAGAAGAAGGCCAAGGCCAAGGAGGTGAAGCGCAAGGCTCCGACGGAGCTCGCAGCTGAGCCTGAGGCGAAGTACGACCGAGGAGGAGAGCGTCCGTCAGGAGGGGGCCAATGTGCATCTTCCATGGCACCAACGGCCATGATACCTCTGAGTGCCAAGAGCTCCGACTGGCCCGTGCCGAGCATTTCATCAGGTGCCCTGGATGGCGAGACAGAAGCCCCGCCCGCGGCGGAGGCCGCGGCGAAGGCCGCTGGGATGACCGTGAGCCGCATCAGGGGTGGGGCGAGCAGCCTCATGAAGACCATTGGCTTGACCAGCCTCAAGAGGACCGCTGGCGCGACCACCCTAAGGAGGGGCAACGATGCGGTCAGCCTCGTCAGGTCCGCCCTCGTGAGGCTGGATTGCCTCCTCTGCCTCCGCCACCCAGGAGGAGGGATGAAGATAGGCAGGACGATGGGGTCGGGGGCTTCCAGGAGGTCAGGGCGGTGGCCTCCATCTTCGGCGGTGCCTAGACCCTAGCCTCCAACCACACCTTCAAGCAGTTCGCACAGGAGGTGAATGCCGCTCTCCCGAAGCCTGAAGCGACGCGCCCCCTCAGCTGGTCCGAGACCATCATCGCCTTCGACCCAAGTGATCAGCGGAGGTGCTCGGTCATGGCCGGCAAGCTCCCCATGATGTGCACCCCGACCATCAGCAACGTCCTCGTGTGGAGTGGGGCTCAACATCCTCTCGGTCGAGACCTCCGAGAAACTCCAGCTGTCGTACGCACAGCTCCTGCCGACCAAGCCCTTCTTAGGAGTCATGGAGGGGTCCACCGTGCCCATCGGGCAGGTGCATCTGCTAGTCACCTTCGGCGAGCGCAAGAACTACCACACTTAGATCATCATCTTCGACGCCGCGCACATCCGCCTGCCGTACAACGCGATCCTTGGGTACCCGACTCTCACCAAGTTCATGGGAGTGACCCACCATGGCTACAACGTCCTCAAGATGCCAGGGAGCGGCGGCGTCATCACCATCGCATGCGATGAGAACGATGACGTCTACACTCTCGAGCGCGCATACCGCGATGTAGCGGCCGAACGCTCGGACGACGAAGGAGACGAGGCACCTCGCATGGACCCACACAAGAAGAAGAAGCAACTCCTCCTCGCAAAGCGCCCTGGGACTTCAGGCCCTGAGCCCGGGGACGGGGCCATGCCTCCCATCGCATAGGATGGAGCGCTCGGCGCCCCCCTTGGGTCAGGCCCGGGGGCTCCCACCAGGGAGATCCCTAGCCTGATCAGTGAGGCAAGGGTGGTGCTGGAGCACGACTCGAGGGCGAGCTTCGGCGCGCGTCTGCACAACTCTCGTGAGTCCGTCATCAGAACAATCCGAGAACTTCGAGAGACCCAAGCAGTGCGAGGTGGGGGCTGCCCTGCACCACCAATCACAGTCACCGTCGTCGGCACGGTCGACCGGCCCCGCATCTGCATCAACACGCTCGCAATCGACAGATCCGCGACCCGAGGCACTTTCTAGCCCGTGCCAACTAACCACCAGTGAGTGTACCCGCGCGCCGGTGCTTGCATGCCCTTCAAGCTGGGGAACACAACTGCCACCTATCAGCGACTCTAGCGGGCTATGCTCATGCCCGGCTTGCTGGGCCATGGCGAGGAAGAGGAGAAGATACTTGGGCCGAGTGACGGCCCCGAGCCTCGGGAGACAACGGACCCGTGAGGGTCGCGACCATGGAGGCAGGAGATCGGACAATGACAGCGCTTTCGGCACTTCAGCGGCATGGCCGCCAGGTGACTTTTTTTGGTTGCTGCCAGGTAACTTTTTGGCTCACCTTGTCTGAGAGCGCCCACACGGCCATGCGGCCTTCAGGAGCTCAGGGCACTCCCAGACGCTACTTTCATTTAAGCAGCTTTCAGTTGTTTCCACCTCACCCGCTTCGGACCCTAACGTTCTACTTTGCTTGCGTCTTTGGGTGGTCGACCCCCGCTTGGGGGCTCCGATCGAAGCTTATCCTTGAAGGCCGCCTGAGGCATCAAACACCCAATCTCATTCCCAAAGAAGAAGAAGTCAACAAGGTTTACCAATGACCCAAAAGAAGCTCAGTCCACCAATGACTCGGGGTAGGGACACTCGCGAGGCCAAAGCGTCCTCGCGACCTCCCAGATACACCCCTACCGTGACACTCTCACATAATAACGAGCCAAGGCTGTATACGCCCAGGGGCCCCCGAGGACGCGGAGGGGTCCATCCCACGCCTAGTGTCAGCCCTATGCTTTGCGCTAGGGAGAAGCTCAGTCCACCAATGACTAGGGGGTAGGGACACTCGCGAGGCCAAAGCGTCCTCGCTACCTCCCAAATACACCCCCACCGTGACACTCTCACGTAATAACGAGTCGAAGCTGTAAACGCCCCCCCCCCCCCCCCCGAGGACGCGGAGAGGTCCACCCCACGCCTAGTGGAAGACCTATGCTCCGCGCCGGGTACAGATGGAGGCAATCAACAGAGTCTGCCAATGACTATGCCCGCAGCTGGCACCAACACAGCCCGCCAATGGCGACGCCCGGAACTGGCAAGGAAATCAACACAGTCCACCCGCGGCTACGCCCACGCCCAGTAAATGGGACAGATAACTGGAGCTACAGGGCCGTTCGTATGTCAAGGGGAACCCTTGAGCATCGCGACTCAAGGGCCTAACTGCGTCTGTAGCCCCTTCCCCCTTTGGGCCATCCTTGGTTTCCGGTCGGTTCAATCGCTGGGAGGTACGTGCGGGGCGGGCCCTGCCGACGTAGAGCCTAGTGCGCTCGACAAGCCACCTCAGATCTCTTCGGAAGAACGCTGGAGTCACTCGTACATCAAGGGGGATTCCTGAGCATCGCGACTCAGGAGCCTGAACTGCACCCGTATCCCCTTCCCCCTTTGGGTTGTCCTTGGTTTCCGGTCGGTCCAATCGCGGGGAGGTACGCGTGGGGCGGGCCCTGCCGACGCGGAGTGCTGAAGGTGTTTTGAAGATTTGTAATCCTCGTCGCGTTCTCCTCATGAGGGCAGCTCGCACGTCATGGGGGACTCCTGAGCATCGCGGCTCAGGGGCCTAACTGCGCGCGTAGCCCCTTCCCCCTTTGGGATGTCCTTGGTTTTCGGTTGGTCCAATCGTGGGGAGGTACGCGCGGAGCGGGCCCTGCCGACGCAGAGTAACACATCAAACATGACATGAACGAGGCGAAGAAAACATTCAAGCATTCAGTTATTACAAGCCTTGACACGTTCATGAAAACGCAAATGAGTTTAACGCCTCCACGAGGCATGATGTGCATTGCAGGAAAAAGACAGGGAGAAGAAATCAGGAGGAGCCGCGGCCGGTCGCCCCCTCCGCACGGGGCTGGTCGTCGATGTCAGAAGCGTCGTCTTCCCCGTCGTCGGCTTCAGCGGCACCTGGAGACGAATAAGCTGTGACGCGGGCAAACCTCCTCACCAACGCCTCCACGGGCCCCTTCACCGCCTCCACGGCGCGGTCGCGGCCTCGGCAGGGACCAGCAGGATCACGGAGCCAAGGTCAAATCCTCGCTCGCGAAGATGAAGGTGGCTGAAGACGCGTGTCGCAGCCGCGAAGAAGAGGTCGCGACACTCGTTGTCCAAGATCTTGTCCACCTGCACGACGGCACCCTCCAGTGCCACGACGAGCTCCTTCGCGAGCACGGCAAAGACGTCGTTCGGGGTGGCCAGAGGCTCGTCGAACCCGTCCTGGCAGAGGGAGCGGAGCGTCGTGCGAAGCTTGTTCTCAACGTCAGGGAAGCAGGCCAGCTCCGCGGCCTTCTTCTTCTCGGCCGCGGCGAGGGCTCCCTCCTGAGCATCAAGGAGGACCTTCCTCGAGGTGGCCTCCTTCTCCTGCTCTTCCAAGCGCGCCTACTTTGTGCCCACGCGATTCGCCTCCCGGGACAGCTCTCCCTTCCGGGCGGCGAGCTTGGCCTCGTGGGCCTTAAGTCCCTCCTCCTGCAGGCGATGCTGCTCAGCTAGCTTGTCCTGCTCCCCTTGGAGGGCCTGCAGGCAGGCCTCCACCTCTTTGCAACGTTTGGCAGCCGCCTTGGTTTCCTTCAGCGCCTCCTCACGCGCAGCGCGGGCGGCCTTAGCCTCCCTCTCGGCCTTCCCCATCTCGACTGCGACATTGCCCAGGGCAGTGAAGGCCACGTTCAGGACGCCCTGGGTGAATACCGAGGTCCTCTGGACCTCCTCCTGAAGAGCCTCCAATATTGTCGCAGGTGGTGCCGTCGGGGAGGCAGCGTCATGAGGGATAGGGGGCTCCGAAGGCTGCGTGGAGGTTGCAGGCATTGGTGCATCAGCAGGCTGAGGGCCCTCCAGAGCCTGCCCCTCGGGCAACGGCGTCACCACGGACGCCTCAGTGCACTTCAGGGGCTCGGGGCGCAATGATCAAGGCCTGGGAGGTTGCCTTGCGGGCCACCCCCTCGCCATTGGCACGGGGCAACGCGTTGGAGAGAGTTGGCGGTGCATCAGGAGTCGCCTTCGGCTTGATGCCCGACTTATTCCTCCTCTCCCTCGGAGAGACGACGTCCCTGGACGTCAGGCAAAATAGGGAATCAGCCAAGCGTGGACTTCGAACGCACAGAGCATGCCAAGACAAGTGAGTTACTCTTCGGGGTCAATCCACCTCTTCCTCTTCGCCGCCCCCGTGTCGGCGGGAGCAACAGGACCCCCCACGGAGGGGGGCGAGCCCGACGCCTCAGGTTTTCCACCGGCGGAGGCGGGATGCACCCAGGATGACCCAGACCGCGTAGCGCGCGGGGTCGGCGTGAGCCCCCTGGAGGTTCGGATCAGGCGCGAGGGGACCCCCGCGGAGGCCTTGCCGGCGGCATCATCATCTGCGAGCTCGCGCAGAAGGACGGTTGTGGCGAGAGGGGCGCGCTCGCCGGGCAGTCGTCGACGGTCTTCTCCGAACCCCCCTCACCGGAGGTATCGCCGGATGACACCTCTATCGGACTGGAGCCCGCAGCTGGGAGGAGCCCACGCTCATCAAAGACAGGCAGCCCGATGATCACGTCGGCCCGGTCGTCACGACGGTACAGCGGGCCCAGAGCCTCAGGCAGGTCACCAGGGTCGCCTCCCAGCAAGATCGCCACGACACTGCTTAGCTCATCAGCGGGGAGGTCCTGGGACCAGAGCCTGAGCTCGTCGTCACTAGCACAGTAGTCCCACAGGGGCCTGGAGTGGGCCTGAAGGGGCGCCAGGCGCTGCGCCAAGAACTCCTTCACTATCATCCCACCAGTCAGCCTCTTGGCGCTGATGTGGCGGGAGAATCGCTCAAGGACGGGCACGGCCCGAGGGTCGGAAAGCTTCGCTGAGCTCCACGCGGAGGTCTTCTCCGGCAACCCCTTCGACTCTTCCAGCCGAGGGTTGGCGTCCTTGAGGCTCATAAGAACCCAACAATGCCTGAAGTTTTCCACCTTCTTCCCGGCCTTTAGGAGCAGGTTGCCGCTCTGGGCCGCCATGAAGGAGACACACGCCGACAAATGGGCGCTGTCATGCAGGCGCATGCTGAAGAAGTGGCGGAAGAGGGCCACTGAAGGTTGCACACCTACGAAAGCCTCGCAGTAGAAAGCGAAGACGGACAGGAGCAAGACAAAGTTGGGCTGGAGGTGAAGAGCCTGGATCCCGTAATGGTTCAACACGGCGGTGAAGAACGAGGAGAAAGGGGGCACCAGCCCGACGAAGACGTTGTGGAGGAAGAGGGGTACGCCTCCTTCGACTCGAGTCGCTCCTCTATGGCGCCATGCCAAATCGGGGTCCGCCCGTACTCGTTGGACTCGACCGCAGTCCAGGGAAGCACGGGGGCAAGATCCACATCCTTGGAAAGGACGCATCCAAGAGCGGAGGAGCCGAGGCTGGACCTTGCGCCTCTAGCTTCTGCTTGGCGGCGGGCGCCATCGCTAGACTGGCGAGGGAGCGGCGCGACGCTGGATCTGAGGATGCCGGTTGGAGTTGAAGATCAAGGAGGAGGAGCGAGTGTTGGAGAAGGAAAGCAATAATGCACCGACGCAACAAGCAAGGCTCCTAATAACTCAAGCAGAGACAGAAGACAAGGAAGAGTCAATGCCAGCCGCGTGACGCGCACCGGCCTAGCCCACCGGCATTTAGGGCATGCAGCGTCTCAGGTCGCCCCCGAGGCTTCGCCCAGAATCCAACCCGAGCGCGTTGTGGGCCCGGGGGCTACTGTCGACGTCCTAGGAATGGGGATACCCAGACCTGCCTGCATGTTGCCCAAGGCCGGCCCACTTCATCAAGCAACCAACGGGCTCAGGACCACTTGAGGCAAGGCCCTCGTGAGGGGCCAAGCCTCACGAGGAGGAACGGCATCAAGACCCGCAGGGGGGCTCCTCAGGACCCCTCCGGAACGGCGGATATTCCAAGGTGAGGCCCGGCCTCAGGAGTCAAGGATGACGCAAGGGAAGGACACGCGAGCAGCACACAGCAGAGCGGAGCAGTTACCCCTTTAGTGCAAAGGGGGCAAGGGCGTACCAGGGTTCCAAAGGCATCTTCCAAAGGTTTCCCTTCTGGTGCAACAAGGCCGTCGCCGCCCGCCAGCAGGACAGACATCATCCGCGGGCCCGTCCCTGCAGCGCGGGCAACCACTTTGCATGCGAAGACCACCTTTGGGCAGGGGAGCATGTTCCCCTGTTCCCCTTCAAAATTGGCCAACGTGGTATCCCTTCCCGCCAAAATGATAAGGGAAGAGGACCAGGGCCACCACTATATATAGGGGATAGGTTGCTTCATAGAGGGGGATCCGAACCATTCATTCACCCACTAGAACCACGCAAGGTCACCCAGCCTCCGGAGGCGCCCAAGCGTTGTACTAGTTCATCCACCAACCTCCGCGAGAGGAAATCCACCAAAGCAGGAGTATGGTTTACGCCTCACAGTGGCCCGAACCTGGGTAAACTCATGTGTCATGTGTTTCTTTCACCATCGAGTGGGTTTCCTGCCATCTGAAGCGAGTAGTGAGCTAGGTGAGGTGAACCAGTGAGAGATCTTCATACACGCCCCTGAGTTCGAATCTTTCTGGTTTTGCGGAGCCCGAAATCCGACAATTTCCAACAGTCTCCCACTTGCACTAGAGTCAATAATCTTGCTCACATCATTATGTGATTTACATTGTAAAGAATCTAACAACCATACAGTTCTCGTGTTGATCATGTTTCGCTCGTGGAAGAGGCTTAGTCAACGGGTCTGCAACATTCAGATCCGTGTCCACTTTGCAAATATTTATGACCTCCTCCTTGATGTAATCGCGAATGGAATTGAAGCGTCGCTTTATGTGTCTGGTCCTCTTGTGAAACCTTGGTTCCTTGGAGAGAGCAATGGCACCAGTGTTGTCACACAACAGAGTCATTGGATCCAGTGCACTAGGCACAACTCCAAGATCTGTCATGAACTCCTTCATCGAGACAACTTCTTTAGTAGCCTCCGAGGCAGCTATGTACCCCACTTCGCATGTAGAATCAGCTACCCCGCTTCGCTTGGAACTGCACCTGCTTACCCCCCCCCCCCCCCATTGAGAATATATATGTATCCGATTCACGACTTCGAGTCATCCAGGTCAGTGTTAAAGCTTGCATCAACATACCCTTTACGACGAGCTCTTGATCACCTTCATACACGAGAAACATTTCCTTAGTCCTTTTCAGGTACTTCAGAATATTCTTCACCGTTGTCTAGTGGTCCATTCATGGATCACTCTGAAACCTCCCCGCCATACTTATGGCAAGGCTGACATCAGGTCTTGTGCACATCATTGCATACATGATAGAGCCTATGGCTGAAGCACAAGGGACGACACTCATATTTTCTATATCTTCTGCATTCACTGGTCATTGAATCTTACTCAACTTCACGCCTTGCAATATAGTCAAGAACCCTTTCTTGGACTGATTCATTTTGAACTTCTTCAAAACTTTGTCAAGGTATGTTCTGTGTGAAAGTCCTATTAAGCGTCTTGATCTATCTCTATAGATCTTGATGCCTAATATGTAAGCAACTTCTCCTAGGTCCTTCATTGAATAACTCTTATTCAAATAATCCTTTATTCTTCTCAAAAATTCTATATTGTTTCCGATCAGCAATATTTCATCCACATATATATTAGAAACGTCATAGAGCTCCCACTCACTTTCTTGTAAATACAAGCTTCTCCATAAACTTGTATAAACCCAAACGCGTTGATCACCTCATCAAACTGTTGATTCCAACTCCGAGATGCTTGCACCATTCCATAAATGAATCCCTGGAGCTTGCACACTTTGTTAGCATTCTTTGGATCGAAATAACATTCCAATTGCATCATATACAACTCTTCCTTAAGGAAACCATTAAGGAATGTTGTTTTGACATCCATGTGGCAAATTTCATAATCGAAAAATCCAGCTACTGCTAACATGATTCTGACAGACTTAAGCATCGCTACGCGTGAGAAAGTCTCATCTTAGTAAACTCCTTTAACTTGTGAGAAACCCTTTGCCACAAGTCGAGCTTTATAGACGGTGACATTGTCGTCAGCGTCAGTCTTCTTCTTAAAGATCCATTTATTCTGAATGGCCTTTTGCCCTTCAGGTAATACTTCCAAAGTCCACACTTTGTTTTCATACATGGATCCTAGCTCACATTTCATGGCTTCTAACCATTTGTTGGAATCCGGTCACACCATCGCTTCTCCCTAGTTTGTAGGTTCATCGTTGTCCAACAACATGATTGATAAGACAAGGTTACTGTACCCTCAGGAGCAGTGTGTGCCCTTGTCGACCTACGATGTTCGATAGCAACTTGATCCGAAGCTTCATGATCATCATCATTAGCTTCCTCTTCAATTGATGTAGGCTCCACAGAAACAACTTTCTGTGATGCGCTACTCTCTGGTTGAAGTAAAGGTTCAATAACCTCATCCAGTTCTATCTTCCTCCCACTCAATTTTTTCGAGAGAAACTCTTTCTCAAGAAATGTTCTTTTTTAGCGACAAACACTTTGCCTTCGGATCTGAAATAGACGGTGTACCCAACTATCTCTTTTGGGTATCATATGAAGACGCATTTCTCCGCTTTGGGTTCCACCTTTTCTGGCTGAGGCTTTTTGACATAAGCATCACATCCCCAAACTTTAAGAAATGACAACTTTGGTTTCTTACCAAACCACAGCTCATATGGCGTCGTCTCAACAGACTTTGATGGTGCCCTATTCAAAGTAAATGCAGTTGTCTCTAATGCATAACACCCAAAATGATAACGCCAAATCGGCAAGAGACATCATAGAATGCACCATATCCAATAAAGTACGATTATGACGTTCGCACACACCATTCATTGTTGTGTTCCACGCGATGTCAATTGTGGAACAATTCCACATTGTCTAAAGTGAGTGACAAACTCATAACTCACATGTTCTGCTCCTCGATTAGATCGTAGAAATTTGATCTTCTTGTTAGGATGATTCTCCACTTCACTCTGAAATTGCTTGAACTTTTCAAACGTTTCAGACTTGTGTTTCATTAAGTAAATATAACCATATCTACTTAAGTCATCGGTAAAGGTGAGAAAAGAACGACATCCACTGCGTGCCTTAATGCTCGTCGGACCGCACACATCAGTATGTATGATTTCCAATAAATCACTTGCTCGCTCCATCGTTCTGGATAACGGAGTTTTGGTCATCTTGCCCATGAGGCATGGTTCACATGTGTGAAGTGATTCAAAATCAAGTGACTCCAAAAGTCCATAAGCATGGAGTTTCTTCATGCGCTCTACACCAATATGACCTAAGAGGCACTGCCACAAGAAAGTGGTACTATCATTATCAACTCTACATCCTTTGGCATCAATGTTATGAACATGTGTGTCATTACTATCGAGATTAAATAAGAATAAACCCCTCACATTGGGTGCATGACCATAAAAGATGTTACTCATATAAATAGAACAACCATTACTCTCTAATATAAATTAGTAACCGTCTCGCAATAAACAAGATCCAGATATAATGTTCATGCTTAACACAGGCACTAAATAACAACTATTCAGGTTCATCACTAATCCCGATGGTAATTGAAGTGAGAGTGTGCCAACGACGATCGCATCAACCTTGGAATCATTTCCCGCACGCATCGTCACTTTGTCCTTCGCCAACCTCCATCTATTCCATAGTTCCTGCTTTGAGTTGCTAATGTGAGCAGCCGAACCGGTATCAAATACCCACGCACTACAACGGGAGTTGGTGAGGTACACATCAATAACATGTATATCATATATACCTTGTTTGGCGTTGGCCGCCTTCTTGTCGGCCAAATACTTGGGGCAATTCCGCTTCCAGTGACCAGTCCCCTTGCAATGATAACACTCGGTTTTTGGCTTGGGTCCAGCCTTGGTTTTCTTCACGGGAGGGGCAACAGCTTTTCCACTCTTCTTGAAGTTACCTTTATTTCCCTTGCCATTTTTCTTGAAACTGCTGGTTTTATTGACCATCAACACTTGATGTTCCTTCTGAATTTCTGATTGAGCGACTTTTAGCATCGCAAACAGCTCAGCAAGCAATTTATTCATCCCTTGCATGTTGTAGTTCAGCACAAAGCTTTTGGAGCTAGGTGGCAGAGATTGAAGAACTTTGTCAGTGATCGCCTCTGGCGGGAGAACAATTCCCAACTCAGCCAGACGGTTGGCATACCCAGACATTTTGAGTATATGCTCACTGACAGACACGTTCTCCTCCATCTTGCAAGCATAGAACTTATCCGAGGTCTCATACCTCTCGATCCGAGCATTCTTCTCAAAGATAAACTCCAATTCCTGGAACATCTCATATGCTCCATGACGTTTAAAACGTCATTGAAGTCCGGTTCTAAGCAATACAAAATTGCACACTAAACTATTGAGTAATCATCGAGACACGACTGCTAGACGTTCATAACGTCTTCGGCCGCCGGGAAGGGGGCGCATCACCAAGCGGTGCATCAAGGACATAACTCTTTTAGGAAACTGTGAGGAGAAGCCTCAGATTACGGGCCGAGTCTAAAAGTTTCTCTCATCATCTTTCAGCTTGGCTTTCTCTAGGAACGCATTAAAATTCAAGGATGATGGGAGAAACCATCTCATCTACAAGATAAATTTGCAAAGATTACTTAGACTATTGTTCAAGATAATGAGTTTAGTTAATCATATTAAAAAAAACTCCCACTCAAATTGATATCCCTCTAGTCATTCGAGTGACACATGATCCAAATCCACCAACCCAAGTCCGATCATCACGTGAGATGAGTTGGTTTCAATGGTGAACATCTTCATGTTTATCATATCAACTATATGACTCATGTTCAACCTTTCGGTCTCTTGTGTTCCGAGGCTATGTTTGTACATGCTAGGCTCGTCAAGTTTAACCCGAGTGTTCCGCGTGCAAAACTGTTTTGCACCTGTTGTATGTGAACATAGAGTCTATCACACCCGATCATCACGTGGTGTCTCGAAACGATGAACTTCCACAACGGTACACACTTGGGGTGAACACAATTTTATACTGAAATTTTAGTTAGGGATCACCTTATAATGCTACCGTCGTCCTAAGCAAAACAAGGTTAATAAAAAGGATTAACATCAGATGCAAATCATAAGTGACATGATATGGCCATGATCTTGTGCTTTTGATCTACATCTCCAAAGCACCGGCACCACACCATGATCTCCATCATTGTGTTTCCATCGAGGTTGTCGCGCCAACCATGCTTGTACTACTATTGATATCGTTTAGCGATAAAGTAAAGCATTACTTAGCGCTTAATGAGCGCGACGAAGGCCATACAATAATTAAAGACAACCCTATGGCTCCTGTCGGTTGTCGTAGCATCGAAATGCAAGTCGATATTAACTATTACAACATGATCATCTCATACATCAAAAATATATCATCGTGTATTTGCCATATCATATCAGAACATACCCTCAAAAACAAGTTAGACGGCCTCTAATTTGTTGTTGCATGTTTTACGTGGCTGCTATGGGTATCTAGTAAGAACGCTTCTTACCTACGCAAAAACCACAACGGTGATATGCAAGTTGCTATTTAACCTTCTACAAGGACCGCCTCTATCGAATCCGATTCAACTAAAGTAGGAGAGACAAACACCCGCTAGCAATCTTTATGCAACAAGTTGCATGTCAGTCGATGGAACCGGTCTCTCGTACGTGGACGAGTAAGGTTGGTCCGGGCCGCTTCATCCAACAATACCTCTAAATGCCGAGAAGACTAAGGACGGAAGCAATCTGAATATCAACACCCACAAACTCCTTTGTGTTCTACTTGAGATGTCCTCTACTCATAGACCTAGCTCATGATGCCAATGTTGGGGAGCGTTGCATGGGAAACAAAAAAATTCCTACGCACATACAAGATCTATCCATGGTGCTGACCATCTACGAGAGGAGAGATCGGATCCACATACCCTTGTAGATCGTTAAGCGGGAAGCGTTAAGAAACACGGTTGATGTAGTCGAACATCTTCACGATCCAAATCGCAAGCCGTCCCGCGATCCAATCACGATCTAGCGCCGAACGGGCGGCACTTCCGCGTTCAGCACACGTACAACTCGATGACGATCTTCGCCTTCTTGATACAGCAATAGGGAGCGAAGAGGTAGATGAATTCTCCGATAGCACGACGGCGTGGCGGCGGTGTTGGTGGAGCTGATCCAGCAGGGCTGCAGCATGCACTACCGAATTGATCTAGAGGTGGAGCAAACTAGAAGAAGGAGAGAGAGCTGCGTGGTGGCTTGGGTGCGGTTTCCCTCTCTCCTCTCCAATATATATAGGAGGGACGGAAGGGGTGGCGCCCTAGGAAAATCCATAGGGTTGGTCGGCGGCCCAAGAGGAGGAGTCCTCCTCCAATTGGGGAGGTGAAGGCGCAAGGAGGAGTCGTCCTCCAATGCGGACCCCCCTCCTCACACTTCGGTGCATATGCCCATAGGGGTTGGCCGCCAAGCCCACCAGGGGTTGGTGCACAACCTCTTAGGCCTATGTGGCCCACGGGGTGGGTGGCCCCTCCCGGTGAACCCCGCAAACCCATTCGTCACTCCCGGTACTTTATCAGCACTGCCTAAAACCTTTCCGGAACCCGTATACCTCTTTCCTATATATCAGTCTTCATCTCGAACCACTCTGGAACTCCTCGTGACGTCTGGGATCTTATCCGGGACTCCGGGAAACCTTCGGTCACCAACATATATAATTCAACTATACCAAAACATCACCGAACCTTAAGTGTGCAGACCCTGCGGGTTCGAGAACTATGTAGACATGACCGAGATACTCTCCAGTCAATAACCAATAGCGGGACCTTGATGCTCATATTGGTTCCCACATATCCTACGAAGATATCTATCAGTTGAACCTCGGTATCAAGGATTAAGCTAATCCCGTATGTTGTTCCCTTTGTCCATCGGTATGTCACTTGCTCGAGATTCTCTCGTCGATATCTCCATACCTAGTTCAATCTCGTTATCGGTAAGTCTCTTTACTCGTTCTGTAATAGAAGACCCCGTGACTAACTTCTTAGTCACATTGCTTGCAAGCTTTTTATGATGTTGTATTACTGAGTGGGCCCTAGAGATACCTCTCCGTCATACGGAGTGACAAGTCTCGATCCATGCCAACCCAATAGACACCCTCGAAGATACTTGTAGAGCACCTTTATAGTCACCCAGATACGTTGTGACATTTGATACACACAAGGCATTCCTCCGGTGTCTAGGAGTTGCATGATCTCATGGTCATAGGAACAAATACTTGACATGCAGAAAACAATAGTAATAACCTGACACGATCATATGCTACGTCCATAGTTTGGGTCTTGTCCATCACATCATTCTCCTAATGATGTGATCCCGTTATCAAATGACAACAGTCAGGAAACCTTGACCATCTTTGATCAATGAGCTAGTCCATTAGAGGCTCGCTAGGGATAGTGAGTTGTCCATGTATCCACACATGTATTTGAGTTTCCAATCAATACAATTATAGAATGGATAATAAACGGTTATCTTGAACAAGGAAATATAATAATAACTATTTTATTATTGCCTCTAGGGCATATTTCCAACAAGGTCCACACGTCCACTAGTAGGCATGGGGGTTCTCATACCTTTACACTCTTGCATGTTGAACTTCTTGAACAAGTCCTTGGTGTATTTGGTTTGAGAGATAAACATACCTTCTTTGGTTTTCTTAATTTGTAAACCAAGGAAAATTTCCAGCTCTTACATCATGGACATCTCATATTCCTCGGACATCAACCTTCCAAATTTCTTACTAAAATGTGGGTTAGTAGATCCAAGATAATACCATCCTCTTAAATTTGGCACACAAATAATTCACATTAACTCTTATAGTGAACAAGGTTGCGTCAATTTGACCAATCTCAAAACCCTTTTCAATGAGAACCTTCGCTAAGCATTTATACCAACTTGAGAGGCTTGTTTAAGACCATATAGTTCTTTGTGAAGTTTATAGACATGATTAGGTTTCTTAGGGTTAAAAAAGCCAGGAGGTTGTTTAACATAAACTTCCTCTCAATTTCAGCATTTATAAAAGCACTTTTTATCCATTTGGTAAAGAGTAATGTCATGGTGATTGACAGAAGCAAGAAGTATACGAATGACCTCAAGTCTAGCAACGGGAGTGTAAGTATCACCATAGTCCATACCTTTGACTTGAGTGTAACCTTGAGCTACGAAACGTGCCTTGTTGCGTACCACTTGACCATCTTCATCTTGCTTGTTCTGAAACATCCATTTCTTTCCAATGATGTTGTGCTCATCCTTGGACTTATCCACTAGTGTCCACACTTCATTCCTTTCAAAGTTATGTAGCTCTTTGTGCATGGCATTCAACCAATCCGGGTCTTCAAGTGCTTCCTCTACCTTCGTAGGTTCAATACTAGAGATAAATGAGTAATGCTGACAAAAGTTAGTTAAGCGAGTTTTAGAGCGAGTGATTCTCCCGGTTTGTATGTCACCGAGAATTTGTTCTACGGGGTGACTTTTGTTCACTCTTGCTCGAACTCGTGGTAGCTTTTGCTTGTTGGGTCATGGAGCTTCCTCCTCCGGACCTTCTTCTTCATTGTTGTTGAAGGTGTCGTTTCCTTGTGGGGGTGGTGAAGGATGTTGAGGTTGATCATCTAAATGTTGTTCTTCCTCCTCTTCATCTTGTCGTGTACCACTTGTGGATGCTTACTTGTCATTTTGTGGTTCTTCTTGACGCGACGTAGGATCTTACACTTCTATTGATGAAGTGCTTTCCTTCACCTCCATGGGACGAATCTTGCCGATGGACAAGTCTTGAATGGCTTCCGAAAGTTCCTTATCTCCTACATCATTTGGCAATTGTTCGACTTGTGAACCATTAGTCTAATCAAACTTCACATCTACCATCTCTTCAACTTCTCGAGTGAAGTTGTTGTAGATATGGTATGTGTGAGAGTTTGATCCGTAAACAAGTAGGAAACCTTCATGAGATTTAGGAGCAAAATTAGAACGACGATGCATGTCAAGAATGTAGAACTTTAAGCTGAATACTCAAAAGTATCCAACTTGTGGTTTGTTATCGATGAGTAGCTCGTATGTCGTTTTACCGAGAAGCTTGGGTGGGTAGAGTCAATTTGTAACATGACAAGTTGTTTCCGCAGCTTCCGCCCAAAAGTGTCTTGGCGTCTCGTACTTATCGAGCATCGTTCTAGTCATCTCTATGAGAGCTCTGTTCTTTCTCTCAACAACTCCATTTTGTTAAGGTGTGTACTTAGCCGAGAACTCATGTGAGATACCATCTTTGTCAAGAAAGGTATCCACATTAGTGTTCTAGAACCCGATCCATTGTCGCTCCGAACTTTCTTGATCTTCACTTCAAATTGATTTTCGGCTTTGAGAGCGAAGTTCTTGAAGATATTTTGTACCTGTGACTTGTCATCAAGAAAGAATGACCACATAAATCTGGAAAAATCATCACCTATAACTATACCAAGAGAATTTCCACCGAGGCTCTTGTAAGCATTGGGACCAAAGAGATCCATGTGAAGCAACTCGAGAGGTATCCTAGTAGTCATGATGTTCTCTAAAAGATGAATTTCACTCACTTGTTTTCCTGCTTGACAAGCACTACAAAGTCTATTATTTGTCAAATATAACATCCTTAACACCAAGTATATGATCACCTTTGATGAGCTTTTCTAGATTACGCATACCAACATGTCCTAGCCTTCTATGCCATAGCCAACCTTTAGAGGATTTTGCAATAAGGCGAGTACGATGTTTGGCTCTTTTAGTGAAATCGACAATGTATAGATCACCTCTACAAAAGCCGGTAAATACCATGTTATGATTCTATTGACAAAACAGTTGGCAATCTAATTTAGTAAATAACACCGTGAAACCAAAATCGCCTAATGATATAGAAAGAAGATTGTAGCCAAGGGATTCAACAAGCATGACATTTTGAATGGAACTATCACGAGATATGGCCACCTTACCAAGACCTAGTACCTTACCCTTGGAGTTGTCCCCAAAAGTCACTTACCTCCGTCCATGGTTTGGTGTGATCTCGTGAAACATGTATGTATCTCCAGTCATGTGATTGGTGCATCCACTATCGAGAATCCACTCCTTTCCTTCGGAGATGTAGTCTTTGAAGTGTGCCATGAGACTTAGACTCTTCATAGTCTTCTCACATTCGATGTCAAACTTCGCATCTTCATCGTCGTAACCATGTTCCTCATTGTCATTGTCAAGTGGAATATCCTCGTCACAAAAATCAAGAGATTCGTTAGAACTTTAACCATGACAATGTTCAAGTTTATGAATGCTAATGGTTTCAACGATGATGTTATTGATAGTAATTACATCTCCTTTAGCAGGCATGAAGTCATGAAGCTCAAACAAGTATTTATCGAAGTTGGGATCACTAGGCTTGATTTTGTGAAAGGCAATAGTTTTATGGAGAATGACATCAAGATTTTCTAAAGAGTAGTTTGGATATATTTTCTCCAAATCTTTCCACAAAGTATAAGCACACTCAAAGTTCGACATTTGATCAAACATGATTCTTGGTAATCCTCTAATGATGAGATTGATAGTCCTAAGATTACGAAGCATATCAATTTCTTACTCGCAAGAAGGATGTAAGGGGTCAATGGGAGGCATATAGGAATTTTCAACATACTTGCTCAAATGGAATTCATAGAATAGATCAAGCATTTTGTCTTTCCATTGACTATAGTACTCCCCTTGAGAATAGAAAATCTACAACTAAGACTCCCCAAACTAGGCACATCCATCTTCCTCCAATGTCGATTAAACCAAATCTATGAAGACCAATGCTCTGATACCAGTTGTGGTACCGAGAAGGGACGTCTAGAAGGGGGTGAATATACTACTTGACCAGATAAAAAAATAACCTTTTCCCAATTTTAATAGTTGGAAAATTTTAGCAATTATACCAAGTCAAGCACACCCTACACATGGAAGTCTAAGAGTATAGGAGCAAAAAGTAAAAACATGCATATGTAAGTAAGGAGAAGAGATAGGAAGACAAAACACAAAGATGACACGGAGATTTTTCGTGTGGCTCCCATAGGTGGTGCTATCATGCATCCACATTGATGGAGACTTCAACCCACGGATGGTAACGGTTGTGCGAGTCCACGGAGGGCTCCACCCACAAGGGGTCCACGAAGAAGGAACCTTGTCTATTTCACCATGGCTTATGTCCACGAAGGATTAGCCTCACTCGGGATAGATCTTCACGAAGTAAGTGATCTCCTTGCCCTTAAAAACTTGTTGGTTCAACTCCACACGAAGTCGAAGGCTCCCAAGCGACACCTAACCAATCTGGAAGACACCACTCTCAAAAAGGTAATAGATGTTGTATGGATGATGAACTCCTTTCTCTTTTGCTTCAAAAGATAGTCTCTTCAACACTCAATCACTCTCTCACAGATTTGGCTTGATAGAAGAGATTGATTAGGTGGAAAGCAACTTGGGGAGGCTAGAAATCAAGATTCATATGGTTGGAGTAGAAGATCTTGATTTCAACACATGAGTAGGTGGTTCTCTCTCAGAAAATGGATGGGGCAAGTGTTGGCTTGTTCTGAGTGCTCTCTCTTCGAATGAGAGGGAGGTGGATGGGTATATATAGGCGTCTCCAAAAATCCAACTATTACAACATTATTGGCCAACTTGGTGGAACCAAAGTAAATACTCGGTTACACCGACTAGTGCAAAATGTGGCAACTTCCGACGTTTCGATGAGATCGATATATAAAACTCGGTGAGTCTGATTGTGGCTGGCCTAGGCAGTTACACAGACTTAGTGGCACCGATTTGTAAAACTCAAAGATTCCAAGTTTTAGCAAATGGATACCAGGGAGTTGGTGCGACTTGGTGTCACCTAGTGGATTGGTTTTGGCTCAGTATTCTGTCTAAGGAAAAACACAGTATGGCCAATTTGGAATAGTTGGTGGCACCGAATTTGAGTGTTAGGATTTTGACTTTTGACAGAACATTTGGTGGGAGAATTCATGATGGTTTTTGGTGACTAATCTCTAAGCACTTGAGCAACCAAGATCATTATAGATACCTCATCCCATTTTAATAGTAATGGCTTTCCTATGGACTCAATTGTGATTTATCACAAGATGCAAAATGTAGAGTCTTGAAGCTTGATGCATTGTCAATCCTACTCTTCTTATTCCTTGGGGCTTCTCCTCACATTCTCAGCCGACACTCTCTTGGACTGAATGTGAAACACTAGGTAGAACCATTAGTATAAAAGATAATGTATGTTGTCATGAATTATCAAAACCACCAAGGGAGCATATGTGCTTTCAACGGCAACCTCGACCACAGCTACACTACCCTACGCTCTTGGCTACCTCAACAATGGCAGAAAGGGCTATCGCCCTGCTTTAGCAATCTCGTCGGTTTCCACTCCAGGCACAACTTCCGTGATGCATTGGCCGTTATGACTGTGGGGGATGTCCATCGGCATACCTTCGGATTCTTCTCCAGTCTCACGGTCTGTGCTGCTAGCGTTGTGACTAAGGGGGGGTGTTGACTATCGTGATTGTTTAGAAAACATATGATAGACTAGGATTTGTTCTAACTTGTCTTGTACTTTAAGATGGTCATGAACTCCTACATATATGTCCACGAGACTCAAACAATAAACAACAACTCCACCAATATCCCTCTCTATTCCTTCTACACTAACACCAAGTGAGGGAAGGAGGAAGGCATGTTGGTGTTGCTCGAGATGGGACCAGCCTTTTGGGCCGTGCGATACGATGGCTGAGCCTCCTCTTCCTTCTTCTTATCTTGGCCCTTCTTCTATGATGGCGATGGTCTTGGACCAGCACCTCCTCTTCCTTCTTCTTATCTTGGCCCTTCTTCTATGATGGCGATGGTCTTGGAGCAGCACCGGAGATGGAGATGATAATGGAGATGATGATGCTGCTGATGATGATGGCCGGCGGCTAGGGTTCATGGAGATTATATAGTCGGCCTTCACGGGTCTCCTTTCTGGTTGTGGACTCTCCTGTTTGATCCAGGGGCTTTAGATGAGACAAATACAATCCCAATAACTCCCTTGATTATATACCAAGCGGATGGGCCCTTGGATTGGGAGTATGGGTTCATTGAAAATATGTACAAGCTTCACAACATGCGAGGGCAAATTGTTTCAGATATTCCCATTTTCACCAGTTCATTCTGGTCTCTGAAAAAACTGTTACTAGAGCTACTAGTGCTGCGAAACGATCACAACAAATCATCTCATTTGTCGTAACAACGAGCTACTCGTTTTTCTTCGTCTTGTTTATTCTCGTCCCATTCATTTGGCGTGAGCGTGATATGATAAAGAAGACCGAGCGCAGGAAACAAGAGGCGCGCACATAATAAAGCCAAGTGTGTGGAACACGTTTTCTCCTATCCTGTGCACGACCGGCCGCCCCGGGTCAAGACGACGTCCACGTCACTAGCATCGCTAGAGCCAAAAGCCAGTGGATGGAAATGTGGAATTAGTGGACGAAGCATGCATCATCTATCTACCGTCAATCGCTGTAAGACCACCGTGGTCTAGGAGAATCTCAGGAGGTGAATATACAGGAACATCTTATTGGTAATTGTAGTTGCACTGTCAGCCATCAAGATCGAACTACAAGTGTGCTCCATGCTCCTCCTGAAAGTGGCACGTCTAACTAACCACATGCACCCATTTGCCTTTTCCTACGTGTTTGTGATTCCACGGTAGATCGACCAACAGATCATCTGCTACTTCCCCCCCCCCCCCCCCCCCCTATCGATTCCCGGCCTCCTTTTCAGTCACTAATAAAAGCCTCGCACGATTTAAAGGTGCGGCGGAAGGAGCGAAATTCCATCTCCCTGCTTTCCAGGTGCTAGCTCCTTCTCCTAGCTCACTAACACGCCCTCCCTTTTAGAGTAAAAGGCGCTGACGGTCTAAGAACTTGTCTTGCGGGTGCACTTAAGTCCCACTACTTGCAAACCGAAAAAACCCGTCACAAAACTTGTGTTGCGGGCTTATCTAGGTCACAACCGCCATTTGGAGCGGCCGGCTACCCGGTTTTCTTCGTTCGAGGTCACGCGAGGCGCACGTGTGGGGTTTTTTTTTGCACAAAAGACCCTGCTCGTTGTGCTAATCAGTTGGGGACGTCTCTGCCTGCCTTCGTTGACCTGTTTCCCGATGCGGGAGGCGACTGGCAGCGGCGCTGTGGGTGTGTCGAGCACTCGAGCTGCGACTGGCCTCGCCCTCATGGCCTTCCTCGTCGGGATGCCCCGGTACCTGATCTTCACGCTGCAGGGCAACAACGCGCTCCTCGAAATCTTCCGGGTATACGTTGCTGCGATCAGGAACAGGAACCTGCAGCTCCCTGAGAACCCTGACGAGCTATACGAGATCAGCAGAAGCAAAGCTGCTCCTGAGGTGGAGTTCGTGTCCCACAGGGACAGGCCATTCAGGTTACGTTTCATATTCATTTCCTTCTGCTCGTGTGTGTGGTGTCTACATGCAAATGCAATGATGTTTACTGAACAAGTGTATATGCTCAGGTTCCTGGATAGGATGGCGATCGTTCAGGCACTGACGGCGGAGACGCCGAGCCCGTGGCGGCAAGTGCCGGGTGACACACGTGGAGCACGCCAAGACGGTGTTGGCCATGGTGCCAATCTTCTGCAACGCCATCATCATGGGCACCTGCCTGGCCCAGTTCCAATACCTTCTCCATCCAGCAGGGCTCCACCATGAACACGTGGGTCGGGAGCTTCCAGATGCAGCCGGCGACGCTGCCCATCATACCGCTGGGCATGCTCATCTTGGTCATGCCCGTCTACGAGCACCTCTTCGTGCCCTTCGCCCGCGGCGTCACGGGCCACCCCAATGGCATCCCCTACCTGCAGCGCGTCGGCGTCGGCCTCGTGCTCTCCATCGTCTCCATGTGCATCGCCGTCGTCGTGGAGATGTACCGCAAGAAGGTGGCCGTCTGGAACGGCATACTGGACGCGATCCCCATGGTGCGCCCGTTGCCCATGTCCGTCTTCTGGCTGGCCCCGCAGTAAGGCGTGTTCGGCATCGCCGACATGTTCACCTACATCGGCCTGCTCGAGTTCTTCTACTCGCAGGTGCCGCCCGCGCTCAAGTCCATGTCCACCTACATCGTCCTGCTCGTTGACCTCTTCTTCTGGCTGCTCGCCGTGCTCAGCTTCATCAACTTCCTCAACTATCTCTACTGGGCCAGCTGGTACAAGTACGTCAAGCCCGAGGACGAGGACGAGAATGTCGACGAGCAGCAAGTGTGACCAGTACTCCTATCTCTACCCGACGAGCTCGACGCACCCGCAGCGCCGCCGCTGGTCGCCTCCCGCATCGGGAAACAGGTCAACGAAGGCAGGCAGGGACGTCCCCAACTGATTAGCACAGGGAACATGTTTTTTTTGCAAAAATAACCCCACACATGTGCCTCGCGTGACCTCGAACGAAGAAAACCGGGCAGCCGACCGGTCCAAATGAAGGTTGTGACCTAGATAAGCCCGCAACGCAAGTTCTGTGACGGGTTTTTTCGGTTTGCAAGTAGTGGGACTTAAGTGCACCCGCAACGCAAGTTCTTAGACCGCCAGCGCCTTTTACTCTCCCTTTTACTAGCTCCTTTCTTTCATACTGTAATGCATGTTTCACGAAAGCGCAAACTATTCTGATGGCTACCATAGCAGTAGCACCAGGCGAACAGTCATCTCTTGTCAATCTGAAAGCAACGCACCACCACCTCTTGTCATCAAGTCATCAGGATTGTTAATGCATGCGGTCCTGTAACAAACTACAAGTACGCCTTGTTCTTCTCCCTTTCTTAATAAGACGCCATGCCTTCACTTCTCTCTTATGTCCAAATTTGAGCCTCTCTGGAACAACCAAAACAGAGAGAGAGTGCTCCCTCTGTAAACAAATGAAGGACGTTTTTACAGTTTGAATTGTATATACTGCAAAAACGGCTTACGTTTGTGTACAGAGGTAGTAGTAACATTTATGCATGCGTGTATAAATTGTCGTTGCCGGACAAGAATCGAATGCGCAAAGCAAACTAGGCTCTAGCAATGGCATGCATGTCAAACTCCGCAGCGACTAATGTAAGTAGCAAGTTTCTGGAAGAAATTCAGTTAAGGTCGGCCATAGGCCTAAACACAGTTCCTTCCTCAGACATACAGACATGGAAAAAAAGGCATCAGTTAATGTTTACCTTATTGAGCTTGACACCAAAGAGCAAGAGCACACTTGCGTAAAGTAAAGACCAAAAGCTAGCTGCCGACCTGACCACGCCTTGGCCCGCTTTACTTTCTTCCGTGGGAAACATTACATCATTCATATAGTGACATAGATGCCATGGCCTTGTGCTGACTTCAGGAAATGAGCAGCAGCGCAACCAGACTAGGATGCCGTCCAAACCTAGTCCGGTTGCATACAAATTCTACAGATTTCATACAGACGGGGTAGGGACAGGCGCACGATCCTGGTGCACACAACATACCGATATCACGAGCAAAATTCAGGGATATAATAAAATCTGGAAGACGAAGAAACCGTATGCCAGCTCAAATAACTCCTGCTCGAAACTGGAGCCTCAATAAACAATAAGACACAATCAGCGCATGGAAGATCGGACTAAGAGAAACAAGAAGATACAACTGACTAGCGAGGGCACCCAAATGCAGGAAATCTCGCTTCAAAACAAAATGCTGGAAATCCATCAGTTGCAGTATAAGACATTTCTGAGATGGTTGAGCCAACATTCAACTTAACCTAGTTATTGTTGAACTTAAAGGATGTTTTGTTAAAATAAAACTGATAAAAAAGTCTTAACTTACTCTTTTGCAGGCCTATTAACATTCGCCTTTGTGGGTGCAGGTAATGTATGGTGGCATTAACAGTCAGAAGGATGCACAATGGTGCAAGATGATATATCATGCAGTGCTGCTTGGACCTAGCTATAGATTCTTATTGAAATACTAGCAAAAGGGCCCGTGCGTTGCAACGGGAGAAAAAACCCACCATCTTCAATGGCGATGACCACATTATGTTCATATCTCATCGCCTGATTTCGAAAATTTGTCCACAAATGGAAGAAAATATTTCTTCTTTTAATTTTATTCACAATTCACAAGTTGAAACAATGTTCATATTTTTATAAAAATATCATGGTTGTCAAAAAACTTGGTAACTCAAACAATTATTCTGAATTTCAAGATTTTTTTTTAAATATACTATAATATTCCGATCCACCCTGACAATTAATTCTTCAAAATTCACTCAGGTATATAATCTGAAAGACTCAGAACCATTACTGTTGAACTGCATACATTCGATCATTCGTGAACATTTTTACAAATTTGGGAACATTTTTAAAATCGAAAACATTTTTTACTATTTATAGACATTTTTTAAAATTCCAAACAATATTTTATATTACGAACTATTTTCAGGTATTTTCTTGTGAATTGGCGAATAATTCATTTTTTGAATCATCAAACTTTTTTGAATTGCATTAAAGAAATTGCTCAAATGATAGACTTTTTTTGATTCACGAATGTTTTCTCCAAAATTACGATTTTTTTAATATGCAAACATTTTTACAAAAATCCCGAACAATTTTTGAATTAGCAAACATTTTATGTTTTATCAAACATTTATGTAAATATATTTTTTTGAATTTTTTTATTTATTTATTTGAAATAGAAAAAATAAAAAGGAACACATAAATAATAATTAAAAAGCTAAAAAACAGGCCCCCGCCCATGGGCTGGCCCAAATGGGCGTGCTGTTTAATTTCCACCGAGCAGAGCGTAGTATAGCTGGTCCCTATGCTTGGGCCGGCCCATGCGAGGATTCCCTGCAAAACCTTTTTTATATGTTTTTTTTACTGGCTACCTTGATAAGAATTTGATCGTACGAAAGGGGTTTTATGTAAAACTGAAAAAAAACGGTTCATAGTCACTTAAAAGAGGGACTGCGGGTTAGTTCAAATAAAATATAGGGGTTTTTGTGCAAAACGAAAATAACGGTTCGACTTAACTTACAAAAGGACTGCGGGTTGAATCCTCGAAAGCGAAGGGGCTTTTTCACAAAATTGTCACGACGGACGACAGAAGCAATACGTGCTTTATTATTAGGGAAAGATGATATGGAATTGTTACCTTGCTAGCTTCATGAAATATTGAAATGTCTAATTTTCCAAATTTAAAATATCCATTACTTTGTCTAAGATAATTGATACATTCTTCCATTGGTAAATTTTACACAAACATGCTGACTGCAGAATTTTACGAGGAGGAAACATGATGATCAGTGTGGAGTGGTGGTGGTTACTTACAATCAGACCGCACATTGTTCTGTTGGTTGTCAATAAGATCAGGAGGTACTCCAAAGCTAAAAAGGATCTTCACAATTTGGTGAATCCTTTCATCTTCCTTGTGACACTTGATTTCGTCTACTTTGAGATTCTTTGATACCAAGAATTGTTTTCCTGGCTTGTAGCTTTCATCTTTTCCATGCACAGATTGTTGCTGTAGAAATATTGATATCTGACTGAAATCAATCAACTGCAATGGTGACTTCAAAGATAAAAACTGGTGTAATTAGAAAACATATAGTACCTTATGAAATTTAAGTTGAAGGGTAAGCCTCTCTAGAATTGGTGAGTGCTGAAGAAAGTAAACCAGTGCACGGAAATCAGCAGCCAGCCACCACTCATTGAGAAACAATGTTTTTAACTTGCTAAACGTATGGCACCATTTAAAATCCCTGGTGCAAATAATCTGGATAAAATGGAGAGAATTAAATTCTATTCGAGGTCTAACTTTGTAAGTACTACCTCTGTTTCTCAATATAAGACGTTTTGGCAGTTTATACTTTACTGCCAAGACGTATTATATTTAGGAACGGAGGGCGTACTTGATTTAGCAATACTGAATGGAATAGAAGCTGCCAGCAGGGTTTCAGATTTGCAAGTTTCTGGTTTAATCAAAAATAAATTAAGCCATGCCACACCTAATGTGGCAAAAATTAACGTGTACTATAAAAATAAATATTAATCTTATGCTTTTGGATAGTATAAACACCAGAAGTATAAACTAGCAACGCAAAACACACAGATGCTGATATGCATAATATACTGTAATTGCACGAACCAACTATTAGGTGATGTCTACAAAGAATCATAATGATTCAAATGCGAATTGGCAAAATACATGCAATGCCCATAAGCAGCCTCCCTAAAATGTTTCTATAAACTAATAAAAGTGTACAGGACCAGATGGCAATCAACCCTAGGAGACAGTGAACGTGAAAGCATACCGCTTGAGGAGCACTTGTCAACTTCAAATCTGCAGCGTCACATAGACGTGAAAGCATACCGCTTGAGGAGCACTTGTCAACTTCAAACTGTAGCGTCACATAGACCTTCTAGAAGCACACAATCATCGCCATGACAGAGGCAAGAAGGACATCAATCATCATCACAGTGCCCATAGTAACCACCATTCGGGCAATGATCATAACACGCTTCACGTTCATACCATTCTTCACCAAACCTGACAAGTGCCGTTACCAATAACGGCATGCTCTCAAGGGAAGGAGTCCAGCCCAAATTGTCAACTAGTTTCAAGGCAGTGAGACTTGGGCAGGGCAACAGATACGAGTGCGGTCATACAGGTCGAAACGGCACATCTCCATAGTTAGATTCCTTAATGATCTGCACAAGATCTTCTCAGCGCTGATTCTACAATCAAACATCTTTAGTACCTCTAGCATTGGGCAGCTAGAAAAATTCAGAGTGTGTTCCTCAAATTTCACACCAGCTATATCTAACACTGTCAAGTGCTGGCAGACGAGAGTCATGTTGGATAGCGACAGACGCCGCCGGAGCCACAGCTCAACGCTGAGGGGTGCGGATGGCTCGTGGAGGTAGGTTCTGATATGCACCTCATGCAGCGGCGCCCGGTCGCGGAGGAGAAGCAGAGAATTAACAAACCAAACCTCTTCCTCCCCTTCTATATCGATGGGCATCGGCACCATGACGCGCACCACGGGCACGGACCTCCAGAGGTGGTGCCAGCGACGAGCGAGCACGCATGTGCAGACGGAATCGCGCGAGGTAAGTAACGACAGCACGCGGCGGAGGAGATCGTCCGGGAGGGCGCCGATGCGGTCCTCCCCGCCGGGCACCACGCTCCCAGGCATTCTGTCGAACAGCCAGCCGGCGTCGGATCGGCTTGGGGTTGGAGGCGGACACGGCACGGGCGATATCGACCAGGCGAAGATGGACGCCCGGAGGCTGAGAGCGACGGAGGATGCAGGCGGAGACGGGCGAGGATGGGGCGACGTTGGGTGCTCGTCGGCGTAGGCCGCGTCTGTCAAGAACTAACTACTCTGACAGCTTAAGTGGACGCTAGAACACTGAAGAACACGCAAAAATTTAGAGAATTTGAGCTAGGGATTTCATTGCATAGAAGGGAAAGTAGTTTAGCTCGCCCCCGTCGGCTAGGGTTCACATTCAATACATAATAATCATGAACCAAAAGAGAAGAAAAACATGGTTTTATAGCCAGTACGGCGACAGACGCGCGAGACGGACATGCGACTGAAGATGAGGGCATTGTCGGAACTTAACAGTAGCTTCAGCTGCTCCTAGCCGTTAGATGCGAGATCCTCCTCTGTGGTTGCATCCGACACACCGCAACAGTACATGTCGCCTCTACCTTCAGTTCAGCAACCTCACAATACCCCTTGATTAAGAACGAGCTTGTCCTCAAGCTTGAAATGCAGGAAACACTTTCTGAATGAAGGTTGCATCTTCCCAAGTCGCGTTCTTTGTCGGCATATTGACCCATTTCACCAGCCAACGCACCACAGGGATGTTGATATCTCCTTGACGCCGAGGAATTAACTTCCTTTCCAGCACAGCTTCTGGCTCCTTTTTGATGGTTTCATCTGAATTCACTACACGCAAATTGAGGAGATGGCACAACATGCTGGCCAATGTGTTTCTTCAATTGGCTGACATGAAATATGTGGTGCAGTTGACATCCTTCTGGGAGCAATAACTTATAAGCATGCTTGCCAATTCTGTCTAGCACTCTGAAGGGCCCACAGAACTTGGAATGTAACTTGAGGTGTTTGTGCAGACTCAGAGATGTGTGCATGTAAGGCTGCAACTTCAAATACACCATGTCCCCCACTTGGAATTCCCTTTCCTTCCTCTTTCGATCAGCATACAGCTTCATTCTAGCGTGTGCTTTGCTGAGATTATGTTTGATCACCTCCATTGCCAGCTCTCTGTTCTGCAACAAGTTTTCACTTTCTTCCCAAATAGAATCTCGCAGTGTTGACTCATCCACCATTGGAGGTGGAAACCCATACAAAGCTTGAAATGGGGTCATTTGAAATGATGTATGGTAACAGGTGTTATACCACCACTCTGCTAGGGCCAGCCATCCATGCCACTTTTTAGGTTGCTGAAAACACATGCACCTTAAGTAATTTTCCAAACACTGATTCACTCTCTCAGTTTGACCATCAGTTTGGGGATGGTAGTTTGTGCTCATGTGGAGTTTCACTTTCACAGATTTGAATAGCTCCTGCCACAAGTTACTTGTAAATATCCCGTCTCTGTCTGTAACAATGACCATAGGCATTCCATGTAATTTGAAAACATTGTGAGAAAAAGCTCTAGCCACAGATTGAACTGTGATTGGATGCTTCATAGCTATAAAGTGAGCATACTTAGTGAATCTGTCCACCACCACCAGAATTAAGTCCTTGTTCTCAGAGACAGACAATCCTTCTACAAAATCCGTACTGATGTGAGGTCAAGCAAAATCAGTAACTGGGAGAGGTTCCAGCAGTCCAGGATAGGGGGTGCTCAGCTTTGTTAATCTGACACACAGGGCAATTTTTAACAAACACAATAACATCTTGTTTTAATCCTTGCTAGTGAAAAACAAGTTTAACTCTCTGATATGTAGCTCTTTCCCCAGAATGTCCTCCAAATTCTGAATTATGGAATACTTTCATTATCTCCTGCCTGAGATCAGTTGCTTTTCCTACTACAATTTTGCTTTTGTATTTGAGGATTCCATTGTTGAAAGAATAAGCAGTGTTGCTTTCCTTATATGTTACACAAGCAACTACCAACTCCTTGATCTTGTCATCATCTTCATAACTCTTAAGAACTTCTTTGACCCAAGTAGGTGAAGCAGTTGTGGCTATCAGGGAAGAAATTTTGTGCTTCACTCTCGACGAGCATCAACAACTTTGTTCTCCTTTCCTTTTCTGTATTCAATAGGGAAGTTGTACCCAAGTAGCTTCAATAATAACTTATGTTGAATGCCTTGATTTATTTTCTGTCCCTGGATATATTTTAGGTCTGTTGGTCTGTCCTGATCACTAATGCAGTGGCTGCAAAGTAATGCTTCCATTTTTTACTGCTTCAATGATTTCTAGAGCTTCCTTGTCATAAGTTGACATAGCTACAGCTTTTGGACCAATTGTTTTACTGCAGTAAGAAAGAGGTCTTCCTTCTTGCATCAGGACAGCTCCCAGGCCATATCCACGAGCATCAGTTTCCAGAATGAATGGTTTTGTAAAATTAGGCAGAGCTAGCACAGGTGTACTAGTGAGCTTTTGCTTCAGGGCCTCAAATGCTTTGGTTTGATCTTCCTGCCATACAAATGCATTTTTCTTCAAGCAGTCAAACAAGGGTCTGCAAATTATTCCATACCCTTGAATGAATCTCCTGTAATATCCACTTAAACCTAAGAAGCTTCTGAGTTCAGTGATGTTAGTAGGTACATGCCACTCTTGGATAGCTTTGATTTTGCAAGGGTCTGTGGAGACTCCTTCCTCATTAATGATGTGGCCCAGATATTCCACCTCTCTTTGACCAAATGAGCACTTCTCCAGTTTACATATAACTTGTTTTCCTGCAGAATATCAAACACTTGTTTGAGGTGGTCCTTGTGCTCTTCCGAGGAGATACTGAACACCAGTATATCATCAAAGAACACCACCACAAACTTAAGGAGACCCAATAGTAGGTTCATCAGTGCTTGGAAGGATGGTGGATGATACGTCTCCAACGTATCTATAATTTTTGAAGGTTCCATGCTATTATCTTGTCAACTTTGGATGTTTTATATGCATGAATACGCTATTTTATATCTTTTTAGGGACTAACCTATTAACTCAGTGCCAAGTGCCAGCTTCTGTTTTTTCCGTGTTTTTGGCCCATTTTCAGACGGAGTCCAAATGGAATGGAACTTTATGATGATTTTTTTGGACCAAAAGAGACCCCCGAAGCTTTGGAAGAAGGCCAAAAGAGCCACGAGGGAGTCACAAGCCCTGCCGCCGCCACCACCCCCTGGGTGGCGCAGGGCAGGCTTGTGACCTCCTCGTGGGCCCAACCGACGTAATTCCACCGCCATAAACTCCTATAAATTCAGAAACCCCTAAAAAGAAACCTAGATCGGGAGTTCCGCCGCCGCAAGCCTCTGTAGCCACCAAAAACCAATCTGGAGCCCGTTCCGGCACCCTGCCGGAGGGGGAATTCATCTCCGGTGGCCATCTTCATCATCCCGGCGATCTCCATGACGAGGAGGGAGTAGTTCTCCCTCGGGGCTGAGGGTATGTACCAGTAGCTATGTGTTTGATCTCTCTCTGTGTCGTGTTCTTGAGATGTCTTGATCTCTATGTACCATGGGATTTGCTACTATAGTTGGATCTTATGATGTTCTTCCCCCTCTCCCTCTTGTAATGAATTGAGGTTCCCCTTTGGAGTTATCTTATCGGACTGAGTCTTTGAGAACACTTGATGTATGTCTTGCACGTGTCTATCTGTTGTGATCAACTTGCGGGTTTGTGACAATTGGGAACCTATGCATATGGGTTGGCACACGTGGATTCATGTGAGTACTCGATGTATGTTTTGATGATCAACTTGCGGGTTCGTGACATTGGGAACCTATGCATAGGGGTTGGCACATGTTTTGACTCTCCGGTAGAAATTTTGGGGCACTCTTTGAAGTTCTATGTGTTGGTTGAATAGATGATTCTGAGATTATGTGATGCATATCGTATAATCATGCCCACGGATACTTGAGGTGACAATGGAGTATCTAGGTGACATTAGGGTCTTGGTTGATATGTATCTTAAGGTGTTATTCTAGTACGAACTCTATGATGGATCGAATGGAAAGAATAGCTTCGTGTTATTTTACTACGGACTCTTGAATAGATCGATCAGAAAGAATAACTTTGTGGTGGTTTCGTACCCGACAATAACCTCTTCGTTTGTTCTCCGCTATTAGTGACTTTGGAGTGACTCTTTGTTGCATGTTGAGGGCTAGTTATATGATCCAATTATGTTATCATTGTTGAGAGAACTTCACTAGTGAAAGTATGAACCCTAGGCCTTGTTTCCACGCATTGCAATACCGTTCGTGCTCACTTTTGTTACTAGTTACCTTGCTGTTTTTGTAATTTCAGATTACAAAAACCTATATCTACCATCCATATTGCACTTGTTTCACCATCTCTTCGCCGAACTAGTGCACCTATACAACTTACCATTGTATTGGGTGTGTTGGGGACACAAGAGACTCTTTGTTATTTGGTTGCATGGTTGCTTGAGAGAGACCATCTTCATCCTATGCCTCCTGCGGATTGATAAACCTTAGGTCACCCACTTGAGGGAAAATTGCTACTGTCCTACAAACCTCTGCGCTTGGAGGCCAAACAACGTCTACAAGGAGAAGGTTGTGTAGTAGACATCAAGCTCTTTTCTGGCGCCGTTGCCGGGGAGGTTAGCGCTTGAAGGTATATCTTTAGATCTTGCAATCGAATCTTTTTGTTTCTTGTTCTTTCGCTATAAAACTACAAAAAAATGGAATTGAGGATGCCTCATATGCTCCATCTTTTCAATTTCTTTCGTGAGCATGATGGGAAGGAAAATTGTGCTCAAGTGCTGAAAGAAGAATTACATAGAATGCTTGGCACAGAATATGTGAATTATGAGCATGATTGCAATGTTCTTAGCATGAATTCTTTGAATACCCATGATGCTAATGATATGCAAATCCACAAGCTTGGGGATTCTATATTTGATGAAGATGATCTTTTTAGTTCTTCCACTTTGAATTATCAAAATCATTTTGATGAAAGCATGCCCCCTATCTATGATGATTATTGTGAGGATACTTATGCTTTGAAGAAGAGGGATGATAAAACTTGTCATACTCTCGAGAACTCTTTTGCTAAACCTTGTTTTTTCATTGTGGACACAATTTGTAGTGCTCAAGTCTTTCACGATACTCCCACTACTATTCTTGAGAATAGATTTCCTTATGTGGAGAGTAGTAAAATTCCTATGCTTGTAGATCATGAAAAGAAAGCCTTAGGTGCTGGTTATATTGTTGAATTCATTCATGATGCTACTAAAAATTACTATGAGAGAGGATCTTATGCTTCTACTTATTGCAATAGTATCAAGCTTCCTCTCCATATGTTGAAATTTTTGAAGCTATGCTTGTTTTGCCTTCCTATGCTAGTTGATTCTTGCTCCAATAAATTGTTTGATCACAAAATCCCTATTCATAGGAAGTGGGTTAGACTCAAATGTGCTAGCCATTTGCTCCATGATGCTCTCGTTGTGTTTCAACCCTTACCTTTTATGTGAGCATCATTGAAATCAATGCCTAGCTAAGGGCGTTAAATGATAGCGCTTGTTGGGAGGCAACCCAATGAATAAACTTTTCTTTGATTTTTGCTTCCTGTTTTGTTTTCTCCACACCATCATAATTCTGTTATGATTGTGTCTTTTGTGTTTCTTTTTGTGTTTGTTCCAAGCAAAACCGTTATGATTAATCTTGGTGATGATTGTTTGATCATGCTGGAAAAAGACAGAAACTTTTTGCCCACGAAAAGAATTTTCATTTTTATTATGTAAGAGCTTTTGAGTTGATTCTTTTTGCTTCTGATTTATATGCAATTTCTTCAGACTGTCTTAATGTTTCAGAATTTTTAAAGTACCATAGGTATATGAAATATATAGATTGCTACAGACTGGTCTGCTGTTAACAGATTCTGTTTTTGTTGTGTCGGTTGCTTATTTTGATGAAACTATGGATAGTATCGGAGGGTATTAGCCATGGAAGATTGAAAATACAGTAACCCAACATCATCATAAGTAGAATTTAAGTTTGCTACAGTACCTAAGGAAGTGGTGGTATGATTTCTCATACTAATGTTATCACGAGTTTCTGTTTAAGTTTCGTGTTGTGAAGTTTTCAAGTTTTGGGTGAAGTTCTTATGGACAAAGAGATAAAGAGTGGCAAGATCTCAAGCTTGGGGATGCCCAAGGCACCCCAATAGATTCAAGGATGCCGTAAAAGCCTAAGCTTGGGGACGCCCCGGGAAGGCATCCCCTCTTTCGTCTTCAATCCATCGGTAACGTTACTTGGGGCTATATTTTTATTCACCACATGTTATGTGTTTTTGCTTGGAGCGTCTTGTATCATAGGAGTCTTTTATTTTTGTTGTGTCACAATATTCCTTGCTGCACACCTAGATAGAGATACATGCACTCACCGTGATTTTGTCGAGCTTCACTTATATCCTTTGGTTAGACAATTCAGCTCACATGTGCTTCACTTATATCTTTTGAGCTAGTTGATTTTTCTCTGTGTGTTTCACTTATATCTTTTAGAGCACGGAAGCGTGTGGCTTGGTAGTTGATCTATGCTATGATAGTAGTCTCAAAAGGGTTAGTTATCCAAAGGGATATGAAAACTTCCACCTTCACGTGCATTGAATAGTTAGAGAAGTTTGATTCATCTCAATTAGTTTTGAGTTGTGGTTGTGGTAATATTGAAGTTATATTAGTATGGTGTTGTGGATCTAAGAATACTTGTGTTGAAGTTAGTGATTCGCGTAGCATGCACGTATGGTGAACCGCTATGTGATGAAGTCTGAGCATGATTAGTCTTTTGATTGTCATCCTTTGTGTGGCGGTCAGGATCGCGTGATGGTTTATACCTACCAACCCTTCCCCTAGGAGTATGCGTTGAATGCTTTGTTTCAATTACTAATAAAACTTTTGCAACAAGTATATGAGTTCTTCATGACTAATGTTGAGTCCATGGTTTAGATGCACTTTCACCTTCCACCATCACTATCTTCTTAGTGCCGTGCAACTTCCGCCAGTGCACAAAACCCACCATTAGCCTCCCTCAAAACAGCCACCATACCTACCTACTATGGCTTTTTCAAAGTCATTCCGAGATATATTGCCATGCAACTACCACCATGACTTGTGCCATCACGTCTACATTGCCATTGCATGATCATAAGATAGCTAGCATGATGTTTCCATTAATGCCTATGCCATGCTAGATCATTGTCACGGTACACTACCGAAGGCATTCCATATAGAGTCATCGTTGCTCTAAGTTTTGAGTTGAAAGTGTGATGATCATCATTAATGGAGCATTGTCCCATGTGAGGAAATAAAAGAGGCCAAAGATGCCCACCAAAAAAAAAAGAGGCCAAAGAGCCCACCAAAAAATATATTAAAAAATGAGAGAAAAGGAGAGAAGGGACAATGCTACCACTTTTCCACACTTGTGCATATTAAGCACCATGATCTTCATGATTCAGAGTCTCTCGTTTTGTCACCACCATATAGCTAGTGGGAAATTTTCATTATATAACTTGGCTTGTATATTCCAATGATAGGCTTCCTCAAAATTGCCTTAGGTCTTCGTGAGCAAGCAAGTTGGATGCACACCCACTAGTTTTCTTTAAGAGCTTTCACATACTCTTAGCTCTAGTGCATCATTTGTATGGCAATCCCTACTCATTCACATTGATATTATTGATGAGCATATCCACAGCTTATTGATATGCCTAGTTAATGTGATCATCTTCTCTTTTTTTGTCTTGCAACCTCCACCACACTCCACACCATCTATAGTGCTAAAACCATGGCTCACGCTCATGTATTGCGTGAGAGTTGAAAAGGTTTGAGAAAGTAAAGGTGTGAAACAATTACTTGGCCAATACCGTGGTTGTGCATGATTTAAATTCGTTGTGCAATGATGATAGAGCATAGCCAGACTATATGCTTTTGTAGGGATAACTTTCTTTTGGCCTTGTTATTTTGAAAGTTCATGATTTCCTTGCTAGTTTGCATGAATTATTATTGTTTCCACGTCAATAGCAAACTATTGTTTTGAATCTAATGGATCTGAACATTCACGTCACATAAGAGGAGTTACAAAGGACAACTATGCTAGGTAGCATGCAACATCAAAAATTCATTCTTTATCACTTCCCTACTCGAGGACGAGCAGGAGTTAAGCTTGGGGATGCTTGATACGTCTCCAACTTATCTATAATTTTTTATGGTTCCATGTTATTATCTTGTCAACTTTGGATGTTTTATATGCATGAATATGCTATTTTATATCTTTTTTGGGACTAACCTATTAACTCAGTGCCAAGTGCCAGCTTCTGTTTTTTCCGTGTTTTTGGCCCATTTTCAGACGGACTCCAAATGGAATGAAACTTTATGATGATTTTTTTGGACCAAAAGAGACCCCCGAAGCTTTGGAAGAAGGCCAGAAGAGCCACGAGGGAGTCACAAGACCTGACGCCGCCACCCCCCCTAGGTGGCGCAGGGCAGGCTTGTGACCTCCTCGTGGGCCCAACCGACGTAATTCCACCGCCATAAATTCCTATAAATTCAGAAACCCCCAAAAAGAATCCAAGATCGGGAGTTCCGCCGCCGCAAGCCTCTATAGCCACCAAAAACCAATCTGGAGCTCGTTCTGGCACCCTGCCGGAGGGGGAATCCATCTCCGGTGGCCATCTTCATCATCCCGGTGATCTCCATGACGAGGAGGGAGTAGTTCTCCTCGTGGCTGAGGGTATGTACCAGTAGCTATGTGTTTGATCTCTCTCTCTCGTGTTCTTGAGATGTCTTGATATCGATGTATCATGGGCTTCGCTACTATAGTTGGATATTATGATGTTCTTCCCCCTCTCCCTCTTGTAATGAATTGAGTTTCCCCTTTGGAGTTATCTTATCGGATTGAGTCTTTGAGAACACTTGATGTATGTCTTGCACGTGTCTATCTGCTGTGATCAACTTGCGGGTTTGTGACAATTGGGAACCTATGCATATGGGTTGGCACACGTGGGTTCATGTGATTACTCGATATGTGTTTTGGTTATCAACTTGTGGGTTTGTGACATTGGGAACCTATGGATAGGGGTTGGCACACGTTTTGACTCTCCGATAGAAACTTTGGGTCACTCTTTGAAGTTCTATGTGTTGGTTGAATAGATGATTCTGAGATTATGTGATGCATATCGTATAATCATGCCCACGGATACTTGAGGTGACAATGGAGTATCTAGGTGACATTAGGGTCTTGGTTGATATGTATCTTAAGGTGTTATTCTAGTACGAACTCTATGATGGATCGAACGGAAATAATAGCTTCGTGTTATTTTACTACAGAATCTTGAATAGATCGATCAAAAAGAATAACTTTGTGGTGGTTTCGTACCCGACAATAATCTTTTCGTTTGTTCTCCGCTATTAGTGACTTTGGAGTGACTCTTTGTTGCATGTTGAGGGCTAGTTATATGATCCAATTATGTTATCATTGTTGAGAGAACTTCACTAGTGAAAGTATGAACCCTAGGCCTTGTTTCCACGCATTGCAATGCCGTCCGTGCTCACTTTTGGTACTAGTTACCTTGCTGTTTTTGTAATTTCAGATTACAAAAACCTACATCTACCATCCATATTGCACTTGTTTCACCATCTCTTCGCCGAACTAGTGCACCTATACAACTGTATACTTACCATTGTATTGGGTGTGTTGGGGACACAAGAGACTCTTTGTTATTTGGTTGCAGGGTTGCTTGAGAGAGACCATCTTCATCCTACGCCTCACGCGGATTGATAAACCTTAGGTCACCCACTTGAGGGAAAATTGTTGTTGTCCTACAAACCTCTGCGCTTGGAGGCCCAACAACGTCTACAAGGAGAATATTGTGTAGTAGACATCAGTGGACCATTAGTAAGTCCAAAGGATATCACCAAGTACTCAAATAAAGCCATGTGTGTAGAAAAAGCAGTTTTTGGTATATCTTCTTCTGCCATTCTTATCTGGTGATAGCCATTTCTCAGATCAATTTGAGAGAAATACTTAGCTCCATTCAGCTGATCTAGTAGGTCTTCAATTACAGGTATTGGGTATTTGTTTTTTTACATTTATAGCATTTAGTTTCCTGTAATCTGTGCAAAGTCTCCAAGACCCATCTTTCTTCTTCACCAGCAACACAGGAGAGGAAAAGGGGCTAGTACTAGGTCCGATGAGCCCTTTCTTCAGCAAATCCAATATGATTTTTTCCAATATTTATTTTTGATGGTGTGGCACTCTGTAGGGCCTCTGGTTCACCACTTTTGCTCCTTCTACCAATGGAATCCTGTGATCACAAGGTTTGCTTGGAGGAAGTCCACTTGGTTCTTCAAATAATTTCTCATATTGTTGTAGGAGAGGTTGCAAGTCAGGAGGTACATCAGGTGTAGTTAACTCATAGTTAGCTCCACAAAATAGGAAACAAGAAGATGCCACACACAACCTGTTCCATGAGCTTAGTTGTGTTTTCTTTGCTTTCAGCAATAGTGTCCAGAGGGACAATTTCATCAATGAAGGTTATCACCTGTCCCTGTGTGTTTGAAATTTTCAATTCCATCTTAACAAAATCCATTTGAACTGGACTGTATTTCTTCAACCAATCCACTCCTAGAATCATATCATAACCAGTTAACTTGATGACTCTGAAACTGTCACAAAATGCACTCTCGTGAATCTCATAAGGGCAATTCCTCATTGTAAACTCATTCCACAAGATTTCCCCACTTGCTACCACCACCTTTACTTTAGTATTAGCCACATGTGCAATGGGCATTTTACCAGCCATTTCAGGGGACACAAATGTAGCAGTGCTTCCACCATCCACTAAAGCAGTAGCTGTAACCTCTCAAATCTTTACTGACAGAATAAATGTGTTCTTGGCAGAACTGAGTCCATTGGCAGCATGTACTGAAACTTGTAGCGTTGTCTCTGGTGATGGTGCTTCCTGTGTTTCCAAATCAGGATCTTCAAAATCTATAACATAAATTACATCTGAATTTTCCATCTCCTGAGCTTGTAGAGCTTGAATCCATGCCCTTTGGCTCATTTTACACACTTGCCTATGTCCTGGAACCCATGGTTCTCTGCACTTGTAACATACTTGGTTTTGCTTAGCTTGCTGGATAATTGTGCCCTTTGTAAGAGTAGATGTGCCACTCTGAACATTTGACTGGTCAAAGTTCACCTGCCTCTTAGCTTGTATAAAATAAGGCTTTGTTTGAACCACTACAGGTGGTGGCTGGGCCTTTTCCATTCTCCTAGCATACCACACGGCAGTTTGCATATCTTTAGGTTTGAAACACTCTACATGACTCTTGATGTAAGGATTCAGGCCAGCTACAAAGCTAGTAACATAGTAATCATTTGGAATTCCAGGGTTTTCCCTCCTCATGATATTCATCACGTGTTCAAACTGCTCTAAATACCTTGCTACAGTTGTACTCTGTTAGACAACATGAAAAGATGTTACAATATCACAGACATACTAGACAGAAAATCTTTCAGATAACATGGAACAAATTTTGTGCCACGCAATGTTACTAGGTGCATATCCAGTGCCCCTCCACCACTGCACAACAGATCCTTTCAAATATGAAATTGCTAATTCAGTTCTATGCTCAATAGGTGTTCTAGCGGCAGCAAAATAATGCTCCAAATTTTGTACCCAAGACTCTGGGTCTTCACCTTCAAACTCAACCATGTTCAATTTAGCAGGCTTAACAGTGAGAGGACTTCTTGTGTTATCCATTGGAGTGCCCACTCTCCTTTTGTAATTGTTGTCATACCCCTCTACTTCTTGTAAATCTTCTATCTGAGCACTGTTCATTGCCACTGCAGTTTGGCCCATTGCCTCTGTTTTGTTGTTTCCAAAGTTGAGGTGCCTATTGATAACCCACAAGTATAGGGGATCAATTGTAGCCTTTCTCGATAAGTAAGAGTGTCGAACCCAACTAGGACCTAAAGGTAGGACAAATATTACCTCAAGTTCTATCGACCACCGATACAACTCTACGCACACTTTACGTTTGCTTTACCTAGAACAAGTATGAAACTAGAAGTACTTTGTAGGCGTGAAAGGATAGGTTTGCAAGAAAAGAAAGAACACGTAAATAGAAACTAGGGGCTGGTTAGATAAAGAAACAATTACGTTAGTTTAACGAGTGTGGAAAAGTGGTGGCAGGAGTTGCGGAATTGTCCCTAAGCAATTAACTACGTTACTAGACCGATAGCAAGTTTTATGTGGGAGAGGCCACTGCTAGCATGTCATCCCTTACTTGGAATTCTATGCACTTATGATTGGAAATATTAGCAAGCATCTGCAACTACTAACGTTCATTAAGGTAAAACCCAACCATAGCAATAAGATATATTGGCCCCCCTTCAATCCCGTATGCATCAATTTCTATGCTAGGCTGAAGCTTCTATCACCCTTGCCCTCCAATACATAGTCCTATTAACATACTACTAACCCTATGGTGTGATTCACGTGCGCGCTCATATGATGGGCACCAAAGGACAGCAACATAACCACAAGCAAATTAAACCAATCATAGCAATTCATCAATCACTGATAGGACAACGAAAATCTACTCAGACATCATAGGATGGCAACACATCATTGGATAATAATATGAAGCATAAAGAACCATGTTCAAGTAGAGGGTACAGCGGGTTGCGGGAGAGTGGACCGCTGAATATAGATGGATGAAGGTGATGGAGGTGTTGGTGAACATGACGGAGGTGTTGGTGTAGATCGCCGTCACACGATGATGTCCCAGGCGGCGTTCCGGCGCCGCCGGGAGAGAGGGGGAGAGAGCCCCCTTCTTATTCTTCTTCCTTGACCTCCTCCCTAGATGGGAGAAGGGTTTCCCCTCTGGTCCATGGTCTCCATGGCGGCGGAGGGGCGAGAGCCCCTCCGAGATTGGATCTCTCTCTCTGTGTCCTTCTGTTTCTGCGCTCCCAGATTTTTCCTTTCACCGTTTCTTAAAAACCCGGAGATCTGTAACTCCGATTGAGCTAAAATTTTAACACGATTTTCTTACAGATATCATCTTTCTTGTGGCGAAAGAAGGGCCCCAAGCGCCTTAGGGATTGGTCACAAGCCTGCCAGGCGCGGCCCCACCCCCAGGCCACGGCTAGGGGGCTTGTGACCCCCTCGGGCATCGTTTCGCGTTGATTCTTCTTCCCAAAAATCATAAATATTCCAAAAAAATCCCCGTAGGTTTTTTTATTGCATTTGGACTTTGTTTGGTATGGATAATCCGTGAAACAAAAAACATGCAACAAACAGGAACTGGCACTAGGCAATGGATCAATATGTTAGTCCCAAAAATAGTATAAGAATTTGCCAAAAGTATATGAAAGTTGTAGAATATTGGCATGAAACAATCAAAAAATATAGATACGACGCAGACGTATCAGCATCCCCAAGCTTAATTCCTGCTCGTCCTCGAGTAGATAAATGATAAAAAAGATAATTTTTGATGTGGAATGCTACCTAGCATAATCTTGATCATATAATCTAATCATGGCATGAATACTAAAACACGAGTGATTCGAAGCAATAGTCTATCATTTGACATAAAGACAATAATATTTCAAGCATACTAACAAAGCAATCATGTCTTCTCAAAATATCATGGCCAAAGAAAGTTATCCCTACAAAATCATATAGTCTGGCTATGCTCCATCTTCCCCACACAACATATTTAAATCATGCTCAACCCCGATTTTAGCCAAGCAATTGTTTCATACTTTAGTGTTCTCAAACTTTTTCATCTTTCACACAATACATGAGCGTGAGCCATGGACATAGCACTATAGGTGGATTAGAATATGGTGGTTGTGGAGAAGACAAAAAGGAGGAGATAGTCTCACATCAACTAGGCATATCAACTGGCTATGGAGATGCCCATCAATAGATATCAATGTGAGTGAGTAGGGATTGCCATGCAAAAGATGCACAAGAGCTATAAGTGTATGAAAGCTCAAAAATAAACTAGTGGGTGTGCATCCAACACGCTTGCTCACGAAGACCTAGGGCAATTTGAGTAAGCCCATCATTGGAATATACAAGCCAAGTTCTATAATGAAATTTTCCCACTAGTATATGAAAGTGTGATACGTCTCCAACATATCTATAATTTTTGATGGTTTGATGCTATTATCTTGTCAAACTTTGGATGTTTTGCATGCCTTTTATTTATTTATTGGGACTAACTTATTAACTCAGTGCCAAGTGCCAGTTCCTGTTTTTTTCCATGTTTTTGACCCCTTTCAGAGGAGATTTTGAAACGGAGTCCAAACGGAAGAAAATCCTCGAAAAGATTTTTTTGGAACGGAAGAAGATTGGGGAGCTTGGAAGCCAAGGAAGGGGAGCCCCAGGGGCCCCACAAGCCCCCACCCTGCGACCAGGGGGCCGCGCCATACAGGCTTGTGGGCCCCCTGGATGTCCCCTGACCTAGGTCTTTCGCCTATATATTCCCAAAAATTCCAGAAAAAATCAGGAGATCATCGAAAGTACTTTTCCTCCGCCGCAAGCTTCTGTCTCCGCAAGATCCCATCTGGGGCACGTCCTGGTGCCCTGCCGGAGGGGGGATCCAGACACGGAGGGCTTCTCCATCAACACCATGACCTCTTCGATGATGCGTGAGTAGTTCACCATAGACCTACGAGTCCATAGCTAGTAACTAGATGGCTTCTTCTCTCTCTTGGATCTTCAATACAAAGTTCTCCATGATCTTCATGGAGATCTATCCGATGTAATCTTCTTTTGCGGTGTGTTTGTCGAGATCCGATGAATTGTGGATTTATGATCAGATTATCTATGAATCTTATTTGAGTTTCTTCTGATCTCTCTGATGCATGATTTCATATCCTTGTAATTCTCTTCGAGTTGTGGGTTTTGTCTGGCCAACTAGATCTATGATTCTTGCAATGGGAGAAGTGCTTGGTTTTGGGTTCATACCGTGCGGTGATCTCACCCAGTGACAGAAGGGGTAGCGAGGCACGCATCGTGTTGTTGCCATCAAGGGTAAAAAGATGGGGGTTTCATCATTGGTTTGAGATTATCCCTCTACATCATGTCATCTTGCTTAAAGCGTTACTCTGTTCGTCATGAACTCAATACACTAGATGCATGCTCGATAGTGGTCGATGTCTGGAGTAATAGTAGTAGATGTAGAAAGTATCGGTCTACTTGTCTCGGACGTGATGCCTATATGTATGATCATTGCCTTAGATACCGTCATGACTTTGCGCGGTTCTATCAATTGCTCGACAGTAATTTGTTCACCCACCGTAATACTTGCTATTTTGAGAGAAGCCTCTAGTGAACACTATGGCCCCCAGGGTCTACTCCACACCATATTTTCAGCCTTACACTTTTTACTTTGTTGCACTTTCCGCCTTCAGATCTCACTTTGCAAACAATCTTGAAGGGATTGACAACCCCTTTGAAGCGTTGGGTGCAAGCTTGTTTGTGTTTGCACAGGTACTGGACTTGACGAGACCCTCCTTCTGGATCGATACCTTGGTTCTCAAACTGAGGGAAATACTTACTGCTCCTCTACTGCATCACCCTTTCCTCTTCAAGGGAAAAACCAAGCCCAGCCTCTATCAACGTGTCAATTTCTGGCGCTGTTGTCTGTGGGATAGCAGAAGAATTTCTGGTGCCGTTGCCGGGGAGGAAGATCAAGTCAAGAAATCATCCAAGTAGGTGTCGCAAACTCATCTCTTGCATTTACTTTGTTTGCCAGTTGCCTCTCGTTTTCCTCTCCCCCACTTCACCTATTTTCCTTTTTTCGTTTGCCTTTTTCGTTCGCCCTTTTCTCTCGCTTGCTTTCTATTCGCTTGTGTGCCATGTGCCTTCAATATGCTTGCATCTTCGCTTGCTGAAAATCTAGTGATATGGATCCTCATCCACTTGCTAATCTCTTTAAGAGATCCAATTATGTTGATCCAATTGCTAGTGAGTTGAGTGCACTTGACTATCTTTATGGAGTTTTGCTTGAGATGCGTGAATCTGAAAATTGTGAGGAAGAAATTTATGAAGTGATTCACGAGGGCTCCTTGGATGAAAAGCATGATTGCAATGGTTTCACTATAAATTCTATTAGTGACAATCATGCTAAAAATATGCAAAACCCTAAGCTTGGGGATGCTAGTTTTGCTATGTCCACTACTTATTGCAATGACCATGAGTGGGGCGATGATTTTTCTTATGATCTTGAAAATTTGTTTAAGCCTCATGATGAATATGATATTTGCAATATAATTTAAAGTGGGTTTGGAGAAGTCATGACTTTAGTTGATGATAATCCCACTATTTTTGAAGAGCGTCAACTTTGCATGCATGTGGATCATGAAAAGAATATCCTATGTGATAGTTACATTGTTGAATTCGAATATGATCCTACATGTAATTATTATGAGAGAGGAAAATATGGTGGTAGAAACTTTCATATGACTAAATCACCTCTCGTTATGTTGAGATTGCTATTGTCTCTTTCTTCTTCCTTGCATATGGTAACTATTGGTTGTCTTGACAATCTGTTTTCCTATAAAATGCCTATACATAGGAAGTATGTTAGACTTAGATGTGATTTTCACATGCTTTATGATGCTCTCGTTGTGCTTCAATTCTTGTCTTTTGTGTGAGCATCATTGAATTATCAATGCCTAGCTAAGGGCGTTAAACAATAGCGCTTGTTGGGAGGCAACCCAATGAATTTATCTTTTTATTTCTGTTTTTTTGCGTCCACACTTTCATAATTCTGTTTTTGTGTTTCTTTTTTGTTTGAGCGAAGCAAAGCCTTTATGACTAGTCTTGGTAATGGTTGTTTGATCCTACTGGAAAAAAGACAGAAACTTTTTGCTCACGAGATGATTTTTCATTTTTATTAAGAAAGAGATTTTGAGTTGATTCTTTTTGCTGCTGATTGATATGCTTTTTTCCCAGGCGTCGTAATTTTTCAGATTTTTTGAGGTACCAGAAGTATACGAAGTATACAAATTGCTACAGGCTGGTCTATTTTTGACAGATTCTGTTTTTGTTGAGTTGGTTGCTTGTTTTGATGAAACTATGGTTAGTATCGGGGGGGGGGGGTACTAGCGATGGAAAAGTGAGAATACAGTAGCCCATCATCAATATAGATAGAATTCAAGTTTGCTACAGTACCAAAAGAAGTGGTGGTTTGTTTTCTTGTACTAATGTTATCACAAGTTTCGGTTTAAGTTTTGTGTTGTGAAGTTTTCAAGTTTTGGGTGATGTTCTCATGGACAAAGAGATAAGGAGTGGAAAGAGCTCAAGCTTGGGGATGCCTGCTGCTGGCTACGCCTATAGGGATTTCCTTGGCAAATATGAAAAGGATTCCCCTGCGGCCTTGGAGCCTTGCGTTGGTGTTCCCTTGAAGAGGAAAGGGTGATGTAGCACAACGGCGGTAAGTATTTCCCTTAGTTTGAGAACCAAGGTATCAATCTAGTAGTAGGATCGCGTCAAGTCACAAGTACCTGCACAAACACAAAGAGCTTGCACCCAACGCTATGAAGGGGTTGTCAATCCCTTATAGATTGTTTGCAAAGTGAGAACTGAAAGCAAAAAGTAAACAAGGCAAAGTAAAAGTAAAAGCTGAGATGATAATTGTGAGTAGACCCGGGGGCCGTAGTGTTCACTAGTGGCTTCTCTCATGAAAGCAAGTAGACGGTGGGTGAATGAATTACTGTCGAGCAATTGATAGAACCGCGCAAAGTCATGACGTTATCTATGGCAATGATCATACATATAGGCATCACGTCCAAAACAAGTAGACCGATACTTTCTGCATCTACTACTATTACTCCACACGTCGACCGCTATCCAGCATGCATCTAGTGTATTGAGTTCATAAGAACAGAGTAACGCCTTAAGCAAGATGACATGATGTAGATGGACAATCTCAAATCTATGATGAAAGCCCATCTTGTTACCCTTGATGGCAACAACACGATGCGTGCCTTGCTGCCCTTCTGTCACTGGGAAAGGTCACCGCACGGTATGAACCCAAAACCAAGCACTTATACCATTGCAAGAATCATAGATCTAGTTGGCCAAACAAAACCCAAGACTCGGAGAGACTTACAAGGATATCAAATCATGCATATAAGAAATCAGCAAAGACTCAAATATAATTCATAGATAATTTGATCACAAATCCACAATTCATCGGATCTTGACAAACACACCGCCAAAGAGGATTACATCGGATAGATCTCCATGAAGATCATGGAGAACTTTGTATTGAAGATCCAAAGGAGAGAAGAAGCCATCTAGCTACTAACTACGGACCCGTAGGTTTGAAGTTGACTACTCACGAGTCATTGGAGAGGCAATGATGTTGATGTAGAAGCCCTCCAGCTCCAAAGTCCCCTCCGGCAGGGCACCGGGAAGGGTCTCCAGATGAGATCTCGCGGAAACGGAAGCTTGCGGCGGCAGAAAAGTGGTTTCGTGGACGCCCTTATTTTTTCTAGGATTTTAGGGAATATATAGGCAAAAGAGCTAGGGCAGGGGAGCTCCGGGGGGGCCACAAGCTTGGTAGCCCGGGCCCCCTGGTCGCGGCTACAGGGCTTGTGGGCCCCCTGTGGGCCTCGTGCCTTGGCCCTCAAATCCCCCGGTCTTCTTCTGTTCTGGAAAAATTCATTTCGGGGATTTTATTCCGTTTGGACTCCGTTCCAAAATCAGATCTGAAAAGAGTCAAAAACACAGAAAAAACAGGAACTGGCACTTGGCACTGAATTAATAAGTTAGTCCCAAAAAAGATATAAAAGGTATATAAAACATCCAAAGTTGACAAGATAACAGCATGAAACCATCAAAAATTATAGATACGTTTGAGACATATCAATGCCCAAGGCATCCCAAGCCAAATTCAAGGACACCAAAAAGCCTAAGCTTGGGGATGCCCCGGGAAGGCATCCCCTCTTTCGTCTTGAATCCATCGGTAACATTACATGGAGCTATATGTTTATTCACCACATGATATGTGTTTTGCTTGGAGCGTCTTGTATCATAGGAGTCTTTTCTTTTTGTTGTGTCACAATCATCCTTGCTGCACACCTTTTTGAGAGAGATAGACATGCACTCATCATGATTTTGCTAGAATGCTCATAGTGCTTCACTTATATCTTTTGAGCTAGATACTTTTGCTTTAGTGCTTCACTTATATCTTTTGAGCTAGATACTTTTGCTCTTGTGCTTCACTTATATCTTTAGAGCACGGTGGTGCGTGATTTGGTAGTTGGCTTATGCTATGGAAGTAGTCCCAAATGTGCTAGGTACCCAAAGAAGATGCAAAAACCTCCATCTTCATGTGCATTGAGTAGAAAGAGAAGTTTCGATTCCTCTCAATTAGTTTTGAGACGTGGATTTGGTAATATTGAGAGTTATGTTAGTAGGGTGTTGTGAATCTAGAGATACTTGTGTTGAAGTTAGTGATTCCCGTAGCATGCACGCATGGTGAAACGCTATGTTAGGAAGTCGGAGCATAATTGATCTATTGATTGTCATCCTTTGTGTTGAGGTCGGGATCGCGCGATGGTTTACACCTACCATCCCTTCCCCTCGGAGTATGCGTTTAGCACTTTGTTTCGATTACTAATAAAAACTTTCGCAACAAGTATGTGAGTTCTTCATGACTAATGTGAGTCCATGGTATAGATGCACTTTCACCTTCCACCATTGCTAGACTCGCTAGTGCCGCGCAATTCTCGCCGGTGCACAAACCCACCAAATTCCTTCCTCAAAACAGCCACCATACCTACCTACTATGGCATTTTCATAGCCATTCCGAGATATATTGCCATGCAACTCCCACTGTTCCGTCTCATGACTTGTGCCGTCACTCTCATATTTCCATTGCATGATCGTAAGATAGCTAGCGAGATGTTTCAACGTCATACGCCATGCTAGATCGTTGCACATCCCGGTACACTGTCGGAGGCATTTCCTATGGAGTCATCATCATTGTGATCTTTGAGCTGTGAGTAAATAAAAGTGTGATGATCATCATTATTAGAGCATTGTCCCATGTGAGTAAATGAAAAAAGAGGCCAAAGAGCCCAAAAACAAAAAAAATAGAAAAGAAAAGAAAAGAGAAAAAAGAGAGGCCTAAGATCCCAAATGAAAAAAAGAAAAGAGAGAAAAAAAGAGAAGGGACAATGCTACTATCCTTTTCCACACTTCTGCTTCATGTTAGCACCATGTTCTTCATGATTGAGAGCTTCTTGCTTTGTCACTACCATAGCTTGCATATTCCTATGATGGGCTTCCTCAAAATTGCCCTAGGTATTCGTGAGCAAGCAAGTTGGATGCACACCCACTAGTTTTCCTCTTGAGCTTTCACATACTTATAACTCTAGTGCATCCTTTGTATGGCAATCCCTACTCATTCACATTGATATCTATTAACGGGCATTCCCATAGCCTATTGATATGCTGAGACAATGTGACCATCTCCTCCTTTTTGTCTCACAACCACCACCACACTCTATTCCACCTATAGTGCTATATCCATGGCTCGCGCTCATGTATTGCGTGATAGTTATAAAAAGTTTGAGAAAGTAAGAGTGCGAAAACAATTACTTGGGCAATTCCGGGGTTGTGCATGATTTACATTAGTTGTGTGAGGATGATGGAGCATAGCCACACTATATGATTTTTGTAGGGATAACTTTCTTTGGTCTTGTTATTTTGAAAGTTCATGATTAATTTGCTAGTTTGCTTGAAGTATTGCTGTTTTCATGTCAATAGCAAACTATTGTTTTGAATCTTACAGATTTGAACATTCATGTCACGTGAAAGAAGTTGCAAAGGACAACTATGCTAGGTAGCATTCCACATCAAAAATTCATTCTTTATCACTTCCCTACTCGAGGACGAGCAGGAGTTAAGCTTGGGGATGCTTGATGCGTCTCCAACGTATCTATAATTTTTGATAGTTTCATGCTATTATCATGTCAAACTTTGGATGTTTTGCATGCCTTTTATTTATTTTTTGGGACTAACTTATTAACTCAGTGCCAAGTGCCAGTTCCTATTTTTTTCCATGTTTTTGACCCCTTTCAAAGGAGATTTTGAAACGGAGTCCAAACGGAAGAAAATCCCCGAAAAGAATTTTTTTGGAACGGAAGAAGATCGGGGAGCTTGGGAGCCAAGGCAGGGGAGCCCCATGGGCCCCACAAGCCCCCACCCCGCGGCCAGGGGGTCCACGCCATCCAGGCTTGTGGGCCCCCTGGACGTCCCCTGACCTAGGTCTTTCGCCTATATATTCCCAAAAATTCCAAAAAAAATCAGGAGATAATCGAAAGTACTTTTCCGTCGCCGCAAGCTTCTGTCTCCGCAAGATCCCATCTGGGGCACGTCCTGGTGCCCTGCCAGAGGGGGACTAGGACACGGAGGGCTTCTCCATCAACATCATGACCTCTCCGATGATGCGTCAGTAGTTCACCATAGACCTACGGGTGCATAGCTAGTAACTAGATGGCTTCTTCTCTCTCTTGGATCTTCAATACAAAGTTCTCCATGATCTTCATGGAGATCTATCCGATGTAATCTTCTTTTGCGGTGTGTTTGTCGAGATCCGATGAATTGTGGATTTATGATCAGATTATCTATGGATCTTATTTGAGTTTCTTCTGATCTCTCTTATGCATGATTTCATATCCTTGTAATTCTCTTCGAGTTGTGGGTTTTGTCTGGCCAACTAGATCTATGATTCTTGCAATGGGAGAAGTGCTTGGTTTTGGGTTCATACCGTGCGGTGACCTCACCCAGTGACAGAAGGGGTAGCGAGGCACGCATCGTGTTGTTGCCATCAAGGGTAAAAAGATGGAGTTTTCATCATTGGTTTGAGATTATCCCTCTACATCATGTCATCTTGCTTAAAGCGTTACTCTGTTCGTCATGAACTCAATACACTAGATGCATGCTGGATAGCGGTCGACGTGTGGAATAATAGTAGTAGATGTAGAAAGTATCGGTCTACTTGTCTCGGACGTGATGCCTGTATGTATGATCATTGCCTTAGATATCGTCATGACTTTGCGCGGTTCTATCAATTGCTCGACAGTAATTTGTTCACCCACCGTAAACTTGCTATTTTGAGAGAAGTCTCTAGTGAACACTATGGCCCCCAGGGTCTACTCCACACCATATTTTCAGCCTTACACTTTTTACTCCGTTGCACTTTCCGCCTTCATATCTCACTTTGCAAACAATCTTGAAGGGATTGACAACCCCTTTGAAGCGTTGGGTGCAAGCTTGTTTGTGTTTGCGCATGTACTCTGGACTTGACGAGACCCTCCTTCTGGATCGATACCTTGGTTCTCAAACTGAGGGAAATACTTACTGCTCCTGTGCTGCATCACCCTTTCCTCTTCAAGGGAAAAACCAACGTAAGCCTAGCCTCTGTCAACGTGTCAATTTCTGGCACTGTTGTTTGTGGGATAGCAGAAGAATTTATGGCGCCGTTGCCGGGGAGGAAGATCAAGTCAAGAACTCATCCAAGTAGGTGTCGCAAGCTCGTCTCTTGCATTTACTTTGTTTGCCAGTTGCCTCTCGTTTTCCTCTCCCCCACTTCACGTATTTGCCTTTTCTCGTTTGCCTTTTTCGTTCGCCCTTTTCTATCGCTTGCTTTCTGTTCGCTTGTGTGCCATGTGCCTTCAATATGCTTGCATCTTCGCTTGCTGAAAATCTAGTGATATGGATCCTCATCCACTTGCTAATCTCTTTGAGAGATCCAATTATGTTGATCCAATTGCTAGTGAGTTGAGTGCACTTGACTATCTTTATGGAGTTTTGCTTGAGATGCGTGAATCTGAAAATTGTGAGGAAGAAATTTATGAAGTGATTCACGAGGGCTCCTTGGATGAAAAGCATGCTTGAAATGGTTTCACTATAAATTCTATTAGTGACAATCATGCTAAAAATATGCAAAACCCTAAGCTTGGGGATGCTAGTTTTGCTATGTCCACTACTTATTGCAATGATCATGAGTGGGGCGATGATTTTTCTTATGATCTTCGTTGCACTTTCCGCCTTCAGATCTCATTTTGCAAACAATCTTGAAGGGATTGACAACCCCTTTGAAGCATTGGGTGCAAGCTTGTTTGTGTTTGCGTAGGTACTCTGGACTTGACAAGCCCTCCTTCTGGATCGATACCTTGGTTCTCAAACTGAGGGAAATACTTACTGCTCCTTTGCTGCATCACCCTTTCCTCTTCAAGGGAAAAACCAACGCAAGCTCAGCCTGTGTCAACGTGTCAATTTCTGGCGCTGTTGTGTGTGGGATAGCAAAGTGGCAACATAGGAGACTCTCTATCATGAAGATCATGGTGCTACTTTTAAGCACAAGTGTGGTAAAGGATAGTAGCATTGTCCCTTCTCTCTTTTCTCTCATTTTTTTTATTTTTTTCTCTCTTTTTCTTTGTTGGGCTTCTTTGGCCTCTTCTTTTTTTGGGCTTCATTGGCCTCTTTTATTACTTCCTCACATGGGACCATGATCTAATAATGATGATCATCACACTTTTATTTACTTAAAAATCGATATTTTAGAACAAAATATGACTCTATATGAATGCCTCCGGCGGTGTACCGGGATGTGCAATGATATAGCGTAGCAATGACATCAAAAAATGGACAAGCCATGAAAACATCATGCTAGCTATCTTACGATCATGCAAAGCAATATGACAATGATGGTGCGTGCCATAATAAACGGAACGATGGAAGTTGCATGGCAATATATCTTGGAATGGCTATGGAAATGCCATAATAGGTAGGTATGGTGGCTGTTTTGAGGAAGGGTATATGGTGGGTGTAATGCACTGGCGAAAGTTGTGCGATACTAGAGAGGCTAGCAATGGTGGAAGGGTGAGAGTGTGTATAATCCATGGACTCAACATTAGTCATAAAGAACTCACATACTTATTGCAAAAGTCTATTAGTCATCGAAACAAGGTACTACACGCATGCTCCTAGGGGAAGGGTTGGTAGGAGTTAACCATCGCGCGATCTTGACTTCCACACAATCAATAAATAAATCATGCTCCGACTTCGTCACATAACGGTTCACCATACGTGCATGCTAAGGGAATCACAAACCTTAACACAAGTATTTCCACGAATACACAATTACTCACTAGCATGACTCTAATATCACATCTTCATGTCGCAAAACTATTGCAAGGAATCAAACATATCATATTCAGTGCTCTACAAGTTTTATGTAGGATTTTATGACTAACCATGTGAATGACCAACTCCTGTTAACTCTCTAAATAGGTATAAGTGAAGCATGAGAGTTTAATTCTTTCTACAAAATATATGCCCCGCTCTAACAAATATAAGTGAAGCAAAAGAGCATTCTACAAATGGCGGTTTTCTATGTGTAGGGAAACAGGCAATCCAAACTTCAAATGATATAAGTGAAGCACATGAAGCATTCTATAAAGCCACCAAGGACTATCTCATACCAGCATGGTGCATAAAAGAAAAAGTAAAAATAAACACAAAAGACGCTCCAAGCATTTGCACATATCATGTGACGAATAAAAATATAGCTCTGAGTAAAATTACCGATAGATTGTAGAGAAAGAGGGGATGCCTTCCGGGGCATCCCCAAGCTTAGACGCTTGAGTCTTCCTTGAATATTACCTTGGGGTGCCTCGGGCATCCCCAAGCTTAGGCTCTTGCCTCTCCTTATTCCTTCATCCATCGTGGTCTCACCCAAAACTTGAAAACTTCAATCACACAAAACTCAACAAAACCTTCGTGAGATCTGTTAGTATAATAAAGTAAATCACCACTTTAAGTACTGTTGTGAACTCATTCCAAATTAATATTAGCATTATATCTACTGTAATCCAACTTCACCATGGTTCATACCCCCCGATACTACCCATAGATTCATCAAAATAAGAGAACAATGCATAGAAAACAGAATCTGTCAAAAACAGAACGCTCTGTAGTAATCTGAACATTTACCATACTTATGATACTCCAAAAATTCTTAAACAATTATGATAATTAAGGAAATTTGTATATCAATCAGCAGCAAAAATAATCAACTCAATAGCACTCTCTTTATAGAAATAAGAAATGATTTCGTGAGTGCAAAGTTTCTGCCTTTTTTAGCATGATCAAACAACTATCACCCAAACTAATCATAAAGGCTTTACTTGGCACATTATTTTTATAATACAATGGAATTGTACAAGGGGATAATTATTTTTGCGAGAAACTTCCATGAAAAATTCTACATTGTTTCCATGAGCATGAACACAAGTGTTCAAGGTCGACCCTCACTTCCGCAGTGCATCACCTTTCAATCGCTTCTCTTTTTGAAAAAGATTTAAGTTCCCCTTTATATTTTTTTTTTGTTTTTAAACTAAATAAAATCACTCAACAGAAATAAATGACTCTCTAAAACTCCCGAGTTGTCTCCCAGGCAGCGCTTTCTTTAAAGCCATTAAGCTAGGCATAAAGTGCTCAAGTAATGGATCCACCCGGATCCGAAGGTATATCAAAGCCAATATTAACTAACAATGATTGTAATTTAGTAGTGAGCACAAGCTAACATATATCATGCAATGACGAAGTCTAACTCTTTTCCTATGCATTGGCATGTCATAAAAGAACAATTCATGCACAACAAGTAAAGGCCAATACATAGCATAAGTAGTTTCTTGCAATTTTATCGTATTGGAAACATAGAGAGGTGGAGATATAGTTCCTCTCTCATAATAATTGCAAGTAGGAGCAGCAAGCACATGCATATTATATTCATCAAAATCATCATGTGTAATAGTAGAAGGCAACCCATCTATGTAATCCCTAATAAGAGCAAACTTCTTCGATATAGTGTAGTTGGGAGAGTTCAAAAAGATAATAGGACTATCATAAGTGGGTGCGATAGCGACAATTTCATGTTTAACATAAGGAACTATAGCAAGTTCATCTTCATAAGCATCATTCATATTGGCATCATGGCCACAAGCATAGCAAGCATCAAGTTCATCAAAAAGGGATATTTCAAACGAATCCAAGGGATCATAGCAATCAACATAGCATTCATCCTTCAGTAAGAACGAAGGGAAATTAAACAATGTATGAGTTGAAGAGTTACTCTGATTCGAAGGTGGGCACGGGTAGCTAGTCCGCTCTTCCTCCTTTCGTTCTTCGCTCTCCTCGTCATCTTTTTCATCTAATGAGCTCACAGTTTCAACATTTTCTTCTTCTATAGTTTCCTGCAAAATATTAATCTCTTCTTGGGCAGCATAGAATTTCTCCATAAATTGGTAAATATGGGCATTATATTCATAATTAGTATAACAATAACGAAGCATAACCAAATTTTCAGATCGGTAAGCATCATCATCATTATCATCACACCTTTTAAACAGAGCTTCAATTTCATAAGCACCCATAAAAGCAACAAACTCTTCTATTTGTTCCACATCATAGTAATCATATATACCATTAGCATAAGAAGCCAAGGTTTCATTAGCATTAAATTTACAAGAAAAGGGAAGGTGTTGAGCCTTCATCCTAGAGCAACAAGTAATATCATATCTCGAGCATAGCTCCCAAGCATACTATTTCAACACATGAATTTGATCCCATAATAGTTTCCCTATTTGAGTCAAGAGATAATCCCTAAATTATTCACGTTGATCCAACGTGTATCCCATTATATAATTTAATGGGGTTTCTCGGGATTATTAAAGAAGTGCATAATATTTTCCACATAACGAGCATCGAGGGTTTTAGGAGGTTCCCCATCTCCATGAGTAGCAAGTACACCTAATTTTTTTGGTATTTCTGGTTCCATATCCATAACTAAAGATAGAGAACAACTTAGAACAGCAAATAAATCTACTTAGTGATAAAGCAAACAAGCACACACGAGAATATTCACCCCACGCTATTGCTTCCCTGGCAACGGCGCTAGAAAAAGGTCTTGATAACCCACAAGTATAGGGGATCAATTGTAGCCTTTCTCGATAAGTAAGAGTGTCGAAACCAACGAGGAGCCAAAGGTAGGACAAATATTCCCTCAAGTTCTATCGACCACCGATACAACTCTACTCACACTTTACGTTCGCTTTACCTAGAACAAGTATGAAACTAGAAGTACTTTGTAGGCGTGAAAGGATAGGTTTGAAAGAAAAGAAAGAACACGTAAATAGAAACTAGGGGCTGGTTAGATAAATAAACAATTACGTTAGTTTAATGAGTGTGGAAAAGTGGTGGTAGGAGTTGTGGAATTGTCCCTAAGCAATTAACTACGTTACTAGACCGATAGCCAGTTTTATGTGGGAGCGGCCACTGCTAGCATGGCATCCCTTACTTGGAATTCTATGCACTTATGATTGGAACTATTAGCAAGCATCCGCAACTACTAACGTTCATTAAGGTAAAACCCAACCATAGCAATAAGATATATTGATCCCCTTCAATCCCGTATGCATCAATTTCTAGGCTAGGTTGAAGCTTCTGTCACCCTTGCCTTCCAATACAGAGTCCTATTAACATACTACTAACCCTATGGTGTGATCCACGCGCACGCTCATATGATGGGCACCAAAGGACAGCAACATAACCACGAGCAAATTAAACCAATCATAGCAATTCATCAATCATTGATAGGACAACGAAAATCTACTTAGACATCATAGGATGGCAACACATCATTGGATAATAATATGAAGCATAAAGAACCATGTTCAAGTAGAGGGTACATCGGGTTGCGGGAGAGTGGACCGCTGAATATAGATGGGGGAAGGTGATGGAGGTGTTGGTGAAGATGACGGAGGTGTTGGTGTAGATCGCCGTCACACGATGATGTCCCGGACGGCGTTCCGGCGCCGCCGGGATAGAGGGGGAGAGAGTCCCCTTCTTCTTCTTCTTCTTCTTCCTTGACCTCCTCCCTAAATGGGAGAAGGGTTTCCCCTCTGGTCCATGGTCTCCAAGGTGGCAGAGGGGCGAGAGCCCCTCCAAGATTGGATCTCTCTCTCTGTGTCCTTCTGTTTCTGCGCTCCCAGATTTTGCCTTTCACCGTTTCTTAAATTCCCGGAGATCCGTAACTCCGATTGGGCTGAAATTTTAACACGATTTTCTTCCAGATATTATCTTTCTTGGGGCAAAAGAAGGGCCCCAAGCGCCTTAGGGACTGGTCACAAGCCTGCTAGGCGCGGCCCCACCCCCAGGTCGCGGCTAGGGGGCTTGTGATCCCCTCGGGCATTGTTTTGTGTTGATTATTCATCCGAAAAATCATAAATATTCCAAAAAAATCCCCGTAGGTTTTTTATTGCGTTTGGACTTCGTTTGGTATGGATAATCTGCGAGACAAAAAACATGCAACAAACAGGAACTGACACTGGGCACTGGATCAATATGTTAGTCCCAAAAATAGTATAAAAAGTTGCCAAAAGCATATGAAAGTTGTATAATATTGGTATGAAACAATCAAAAATTATAGATACGATAGAGACGTATCACCTATAAGGTTGTTTCAGAGTACCATCCAGATTCAACTCTCTCCCATTCTGATCTCTCAAAACTACAGTGCCCACTACTCCAGTAATAGCTTTTCAGACATAGTAACAGATTGTGGAGTATTGGCAATTAAGTGCTTTGGACACCCCGGAGCTACTTGAGGAAAAAACAGGGTTTTCTTTCTGCAAAACATCACCTTGAACCGAGGCATTATCACCCTCATCTACTCTTCCCGGATCTAGGTCCAGTAGCAACCTTCTAGAGTTCTCCTGATTTTTATCAAAATTCTTCTGCATAGTAATGAAGTTCTCGTTTACCGTAGCTTGGAACTGATGAAACTCCTTACGATCTTATTCTCTTTCCTGCCTCAAAGTCTTCAGATCCATCTCAAGAGACTCCATCTGCAGATCTATTGTTGTTGTTGATTCTGCCGCTCGTGTCATGATGTGCACCACCCGGCTGCTCTGTAGGGAGGGAAGGGAGGGAGTTTTCAATTGCTCAATCAATTGCCGCCGCCAACACCGCTACCAGCTACCGCCTCCACTGGCACACGGTGAGATCCTCGACCATGGGGTTAAACCACCAAAGCAATAAGCTTCAGCAACCAGGTAGAAGGCCCGGCTGCACCCTAATTTCGCCACTCCGGTCGCCTCCTACACATCGCCGCCGATCTGAGATCTGGAGATAATTTCTCTGCCTCAACCAACTTCTTCTCCTACCCGTCCTTGCCAAAGAAAGACTGGGCCTCTAATACCAATTGTCAAGAACTAACTACTCTGACAGCCTTAAGTGGACGCTAGAACACTGAAGAACACGCGGAATTTAGAGAATTTGAGCTAGGGATTTCATTGCATAGAAGGGAAAGTAGTTTAGCTCGCCATCGACGGCTAGGGTTCACACCCAATACATAATAATCATGAACCAAAAGAGAAGAAAAACATGGCTTTATAGCCAGCGCGGCGACAGACGCGCGAAACTAAACGACGAGGGCATTGTCAGAACTTAACAGTAGCTTCAGCTGCTCCTAGCCGTTAGATGCGAGATCCTACGCTGTGGTTGCATCCGACACACCGCAATAGTACACGTCACCTCTACCTTCAGTTCAGCAGCCTGACAGCATTGCCGCCCATGGCCGTGGAGTCGAGTGCGCCGCCAAAATGTGCGGTTGGCTCTGAACCCTGCCTGAAGCTGCAACAGGGAAGCAACCACGGGTCGGGCGGCGGCCACTCTGGGCTCGCTATCCCCGCTACTTAACCCTGTGTGCCAAACTTTTGTTACTGAGCGACACTGTCAGGCCCCGCTAGTAATTTAGCCCGAACAAGGGAGATCTAAGATCTAAATCGAGAGAAGTATCTATGGTTTCGGCTAAGGAACGAGAGCCATATTATCTACTCCCTCTATACCATAATATATGACGTTTTAGCAGTTCATTTAAGCTGCTAAAACTCATATATTATGATACAAGGGAAGTATTAAGCATCTATAAAGTATATTCGCTAGTCCAAGGCAAGATAACAAAATGATCGATAATTTTTTCCAGCCACAATCCGACTAGTTATAAGCATAGCTCAATGATAGCTGTAACAGTACATGAAACGCTACGGTACGCTAAGGTGAGATTAGATGGTGGCGATGCCTCATAGATGAAGGAGCCACCTCAACCATTGGATTACTGAAGTGTTATTTGTGAGAACGGCTAGAGCGACGAATACAGAATATTGAATGTCCGTCAATCTTGACATTGCCCCCTTCTAAGAAACCGACAAAACCTCGTGGCGTTCTTGATCTGTCCTTCACGCTTGGGTTGTTTTTTTGAAAAACTCTGGGAAGGTATACTTGATGAAACCTGCATCTTCCCATGTGGCCTCCTCCGGAGAGAGATTCACCCATTTACCTTGCCATTGCACCATTGGTATATTGTTCCTTGGTACTTGCCTTACTTGCAAAACTACCTGTTGGGCCAGTCTTTATAGTCCCATCAGTGTTGACCATTGGCAGGTTAGGATTAGGTATGGATTTCTGCCCAATATGTTTCTTTAGCTGGGTGACATGAAACACAAGGTCTATATTCACATGTGAAGGTAATTGGAGTTTATAAGCATACTTGCCCACTTTCCGAATCACTGAAAATGGGCCATAGTACTTGTGTTGTAATTTTAGAGCTCCTCTGAAACCAAAGGTTGCTAGTCTGTATGGTGCCATTTTGAGATAGACCATGTCCCCAATTTCAAAAATTATTTCCACTCTTCTTAAATGAGCATAGCGCTTCATTCTGTTTTGAGCTTTGTGCAGATTTTCTTTCAGTTCCTCCAGCATCTGTTGTTTGGCCAACAAGAAATCGTGTGCTTCTTCATCTTCAGGACCAGGTACAACCAGTTCTGAAATTAATGGAGGGGCAAAACCATACAAGGCTTGAAATGGTGACATTTTTATAACAATTTCATACGTGGTGTTGTACCAGTATTCAGCTAGAGATATCGAGGAGCTCCATTTGGTTGGATGTGAGTGATTCATGCATGTGAGATATGATTCCACACATTGATTCACTCTCTCAGTTTAACCATCAGCCTAAGGATGATAGGCAGTACTATATCTAAGATCACTTTTCTAAGCAGAGAAAACATCTTTCCACAATTTGTTGGTAAATATTATGTCTTTGTCTGAGATAATGAGTTGTGGAGGTCCATGTAGTATGAGAATGTTATCCACAAAGGCTTGATCTACAGTTAATACTCTGTAAGGGTGGGATAGGGGAATAAAATGTGCATACTTGGTAAATCTGTCTACCACCACTAATATCACTTCCTTTTCTTATGGCTTGGGCAATCCTTAAATAAAATCCATGGAAATATGCTGTCAGGCCATGTCGGCTATAGGGAGAGGATCCAACAACCCAGGTTGCATACAATTTTCATATTTAGCTCTTTGACATATGGGGCAGGCTGCAATAAAATTTTCCACTTCATTTTTCATACCAGTCCAGTAAAAGATGCTCTTAACTCTTTGATATGTAGCTCTCATGCCTGAATGACCACCTATAGGAGAGTTGTGCAAAGCTTCTAGTAACCTAGTTTTCAATTCTTTGACATTGCCCACTAAGATTCTACCTCTGTATATGATAATACATGACATCAATTGGTGATCCTCAATAGTATGTGAAGGATGTAGCACCAATTTTTCCAACATTTATTTTGATACAGGATCATGCTGGTAGTTGTCCACTATTTCTTGTGCCCACACAGTCGTGAGAGTATATAATGCCATGAAGGATGGTATTACTCTAGAAGCATCAACCACTTTGTTCATCACTCCTTTCTTGTATTGGATCTTGAAATTTAAATTCCAACAATTTCATCATTAACTTATATTGGACCCCTTCAGTAATCTTTTGATCTGCAATGAACTTTAAAGACTGCTGGTTAGTTTTGATCACTAGTTCTCTTCCCAACAAGTAATGTCTCCATATTTTAATTGCTTCCAAAATTGCCAATGCTTCTTCTTCACAGGTGGACATAGCATCATTTCTTGGGAACATGGCTGAGCTATAAAAAGCTACTCCCTCCGTCCCAAAATAAGTGTCTCAAGCTTAGTACAACTTTGTACTAGAGCTAATACAAAGTTGAGACACTTATTTTAGGACGGAGGGAGTATTAGTTTGCCTTGTTGCATTAACACTGCTCCAATGCGTTTGCCTGATGCATCAATTTACAAAATGAATGGCTATGAAAAATCAGGAAGAGCTAGTAAAAAAATTGTCCTTTCTTCAAAAGATCATCCAAGGGTCTACATACCAGATCATAATTTTTAATAAATCGTCTGTACTACCCTGCTAAGCCCAAAAAACTTCTCAACTTTGTGACATTATCTCGAATAGGCCATTCAACTCTATCTTGGAAAGTTTTGCACATAAGTGGTTATCCCTGAGTTTTTGTAGGACAGTTTGTATGTGTTCCAAATGCTCTTTAAGTGTTTTACTGTAAATGAGTATATCATCAAAGAAAACCAATACAAATTTCCTCAAATAAGGGCCCAAGATGTTGTTCATAACTGCGTGAAAAGTGTCTCGTGCATTGGAAAGGCCAAATGGCATGACCGAATAGTCAAAGTGGCCTAAACATGTTCTGAAAGCTATTTTAGGGTCATCCTCATGGTGCATCCTCATCTGATGATAGCCTGCTCTCAAGTCCAATTTGGGAAAGTATTTTGCTCCATGTAATTAATCTAACAGATCCTCCATGACAGGTATAGGGAATTTGTTTTTTGTTGTGGCAGCATTTAGTTTTGTGAAATCGGTACACAACCTCATCGAGCCATCTTTCTTTGTAACTAACAGAACAGGGGATGCATAAGGACTCTAGATGTGTCTAATAAAATGAGCAGCTAGCAATTTCTTGAATTGCTCTTCCATTTATTGCTTTTGATGCTGAGGAACTCTGTAGGGTCTGGAATGGGGCGGCTCAATCCCGCGTATGAGAGGAATTGTGTGATCAAACTCCCTATGAGGAGGGAGAGATGCAGGATCTTCAAACAAATCATCATAATCCATGAGCAATTTTTGTAGTTGGAGAGGAGTTTGAAAACCCTTAGGTGCTTACGAAACTAGATTTTGTATTTGCAACAAAAATCCTTCTCCTCCTTTCTCCAAAATTTTACTAGTTGTTTTTGCTGGCACTTCCTTGAGTGTCTCATCATTGTTATATATAGCAGTGGATATAGTTTGCTTTCCTTGGATAGTGAAACTGAAAGTGTTTTCTGGTATGTTAAAAGCAACAGGAATGACAAGTGCAAACCAATCATATCCTGAAATCATATCATGACTTGGCACTGGAAGTACCCTAAAATCAGGATAGAACTTGAGCTTAGCTAATTGAAATTCACACTTGGGAGCTACAACAATAGACATGAGTTTGCCACCTCCAGCAATAGAAATAGCTCTTGGTTCAAGTGGGAGTAAATCACAGCTACATTTGACAGCAAAATCCTGGCTTAGGAAAGAAGTGGTACTACCATAATCCAATAAAGCTACTGCTCTCTTTCCGCTGATGTGCACAATGACTATTCGTGTTGTAGTTGCTAACTCATGCCCAATTGCACGAGTAGAAACAAACATCACATGTTCATACTCTTCATTGATTTCCTCTTGTTCCTATGGTATGACCTCCTCAGCAGTATCCTCGTGATCTATGTTCTCATGTTGCATTAAATGGACACTCGGAACTAATTTAAACTTGTGACCATGTACCCATTTATCACCACATCTCCAACACTCGCCACATTTCCTGAAATTTTGGTTGTTGAGAAAAGTTGTATCAGGTGGTTTTGCTGGTGCTTGATGTGTTGGAAATATGCCCTAGAGGCAATAATAAATTGGTTATTATTATATCTCCTTGTTCATGATAATTGTCCATTGTTCATGCTATAATTGTATTAACCGAAAACCGAAATACATGTGTGATTACATAGACCACAACATGTCCCTAGCGAGCCTCTAGTTGGCTAGCTTGTTGATCAATAGATGGTCATGATTTCCTGGCGATGGACATTGGATGTCGTTGATAACGGGATCACATCATTAGGAGAATGATGTGATGGACAAGACCCAATCCTAAGTGTAGCACAAGATCGTGTAGTTCGTATGCTAGAGCTTTTATAATGTCAAGTATCATTTCCTTAGACCATGAGATTGTGCAACTCTCGGATACCGTAGGAATGCTTTGGGTGTATCAAACATCACAACGTAACTAGGTGGTTATAAAGGTGCACTACATGTATCTCCGAAAGTGTCTGTTGGGTTGGTACGAATCGAGACTGGGATTTGTCACTCCTATTGGGGAACGTTGCATGGGAAACAAAAAAATTCTACGCACACGAAGACCTATCATGGTGATGTCCATCTACGAGTGGAGATTTCGATCTATGTACCCTTGTAGATCGCACAACAGGAAGCGTTAAGAAATGAGGTTGATGTAGTGGAACACCTTCACGTCCCTCGAACCGTCCCGCGATCCGTCCCACGATCCGTTCTGATCTAGTGCCGAACGGACGACACCTCCGCGTTCAGCACACGTACAGCTCGACAATGATCCCGACCTTCTTGATCCAGCAAGCAAGACTGAGAAGTATATGAGTTCTCCGGTAGCGTGACGACTCTCCGGTGGTGGTGGTGATCTACTCCTGCAGGGCTCCGCCCGAGCTCCGCAGAAATCCGATCTAGAGGTGGAACTGTGTAGTTTAGGCTAGAGTTGCACGTGACAAAGTTGTGTCTCAAAAAGCCCTAAAACTCCACTATATAAAGGAGGGAGGGGGAGGGGCTAGCCTTGAGGCACAAGGACTCAAGGGTGCGCCGACGCTAGGGAGGAGTACTCCTCCTCCAATTCGGTTTGGGAAGGAGGAGTCCTCCTCTTCCTTCCCACCTCCCTCTTTCCCTTTTCTTTTTCTTTTTTTTGGTATTTTCTTATGTGGTGCCATGGGCTCCTTGGGCTGACTCCACCAACCCACTAAGGACTTGTGGCGCCACCCTAGGACCTTGGGCTCATTCCCAGGTGGGTGGGCCCCTCCCGATGAACTCCCGGAACCCATTCGTCACTCCTCGTACACTGCCGGAATTGCCCGAAACCTTCCGGTGACCAAATGAAACCATCCTATATATCAATATTCGTTTCCGGACCATTCTGGAAACCCTCGTGACGTCTGTGATCTCATCCGGGACTCCGAACAACATTCAGTAACCACACATATAACTCAACTATACTAAAACATCATCGAACCTTAAGTGTGCAGACCCTGCGGGTTCGAGAACTATGTAGACATGCCCTGAGGCACTCATCGATCAATATCCAATAGCCGGACCTCGATGCCCATATTGGATCCTACATCTTCTTTGAAGACCTTATCGGTTGAACCTCAGTGTCAAGGATTCATATAATCTCGTATGTCATTCCCTTTGTCCTTCGGTATGTTACTTGCCCGAGATTTGATCGTTGGTATCCGCATGCCTATTTCAATCTCGTTATCGGCAAGTCTATTTACTCGTTCTGTAATACAAGATTCCATGATTTACACTTATTCACGTTGCTTGCAAGGCTTTCATGTGATGTTGTATTACCGAGTGGGCCCCGAGATACTTCTCCGTCACACGGAGTGACAAATCCCAGTCTTGATCCATACTAACTCAACGGACACCTTCGGAGATACCTATAGAACACCTTTATAGTCACCCAGTTACGTTGTGATGTTTGATGCACACAAGGTATTCCTCCGGTGCGAGTGAGTTATATGATCTCATGGTCATAGGAAAAAAATACTTGACACGCAGAAAACAATAGCAATAAAACGACACGATCAATATGCTACGTTCATAGTTTGGGTCTAGTCCATCACATGATTCTCCTAATGATGTGATCCAGTTATGAAGTGACAACACTTGCATATAGTCAGAAAACCTTGACTATCATTGATCAACTGGCTAGCCAACTAGAGGCTTGCTAGGGACATTGTTTTGTCTATGTATCCACACATGTATCTATGTTTTCATTCAATACAATTATAGCATGGATAATAAACGATTATATTTAAACAGGAAATATAATAATAACTATTTATCATTGCCTCTAGGGCATATTTCCAACAGTCTCCCACTTGCACTAGAGTCAATAATCTAGTCCTCACATCGCCATGCAATTTACATTGTAATAAATCTAACACCCATACAGTTCTGGTGTTGATCATGTTTTGCCCGTGGAAGAGGTTTAGTCAGTGGGTCTGCTACATTCAGATCCGTGTGCACTTTGCAAATATTCACGTCCTCTCCTTCGACGTAGTCGCGGATGAGGTTGAAGCGTCGTTTGATGTGTCCGGTCTTCTTGTGAAACCTTGGTTCCTTTGCTAAGGCAATGGCACCAGTGTTGTCACAGAATAGAGTTATTGGATTTAGTGCGCTCGGCACAACTCCAAGATCCGTCATGAACTGCTTCATCCAGACACCCTCCTTTGCTGCCTCCGAGGCAGCCATGTACTCTGCTTCACATGTAGAATCTGCTACGACGCTTTGCTTGGAACTGCACCAGCTTACCGCACCCCCATTAAGAATAAATATGTATCCTGTTTGCGAATTAGAGTCATCCGGATCGGTGTCAAAGCTTGCATCGACGTAACCTCTTACGACGAGCTCTTCGTCACCTCCATAAACGAGAAACATTTCCTTAGTCCTTTTCACGTACTTTAGAATATTCTTGACCGCTGTCCAGTGATCACTCCTGGATTACTCTGAAACCTGCCTGCCATACTTATGGCCAAGCTGACGTCTGGTCTAGTGCACAATATTGCATACATGATAGAACCTATGGCTGAAGCATAGGGGACGGAACTCATTTGTTCTTTATCTTCCGCAGTTGTTGGGCACTGAGTCTTACTCAATTTTATACCTTGTAACACTGGCAAGAACCCTTTCTTGAACTGATCCATTTTGAACTTCTTCAAAACTTTATTAAGGTATGTGCTTTGTGAAAGTCCTATCAGGCGTCTTGATCTATCCCTATAGATCTTAATGCCGAGAATGTAAGCAGCTTCTCCTAGGTCCTTCATAGAGAAACTTTTATTCAAGTAATCCTTTATGCTCTCCAAAAACTCCATCTTGTTTCCAATCAGCAATATGTCATCCACATATAATATTAGAAACGCCACAGAGCTCCCACTCACTTTCTTGTAAATACAAGATTCTCCAACCACTTGTATAAACCCAAATGCTTTGATCACCTCATCAAAGTGTTTATTCCAACTCCGAGATGCTTGCACCAGTCCATAAATGGATCGCTGGAGCTTGCACACTTTGTTAGCATTATTTGGATCGACAAAACATTCGGGTTGCATCATATAAAACTCTTCCTTAAGAAAACCATTAAGGAACGCCGTTTTGACATCCATCTGCGAGATTTCATAATCGAAAAATGCAGCTATTGCTAACATGATTCGAACGGACTTAAGCATCGCTACCGGTGAGAACGTCTCATCGTAGTCAACTCCTTGAACTTGTGAAAAAACCTTTGCCACAAGTCGAGCTTTATAAACAGTCACATTATCGTCTACGTCCGTCTTCTTCTTAAAGATCCATTTGTTCTGAATAGCCTTGCGCCCTTCAGGTAGTACTTCCAAAGTCCGCACTTTGTTCTCGTACATGGATCCTATCTCGGACATCATGGCCTCCAGCCATTTGTTGGAATCCAGGCCCACCATTGCTTCTTCATAATTCGCGGGTTCATTGTTGTCTAACAACATAATTGATAAGACAGTATTACCGTACCATTGAGGAGCAGTACGTGATCTTGTCGACCTGCGAGGTCCGATAGGAACTTGATCCAAAGTTTCATGATCTTCATCATCAACTTCCTCCTCAACTGGCGTCGCAACGACAGGGGTTTCCCCTTGCCCTGTGCCACCATCCAGAGGGATTAGAGGTTCGACAACCTCATCAAGTTCTATCTTCCTCCCACTCAATTCTTTCGAGAGAAACTCCTTCTCAAGAAAAGCTTCGTTTTTAGCAACAAACAGTTTGCCCTCGGATTTGAGATAGAAGGTGTACCCAACTATCTCCTTTGGGTAACCCAAGAAGACGCACTTTTCCGCTTTGGGTTCCAGCTTTTCAGGCTGAAGCTTTTTGACATAAGCATCACATCCCCAGACTTTAAGAAACGACAACTTTGGTCTTTTGCCATACCACAGTTCGTATGGTGTCGTCTCAACGGATTTTGATGGTGCCCTATTTAAAGTGAATGCAGCTGTCTCTAATACATAACCCCAAAACGATAACGGCAAATCGGTAAGAGACATCATAGATCGCACCATCTCTAACAAAGTACGATTATGACGTTCGGACACACCATTACGCTGTGGTGTTCCACGCGGTGTCAACTGTGAAACAATTCCACATTGTCTTAAGTGAGCACCAAACTCAAAACTCAGATAATCACCCCCACGATCAGACCGTAGGAACTTGATCTTCCTGTTACGATGATTTTCAACTTCACTCTGAAATTGCTTGAACTTCTCAAACATTTCAGACTTGTGCTTCATCAATTAGACATTACCATGTCTACTCAAATCGTCAGTGAAGGTGAGAAAATAATGATATCCGCCGCGCGCCTCCACACTCATCGGACCGCACACATCGGTATGTATGATTTCCAACAAGTCACTTGCACGCTCCATTGTTCCGGAGAACGGAGTCTTAGTCATCTTGTCCATGAGGCATGGTTCGCACGTGTCAAGTGAATGAAAGTCAAGTGACTCCAAAAGTCCATCGGAATGGAGTTTCTTCATGCGCTTTACACCAATATGACCTAAGCGGCAGTCTTATAAAAACATGGCGCTATCATTGTTAACTCTAACTCTTTTGGTCTCAATGTTATGTATATGTGCATCATCGCTATCAAGATTCAGTATGAACAATCCTCTCACATTGGGTGCATGACCATAAAAGATATTACTCATAGAAATAGAACAACCATTATTCTCTGACTTAAACGGGTAACCGTCTCGCAATAAACAAGATCCAGATATAATAATCATGCTTATTGCATGCACTAAATAACAATTATTTAAGTTCATAACTAATCCTGATGGTAACTAAAGTGAAATTGTGTCGACGGCGATTGCATCAACCTTGGAACCATTTCCCACGCGCATTGTCACTTCATCTTTCACCAGCCTTTGTTTATTCGGCAGTTCCTGATTCGAGTTGCAAATATGAGCAACAGAACCGGTATCGAATACCCACGCACTACTACGAGAGTTGGTTAAGTACACATCAATAACATGTATATCGAATATACCTGATTTTTCCTTGGCCGCGTTCTTATCAGCCAGATACTTGGGGCAGTTGCGCTTCCAGTGACCCAGTCCCTTACAATAATAACACTCTGTTTCAGGCTTAGGTCCAGCCCTGGGTTTCTTCGTCAGATTGGCAACAGGTTTGCCGCTCTTCTTGGAGTTACCCTTCTTGCATTTGCCGTTTCTCTTGAAACTAGTGGTCTTATTGACCATCAACACTTGATGCTCTTTCCGGAGTTCTGACTTTGCGATTTTCAGCATCGCGAATAACTCGCCGGGTGACTTGTTCATCCCTTGCATGCTATAGTTGAACACAAAGCCCTTGTAGCTTGGTGGCAGTGATTGAAGAATTCTGTCAGTGATAGCCTCTAGCGGGAGTTCAATCCCCAGCTCAGCTAGACGGTTTGAGTACCCAGACATTTTAAGCACATGTTCACTGACAGACGAATTCTCCTCCATCTTGCAATCATATAATTTATTGGAGGTCTCATACCTCTCGATTCGGGCATTCTTCTGAAAGATAAACTTCAACTCATGGAACATCTCATATGCTCCATGACGCTCAAAGCGACGTTGAAGTCCCGGCTCTAAGTCATACAAGACTGCACATTGAACTACTGAGTAGTCCTCCTTACATGTTAACCAAGCGTTCTTAACATATTGGTCAGCCGTAGCGGGTGGTTCATCTCCTAGCGCAGCATTAAGGACATAATCCTTCTTCCCAACTTGCAGGAGCAACTTAAGATTACGAGCCCAGTCTACAAAGTTGCTTCCATCATCTTTCAACTTAGCTTTCTCTAGGAACGTATTAAAATTTAGGGTGACTGTCGCATGGGCCATTGATATACAACACAAATATTTCAAAGTGGACTTAGACTATGTTCAAGATAATTAGAGTTTAACTAATCAAATTACTTGCTAAACTCCCACTCAAAAAGTACATCTCTCTCGTCATTTGAGTGGTACATGATCCAAATTCACTAACTCAAGTCCGATCATCACGTGAGTTGAGAATAGTTTCAGTGGTAAGCATCTCTATGCTAATCATATCAACTATACAATTCATGCTCGACCTTTCGGTCTCATGTGTTCCGAGGCCATGTCTGCACATGCTAGGCTCGTCAAGCTTAACCCGAGTGTTCCGCGCATGCAACTGTTTTGCACCCGTTGTATGTGAGCGTTGAGTCTATCACACCCGATCATCACGTGGTGTCTCGAAACGACGAACTATAGCAACGGTGCACGGTCGGGGAGAACAATTTTGTCTTGAAATTTTAGTGAGAGATCACCTTATAATGCTACCATTGTTCTAAGCAAAATAAGGTGCATAAAAGGATTAACATCACATGCAATTCATAAGTGACATGATATGGCCATCATCTTGTGCTTCTTGATCTTCATCAGCAAAGCACCGGCATGATCTTCTTGTCACCGGCACCACACCATGATCTCCATCAACGTGCCACCATCGAGGTTGTCGTGCTATCTATGCTATTACTACTAAAGCTATGACCTAGCAATATAGTAAACGCATCTGCAAACACAAACGCTAGTTTAAAGACAACACTATGGCTCCTGCCGGTTGTCATAGCATCGACGTGCAAGCCGATATTAACTATTACAACATGATCATCTCATACATCCAATATATCACATCACGTCATTGGCCATATCATATCACAAGCATACCCTGCAAAAACAAGTTAGACGTCCTCTAATTTGTTGTTGCATGTTTTACGTGGCTGCTATGGGTATCTAGTATGATCGCATCTTACTTACGCAAAAACCACAACGGAGATGTGCAAATTGCTATTTAACCTCTTCAAGGACCGCCTCGGTCAAAACCAATTCAACTAAAGTTGGACAAACCGACACCCGCCAGTCATCTTTATGTAACGAGGTTGCATGTCAATCGATGAAACCAGTCTCTCATAAGCGTACGAGTTATGTCGGTCCGGGCCGCTTCAATCCAACAATACCGCTGAATCGAGAAAAGACTAAGGAGGGCAGAAAATCGAACATCACCGTCCACAAAACCTTTTGTGTTCTACTCGAGATAACATGTACGCATGAACCTTGCTCATGATGCCACTGTTGGGGAACGTTGCATGGGAAACAAAAAATTTCCTACGCGCACAAAGACCTATCATGGTGATGTCCATCTACGAGTGGAGATTTGGATCTACGTATCCTTGTAGATCGCACAGCAGGAAGCGTTAAGAAACACGGTTGATGTAGTGGAACGTCTTCACGTCCCTCGAACCGTCCCGCGAACCGACCCGCGATCCGTTCCGATCTAGTGCCGAACGGACGTCACTTCCGCGTTCAGCACACGTACAGCTCAACGATGATCTCGGCCTTCTTGATCCAGCAAGCAATACTGAGAAGTAGATGACTTCTCCGGCTGCGTGACGGCGCTCCGGTGGTGGTGATGATCTACTCCTGCACGGCTCCGCCCGAGCTCCGCAGAAATCAGATCTAGTGGTGGAACTGTGTAGTTTAGGCTAGAGTTGCACCTGGGAAAGTTGTGTCTCAAAAAGCCCTAAAACTCCACTATATATAGGAGGGAGGGGGAGGGGCTAGCCTTGAGGCACAAGGGATCAAGGGTGCGCTGGCGCTAGGAAAGAGGAGGACTCCTCCTCCAATTCGGTTTGGGAAGGAGGAGTCCTCCTCTTCCTTCCCACCTCCCTCTTTCCCTTTTCTTTTTCTTTTCTTTTTGGTATTTTCTTATGTGGTGCCATGGGATCCTTGGGCTGACTCCACCAGCCCACTAAGGACTTGTGGCGCCACCCTAGGACCTTGGGCTTACTCTCGGGTGGGTGGGCCCCTCCCGGTGAACTCCCGGTACACTGTCGGAATTGCCCGAAACTTTCCGGTGACCAAATGAAACCATCCTATATATCAATCTTCATTTCTGGACCATTCCGGGAACCCTCGTGACGTCTGAGATCTCATCCGGGACTCCGAACAACATTCGGTAACCACGCATATAACTCAACTATACTAAAACATCATCGAACCTTAAGTGTGCAGACCCTGCGGGTTCGAGAACTATGTAGACATGCCCCGAGGCACTCCTCGTTCAATATCCAATAGCGGGACCTGGATGCCCATATTGGATCCTACATATTCTCTGAAGATCTTATCGGTTTAAACTCGGTGTCAAGGATTCATATAATCACGTATGTCATTCCCTTTGTCCTTCGGTATGTTACTTGCCCGAGATTTGATCATCGGTATCCGCATACCTATTTCGATTTCGTTACCGGCAAGTCTCTTTACTCGTTCCGTAATACAAGATCCCATGACTTACACTTAGTCACATTGCTTGCAAGGCTTGTGTGTGATGTCGTATTACCAAGTGGGCCCCGAGATACCTCTCTGTCACACGGAGTGACAAATCCCAGTCTTGATCCATACTAACTCAATGGACACCTTCCGAGATACCTGTAGAACACCTTTATAGTCACCCAGTTATGTTGTGACGTTTGATGCACACAAGGTATTCCTCCGATGCCAGTGAGTTATATGATCTCATGGTCATAGGAACAAATACTTGACACGCAGAAAACAATAGCAATAAAACGATACGATCAATATGCTACGTTCATAGTTTGGGTCTAGTCCATCTCATGATTCTCCTAATGATGTGATCCAGTTATCAAGTGAAAACACTTGCATATAGTCAAAAAACCTTGATTATCACTCATCCATTGGCTAGCCAACTAGAGGCTTGCTAGGGACATTGTTTTGTCTATGTATCCACACATGTATCTATGTTTTCATTCAATACAATTATAGCATGGATAATAAACGATTATATTTAAACAGGAAATATAATAATAAGTATTTATCATTGCCTCTAGGGCATATTTCCAACAACTGCGTGTGATGGAGAGGTATCTCTGGGCCCACTCGGTAATGGGCATATTTCCAACTATTTATCATAATGAGCTCGATGTGACTAAGGAGTTTGCCACGGGATCATGCGTTATGGAACGAGTAAAGAGACTTGCCGATAAAGACATTGAACAAGGTATAGGGATACCGACGATCGAATCTCGGGCAAGTATAATATCGGTAAACAAAGGGAATTGTATACATGATTGAGTAAATCCTTGACACCGTGGTTCATCCGATGAGAACATCGTGGAATATGTGCGAGCCAATATGGGTATCCAGATCCCGCTATTGGTTATTGGCCAGAGAGGTGTCACGGTCATGTCTGCTTGGTTTCCGAACCCGTAGGGTCTACACACTTAAGGTTCGGTGACGCTAGAGTTGTAATGGGAATTGTATATGTGGTTACCGAAGGTTGTTCGGAGTCCCTGATGAGATCCCGGACATCACGAGGAGTTCCGAAATAGTCCGGAGGTGAAGATTTATATATGGGAAGTCTAGTTTCGGTCTCCGGAAAGGTTTCGGGGTTTATCGATATTGTACTGGGACCACCGAAAGGGTACCGGGGGTCCATCGGGAGGGTCCACCTATCCCGGAGGGCCACATGGGCCGAAAGTGGGAGGAACCAGCCCCTGGTGGGCTGGTGCGAGCCACCAAGTGGGGCCCAAGGCGCCTAGGGCAAAACCCTAGGGCGTGGGGCTGCCTCCCTCCGACTTGGGAGGCAAGCCACCCCTAGGGCCGCCGCTGTCCCCTCCGCCTAGGGCTGTCGCCACCCCTCCTAGGGATTTCCTAGGGTGGCCAGCCCCTCTCCCCTCCCTCCTATAAATAGTGGGGGTTTGGGAGGGCTGCGAACACCCTTGAACCTCTCCCCTTGGCGCAACCCTACCTTTCCGCTTCTCCTCCTCTACGGTGCTTGGCGAAGCTGTGCCGGAGGACCACAAGCTCCACCGCCACCATGTCGTCGTGCTGCCGGAGCTCTCCCTCAACTTCTCCTTCACCCTTGCTGGATCAAGAAGGAGGAGACATCCCGGGGCGGTAGGTGTGTTGAACACGGAGGAACCGTTCGTTCGGTGCTTGGATTGGATCGCCGCGAGTACGACTTCATCAACCGCGTTCATAGTAATGCTTCCGCTTAGCGATCTTCAAAGGTATGAAGATGCTCTCCCTCTCTCATTGCTGGTATCTCCTAGATTGATCTTGCTGACACGTAGGAATATTCTGAATTATTACTACATTCCCCAACAGTGGCATCATCAGCCCGGTTTATGCGTAGATTCTATGCACGAGTAGAACACAAGTAATTTGTGGGCGATGATTTGGTCAATTTTCTTACCATTACTAGTCTTATCTTGATTCGGCGGCATTGTGGGATGAAGCGGCCCGGACCGACTTTACACGTACTCTTACGTGAGACTGGCTCCACCGCCTGACATGCACTTGTTGCATAAGGTGGCTAGCGGGTGTCAGTCTCTCCCACTTTAGTCGAATCGGATTCGATGAAGAGGGTCCTTATGAAGGGTAAATAGCAATTGAGATATCACCGTTGTGGTTGTGACGTAGGTAAGAAACATTCTTGCTAGACACCCATAGCAGCCACGTAAAACTGGCAACAACAATTAGAGGACGTCTAACTTGTTTTTGCAGGGTATGCTATGTGATGTGATATGGCCAAAAGGATGTGATGAAATATATGTGATGTATGAGATTGATCATGTTCTTATAATAAGATTCAGGATTTGCATGTCGATGAGTATGACAACTGGCACGAGCCATAGGAGTTGTCTTAATATATTGTATGATGCCATGTGATTATTTTACTTTATTGCTACCCGTTAGCTATAGTAGTAGAAGTAATCATTGGCGAGACAACTTCATGAAGACACAATGATGGAGATCATGGTGTGATGTCGGTGACAATGGTGATCATGTCGTGCCCCGAAGAAGGAGATCAAAGGCGCAAGATGATATTGGCCATATCATGTCACTTTATGATTTGCATGTGATGTTTATCATGTCTCTATATCTCATTTGCTTAGAATGAAAAGTGTTCCCCCTAAGTGTGCACCATTGCGAAGGATCGTTGTTTCGAAGCACCACGTGATGATCGGGTGTGATAGATTCTAACTTCGCATACAATGGGTGTAAGCCAGATTTACACAGGCAAAACACTTAGGTTGACTTGACAAGCCTAGCATGTACAACATGGCCTCATAACACGAGAGACCGAAAGGTTGAACACGAGTCGTATGGTGGATACGATCAACATGGAGATGTTCACCATTGATGACTAGTCCGTCTCACGTGATGATCGGACACGGCGTAGTCGAAGTGGATCATGTATCACTTAGATGACTAAAGGGATGTCTATTTGAGTGGGAGTTCATTAAATAAGTTGATTAGATGAACTTAATGTTGGAAATATGCCCTAGAGGCAATAATAAAGTGGTTATTATTATACTTCCTAGTTCATGATAATTGCCTATTTTCGTGCTATAATTGTATTAACCGGAAACCGTAATACGTGTGTGAATATATAGATCACAATGTGTCCCTAGTGAGCCTCTGTTGGCTAGCTCGTTGATCAATAGATGATCATGGTTTCCTAATCATGGACATTGGATGTCATTGATAACGAGATCACATCATTGGGGAATGATGTGATGGACAAGACCCAATCCTAAGCATAGCACTAGATCGTGTTGTTCGTGTGCTAAAGCTTTTCTAATGTCAAGTATCATTTCCTTAGACCATGAGATTGTGCAACTCCCGGATACCATGGGAGTGCTTTGGGTGTATCAAACGTCACAACGTAGCTGGGTGATTATAAAGGTGCACTCCGGTATCTCCGAAAGTGCCTGTTGGGTTGCACGAATCGAGACTGGGATTTGTCACTCCGTGTGGCAGAGAGGTATCTTTGGGCCCACTCGGTAATCCATCATCATATTGAGCTCAGTGTGACTAAGTATTTAGCCAACGGATGATGTGTTACGGAACGAGTAAAGAGGCTTGCCGGTAACGAGATTGAACAAGGTATGGGGATACAGACGATCGAATCTCGGGCAAGTATCATACCAGTAGACAGAGGGAATTGCATACGGGATTGACTGAATCCTTGACATCGTGGTTCATCTGATGAGATCATCATGGAACATGTGGGAACCAACATGGATATCCAGACCCCGTTGTTGTTTATTGGTCGGAGAGATGTCTCGGTCATGTCTGCATGTCTCCCAAACCCGTAAGGTCTACACACTTAAGGTTCGATGACGCTAGAGTTGTAAAGTGTAGCGACCCGACTCAAGACGAGTCAAGCCTCTATGTATCTGTGCCATCCCTGGATCAGTATGCTGGCACACACAGTACATCAGTGTATATATCAAAGTGCAATCACATGTAAATAGCGTAAAACTGATATATACCTTAAATATCTCAGCGGAAGCAGTCAAGGGAGTGGAGTCCCAATAAACACCAACGGCAAGTTGAGTGTAGACCATAATCCCTGAATCGTACTCTTACTCGTCGAAGAAAAATATCTGCAACATAAGACGTTGCAGCCGTGTAGGTCAGCATATTGAATATGCCGGCAAGTCACATAAGAGAGGGGTGAAAAGTAATCATCTATACTATTTGCATATATGGCAGGTGGGGCTATAAGTTTTTACCGAAAAGCAAGTTTTCTCCTACATCAAGAGAGGCTAAAAGCAAAATATTACTATGTAGTTGGTTGTTAATGAGATGGTTCCGCCAACCAGTTCTCATACCCAAGTTATCAATATTACCCCCATCAAATATATATAATGGTGTTGAGAATTCCAGATAACTTCAGTTCCTTTGGCTCAAGTTGTCCATGACCGTGGACACGGCTAATCGATTAGGTTTGAGTACTCTGCAGAGTTTTGCACATGTTCCCCACAAGATTTGATCGCCTCCGGGTATGTCCTCGCACTTCAGGGTGTTTGAAGACCGGATGATCAAAACATGGTCTTTCAACGGGTCCCTCTGAATCCCTGTCGGTGCCCATCCAATCCTACCGTTCTTCTACATCTGCTAGCACCGCCTGTCCAGAGTCGCCGCGTTGTCCAACCAACCCAGAGCCCATAATGACTTGTGGTTGTGCAGGTAAGCCTTGGGTCTTGAAAATATCCGTCCGTCTCTTTGAGCCTGGGTGAAGCTTTCCGCAGGATGTCATGGCCTCTCCAGCATCCCGGGTCATCCACTGGGTTCTCCAGGGAGCCGATCAACCGTCCTTCACCCAGAGTTGCATTGCGTCCGAGGTCTTGAAAATCTTGTCTTAACCGGTCTTGATTATTTAATCAACCTTGCATCACTCGTGTTATGCACTCAACCGAAATCCCGTCTACTCAAGCATAGCAATATGAAATTTGTCGTCCCGGGGCCAAGTATAGGGGTTGTTGTGTGCCTACCACATGATACTACAATCTATACTAAAATTTCCAAGTACCTACTCAACATGCAATTGGGCATAGGATGGTAGAACTACGATGCATAAAACATAGGTGATAGTATGATCAAAGTGACTTGCCTGGTGATGTTGACGAAGAAGAATTTCTCGAGAAATAACTTGATAGACTACTCGTCACTCTCCGATGAAATCTATATAACAAACATATCATTCACATAAGCACTCATACTAGCAATCATTCTAGCAATCAAAACAAAAGAGAGAGCGAATAGGAATCCAAAAGAAACTTCAAATAAGACTAGGGAGTCTTCTACTACGTCAAACACTAAATAGTTTTTGTCTAACAGAAAATAATAACAAGGAACTAAGATATAAATTTAACTAAGATAAAATAAAATATTTTTCACAAAACTATTTGAAAGTATTTCCAAACGGGATTTGAAATAGTGGAGAAACCAATTGCAAGTTACTAAGGAACTAGAATTGATTTCTTGATAATAAATAAAAATAAAAATCAAAACTTGTTGCAAACCTACTTTTTAACTAACAGAAACAAAACATAATATTTCTGAAATATAAAAGAAAATAATTTAAAAGTAAGTAAAGAAAGTAAATTAGTCACAATCCTAAAAGAGGTGAACCAGAAATTGTTTCACAAGAAACCATGATCTAAAATACTCAAACAAATCTGAAATTTTTTACCACTGATAAATAAGATCACTAGCGATCAGTAGCAAAAAGAATCAAATTCAAATCTATTTTTAAACTCCTGGAATAGGCAAAACAAGGTTTAAACTAAATCTGATCTAACTCAAATTTGAAACTTTCAAGCATAGACAAATTATATGTTTTTAAAAACTACAGGAAATTTGTGATCTACTGGAAAAAGAATCAACTCCATTGGAGTTGTGGATCGAAAGTTATGGTCAAAACAAAACTGAAACTATTCTGTTTTTGGAACTAAACAGAAAAATACAACAATAGCTAACGGACTACGTGGCAGTCCCTGATTGGCTGCGGGGCTGTGTGCTGCGGGTGTTATGAGCAAACGGTCGAAGCTTAACGAGAATTCTCTGGATAATAAGTTAAGTGAATAAAAACCGGCGGTCTTTGTTTAAAAACAGAAAGGGTAAGTACCTTCTAATCTACACCGTGGGATCTAGATCTAACGGTAAGACTACACAATACAAAAAAAAACAAGTAAAAGAAAAAAGAAAGGAAGGAGGAGTTACCTCCCGTGGATGAACGCAGCAGTGGCTGCTCCGGCGATGGGGAGCTGCGCCGGCGGGGGAAGAGGGCACTCCGGCGAGGGGACGATCTCCCGCGGGGGAGGGGCCGGCGAGGCTCCAGGGAAGGTTCGGCAGGGAGGGGGGACCTGCAAGGGGGCCGACGGGAGGAGCTCCTGGCGATGAGCTCCTGGCAGTAGTTTTTCGTGGGGATGGGGAGGGGGTGCAGGGGGCGACGGGGTGGGTGGTGGAGGAGGTGCAGGGGGGTGGGGAAAGTCGGCGGGGTGGGGAGGGGGTGCAGGGGCGATGGGGTAGGTCGCCGGCGAGTTCTCTGGTGGCCTACTCCGGCGAGGTCCAGACGGGGAGGAGGAGGTGGGGAGAGGCAGCGATTCCAGCGGGAATGGAACGAGGAGAACGTGGGGCTTCTTATAGGGGCGACGGGAGAGGCTAGGAGGGAAGGAGCTTCGCGAATCCCGGAGGTGGGGATTTCTCTGTCCATGGTAAGGAAAGCTTCTGTGACGTGAGGAAGAGACAGAGGAGGAAGAAGATCTTGTTGGGCCAGAGAAAAGGAAAGGTCTTAATGGGCCACCGTTTATTTCCGTTTAAACACGATTTCTTTCCTTTTTCAAAACTAGGAAACTAAAACGACAAAAGGGAAATCAAATCAACTCGGAATATAGAGTTTCTATATACTAAAATTATCAGAAAAATAAAATCTAAATGATGGGCATTTTTCCACCACAAAAATAAAAACTTCAAAAAAAATTATTTTCACAAAATTGCCTAAAAGATTTATTTTCTTTTGCAAATAATTTTCAAATGACGCTCTAAGTTTTAGGGTTCAAATAACTTTCAAAATGCCCGTGTGTTTGAGGGTCATGTTCCTCCTCTCTTTTTTGTTTGACAGAATGTATTTTCCCGGCATTTCTTGCACGAAGAAAACAAATAGAAATGCAAGAGAATTCAAATGCAAATATCTCCGTTCAAATTCTTTATAGTTGAAGAAGTCATGTCATCTTCTCTCTTTGCTTTTAAATGATTGAATTTGAATTCACCGGAGAAGAGGAAAGTCATTTTATTCCCTCTCATTCAAAAGTTTTTGAAAAGTTTCAAATTTCACTCAAGTTTCAATCACTCAAGCAAACAAACAATCAATCTAATAATTTTATTAACACTCCAAAATTTGGGATGTTACATAAAGGGAATAGTATGTTGTTACCGAGGGTTGTTCGGAGTCCCAGATGAGATCTCGGACATCACGAGGAGCTCCTAAATGGTCCGGAGGTAAAGATTGATATATAGGAAGTCCTGTTTTGGTCACCGGAAAAGTTTTGGGCTCATCGGTAGTGTACCGGGAGTGTCGGGAGGGTGTCGGAGGACCCCGGGAGGGGTGTGACGACCAAAGGAGTTCATGGGATGTTAGAGGAGGTAGACCAGCCCTTATTGGGGTGTCCAAGGCCTTCCCTAAAGGCCCATGCGGCTAGGGATAAGGAGATAAGGCAAAAGGAGTTTTAGAAGGAAGGGATCCACCTCCCTTGTGGGAGGTGGACTCCTCCTTAGCTCGGCCGAACTCCTCCTCCTTGGAGGAGGGGCCAAGGCAGCCCTCCCTCTCCTTCCCCCCATATATACTTGAGGTTTTGGGATTTTTGAGACACAATAATTCATCTCTCTCCCACGACGCAGCCCTACCTCTCTCTTCTTCCTCCTCCGCAGCGCTTGGCGAAGCCCTGCCGGAGAACCACATAGCTCCACCGCCACCACGCCGTCGTGCTGCTGGAGCTCTCCCTCAACTTCTCCTCTCGCCTTGCTGGATCAAGAAGGAGGAGTCGTCACCAGGACGTACGTGTGTTGAATGCGGAGGCACCATTGTTTGGTGCATAGATCAGAATCTACCGCGATCTGAATGGCTGCGAGTACGACTCCATCAACCGCATTCTTGTAACGCTTCCGCTTAGCGATCTTCAAAGGTATGAAGATGCTCTACTCCTTTGCTTGTTGTTGGTTTCTCCATAGATAGACCCTTGTATGGCGTAGGAATTTTTTTGAAATTACTACGACCCCCAACACTTAATTATCATGAACTTAGTCTAAAATTGTCTTTACAATCTATATTGTAGATCCAATGGCCCACACAAATGTCCCACTGAACTTCAACGTGTTCCTAGAGAAAACCAAGCTAAAAGACGATGGAAGCAACTATATGGACTGGGTCCATAACTTGAGGCTCATCCTCATAGCTTCCAAGAAAATATACGTCCTTGATGCACTGCTAGGTGATGCACCCGTTTCCCAGCGGCTCAAGACGTTATGAACGCGTGGCAGTCATGTAGTGATGATTACTCCCTGGTTCAGTGCGGCATGCTTTACAGTTTAGAACCGGGGCTCCAAAAGCGTTTTGAGCAACATGGAGCATATGAGATGTTCCAAGAGCTGAAACTGGTTTTCCAAGCTCATGCCCGTGTTGAGAGATATGAAGTCTCCGACAAGTTCTTCAGTTGTAAGATGGAGGAAAATGGTTCTGTCAGCCTACACATACTCAGAATGTCTGGGCTGCACAACCGCTTGTCTCAGCTAGGAGTTAACCTTCCGGACGACTCGGTTATTGACAGAATCCTCTAGTCGCTTCCACATAGCTACAAGAGCTTTGTGATGAACTACAACATGCAAGGGATGGAGAAGACCATTCCCGAGTTGTATTCGATGCTGAAATCAGCGGAGGTGGAGATCAAAAAGGAACATCAAGTGTTGATGGTGAATAAGACCACTAGTTTCAAGAAAGGCAAGGGTAAGAAGAACTTCAAGAAGGACGGCAAAGAAGTTGCCACGCCCGGTCAACCAGTTGCCGGGAAGAAGCTCAAAAATGGACCCAAGCCTGAGACTGAGTGCTATTGTTGCAAGGGAAATGGTCACTGGAAGCGGAACTGCCACAAGTACTTGGCGGATAAGAAGGCCGGCAACGTCAAAGGTATATATGATATGCATGTTATTGATGTGTAGCTTACCAGCGCTCGCAGTAGCTCGTGGGTATTTGATACCGGTGCAGTTTCTCACATTTGTAACTCAAAACAGGAGTTGCAGAATAAGCGGAGACTGGCGAAGGATGAGGTGACGATGCGCGTCGGGAATGGTTCTGAGGTCAATGCGATCGTCATTGGCACGCTACCTCTACATCTACCTTTGGGATTTGTTTTAAACCTTAATAATTTTTTTTAGTACTAGCTTTGAGCATGAACATTGTATTGGGATCTCATTTGATGCGAGATGGCTACTCATTTAAATGAGAGAATAATGGTTGTTCTGTTTACATGAGAGATATGTTTTATGGTCATGCCCCGCTGGTCAATGGTTTATTCTTAATGAATTTCGAACGTGATGTTACAGATATTCATAGTGTGAGTACCAAAAGATGTAAGGTTCATAATGATAGTCCCACATACTTGTGGCATTGCCGCCTTGGTCATATCGGTGAAAAACGCATGAAGAAACTCCATACGGATGGACTTTTGGAGCCTCTTGATTTTGAATCATTTGACACGTGCGAACCGTGCCTCATGGGCAAGATGACTAAGACTCCGTTCTCCGGAACAATGGAGCAAGCAAACAACTTGTTGGAAATAATACATACCGATGTATGCAGCCAATGAGCGTTGAGGCTCGCGGTGGCTATCGTTATGTTCTTACCCTCACTGATGACTTAAGCAGATATGGGTATGTCTACTTAACGAAACACAAGTCTGAGACCTTTGAAAGGTTCAAGGAGTTTCGCAATGAGGTAGAGAATCAACGTGACAAGAAAATAAAGTTATTGCAATCTGATCGTGGAGGAGAATATTTGAGTCACGAGTTTGGCATACACTGAAGGAAATGTGGAATTGTTTCACAACTCACGCCGCGTGGCACACCTCAGCATAATGGTGTGTGATACGTCCCAAAGTATCTATAATTTTTGCTTGTTCCATGATCTTTTGGGTGACATTGTTACATGTTTTCCTACACTTTTATATCACTTCACACATATTTGGACTAGCCTACTAACTCAGTGCACCCAGTGCCAGTTTTTGTCTGGTGATGTCTATTTTGCACGGGCTTTTACCCAATTTTCCGAAGCCAGAAAAATCCCGAGAAAAATATATAAAAATCAGCGCACCACAAGCTTCACGAAAGGGGGCCAGGGGCCGCCCAGGCGACCTGTGGGCGCGGCTGTTACTCCTGGCGGGATCTAGACTGACCTCACATATCAATACTAGTATTTTCTGCGCACTTTATCCTCACTCATGCGCACCCGGGACCAACTTCCCGGTCGGTCACCCATCCTAGAACTACTTCAAGCCAAGCACGCTTAACGTGGGAGTTCTGTTCGACTGGGCTCCCAGAAAAAGAAGGAATTCCTTATTGATATGAGTAGTCTATCATCCCTAATAAGCCAGGCTATCACATACACCACCACTCAGAGGAACCGACGTCCTCGTCGGGCCACACGAGCGTTCCCTCTTGGTACAAACGTCTGTGCATCCAGTCCAGTACATATACCATGTCGTGTGCCACGACGGGTCACAAACGTCATGAACAAAATGACCGCACACATGTCTGCAAACATCCGTGTAACTGTGAGGGTCGGCTGTGATACCAAACTTGTAACGCCCCGGACACACCCGCCGACGGTCGTTACTCCTGGCGGGATCTAGACTGGCCCCACATATCAATACTAGTCTTTTCTGCGCACTTTGTCCTCACTCATGCGCACCCGGGACCAACTTCCCGGCCGGTCACCCATCCTAGAACTACTCAAAGCCAAGCACGCTTAACGTGGGAGTCCTGTTCGATTGGGCTCCCGGAAAAGAAGGAATTCCTTATTGATATGAGTAGTCTATCATCCCTAATAAGCCAGGCTATCACAGCGGCACACCCCTAGGCCGCGCCAGGAGGCCGCCTGTGGGTCCCACGCCCTCTGGTGCCCTCCTTTTGCCTATATTTACCCCTTGATGATGAAAACCCTATAGGGGATCCAGAATCGCGAATTTCTCCATCGTTCCGCCGCCGCAGCGCTTCCGAGATCGGGAGCGTCACGAGACCTCCTCCCGGCAGCCTGCCGGAGGGAGGATTGACCTCCGGGAGCTTCTCCACCGCCATGGACGCTTCCCGGACCTGTCGTGAGTAGTCCTCCTTGGACCATGGGTCCATGACCAGTAGCTATGTGATGTCTTTTCTCCAATCTTGTGCTTCAATGGTTAGTCCTTGTGAGCTGCCCTACATGATCAAGGCATCTATGTAATTCTCTTTTTATTTCTATGCTCGGTTTGTTGGGATCCGATGGATTATGAGATTATGTTCAGATTGTTATGAGTTATATATTTGATTATCCTTTTATATTATGTTCCTTGGAGATTCATGCATGTTCTCCGTTGTTGTTTATTGCTTTGGCCGAGTAGTAGATTGTAACTCCAAGAGGGAGCGTTATGCATGATTGTGGGTTCATGCCCCTTGATGTCTAGCTTGAGTGACAGAAACATGAGACTAGAGGATGTGTTGTTGCCACCAGGGAGAAAACAACGATGCTTGTGACCATGGTTGCAAGGATTGTTTACCTTACACATAGTTTGTTAATGTAGTTGTCCGTTGCTTTGAGTTTACACTTTGGGTGGGGCTCTAACTTAATACTGGCGAGATGTTTTGGATAGAAATCTCAAGGTGGATGATTAGTAAGTAGATGCTGATGAATAAACAGTCACCTTGTCTTGGCATACTGCCCATTACTATTGAACCTCTAACTATCAAGTAGCATAATTAGCATTGCGGTGCATTCATAATTGTGTCAATTGCCCAACTGTAATTTGTTTACCCAAACATAGTTGTTTATCGTATTTTGGGAGAGAGACATCACTAGTGAACATCATGTGACTCCGGTCCATATCACCACCATTGTTTACACATCCATCGTTTACCGCTTTCATTTACTTTTCTGTTGCAATCACTATTACTATTCCCGCTTGTGTTTTGATCCTCTGCAAACTACAAGGCCAGAGAGATTCACAACCTCTCTGTACTCGTTGGGAGCAAAGTTATTTGTTGTGTGTGCAGGTCCACGTCTTCTGCTAGCCAGGACAACACACACCTACTTGTTGATCCTAGGAGTCCTCCTGGTTCGATAAACCTTACAGTCTCCGAGTAAGGGAAAACTTGCTGCTGACTACATCTCAACCTTCCACTTGGGGTAACCAACGAGGTGCGAGAAGTATATACATCATCTCATCATCAAGCAAAGTTTTCTGGCGCCGTTGCCGGGGACTTCAGTCTTCAAGATAGGGGAGTTCCACGCTATCTTTTACCTTTGCTTTTTAGTCTTGTTAGTTTTATTTCTAGTTTTTGCTTTAGAGTCCTATACCAAAAACCACAAAAAAATAGTTGATTTGTCCTTGCTTGTTGCTGCTACTATGGGTTCCACTGAGAACACTAAGTTGTGTGACTTCACTAGTTAGGCTCATGGAAAACTGCACTCTTAGTTCGCTGCTTGGGGAAGGCCGCTTTACCACACCCATGGTAGAGAAGTCTCGTCCACCTACTAAATATATCCCATTCAAAATACCACTTGGGATAATTGAAATAATTAGGAATGATTGTTATGCAGGAGATGGAACAGTCAATCCAAGTATTCATTTGTTGAAACTTATAGAACTTTTTGAGTTGTTTAAGATTTCAGGTTTGACAAGAGATGGAGTCATGAGGAAATTATTTGCCTTGCCACTGAATCAGGTGTGACGGAGAGGTGTCTTTGGACCTGCTCGGTAATACATCATCATAATGAGCTCAATGTGACTAAGGAGTTAGTCACGGGATCATGTGTTACAGAACAAGTAAAGAGACTTGCCGGTAACGAGATTGAACAAGGTATAGGGATACCGACGATCGAATTTCGGGCAAGTATAATACCGGTAGACAAAGGGAATTGTATATGGGATTGAGTAAATCCTTGACATCGTGGTTCATCCGATGAGATCATCGTGGAATATGTGGGAGACAATATGGATATCCAGATCCCGCTATTGGTTATTGGCCGGAGAGGTGTCTCGGTCATGTCTGCATGGTTCCCGAACCCGTAGGGTCTACACACTTAAGGTTGGGTGACACTAGAGTTGTAATGGGAATTGTATACATGGTTACCGAAGGTTGTTCGGAGTCCAGGATGAGATCTCGGACGTCACGAGGAGTTCCGGAATAGTCCGAAGGTGAAGATTTATATATGGGAAGTCCAGTTTTGGTCTCCGAAAAGGTTTCGGGGTTTATCGGTATTGTACCGGGACCACCGAAAGGGTATCGAGGGTCCACCGGGAGGGTCCACCTATCCCGGAGGGCCACATGGGCCAAACGTGGGAGGGAACCAGCCCCTGGTGGCCTGGTGCAACCCACCAAGTGGGCCCCAAGGCGCCTAGGGCAAAACCCTAGGGCGTGGGGCTGCCTCCCTCCGACTTGGGAGGCAAGCCACCCCTAGGACCGCCACCGCCCCCCTCCTCCTAGGGCTGCCGCCACCCCTCCTAGGGCTTTCCTAGGGTGGTCCGCCCCTCTCGCCTCCCTCATATAAATAGTGGGGGTTTGGGAGGGCTGCGAACACCCTTGAACCTCTCCTCTTGCCGCAGCCCTACTGTCATGCCCAAGATGCGACCCTATCCTCAATTTGGCACGAGGCCTCGTCAGGGGTAGAAGCGCATCTCGTCGTGTCGCAAGAATGGATATCGTTACAAGTACATGTACTGAAAAGAAGAGATACATATATAGAATTGGCTTACACTCGCCACAATCTACATCAGAGTCACATCACTACAATACATAATCATCATGAATAAGAGCAGGGTCCGACTACGGACGAAAACAAATGAGAAAAGAAGAACGACGTCCATCCTTGCTATCCCAGGCTGCCAGCCTGGAACCCATCCTAGATCAAAGAAGAAGAAGAAGAAGAAGCAACTCCAAATGAACAATCAACACGCTTGCGTCAAGTAACCTTTACATGTACCTGCAACTGGTGTTGTCGTAATCTGTGAGCCACAGGGACTCAGCAATCTCATTTCCAAAGGTATCAAGACTAGCAAAGCTTAATGGGTGAGGCAAGGTTAAGTGGTGAGGTTGCAACAGTGGCTAAGCATATATTTGGTGGCTAAACTTACGAGTACAAGAAACGAAGAGGGGGAAGATCTACGCATAGCGGACGTGAACTACGGTTGATCAAATGAATGATCCTGAACACCTACCTACGTCAGACATAACCCCACCGTGTCCTCGATCGGAGAAGGAACTCATGAAAGAGACAGTCACGGTTACGCACACAGTTGGCATATTTTATTTAAGTTAACTTCAAGTTATCTAGAACCAGTGTTAAACAAAATATCCACGTTGCCACATAACCGCGGGCACGGCTTTCCGAAAAGATTTAACCCTGCAGGGGTGCTCCAACTAGTCCATCACAAATTACCACAAGCCGCATAGAAATCCTCAATCACGAAGCTCGTGATCTCGTCAGATTCCCTAGTGGAAAAGCTCAACTCCGAGATTACCCAAAGCATCACCGGAATCCCGATGCACAAGATATTCCGTCAAAGGTAAAACTAATCCAGCAAGGCCACCCGGTGTGTCGACGATCCCAATAGGAGCCGCGTATCTCGTTCTCAGGACACACCGTCTATGCATAGTGGACGGGGACCAAACCTCGAGTTGCCCCGTGCTGGCACCGCCGACTGCTAGGTGGGTGGACCAACACTCATGAGGAGCACTGGCCCGGGGGTTGATTAAATTATCCTCGGGTTAATTTCTCCCTATGCAGTTCATTAGTTATTAGGCAAATGTAGTACCAAAGTTGGGCCTTGCCAGACCAGCTTTAATCTAAAACGAATTATCAAGGGGGTCCCCATAACAACCCTGATCGTGTTAGGAGCGCTCGTTTATGGAACATAACACCGGTAGCCGAAACTAAGGGGGCAAAGGTGGAACAAAACACCAGGCTAGAAAGGCCGAGCCTTCCACCTTTTACCAAGTATATAGGTGCATTAATTTAAATAGCATTTAAATATGGTGATATGACAAGGAACCCATGTTATCACATGGAAGCAACTACACCTACAACTAGCAACGCTAACAACATGGTTAAGCAAGCAGTAACATAGTCAATCAGTGGTTTGCTAGGTCGAACAGGTTGAAGGTTATCATGGCATGGTTGAGAGGCTGATATATAACAAGTGGTAGGCAACGAGACGTATACGGTAGAAACGGTAAAACTAGCATGGCAATGAGAGTAATGGTATCTGGGGAAATGGTCATCTTGTCTGAGATCCCGCTTGGAAGAAGAACAACTCCGAGAAGTCGGCGAACCAACATAGTCGAACGGGTCCTCACATTCCGACACGCTTGCAGTACTCTATCGAGACTGAGCAAACCGGAAACAAACATCAACACAGATATTCACCACACGATGCACAACATGATGCACAACCTACTATGATGCATGATCAGTTCAATGATGCAAGGGATGGCATGGCAATTCACCTCACGCAAACACTACACATTAAATGAAGCTCGATATGCAATGAGTTGCATACCGACAAAACTCCACGATTAATTATTTAATTCACTCCCGATTATTTACATGGCAATATTGAATGTTGTTAACATGGCAAGGGGTGAAGCGATGATTCTACCTGTCATACTAGTCGGTTAACACGCGGGACTTAGAACGGAGCTACGACACAAGAGGCATGCAACACATGATATATGCCATGAATGCGTCATGCATGCAAGTTCAACATCACGGGCAAGAAGAGAAAGAAGCATATGTTGCCACGGCGAGCGAGAGGGAACCATGGCGGCAAGACGGAAACGATGCCACGACAACGTTTCTATCCCGATAACTCGTCGAGATATCGTGCCAACGAATTGAAGCGCGTGCGGGAACACTAGATAAAGATGGGGTGATCCCGTTACCGGGTTCCCATGTGTCGGGGCACAACATAAGAGGGACAACGTGCAACGGACAACATACGACGCAAACATACATACATCTCATACATCACATGCACTCGGTCACGACACGTCCCATCGGTATACCTTCGAAGCATGCATATCGGAGTGGATCGGTTCGTAGCGGACGTCGTGGAAGTCGGGGTACTCCAGTCTCATCGATGGTAGTCGTTCGCTCGGCGTTGGTTCACGGATCTTCGGCGTCGGTTCAGGGTCTTCATATCGGTAGTCGAACACGTTCTAAAGACGTCCGGGGGTCGTCGAGGACGTTGTGGTACCCGTCGAATTTGTCGATGACTCACGACAGGCGGGGATGGTCTAAGCGGCGACGGCAAGCGGCAGCACAATCAACTAGCTAGCAACAGCTGGCAGCAACGCGACAGCATCGTAGCGGCAAGCTACATCATCTAGCAAAAGCAGCTAGCAGGCTACATCAGCTGTCATTGGCAGCGGATGGCAGAACTAGCAACTAGTCTTGCATCTAACATCAAGCAAGCTAACAACTATCTAGCAAGCAACAATTGCAGCTAGTACTAACAACAACAACTAGCATGCATCGGCCAGGCTAGCTACAGCTAGCAGCAACATACAACAGCAACTAAGTAGTAGCTCGCATGGCAGTAGCAAGGCACGCAAGCTAGCTCGGTAGCAACAGCAATCGCCAGCAACTAGCTACCTATAGGCAGCATCAACAAGTTCATGCACCAGCGGCACAGCAACAACAAAACGCAGCACCTAGCAACTAGGCTACGGCGGCAGCAACGGCAAACAGTAGCAGCATCGGCGACACCCGGCGGCAGGCAGCAACAGGCAACAGCAGCGGCTACCTCAACCAGCCAGCAGCAGCTGCAAGTCGGCAGCAACAACCAGGCAACAGCAACGGCCAACAGCACAAGCAGAATCGTGGCAACACCAAAACGGGCAGGGGAACTCCCACGCGAGCTGCTGAGACCGGCAGCGAGAGGCGAGGCTGGGGCAGCATGGGCACGGCGGCACGGTGACCTGCAATCCAGCGCTGGCATGGGGCCTCGCGGCACCTCGGGCAGAACGCCGGCGGCGCAGAGGGGAGCCGCGGGCACGGACGACGGGAAGAGGCCACTGCGCGGCAAGGGGCGAGGTCATCGAGGGGAGCACGGTGGCGGGGGCGCGCACCGGCGAGCACGGGGCATGCGGGGAGGCCGTGCTGCACGGGCAAGCCGGTGGGGCAGGAGGAGCCATGGCTCCCGGGGAGGCCAGCGAGGCCAGGCGGCGCGGCGAGGCAGAGGGGGCTCGGCAGCTGGAGGCGGGGGGTTGGCAAGGAGGAGGAAAGGGGATCGGGACCATGGGAAACGGGAGGAGGATGGGAGAATGAGAGGAGGGAGGAGACGAGGATGACGACGCTAGGAGAAGAACGAGGGATCGGGGGCGGTTCGCTAGGGCAGGGGGGAGCTGGGCCTTGGGCTACCTCGGCTGGGCCTGCTCCCTCCCCCTATTAGTTTTTTTTAACTTTTAAAACAGAAAATTTTAAACCAAGAAATCTTTAAAAAAAATAATAATAAAAAAAATTCTCCTTTGAAAATTATACCCCAACTATAAAATAGCTTGGGCATTTTTAAACGAATAAAACTAAACCTTTTTGAAGAAATAAATAAAACCCTTTCTTTTTAAATAAAAGAGTCTCTAGTTTTAAAAATAAAAAAAAGGAAAAATAAAGCAAACCCAAGGGGTTGCCCCCACATTTAATAAAAGTATTTTAAAAGAAGACAAATTTTTAAAAGGGGGTTAAAACAGAAACTTTAGCAAAACCACGAAAAGAATAAGAGAGGAAAGAGAAGGGAGTTACTATCGCACTAAGACTCGGAGAGCACTCGAAGCACACACACTCAAAACACCACACGCGAGAGACGATGCAAGATGCCATGCATGATGCGACAATGCAAACTAAATGATGATGCAACAAATAAAAATAACCCACGATGGAAACGAAATAGAAGGGGGGAATCTTCTGGAACGTCGGCATCGGGCTGTCACACCTACCTCTCCACTTCTCCTCCGTGGTGCTTGGCGAAGCCCTGTCGAAGAACCACAAGCTCCAGCGCCACCACGCCGTCGTGATGACGGATCTCTCCCTCAACTTATCCTTCACCCTTGCTGGATCAAGAAGGAGGAGACATCCCCAGGGCTGTAGGTGTGTTCAACGCGGAGGCACCGTTTGTTCAGTGCTTGGATCGGATCGCCACGAGTACGACTCCATCGACCGCGTTAATAGTAACGCTTCCTCTTAGCGATCTTCAATGGTATGAAGATGGTCTCCCTCTCTCATTGCTGGTATCTCTTAGATTGATCTAGGTGACACGTAGGAAAATTTTCAATTATTACTACGTTCCCCAACATGATGTTGTGGACTAACAGAAGTTGAAGGTTTGTTGTGGATATTGACATGTTGTTTCCAAGAAAAGTTATTATAGGAATGACTAGATTTCTTTGTTTGAAGAACCATACGAGGATGGAGGGGCCCACATCTTTTGCTAAACAATAAGCATCTGTTAAGGTTTGTGGTCCGAGAGATCTTATTTGATATTTGATTCCATCTCACAGTCCATTTACATAACATCTCACAAGCCAAAGTTCACCAAGATCTGTATTTTCTTCCCGTACTTCTGCATTAAGTCTTAAAACAGCTTTGTGTATTCATACATTGAACTGTTGCTTTGTTTTAGAGTATTGAATTTTTCAGTTAAGTCACAGGATCCCTGACTTGAGAATATTTTCACCACTTCTTCTCCAAATTGTTTCCAAGACAATTGTTTTTAAGAGCCCAGATCTTCTCAACCATGTATGAGCCTCATCAATGATGTACAATTGAGCTAAGGAAACCTTATACTCTTCTGGGGTAGCTGACATTTGGAAATATTTGTTGCAGTGCGGAATCGAAGCAACAAGATCCTCACCAGAAAACCTAGGGAAATCCAACTTTGGACCCTTGGTTGTTGATTTCATAAAGTGTGCTTGCATGTCTTGTTCATAAGTTCTATAATATACTTGCCATAACCGTGTGTCTCTGGTAGGGTGATAATATTTATTGAACATTGGGGTATTTACTGCATCTCTTGCTGTTAATGGAGTGCCCACTCTGCTCGAATGCTCTTGTCTATGATGATTATCATACCCTATTATCCTAGTTGATATAGGGATAGGGACATGGAGGTTTTGGTTCGTGAGGTGTTGCCTGTAATTTTGTCGAAAAAAGCCGAGCCCAGTGTTAGGTTTCCATTCCGAGATGCTGGTGAGATTTGATTTCTGTCGAATACAAGGGATTTGGTAGACAGTGTTAAGCATGGAGTTTCTACTCCTGACACTGCAAATTTACCAAATGACTCTGGACAAGTTGATAGAGGAAGTAGAAATCGAGTTTCTACTCCTATGATTGTTGTTGGGTTGGTAGGATCATACAGTGATCGGGTTGGCAAATCCTTTAGTCACAAAAATGTATCCCAACAAATGGATTACAAGTTGGATGATGAACCTGCTTGTGTAGGAGAAGCAATTAGAGAAGATGAACTTGCTGTAGTTGTTATGAATTCTAAACCTACAGGTGATTTCGAGATTAGGATTATTCCTGAGGAGATTAAGAGAGTTGACAGTCTGGCACTTTGTGGGTTAGGAGCTAAAAATAATGAGGTTCTGAAGGATAGCAATATGTGTGGTAACCCTGCTTATGCGGGAACAGTGAGGGGAGATGTGGATGAGGTGTGGCCCTCTTTGGGCTGTCAGAATGGACCACGGCCGTTGATTTATGGATCTATGGTGAAGAAGAAAACAGAAAAGAAAAAGTCGCTTTCTAGGCCGTATAACAGGAACGAGGAGGAGGTGGAGACCTTTTATGGTCAGCTGTGGGTTGTTCCCTCCCCCAGCCGCCACCACAAATATCGTGGCCACCTCTCCCCCACCCCCCTCCTCCACCTAAACCTAGATCGGCTCTAGGCAGCCACCTGTTCTGGATCCGGAAGGACCTCTTCCAGTCTGGATGCTTCTCAGTAGAAGATTGTTTCCCCATCCTTCGCCCTGGAAGGTTTGATCCCATCCCCACCAAGTTCAAGATTTGTGAGAGGAGTGGTGCTGGTGGTGAATCTTTTGCAGCCGTGGTGAAGAAGAACATGGATCTGCGGGCTCAGCAGCGACCTAAGAAGCAACCTGTTAAGAAGGGGGGTCAAGGTGCTCCTCCCCCACACCCTGCAGCCCGTGTGGCTGTGGGTGTACCAGCAGCAACCAAAGCCAACCCAGGCAATGCTACTAAGGGAGGCCCAACCAACAACAATCAGGTGACAGCCCCTGCACCTCCTCCAGGTCCTACTGTGCAACCCCTTGATCCTAGGTACAAAGACATGATCTGCTTTAATTGTAGTTGGCCTGGTCACTATGTGGGGAACTGTATTGAAGCCAAAAAATGCTTCATATGTTCTGGCAATCACAATGTGAACAATTGTGTGGCATGGGCCAAGCTACAACCTACAGCTGAATATTTTGGAAGTGCAGCAGTACGTTTGGGATTTTATCACATTGATATCCCTGTTCCTGCTGAATCTAACTGGATGAATTTCAAAAACTGTGCAATTCTTAAGGTGTTGAAAGGAGAAGTTTCTGCTTCTGATTTGATTATTCAATTGAATGGGATTTTCTGCAAAGGCAAAGAGTGGCCATGGAAAATCAGGGAATTGGAAGAGAAGAAGTTTCTGCTGAGATTTCCTCCTTGGAAAAAAGTTGAGGATTTAATTGAATTCCCAGCATTTGATCTCCCAATTGATGGAGTTTCTGTGAAGATCTGTGAATGGGATGGGATGATTGAATCTTATAGAGAACTAAAAGAGGTCTGGATTCAAGTGGAAGGGATACCTCCTAAGTGGTGTGCTTGGAAAGTGTTTGCTCAAGTTGCTTCATGTTTTGGAATATTGGTAGATGTGGATTGGAATGGGATATTCAAGAGTTTCTATGAAAAAATTAGAATAAAGGTGGCTTGTAGAGATCCAACCAAAATTCCATTTGAAAGGCTGGTGGAGATGAAAAGAAGATGTATATTCTGGCCTTCACTGTGGAGGGTTTTGATCAGATTGGTGATGGTCTTGATGAGGATGGTGATGACCCAGATTTAGACATTAAGGATGAGGACAAGTCTGAGGATGATACTGATGTGAACAAAGATTTTATAGATGGAGACTGTGAACCTATTGATGAATTCGATGAGGCTAATTTCTCTAAATCTCAAAAATCTGGATCTGGAAGTAAGAAGGATGAAACATCTGTTTCTGCAACTATGTTCCATCCTAGGCTACTAGTTAATGAGGTGCATGAACAGTTTATTGGAGAAGCTGAAAGTAGGAAGTCTTATGTCCAGATAGAGGAAACAAATGATGGAATGACCTCGGACAAAGATGACTTTGACATCCAGTCTCATATGGAGTATTGCTCTGCCCAACTCAAGAACTTTGAGATGGATGTTAATGAAGAAGAAGAGGAGATTAACCTGCCTGAGATGGTGTGCCTACCTATGGAGGTTGCAACAAAGATTGGCTCTGTCAAGAGGTCCCTGATTGAAACAATGGAAGAAGCTAAGAGAAGCAATGCTAAGAAGGGAGATCTTACCTTGAACAAGAAGTGGGGACCTGTACTAGCTACCAGACCAATTACAAGACAACATGGGAATGTGAAGATCATGGAGAAAGCTACTACTTACCTGAAAAAGAAGAACCTGGAGATTCCTGCTTCTTTCCAAGGTAAATCTTTTGTTAGCATTGATACTGATCTGCTTGCTGCACAAGTTTCCAGTATTGATATTATTATAGGAGATAACTATAGTGAATAGAAAGATATAGTCCAAGACTTAATTTTGAGAGAAAACATTAGATGTCTAGATTTTGCTGATTCCAACCCTGAAACTGTTTTGCCAGAAAATTTAGATACTCCTCCCCATGGGATTGAGAATATTTGCTCTGATTTGGGTGCTAGAGTTAATCTCAAACTAGGTGACGCTGCTAGTTTGGATAACTCATGCCCAGATATTAAGCAATCAAAGAGGCTTTGTAGCCTGTCTCACCCTTTTAAAATATCATGATAGGTTCCTTTTGGAACATTCGTGGGCTTGGTCAACCAGGGAAAACTCAGCGTCTGCAAGAATTTATTAGAGATAACACAGTGGATTTTGTTGGTTTCTTTGAAACCAAAAGAGAAGTTATAGATAATAATAGTTTGAAAAAAATTATGGGTAATAGGAATATGATGTGGCATCACTTACCTGCGCATGGTTCAGCTGGTGGTGTCCTTGTGGGCATCGATAATGATATATTTGAGATTATTGGTTTTATTGATAGAGAATTCTGTGTGCTAACTACTGTTAGGAACAAAACTGATAATTGTGTCTGGCAATTTGTTGCTGTGTATGGGACTGCCTATAATGATAGGAAGATTGCATTTATTGATGAGCTTCATGAAGTGCTTGGCATAGTTTCTTATCCAGTTATTGTGGGAGGATATTTTAATCTCATCAGATCTGTTGCTGATAAGAGCAGTGGCAATATTAACCAATCTATTGCTTTTCTTTTCAATGATTGGGTCAATAAATGGGGTCTTATGGAGATTAATGTTGCTAATAGGAAATTTACTTGGAGCAACAACCAGGAGGATCCCATTTATGCTACTATTTGATAGAGTCTTTGTATCCCCTTCCTGGGATGCTCTTTTTCCTTTATCGACTTTGAAAGCCCTCCCGAGAATTGGGAGTGACCACACCCCTCTTCTGATTGATACAATGGCTAGGAGAAATACATCTCCAAAACTATTCAGATTTGAGAAATGGTGGTTAGATCAACCTGATTTTAAAAACATGGTTGAGAATTCGTGGAAAGCCCCAGTTTCTGAGAGAGGTGCTATAGAAGTTTGGATGTGTAAATCTAAACGTCTTAGAAAAAATATTAAAGGTTGGAGTGTCAATGTCGACTCTGCCATTAAGAGAAAAAAGAAAGACCTGATTCAAGAGTTTGACATTTTAGATGTGTTTGCTGAGAATGATCGCAGTTCTACGGAGGATAAAACTAGGATGAAAGAAATCAAATTGGAACTAGAGAGTATTATGAGGAAAGAAGAGACTGCCTTGTGGCAGAGATCTAGAGATCGTAGAATTAAAGATGGTGACAAGAATAATGCGTATTTCCACGCTTTAGCTAATCATAGGCACCGCAAGAATCACTTAACGGAGTTAGTTGGAGATCATGGGACTGTTCACACCACGGGGGAAATGTTAGATGTGGCGACTTCTTTTTATAAAGATTTATTTAGCCATGAAGAGAGACATAACATTCATCTGGGGCCTTCCTTTTGGAAGGAGGAGGAGTTGATTTCTGAAGTGGAAAATGAGAATCTTCAGAAAAACATCTCTGAGTTGGAAGTAAAGGAGGCCATCTTTGGCTCTTATGGTAATGGTGCTCCTGGCCCTGATGGGTATTCCTTTCTATTTTATCAAACATTTTGGGAGCTTTTAAAAACAGACTTTATGGCTCTGGTTAAAGAGTTTGAAGCTGGTAGTTTAGATATTCATAGACTCAATTTTGCGTTGATTGTTTCGATTCCTAAAGAACCTGGAGCCAATACTATGAAGAAATTTAGACCAATCAGCTTGAGTAACTGTGCGGTAAAAATTTTCTCTAAGATTCTTACTAACATATTATCTCCTATTAGTGATAGATTAATATCTCCTAATCAAACTACTTTTATTAAAGGGAGATATATCCTTGAGAGTGTGGTGTTAGCTCATGAAGTAATCCACGAGGTTAAAAAATCTGAGATGCCTGGGCTTGTGCTCAAATTAGACTATGAGAAAGCATATGATAGAGTTAGTTGGGAATTTCTGTTTGAGATGCTGGAGTCCCGTGGTTTTGGTACCAAGTGGATCTCTTGGATTAAATGCCTGCTACTTCAAAGCACCTTTAGTGTGCGTATCAATGATACTACTGGTCCATACTTCATTGGAGGTAAAGGTCTTAAACAAGGTGATCCTATCTCCCCTATACTGTTCAATCTGGTTGCTGATGTATTTTCTAAAATGCTTATTAAAGCTTCCTCATGTTGATTGATCTCGGGCCTATTAGATAATATCATTCCGGGAGGAGTTGTTAGTCTACAATATGCAGACGATACTCTCCTCTTTCTAGAGGATTCATATGATAAAGCTAGAAATTTTAAATGGATCTTATCCTGTTTTGAAAATTTGTCGGGGATGAAAATCAACTTTCATAAAAGTGATCTCATTACTATTAACGTGGCTGAGGATAGAGCTAGGGTTTTTGCCCAGATTTTCTGTTGCAATTTGGGATTTTTTCCTATTAAATACTTGGGAGTCCCTTTACATTATGATAAATGGAGAAAAGAGGACCTCCAACCTTTGATTGACATAATCATTAAAGGTATATCTGGCTGGTTAGGTAGATACTTAACATATAGAGGCAAGATTATCCTACTTTGTGCTTGTATTGTGAGTATTCCGGCCTATCTAATGGCAGTTATGAAATTTCCAAAATGGGTTATTAAAGCTATTAATTCCCAAATGTCTCACTTCTTATGGGGTAACATGGGGGAACAACATAAGTATCACCTAGCCCATTGGGGCCTAGTTTCTAGGAAGAAAGAGTTTGGTGGTTTGGGGATACCCAACATTAGAGAATTTAATATGGCTTTGCTAGCTTCATGGGGGAAGAGATTTTTTAATGATGTAGACAGTGACTGGAAGAAGATTCTGAGATATAAGTACAATGTGTCTAACCCAAATATACTTTGGTCTAGGCAGCAGGGAGGCTCTCCCTTTTGGAAGAGTGTAACCTGGGCTTTGAATGCCACTAGAACCTTATATAAATGGGAAATTGGTAATGGTGATAAGATTAGTTTCTGGCATGACATCTGGGCTGGAGATTGCTCTCTGAAAGTGAGATTTTGGAACCTATTTGAGATATGTAATCAACATGATTGTACAGTTTCTCAGGTTTGGAATGGGACATCTCTTAGGTTGTCCTTTAGAAGGTGTGTAGACAATAATGGTATGGATGACTGGAATAATCTCATTGACTTTATTAAAGGTTTTTGCTTAACTGATTTACATGATAAACCAATCTGGGAGTTAGACTCCAATGGGGTCTACTCTGTATGTTCCTTCTACAAGTTTATAAACTTTGGTGGTGTGGTTTCTCCTTTTGGAGATAGCTTGTGGAAAACTTTGTGCCCTCAAAATATTCATTTGTTCCTTTGGCTATGTTTGTATAATAAAATACTAACCAGAGAAAATGTTGCTAAAAGGAAACATCTTGATGATTTGACGTGTTTGTTTTGCAATGAACCAGAATCTATACAACACCTTTTCTTTGAGTGCATTAATGTTGGTATTATTTGGAACTATATCTGATTTTTTTCATTGCAATAGAATGCTTTGTTTTCATGATGTAGCTTCCCTTTGGAAGCTGAATAAGAAGAAAAATTTGCTCAATATGATTATTGCTGCCTCCTTGTGGAGTGTTTGGACTTTAAGAAATGAATTTTGCTTCCACGGGCGCACTTGGAGAGGTCTAGGCTGCGTCCTTGTCAAGTTAAGAGGGATTTTGCAACAATGGTCGACTCTCTGCGACGCTGCTCAAGTGGATATACTGAAGACCTTCGTCACGGTGCTGGACAGGCGTCGGGGAGAGCTTCTGAGGATTGCCTGGAGTAGGGATCGAAGCTAGTTCTTCTCTTCCTTGTCTGGCTGTAATATAAAAGAGATGTTCGCTGGTTTAAAATTGTAGCTGGGCGATGATTACTTGTTTCCTTTTTTAAGGTGGTAGAAGGATGATTTGCAGGCTCAGATAGGCCTGGACGGAACGAGCGGGCTTTTGGGCCCGCTCGTGGCCCGTTCAAGACCGGACCGCACGGTCCAGGACCGGTAGGAAAACTGGTCGGTCCGGGCTGCGATATTGGGCCCGAAAAAATGTCGGTCCGGTCCGGTCTTTCACCGAGCCGCTCGGTCGGACCGAGGGATCGCAGTCACCGCCGCCGCCGTTCCTCGTCGTCGCGGACACCGGCAGCCCCTGGGCGAAGCACCATGTCCCCGAGCTTCCCCATTCCTTCCTTCTTCTCCTCCCCGAGCGCCGCAACTTCTTGCCGACAGTGTCCCCGAACGCCGCCACCATCCAGTTTCGTCAGTCAGATTCAGTTTCGTCAGTCAGATTCAGAAAATTCAGTTTCGTCAGTCAATGGCGGGGATCGGAGGGCGTCGGCGTTGGCCACCAGCACCAGGCGCGAGCGAAGCATTTCCCAATCCAGCGCCGCGAAACGGGTGGGCAGAAACTGTTGTTCTCCTCGTCGCGGTCGAGGCTGTCCCCCTGCAAGTTCTGCTGCGTGAAGGGCGATCTGTCGCCCAGCAGCCTCCGGACCACAGCGCACGTACCGGAAGAAGAGCCACTCGAGGAGGCGGTAGCGCTCGACGCCGGCAAAGAGGAGCGACTGCGCGGGCGCGCTGGCGCGCGGGTAGGCCAGCACTGCCAACTTCCGCTGGATCTCCTCCATCTGCTTCGATGCCATGGGGAACCAATCCTCTCCGCTCGCGGCGTCCGGCCGGCTTGGTGGTGGTTGGGCTGTGGGGATCGAGCCGACGGGGACAGCCCAGCGAGCGAGATGGATGACCCTCTTTTCGGCAGTCCTTGGGTGAACCACCATGTCTCCCAGCCTGCCGCTGCTAGCCGTCGCTGTAGTGCGTGCACCACAGCTGCTCTGGAGTTCTCGACCAGGTGAAAAACAGAAAAGCAGTTCGCGCGACAAGGTGTTCGATCGCCGGAAAAACTTATGTGTTTGTCTCCCTCCCCTCTGGTCGTGTCTCCGACGATCACCATCCACTCGCGATTCCATTTTTGCGCTGAGTTCGCCGCCTTCCGTTCCTCCCTGAGTTCGTGCGACAGGTGAGCTCGGTCCACACGAGCCGGAAAAGCTTGACCGAGCTAGCAGCAATTCGGTCCGGTCTTGACAAATGAGACCGCTGGCCAGGTCGGTCCGGTCCGGACCGGACCGGCGGCGGCCGGTCCAAACGTCGGACCGGACCGGGACCGGACCGTGTCCAGGCTGAGGCTCAGAGACGTATCATGTTTCGATGCGGTGTTGTTTGTGTGCTCTGCTTCAATAAAATGGGGCAGGGGGGGGGGGGAAACCCCTTTCTTTCAAAAAAATTTTTATCATACCCAGGAGGAAGTGTTTGTCTGTTTACTCGAATGAGAGGCAGATTTTTGCAGTTGCAATTCTTCTGCCATTCTTGTTTTTTTCCTTCTCTAACTCCAAGTGTTTTCTAAGTAACTCAGCACTACTCTATTGATCATTTAGTTGTTCTTGTTGTAATGTTGGAGACTTTACTACTTGATTAGAGCTTTGTTGATGAGCTTCTCCTTGATTCGGCTAGCCAGGTTCTTTAAGACAGAGCTAATTGCTGATAAGTGCTGGCCGAGATCAAGCACTGCTTTCTCAATACCTCCAACTTGCTAAGATAACCCCCCTCCTGCTTGGAACCAATAGACTGCACATTTGCCTACAGTTTAGATACTTCAGAACGTGTCAACAAGTTATCCTTCTGCAACACACCGAAATCATCACGCAAAGGCAACACCTCCTGTAGATCCGTATCATCAATCACCTTTGGATGCCCCGTCGCCTTGATCTGGAAAAGAGAGAGGGGATTTTACTGCGAGAATTCTTTCGGTAACCAAAACTGCACCTCCTGTAGGCCCTCTTCCCCAGAGCCTGCCGCTTTCTCGATCCACACCACCAAAACTGCACGAACCAGCAATTGATCTAGAATTTTACCGCTAGAGAAGTGATCTCTAGCAACTCATCCTCACTACTGGTTTGCAGCCAAACACTTCACCGCCTCCAACGCCACCCTGGTTCAGGTCACCGCCACCAGCGCCGCCGTAGCAGATCATGCTCGGATCGCGTCGACTCAGAGCATCGGGAGGGAAACTGGGTGGGAATCACTCCTTCTTACGGAAAAAAAATTATGGCCGAGGAAAGCCTTGCTCTCAATACCAATTTGTGAGGCCCCGCTAGTAATTCAGCCTGAACAAGGGAGATCTAAGATGTAAATCGAGCGAAGTACCTAGAGTTTCGGCCAAGGAACGAGAGCCATCTTATCTATTAAGCATCTATAAAGTATATTCGCTACTCCAAGGCAAGATAACAGAATGATCGATAATCTTTTCCAGCCACAGCCCGACTGTTTATAAATAGAGCTCAGCGACAGCTGTAATAGTACATGAAACGCTAAAATAAGGTAAGGTGAGATCAAACGGTGGCGACGGCTCGTAGATGAAGGAGCCACCTCAACCGTTGGATTACTGAAGCGTTATTTGCCAAAACAGATACAGGAGCAAATTACAGAATACTGAATGCCCGTCGGCCTTGACAAACGCAACCAAGATAGAGGGAAGGTGCTGAAGGAAGGAGGCACAACGCGTGCAAGTGGAGGTGGCGTGCGAAGCAGAAAGAAAAAAGAAAAACGAATAAAAATGAAGAACTAATCAAAAATAACTACAAAAAACAAACTAAATGTTGAACGTGTATTTAATTTTTCAATTATGTATTCAAAAAAGTGTTCAGAGCATCTATTTAAAAAAAATTACATCATGTATTTAAAAGATATTCAATGTGTATAAGCAAAGACATGTGTCAACAAAAGAAAACCAATGAAAACTGACAACAAAAAAGAAAAACAAAGAAAACAAAAATGGTAAATTGATAAAATATGAAAAAATAAGCTATAATGCTCAATGTGTATTTGAAAAATGTTGACCATGTATTTGAGAAAGCATTCATAACATTTAAATAATGTAAATTTTGCAATTGAAAAATGGTCAACAATGTATCAAGAAAGAATATGTGTGTTACAAAAAAAAACAGGAAAAATGACAAAGAAATAAAAATAAATACGAAGAAAAAAACGAGTGAGAATCAAGAAAGAAACCAAGAAAACCGATGGAAAGCAAAGAAAAAAAAGAAAAAAGAAAATTGTGAAAATAGTGTAATAAGGGAAGAACATCAATTAAAAACTAAGAAAAACAGGAAACAAAGAAAACTAATGAGGAAACCAAAAAAACAAAAATAGGAATAGAAAACCAACGAACCCGATTAAAACCGAGGAAAAAAACTACAAAAATGGGTCGGACGAGAGCTACTCGTAGGGGGAACCCTTTAGCGAGATGAATTAAGTGTTTGATTCCGGGATTTGTAACATAACCCGTAACGATGGGGCCTAATTACATTAGTTTGTTTTTAACTTTGTTGTAGTCAGATTCCGTGTAATCGTATAACGTCTATGATCAAATCTGATCACCAACTTCTTTTCATAAACGGTTTCCTTTCTCAACAAGATTCATCACCACAAATTTCTCCATCTCTCTCCCTCTCCCTTAACTCCACCTCCTCCTGTTGGGCACTATCAGGAGGCACATGGTCTCATCGACGACAACAAAACCCGCACTGGTCAGGGCATCATCTAGCACAGACTCCCCATCTCCCTCTCTTGTTACCACCACTATTGCGAAGCCTCAAATGGCCATGCCGCCATGGTTGATCTCCATGGCCAAAAGAAGAGAAACACTCGTGCCATTGGACTCAGATGAGTTCATGAGTGGATAAGAGTTACACATGCACCGTTGGTGAGAACGGCCTTGTGCATCATGTTCGACCCGTTGATCCCGAAGATGTTGGGCGACACTTGAGCAAAGTCTCCGTCTTCAGCTCATCGTCTTCGTCGTTCACCATGACCAGTGTCGCTAGCACGGGCGCCTACCATTGCTGCTTGTGCGCCTTGATGTGTTTCAGCTCGCGATGTTTCCAACTCTCTTCTTTCCAAACCCCGTGCAACACTGCATCCAACTGCCAAATTACATTTGCTCCATGTGGGCGCCAAGTCGTCCCACATGGTTCCTTTTCCTGAGATGAACTAAACATGTTTACATTTTTCCTCATTCTTTTTTACGTTAATGATACAATCTGATACCAATTATGTTTGGGTTAACAATGCCAAACCAAGCACCTCTTAAGGGTTGTCCCTTTGGGGCTCTCGGAAGGGTAATCTTTATAGCATCGGACCACATCAAGTGATGCCACTAACCGACGTCACATTCGCGTGCTGATACTCCTTTTAGATTTCCGTATTTTTTTCTATAAGAGTTTTCGTATTTAGATAAGTTTTTTGGATTTTCTATTTTTTCCTGTGTTTTCTAGCTTTTGAAGATTTTTTTTACAAATCACACATATGCTTCGCAAAAAAAAAGTGAAGGCACAAATTTACTTTTGTGACCGTCCTTCTCGATAAAAATCTGTAGATGTGACTGCTTTTGCAATGCTTCTCGAAAAGGGAAATAATATGTGTTGCATGATAAACACATATTTGTTTTAAATAAAGTCGCATATTTGTTTTTGGAGAAGCATAGTTGTGCTTTCTGAAAAACAATTATGCTACCTCAAGAAGCGCCTCTTCTGAAAGCATATCTTTTTTCCGAGAAGCACGACCATTGTTCTTAAAAAAGGGAAAAAGTGCAGTAATGTAAACCGTGCTTTGGTGTTTTCTTTCATTTTTTGTGTTTGTTTTTCTTGATTGCTGGCTTTGTCCTATTTACGGATTTTTTACATTTATTAGTTTTGTGTATTCTGTTTTTGTGTGAAAAAGTTTATCAAAAATCTATAAACATAGAATCTAATTTTAAGGATCTTGACGTGAGAAATTCAGTAGGGTAAATGAATTGAGATTTTAACACATAGTTCAAGAGCTAAAACATTTTGAATAAACGAACAAAAAGTACAAACTTTCAGGTTGACGCATATCCAATGCGTCATTTGTAAGCATGTGAGATGATGAGTTGATCTTTGCAAAGAGTAACTTTTAACAGTGATTTTGGTGAGATGGAAGTTATATTCACGTTGAGATTTAGACACAAGTGCATCTCCAATAGCCGCGCTAAAACAGCGTCGCGCCGTAAAATTGATCTTTTTAGTGCGCGCAATAGCAAAATGGGCTCTAGCGGTCACGCGATAAACGTGCGAGCGGCATATAGAGTACAACGTCCTATCCGAATCGCCATCGAGCGCTGCGTATTTGGTGCGTCCGCTTCCGCGCACCGCACACTCAAACGCTCGCGCCGCACTCTCTCCACCACGCCATCTTCGTGCCTGCTGAAGCTACGCGCGCTGCATTTTAACACGTCTGATGGAACCAACGTTGGGCGCCGCGTTAAAACAGACGAACGACGCACTGCGACCTGATTTTTAACGCGGTGTGGGTTGGGCGGCTGTCTGAGATAGTCTTGCCGCTGAATCCTGCGTGAAGCTGCAACCAACCAGGAAGCAGCACGGGCCGGGCGGCGGCCACTCTCGCTGAAAGTTTCTTACTGGGCCGAGACCCCGTAGAGCGACCCGGCCCAGATAAAGGGCAGGTGCTGATTCTGAAGGAGGCACACGTGGAGGTGGAGGTGGAGTGCGAAGCAGAAAGGCACAGCACCATTTCCTCGCCTCGCCTCGGTCGGGGTGCGTGTGCGTGGCGTCTCCTCCTCTCTCTTACTTCCTCCTCCCATCCATCTCCATCTCTCCTCCTCCTCCGCCTCCTCAATTCGGAGGAAGAGAGGGCTCGCGCCCGATCGGGTTGGTGGCTCGCCGCGATGGCGACAGACGCCGGCGCCGCCGACAGGAGCTCCGTCTTCCGCAAGCTCCGCTCCAAATCGGACAATAAGGTGCGTCCGTGCGTGCGTCATCGGTTCCCGCTCCCTTTGCTCCGATGTGATTGCCAAGGAAGGGCTTTGTTTCCCATCCTTTCTCCGTCCGCCGATTCCGCCTCGTTTCATCCCTCTCCCGCGCCCCTCCCTCCCTCCTGATTTCTCTGTCTGTGAGGGTCTGCAGATGTGCTTCGACTGCAACGCCAAGAACCCCACCTGGGCCTCCGTCACCTACGGCGTCTTCCTCTGCATCGACTGCTCCGCCGTCCACCGCAGCCTCGGCGTCCACGTCTCCTTCGTCAGGTCTAATTTCCCGACCTCCTTTCCTCACTATGCTTGCCTTTGCGCCGCGCCTCACTTTGTAATGCGCGGTGCTTCCAGAAGAATCATCTATGCACGTGTAAATTCTGGATTTTTTAATACGATTTTTGGCCCACCTGGTTAGGGTTTGAAATTTCGTCCATTGTGTATTCCTTCGTGCCTGTCATGCCATGTGAAGTACTGCTACCGAACTTTGTGAGAGAAATGTGAGGCTTACTGGTGAATGGGGACTCGGTGTTTTGTGGATGAGGCAAGCTGTGATTTTGACGCTGGACATTTTTTACATAGGGGCATTGCAGTTTATTCTGGCATAGATTGTTGTTAGTGGAAATGCATAATGTTGAATGCCATTACCAAGTGTTCAAAAGTTTCAGCATAACCTGTAAGAAACATGGTACTATGTCTTCTTTTGCATACTGAACTTTGTAAATCACCTTCTGATGCAAGATGCACTTCTGAAGTTGGTGTATGCTCTGTCCAAGTCGATTTAGCCTGTGTGAATGGAATGTTTATCAGACAGGTCATGTTGAATACAGAAAAAAAAAGTTATTTCCTTCTTAGCCTGATACTTAGCATATTGTCACTACGGACATATACTGCATTTCTTGAACTTCTGTACTTCCCAAAAGCACATTGAGAGGCTTTATTACTGTTGGCGTTGAATATGAATTTTTAGAATTTGTCACTAAATTTTGACAGTAATCTGCAGGTCAACAAATTTGGATTCATGGACCCCAGAACAGTTGAAGATGATGGTTTATGGGGGAAACAACCGCGCACAAGCTTTCTTTAAGCAGCATGGTTGGACTGATGGTGGAAAGATCGAAGCAAAGTACACTTCAAGAGCTGCTGACTTATACAGACAGTTGCTCCTTAAAGAGGTTTCTAAAAGTTCCACAGAAGAGGCCAATAATAGTTGGCCGTCCTCCCCAGTCGCAGCTTCTCAGACTTCAACCCAAGCAGCTGCATTTCCTGATTTCAAACTGGTAGAGGTGCCGAAAGAAGTTGTGAATGAGAAGAATGAGCCTGAGCCTGAAATTATTCGTTCACCTAAAGCTCCGACCCATTCATTCAAGAAGTCAATCGGTGGAAAGAAGCCTGGAAGTAAGACTGGTGGACTTGGTGCGCACAAGCTTACGACAAAGGTACACAGTCTGCAGCTTACACTTAACTAAACTGAGGAGACAGCAGGCCTATTTTTGTTCTACTTTTACTTTTCATACAATGTTGAGTCAGTAGATTTGCCCAGTTTGTGTTAGGAATAAAAAATAGGTAGAAGAGTAGCTTAGTGCTGATATGACACTAATTTTTGTAGATTTCCACTGAACTTGCCAGTTGCCAAATGTATTTATTTGGTTTAGTTTAGTTTTGTGATATTCTGTACTAATAACTTTTGCCATTTGCTTTAGCCAAGTGAAAGCCTCTATGAGCAGAAACCTGAAGAGCCAGCTCCTGCCCTGCCATCGGTGGCTGAAAGCACTACAGCTAGGAGCAAACCTCATACTTCCCGATTTGAATATGTGGAAAATGTACCTTCTGCTGGGAGCAGCTCTGCAGAAAACCAGGCATTTGGGCATGTTGCGCCCCCAAAGTCTTCAAACTTTTTTGGTGAATACGGGATGGACAGTGGATATCACAAGAAATCTACTTCTGGTTCATCCAAAATGCAGGTAATGTTTAGTTATCCAGTAGTTGTATAATTTACGTGACGATGAATCATGCATATGATAAGTCAGTTATGTAATATTAGTCATTTAGGCCCTGTTCGGTAATCCACCAGCTCCCGGAATCTGTGGAGCTGGGAAACTGCAGCTCCCTTAATTTGAACTACAGCTCCGCCAGCTCCGCTCCCGGAGCTGTGGAGCGGAGCGTCTCCGAACAGGGCCTTACTGTCTTAATTTTGCACAAATTTTTAGCCTCTGTCAATTCAGGACACCAAAGAGGAAGATTTACCATTAAACCAACTTTGGACTGTTTGGGGAAGCATTTCTTTTGATACATATTATGTGTCTCTAGTTCAGTTCTACTCTTGGTTAACCCAGTTCTATGTGGCGGTATGCTTTGAACTAGCTAGCATGCTTTCCAGAAGCACTATTGACTTGGTTCACATTGATGTCTGATAATAGGGTAACAACATTACAAGTCTAAAAATGCATGTTGAGGTGGTAGAATATTCGCTGTGTTCCATCATTTTGAGAGAATTTGCAGTTTTGAAGCTGAATGACTTGTCTGATTTATCCCTTGCTAGAATTTTTAGTTCTGCTGTAATTGTTCTTTAGTTCTGAATGACCTGTCTGAAAATTCTTACTGATCGTGATGGTTTCTATCTGTGCATAATGAAGCATTTGAGTGTGTTTCCTCTGGAAATGAGATGATTGTTTACAGATAGTGAAGTGTAGTCTTGTTTTACATATTCTTGTCTCGAGATCCAGCTTTAAACCAGCCTGTGAAATAACCGACTGAAATAATGATCTCCAGGTTGAGGAAAGTAGTGAAGCAAGACAGAAGTTCTCAAATGCAAAGTCTATTTCATCTTCTCAGTTTTTCGGTGATCAAGCCAATTTAGAAAAGGAGGGTCAAATCTCGCTCCAAAAATTCTCTGTAAGTATATCACTGCGTGTTTCCTGGGCATCTGAGATGATAATAAACTTATTCCTGGATTTTGTTTAGATCAAATCCCAATGCCATGGATCTGGCCTGCACCCTTGGTTTTTTTTTATCCTGGGATGTTCGTTTGATCTTTTCGTACTCCTATATTTACATCATTTTGGTGTTTATAACTACTCCCTCCATTCCTAAATATAAGTCTTTTTAGAGATTTCACTAGGGGACTACATATGGAGTAAAATGAGTGAATCTACACTCTAAAGTATGTCTATATACATCCGTATGCAGTCCCCTAGTGGAACCTCTAAGAAGACTTGTATATTTAGGAACGGAGGGAGTAGTACTTTGTTTGTATGCGTTTCCATCACAGTTTTTTATTGACGGGGAGCTTGATCCTAACAAGTGAATAATCTGTTTTCAGCACTGCACAGCTTTGCTAGTTTACCTTGTTTGATAGATCCGGATTGATTTGTACTATGTGTAATACGTTGATGTAGGGATCCTCTGCCATTTCAAGTGCTGATCTGTTTGGCCAACAAGCGAACAATTCTAATGCCGATCTGAGTGCTTCGGATTTGATCAACAGAATCTCCTTCCAGGTAACACTGGAGAGGCATGAGCATACTAGCATGGCTGGTTTCCTTGATGGACTTGCGTTAATGCTCTGTTGGCTCGTGCAGGCCACTCAGGACTTGACCTCTCTCAAGAGCATGGCTGGGCAGACCGGGAAGAAGCTGACATCTATGGCATCCAACATCATATCTGATCTTGATCGGATCCTCTGAGCTGAACTTACATAACAGGTCTTCAGCAGTCGGCCTCTCCTGATTGTTAGGACATGACAACAGATGGTGGATCTGTTCAAGAGTCCATAGGAATCTTAAAACTTAAACTCGTAGGGAAGGAAAGAAAGAGGATTTTATTGCGAATGCTTAACTAATTTACTGGCTAAATTCGTGCTAGCATTTGCTTATCCGCGGGAACCAAATGGGTGCTGTGCTACCAAAGAAATGCCTTTGCTTTGTAATGACCATTTCATACCATATATGGTTATCAGTACGGGCGTGTCCTTGCCGTATGCAAAGCTGGAAGTCACCAGTTGAGGCATACATCAAAGTAAAACTGGAGTACTCCTATGTGTTACAACTGTCCAAAAATTGCAGTGTCATTGGTCTACTTTCTGCACTGCGCAACCCTTGAGCTAAGGGTAATTAGCTACACGCACTTGAGCAGTTTATATAGATGAGGCGATGTCCACTTCTACCTACGCTTTCTCCTGCCTTTCCTGGCTCTACCACTTGCTAACCTCGCCTTCTGTAGATAGTATTTTATGCCCCCGTTTGTCTTCCGCTTCTTTGCCGTCATTGCAGCTGTTGCAGCCTGGGCTCTCATCCGCTTCCCTGCTCTGGTCTCGACTCCGACATCTGCAAGCGGGACACAACTGATTGAGAGTAAACTAACATAGATTACAACTGTATAACAAAATAAAGACGCACACAGAATATAAAGCTTTAAGGGACACGTTAAGACATGCACGGGTTTATCAGCCTTTTTCTTTCAAAATGCTAAAAAACTTAAAAACAAGAGTGGATTTCCAGTTAATATACAAAAGGGGACTGAATTGACTATGGTTTATATCTGATTTTCCTTTGCTCACATGAGCTCACATGTGCGCGACAAACACAGAAGCCAGTTAAACAGCCGCCTAACCCTAAAAGGTGTCTTGGGGAATATCGAAATAGCCTGGCATAAAACCATGCCAATTTTGTATCTTGAATCTAAACGAACTTAGTATTGCACTCGCCATTAGTAGTGCGGTCGGAGTTGGAGCCTACTGTTCCGAGCCTTGAAGTGCCATCAATCCCACGTCCGCGCGGCGATCCAGCAGGAGAATCACAAGAGCCTATCATCCCATCTTCTTCTTCCTCTTCTACAATAAGAGACGAGCCACATAAAACACCAACAACCAGCACAACGTACAAACACATATAGAGACTATTATTGTGCTGTTGCTTTTTTGCATATAGAAGGAGCAGGCTCAGGGAGACCGTTGTGGAAAACTTATGTGAGTAAGTTTCAGCTTGTTTTCTTTTAACAGAGAAAGAACACACTTACTGTGCAAGGTCAAGTTTTCAGGACAGCAGTCTTCATGTTTATGTGATGATGACCGGAGTAGGTTGCAGTTTCTCCCATTCTCTTGTGATGACCCTCCATGGGAGCCTGTATCAAGCACCTCTGACGATGGTCCGTTATGGTTCGCTTCCCTGGTGCCATGGCTGGACTTTTCTTTGTACTCCAACAGCAACGACAACCCACTAGCGTTTCCATTTTCCACACTTGATAGGGTAAGGGAGGTGGATTTCTGTGTTCCTCCAGATGGTACTCCACGTAGGCTGCAACCCACTTCGTTTTCGTCAGGCACACTGCAAAGGGTACTGCCGTTTGAGACACCTTGTGACAAGCCGGCCGAACTGGGGCCAGCTTCATTTTTCTCTGCTGGTCCACAAAAGCAATGCTCCGTGACATCTTGTTTAACACTGCCATTGTCACTGTCACTACCACTGCCACTGTAGCTGCCCGCTTTAAGGGGAGCACCATCCTCGTCTAATCCTTTGCCCGCCAATTCTTCAAAATAATCCGACAGCAACATTTCCTTCTTCTCAAGTAATGTAGAGAACCATGGGGATGAACCTTTCTTGACATAGAACAGAACATATGCCTTTTTCTCCAAAACCCTGTCCTCAGTCATTTTCCCAATCTGCGCCGTGGAGGGTTAGAGGCTTAGAGCCAGGTAACTTAACAAAAGGTTAATTTTTTATTTACCAGCGGTAGATAGATTACCTTATCATCGTCAAAGAGAAACCAATCAGTTTCTGATGAACGGATATAACAAACGTAGTGACCCTTGGCTGTGTTACCCCAGTGTTCTACAACTCCATACAAATCATAGTATTGAGGTTTCTGCAACAACAATGTGCATCAGCCATATACTTGGGCGGTTGGGAAATATGGTCAAATTAGAAGAAAGTGGACTCACGTCATCAGGGGAGCTCATGAAGGGGTTTAAATCCAGCTCTAACTGATACTTCACCATGTCATGAATCTTAGATATATCACTCCCCAAATTTTGAAACCGTTTGAGCTGGATTACAAGAACTTCTGGAGCCTGCTCCACCTTGAGGTGCTTTTCCATGTTCACACGAGATTTGCATCCATCACAAATGAAATCTTCAACAACCTCAATTTTGGTATAAGATGATAGTGAATCCATGATAGTGTCCATTTGGTTAACCTCCAGGTTAAGGTCAAGGAAAGACTCCAATCTGTCCGAGCAATGATTGCACTTTGGACAATTCAACTGAGCAAACCAAAAACATTTCAGTGAATTATCAATCATAGACTAAGTCAGAACGATACTGATGTAACTGGTAGTGAGGATCAGTAGACACACACCTGGCTTTTCAGTTGCCCCCCAAAAAATTCCTTGACAATAGAAGAGGGCTCTTCAGATTCAGACCTGGGAGCGACAGTTACCTCATCTAATTTATCAAGTAAGCAGCGGAGGAATTCATGTGCATCTTGGTGTTGCCCCTGCTCAAAATCTCGAAATATCGCTGCAAACCATTTTATGGAAAACTAAGTTAAGTACATATCATAGGGATGGCCCAAGTATGCAACAAGAAATATGAATATAATAACTGAAATGGTTAAACGAACACAATATAGCTAAACAAGACTTGAATCTCTGATAATATAAGTGGCCGATGAAGTATACACAGAAAAAACTGAAAGTTCAGTTAAACAGACAAACACTCAGCTACACACGACCAACACCACAGGCAAAGGAACCACTAATTTAAGCAGTTTATGAGCATATGGGAAGGAATTTTAAAGGCTCAGTCGAACAAACATACACTTGAGGCGTTTGACGAACTTTCTGGCGTAGAGAACATCTCCTGAGAGCCTGATAACTTCAGAAGCATGGTGCCGTAGGGAGCAGTAACAGCAGAATTCGTCAGAACCACCTACAGAAAAATCAAAAAACCCAATTGAAAACACAACAGTTGATATGAAGAGATGCTCGACGGTAAAAAAACTAGAAGAATGACAGTAGATTGAACTAGATGACTTACTAGGACATGGACCTAGGTGACGATCTTTCAGAAGCTTCGACACTAGGGGAACCGTGTGAACTACACACTGGAGAATACAATTGAGAAAGCATATCCACTTCTCAGGATTACTTAGCGAGGCAGCCTATGAAAGCAGCGCAAAAAGTAAAACAAACACAGTTACTTGATCTGAGAGGAAACGAAGCATCGCAAAGCATGAAAATGCTGCACATGTCTAGCTTACCACAGGGAAATCGTTCTTTCCACGAGTCAGTTCGTATCGAGAACAGCATTGAGTATCTACAAGCTTGTCATCCCAAGAATCCAAGGGCATAAGACAAAAGTACAAAATGTCCAAGTCAAATAGACTAAGATATCAAAATATCACAAGTGCAAACAATGAAATGCCATGAATGTTTGGATGATAGCGTAAAATGAATTACTTCAATATCTTATCATTATCAGGAATACCATGACTAGTACACAGTCAATATACATCGTATAAAAGAAGCATATAGGTTACGCCTACCATCAGTTTCGGATTGTACAGATCCATACAACCTTGATCAAATCGTCCAACTGGGTAGCCGTAGCCACGATGAGGATAACCTGGGTAACCATTCCTATCAGGGTAACCATTTCCATGTAGCCAATCCGGATAACAGTTCCGACGAATTCCGTCACGATGAAATTCATGATCATAATATCTAGGATCATTTTGTTCATGACGAATCCAAAAGCGGGGCCTCCTACAGGTGGAACAACCACAAGAATCCTCCAAATCCTGGAGAATAAACAGAACTAAAATGTTAGCTACTATGTAAATATTGGAGTGCATGAGCTTCCAGTTTGTGGGAGATAGGAGCGTGCATGTGACGCACTAGATAGAATTGGCACACCAAAATGTGACGCACAGTACCAGTAGCAAATAAAACGGCAGATTCAAACAAGAATTGAAATTAGCAAATGCATACATCATCCTCAAGACGTTGGTCTGGCCAGAACCCTTTGTAGTATCTCTCATCTGCTCGACCCATAATCCGCAAGGGCTTCCGGTCTCGACGGGTCTCACAGTCATCCTCATCTGCTGGACCTGGAACCTTGAAGGGATCTTTGTCCTTGAAGGGATCTTTGTCGTACGATGCTTCCTTGTCTGCCTCGTCGGCTGGACCTGGAACCTCGAAAGTATTTTTCTTCTGCAAGGTATCCTCGTGTCCCTCGTGGGCTGGACCTGGAACCTTGACCTGGGAGGTCTCCACATGCCCCTCGTCGGCTGAAGCCAGACCCTGCAATAACCGATCACCCAGAAACAAAGCGCCAGATTAGTGATGTTAATATCGGAAATAAGCAGCATTGCAATTTGAGGTGCCACCAAATTCAAATCTAGACAAATCAAATACGCACCAAACCACAACGAGGATGAACACGTGAAATCAATCTACCATCTAGCCTAGTGCCAAATCAAGGGGGAAGCCGTAGAAATTAATCTGGGGAAATTGAAACGTTGGAATCGCACAAGTAGCTTCCTATCTACGGGTAATCAAAGGGGCACACAGGCACAGCTAACGAAGCAAACACGCGTGAGGAACTCGAAATCTACCTAGATAGCCGCGACGCCAACCCAATCAAGCGCACGGCGGCGGCGGCGACGGGCAAAATATCTCTAGTGGAATTAAAGCGTCGAGCGCAAGGGAAGCAAAATACAAGATATTCCGGCGGATTAGCGCTCGATTAAGCCCCGCCGCGAGGAACTAAGCGCGATCGAAACTGCCGCGATGATCGACCGTATAGAACAGGACTAATTAAACAGACAAAATAGAAGAAGATCGGGCGCGAGGCAAGCATGGACTAGAGTAAACACGCAGCAAGGCGGCGGCTACCGATTCGAGCGGCTGGGGCAGCGGCGCGGCAGGCACCGGCTCCTCCACCTCCTTCTCCTCCGGCTGCTGCGTCGGCAGCATAGGAGCGACGGCCGCGTCCGCGGCGGTGGCAGGCTGCTCCCCTGGCTGCTGCTGCTCCTCCTCCTCCTCCAGCGGCGGCGGCGGCGACGCCGGCATTGGGTCGACGGGGGCGTCGGCGGCACGGGGAGGCTGCTCGCGCTCCTCCTCCGGGCGCGGCATTGGAGCGACGACGGTGGTGGCGTCGCGGCCGTCCGCGGCCATGGGAGCTGGGCTAGGGTTTTGCGGGGGTTTGGGGGGTGGTGCGCGCGACGGATGGGGGGGTGGGCGGAGTGGCGCGTCGTCGCGGAGGAAATCGGAACGGGCGCGACGCGGCGTGGGCCAGAGGCGACGAGAGACTTTATATGGCGCGGGTCGGAGTCCTCCCCAATCGTGACCTGACCCGGTCAGTCGGGGGTCTCGTTCTCGTCGCGTCCTCTTCGTCCTTATCTCTGGCGCGCGGTTGGGTCGCTACAGCTTCCTCTATCTCTCTCTTTTCCCCCTTTTGAGGGAATGCTACAGCCTACAGGTTCCTCTTCTGTTGCGAGATGCAAGAGCTTTTAGTAACGTGCCAAGCCACGGCTGGTTAACAAAAGAGCCACGGCTATAGCTAATAGCTGGTGGGAATTGAGGATGGTAAAAGGAAAATTCATTGGAGATCATGGAAGTGGCTCTCATCTCCTAAGGGACTGGGAGGAATGGGATTTCGCGATCTCGGCCTTTTCAACCAGGCCTTGCTGGCCAAACAGGGGTGGCGCCTGCTCACGGTCCCTGACTCCCTTTGCGCCCGAGTCCTCAAAGGCAGGTACTTCTCCGATACGAGCTTCTGGCACGCTCCCAAGCCGCGTTCGTCATCTTTCACGTGGAGAAGTATACTACATGGGAGGGACCTGCTGTATCAAGGCATCAGATGGGGCATCGCAGATGGGGCTTCGGTGAAGATTATGATGGATAATTGGGTTCCAGGGTTCCCTCCGGAGATGCTTCGTTCTCTATCTCCTATCCCCAGCCATGCTACGGTAAAGTGCCTAATGGTGGATGAAGGTGATGCATGGAATCATGAAAATGTGCATGCTTTCTTCGCACCAAGGATAGCAGACCAGATATTGCAGCTACCATTCTCAGCACAAATGGACGGTGATTTCCCCTGCTGGCCATTTACTCGGCATGGCACGTATTCAGTTCGGTCTGGCTACAATTTGGCTCGGTCTGCGAGCTTCCTTTCCTGGCGGAGCAGGACCGGCTGCGGCATTAGCTCCAATGGAATGGACAACAACGATCAATGGAAGCGTCTTTGGAAGATCAATGCGTCGGGTAAGATGATAATCCACTTATGGAGGTTCATACACAACTGTCTTCCAAGCGGCATCCAGTTAATCACATGGCGGGTACCGGATACCGGTCCGTGCGTATTCTGTGGCAGAATTGAGAGCATCGAGCATGCTCTCCTTACCTGTCAGTTTGCTCGAGTGGTGTGGAGGGAGGTGAAACGGAGTGTTCATCTCAAGCTGGACCGAAAGGGTTTTGGCACCCATGCACAATGGCTCTTCGATTTCCTTGAGAGGTCCAGCGAGCTTCAAAAAACGGTACTGGCTGTTACTTTCTGGCACGTTTGGGATGCAAGGAATGAAGCTCGAAACTCCACAGCGAAGCCCAGTCCTGTTGGGACAAGTGCGAGAATTCTCGCTTATGTTGACCTCATCCGTTCACAAGCCCCTACCCGTTCCCTGGCTTCTAAGTGTGAGCCAAAAACCCCAGCTGCTTGGTCTCCACTGCCGTCGGGAACGGTGTTTGTCAACTCTGATGCGGCAATCTTTGAGGTCAATGGGAAGATGGGTGCGGGGGTGATCATCCGAGATCACTTAGGCTCTTTTGTCTCAGCTTGTAGGAATGTGATCCAGGGACTTAGATCTCCCGAGGAAGCTGAAGCCTTGGCCGTTCGTTGAGCCGTGGAGTTTGTAGCAGAGAGGGGCTTTGGGAAGTCGATCTTCGCGTCTGACTGTCTCTCATTGATCCAAAGGCTAAACTCCATGGCACTGGACAGATCTCCGGTGGGTATTCTGGTTAGTGGTATCAAAAAACTTAACCAGTGTGCTCACTTCGTCCTCCTTCGTCCATGTGGGACGAGCTCTGAACGGTTCTGCACATGCATTAGCTAAATCTTGTGTTAGTGTTACTTCTAGTGAGGTTTTCCTTTCTATTCCGGAGTGCATCCGGCAAACTATTTGTATTAATGTGAGTTAATCAATAAAGGGATGTTACTTGTCAAAAAAAAAGAGCCACGGAGTATTTGGCAACATGGACAATATCAAAACTTACCAATGCTTTGATAATTTTCTGTACAGCCCGGCAAGATAACCTACCAAACTGTGGCCGGTTTGGGGGTTTCTGGGTTTTCGAGTTTTATGCGTTGGTGTCATGGCACTACTAGAAATTTCCTGTATGCCGGGTGTGAGGCTTTTCGCTGAGAGCTAATTCACAGACACTCGACAAAGTAAGAGGTGTCGAGAGTGTCCTTCGACAATAGGTGCATCCCCGCAAACACATGATGTTGCCAAAGGTAGGCCTCGATAAAACGGCAACACTCGGTAAATTTTTGTCACGTGGCACATCCGGCGACGGATAACGCGATGGTCACGATTTAGTTTCTTTACTGAGAGTGCCATTCAAAATTTTTTTGACACATATTTTGTCCCACCTCACCTATCGACAAACAAAAAGACATGCTAAAATTGTCACGATTTAACTGCACTAAGCTACTCTGTTCGTTATTAAGAATATGATCCAACCATACCTTTACCGAGGGCCGTTCTCGAAAACGTAACATTTGCTGAGTGTAGCTCTCGACAGAGATAAGGCTCGCATCAAACTTTAGTCCCACCTCGCCGAGAGACAAGCAAGATGACTTGTTTAAATAGTGGGACGGTCCAGTTGTAGTAAGCTTCGGTATTCATTACGTTCTTGCTAAGAACATGAACTCCGACTTTGAATCTTCACTTGTCTCAGGCAGAGAAGATTCAGAGTAATAGGCCATCTTCCTAATGATGGATGTCACTGCTTTTTATTTTTATTAATTCAATTATTATTATTTTGAGTCATTTATTGTACTTTGAGAGAGAACATGTCCGGTTGTGAGGGAGAGAGAACATGACCAGTTTGTGAGGGAAGTGCGGGTCATGTTGCTCAATTGGCCTCGGAACTTCTTGTTCTCTCAAAGGAGGGCATCACATGACACATGTCACTCCCTTTTGAACCGCGTGCAATATTTGAGACATTTATTGCTCTGCTAGGGTTTCAACATTGGAAATTGCAGATCTACAATACGGCGCATGAAATAATGCCCAGAAGCGGCGTGGAAAATCCTTTGTGATGTCCTTGAGACATGTGTAGGCCTTGTGCAGCTGAGGGAGGGGCATGCCATGCCACCGGGTGGCAAAAGTACCTCCACGACATGCCTGATGCAATCATTCAAATCCTAGGAAACTCATACGATGCCAGATTTTCTCAAGAACTGGCATGGTGTGGTAAAAGTTTGGACGTGTTTCGAATAAGTATCCACTGAGGCCGCTTGTAAACCGCACCATCTTTGAGCTAGTCTGTGCATATCGAGGGGAACGTGACCGGTTTGTGAGGAAAGTGCGGGTCTTGTTGCTCCATTGGCCTCAAAACTTCTCGTTCTCTCAAAGGAGGCCATCATATGAGACGTGTCACTCCCCCACATTTTTTGGAACCGCATGCAATGTTTGAGACATTTATTGCTCTGCTAGGGTTTCATCATTGGAAATTGCATATCTGCAAGACGATGCATGAAACTAGGGCTGGAATTCGAGCCAAGCCGAGTCGAGCTAGCTCGGCTCGACTCGCTAGAGCTCGTTTGATTAACGAGCTAGCTCGAGTCGACTCGTTAATGTAATGAGCTCAAATCCAAGATTGGTTCGACTCGTTTAGCTTGCGAGCTAGCTCATTTAGCTCGTTAAGCTCGTTAGTTATATAAAAATAAAGAGAAAAAAAATAAAACCTTATGAATATGATACAAATTATTAAATGAGAATGTAACATATACATATTAAGCATACACAATGTTTACAAACAATTGTAAGTAGCTTAACTTATAATTGTTAGTAGCATCAATGTGTTAGCAAGTCAATAACATGTACATGACCACAATAATCAGCAAGTGAGTAACTTGTAGATGACCACAATAATGAAAAAATTATTAACATGTACATGACCCAAGGGATGTGTTTACGTGGCATTGCTGTCCTGACGAACTCACGATTCAGAAACATAGGAGATAAGAGGGGAATCGAAAGATTGGTATCTCGTTATTTCGCCAGGATGCAAGGCGATGAATCTTGGTATGCGTCTCCTTGACGGCTCAGCCTAAGGTTTTGCAGATGGGTTCAATGTTTTGCCCATGCGATTGCCCTGGGATGCGTGGTGATACTTTATAGCTGATGTTTATATCGAGCCTAACGAGTTCCACGAGTACTCGTGAAATCGACTTGTTTATCTTGGTCTATAAACGATGTTAAAATAAAGCTTGGCTCGACTCGTCATTCTATGAGTTCGAGTCGATTCGAGCTGAGTCACGAGCTACTCATTTAGCTCGTGAGCTTCGAGCTTTTTTTCTAAGCCTACATGAAATCATGCCCGGAAGCGGCATGGAAAATCTTTTGTGCTGTCCTTATGACATGCGTAGGTCCTGTGCACATGAGCGAGGGGTATGCCCTACCATCGGGTGGCGAAAGTACCTCCGCGGCATGCCTGATGCAACCGTTCAAATCCTTGGAAAATCGTACGATGCCAGATTTTCTCGAGAACTCGCACGGTGGCAGGGTGTGGTAAAAGTTTGGACGTGTTTCGAATAAGTATCCCCTCAGGCCGCTTGTAAACCGCACCATCTCCGAGCTAGCCTGTGCATATCGAGAGGGAACGTGACCGGTTTGTGAGGGTCCTGTTGCTCCGTTGGCCTCAAAACTTCTCGTGCTCTAAAAGGAGGCCATCGCATGACATGTGTCATACCCACACATTTTTTTGGAATAGCATGCAATATTTGAGACATTTATTGCTATGCTAGGGTTTCATCGTTTGAAATTGCATATCAGCAAGACGACGCATGAAATCATGCCCGGAAGCGGCGTGGGAAATCTTTTGTGATACCCAAATTTTTGAGAGAATGCTACAGCCTACAGGTTCCTCTTTTGTTGAGAGATGCAAGAGCTTTTAGTAACGTGCCAAGCCACGGTTGACTAACAAAAGAGCCACGGAGTATTTGGGAACATGGAAAATATCAAAACTTACCAATGTGACAATTTTCTGTACAGCCGAGCAAGATATAACCTACCAAACTATGGCCGTTTTGGGGTTTCTAGGTTTTCGAGTTTCCTGCGTTGGTGTCATGGCACTACTATAAATTTCATGTATGCCGGGTGTCACACTCTTCGTTGAGAGCTAACTCACAAGCACTCGGCAAAGTAAGAGATGCCGAGAGTGCCCCTCAGCAAAGGTGCATCGCGGCAAACACATGATGTTGTCAAAAGTAGGCCTCGCCAAAACGGCAATGCTCGGCAAACTTTTGTCACGTGGCACATCCGGCGCTGGATAACGCGATGGTCACGTTTAGTTTCTTTACTAAGAGTGCCATTCGAAAACGGTTTAACACATATTTTGTCCCACCTGGCCTACCGACAATCAGAGAGATAAATGAGTTCTCCAGCATGTTGGCGTGGTGGTGGTGGTGAACTAATTCAGCAGGGCTTCGCCTAAGCAGCGTCGAACTAGACTAGAGGAGAAACATATCTAGAGAGAAGTAGAGGGAGCATGTGATAATTAGGGTTAGCCCTCACCTCTAAAACCTCTAGTATATATAGGAGGAGGGAGAGGGGAGGCTGCCTTGGCCCCTCCTCCAAGGAGGAGAGGTTCGGCCGAAGCTAAGGGAGAGTCCTCCTCCCACAAGGGAGGTGGACTCCCTTGGAAGGACTCTTCCTCCTTTCCTTTTAACTTTCTTGCCTTATCCCTCCACTCCTAGCCGCATGGGCCTTTAGGGGAGGCTTTGGCCAGCTCACCAAGGGCTGGTCCACCTCCTCTCACAGCCCATGAAGCCCTTGGGTCGTCACACCCGTCCCTGTGGTCCCCCGGTACCCTTCCGACACTCCCAGTACACTACCGATGAGTCTGAAACTTTTCCGGTGACCAAAACAGGACTTCCTATATATCAATCTTTACCTCCGGACCATTCCGCAGCTCCTCGTGACGTCCAGGATCTCATTCGAGACTCCAAACAACCTTCGGTTACCAACACCTATAACTCAACTATACCGAAACATCACCGAACCTTAAGTGTGCAGACCCTGCTGGTTCGAGAATTATGCAGACATGACGTGAGACACTCCCCGGTCAATAACCAATAGCGGTACCTGGATGTCCATATTGTCTCCTACATATTCTATGAATATCTCTATCGGTTGAACCTCTATGTCAAGGATTCAGTTAATCCCGTATGTTGTTCCCTTTGTCCTTCGGTATGTTACTTGCCCGAGATTCGACCGTCGATATCTCCATACCTAGTTCAATATCGTTACCTACAAGTCTCTTTACTTTTTTCGTAATACAAGATCCCGTGATTAACTCCTTAGTCACATTGCTTGCAAGGCTTGTTGTGATGTTGTATTACCGAGTGGGCCCCGAGATACCTCTCCGTCACACGGAGTGACAAATCTTAGTCTTGATCCATGCCAACCCAATAGACACCTTCGGAGATACCTACAGAGCACCTTTGTAGTCACCCAGTTACGTTGCGATGTTTGATACACGGAAGGTATTCCGCCGGTGTCCGGGGGTTGCATGATCTCATGGTCATAGGAACAGATACATTGACATGCAGAAAACGGTAGCAATAAACTGACACGATCATATGCTACGTTTATAGTGTGGGCCTTGTCCATCACATCATTCTTCTAATGATGTGATCCCGTTATCAAACGACATCTCATGTCTATGACGAGGAAACCTTGGCCATCTTTGATCAACGAGCTAGTCAACTAGATGCTCACTTTGGACAGTGTGTTGTCTATGTATCCACACATGTATTTGAGTTTTCAATCAATACAATTTTAGCATGGATAATAAAAGATTATCATGAACAACGAAATATAATAATAACTAATTTATTATTGCCTCTAGTGCATATTTCCAATAATTTCCTACTTGCACTCGAGTCAATAATCTAGTTCACATCACTATGTGATTTTAAATAATCTAACACCCATATAGTTCTAGGGTTTGATCATGTCTTGCTTGTGAGAGAAGTTTTTAGTCAACGGGTCTGAATCTTTGAGGTCTGTTTGTGCTTTACAAATCTCTATGTATTCCTGTAGATGTTGCTGTTGGGGAACGTCGCATGGGAAACAAAAATTTTCCTACGCGCACGAAGACCTATCATGGTGATGTCCATCTACGAGAGGGGATGAGTGATCTACGTACCCTTGTAGATCGTACAGCAGAAGCGTTAGAGAACGCGGTTGATGAAGTGGAACGTCCTCACGTCCCTCGATCCGCCCCGCGAACAATCCCGCGATCAGTCCCACGATCTAGTACCGAACGGACGGCGCCTCCGCGTTCAGCACACGTACAGCTCGACGATGATCTCGGCCTTCTTGATCCAGCAAGAGAGACGGAGAGGTAGAAGAGTTCTCCGGCAGCGTGACGGTGCTCCGGAGGTTGGTGATGACCTTGTCTCAGCAGGGCTCCGCCCGAGCTCCGCAGAAACGCGATCTAGAGGAAAAACCGTGGAGGTATGTGGTCTAGCTGCCGTGGAAAAGTCGTCTCAAATCAGCCCTAAAACCTCCGTATATATAGGTGGGAGGGAGGGGGCCTTGCCTTGGGGCTCAAGGAGCCCCAAGGGGGTCGGCCGAGTCCAAAGGGGGAGGGCTCTCCCCCCCAAACCGAGTTGGACTAGGTTTGGTGGGAGGGAGTCCCCCTTCCTTCCCACCTCCTCCTTTTTTTTTCTTTCTCTCTTGATTTTCTTCTCCTTGGCGCATAGGGCACTTGTGGGCTGTCCCACTAGCCCACTAAGGGCTGGTGTGTCTCCCCAAAGGCCTATGGGCTTCCCCGGGTTGGGTTGCCCCCCCGGTGAACTCCCGGAACCCATTCGTCATTCCTGGTACATTCCCGGTAACTCCGAAAACCTTCCGGTAATCAAATGAGGTCATCCTATATATCAATCTTCGTTTCCGCACCATTCCGGAAACCCTCGTGACGTCCGTGATCTCATCCGGGACTCCGAACAACATTCGGTAACCAACCATATAACTCAAATACACATAAAACAACGTCGAACCTTAAGTGTGCAGACCCTGCGGGTTCGAGAACTATGTAGACATGACCCGAGAGACTCCTCGGTCAATATCCAACAGCGGGACCTGGATGCCCATATTGGATCCTACATATTCTACGAAGATCTTATCGTTTGAACCTCAGTGCCAAGGATTCATATAATCCCGTATGTCATTCCCTTTGTCCTTTGGTATGTTACTTGCCCGAGATTCGATCGTCAGTATCCGCATACCTATTTCAATCTCGTTTACCGGCAAGTCTCTTTACTCGTTCCGTAATACAAGATCCCGCAACTTACACTAAGTTACATTGCTTGCAAGGCTTGTGTGTGATGTTGTATTACCGAGTGGGCCCCGAGATACCTCTCCGTCACACGGAGTGACAAATCCCAGTCTTGATCCATACTAACTCAACTAACACCTTCGGAGATAGCTGTAGAGCATCTTTATAGTCACCCAGTTATGTTGCGACGTTTGATACACACAAAGCATTCCTCCGGTGTCAGTGAGTTATATGATCTCATGGTCATAGGAATAAATACTTGACACGCAGAAAACAGTAGCAACAAAATGACACGATCAACATGCTACGTCTATTAGTTTGGGTCTAGTCCATCACGTGATTCTCCCAATGACGTGATCCAGTTATCAAGCAACAACACCTTGTTCATAATCAGAAGACACTGACTATCATTGACCAACTGGCTAGCCAACTAGAGGCATGCTAGGGACGGTGTTTTGTCTATGTATCCACACATGTATATGAGTCTTCATTCAATACAATTATAACATAGATAATAAACTATTATCTTGATACAGGAATTATAATAATAACCATATTTATTATTGCCTCTAGGGCATAATTCCAACAGTCTCCCACTTGCACTAGAGTCAATAATCCAGCCCTCACATCACCATGTGAATTACATTGTAATAAATCTAACACCCATACAGTTCTGGTGTCGATCATGTTTTGGCCGTGGAAGAGGTTTAGTCGCGGGTCTGCTACATTCAGATCCGTGTGCACTTTGCATATATTTACGTCCTCTTCCTCGACGTAGTCGCGGATGAGGTTGAAGCGTCGTTTGATGTGTCTGGTCTTCTTGTGAAACCGTGGTTCCTTTGCTAAGGCAATGGCACCCGTGTTGTCACAGAACAAGGTTATTGGATCCAGTGCACTTGGCACCACTCCAAGATCCGTGATGAACTGCTTCATCCAGACACCCTCCTTAGCCGCCTCCGAGGCAGCCATGTACTCCGCTTCACATGTAGAATCTGCTACGACGCTTTGCTTGGAACTGCACCAGCTTACTGCACCCCCATTAAGAATAAATACGTATCCGGTTTGCGACTTAGAGTCGTCCGGATCTGTGTCAAAGCTTGCATCGACGTAACCTTTTACGGCGAGCTCTTCGTCACCTCCATACACGAGAAACATCTCCTTAGTCCTTTTCAGGTACTCCAGGATATTCTTGACCGCTGTCCAGTGATCCACTCCTGGATTACTCTGGAACCTACCTGCCATACTTATGGCCAGGCTAACATCCGGTCTAGTGCACAGCATCGCATACATGATAGAACCTATGGCTGAAGCATAGGGGACGGAGCGCATATGCTCTCTATCTTCATCAGTTGCTGGGCACTGAGTCTTACTCAATCTCGTACCTTGTAAAACTGGCAAGAACCCTTTCTTGGACTGTTCCATTTTGAACCTCTTCAAAACTTTATCAAGGTATGTGCTTTGTGAAAGTCCTATCAGGCGTTTTGATCTATCCCTATAGATCTTAATGCCTAGAATGTAAGCAGCTTCTCCTAGGTCCTTCATAGAGAAATTTTTTATTCAAGTAACCTTTTATGCTCTCCAAAAGCTCTACGTTGTTTCCAATCAGTAATATGTCATCCACATATAATATTAGAAACGCCACAGAGCTCCCACTCACTTTCTTGTAAATACAAGATTCTCCAACCACTTGTATAAACCCAAATGCCTTGATCACCTCATCAAAGCGTTTGTTCCAACTCCGAGATGCTTGCACCAGTCCATAAATGGATCGCTGGAGCTTGCACACCTTGTTAGCATTCTTAGGATCGACAAAACCTTCGGGTTGCATCATATACAACTCTTCCTTAAGGAAACCGTTAAGGAACGCCGTTTTGACATCCATCTGCCAGATTTCATAATCGAAAAATGCAGCTATTGCTAACATGATTCTGACGGACTTAAGCATCGCCACGGGTGAGAAAGTCTCATCGTAGTCAATTCCTGGAACTTGTGAAAAACCCTTTGCCACAAGTCGAGCTTTATAAACGGTCACATTACCGTCAGCGTCCGTCTTCTTCTTAAAAATCCATTTGTTCTGAATAGCCTTGCGGCCCTCAGGTAGTATCTCCAAAGTCCACACTTTGTTCTCATACATGGATCCTATCTCGGATTTCATGGCTTCTAGCCATTTGTTGGAATCTAGGCCCACCATTGCTTCTTCATAACTTGCAGGTTCATTGTTGTCTAACAACATGATTGATAAGACGGGATTACCGTACCACTCTGGAGCAGCACGTGATCTTGTCGACCTGCGTGGTTCAACAGAAACTTGAACTGGAGTTTCATGATCATCATCATTAACTTCCTCCTCAACCGGCGTCGCAATGACAGAGGTTTCCCCTTGCCCTGCGCCACCATCTAGAGGGATGAGAGGTTCGACAACCTTGTCAAGTTCTATCTTCCTCCCACTCAATTCTCTCGAGAGAAACTCCTCGAGAAAAGCTCCGTTCTTAGCAACAAACACTTTGCCCTCGGATTTGAGATAGAAGGTGTACCCAACTGTCTCTTTTGGGTAACCTATGAAGACGCACTTTTCCGCTTTGGGTTCCAGCTTTTCAGGCTGAAGCTTTTTGACATAAGCATCACATCCCCAAACTTTAAGAAACGACAACTTTGGCCTCTTGCCATACCACAGTTCGTATGGTGTCGTCTCAACGGATTTTGATGGTGCCCTATTTAAAGTGAATGCAGCTGTTTCTAATGCATAACCCCAAAATGATAACGACAAATCAGTAAGAGACATCATAGATCGCACCATCTCCAACAAAGTACGATTACGACGTTCGGACACACCATTACGCTGTGGTGTTCCAGGCGGTGTTAACTGTGAAACAATTCCACATTGTCTTAAGTGAGCACCAAACTCGAAACTCAGATAGTCACCCCCACGATCAGACCGTAGGAACTTGATCTTCTTGTTACGATGATTTTCCACTTCACTCTAAAATTGCTTGAACTTTTCAAATGTCTCAGACTTGTGCTTCATCAAGTAGACATAACCATATCTACTTAAATCGTCAGTGAAGGTGAGAAAATAACGATATCCGCCGCGTGCCTCCACGCTCATTGGACCACACACATCGGTATGTATGATTTCCAATAAGTCACTTGCACGCTCCATTGTTCCGGAGAACGGAGTCTTAGTCATCTTGCCCATGAGGCATGGTTCGCACGTGTCAAGTGAATCAAAGTCAAGTGACTCCAAAAGTCCATCCGCATGGAGTTTCTTCATGCGCTTTACACCAATATGACCTAAGCGGCAGTGCCACAAAAATATGGCGCTACCATTGTTTACTCTAACTCTTTTGGTCTCAGTGTTATGTATATGCATATCGCTATCAAGATTCAACATGAAAAATCCCCTCACATTCGGTGCATGACCATAAAAGATGTTACTCATAGAAATAGAACAACCATTATTCTCAGACTTAAAAGAGTAACCGTCTCGCAATAAACAAGATCCAGATATAATGTTCATGCTCAACGCAGGCACTAAATAACAATGATTTAAGTTCATCACTAATCCCGATGGTAGCTGAAGTGACACTGTGCCGACGGCGATTGCATCAACCTTGGAACCATTTCCTACGCGCATCGTCACTTCGTCTTTCGCCAGCCTTCGCCTATTCCGCAGTTCCTGTTTCGAGTTGCAAATATGAGCAACAGAACCGGTATCAAATACCCAGGCACTACTACGAGAGCCGGTTAAGTACACATCAATAACATGTATATCAAATATACTTGATTTTTCTTTGCCCGCCTTCTTATCTGCCAGATACTTGGGGCAATTGCGCTTCCAGTGACCCATACCCTTGCAATAGAAGCACTCTGTTTCAGGCTTAGGTCCAGCCTTGGGTTTCTTCGGCGGATTGGCAACAGGCTTGCCGCTCTTCTTCGAATTGCCCTTCTTGCCTTTGCCATTTCTCTTGAAACTAGTGGTCTTGCTCACCATCAACACTTGATGCTCTTTACGGAGTTCAGACTCTGCGACTTTCAACATCGCAAACAACTCGCCGGGAGACTTGTTCATCCCTTGCATGTTGTAGTTCAACACAAAGCCTTTATAGCTTGGCGGCAGTGATTGAAGGATTCTGTCAGTGATAGATTCTTGCGGGAGTTCAATCCCCAGCTCAGCTAGACGGTTTGAGTACCCAAACATTTTGAGCACATGTTCACTGACAGACGAGTTTTCCTCCATCTTGCAAGCATAGAATTTATCGGAGGTCTCATACCTCTTGATCCGGGCGTTCTTTTGATATATAAACTCCAACTCCTGGAACATCTCAAATGCTCCATGACGCTCAAAGCGACGTTGAAGTCCCGGTTCTAAGGCATACAAGACTGCACATTGAACTATTGAGTAGTCCTCCTTACGTGCTAACCAAGCGTTCTTAACATCCTGATCAGCCGTAGCGGGTGGTTCATCTCCTAGCGCAGCATTAAGGACATAATCCTTCTTCCCAGCTTGTAAGATTAGCTTAAGATTACGAGCCCAGTCTACAAAGTTGCTTCCATCATCTTTCAACTTAGCTTTCTCTAGGAACGTATTAAAATTCAGGATGACAGTCGCGTGAGCCATGATCTACAACACAAATATATACAAAGTGGACTTAGACTATGTTCAAGATAATTAGAGTTTAACTTAATCAAATTATTCGCTAAACTCCCACTCAAAAAGTACATCTCTCTAGTCATTTGAGTGGTTCATGATCCACTTACACTAGCTCAAGTCCGATCATCACGTGAGTTGAGTATAGTTTCAGTGGTAAGCATCCCTATGCTAATCATATCATCTATATGATTCATGATCGACCTTTCGGTCTCATGTGTTCCGAGGCCATGTCTGCACATGCTAGGCTCGTCAAGCTTAACCCGAGTGTTCCGCGTGTGCAACTGTTTTGCACCCGTTGTATGTGAACGTTGAGTCTATCACACCCGATCATCACGTGGTGTCTCGAAACGACGAACTGTAGCAACGGTGCACAGTCGGGGAGAACACAATTTTGTCTTGAAATTTTAGTGAGAGATCACCTCATAATGCTACCGTCGTTCTAAGCAAAATAAGGTGCATAAAAGGATTAACATCACATGCAATTCATAAGTGACATGATATGGCCATCATCACGTGCTTCTTAATCTCCATCACCAAAGCACCGGCACGATCTTCTTGTCACCGGCGCCACACCATGATCATCCATCAACGTGTTGCCATCGGGGTTGTCGTGCTACTTATGCTATTACTACTAAAACTACATCCTAGCAAAATAGTAAATGCATCTGCAAGCACAAACGTTAGTATAAAGACAACCCTATGGCTCCTGCCGGTTGCCGTACCATCGACGTGCAAGTCGATATTTCTATTACAACATGATCATCTCATACATCCAATATATCACATCACATCGTTGGCCATATCACATCACAATCATACCCTGCAAAAACAAGTTAGACGTCCTCTAATTTTGTTGTTGCATGTTTTACGTGGTGACCAAGGGTATCTAGTAGGATCGCATCTTACTTACGCAAACACCACAATGGAGATATATGATTTGCTATTTAACCTCATCCAAGGACCTCCTCGGTCAAATCCGATTCAACTAAAGTTGGAGAAACCGTCACTTGCCAGTCATCTTTGAGCAAAGGGGGTTACTCGTAACGATGAAACCAGTCTCTCGTAAGCGTACGAGTAATGTCGGTCCATGCCGCTTCAATCCAACAATGCCGCGGAATCAAGAAAAGACTAAGGAGGGCAGAAAAACGCACATCACCGCCCACAAAACCTTTTGTGTTCTACTCGAGAATACATCTACGCATGAACCTAGCTCATGATGCCACTGTTGGGGAACGTCGCATGGGAAACAAAATTTTCCTACGCGCACGAAGACCTATCATGGTGATGTCCATCTACGAGAGGGGATGAGTGATCTACGTACCCTTGTAGACCGTACAGTAGAAGCGTTAGAGAACACGGTTGATGTAGTGGAACGTCCTCACGTCCCTCGATCCGCCCCGCGAACAATCCCGCGATCAGTCCCACGATCTAGTACCGAACGGACGGCACCTCCGCGTTCAGCACACGTACAGCTCGACGATGATCTCGGCCTTCTTGATCCAGCAAGAGAGACAGAGAGGTAGAATAGTTCTCCGGCAGCGTGACGGCGCTCCGGAGGTTGGTGATGACCTTGTCTCAGCAGGGCTCCGCCCGAGCTCCGCAGAAACGCGATCTAGAGGAAAAACCGTGGAGGTATGTGGTCGGGCTGCTGTGGAAAAGTCGTCTCAAATCAGCCCTAAAACCTCCGTATATATAGGTGAGAGGGAGGGGGCCTTGACTTGGGGCTCAAGGAGCCCCAAGGGGGTCGGCCGAGTCCAAAGGGGGAGGACTCTCCCCCCCAAACCGAGTTGGACTAGGTTTGGTGGGAGGGAGTCCCCCTTCCTTCCCACCTCCTCCTTTTTTTTCTTTCTCTCTTGATTTTCTTCTCCTTGGCGCATAGGGCACTTGTGGGCTGTCCCACTAGCACACTAAGGGCTGGTGTGTCTCCCCAAAGGCCTATGGGATTCCCCGGGTTGGGTTGCCCCCCCCGGTGAACTCCCGGAACCCATTCGTCATTCCCGGTACATTCCCGGTAACTCCGAAAACCTTCCGGTAATCAAATGAGGTCATCCTATATATCAATCTTCGTTTCCGGACCATTCCGGAAACCCTCGTGACGTCCGTGATCTCATCCGGGACTCCTAACAACATTCGGTAACCAACCATATAACTCAAATACACATAAAACAACGTCGAACCTTAAGTGTGCAGACCCTGCGGGTTCGAGAACTATGTAGACATGACCCGAGAGACTCCTCGGTCAATATCCAACAGCGGGACCTGGATGCCCATATTGGATCCTACATATTCTACGAAGATCTTATCGTTTGAACCTCAGTGCCAAGGATTCATATAATCCCGTATGTCATTCCCTTTGTCCTTTGGTATGTTACTTGCCCGAGATTCGATCGTCAGTATCCGCATACCTATTTCAATCTCGTTTACCGGCAAGTCTCTTTACTCATTCCGTAATACAAGATCCCGCAACTTACACTAAGTTACATTGCTTGCAAGGCTTGTGTGTGATGTTGTATTACCGAGTGGGCCCCGAGATACCTCTCCGTCACACGGAGTGACAAATCCCAGTCTTGATCCATACTAACTCAACTAACACCTTCAGAGATACCTGTAGAGCATCTTTATAGTCACCCAGTTACGTTGCGACGTTTGATACACACAAAGCATTCCTCCGGTGTCAGTGAGTTATATGATCTCATGGTCATAGGAATAAATACTTGACACGCAGAAAACAGTAGCAACAAAATGACACGATCAACATGCTACGTCTATTAGTTTGGGTCTAGTCCATCACGTGATTCTCCCAATGACGTGATCCAGTTATCAAGCAACAACACCTTGTTCATAATCAGAAGACACTGACTATCATTGACCAACTGGCTAGCCAACTAGAGGCATGCTAGGGACGGTGTTTTGTCTATGTATCCACACATGTAAATGAGTCTTCATTCAATACAATTATAGCATAGATAATAAACTATTATCTTGATATAGGAATTCTAATAATAACCATATTTATTATTGTCTCTAGGGCATAATTCCAAGAGTTGCTACCTCATGCCATTTGGAACTATTGCAAATTACTGCTCCACTATACGAATCCGGCTTACTTCTGAAAGTCATCCGGATTAGTGTCAAAGCTTGCATCGGCGTAACCCTTTACGACAAACTCTTTTATCACCTCCACAATCGAGAAAATTCCTTAGTCCACTAGTTACTAAGGATAAGTTTGACCATTGTTCAGCGATTCAATCTTGGATTACTCTTTGTACCCCTTGACAGACTCATGGCAAGGCACACATCAGGTGCGGTACACAGCATGGCATACTTTAGAGCCTATGGCTAAGGCATAGGGTACAACTTCATCCTTTCTCTTTCTTCTGCCGTGGTTGAGCTTTGAGTCTTACTCAAATTCAGACCTTACAACACAACCAAGAACTCCTTCTTTGCCGATCTATTTTGAACTCCTTTAATAACTTGTCAAGGCATGCATTTCGTTGAAAGTTTTATTAAGCGTTTTGATCTATCTCCATAGATCTTGATGATTAATGTTCAAGTAGCTCTATCCAGGTTTTCCTTTGAAAAACTCCTTTCAAACAACCCTTTATACTTTCAAGAAATTCTACATTATTTTCGATCAACAATATGTCAATCACATATTCTAACCAGAAATTCTATAGTGCTCCCACTCACTTCTTTGGAAATACAAGTTTCTCACAAACCTTGTATAAACCCAAAAACTTTGATCATCTCATCAAAGCGTATATTCCAACTCCGAGATGCTTGCTCCAGTCCATAGAAGGATCACTCGAGCTTGCATACTTGTTAGCATCCTTAGGATCGACAAAACCTTCTGGTTGTATCACATACAACCTTTCCTCAAGGAAACCGTCGAGGAAACAATGTTTTGACATCCTATCTGCAAGATTTCATAAATAATGCAGTGATACGTCTCAAACGTATCTATAATTTTTGATGGTTTCATGCTGTTATCTTGTCTTCTTTGGATGTTTTATGTACCTTTTTATATCTTTTTGGGACTAACTTATTAATTCAGTGCCAAGTGCCAGTTCCAGTCTTTTCTGTGTTTTTGACTCTTTTTCAGATCTGATTTTGGAACGGAGTCCAAACGGAATAAAAACCCCGAAATGATTTTTTCCCGAACGGAAGAAGATTAGGGGGCCTCTGGGCCAAGCCAGGTGGGCTCGAGGGAGCCCACAAGCTCCCACTCCGCCACCAGGGGGAGGCGGCGGTGTCAGGGCTTGTGGCCTCCCTGGCCGCCCCCTGACCTATATCCTTGGCCTATATATTCCCAAATATTCAGCAAAAAATCAGGGAGCCTCAAAAATACTTTTCCGCCGCCGCAAGCTTCCGTTTCGGCAAGATCTCATCTGGAGACCCTTCCCGGCGCCCTGCCAGAGGGGACTTTAGAGTTGGAGGGCTTCTTCATCATCATCATCGCCCCTCCAATGACTCGTGAGTAGTTCACTTCAGACCTATGGGTCCGTAGTTAGTAGCTAGATGGCTTCTTCTCTCTCTTGGATCTTCAATACAAAGTTCTCCATGATCTTCATGGAGATCTATCCGATGTAATCTTCTTTGGCGGTGTGTTTGTCGAGATCCGATGAATTGTGGATTTGTGATCAGATTATCTATGATATATATTTGAGTCTGTGCTGATTTCTTATATGCATGATTTGATATCCTTGTAAGTCTCTCCTAGTCTTGGGTTTTTTTGGCCAACTAGATCTATGATTCTTGCAATGGGAGAAGTGCTTGGTTTTGCAGTGGGTTCTACCATGTGGTGACCTTTCCCAGTGACAGTAGGGGCAGCAAGGCACACATCAAGTAGTTGCCATCAAGGGTAAAAAGATGGGGTTTTTATCATTGGTTTGAGATTATCCATCTACATCATGTCATCTTGCTTAAGGCGTTACTCTGTTCTTATGGACTTAATACACTAGATGCATGCTGGATAGCGGTCGACGTGTGGAGTAATAGTAGTAGATGCAGAAAGTATCGGTCTACTTGTTTTGGACGTGATGCCTATAGATATAATCATTGCATAGATATCGTCACGACTTTGCGCGGTTCTATCAATTGCTCGACAGTAATTTGTTCACCCACCGTCTACTTGCTTTCATGAGAGAAGCCACTAGTAAACACTACGGCCCCCGGGTCTATTCACATCCATCGTTTACACCTCCGCTTTTACTTTGCTTTGTTACTTTGTTGCTTTCAGTTCTCACTTGGCAAACAATCTATAAGGGATTGACAACCCCTTCATAGCGTTGGGAGCAAGCTTTTGTGTTTGTGCAGGATCTTGAGATACTCCTCCACTGGATTGATACCTTGGTTCTCAAACTGAGGGACATACTTACCACCGCTACGCTACATCACCCTTTCCGCTTTGAGGGAACACCAACGCAAGGCTCCAAGGCCACGGGGGAAATCCTTTGCATACTTGCCTAGGAAGTCCCTTAAGGCGTAGCCGCAGCTGAAGGATTCCTGGTGCCGTTGCTGAGGAGTATCAAGCAACACTCCTATTTCTGGCGCCGTTGGAAGGTCTTTTGATGCAGTAGTAGAAGTATTTCTGGCGCCGTTGCCGGGGAGGAGAGATCAAGATCTATCCAAGTAGGTCTCACAAACTCATCTCTTGCATTTACTTTTGTTGCCAGTTGTCTCTCGTTTTCCTCTCCCCCACTTCACATTTGCCGTTTTCATTTGCCTTTCTTCTCTAGCCTTTTTCGTTCGCCCTTTTCTCTCGCTTGCTTTCAGTTCGCTTGTGTGCCATATGCCTTCAGTATGCTTGCATCTTCGCTTGCTGAAAATCTAGTGATATGGATCCTCATCCACTAGCTAGTCTCTTTAAGAGACCCACTATTGTTGAACGAATTGCTAGTGAGTTGAGGACACTTGACTATCTTTATGGAGTTTTGCTTGAGAGGCGTGAATCTGAAAATTGTGTGGAAGAAAATTATGAAGTGATTCACGAGGGTTCCTTGGATGAAAAGCATGATTGCAATGGTTTCACTATAAATCCTATTAGTGACAATCATGCTAAAAATATGCAAAACCCTAAGCTTGGGGATGCTAGTTTTGCTTTGTCCACTACTTGTTGCAATAATCATGATTGGGGTGATGATCTTTCTTATGATCTTGAAAATTTGTTCAAACCTCATGATGAATATGATATTTGCAATAACGTTGAAAGTGGGTTTGGAGAAGTCATGACTTTAGTTGACGATAATCCCACTATTTTTGAAGAGTGTCAACTTTGCATGCTTGTGGATCATGAAAAGAATATCCTATGTGATAGTTACATTGTTGAATTCGAATATGATCCCACATGTAATTGCTATGAGAGAGGAAAATATTGTGCTAGAAACTTACATGTTACCCTTTTACCTCTCGTTATGTGGAGATTGCTCTTGTCTCTTTCTTCTTCCTTGCATATGGCAGCTATTGGTTGTCTTGACAATTTGTTTTCCTATAAAATGCCTATGCATAGGAAGTATGTTAGACTTAGATGTGATTTTCACATGCTTTAGGATGCTCTCGTTATGCTTCAATTCTTGTCTTTTGTGAGAGCATCACCTTATGCCTAGCTAAGGCGTTAAACAAAAGCGCTTGTTGGGAGGCAACCCAACGAAATTATCCTTTTTCTTTCTGTTTTGTGTTTTTCCACACTTTCATTATTCTGTTATGATTGTGTTTTTTGTGTTTTTTTTTGCGTTCGTGCCAAGCAAAACCGTTATGATTAGTCTTGGGGATGATCGTTTGGTCATGCTGGAAAAGACAGAAACTTTCTGCTCACGAAAAGAATTTTCATTTTTATTGTAAGAGCTTTTGAGTTGATTCTTTTTTCTGCTGATTGCTACACAAATTCTTCAGACTTTCGTAATTTTTCAGAATTTTTGAAGTACCAGAGGTATACGAAATATACATATTGCTACAGACTGGTCTGCTATTAACGGATTCTGTTTTTGTTGTGTTGGTTGCTTATTTTAATGAAACTATGGATAGTATCGGGGGGTATTAGCCATGGAAGATTGAAAGTACAGTAACCCAACATTAGCACAAGTAGAATTTAAGTTTTCTACAATACCTAAGGAAGTGGTGGTTTGCTTTCTTGTACTAATGTTATCACGAGTTTCTGTTCAAGTTTCGTGTTGTGAAGTTTTCAAGTTTTGGGTGAAGTTCTTATGGACAAAGAGATAAAGAGTGGCAAGATCTCAAGCTTGGGGATGCCCAAGGCACCCCAAGAGATTCAAGGATGCCGTAAAAGCCTAAGCTTGGGGATGCCCCGGGAAGGCATCCCCTCTCTCGTCTTCAATCCATCGGTAATGTTACTTGGGGCTATATTTTTATTCACTACATGTTATGTGATTTGCTTGGAGCGTCTTGTATCGTAGGAGTGTTTTATTTTTGTTGTGTCACAATCATCCTTGCTGCACACCTAGAGAGATAGACATGCACACACCGTGATTTTGTCGAGCTTCACTTATATCTTTTGGTAGACAATTCAGCTCACATGTGCTTCACTTATATCTTTTGAGCTAGATACTTTTGCTCTATGTGCTTCACTTATATCTTTTAGAGCATAGCGGTGCGTGGCTTGGTAGTTGATCTATGCTTTTAAAGTAGTCTCAAAAGGGGTAGTTATCCAAAGAGATACGAAAACTTCCACCTTCATGTGCATTGAATAGTTAGAGAAGTTTGATTCATCTCAATTAGTTTTGAGTTGTGGTTATGGTAATATTGAAGTCATGCTAGTAAGGTGTTGTGGATCTAGAAATACTTGTGTTGAAGTTAGTGATTCCCGTAGCATGCACGTATGGTGAACCGCTATGTGATGAAATCTGAGCATGATTACTATATTGATTGTCATCCTTTGCGTGGCGGTCGGGATCGCGCGATGGTTTATACCTACCAACCCTTCCCCTAGGAGTATGCGTTGAATGCTTTGTTTCGATTACTAATAAAACTTTTGCAACAAGTATATGAGTTCTTCATGAATAATGTTGAGTCCATGGTTTAGATGCACTTTCACCTTCCACCATCACTATCTTCTTAGTGCCGTGCAACTTTCGCCGGTGCACAAAAACCACCATTAGCCTCCCTCAAAACAGCCACCATACCTACCTACTATGGCCTTTTCAAAGTCATTCCAAGATATATTGCCATGCAACTACCACCATGACATGTGCCACCACGTCTACATTGCCATTGCATGATCGTAAGATAGCTAGCATGATGTTTCCATTGATGTCTATGCCATGCTAGATCATTGCCACGGTACACTACCGAAGGCATTCCATATAGAGTCATAGTTACTCTTAGTTTTGAGTTGAAAGTGTGATGATCATCATTAATGGAGCATTGTCCCATGTGAGGAAATAAAAGAGGCCAAAGAAGACCACCAAAATAAAAAAAAGGAGGCCAAAGAGCCCACCAAAAAAAATGAGAGAAAAAGAGAGAAGGGACAATGCTACCACTTTTTCCAGACTTGTGCATATTAAGCACCATGATCTTCATGATTGAGAGTTTCTCGGTTTGTCACCACCATATAGCTAGTGGGAAATTTTCATTATATAACTTGGCTTGTATATTCCAATGATAGGCTTCCTCAAAATTGCCTTAGGTCTTCGTGAGCAAGCAAGTTGGATGCACACCCACTAGTTTTCTTTAAGAACTTTCACATACTCGTAGCTCTAGTGCATCATTTGTATGGCAATCCCTACTCATTCACATTGATATCTATTGATGAGCATCTCCATAGCTCATTGATATGCCTAGTTAATGTGACTATCTTCTCCTTTTTTGTCTTGCAACCTCCTCCACATTCTGCACCATCTATAGGGCTATAACCATGGCTCACTCTCATGTATTGCATGAGAGTTGAAAAGGTTTGAGAAAGTAAAGGTGTGAAACAATTACTTGGCCAATACCGGGGTTGTGCATGATTTAAATTCGTTGTGCAATGATGATAGAGCATAGCCAGACTATATGCTTTTGTAGGGATAACTTTCTTTTGGCCTTGTTATTTTGAAAGTTCATGATTTCCTTGCTAGTTTGCTTGAATTATTATTGTTTCCACGTCAATAGCAAACTATTGTTTTGAATCTAATAGATCTGAATATTCACGTCACATAAGAGGAATTAAAAAGGACATCTATGCTAGGTAGCATTAAAGCATCAAAAATTCATTCTTTATCACTTCCCTACTCGAGGACGAGCAAGAGTTAAGCTTGGGGATGCTTGATACGTCTCAAACGTATCTGTAATTTTTGATGGTTTCATGTTGTTATCTTGTCTTCTTTGGATATTTTATGTACCTTTTTTATATATTTTTGGTACTAACTTATTAATTCAGTGCCAAGTGCGAGTTCCTGGTTTTTTTGTGTTTTTGACTCTTTTCAGATCTGATTTTGGAACGGAGTCCAAACAGAATAAAAACCCCGAAAATGATTTTTTTCCCGAACGAAAGAAGATCACGGGGCCTCTGGGCCAGGCCAGGTGGGCTCGAGGGATCCCACAAGCTCCCACTCCGCCACGAGGGGGGAGGCGGCGGTGTCAGGGCTTGTGGCCTCCCTGGCCGCCCCCTGACCTAGATCCTTGGCCTATATATTCCCAAATATTCAGCAAAAAATCAGGGGAGCCTCGAAAATTCTTTTCCGCCGCCGCAAGCTTCCGTTTCTGCGAGATCTCATTTGGAGACCCTTCCCGGCGCCCTGCGGGAGGGGTATTTAGAGTTGAAGGGCTGCTTCATCATCATCATCGCCCCTCCAGTGACACGTGAGTAGTTCACTTCAGACCTATGGGTCCGTAGTTAGTAGCTAGTTGGCTTCTTCTCTCTCTTGGATCTTCAATACAACGTTCTCCATGGTATTCATGGAGATCTATCCGATGTAATCTTCTTTGGCGGTGTGTTTGTCGAGATCCGATGAATTGTGGATTTGTGATCAGATTATCTATGATATATGTTTGAGTCTGTGCTGATTTCTTATATGCATGATTTCATATCCTTGTAAGTCTCTCCGAGTCTTGGGTTTTGTTTGGCCAACTAGATCTATGATTCTTGCAATGGGAGAAGTGCTTGGTTTTCCGTTCTACCATGTGGTGACCTTTCCCAGTGACAGTAAGGGCAGCAAGGCACACATCAAGTAGTTGCCATCAAGGGTAAAAAGATGGGGTTTTTTATCATTGGTTTGAGATTATCCATCTACATCAGGTCATCTTGCTTAAGGCGTTACTCTGCTCTGTTCTTATGGACTTAATACACTAGATGCATGCTGGATAGCGGTCGACGCGTGGAGTAATAGTAGTAGATGCAGAAAGTATCGGTCTACTTGTTTTGGACGTGATGCCTATAGATATAATCATTGCATAGATATCGTCACAACTTTGCGCGGTTCTATCAATTGCTCGACAGTAATTTGTTCACCCACCGTCTACTTGCTTTCATGAGAGAAGCCACTAGTAAACACTACGGCCCCCGGGTCTATTCACATCCATCGTTTACACCTCCGCTTTTACTTTGCTTTGTTACTTTGTTGTTTTCAGTTCTCACTTGGCACACAATCTATTAGGGATTGACAACCCCTTCATAGCGTTGGGAGCAAGCTTTTGTGTTTGTGCAGGATCTTGAGATACTCCTCCACTGGATTGATACCTTGGTTCTCAAACTAAGGGAAATACTTACCACCGCTACGCTACATCACCCTTTCCGCTTCGAGGGAACACCAACGCAAGGCTCCAAGGCCACGGGGGAAATCCTTTGCATACTTGCCTAGGAAGTCCCTTAAGGCGTAGCCGTGGCTGAAGGATTCCTGGTGCCGTTGCTGAGGAGTATCAAGCAACACTCCTATTTCTGGCGCCGTTGGAAGGTCTTTTGTTGCAGTAGCATGCAGCAATTTCTAACATAATTCCAACAGACTTTTAGCATCGCTACGAGTGAGGAAGTCTGATCATAGTCAACTCTTTGAACTTGTCAGAAACATCTTTGCGACAAGTCGAGCTTTCTTAATGGTGAGTTTTCACCATCATCGTCTGTCTTCCTTTTAAATATCTATCTATACTTAATAGTCTTACGACCATCAAGTAGTTCTTCCAAAGTCTACATTTTGTTATCATACATGGATCCTCTCTCAGATTTCATGGCCTCCAGCCATTTGTCGGAATCCGGGCCCACCATCGCTTCTTCATAGTTCTTAGGTTCATCGTTGTCCGATAACATGACCTCCAAGACAGGATTACCGTACCACTCTGGAGTAGTACGTTTCCTTGTCGACCTATGAGGTTTGCACTAACTTGATCCAAAGCTTTATGATCACTATCAGCTTCCACTTCAATTGGTGTAGGTGCCTCAGGAACAACTTCCTACGCGTGCTACACACTGGTTGAAGTGACGGTTCAATAACCTCATCAAGTTTCCACCATCCTCCCACTCAATTCTGTCGAGAGAAACCTTTTATCGAGAAACGACCCATTTCTAGAAACAAACACTTTGCTTCCGGATCTAAGATAGGAGGTATACCCAACTATTTTGTGTGTCCTATGAAGATGCATTTATCTGCTTTGGGTTTGAGCTTATCGTACTAAAACTTTTTCACATAAGCATCACAACCCCAAACTTTTAAGAAACTACAGTTTAGGTTTCTCTAAACCACAATGTGTCATCTCAATGGAATTACGTGGTGCCCTATTTAAAGTGAATGTGGTCGTCTCTAATGCCTAACCCATAAACGATAGTGGTAATTCAGTAAGAGACATCATAGTATGCACCATACCCAATAGCGCGCGACTATGACGTTCGGACACACCATCACACTATGGTGTTCCAGGTGGCATGAGTTGTGAAACAATTTTCACATTATCTTAATTGTGTACCAAACTCGCAACTCAGATATTCATCTCTATGATCATATCGTAGACATTTTTTCCTCTAGTCACGACAATCTTCAACTTCACTCTGAAATTACTTGAACCTTTCAATAATTCAGACGTGTGTTTCATCAAGCAAATACACTAGTATCTACTCAAAATCATCTGTGAAGTAAGAACATAACGATATTGCGTGCCTTAGCACTCAGTGGACTGCAGACATCAAAATGTATTACTTCCAATAAGTTACTTTCTTGTTCCATCTCACTGGAAAACGAGGCCTTCAGTCATCTTGCCCGAGTGGCATGATTTGCATGTCTCAATTGACTCAAAATTAAGTGAGTCCAAACAATCCATCTGCATGGAGTTTCTTCATGCGTTTCTACCAATGGACATGGTTCGCATGTCTCAAACGATTCAAAAATGAGTGAGTCCAAAGATCCATCAGTATGGAGCTTCTTCACGCGTTTTACACCAATATGACTCGAGCGGCAATGCCACAAGTAAGTGGTACTATCATTACTACTTTGTACCTTTTGGCATCAATATTATGAACATGTGTATCACTACGATCGAGATTCAATCATTCATATTAGGCGCATGACCATTGAAGGTATTATTCAAGTAAACAAAGTAACTATTATTCTCTTTAAATGAATAATCGTATTGCAATAAACATGATCCAATCATGTTCATGCTCAATGCAAACACCAATCAATATTTATGTTTAACACTAATCCCGAAGGTAGAGGGAGCGTGCGATGTTGATCACATCAACCTTGGAATTACTTCCAACACACATCGCCACCTCACCCTTGCTAGCATCCGCTTAATCCATAGCTATAATTTCGAGTTACTAACACTTAGCAACCGAATCGGTATCTAATACCCTGGTGCTACTAAGAGTACTAGTAAGGCACACAACAATATCACGTATATTCAGTATACTTTTGTCGACTTTGCCAGCCTTATCATCTCCCAAGTATCTAGGGTAGTTCCGCTTTAGTGACCGTTCCCCTCATAACAGAAGCACTTAGTCTCGGGTTTGGGTTCAACCATGGGCTTCTTCACTAGACCAGCAACTGGTTTGCTGATTCATGAAGTATCCCTTCTTGCCCTTGCCCTTCTTGGAACTAGTGGTTTTACTAACAATCAACAATTGATGCTCCTACTTGATTTCTACTTTTGCGGTGTCAAATATCGTGAATCGCTCAAGGATCATCTTATCTATCCTTGATATGTTATAGTTCATAACGAAGCTCTAGTAGCTTGGTGGCAGTGACTTTGGAGAACCATCACTATCTCATCTAGAATATCAACTCCCACTTAATTCAAGCGATTGTAGCACTCACACAATCTGAGAACATGCTCAACGATTGAGCTTTTCTCCCTTACTTTACAGACAAAGAATCTTGTCGGAAGTCTCATACCTCTTGACGTGGGCACGAGCAAGAAATCCCAATTTCAGCTCTTGGAACATCTCATATGTCCCGTGACATTCAAAACGTCTTCGGTGACTCAATTCTAAGCCGTTAAGTATTACGCACTGAACTATCACGTAGTCATAAAAACGTGTATGTCAGATGTTCGCAACATCCACACAGGACGTTCGGGGTTCAACACATCGAGCGGTGCATTAAGGACATAAGCCTTCTCTGCAGCAATGAGGACAATTCTCAGTTTACGGACCCAGTCCGCATAATTGCTACGATCATCTTTCAACTAAGTTTTCTCTAGGCACATATCAAAAACGCAAGATACAACATAATTTGCAAAGACCTTTTGACTATGTTCATGATAATGAGTTCAATTAATCATATTACTTAAGAATTCCCACTCAAATAAACATATCTCTAGTCATTCGAGTGGCACATGATCTAAATCCACTAACTCAAGTCCAATCATCACGTGAGTTGAGATTAGTTTCAATGGTGACCATCTCCATGTTGATCATATCAACTATATGATTCATGCTCGACCTTTCGGTCTCTTGTGTTCCATGGCCATGTATGTACATGCTAGGCTCGTCAAGTTTAACCCGAGTGTTCCGCATGTGCAATTGTTTTGCACCCGTTCTATGTGAACGTTGAGTCTATCAGAGTCGATCATCACGTGGTGTCTCAAAATGATGAATTGTCGCAACGGTTGTCACGCCCAAGATGCGACCCTATCCTTAATTTGGCACGAGGGCCTCGTCAGGGATAGAAGCGCATCTCGTCGTGTCGCAAGAATGGATATCGTTACAAGTACATGTACTGAAAAGAAGAGATATATAGAATTGGCTTACACTCGCCACAAGCTACATCAGAGTCACATCAGTACAATATATAATCATCATGAAGAAGAGCAGGGTCCGACTACGGACGAAAACAAATGAGAAAAGAAGAACGACGTCCATCCTTGCTATCCTAGGCTGCCGGCCTGGAACCCATCCTAGATCGATGAAGAAGAAGAATAAGCAACTCCAAATGAACAATCAACACGCTCGTGTCAAGTAACCTTTACATGTACCTGCAACTGGTGTTGTAGTAATCTGTGAGCCACAGGGGACTCAACAATCTCATTTCCAAAGGTATCAAGACTAGCAAAGCTTAATGTGTGAGGTATGGTTAAGTGGTGAGGTTGCAGCAGCGGCTAAGCATATATTTGGTGGCTAAACTTACGAGTACAAGAAATAAGAGGGGGGATGATATATGTATAACGGGCGTGAACTACTGATGATCAAATGAATGATCCTGAACACCTACCTACATGAGACATAACCCCACCGTGTCCTCGATCGAAGAAGGAACTCACGAAAGAGACAGTCATGGTTACGCACACAGTTGGCAAGTTTTAATTAAGTTATCTTCAAGTTATCTAGAACCAGTGTTAAACAAAGCTTCCACGTTGCCACATAACCGCGGGCACGACTTTCTGAAAAGATTTAACCCTGCACGGGTGCTCCAACTATTCCATCACAAATTACCACAAGCCGCATAGAAATCCTCAATCACGAATCTCGCGATCTCGTCGGATTCCCTAGTGGAAAACTTCAACTCTAAGGTTACCCAAAGCTTCACCGGAATCCCGATGCACAAGATATCTCGTCAACGGTAAAACTAATCGAGCAAGGCCGCCCGACGTGTCGACGATCCCGATAGGAGCCGCGTATCTCGTTCTCAGGACACGACGGATGGGTCACACTAGGAGAAACCAAACCTCGGTTTGCCCCGCGGTGGCCCCGTAGTCTGCCAATTTGGACCAACACTCATGAGGAGCACTGGCCCGGGGGTTGATTAAATTAGTCCGCGGGTGCCGGCGGGTCCCTATGCATTATTATTAGGTTATTAGGCAAATGTAGTACCAAAGTTGTGCCTTGCCAGACCAGTCTTAATCTAAAACGAATTATCAAGGGGGTCCCCATAACAACCCCGATCGTGTTAGGAGCGCTCATTTATGGAACATAACACCGGTAGCCAAAAACTAAGGGGGCAAAGGTGGAACAAAACACCAGGCTAAAAAGGCCGAGCCTTCCACCTTTTACCAAGTATATAGGTGCATTAAATTAAATAGCATTTAATATGGTGATATGACAAGGGACCCATGTTATCACATGGAAGCATCTAGACCTGCAACTAGCAACGCCAACAACAAGGTTAAGCAAGCAGTAACATAGCCAATCAGTGGTTTGCTAGGTCGAACAGGTTGAAGGTTTCATGGCATTGTTGAGAGGCTGATATTTAACAAGTGGTAGGCAACGAGACATAAACGATAGAAGCGATAAAACTAGCATGGCAATGATAGTAATGGTATCTGTGGAAATGGTCATCTTGCCTGAGATCCCGCTTGGAAGAAGAATGCCTCCGTGAAGCAGACGAACCGACGTAGTCGAACGGGTCCTCACATACCGACACGCTTGCGGAACTCTATCGAGACGGGGAAACCAGAAACAAGAATCAACACAAGATATACACCACACGATGCACAACACATATGATGCATGAGAAGCTGATAACATGCAAGTCACGGCATGACAATTCACACAAACAAACACTACACCTTAAGTGAAGTTCAATATGCAACGAGTTGCATATTGACGAAACTCCACATACGAGTTATTTAGTTCTATCCCGATTAGGTACATGACAATATTAAATGTGATTAAACATGGCAAGAGGTGAAGCGCAATTAATCTACCTATCTAGGCATTTTAAGTGAGGTCGAAAATGTCATATAGCACCTCCGAAACGACCTCACATGTTAATTTACAATTCTGTCCAGATCTGAACTAACATATTTAATTGGTTGTTAAACAGCAAAACAAATAGGTTCATGTGATTCTACGCGTCGATACAAGCAATTTACACATAGAGAACTTCTCCAACGAAGCTACGGTTCAAAAGATACAAGCACCGCAAGATATGATGGCATGAATGCAATGTATGCAACGACAACTACGAGCACATCAAAACATACAAACAGCAAGAGAAAATGAAACTACACGAGATTCTAAGCAAGTTTCATATAGGACACGATCAAATCAGAGCTACGGATCAAAAACTACGAGCAAAACAAGATGTAACTACAATTTGCCAAAATCAGCCACATAGCATTTTCTACACCCTGCAACTACGAGCTACTCAACTCAAATATAATCAACCAAGGCATGACATGAAAGAGGGCAAGAAGCACTACAACATACAACCAACATCTACTAGCATGGCAGCAAGGAACACTAGTAAAAGAAGTCACAAAATGGCTTCCCACACACTATTTCAGACTTAGTGAAAATTACACCTCGTGAAAGTGCAGTTTTCGATCTGAAGCCATATTGACAGCAGCAAAACCATAAGATACAGGACTCCAAATGGCATGAAAATTCACAACATGCTAGAGAAACACAAGGACTACAACTAACTCCATTGCACCAATCTCAAAAGAGCTACAGATCACAAGATAGAAGCAAGACAAGACAGCAACAAAATATAACAGATTCCAGACTTAGAAATATTTCAGCACCTCCAAAACAGCACTATTTCTAGCAACTTGAGAGCAAGCAAACCACACCTAAACATGCATTTCTATTGCAACCAAAAATACCAGGGGCTAGAGTAAACATCAAAGATCAACTCTCTAGTTGACAACTCCGTTAAACGAAGCACTGAATAAATCATACGAAAAAGACAAGAGGGCAACATAGCAAAATATCACGCGAACTAACTTACTCGAAAGCTAAAACTAATTGCACAGAAAAATCCATAGGATTTTTCTACCCCGAAAACATATAAAATATGTGGGGTTGTGCAACAAAAATATTACCACACGTAAATGCGAGATATAATCCTAAACACGGAAAATAAACTAGCGGCTAATCCCTACATGCAAAAATACCAATGGCTACTCTAAAATACATGGAAAAGGTGCTCCTAAAACATGGACATTTTATCTACGGCATACGAGCAATCCGGACACGAACGAGAAATTATACGGGACGAAACCTATTGTAACAGCACGTAAAACTATTCATTCGGCACGCTAAACAACGTCAAACAAATATGCAAGTTGTGAACTCGTATTCTACGCGCAAAACTACCTGAAAACCATATACTACACGCCTCATTCCGACTTACGGATAATAATCTACGGACGATCTAATATTCATCTATTTTCTGGAAATTTAAATAATTCCGAAAACCTAACGAAACTACACGGGCCGAAACCAACCTAATGGGCTACACATCACAGCGAGCAACACACATCTATACGGCGCCACGGGCGCTGGTTAGGGGGCAGACCCACCTCGGCTTGGGCCGGCCTGGACTGGGCTGTGGAGGCGAGGCGGTGGGCCGGCCTGGGCGGCGCGCTGGGCCTGGCCCACGCGGTGGGAAGCGGCGCTGGCTGCGCGACTCCTCCCGATCCGATCTGGATCGGGGACGAGGCGGCGGCGGTCGTAGCGAGCGTCAGCAAGGGGCTGCGGTCGGTCCAGGCGGCGAAGGGGCAACGTCGGCTCGCGTCTCTGGCGAGGTCCTACTGGGATCCGGCGAGGCGGCGAGCTCCGGCACGCTCTCGGAGCTCGGGCGGTGGGAGGAATGGGCTGACAGCGGGGAACCGAGGCACGTCGGCGCGCAGAGGTACTCCGGCCTCCGGCGGCGGGGCTTCTGCAGTTCCGGCGGGAGGAACCGCAGGTCCGGTGGGATCTGGCGACAGCGGAGCGCACCGGCCGGCGACGGGGAAGGCGCGGGGCTGCTCGGGTAGGCTGCCAGCGGCGACTGGTGTTGGTGCTGGCTCGGATCGGGCTCGGCTGGGCCAGATCTGGGTTGCGCGGACCGCGGCGGTGGGAGGCGCTGGAGGGCCACGTGGCGCACTCCGGTTGGCTGCGAGAGCGGCTGCCGGCGGCTCAGGTGGCGGCCGGTCCTCTGGGGCGGCGCCAAGTGGCGAGGTGGTGGCGGCTCGGTGGGGAAAACGAGGCAGGAGGTGGGAGAAGGCAGTTTTTGGCATGGGAGGCCGCCTATTTATAGTAAAGGGGTTCTAGGGTTAGGTTTTAGGGGGGGGGGGTTACAACCGATTTCGACCACACGATCGGGATCGGACGGCTCCGGTCGCGAGCTAAGGCAAGGTGGACTTAGTGGCTATGTGGAGGCGGGGTGTTGGACTAAGATGAAAGGGGAAACGGCAGCCCGTGACATGAGTTTTAACACACCGAGAAACGACCGACGGTAGACCGAATACGGTGCCGCTACGGTTGACCGTTCGGGTACCAGACGAACTCCGATCGCGACGAAATTCGACAGGCGGCCTAGCTATATCTAATTACGACCGCATGCCAAGTTTCACCCTGATCAGAGAAAGTTTTCAACACACTTTTAAAACACGGTTCCGACGATGCCGCGGGCGCGTGCGTGTGAGGTTGGGCTCAGAACGGACAACGACGAGAACCGGCAACTAATAACGGATGCAAGTTTTGAAAACTGGCGGCAACGGGATGCCAATGCAATGCTGATGATGCGCATGATGCGATGATGATGCGACAAAATAAAAATACCCACACGACGAAAACGGAAAGGAAAGGGGAATCTTCTGGAACGTCGGCATCGGGCTATCACAACGGTGCACAGTCGGGGAGAACACAATTTTATCTTGAATTTTTAGTGAGGGATCAGCTTATAATGCTACCGTCGTCCTAAGCAAAATAAGGTGCATAAAAGGATTAAAATCACATGCAAATCGTAAGTGACATGATACGGCCATGAACTTGTGCTTTTTGATCTCCATCACCAAAGCACCGGCATGATCTCCATCATCACCGGCGCCACACCATGATCTCCATCGTTGTGCTACGATCGAGGTTGTCATGCTTACTATGATGTTACTACTAAAGCTACTACTAGCGATAAAGCAAAGCATGTCCAAGCGCAAAAATAATTAAAGACAACCATATGGCTCTTGCCGGTTGCCGTAGCATCGACATGCAAGTCGATGTTTAACTATTACAACATGATCATCTCATACATCCAATATATCATATCATGTCTTTGGCCATATCATATCACATGCATACCCTGCAAAAAAAAGTTAGACGTCCTCTAATTTGTTGTTGCAAATTTTACGTGGCTGCTATGTGTATCTAGTATGATCACATCTTACTTACGCAAATCCACAACGGTGATACACAAATTGCTATTTAACCTTCTCCAAGGACCGCCTCGGTCAAATCTGATTCAACTAAAGTTGAAAAATCAAACACCCGCCGGTCATCTTTATGCAACAAGTTGCATGTGAGTCGATGAAACTGGTCTCTCGTGAGCGTACGAGTAAAGTTGGTCCAGGCCGCTTCAATCCAACAATACCGCCGAATCAATAAAACACTAAGGAGGTCAGCAAATTGAACATCAACGCTCACAAAATCTTTTGTGTTCTACTCGAGATATCATCTATGCATGAACCTAGCTCATGATGCCACTGTTGGAGAATGTCGTATGCGAAACACATTTTTTTCCTACGCACACGCAATACCTATCCATTGTGATGATTATCTACGAGAGGGGAGAGTGAATCTACATACCCTTGTAGATCGCTAAACTGAAGCGTATATAACGCAGTTGATGTAGTGGAACATCTCCACGATCCAAATCGCAGCCCGTCCCGCAATCTCATCATGATCCGTCCTGCGATCCCATCCCGATCCATCCCGATCTAGTGCCGAACGTACGACACCTCCGCGTTTAGCACACGTACAACTCGATGACGATCACCGCCTTATTGATCCAGCAAGAGGGGCGGAGAGATATGTGAGTTCTCCAGCACGACGACATGGTGGTGGTGGTGGTGAACTAATCCAGCAGGGCTTCACCTAAACTCCGCCGAACTAGACTAGAGGAGAAACAGATCTAGAGAGAAGTAGAGGGAGCACGTGGCAATTAGGGTTAACCCTCACCTCTAAAACCTCTAGTATATATAGGACGAAGGATATGGGAGGCTGCCTTGGCCCCTCCTCCAAGGAGGAGAGGTTCGGCCGAAGCTAAGGGAGACTCCTCCTCCCACAAGGGTGGTGGACTCCCTTGGAAGGACTCTTCCTCCTTTCCTTTTAAACTTTCTTGCCTTATCCCTCCACTCCTAGCCGCATGGGCCTTTAGGGGAGGCTTTGGCCATCCCACCAAGGGCTGGTACACCTCCTCTCACAGCCCATGAAGCCCTTGGGTAGTCACACCCCTCCCGGTGGTCCCCCGGTACGCTCCCGACACTCCTGGTACACTACCGATGAGCCCGAAACTTTTCCGGTGACAAAAACATGACTTCCTATATATCAATCTTCACCTCCGTACCATTCCGGAGCTCCTCGTGACGTCTGGGATCTCATCCGGGACTCCGAACAACCTTTGGTTACCACCACCTATAACTCAACTATACTGAAACATCACCGAATCTTAAGTGTGCAGACCCTGCGGGTTCGAGAACTATGCAGACATGACATGAGACACTCCCCGGTCGATAACCAATAGCGGGACCTGGATGTCCATATTGGCTCCTACATATTCTACGAAGATCTCTATCGGTTGAACCTCTATGTCAAGGATTCAGTTAATCCCGTATGCTGTTCCCTTTGTCCTTCAATAGGTTACTTGCCCGAGATTCGATTGTCGGGATCTCCATACCTAGTTCAATCTCGTTACCAGAAAGTCTCTTTACTCGTTCCGTAATACAAGTTTCATGTTGTATTATCGAGTGGGCCCCGAGATACCTCTCCATCACACGGAGTGACACATCCTAATCTTGATCCATACCAATCCAATAGACACCTTCGAAGATACCTGTAGAGCACCTTTATAGTCACCCAGTTACGTTGTGACGTTAGATACACACATGGTATTCCTCCGGTGTCCGGGGGTTGCATGATCTCATGGTCATAGGAACAGATACATTGACATGCTGAAAATAGTTGCAATAAACTGACACGATCATATGCTACATTTATAGTTTGGGTCTTGTCCATGACATCATTCTCCTAATGATGTGATCCGTTATCAAACGACATATCATGTCTATGGCCAGGAAACCGTCGCGATCTTTGATCAATGAGCCAGTCAACTAGAAAGTTCTCACACTCTCAAAGGAGGCCATCACATGGCACGTGTCACACCCCCGCATTTTTGGAACAACGTGCAATATTTGAGACATTTATTGCTCTGCTAGGGTTTCAGCGTTGGAAATTGTAGATTTGTAAGATGGCACATGAAATCATGTCTGAAAGTAGCGTGGAAAATCCTTTGTGACGTCCAGGTGACATGCGTAGGCATTGTGAATATGATGGAGGGGCATGCCCTGCTATTGGGTGCCGAAAGTACCTCGATGGCATGCATGATGCAACCGTTCAAATTCCTAGAAAATCGTATGGTGCCAGATTTTGTCGAGAACGGGCACGGTGGAATCACATGGCCCCTATAGGGTGTGGTATAAGTTTGGGCGTGTTTCGAATAAGTCCCCCCTCAGCCCGCTTGTAAACCGCTCCATCTCCGAGCTAGTTTGTGCATATCAAGAGGAAACATGACCGATCTGTGAGGGCACTACGAGTCTTGTTGCTCCGTTGGCATTCAAAATTCTTGTGCTCTCAAAGGAGGCAATCGCATGACACATGTTACGCCCCCGCATTTTTCGGAACCGCGTGCAATATTTAAGACATTTATTGCTCTACTAGGGTTTTAACGTCGGAAAATTGCACATATGCAAGATGGAATCATGCCCGGAAGCGGCATGGAAAATCCTTTGTGATGTCCTTGTGACATGTGTTGGCCTTGTGCAAATGAGGGAGGGGCACGCCCTGCCACCGGGTGGCGAAAGTACCTCGATGGCGTGCTTCATGCAACCGTTCAAATCCTTGGAAAATCGTACGATGCCATATTTTCTAAAGAACTCGCATGGTGTCATCACATGACCCCTGTAGGTAGTGGCGGAGCCAGCTCAATTTAGAGCATGGGCAAGATATATATGATGCCAAGTGAATTAGATTTTGCCCAAAAATTATTAAGTGAACCATTTTTTACTACTAGAGCTCCATGCACATGCACCATGGGAGCCCGGGCAGCAGCCCCGGCTCGCCGGGTGCTGTCTCCGTCACTGCCTATAGGGTGTGGTAAAAGTTTGGGCGCATTTCGAATAAGTCTCACCTAAGGTCGCTTGTAAACCGCACCATCTCCGAGCTAGTGTGTGCATATCAAGAGGGAACGTGACCGGTTTGTGAGGGAAGTGTGGGTCCTATTGCTCCATTGGCCTCTAAACTTCTCGTGCTCTCAAAGGAGGACATAGCTTAACATGTGTCACACCCTCGCATTTTTTGGAACCGCATGCAATATTTGAGACGTTTATTGCTCTGCTAAGGTTTTAGAGTTGGAAACTGTAGATTTGCAAGACAAAGCATGAAATCATGCCCGGAAGCGGCATGGAAAATCCTTTGGGATGTCCTTGTGATATGTGTGGAGGGTGTCATGGACTTTTTCAGAGAGTAGCTCTCGGTATGTGGGGCCTTTTCCGAGTGGCCCTCTTTGTAGAAGGTAAACCCTAGATTAGTGTTTTACCTTTACCGAGAGCTACCCTCGGCACAACAGAACCCTAGATCTAGTGTTTGACCTTTACCAAGGGGGACCCTCGGTAAAAGGCGAACCCTAGATCTAGGGTTTGACCTTTACCGAGTGCCTCATCGACATGTTCTCGATAAAGGTCTGTGGGACACTTAAGTTTCTTCCCTGTCGGGTTTTTCTCATTTTTTGCTGCATCCTCCATTGACCGACCTCCCCGCCATCAATTGCGCCCCCTCCGCCGGGGCCCCCACTCGCGCACTCCCCACCGGCACCCCCTCCCCTACCCCATCGGTGCCCCTCCACGCCGACACCCCCTCCCTTACCTCGCTGACACCCTCTTGCACCCAACGCTATAAAGGGGTTGTCAATCCCTTCAAGATTGATTGCAAAGTGAGATCTGAAGGCGAAAAGTGCAACGAAGTAAAAGAGTAAGGCTGAAAATATGGTGTGGAGTAGACCCGGGGGCCATAGTGTTCACTAGAGGCTTCTCTCAAAATAGAAAATATTACGATGGGTGAACAAATCACTATCGAGCAATTTATAGAACCGCGCAAAGTCATGACGATGTCTAAGGCAATGATCATACATATAGGCATCACGTCCGAGACAAGTAGACCGATACTTTTTGCATCTACTACTATTACTCCACACATCGACCGCTATCCAACATGCATCTAGTGTATTGAGTTCATGACGAACAGAGTAACGCCTTAAGCAAGATGACATGATGTAGAGGGATAAACTCAAACCAATGATGAAAACCTCATCTTTTTACCCTTGATGGCAACAACACGATGCGTGCCTTGCTACCCCTTCTATCACTGGGTGAGGTCACCGCACGGTATGAACCCAAAAGCAAGCACTTCTCCTATTGCAAGAATCATAGATCAAGCTAGCCAAAGAAAACCCACAACTCGAAGAGAATTACAAGGGAGAGAAGAAGCCATCTAGCTACTAGCTATGGACCCATAGGTCTATGGTGAACTACTCACGCATCATCGGAGAGGTCATGGTGTTGATGAATAAGCCCTCCGTATCCGAATCCCCCCTCCGACAGGGCACCAGAATGTGCCCCAGATGGGATCCTGCGGAGACAGAAGCTTGCGGCGCCGGAAAAGTACTTTCGATGATCTCCTGATTTTTTCTGATATTTTAGGGAATATATAGGCGAAAGACCTAGGGCAGAGGTGGCCCAGGGAGCCCACAAGTCTGGAAGGCGCATGCCCCCCCTAGCCGCGGCTAGGGGGCTTGTGGGGTCCCTGGTGACCCCCTGCCTTGGTTCTCAAGTTCCCCGATCTTCTTCTGTTTCAGAAAAAATCTTTTTGGAAGTTTCGTTCCGTTTGGACTGCGTTCAAAATCCTCCTCTAAAAAGGGTCAAAAACACGGAAAAAACAGGAACTGGCACTTGGCACTGAGTTAATAAGTTAGTCCCAAAAAAGATATAAAAGGCATACAAAACATCCAAAGCCTGACAAGATAATAGCATGAAACCATCAAAAATTATAGATACGTTGGAGACGTATCAAGCATCCCCAAGCTTAAATCCTGCTCGTCCTCGAGTAGGGAAGTGATAAAGACTGAATTTTTGATGTGGAATGCTACCTAGCATAGTTGTCCTTTGTAACTTCTTTCATGTGACATGAATTTTCATATCCGTAAGATTCAAAACAATAGTTTGCTATTGACATGAAAACAATAATATTTCAAGCAAACTAGCAAGGTAATCATGAACTTCCAAAATAAAAAGGCTAAAGAAAGTTATCCCTACAAAATCATATAGTCTGGTTATGCTCCATCATCCTCACACAACTATTTTAAATCATGCACAACCCCGGTATTGGCCAAGTAATTGTTTTCGCACTCTTACTTTCTCAAACTTTTTATAACTATCACGCAATACATGAGCGTGAGCCATGGATATAGCACTATAGGTGGAATAGAGTGTGGTGGTGGTTGTGAGACAAAAAGAAGGAGATCGTCACATTGACTCGGCATATCAAAGGGCTATGGAGATGCCCATTAATAGATATCAATGTGAATGAGTAGGTATTGCCATACAAAGGATGCACTAGAGCTATAAGTATGTGAAAGCTCAAAAGGAGAACTAGTGGGTGTGCATCCAACTTGCTTGCTCACGAAGACCTAGGGCAGTTTTGAGGAAGCCCATCATTGGAATATACAAGCCAAGTTATATAATAAAGATTCCCACTAGCATATGGTGGTGACGAAACGAGAGGCTCTCAATCATGAAGAACATGGTGCTATTATGAAGCACAAGTGTGGAAAAAGATAGTAGCATTGTCCCTTCTCTCTTTTTCTCTCTTTTTTTATTTTAATTTGGGCTCTTGGGCCTCTTTTTTCTCTTTTTTTATTTGGTATCTTTGGCCTCTTTTTTTCATTTCCTCACATAGGACAATGCTCTAATAATGATAATCATCACACTTTTATTTACTCACAGCTCAAAGCTTAGAACGATGATGACTCTATAGGAAATGCCTCCGGCAGTGTACCGGGATGTGCAGCGATCTAGCTTACCATCATGCAATGGCAATATGAGAGTGACGACATAAGTCATGAGAAGGAATGGTGGGAGTTGCATGGCAATATATCTCGGAATGGCTATGAAAATGCCATAGTAGGTAGGTATGGTGGCTGTTTTGAGGAAGGTATATGGTGGGTTTGCGTACTGGCGAAAGTTGCGCGGTACTAGAGAGGCTAGCAATGGTGGAAGGTGAAAGTGCATCTATACCATGGACTCACATTAGTCATGAAGAACTCATATACTTGTTGCAAAAGTTTTTATTAGTAATCGAAACAAAGTGCTAAACGCATACTACTAGGGGAAGGGTTGGTAAGTGTTAACCATCGCGCGATCCCGACCTCAACACAAAGGATGACAATCAATAGATCAATTATGCCCTGACTTCCTAACATAGCGGTTCACCAGACGTGCATGCTACGGGAATCGCTAACTTCAACACAAGTATTTCTAGATTCACAACACCCTACTAACATAACTCTTAATATTACCAAATCCATGTCTCAAAACTAATTGAGAGGAATCAAGACTTCTCTTTCTACTCATTGCACATGAAGATGGAGGTTTTTGTATCCTCTTTGGGTACCTATCACCTTTGGGACTAGTTTCATAGCATAAGCCAACTACCAAGTCACGCACCGACGTGCTCTAAAAGGTCTAAGTGAAGCACAATGAGCATTCTAGCAAAATCACGATGAGTGCATGTCTCTCTAAAGGTGTGCAGAAGGATGATTGTGACACAACAAAAAGAAAAGACTCATCAGATACAAGACGCTCGAAGCAAAACACATATCATGCGGTGAATAAAAATATAGCTCCAAGTAATGTTACCGATGGATTGAAGACGAAAGAGGGGATGTCTTCCCGGGGCATCCCCAAGCTTAGGCTTTTTGGTGTCCTTGAATATGGCTTGGGATGCCTTGGGCATCCCCAAGCTTGAGCTCTTTCCACTCTTTATCCATTTGTCCATGAGAACATCACCCAAAACTTGAAAACTTCACAACACAAAACTTAAACAGAAACTCGTGATATCATTAGCAAAAGAAAACAAACTACCACCTCTTTAGGTACTATAGCAAACTTGAATTCTATTTATATTGGTGTTAGGTTACTGCATTCTCACTTTTCCATGGCAAGTACCCCCCGATACTATCCATAGTTTCATCAAAACAAGCAACCAACTCAACCAAAATAGAATCTGTCAAAAACAGACCAGTCTGTAGCAATCTGTATACTTTGTATACTTCTGGTACCTTAAAAATTCTGAAAACTTACGATTGCCTGGGCAAAAGGCATATCAACCAGCAGCAATAAGAATCAACTCAAAATATTTTTCTGAATAAAAATGAAAAATAATTTCGTGAGTGAAAAGTTTCTGTCTTTTTCCAGCATGATCAAACAACCATCACCAAAACTAGTCATAAAGGTTTTACTTGGCTCAAACACAAAAAGAAACACAAAAAACACATTCATAACAGAATTATGATGTTGTGGACGCAACAAAACAGAAAGCAAAAAAGCAAAGATAAATTCATTGGGTTGCCTCCCAACAAGCGCTATTGTTTAACGCCCTTAGCTAGGCATTGATAATTCAATGATGCTCACACAAAAGACAAGAATTGAAGCACAACAGGAGCATTATAAAGCATATGAAAATCACATCTAAGTCTAACATACTTCCTATGCATAGGCATTTTATAGGAAAACAAATTGGCAAGACAACCAATAGTTACCAAATGCAAGGAAGAAGAAAGAGACAATAGAAATCTCAACATAACGAGAGGTAATTTGGTAACATGAAAGTTTGTACCACAATATTTTCCTCTCTCATAGCAATTACATGTGGGATCATAATCAAATTCAACAATATAGCTATCACAAAGGATATTATTTTCATGATCCACATGCATGCAAAGTTGACGCTCTTCAAAAATAGTGGGATTATCATCAACTAAAGTCATGACTTCTCCAAACCCACTTTCAATATTATTGCAAATATCAAATTCATCATGAGGATTAAACAAATTTTCAAGATCATAAGAAAAATAATTACCCCAATCATGATCATTGCAACAAGTAGTGGATATAGCAAAACTAGCATCCCCAAGCTTAGGGTTTTGCATATTTTTAGCATGATTGACACTAATAGGATTTATAGTGAAACCATTGCAATCGTGCTTTTCATTCAAGTAGCCCTCATGAATCACTTCATAAATTTCTTCATCACGATTTTCAGATTCACGCATCGCAAGCAAAACTCCATAGACAAAGTCAAGTGCACTCAAATCACTAGCAAATGGATCAACATAATTGGATTTCTTAAAGAGATTAGCAAGTGGATGAGGATCCATATCAATAGATTTTCAGCAAGCGAAGTTGCAAGCATATTGAAGGCACATAGCCCACAAGCATAGGAAAGGCAAACGAAAAAGGAATTTTTTTTGTAAATTTTTGTTTTTCACAAGTGGGGGAGAGGAAAATGAGAGGCAGAAAAGTAAATGCAAGAGATGAGTTTGCGACACTTACTTGGATGAGTTCTTGACTTGATCCTCCCCGGCAAGGTCGCCAGAAATTCTTCTACTACGGCAACAGACAACAGCGCCAAAAATTGACACGTTGACGGAGACTGGGCTTGCGTTGGTTTTTCCCTTGAAGAGGAAAGGGTGGTGCAGCACAGGAGCAGTAAGTATTTTCCCTCAGTTTGAGAACCAAGGTATCAATCCAGTAGGAGAATCTCGTCAAGTCGAGAGTACCTTCACAAACACAAAGAGCTTGCACCCAACGCTATAAAGGGGTTGTCAATCCCTTCAAGATTGATTGCAAAGTGAGATCTGAAGGCGGAAAGTGCAACGAAGTAAAAGAGTAAGGCTGAAAATATGGTGTGGAGCAGACCCGGGGGCCATAGTGTTCACTAGAGGCTTCTCTCAAAATAGCAAATATTACGGTGGGTGAATGATACGTCTCCAACGTATTTATAATTTTTGATGGTTTCATGCTATTATCTTGTCAAACTTTGGATGTTTTGCATGCCTTATATAAATTTTTTGGGACTAACTTATTAACTCAGTGCCAAGTGCCAGTTCCTGTTTTTCCATGTTTTTGACCCCTTTCATAGGAGATTTTGAAACGGAGTCCAAATGGAATAAAATCCCCGAAAAGATTTTTTCTATAACGGAAGAAGATCAGGAGACTTGAGAGCCAAGGCAGGGGGCCCTGCTACTGAAACAAGTGTGCTGACGGGAGAGTATTCTTGTCTTGATACTCCTCAGCAACGGCACCAGGAATCCTTCTGCTACGGCTACGCCTTTAGGGACTTCCTTGGAAAATATGCAAAGGATTCCCCCGTGGCCTTGGAGCCTTGCGTTGGTGTTCCCTCGAAGCGGAAAGGGTGATGTAGCACAACGGCGGTAAGTATTTCCCTCAGTTTTGAGAACCAAGGTATCGATCCAGTGAAGGATTATCACAAGTACCTGCACAAACACAAAGAGCTTGCACCCAACGCTATGAAGGGGTTGTCAATCCCTTATAGATTGTTTGCCAAGTGAGAACTGAAAGAAAAAGAAACAAAGCAAAGTAAAAGCGAAAGTGGAAACGGTAGGTGTGAATAGACCTGGGGGCCGTAGTGTTCACTAGTGGCTTCTCTCATGAAAGCAAGTAGACGGTGGGTGAACGAATTACTGTCGAGCAATTGATAGAACCGCGCAAATTTGTGACGTTATCTATGGCAATGATTATATACATAGGCATCACGTCCAAAACAAGTAGACTGATACTTTCTGCATCTACTACTATTACTCCACACATCGACCGCTATCCAGCATGCATCTAGTGTATTAAGTTCATGAGAACAGAGTAACGCCTTAAGCAAGACGACATGATGTAGATGGACAATCTCATATCTACGATAAAATCCCATCTTGTTACCCTTGATGACAACAACATGATGCGTGCCTTGCTGCCCTTTCTGTCACTAGGAAAGGTCACCACACGGTATGAACCCAAAACCAAGCACTTCTCCCATTGCAAGAATCATAGATCTAGTTGGCTAAACAAAACCCAAGACTCGGAGAGACTTACAAGGATATCAGATCATGCATATAAGAAATCAGCAAAGACTCAAATATATATCATAGATAATCTGATCACAAATCCACAATTCATCGGATCTCTACAAACACACCGCCAAATAGGATTACATCGGATATATCTCCATGAAAATCATGGAGAACTTTGTATTGAAGATCCAAGAGAGAGAAGAAGCCATCTAGCTACTAACTACGGACCCGTAGGTCTGAAGTGAACTACTCACGAGTCATTGGAGGGGCGATGATGTTGATGAAGAAGCCCTCCAACTCCAAAGTCCCCTCCGGTAGGGCACCAAGAAGGGTCTCCATATGAGATCTCGCGGAAACGGAAGCTTGCGGCGGCGGAAAATGTTTTCGTGGATGCCCTGATTTTTTCTGGATTTTTAGGGAATTTATAGGCCAAAGACCTAGGGCAGGGGATCGCCAGGGGGACCACAAGCTTGGTTGTCGCGGCCTCCCCCCCGGCCGCGGCAACATGCCTTGTGGGCCCCCTGTGGTCCCACTTGCTTGGCCCTTAAGGCTCCCAATCTTCTTCCGTTCTGGAAAAAATGTATTTCGGGGATTTTATTCCGTTTGGACTCCGTTCCAAAATCATATCTGAAAAGAGTCAAAAATACAGAAAAAACAGGAACTAGCGCTTGGAACTCAATTAATAAGTTAGTCCCAAAAAAGATATAAAAGGCAAACAAAACATCCAAAGTTGACAAGATAACAACGTGAAACCATCAAAAATTATAGATACGTTTTGAGACGTATCAGGCCCCACAAGCCCTCACCCCGCGGCCAGGGGGGAGGCCGCGGCCCACAGTCTTGTGGGACCCCTGGACCTCCTTTGCCCTAGGTTTTGTGCCTACATATCCCCAAAAATTTCACAAAAAACCACGAGATCATCGAAAGTACTTTTCCGCCGCCGCAAGCTTCTGTCTCCGCAAGATCCCATCTGGGGCACGTTCTGGTGCCCTTTCGGAGGGGGGATTCGGACACGGAGGGCTTCTTCATCAACACCATGACCTCTCCGATGATGCATGAGTAGTTCACCATAGACCTACGGGTCCATAGCTAGTAACTAGATGACTTCTTCTCTCTCTTGGATCTTCAATACAAAGTTCTCCATCATCTTCATGGAGATCTATCCGATGTAATCTTATTTTGCGGTGTGTTTGTCGAGATCTGATGAATTGTGGATTTATGATCATATTATCTATGAATCTTATTTGAGTTTCTTCTGATCTCTCTTATGCATGATTTCATATCCTTGTAATTCTCTTCGAGTTGTGGGTTTTGTTTGGCCAACTAGATCTATGATCCTTGCAATGGGAGAAGTGCTTGGTTTTGGGTTCATACTGTGCGGTGACCTCACCCGGTGACAGAAGGGGTAGCGAGGCACGCATCGTGTTGTTGCCATCAAGTGTAAAAAGATGGGGTTTTCATCATTGGTTTGAGATTATCCCTCTACATCATATCATCTTGCTTAAGGCGTTACTCTGTTCGTCATGAACTCAATACACTAGATGCATGTTGGATAGCGGTCGATGTGTGGAGTAATAGTAGTAGATGGAGAAAGTATCGGTCAACTTGTCTCGGACGTGATGCCTATATGTATGATCATCGCCTTAGATATTGTCATGACTTTGCGCGATTCTATCAATTGCTCGACAGTAATTTGTTCACCCACCGTGATAATTGCCATTTTGAGAGAAGCCTCTAGTGAACACTATGCCCCCCGGGTCTACTCCACACCATATTTTCAGCCTTACACTTTTTACTTCGTTGCACTTTCCGCCTTCAGATCTCACTTTGCAAACAATCTTGAAGGGATTGACAACCCCTTTACAGCATTGGGTGCAAGCTCGTTTGTGTTTGCGCAGGTAGTCTAGACTTGACAAGATTCTCCTACTGGATTGATACCTTGGTTCTCAAACTGAGGGAAATACTTGCTGCTCCTGTGCTGCATCACCCTTTCCTCTTCAAGGGAAAAAACCAACGCAAGCTCAAGAGACGACAGAAGGATCTCTCGCACCACTGTCGGGGAAGGTTTGTGTCAACGTAGCAGAAGGATTTCTGGCGCCGTTGTCGGGGAACTTCTTTTGTTGCTATAGCAGAAGGATGTCCGACGCCGTTGCCGGGGAGGATCAAGTCAAGAACTCATCCAAGTAGGTGTCGCAAACTCATCTCTTGCATTTACTGTGTTTGCCAGTTGCCTCTCGTTTTCCTCTCCCCCACTTCACAATTTGCCTTTTTCGTTTGCCTTTTTTGTGCGCCCTTTTCTCTCGCTTGCTTTCTGTTCGCTTGTGTGCCATGTGCCTTCAATATGCTTGCATCTTCACTTGCTGAAAATCTAGTGATATGGATCCTCATCCACTTGCTAATATCTTTAAGAGATCCAATTATGTTGATCCAATTGCTAGTGAGTTGAGTGCACTTGGCTATCTTTATGGAGTTTTGCTTGAGATGCGTGTATCTGAATATTGTGAGGAAGAAATTTATGAAGTGATTCGCGAGGGCTCCTTGGATATAAAGCACGATTGCAATGGTTTCACTATAAATTCTATTAGTGACAATCATGCTAAAAATATGCAAAACCCTAAGCTTGGGGATGCTAGTTTTGCTATGTCCACTACTTGTTGCAATGATCATGAGTGGGGTGATGATTTTTCTCATGATCTTGAAAATTTGTTTAAGCCTCATGATGAATATGATATTTGCAACAATATTGAAAATGGGGTTGGATAAGTCATGACTTTAGTTGATGATAATCCCACTATTTTTGAAGAGCGTCAACTTTGCATGCATGTGGATCATGAAAAGAACATCCTTTGTGATAGCTATTTTGTTGAATTTGATTATGATCCCACATGTAATTGCTATGAGTGAGGAAAATATTGTGGTAGAAACTTTCATGTTACCAAATTACCTCTCGTTATGTGGAGATTGCTATTGTCTCTTTCTTCTTCCTTGCATATGGCAACTATTGGTTTTCTTGACAATCTGTTTTCCTATAAAATGCCTATGCATAGGAAGTATGTTAGACTTAGATATGTCTGTCACATGTTTCATGATGCTCTCTTCGTGTCCGATTGCTATCTTTTATGTGAGCATCATTGAATTATCAATGCCTAGCTAAGGGCGTTAAACAATAGCGCTTGTTGGGAGGCAACCCAATGAATTTATATTTTTTCTTTTTGTTTTGTTGCGTCCACACCATCATAATTCTGTTGTGATTTTGTTTTTTGTGTTTGAGCCAAGCAAAACCTTTATGACTAGTCTTGGTGATGGTTGTTTGATCCCGCTGGAAAAAGACAGAAACTTTTCGCTCACGAGATGATTTTTCATTTTTATTCAGAAAGAGCTTTTGAGTTGATTCATTTTTCTGCTAGTTGATATGCCTTTTGCCCGGGTAGTCGTAATTTTTCAGAATTTTTGAGGTACCAGAAGTATACGAAGTATACAGATTGCTACACTCTGGTCTGTTTTTGACAGATTTTGTTTTTGATGAAACTATGGTTAGTATCGGGGGGGGGGGGGTACTAGCCATGTAAAAGTGAGAATCCAGTAGACCAACACCAATATAGATAGAATTCAATTTTGCTACAGTACCTAAAGAAGTGGTAGTTTGTTTTCTTGTGCTAATGTTATCACGAGTTTCTGTTTAAGTTTTGTGTTGTGGAGTTTTCAAGTTTTGGGTGATGTTCTCATGGACAAAGAGATAAGGAGTGGAAACAGCTCAAGCTTGGGGATGCCCAGGGCACCCCAAGCCATATTCAAGGACACCAAAAAGCCTAAGCTTGGGGATGCCCCGGGAAGGCATCCTCTCTTTTGTCTTCAATCCATCGGCAACATTACTTGGAGCTATATTTTTATTCACCACATGATATGTGTTTTGCTTGGAGCGTCTTGTATCTTAGGAGTCTTTTCTTTTTGTTGTGTCACAATCATCCTTTCTTCAAACCTTTTTGAGAGAGAGAGACATGCACTCATCATTATTTTGCTAGAATGCTCATAGTGCTTCACTTATATCTTCTGAGCTAGACACTTTTGCTCTATGTGCTTCACTTATATCTTTTAGAGCACGGCGGTGCGTGACTTGGTAGTTGGCTTATGCTATGAAAGTAGTCCCAAAGGTGATAGGTACCCAAAGAGGATGCAAAAACCTCCATCTTCATGTGCATTGAGTAGAAAGAGAAGTTTTGATTCCTCTCAATTAGTTTTGAGACGTGGATTTGGTAATATTAAGAGCTATGTTAGTAGGGTGTTGTGAATCTAGAAATACTTGTGTTGAAGTTAGTGATTCCCGTAGCATGCACGTATGGTGAACCGCTATGTTAGGAAATCGGAGCATAATTGATCTATTGATTGTCATCCTTTGTGTTGAGGTCGGGATCACGCGATGGTTAACACCTACCAACCCTTCCCCTAGGAGTATGCGTTTAGCACTTTGTTTCGATCACTAATAAAAGCTTTCGCAACAAGTATGTGAGTTCTTCGTGACTATTGTGAGTCCATGGTATAGATGCACTTTCACCTTCCACCATTGCTAGCCTCTCTAGTGCCGTGCAACTCTCGCCAGTGCACAAACCCACCATATGCCTTCCTTAAAACAGCCACCATACCTACCTACTATGGCATATTCATAGCCATTCCGAGATATATTGCCATGCAACTCCCACCGTTCCATCTCATGACTTGAGCCGTCACTCTCATGTTGCCATTGCATGATCATAAGATAGATAGCGAGATGGTTTCAACGTCATACGCCAAGCTAGATCATTGCACATCCCGGTACACTGCCGGAGGCATTTCCTATAGAGTCATTATCATTTTGAGCTTTGAGCTCTGAGTAAATAAAAGTGTGATGATCATCATTATTAGAGCATTTACCCATGTGAGGAAAAAAAAGAGGCCAAAGAGCCCAAAAAAAGAGAAAACAGAAAAAAAGAAGAGGCCTAAGAGCCCAAATGAGAAAAAGAGAGAAAAAGAGAGAAGGGACAATGCTACTATCTTTTTCCACACGTGTGCTTCATAATAGCACCGTGTTCTTCATGATTGAGAGATTCTTGCTTTGTCACTACCCTATGCTAGTGGGAATCTTCATTATATAACTTGGCTTGTATATTCCAATGATGGGCTTCCTCAAAAGTGCCCTAGGTCTTCGTGAGCAAGCAAGTTGGATGCACACCCACTAGTTTTCCTTTTGAGCTTTCACATACTTATAGCTCTAGTGCATCTCTTGTATGGCAATCCCTACTCATTCACATTGATATCTATTAGTGGGCATCTCCATAGCCCTTTGATACGCCGAGTCAATGTGACCATCTCCTCCTTTTTGTCTCACAACCACCACCACACTCTATTCCACCTATAATGCTATATCCATGGCCCACGCTCATGTATTGCGTGATAGTTATAAAAGGTTTGAGAAAGTAAGAGTGCGAAAAAAATACTTGGCCAATACCGGGGTTGTGCATGATTTACATTAGTTGTGTGAGGATGATGGAGCATAGCCAGACTATATGATTTTGTAGGGATAACTTTCCTTGGCCTTGTTATTTTGAAAGTTCATGATTACCTTGCTAGTTTGCTTGAAGTATTATTGTTTTCATGTCAATAGCAAACTATTGTTTCAAATCTTATGGATCTGAACATTCATGTCACGTGAAAGAAGTTGCAAAGGACAACTATGCTAGGTAGCATTCCACATCAAAAATTCATTCTTTATCACTTCCCTACTCGAGGACGAGCATGGGTTAAGCTTGGGGATGCTTGATACGTCTCCAACGTATCTATAATTTCTGATGGTTTCTGATACGTCTCCGTCGTATCTATAATTTTTTATTGTTTCATGCCAATATTCTACAACTTTCATATACTTTTGGCAACTTTTTATACTATTTTCGGGACTAACATATTGATCCAGTGCTCAGTGTCAGTTCCTGTTTGTTGCATGTTTTTTGTTTCGCAGAATATCCATACTAAATGAAGTCCAAACGTAATAAAAACTTAAGGGTATTTTTTTGGAATATTTATGATTTTTGGGAAGAAGAATCAACGCGAGGCAATGCACGGAGTGCCCACAAGCCCCGTCGGCGCGGCCAGGGGGTGGGCCCGCGGCAGGCAGGCTTGTGGCCACTCCTTAAGGCGGTTGGAGCCCTTGTTTCGCCGGAAGAAAGATAATATCCGGAAGAAAATCGTGTTAAAATTTCATCCCAATCGGTGTTACGGATATCCGGATATTTAAGAAACGGTGAAACGCAGAATCTGGGAGCGCAGAAACAGAAGGACACAGAGAGAGAGATCCAATCTCGGAGGGGCTCTCGCCCCTCCGCCGCCATGGAGACCATGGACCAGAGGGGAAATCCTTCTCCCATCTAGGGAGGAGGTCAAGGAAGAAGAAGAAGGAGGGGGCTCTCTCCCCCTCTCTCCCGGCGGCGCCGGAACACCGCCCGGGACATCATCGTGTGACGGCGATCTACACCAACACCTCCGTCATCTTCACCAACATCTCCATCATCTTCCCCCATCTATATTCAGCGGTTCACTCTCCCGCAACCTGCTGTAACCTCTACTTGAACATGGTGCTTTATGCTACATATTATTATCCAATGATGTATTGCTATCCTATGATGTCTGAGTAGATTATCGTTGTCCTATCGGTGATTGATGAATTGCTATGATTGGTTTAATTTGCTTGTGGTGATGTTGCTGTCCTTTGGTGCCCATCATATGATCGCGCGCGTGGATCACACCATAGGGTTAGTTGTATGTTGATATGACTATGTATTGGCAGGCTAGAGTGACAGAAGCTTCAAACCTAGCATAGAAATTGATGCATATGGGATTGAAGGGGGACCAATATATCTTATTGCTATGGTTGGGTTTTACCTTAATGAACATTAGTAGTTGCGGACGCTTGCTAATAGTTCCAATCATAAGTGCATAGAATTCCAAGTAAGGGATGACATGCTAGCAGATGCCTCTCCCACATGATACTTGCTATCGATCTAGTAACGTAGTCAATTGCTTGGGGACAATTCCGCAACACCTACCACCACTTTTCCACACTCGTTAGACACTCGTAGTTGTTTCTTTATCTAACCAGCCCCTAGTTTTATTTAAGTGTTCTTTAATTTCTTGCAAGCCTATCCTATCACTCCTAAAAAGTACTTCTTGTTTCATACTTGTTCTAGGTAAAGCGAACGTAAAGTGTGCATAGAGTTGTATCGGTGGTTGATAGAACTTGAGGGAATATTTGTCCTACCATTAGCTCCTCGTTGGGTTCGACACTCTTACTTATCAAGAAAGGCTACAATTGATCCCCTATACTTGTGGGTTATCAAGACCTTTTTCTGGCACCTTTGCCGGGGAGCAATAGCGTGTGGTGAATATCCTCGTGTGTGCTTGTTTGCTTTATCACTAAGTAGATTTATTTGTTGTTCTAAGTTGTTCTCTATCTTATGAATACGGAACACGAAATACAAAAAAAATTAGGTGTACTTGCTACTCATGGAGATGGGGAACCTCCTAAAACCCTCGAGGCTCGTTATGTGGAAAATATTATGCACTTCTTTAATAATCCTGAGAAAGCCCCATTCAATTATATAATGGGATACACGTTGGATCAACGTGAATACTTTAGGGATTATCGCTTGACTCAAAAAGGGAAACTTTTATGGGATCAAATCCATTTGTTGAAATGGTATGCTTGGGAACTATGCAAGAGATATGGTGTTACTTGTTGCTCTAGGATGAAGGCTCCACACCTTCCCTTTTCTTGTGATGTTAATGATCACAGAACCTTGGCTTCTTATGATAATGGTATATATGATTACTATGATGTGGATCAAATAGAAGAGTTTGTTGCTTTTATGGGTGCTTATGAAATTGAGGCTCTGTTTAAAAGGTGTGATGATAATGATGATGCTCCTTACCGATCTGAAAAATTTGGCTATGCTTCGTTATTGTTATACTAATTATGAATATAATGCCCATATTGAACGACTTAAGGAGAAATTCTCCGCTGCCCAAGAAGAGACTAATATTTTACAGGAAACTATGGAAGAAGAAAATGTTGAAATTGTGAGCTCATTAGATGAAAAAGATGAAGAGGAGAGCGAAGAACAAAAGGAGGAAGAGCGGACTAGCTACCCGTGTCCACCTTCTAATGAGAGTAACTCTTCTACTCATACATTATTTAATTTCCCTTCGTTCTTACCGAAGGATGAATGCTATGATCCCTTGGATTCGTTTGAAATATCCCTTTTTGATGAACTTGATGAATGCTATGCTTGTGGCCATGTTGACAATATGAATGATGCTTATGAAGATGAGCTAGCTATAGTCCCTTATTTTAAACATGATGATTTTGATGAATATAATATGCATGTGCTTGCTGCCCCTACTTGCAGTTATTATGAGAGAGGAACTACATCTCCACCTCTCTATGTTTCCAATACGATAAAATTGCAAGAAACTGCTTATGCTATGTATTGGCCTTTACTTGGTGTGCATGAATTGTTCTTTTATGACATGCCAATGTATAGGAAGAGAGTTAGACTTCGTCATTGCTTGATATATGTTACCTTGTGCTCACTACTAAATTTCAAATCATTGCTAATTAAAATTGGCTTTGATATACCATGGGATCCGAGTGGATCCATTACTTGAGCACTTTATGCCTAGCTTAATGGCTTTAAAGAAAGCGCTGCCTAGGAGACAACCCGGAAGTTTTAGAGAGTCATTTATTTATGTTGAGTGCTTTTATTTAGTTTAAAAACAAAAAAAATATAGAGGGGAACTTAAAACTTTTTCAAAAAGAGAAGCGATTGAAAGGTGATGCATTGCGGAAGTGAGGGTCGACCTTGAACACTTGTGTTCATGCTCATGGAAACAATGTAGAATTTTTCATGGAAGTTTCTCACAAAAATAAATACCCCCTTGTACAATTCCTTTGTGTTTTTAAAAATAATGTGCCAAGTAAAGCCTTTACGATCAGTTTGGGTGATAGTTGTTTGATCACGCTGAGAAAAGACACGAACTTTCTGATCACGAAATTAATTTTCATTTTTATTCTGGAAGATCTTTTGAGTTGATTCTTTTTGCTGCTGATTTATATGGAAATTTTACAGACGTTCGTAAGTTTTCAGATTTTTTGAGATATCAGAAGTATACTGAATATACAGATTTCTACATACTGTTCTGTTTTGACAGATTCTGTTTTCTATGCATTGTTCTCCTATTTTGATGAATCTATGAGTACTATCGGGGGGTATGAACCATGGTGAAGTTGGATTACAATAGATATAATGCTAATATGAATTTAGAATGAGTTCACAACAGTACTTGAAGTGGTGATTTATTTTATTATACTAACGGATCTCACGAAGTTTTGTTGAGTTTTGTGTGATTGAAGTTTTCAAGTTTTGGGTGAGAGCACGATGGATGAAGGAATAAGGAGAGCAAGAGCCTAAGCTTGGGGATGCCCGAGGCACCCCAAGGTAATATTCAAGGAAGACTCAAGCGTCTAAGCTTGGGGATCCCCCGGAAGGCATCCCCTCTTTCGTCTACAATCTATCGGTAATTTTACTCGGAGCTATATTTTAATTCGTCACATGATATGTGCAAATGCTTGGAGCGTCTTTTGTGTTTATTTCTTTCCTTTTTATTTTATGCACCATGCTGGTATGAGATAGTCCTTGGTTGGCTTTATAGAATGCTTCTTGTGCTTCACTTATATCTTTTGAAGTTTGGATTGCCTGTTTCCCTACACTTAGAAAACCGCCATTTGTAGAATGCTCTTTTGCTTCACTTATATTTGTTAGAGTGGGGCATATCTTTTTTAGAAATAATTAAACTCTCATGCTTCACTTATACCTATTTAGAGAGTTAACAGGAGTTGGTCATTCACATGGTTAGTCATAAAATCCTACATAAAACTTGTAGATCACTGCATATGATATGTTTGATTCCTTACAACAGTTTTGCGACATGAATATGTGATATTAGAGTCATGCTATTGAGTAATTGTGTATTTTTAGAAATACTTGTGTTAAGGTTTGTGATTCCCGTAGCATGCACGTATGGTGAACCGTTATGTGATGAAGTCGGAGCATGATTTATTTATTGATTGTCATCCTTTGTGTGGAGGTCGGGATCGCGCGATGGTTAGCTCCTACCAACCTTTCCCCTAGGAGGATGAGTGTAGTACCTTGTTTCAATGACTAATAGACTTTTGCAATAAGTATGTGAGTTCTTTATGACTGATGTTGAGTCCCTGGATTATACGCACTCTCATCCTTCCACCATTACTAGCTTCTCTAGTACCGCACAACTTTCACCGGTGCATTACACCCAACATATAGCCTCCCTCAAAACAGCCACCATACCTACCTATTATGGAATTTTCATAGCCATTCCGAGATATATTGCCATGCAACTACCACCGTTTCGTCTCATGACATGTGCCACCACTTCCATATTGCCATTGCATGATCGTAAGATAGCTAGCATGATGTTTCCATGGCTTGTCCGTTTTTTGATGTCATTGCTATGCTAGATCATTGTCACGGTACACTACCGAAGGCATTTCATATAGAGTCATCATTGCTCTAAGTATTGAGTTGTAAGTGTGATGATAATTATTAATAGAGCATTGTCCCATGTGAGGAAATAAAAGAGGCCAGCGAAGCCCATTTACAAAAAAGAGGCCAAAGATGCCCACCAAAATTTAAAAAAAATATAAAAAAAGAGGCCAAAGAGCCCACAAAAAAAGAGAGAAAAGAGAGAAGGGACAACTGCTACTATCCTCTTTCCACACTTGTACTTCAAATAGCACCATGATCTTCATGATAGAGAGTCTCCTATGTTGTCACTTCCATGTACTAGTGGGAAATTTTCATTACATAACTTGGCTTGTATATTCCAATGATGGGCTTCCTCAAAATTGCCCTAGGTCTTCGTGAGCAAGCAAGTTGGGTGCACACCCACTAGTTTCTTTTGTGAGCTTTCATACACTTATAATCTCTAGTGCATCTGTTGCGTCGCAATCGCTACTCACTCACATTGATATCTATTGATGGGCATCTCCATAGCCCGTTGATACGCCTAGTTGATGTGAGACTATCTCCTCCTTTTTTGTCTTCTCCACGACCTCCATATTCTATTCCACCTATAGTGCTATGTCCATGGCTCACGCTCATGTATTGCGTGAAAGTTGAAAAAGTTTGAGAACACTAAAGTATGAAACAATTGCTTGGCTAAAACCGGGGTTGTGCATGATTTAAATACGTTGTGTGGGGAAGATGGAGCATAGCCAGACTATATGATTTTGTAGGGATAACTTTCTTTGGCCATGATATTTTGAGAAGACATGATTGCTTTGTTAGTATGCTTGAAATATTATTGTCTTTATGTCAAATGATAGACTATTGCTTTGAATCACTCGTGTTTTAGTATTCATGCCATGATTAGATTATATGATCAAGATTATGCTAGGTAGCATTCCACATCAAAAAATATCTATTATATCATTTACCTACTCGAGGAGGAACAGTAATTAAGCTTGGGGATGCTGATACGTCTCCGTCGTATCTATAATTTTTGATTGTTTCATGCCAATATTCTACAACTTTCATATACTTTTGGCAACTTTTTATACTATTTTTGGGACTAACATATTGATCCAGTGCCCAGTGCCAGTTTCTGTTTGTTGCATGTTTTTTGTTTCGTAAAATATCCATACCAAACGAAGTCCAAACGTAATAAAAACTTATGGGGATTTTTTTGAAATATTTATGATTTTTGGGAAGAAGAATCAACGCGAGGCGATGCACGGAGTGCCCACAAGCCCTGTCGCCGCGGCCAGGGGGTGGACCTGCGGCAAGCAGGCTTGTGGCCACTCCTTAATGCGGTTGGAGCCCTTCTTTCACCACAAGAAAGATAATATCCGGAAGAAAATCGTGTTAAAATTTCAGCCCAATCGGAGTTACGAATCTCCAGGAATTTAAGAAAATATGAAACGCAAAATCTGGGACCGCACTAACAGAAGGACACAGAGAGAGAGAGATCCAATCTCGGAGGGGCTCTCGCCCCTCCGCCGCAATGGAGACCATGGACCAGAGGGGAAACCCTTCTCGCATCTAGGGAGGAGGTCTAGGAAGAAGAAGAAGGAGGGGGGCTCTCTCCCCCTCTCTCCCGGCGGCGCCGAAACGCCGCCCGGGACATCATCGTGTGACGACAATCTACACCAACACCTCCGTCATCTTCACCAACATCTCCATCATCTTCCCCCATCTATATTCAGCGGTTCACTCCCCCGCAACCCGTTGTACCCTCTACTTGAACATGGTGCTTTATGCTACATATTATTATCCAATGATGTGTTGCTATCCTATGATGTCTGAGTAGATTATCGTTGTCCTATCGGTGATTGATGAATTGCTATGATTGGTTTAATTTGCTTGTGGTTATGTGGCTGTCCTCTGGTGCCCATCATATGATCGCGCGCGTGGATCACACCATAGGGTTAGTTGTATGTTGATATGACTATGTATTGGCAGGCTAGAGTGACAGAAGCTTCAAACGTAGCATAGAAATTGATGCATATGGGATTGAAGGGGGACCAATATATCTTATTGGTATGGTTGGGTTTTACCTTAATGAACGTTAGTAGTTGCAGACGCTTGCTAATTGTTCCAATCATAAGTGCATAGAATTCCAAGTAAGGGATGACATGCTAGCAGAGGCCTCTCCCACATGATACTTGTTATTGATCTAGTAACGTAGTCAATTGCTTAGGGACAATTCCACAACTCCTACCACCACTTTTCCACACTCGTTAGACACTCGTAGTTGTTTCTTTATCTAACCAGCCCCTAGTTTTATTTACGTGTTCTTTACTTTCTTGCAAGCCTATCCTATCACTCCTACAAAGTACTTCTAGTTTCATACTTGTTCTAGGTAAAGCGAACGTAAAGTGTGCGTGGAGTTGTACCAGTGGTCGATAGAAATTGAGGGAATATTTTTCCTACCTTTAGCTCCTCATTGGGTTCGACACTCTTACTTATCGAGAAAGGCTATAATTGATCCCCTATACTAGTGGGTTATCAATTTCATGCTATTATCTTGTCAAACTTTGGATGTTTTGCATGCCTTTTATATGTTTTGTATAAGTTAGTCCCAAAAAAGATATAAAAGGCATATAAAACATCCAAAGCTTGACAAGATAATAGCATGAAACCATAAAAAATTATAGATACGTTGGAGATGTATCAGTGCCCTCCTCCACTTGGCACGATTTTGCCATGGATCAATGTTATATGCTTGTTATATGGATGAATGATATATTTTTGTTATATGAATGAATGCTATATGTTTGTTATATGGATGAATGCTTAGATGAATGCTATATGTTTGCTTGGATGAATTGAAAAAACAACTTCTCCCTAGGTGGGTTTGGTAATTTATAGCAACATATACTTCATTGAACTAATGATTCTACCAAGTATATTTTAGGAAAAGTTAAATGATTGGATTGGCAAAGTATTATCAGGCGATCCCCTAGATGCAAGGAACATCTATTATCAACAAGCTTCAAGATTCTACATCTTGCTTTTAAGTGAGAAATCACAATGGAGTCCATAGGAAATCTAATACTATTAAAAGGGTATGTGGTATCTATGATGATCTAGTTCTCAAGTGCTTAGAGTTAGCAACCAAAAACCCTCATGATGTTCTCCCATAAAACATTCTGTCCAAGCCCGAGTCCAAAATTCGTTGCCACCAAGTTTCCAAAATCGGCCCAACCGAGTTTTACCCTAGAAAAAAATCCAGATACAAGCCAACCTTCTCGGTGCCACCAAGTTTGATTTGGATGCAACCGAAAAACAGTGACCAAGTTTGTGTTGTCTGTAAGTGTATCTAGTGCCACCCCTTTATGATTTTGGAGTATTGAAAACAAACATGGTTGAGGGACTAATGTGTTTGTGAGAGTTCACATGTTCACACAGATAGAAGTCCCTAAAAAATCGGTTTAACCGTCGAAGACGACCCCCAAAAATGTTCGAAGACATTGATGATGGCCAAATCCATTGGTGGTACACAAAGATAATCGCTTGAAGATAATGAAACACAAAGATGAATTCTTTTGTTAGTTCTATTTCTTCTTTCCCAAAGTCATAGGAACCACCATACTCTTAACTGGGGTCGATGTGATCGAAGTGAGATGCTTACGTAATGCTCAATCCAAAATATCTATGTCTTCGAGCAAAAACAATGGGAGGAAATATCTTCTAGAGTTGGTTGAGTCAGCATTGCTTGCAGCCCAAGTAATGTTGCCCCGTGTATCTTTGAAATCCGACCGTTGTAACATGCGTCGGTTGGCCATTGATCTAGGGTCATTTCGGTCATATCATGTAGGGTTGCCTGCTGGCTATAAATAGCCCACCCCTCCACCATAAGCTGGTGGCTTCTTAGAGTTTGATACGTCTATTGTCGTTTTGGAGTAACTCACGTCGAAGACATTGAGAGAGGGAACTATCGTGCGAGGATAAATCCAAACACCTAGAACCAGCGTGTTTGAGGATTACTGAAGTCATTCTATTCCGAGAGAACTGAATACTTGTTACATTTGAAGATTGTGATCTTCCACTAGTAGGAAAAACCTTATAGGCAGGAGCCTAGTAGTAGCGCTGGAATATGGAAAGCGCTGCTGCTACTTAGCAGTAGCGCTGGATCTACCCAGTGCTACTGGTAATGGCCTTAGCAGTAGCGCTGGGTATGTAAAAAGCACTACTGCTAAACGGGGCCCAACGAACCCACCGACGGTAGCAGTAGTAGCAACACGCGCTTGTAAAAAGCGCTATTGGTAAGTAGAATAGCAGTATTGCTCTTGGGGAATCAACACTACTGCTATTGAGCCCCACTTAGTAGTAGCATTGCTCCAAAAAAAGCGCTACTGGTACGTGTGGCTGTGGGCAGCTTTCACCCACACCCCCTCTCGCCCTTCCTCCCCCTTTGCCCTCTCCCCTCCTTTCTCCTCTCCTCTCTCTAAGTTACTTCCCCACCATTGTTTCCCTTCTGCTCTCTTCCTTATACCTCTATTTTCTCCCCATTAATGCCCCCTCCACCCTAATTCTCCTCCATAAATGGCATCTTCTAACTCTCTCCATACAACCCCCCTCTCTCCCTTTCACCCACACACACCCCTCTACCCCTTCCATACATATGGATCTAGCTAGCTAGGTCATATCTCTCCCTCTCCACTAGTTAGCTAGAGTCATCTCTCCTCAGAACACAACTAGATCCAGCTATTTATTTAGCCATGCAAAATCTCTCTCGGGATAGGTGAGTACAAAGTTGTGCATTTCAATAATGGGAATATGTGTGTTTGCAATATGAAGGGATTTGTGTGAGTGACATGCCCTGTGAGTTGCTTATCTTTTGCCAAAATGTCGATTTATTTCCGTTTTGGCGAATATCTGATGCGTCCCAAACGTATTTGTGATTCCTGTTTGTTCCATGATCTTTTGGGTGACATTGTTATATGTTTTGCTACACTTTTATACCTTTTTACACATATTTGGACTAACCTACTAACTCAGTGCACCCAGTGCCAGTTTCTGTCTGCTGATGTATTTTTTGCAGGGACTTTTACTCCAACTTACAGAGCCCCAAAAATTCTAGGAAAAGTATACAAAAATTAGCGTGATGGAAGCTTCAAGAGCACCAAAGGTGGGCCAGAGGGGAGCCAGGCCCTGCCCAAGCGGCCACCCTGCGCGGCCCCCTCCTGGCCGCGCCACCAGGCCGCTTGGGTGGGTCCCACCTCCTCTTGTGCCCTCCTTCGGCCTATATTTACCTCTCCGATAGAAAACCCTATCAGAAGATCCAGAATCGCGAATTTCTCCATCGTTCCGTCGCCGCAGCGCTTCCGAGATCGGGAGCGTCAAAAGACCTCTTCCCGGCACCCTGCCGGAGGGAGGATTGACCTCTGGGAGCTTCACCACCACCATGGATGCTTCCCGGATGTGTCATGAGTAGTCCTCCTTGGACCATGAGTCCATGACCAGTAGCTATGTGAGGTCTTCTCTCCAATCTTTTGCTTAAATGCTTAGCCCTTGTGAGCTGCCCTACATGATCAAGGCATCTATGTAATTTACCTACCGTTGCTATGCTTGGTTTGCTGGGATCCGATGGATAATGAGATTATGTTCATATTGTGATGAGTTATATATTTGGTTCTCCTTTTATATTATGTTCTTGAGTAATTCATGCATGTTCTCCGTTGCTTTTTATTGTTGTGGCCGAGTAGTAGATTATAACTCCAAAAGGGAGCGTTATGCATGATTGCGGGTTCATGCCCCCTGATGTCTAGCTTGAGTGACAGAAACATGAGACTAGGGGATGTGTTGTTGCCACCAGGGAGAAAACAACGGTGCTTGTGACCATGGCTGCAAGGATTGTTTACCTTACGCAAAGTTCGTTAATGCAGTTTGATACATCTCCAACGTATCTATAATATTTTATGGTTCCATGCTATTATCTTGTCAAACTTTGGATGTTTTGTACGCCATTTATATCTTTTTTGGGACTAACTTATTAACTCAGTGCCAAGTGCCAGTTCCTGTTTTTTCCGTGTTTTTGACCCTTTTCAGAGGAGAATATTAAACGAAGTCCAAACGGAATAAAACCTCCGAAAAGATTTTTTCCGGAACAGAAGATACACAGGGAGCTTGAGAACAAAGGCAGAGGGCACCACAGGAGGCCACGAGCCCCCTCGGCGCGGCCTGGGGGGCGCGCCTAGCAGTCTTGTTGGCCCCCAGTGGCTCTTCTGCCCTACTTCTTCCGCCTATAAATCTCCGAAAAATCCAAAACCACGGGAGAGATCCACGGAAATACTTTTCCGTCGGTGCAAGCTTCTGTCTCTGCAAGATCCCATCTGGGGCACGTTCTGGTGCCCTGCCGGATGGGGGATTCGGATACGGAGGGCTTCTTCATCAACACCATTACCTCTCCGATGATGCGTGAGTAGTTCACCATAGACCTTTGGGTCCATAGCTAGTAGCTAGATGGCTTCTTCTCTCTCTTGGATCATCAATACAAAGTTCTCCATGATCTTCATGGAGATCTATCCGATGTAATCTTCTTTTGCGGTGTGTTTCTCGAGATCCGATGAATTGTGGATTTATGATCAGATTATCTATGAATCTTATTTGAGTTTCTTCTGATCTCTTATATGCGTGATTTCATATCCTTGTAATTCTCTTCGAGTTGTGGGTTTTGTTTGGCTAACTTGATCTATGATTCTTGCAATGGGAAAAGTGCTTGGTTTTGGGTTCATACCGTGCGGTGACCTCACCCAGTGATAGAAGGGGTAGCGAGGCACGCATCGTGTTGTTGCCATCAAGGGTAAAAAGATGGGGTTTATATCTATTGCATGAATTTATCCCTCTACATCATGTCATCTTGCTTAAAGCGTTACTCTGTTCGTCATGAACTCAATACACTAGATGCATGCTCGATAGCGGTTTGATGTGTCGCGTAATAGTAGTAGATGCAGAAAGTATCGGTCTACTTGTCTCGGACGTGATGCCTATATGTATGACCATTGCCTTAGATATCGTCATGACTTTGCGCGGTTCTATCAATTGCTCGACAGTAATTCGTTCACCCACCGTAATATTTGTTATCTTGAGAGAAGCCTCTAGTGAACACTATGGCCCCCAGGTCTACTTCACATCATATTTTCAGCCCTACACTTTTACTTTGTTGCACTTTCCACCTTCAGATCTCACCTTGCAAACAATCGTGAAGGGATTGACAACCCCTTTGTATTGTAACGTTGGGTGCAAGTTTGCTATTTTTGCGCAGGTACATTGGTGCTTTGTCTTGATACTCCTACTGGATTGATACCTTGGTTCTCAAACTGAGGGAAACACTTACTGCTACTATGCTGCATCACCCTTTCCTCTTCAAGGGAAAAAACCAACGCAAGCTCAAGAGGTAGCAAGAAGAATTTCTGGCGCCGTTGCCGGGGAGCATCAAGTGAAGCTTATCTAAGTAAGTGTCGCAAACTCATCTCTTGCATTTACTTTTTTTGCCTCTCGTTTTCCTCTCCCCCAATTCTGAAAAACAAAAACTTTACAAAAATATTTGCCTTTTTTGTTCGCCCGTTTCTTTCGCTTGCTTTCTGCCTGCTTGAGTGGGATAGTCTACGTGTCCTCGTGGCTAGACCTACCGCTTCGAACGATACTCCCGAGAGTGAAGTTCTCAATTTCAAACAAAATGAGGAAGAAAACTTCCTTAACTCTGGAAGTCTTCTATAGGATTTGCAATGCTCAGAGTAGATCTACTCGTAAGCAATCTACTATCGTCCTACTTCGCAGCTTTTATGTGGGTATTTCCCCTTCGAATAGGTATGTTCTTGACACCATCGTAGGCGGAAATTTCTTGGGTGGCCATACCGTTGATTCTTACGGTGCTTTAATAAATTTGGTAGGCTCAGCCCCACTCATGGTTAATGGAACTACCTTAACTCTGGAACATGTGATGCGTAGGCTGGATATCATTGAAAATAAAGTTGCTACGATCGAACTCATTGAGAATTTGGATAAAAAGATCCACATTCAAATCACTCAGTACGGATCCAAGGTGGGAATGACTTTGAAAAATTTAAAGGAGAGGGAACCCACAGTTAACGAAAAACTAGGTCATGATTCCGCTAGGATTGGCAAACTAGAGGATGTTATAACCAACTTGGGTTTCGCTTTTGCCGCTGTGCAGAACACTCCAAAGTTTTCCCACAATAAGGCCACCAAGGCTGTTTTTATTCCTAAATATAGTGGTGAACCATCTAGTAAGACAGATGAAGACCTTAAGATGATGAGGGCTACTTATGGTTTGAGTACCAAAGATGACGATACGTGATTCTATCGCCTTATGCCTAGCTAAGGGCGTTAAACAATAGCGCTTGTTGGGAGGCAACCCAATGAATTTATCTTTGCTTTTTGCTTTCTATTTTGTTGCGTCCACACCATCATAATTCTATTATGATTGTGTCTTTTGTGTTTCTTTTTTGTGTTTGAGCCAAGTAAAACCTTTATGACTAGTTTGGTGATGGTTGTTTGATCATGCTGGAAAAAGACAGAAACTTTTCGCTCACGAAATTATTTTTCAGTTTTATCCAGAAAGAGATTTTGAGTTGATTCTTTTTTCTGCTGGTTGATATGCCAATTGCCCAAAATGTCGTAATTGTTCTGAATTTTTGAGATACCAGAAGTATACGAAGTATACATATTGCTACAGACTGGTCTGTTTTTATTGTGTTGATTGCTTATTTTGATGAAACTATGGATAGTATCGGGGGATACTAGTCATGTGAAAGTGAGAATACAGTAATCTAACACCAATATAAATAGAAATCAAGTTTTCTACAGTACCTCAAGAGGTGGTAGTTTGTTTTCTTGTGCTAATGATATCACGAGTTTCTGTTTAAGTTTTGTGTTGTGAAGTTTTCAAGTTTTGGGTGATGTTCTCATGGACAAAGGGATAAAGAGTGGAAAGAGCTCAAGCTTGGGGATGCCCAAGGCATCCCAAGCCAAAGTCAAGGACACCAAAGAGCCTAAGCTTGGGGATGCCCCGGGAAGGCATCCCCTGTTTCGTCTTCAATCCATCGGTAACATTACTTGGAGCTATATTTTTATTCACCACATGATATGTGTTTTGCTTGGAGCGTCGTGTATTATAAGAGTCTTTTTTGTCAAAATCATCCTTGCTGCACACCTTTTGAGAGAGACATGCACTCATCGTGAATTTGGTAGAATACTCATTGAGCTTTGCTTATATCTTTTGAGTTAGGCAATTTAGCTCACATGTGCTTCACTTATATCTTTTGAGCTAGATAACTTTGCTCTAAGTGCCTCACTTAGATATTTTAGAGCACGGCGGTGTCATATTTTGGAGAAATAAGAACTCTCGATCTTCACTTATATCTTTTTGAGAGTGCTCTCTCTGAGTAACTTGGTAGTTGGCTTGTGCTATGAAAGTAGTCCCAAAGGTGATAGGCACCCAAAGGGGATACAATAAGACTTCCATCTTCATGTGCATTGATTAGAAACAGAAGTTTGATTCCTCTCAATTAGTTTTGAGACATGGATTTGGTAATATTAAGAGTTATTTTAGTAGGGTGTTGTGAGTCTAGAAATACTTGTGTTGAAGTTAGTGATTCCCGTAACATGCATGTATGGTGAACCGCTATGTTAGGAAGTCGGAGCATAATTGATTTATTGATTGTCATCCTTTGTGTTGCGGTCGGGATCGCGCGATGGTTAACACCTACCAACCCTTCCCCTAGGAGTATGCGTTTAGCACTTTGTTTCGGATACTAATAAAAACTTTCGCAATAAGTATGTGAGTTCTTGATATGTCCATTTTGCATCATGCTTTCATGTTGATATTTATCGCTTTTCGGGCTGTTATTACACTTCAAGCTACAATACTTATGCCTTTTCTCTCTTATTTTGCAAGGTTTACATAAAGAGGGAGAATGCCGGCAGTTGGAATTCTGGCCTGAAAAAGGAGCAAGTTTGAGATACCTATTCTGCGCAACTCCAAAAGCCGTGAAAATCAACGAGGATTTTATTTGGGATTCATAAAACATGTCATTTACCTCTTGAGCTAGTGCATAAAGCTTATTGGGCAATCAAAGAGCTCAACTTTGATTTCAAGCTTGCTGGTGAGAAGAGGTTATTTGATATTAGCTCACTTGATGAATGGAGAACTCAGGCATATGAGAATGCCAAGTTGTTCAAAGAAAAGGTTAAGAGGTGGCATGATAAAAGTATACAAAAGCGTGGGTTCAATGTAGGTGATTATGTCTTGCTATATAATTCTCGTTTAAGATTTTTTGCAGGCAAGCTTCTCTCTAAATGGGAAGGTCCCTATATTGTTGAGGAAGTATATCGTTCCGGTGCTATCAAGATCAACAAAACGGAAGGTAATTGTCCGAGAGTTGTAAATGGGCAGAGAATCAAGCATTATATCTCACGTACTCCCATAAATGTTGAAAGCAATATTATCAATACCATAACTCCGGAGGAGTACCTAAGGGATATTTATCAGCCTGTTTCAGACTCCGAAAACAAAGAGGTATGTGATTCGGTTAGTAAACAGACTCCAAAACTTTTCCAATAGGAATTTTTCTCCGTTTTGGAATTTTCGAAAAAATAGAAAAATTTGAAGTAGTCTGGAAAGCGCACGAGCAGGCGACAAGCCTGCCAGGCGCGGGCCACCCCCTGGTTGCGCCTGGGGGGCTTGTGGCCACCTCGTGTGCCTCTCGGACTCCGTTTTCTTGCGGAGTACTCCTTCTGGTCTGAAAAAAATCATTATATATTCTCCCGGAAGGTCTGGCCCTCGTGTCACACAGGTTTCCTCTGTTTTCGTTTTGAGCCTGTTTTCTGTCGCAGATTTAGAGCAAGGATGTCGTCTCAGGAATCTGTCGGGGAGAACAATTTCTCCCAAGTCTATGAAGAAGTAGATGCTGATCTGAAAAGAGTGGAAGTCACGGAAGCCAAGGGCAAAACTAAGGAGAAGAATCACGCGTAGGACGAAGTACAATCTATGTTCAACAAGGAAGAACTTGAAGAAGTGGATTTCCTCCAACCCTACCTCCACCTACTATCTCCATCCTTGATTGAACTTTTTAGGTTTTGTGAAACAACTCGTTCTCGCAATACTTATCTCACTCGTGAAGTTGTTTTGCTGGAGAAACATATCACAGATCTCCAAGGTATAAATCAAAGATTGATGGCCCTCTTGGAATCAAAGGACAAAACGACTCTACCACCATCACCTCCAAAGGAAGACAACTAAGCATGGGTATGGAAATCCCCTTGGCTTGTGCCAAGCTTGGGGGAGTTGCCCCGGTATCGTATCACCATCACATCTTTTGCCTTTACCTTTGTGTTTAGTTTGTTCCTTTTCAGTTTTCTCTTTCTCTAGTAGATTAAAGGTCTTAGTGTTTTAGGCTTGAGTTTTGCTTTGTGTCACCCCCGATGTATTCGAGTTCGTGAGTCATATAATAAAGAGTGCCTTAGTCAAGGGCCTTGCCTCATGCCATGATCAAAAGAATGAGAAAAGAACAAAAGCATGAAAGATCATGTAATGATCTTATGGGAAGTGATGGCTTCACACATAAAAATAATGATGATTGGAACTTGTTGATGGTAGAAAAACGTAGACTTTGGTCATTCTTGCAATTAATAGGAAGTGATAAAGAAGGAGAGGTTCACATATAAATATATCATCTTTCACACCATCTATGATTGTGAACACTCACTACACTATTACATGCTTAGAAGTGGATGTTGGACAAGGAAGACAACATAATGAATTGTGTTTGCTTGGTTCCGAACAATGTTATATGACTAGAGATCCCTTAGCATGTGACGATTGCTTCCACCTCATATTAGCGAAACCTCCGGCACCAAGTGGAGATACTACTTGTGCATCCATAAACCTTCAACCCAGTTTTGCCATGAGAGTCCACCATACCTACCTATGGATTGAATAAGATCCTTCAAGTAAGTTTTCATCGGTGCAAGCAATAAAATTGCTACCTAATATGTATGATCTATTAGTGTGTGGAAAATAAGATTTGTACGAACCTGTGATGAGGAAGACATAAAAGCGATAGACTGCATAATAAAGTTCTTTATCAAAGGAGGCAATATAAAGTGACGTTCCTCCACACTAAGAGGACGCACATCCAAACCTCAAAAGCGCATGACAACCTCTGCTTCCCTCTGCGAAGGGCCTATCTTGTACCTTTAATTTTTGCCCTTGAAAGAATCATGGTGATCTTCACCAATTCCTTATTTCGCCTTTATCTTGGCTAACGTCATATGCTTGCGAAAGATCTATATTCATATGTCAACTTGGAAGTAAGTATTCATGAATTATTATTGTTGACATTACCCTTGAGGTAAATGGTTGGGAGGCGAAACTATAAGCCCCTATCTTTCTCTGTGTCCAGCTGAAACTTTGATCTCATGAGTACCACGTGAGTTGTAGCAATTGTAAAGAACGAAAAGATGATTGAGTATGTGGATTTGCTTTACAAGCTCTTATTTGACTCTTTTCGATGTTGTGATAAATTGCAATTGCTTCAATGACTAAAGGCTATCGGTGTTAATTCTCGGTAAGGTTCTTGATCCATGCTTTACTTTGTGAAGGAATTTTCACTTTAGCATAAGAGATGATATGATGGTATTGCTGTTCTGACAATGATCATGATGCATGCATGTTCGTATCTTGTTTTGTCGACACCTCTCTCCCTAAACATGTGGGCATATTTATTGATCTCGGCTTTCGCTTGAGGACAAGCGAGGTCTAAGCTTGGGGGAGTTGATACGTCCATTTTGCATCATGCTTTCATGTTGATATTTATCGCTTTTTGGGCTGTTATTACACTTCAAGCTACAATACTTATGCCTTTTCTCTCTTATTTTACAAGGATTACATGAAGAGGGAGAACGCCAGCAGCTGGAATTCTGGCCTGAAAAAGGAGCAAGTTTGAGATACCTATTCTGCGCAACTCCAAAAGCCGTGAAAATCAACGAGGATTTTTTCTGGGATTTATAAAAAATACTAGGCCGAAGAAGTAGCAGAGGGGTGCCAGCAGGAGGCCACAAGCCTGCTAGGCGCGACCTCCCCCTGGCCGCGCCTAGGGGGCTCGTGGGCTCCCAGCTGGACCTCTGCCCCCCCTCTTTTGCTACAAGAAGGGTTTCGTCCCAGAAAAAATCAAGAGGAGGCTTTTCGGAGGATTCGCCACCGCCACGAGGCGGAACTTGAGGAGAGCCAATCTAGAGCTCCGGCAGGATGATCCTGCCAGGGAAACTTCCCTCTCGGAGGGGGAAATCGTCGCCATCCTCATCACCAACACTCCTCTCATCAGAGGGGACACATCACCATCAACATCTTCATCAGCACCAACTCATCTCTAAACCCTAGTTCATCTCTTGTAACCAATCTCCGTCTCACGACTCCGATTGGTACTTGTAAGGTTGCTAGTAGTGTTGATTACTCTTTGTAGTTGATGCTAGTTGGATTACTTGGTGGAAGATTATATGTTCAGATCTTTGATGCTACTAATTACCTCTCTGGTCATGATTATGATTATGCTTTGTGAGTAGTTACTTTTGTTCCTGAGGACATGGCATAAGTCTTGCTATAAGTAGTCATGTGAATTTGGTATTCGTTCGATAATTTGATGTGTGGTATGTTGTTTTTCCTCTAGTGGTGTTATGTGAACGTCGACTACATAACGCTTCACCATTATTTGGGCCTAGAGGAAGGCATTGGGAAGTAGTAAGTAGATGATGGGCTGCTAGAGTGACAGAAGCTTAAACCCTAGTTTATGCCTTGCTTCATAAGGGGCTGATTTGGATCCACTAGTTTAATGCTATGGTTAGACTTTGTCTTAATTCTTCTTTCGTAGTTGCGGATGCTTGCGAGAGGGGCTAATCATAAGTGGGATGCTTGTCCAAGTAAGGGCAGTACCCAAGCGCCGGTCCACCCACATATCAAACTATCAAAGTAACGAACGCGAATCATATGAACATGATGGAAACTAGCTTGACAGAAATTCCCATGTGTCCTCGGGAGCGCTTTACCTCCTATAAGACTTTGTCAAGGCTTGTCCCTTGCTACAAAAGGTATTGGGCCACTTTGTTGCACCGTTGTTACTTTTGTTACTTGCTACTTGCTACAAATCATCTTGTCACACAACTACTTGTTACCGATAATTTCAGTCCTTGCAGATATTACCTTGCTGAAAACCACTTGTCACATCCTTCTGCTCCTCGTTGGGTTCGACACTCTTACTTATCGAAAGGACTATGATAGGTCCCCTATACTTGTGGGTCATCGGTTCTTCATGACTAATGTGAGTCCATGGTATAGATGCACTTTCACCTTCCACCATTGCTAGCCTCTCTAGTGCCGTGCAACTTTTGCCGGTACACAAAACCACCATATACCTTCCTCAAAACAGCCACCATACCTACCTATTATGGCATTTTCACAGCCATTCCGAGATATATTGCCATGCAACTCCCACCGTTCCGTCTCATGACATGTGTCGTCACTTTCATATTGCCATTCCATGATCGTAAGATAGCTAGCGAGATGTTTCAACGTCATACGCCAAGCTAGATCGTTGCACATCCCGGTACACTGCCAGAGGCATTTCCTATAGAGTCATCATTGATTCCAAGCGTTGAGCTGTGAGTAAATTAAAGTGTGATGATCATCATTATTAGAGCATTGTCCCATGTGAGGAAATAAAAAAAGGAGGCCAAAGTTGCCCACACAAAAAAGTGAAAGAAAGAGATATGGAAAGAGGCCAAAGAGCCCAAACAAAAAAAAGGAGAGAGAAAAAGAGAGAAGGGACAATGCTACTATCTTTTTGACACTTGTGCTTCATAATAGCACCATGTTCTTCATGATTGAGAGTCTCTTGTTTTGTCACCACCATATGCTAGTGGGAATCTTCATTATATAACTTGGCTTGTACAATTCCAATGATGGGCTTCCTCAAAATTGCCCTAGGTCTTCGTGAGCAAGCAAGTTGGATGCACACCCACTACTTCTCCTTTTGATCTTTCACATACTTATAGCTCTAAGTGCATCCATTGCATGGTAATCCCTACTCTTTCACATTGATATCTATTGATGGGCATCTCCATAGCCCTTTGATACACCGAGTCAATGTGACCATCTCCTCCTTTTTGTCTTACAACCTCCACCACACTCTATTCCACCTATAGTGCTATATCCATGGCTCACGCTCATGTATTGCATGAGAGTTGAAAAAGGTTTGACAAATTAAGAGTGTGAAAACAATTACTTGGCCAATACTGGGGTTGTGCATAATTTATATTAGTTGTGTGGGGATGATGGAGCATAGCCAGACTATATGATTTTGTAGGGATAATTTTCTTTGGCCTTGTCATTTTGAAAGTTCATGATTACCTAGCTAGTTTGCTTGAAGTATTATTGTTTTCATGTCAATAGCGAACTATTGTTTTGAATCTGATGGATCTGAACATTCATGTCACATGAAAGAAGTTACAAAGGACAAATATGCTAGGTAGCATTCCACATCAAAAATTCAGTCTTTATCACCTCCCTACTCGAGGACGAGCAGGAGTTAAGCTTGGGATGCTTGATACGTCTCCAACGTATCTATAATTTTTTATGGTTCCATGCTATTATCTTGTCAAACTTTGGATATTTTGTATGCCTTTTATATCTTTTTGGGGACTAACTTATTAACTCAGTGCCAAGTGCGAGTTCCTGTTTTTTCCGTGTTTTTGACCCTTTTCAGAGGAGAATATTGAACGAAGTCCAAACGAAATAAAACCTCTGAAAAGATTTTATCCGGAACAGAAGATACGCAGGGAGCTTGAGAACCAAGGCAGAGGGCACCACGGGAGGCCACGAGCACCCTCGGCGCGGCCTGGGGGGCGCGCCTAGTAGTCTTGTGGGCCCCTAGTGGCTCTTCTGCCCTACTTCTTCCGCCTATAAATCTCCGAAAATCCAAAACCATGGGAGAGATCCATGAAAATACTTTTCCGTCGCCGCAAGCTTCTGTCTCCGCAAGATCCCATCTGGGGCACGTTCTGGTGCCCTGTCGGAGGGGGGATTTGGATACGGAGGGCTTCTTCATCAACCCCATTACCTCTCCGATGATGCGTGAGTAGTTCACCATAGACCTTCGGGTCCATAGCTAGTAGCTAGATGGCTTCTTCTCTCTCTTGGATCTTCAATACAAAGTTCTCCATGATCTTCATGGAGATCTATCCGATGTAATCTTCTTTTGCGGTGTGTTTGTCGAGATCCGATGAATTGTGGATTTATGATCAGATTATCTATGAATCTTATTTGAGTTTCTTCTGATCCCTTATATGCATGATTTCATATCCTTGTAATTCTCTTCGAGTTGTGGGTTTTGTTTGGCCAACTTGATCTATGATTCTTGCAATGGGAGAAGTGCTTGGTTTTGGGTTCATACCGTGCGGTGACCTCACCCAGTGACAGAAGGGGTAGCGAGGCACGCATCGTGTTGTTGCCATCAAGGGTAAATAGATGGGGTTTATATCTTTTGCATGAATTTATCCCTCTACATCATGTCATCTTGCTTAAAGCGTTACTCTGTTTGTCATGAACTCAGTACACTATATGCATGTTGGATAGTGGTCGATGTGTGGAGTAATAGTAGTAGATGCAGAAAGTATCGGTCTACTTGTCTCGGACGTGATTCCTATATGTATGATCATTGCCTTAGATATCGTCATGACTTTGCGCGGTTCTATCAATTGCTCGACAGTAATTCGTTCACCCACCGTAATATTTGCTAACTTGAGAGAAGACTCTAGTGAACACTATGGCCCCGGGTCTACTTCACATCATATTTTCAGCCCTACACTTTTACTTTGTTGCACTTTCCGCCTTCAGATCTCACCTTGCAATCAATCGTGAAGGGATTGACAACCCCTTTGTAGCGTTGGGTGCAAGTTTGTTGTTTTTGCGTAGGTACATTGGTGCTTCGTCTTGATACTCCTACTGGATTGATACCTTGGTTCTCAAACTGAGGGGAATACTTACTGCTACTGTGCTGCATCACCCTTTCCTCTTCAAGGGAAAAAACCAACGCAAGCTCAAGAGGTAGCACAGTTGTCCGTTGCTTTGAGTTTACACTTTGGGTGGGGCTCGCAACTTAATACCAGCGAGATGTTCTGGATAGATATCTCAAGGTGGATGATTTGAGAGTAGATGTTGATGGATAAACGGTCTACTTGTCTTGGCGTACTGGCCATTACTTTTGAGCCGCTAACTTTCTTGTAGCATGATTAGCATTGCGGTGCGTTTATAATTCTATCAATTGCCCAGCTGTAATTTGTTTACCCAGCATAGTTGTTTATCGTCTTTTGAGAGAGAGACATCACTACTGAACATCATGTGACTCTGGTCCATATCACCACCATTGTTTAAACCTCCACCATTTACTGTTTTTATTTACTTTTCCGTTGCAATCATTATCACTATTCCCACTTGTGTTTTGATCCTTTGCAAACTACAAGGCCGGAGAGATTGACAACCTCTCTGAACTCGTTGGGACTTGGGAGCAAAGTTATTTGTTGCGTGTGCAGGTACACATCTTCCGCTAGCGTCAGAGCAGCAGACACCTACTTGTTGATCCTCGGAGTCCTCATGGTTCGATAAACCTTACAATCCCCGTATAAGGGAAATCTGTTGCTGACTACATCTCCACCTTCCACTTGGGGTAACCAACGAGGGGCGAGAAGTATATCCATCAACTCGTCATCAAGTAAATTCTGGCGCCTTTGCCGCGGACTCCAGTCTTCAAGATAGGGGAGTTGCACACTATCTTTTACCTTTGCTTTTTAGTCTTGTTAGTTTGCTTTCTAGTTTTTTGCTTTAGAGTCTTATACCAAAAACCACAACAAATTAGTTGCTTTGTTCTTGCTTGTTGTTGCTGCTATGGGTTCCACTGAGAACACCATGTTGTGTGACTTCACTAGTCACAACAACAATGACTTTATCTGCACACCTATTGCTGCTCCCGCCACTGAGGCGACCTCCTATGAGATTAAACCTGCTTTACTGAACCTTGTTACGAAAGATCAATTCTCCGGTGCTGGAGATGATGCTGCCTTGCACTTGAATAATTTTGTTGAACTTTGTGATATGCAAAAAATATAAAGAGGTAGATGGTGATATTGTTAAACTTAAGCCTTTTCCTTTCTCCTTGAGAGGAGGAGCTAAAGTGTGGCTTCAATCTTTGCCTAGGAATTACATAGATTCTTGGGATAAGTGCAAAGATGCTTTTATTGGGAAGTATTTCCCGCCTGCTAAGATTATCCAGTTAAGAAGTAACATTATGAATTTTAGGCAACTGGATAATGAACATGTTGCCCAAGCTTGGGAACGTATGAAATATCTTTTGAAGAATTGCCCTACACATTGTTTGACTACTTGGATGGTTATCTAAACTTTCTATGAAGGATTGAACTTTACCTCACGGAATCTTTTAGACTCGACCGCGGGAGGAACCTTTATGTCAACTACACTTGGTGTTGCCACGAAGCTATTGGACGAGATGTTGACAAATTATTCTCAATGGCACACCGAGAGAGCTCCAACAGGTAGGAAGGTAAACTCTGTTGAGTAGATCTCCTCCCTTAATGATAAGGTTGACATGATCATGACATTACTTACTAAGAAAGCTCCTATTGATGCTCATGATGTTCCTTTAAATTCTTTGGTTGCTCAAGAAAGAGAGCAAGTTGATGTTAATTTTATCTCTAGGAACAACGTTAATAATAATGCTTATAGGAGTAATTTTGGTAGCAATCCTGGACCGTTTCCATCCAACAACTATGGGAACAACAACACTTATCCTAGCACCAAAAACTCCACTTCTGAATGAGAGAGCATACTTAAAGACTTTATCACTTCTCAAAAGGCCTTCAACAAGAGTGTAGAAGAGAAATTAGAAAAAATAGATAATCTCTCTTTGAAGGTAGACAACATAGCTCATGATGTAGAGATGCTTAAAATTAGAACTTCCCCCCTTGAGGAAAGGAAAACCATACCCATGAATGCTATCCAAGTCCAAATTAATGAGACCATAAGAATGCTAGCCAAACTTGGCGTTGCAGGCATGGCTTGAGTCCGTTCTGCAGCTGTATGCTACGGCTCTTGTTCATCATCTAAGAAAATGACATCTGAAGCTGCAACAGTGAGGGCCAAATCAGTCGACAGATCCAATCCATAAAATAGAGTAAAGTTAATGCTTATCATACCTGGTCGAGGAGTAGGCTTATCCACGACGTCCAAGTCCATGTGGTCCTCTCCAGCCTCGACAGGAGTCGTCACGAGGTAGCAGCACTGGCGAGTGAATTACACTCGGTCATCAGAAACCCGGAAAGTCATAATGGCGAAACAAAAAGGACGAATACTCACGCTGAGGAAACCAGCACGGCGATTCTCATTTGGGGCAAGGCCTTCCGAAGCTTGGGCATATCAGGCTTGGGCTGTTTCGCGGCCTTCTCCGCGGAGTCAGTCGGAGCGGCCCGTCACGCTTCACGTTCCTGCTGCTGGAGGCGGCCGTTTTTCTCGGAGCAGCTGCTGGGTCGTGGCGTTGTTTGGATCGCGGTTTGTGGCATGGAGGATACTCGTTTTGTTCTTCACTGTGATCTGAGGCATCTTCATTCTCTTCGCTATCGTCGGCATAATCGCTCTCAGCACTGCCGCCTTCACTTTCGACCCCGAGATCAAACTGCTCTCCGTTGGGTACAGAAGAGTGCAGGTTCGCCACTCCTACAAAGAACAAAGACGGCATAGTCAGTCGGACAAGTATGCAGTCACTCGACGAAGGTATGAACATAATCAGAAAAGATATAACATACCAGTTTCTGCGGCTTATTCTCAGCGGAATAAGCCGCGACTCGCTTGGATCCCATGGGATTATCGCAAGGCCCGGTGATGCTCCTGATCCACTGGCTTACCGTTTCTTTTGAAACTTCGTCAGGATGTGACCGAGTGGTATCTTAAGAGCCCGAGAAGTGCCACATGGCGTCGTCCCTCGCCTGAAGGGGCTGGATGCGCCGGCTAAGGAATGTCTCCAGCAGATCCATTCCAGTGAGTCCATTCCGGACCAAGTTGATCACCTCACCCACCAACATCTCCACCTCTGCCTTCTCATCCTCGAATACAGTCAGTATTCTAGGGCAGTCGGACGATCTAATGTGAAACGAGGGAGGCCAGTCGACATGTTTGGAGATGCGACATCGTTGTAGTAGAACCATGTCGACTGCAAATTCTGGACCGATTAAGGAAGGGTCATTTGGGGATAAGTGCTCCTAACCCTTTTTTGGATTCCTAAACCGCCACACAACTCGATAACGTTGGTCCTACTATCGCCTAGGTTTGCTTTTTTCACCGTCTGGGATCGCGCAGTGAATATATGCTTGAACAGCCCCCAGTGAGGAGGACAACCGAGAAAACACTCGCACAGAGTGATAAACGCAGAGAGATACGCAATGGTATTCGGTGGAAGATGGTGAAGCTGTGCCCCGAAGTTAAAGAGGAAGCCCCGAATGAAAGGGTGCAGAGGTAGGGAAAAACCTTGTTCGAGATTTGTGAGGAGAAGGACCCGTTCCCCCTCACGGGGCGCAGGCCCGGATTTCACGAAATTCGAAGATCCCGTTCCCCCTCAAGGGTCCTCCTCACAAATATCACATCCGAAGATCCCGTCAGTCACTCAGACTAACTTCAAGCATTTAAACTCACTTGTACACACTTCACAACAAAATCTATCAAGGTGAATGATGAAGATTACAGTCGACACGAAGTTCCATCAATCCCAGGAGTATGACCAAGGTCAGTATGGTTCGACAGAATCCGCATCGACCCCTTCTTCACTTGAACCCCGATCCATTTGGGGGCTAATGATGGGGATATGTACCTAGGATAGGGTCATAGGCCTGACCTAAATGTACTACCCAAGGGTACCTCATTATTAGCTGAAGGGTCACACAGAAGATTCCGACTCGATGATCATGGCACCTCAAAAGTCAATCGGTACATAAACACTCGGAAGATATTCCCATCCACTCGACGACCTAATTCCACTCAGACAGTTCCACTCAACATAGAAGACCAAAAGTCACCTCCACGGAGGCCAACGGGCATACACTCAGCTAATGGTCATGAATAGCATTAATTACATACATACTTTATCAATAACGTATATCTTTTAACCACATTGATCGAGCCCTTATATGTTGAGGCCTTGATGAGGGGTAGCGTGATGTCTACTATGCAACCTTCTCCTTGTAGACGTTGTTGGGCCTCCAAGCGCAGAGGTTTGTAGGACAGTAGCAATTTTCCCTCAAGTGGTTGACCTAAGGTTATCAATCCGCGAGAGGCGTAGGATGAAGATGGTCTCTCTCAAGCAACCCTGCAACCAAATAACAAAGAGTCTCTTGTGTCCCCAACACACCCAATACAATGGTAAGTTGTATAGGTGCACTAGTTCGGCGAAGAGATGGTGATACAAGTGCAATAAGGATGGTAGATATAGGTTTTTGTAATCTAAAATTACAAAAACAGCAAGGTAACAAAAGGTAAAAGTGAGCACGAACGGTATTGCAATGCATGGAAACCAGGCCTAGGGTTCATACTTTCACTAGTGAAGTTCTCTCAACAATAATAACATAATTGGATCATATAACTAGCCCTCAACATGCAACAAAGCGTCACTCCAAAGTCACTAATAGCGGAGAACAAACAAAGAGATTATTGTCGGGTACGAAACCACCACAAAGTTATTCTTTCTGATCGATCTATTCAAGAGTCCGTAGTAAAATAACACGAAGCTATTCTTTCCATTCGATCCATCATAGAGTTTGTACTAGAATAACACCTTAAGATACATATCAACCAAGACCCTAATTTCACCTAGATACTCCATTGTCACCTCAAATATCCGTGGGCATGATTATACGATATGCATCACACAATCTCAGAATCATCTATTCAACCAACACATAGAACTTCAAAGAGTGCCCCGAAGTTTCTACCGGAGAGTCAAAACGTGTGCCAATCCCTATGCATAGGTTCCCAATGTCACGAACCCGCAAGTTGATCACCAAAACATACATCGAGTACTCACATGAATCCACGTGTGCCAACCCATATGCATAGGTTCCCAATTGTCACAAACCCGCAAGTTGATCACAGCAGATAGACACGTGCAAGACATACATCAAGTGTTCTCAAAGACTCAATCCGATAAGATAACTTCAAAGGGGAAACTCAATTCATTACAAGAAGGGAGAGGGGGAAGAACATCATAAGATACAACTATAGTAGCAAAGCCCACGGTACATTGAGATCAAGACATCTAAAGAACACGAGAGAGAGAGAGAGAGAGATCAAACACATAGCTACTGGTACATACCCTCAGCCCCGAGGGAGAACTACTCCCTCCTCGTCATGGAGATCGCCGGGATGATGAAGATGGCCACCGGAGATGGTTTCCCCCTCCGGCAGGGTGCTGGAACGGGCTCCAGATTGGTTTTTGGTGGCTACAGAGGCTTGCGGCGGCGGAACTCCGATCTAGGTTTCTTTCTGGAGGTTTCTGGATTTATAGGACCACATGGCGGTGGAGTTGCGTCAAGCGGGCCCCTGAGGGGCCCACAAGCTTGGTTGGTGCGGACTGGGGGGGCGCCGACAGGGCTTGTGGCTTCCTCGAGATCCCTCTTCGGTATCTTTTTCTTCTGGTATTTTTGATATTTTCCATAAAAAATCATCGGGAAAGAATTATTCCGTTTGGACTCCGCTTGAAAAAGGGTCAAAAACACGGAAAGAACAGGAACTGGCACTGAATTAATAGGTTAGTCCCAAAAAAGATATAAAAGGCATATAAAACATCCAAAGTTTGACAAGATAATAGCATGAAACCATAAAAAATTATAGATACGTTGGAGACGTATCAAGCATCCCCAAGCTTAACTCATGCTCGTCCTCGAGTAGGGAAGTGATAAAGAATGAATTTTTGATGCTTTCATGCTACCTAGCATAGATGTCCATTGTAAATCCTCTTATGTGACATGAATTTTCAGATCCGTTAGATTCAAAACAATAGTTTGCTATTGATGTGGAGACAATAATACTTCAAGAAAACTAGCAAGGTAATCATGAACTTTCAAAATAACAAGGCCAAAAGAAAGTTATCCCTACAAAATCATATAATCTGGCTATGCTCTATCATCCTTGCACAACAAATTTAAATCATGCACAACCCCGGTATTGGCCAAGTAATTGTTTTCACACCTTTACTTTCTCAAACTTTTTCGACTCTCACGCAATACATGAGCGTGAGCCATGGTTTTAGCACTATAAGTGGTGTGGAGTGTGGTGGAGGTTGCAAGGCAAACAAGGAGAAGATGGTCACATTGACTAGGCATATCAATGAACTATGGAGATGCTCATCAATAGATATCAACGTGAATGAGTAGGGATTGCCATACAAATGATGCACTAGAGCTAAGAGTATGTGAAAGCTCTTAAAGAAAACTTGTGGGTGTGCATCCAACTTGCTTGCTCACAAAGACCTAAGGCAATTTTGAGGAAGCCTATCATTGGAATATACAAGCCAAGTTATATAATGAAAATTTCCCACTAGCTATATGGTGGTGACAAAACGAGAGACTCTCAATCATGAAGATCATGGTGCTTAATAAGCACAAGTGTGGAAGGGTGGTAGCATTGTCCCTTCTCTCTTTTTCTCTCATTTTTTTGGTGGGCTCTTTGGCCTCTTTTTTTATTATTATTTTTATTATATTTGGTGGGCAACTTTGGCCTGTTTTATTTCCTCACATGGGACAATGCTCCATCAATGATGATTATCACACTTACAACTCAAAACTTAGAACAATGATGACTCTATATGGAATGCCTTCGGTAGTGTACCGTGACGATGATCTAGCATGGCATATACATCAATGGAAACATCATGCTGGCAATGTAGAAGTGCTGGCACATGTCATGGTGGTAGTTGCATGGCAATATATCTCGGAATGGCTTTGAAAATGCCATAGTAGGTAGGTATGGTGGCTGTTTTGAGGGAGGCTATATGGTAGGTTTATGCACCAGCGAAAGTTGCACGGTACTAAAGAAGATAGTGATGGTGGAAGGTGAAAGTGCATCTAAACCATGGACTCAACATTAGTCAATAAGAACTCATATACTTGTTGCAAAAGTTTTATTAGTAATCGAAACAAAGCATTCAACGCATACTCCTAGGGGAAGGGTTGGTAGGTATAAACCATCGCGCGATCCCGACCGCTACACAAAGGATGACAATCAATAAACTAATCATGCTCAAACTTCATCACATAGCGGTTCACCATACGTGCATGCTACGGGAATCACTAACTTCAACACAAGTATCTCTAGATTCACAACACCAAACTAACATAACTTAAATATTACCACAACCGCATCTCAAAACTAATTGAGAGGAATCAAGCTTCTCTTTCTACTCAATGCACATGAAGATGGAAGTTTTCATTACCCTTTGGATAACTACCACTTTTGTGACTACTTTCATAGCATAAGCCAACTACCAAGCCACGCACCGATGTGCTATAAAAGATATAAGTGAAACACATGTGAGCTGAATTTCCTAACTCAAAGGATATAAGTGAAGCTCGACAAAATCACGCTGAGTGCATGTCTCTCTCTCTAGGTGTGCAGCAAGGAAGATTGTGACACAACAAAAATAAAAGACTCCTACGGTACAATATGCTCCAAGCAAAACACATATCATGTCATGAATAAAAATATAGCTCCAAGTAACATTACCGATGGATTGAAGAAGAAAGAGGGGATGCCTTCCCGGGGCATCCCCAAGCTTAGGCTTTTTCAGCATCCTTGAATCAACTTGGGGTGCCTTGGGAATCCCCAAGCTTGAGCTCTTGCCACTCTTTATCTCTTTGTCCATAAGAACTTCACCCAGAACTTGAAAACTTCACAACACAAAACTTAAACAGAAACTCGTGATATCATTAGTATAAGAAAGCAAATCACCACTTCCTTAGGTACTGTAGCAAACTTAAATTCTACTTATGTTGGTGTTGGGTTGCTGTATTTTCACTTTTCCATGGCTAGTATCCTCCGATACTATCCATAGTTTCATCAAATAAGCAACCAACTCAACAAAAACAGAATCTGTTAACAGCAGACCAGTTTCTAGCAATCTGTATACTTTGCATACTTATGTTACTTCAAAAAATCTGAAAAATTACGATAGTCTGAAGAAACTGCATAGAAATTAGAAGCAAAAGGAATAAACTCAAAAGCCCTTACAGAATAAAATGAAAATTCTTTTCGTGAGCAGAAAGTTTCTGTCTTTTTCCAGCATGACCAAACAATCATCACCAAGACTAATCATAACGGTTTTGCTTGGCACAAACACAAAAAGAAACAAAAAGACACAATCATAACAGAATTATGATGGTGTGGAGAAAACAAAACAGGAAGCAAAAAGCAAAGAAAAATTTATTCATTGGGTTGCCTCCCAACAAGCGCTATCGTTTAACTCCCTTAGCTAGGCATTGATTTCAATGATGCTCACATAAAAGGTAAGGATTGAAACACAACGAGAGCATCATGGAGAAAATGGCTAGCACATTTAAGTCTAACCCACTTCCTATGCATAGGGATTTTGTGATCAAACAATTTATTGGAGCAAGAATCAACTAGCATAGGAAGGTAAAACAAGCATAGCTTCAAAAATTTCAACATATGGAGAGGAAGCTTGATACTATTGCAATAAGTAGAAGCATATGATCCTCTCTCATAGTAATTTTCAGTAGCATCATGAATGAATTCAACAATATAACCAGAACCTAAGGCTTTCTTTTCATGATCTACAAGCATAGGAATTTTACTACTCTCCACATAAGGAAATCTATTCTCAAGAATAGTAGTAGGAGTATCGTAAAGGACTTGAATGCTACAAATAGTTTCCACATTGAAAAAGCAAGGTTTAGCAAAGGGGTACTCGAGAGTACGACAAGTTTTATCATCCCTCTTCTTTATAGCATAAGTATCCTCGCCATAATCATCATAGATAGGAGGCATGCAAAAGTCATAGTAAATTTGATCACTCAAAGTGGGGGGGACTAAAAGGATCATCTTCACTTAACGAAGCATCCCCAAGCTTGGGACAAACTTTAATTGTAGCAAATATATTCTCAAACATGGCATCCCCAAGCTTGTGCTTTTGCAAATCATAGACATGATCACTCTCATCATTAATAGCATGAATAGCACCAAGAGTATAGCAATTTTTGTCATCCTCCACATTCATACCATTTGGGAGAGATACCTCTTTACCTTTACTTTTTCTTCTTTTCTTCTTCTTCACCCGATGTGAAGATTTACTTAATTCTTCCAAGCTTCCTTTTGGAGAGGTTGGTTGAATAGAGAGCTCCTCCTCGTTACCTGATTCATCATAAGAAATAATAGGAGGGTATTGGGAAACCTCTTCCCCTTCGTTAGTCTTATCTTTATCTCCTATTTGTTTCTTTGCCTTTAGGTAATTGGCAATATAAGGATTCTCAATGCAATTCACCGCACAATATAAATAAATTTCTTCTAGATCATAATCAAGCATTTTCATGACAGCCCAATCTGGAAGGTGCTTAGTTATACGTTTCATTTCTTCATATCTCAGAAGCAAACTAAGTTCATTGTGATACGCAAGGGAAATCAAGTCATCACAATTTTTGGACATGATTTGATCATGAAACAATTCGCCTTGCAGATTTAAATGACCATGTTCATTGCAAAGTTCACAAGGACGACTATCAATATTAAATATTTCAGCACAATCATCTAGCCTCACATGCAACGACTTAGTTTCTGAATATCTATGCATCTTGAAAAATCTATCTTCTCTTTTTGGTATATATTTGCAAACTCTATGTATACCACAGAAATCAACATGCTTATAGGAGACATTTTCATCATGAATAGTGCAATCGCAATTAGCATCATGGATATTCATAGAATTCATGCTAACAACATTGCAGTCATGCTCATCATTCACGTATTCTATGCCAAGCATTCTATGTAATTCTTCTTCCAGCACTTGAGCACAATTTTCCTTCCCATCATGCTCATGAAAGACATTGAAAACATGGAGCATATGAGGCATCCTCAATTCCATTTTTTTGTAGTTTTCTAGCAAAAGAACAAGAAACAAAAAGATTCGATTGCAAGATCTAAAGATATACCTTCAAGCGCTAACCTCCCCGGCAACGGCGCCAGAAAAGAGCTTGATGTCTACTACGCAACCTTCTCCTTGTAGACGTTGTTGGGCCTCCAAGCGCAGAGGTTTGTAGGACAGTAGCAATTTTCCCTCAAGTGGGTGACCTAAGGTTTATCAATCCACGGGAGGCGTAGGATGAAGATGGTCTCTCTCAAACAACCCTGCAACCAAATAACAAAGAGGCTCTTGTGTCCCCAACACACCCAATACAATGGTAAGTTGTATAGGTGCACTAGTTCGGCGAAGAGATGGTGATACAAGTGCAATAAGGATGGTAGATATAGGTTTTTGTAATCTGAAATTACAAAAACAACAAGGTAACAAAATTTAAAAGTGAGCACGAACGGTATTGCAATGCATGGAAACAAGGCCTAGGGTTCATACTTTCACTAGTGAAGTTCTCTCAACAATAATAACATAATTGGATCATATAACTAGCCCTCAACATGCAACAAAGAGTCACTCCAAAGTCACTAATAGTGGAGAACAAACGAAGAGATTATTGTCGGGTACGAAATCACCACAAAGTTATTCTTTCTGATTGATCTATTCAAGAGTCTGTAGTAAAATAACACGAAGCTATTCTTTCCGTTCGATCCATCATAGAGTTCGTACTAGAATAACACCTTAAGATACATATCAACCAAGACCCTAATGTCACCTAGATACTCCATTGTCACCTCAAGTATCCGTGGGCAAGATTATATGATATGCATCACACAATCTCAGAATCATCTATTCAACCAACACATAGAACTTCAAAGAGTGCCCCGAAGTTTCTACCGGAGAGTCAAAACGTGTGCCAATCCCTATGCATAGGTTCCCAATGTCACGAACCCGCCAGTTGATCACCAAAACATACATCGAGTACTCACATGAATCCATGTGTGCCAACCCATATGCATAGGTTCCCAATTGTCACAAATCCGCAAGTTGATCACAGCAGATAGACACGTGCAAGACATACATCAAGTGTTCTCAAAGACTCAATCCGATAAGATAACTTCAAAGGGGAAACTCAATTCATTACAAGAAGGGAGAGGGGGAAGAACATCATAAGATCCAACTATAGTAGCAAAGCCCACAGTACATCGAGATCAAGACATCTCAAGAACACGAGAGAGAGAGAGATCAAACACATAGCTACTGGTACATACCCTCAGCCCCGAGGGAGAACTACTCCCTCCTCGTCATGGAGATCCCCGGGATGATGAAGAAGGCCACCGGAGATGGATTCCCCCTCCGGCAGGGTGCTGGAACGGGCTCCAGATTGGTTTTTGGTGGCTACAGAGGCTTACGGCGGTGGAACTCCCGATCTAGGTTTCTTTCTGGAGGTTTCTGGATTTATAGGACCAGATGGCGGTGGAGTTGCGTCAAGTGGCCCCCTGAGGGGCCCACAAGCTTGGTTGGTGCGGCCTGGGGGCGCGCCGACAGGGCATGTGGCTTCCTCGAGACCCCTCTCTGGTATCTTTTTCTTCCAGTATTTTTGATATTTACCATAAATAATCATCGCGAAAGAATTATTCCGTTTGGACTCCGCGTGAAAAAGGGTCAAAAACACGGAAAGAACAAGAACTCGCACTTGGTACTGAATTAATAGGTTAGTCCCAAAAAAGATAAAAAAAGGCATATAAAACATCCCAAGTTTGACAAGATAAGAGCATGAAACCATCAAAAATTATAGATACGTTGGAGACGTATCATAGCGCACTCTATATAAGCCACCCTTCCCCTCTGGCACAAGGGTTCGCACCCCCTGTAATACACAATCCACACTGCAAGAGCTCCCGAGCACTGAGACGTAGGGCTATTACCTCTAAGAGAGGGGCCTGAACTCATACATCCTATGTACAAGCTTGCTGTAGCTAGGACTCTGCCCTCTCCATTCGTACCCTACACCTCTACTGTCAGGTTCATTCCCATGACAGTTACTCCTAAAGGAAATTGTCATTTTAACCGGGTGTCTGATTTCATGAATGATAATGGTGCTTGGAGATCTGACTGACTAAGTGAGTTCTTTTGGCTAATGAATGTTGAACACATTCTGAAAATTAGAACTTCACCGCGCCAAAGGTGTGATTTTCTATCTTGGTCTCCGGAGAAGAGTGGTATGTTTAAAGTGAGAAGCACGTATAAGTTAGCTACATATGATTGCAATGCTACCTTCACCAATGGTGTTTCTAGTACTAACCCAGACGGGAATCGAGCCTTATGGAATCATGTTTGGAAATGTGCGGTTCCTCAAAAAATGACAATTACTACATGGAGATGTGTGACTGGGACACTAGCAACAAAACAATGCAAGAGACACAGACACTTGTAGAGAAGGTGGACCTGTCCGCTATCCGGGGTTGAGGAGGAGGATTCCTTTCATGCGTTGATCGCATGTACACATGCGAGAATCTTGTGGGCGAACATGCGGAGAAAATGGCCAATTCCAGAAAATGACCTACTCATTTCTCATGGGAAGGAATTGTTCATTACTTTGCTCTCCAAGTGTTCTGTTGATATCCGTGATATGCTAATCATGTTAATTTGGCGGATTTGGCAAATACGAAATGATGTGACCCATGGGAAGGATGCTCCCCCTATTCTGCCATCGTCGAATACCTAGATAGCTATTACAAGTCAATTAAGCTTGTTGGGCGCTTCTCAAGGGAAGAAATTCTGAAGGGGAAGATTGTTGGGTAACGTAGCATAAATTCAAAATTTTCCTACGCCATATTCAGATCTTCCTATGGAGAGAAAAGCAACGAGAGAGGGGTGAGTTCATCTTCATACCTTTGAAGATTGCTAAGCGGAAGCGTTGCTAGAACGCGGTTGATGGAGTCGTACTCGCGGCGATTCATATCGCGGTGTGATTCTGATCTAGTGCCGAACCACGGCACCTCCGTGTTCAACACACGTGCAACCCGGTGACGTCTCCCGCATCTTGATCCAGCAAGGAGGAGGGAGAGGTTGGGGGAAGATCTGCGGCAGCACGACAGCGTGGTGTCGATGGAGAGACGAGGTCTCCCGACAAGGCTTCGCCAAGCACCGCGGGAAAGGAGGAAGGAGGGAAGCAGGGCTGCGCCGAGAGAGATGGAAAATTGTGTGTAAAACAGCCCCAAAACCCTCTCTATATATAGGAGGAGGGGAGGGGGATGTGCCACCCTAGGGTTCCCACCCTAGGTGGTGCGGCAGCCCCCCCCCCATATGGGAGGTGCGGCGGCCAGGGCAGGGGGAGGGGGTGGCGCACTCCTAGGTGGGGCTTAGGCCCACCAGCGCTTAGGGTTTGCCCCCTCCCCACCTCGTGCGCCTTGGGCCTCTATGTGGGAGGCGCACCAACCCACTTTGGGCTGGTTGCCCTCCACCTTTTGGCCCATGCTACCTCTTGGGGCTGGTGGCCCCTCCCGGTAGACCCACAAAACCATTTCCGGTGGTCCCGGTACGCTACCGGTGACGCCCGAAACATTTCCGACGTCCAAACCCATCCATCCTATATATCAATCTTTACCTCCGAACCTCTCCGTCACACGGAGTGACAAATCCCGATCTCGATTCGTACCAACCCAACAGACACTTTCAGAGGTACCTGTAGTGCACCTTTATAGTCACCCAGTTACGTTGTGACGTTTGATACACCCAAAGCACTCCTACGGTATCCGGGAGTTGCACAATCTCACGGTCGAAGGAAAAGACACTTGACATTTAGAAAAGCTTTAGCATATGAACAATACGATCTACTGCTATGCTTAGGATTAGGTCTTGTCCGTCACATCATTCTCCAAATGATGTGATCCCGTTATCAATGACATATGATGCCCATGATCAGGAAACCATGATCATCTAATGATCAACGAGCTAGCCAACTAGAGGCTTTCTAGGGACACATTGTGATCTATTTATTCACACATGTATTACTGTTTCCTGTTAATACAATTATAGCATGAACAATAGACGATTATCATGAACAAGGAAATATGATAATAACCATTTTATTATTGTCTCTAGGGCATATTTCCAATAGTCTCCCACTTGCACTAGAGTCAATAATCTAGTTACATTGTGATGTATCAAACACCCATAGCATTATAGTGTTTATCATGTTTTGCTCGAGGAAGAGGTTTAGTCAACGGGTCTGCAACATTCAGATCCGTGTGTACTACATGTTGGAATTATGCCCTAGAGGCAATAATAAATATAGTTATTATTATAATTCTTGTATCAAGATAATCGTTTATTATCCATGCTATAATTGTATTGAATGAAGACTCATTTACATGTGTGGATACATAGACAAAACACTGTCCCTAGCAAGCCTCTAGTTGGCTAGCCAGTTGATCAAAGATAGTCAGTGTCTTTTGATTATGAACAAGGTGTTGTTGCTTGATAACTGGATCACGTCATTAGGAGAATCACGTGATGGACTAGACCCAAACTAATAGACGTAGCATGTTGATCGTGTCATTTTGTTGCTACTGTTTTCTGCGTGTCAAGTATTTGTTCCTATGACCATGAGATCATATAACTCACTAACACCGGAGGAATACTTTGTGTGTATCAAACGTCGCAGCGTAACTGGGTGACTATAAAGATGCTCTACAGGTATCTCCGAAGGTGTTTGTTGAGTTAGTATGGATCAAGACTGGGATTTGTCACTCCGTGTGACGGAGAGGTATCTCGGGGCCCACTCGGTAATACAACATCACACACAAGCCTTGCAAGCAATGTGACTTAGTGTAAGTTGCGGGATCTTGTATTACGGAACGAGTAAAGAGACTTGCTAGTAAACGAGATTGAAATAGGTATGCGGATACTGACGATCGAATCTCGGGCAAGTAACATACCGAAGGACAAAGGGAATGACATACGGGATTATATGAATCCTTGGCACTGAGGTTCAAACGATAAGATCTTCGTAGAATATGTAGGATCCAATATGGGCATCCAGGTCCCGCTATTGGATATTGACCGAGGAGTCTCTCGGGTCATGTCTACATAGTTCTCGAACCCGCAGGGTCTGCACACTTAAGGTTCGACGTTGTTTTATGCGTGTTTGAGTTATATGGTTGGTTACCGAATGTTGTTCGGAGTCCCGGATGAGATCACGGACATCACGAGGGTTTCCGGAATGGTCCGGAAATGAAGATTGATATATAGGATGACCTCATTTGATTACCGGAAGGTTTTCGGAGTTACCGGGAATGTACCGGGAATGACGAATGGGTTCCGGGAGTTCACCGGGGGGGCAACCCACCCCGGGGAAGCCCATAGGCCTTGAGGGTGGCGCACCAGCCCTTAGTGGGCTGGTGGGACAGCCAAAAAGGATCCTATGCGCATTGGAAGAAAAATCAAAGAGAAAAAGAAAAAAAAAGGAGGAGGTGGGAAAGGGAAGAAGGACTCCACCTTCCAAACCAAGTAGGACTCGGTTTGGGGGGGGAGACCTTCCCCCTTGGCTCGGCCGACTCCCTTGGGGCTCCTTGAGCCCCAAGGCAAGGCCCCCCCTCTCCCACCTATATATACGGAGGTTTTAGGGCTGATTTGAGACGACTTTTCTACGGCAGCCCGACCACATACCTCCACAGTTTTTCTTCTAGATCGCGTTTCTGCGGAGCTCGGGCGAAGCCCTGCTGAGACAAGATCATCACCAACCTCCGGAGCACCGTCACGCTGCCGGGGAACTCTTCTACCTCTCCGTCTCTCTTGCTGGATCAAGAAGGCCGAGATCATCGTCGAGCTGTACGTGTGCTGAACGCGGAGGTGCCGTTCGTTCGGCACTAGATCGTGGGACTGATCGCGGGATATTTCGCGGGGCGGATCGAGGGACGTGAGGACGTTCCACTACATCAACCGCGTTCACTAACGCTTCTGCTGTACGGTCTACAAGGGTACGTAGATCACTCATCCCCTCTCGTAGATGGACATCACCATGATAGGTCTTCGTGCGCGTAGGAATTTTTTTGTTTCCCATGCGACGTTCCCCAACACTACAAATATCTATTACTCCACTCTGGACATGGTCCTGGATGGAGTTGTAGCGGCGTTTGATGTGCTTGGTCTTCCGGTGAAACCTGGGCTCCTTGGCTATGGCAATGGCCCCAGTGTTATCACAGAAGAGTGTCATTGGACCCGACGCGCTTGGAACCACTCCAAGGTCGGTGATGAGCTCCTTCATCCAAATTCCTTCATGAGCCGCTTCTGAAGCAGCTATGTACTCCGCTTCACATGTAGATGCTGCCATGACTTCTTGCTTGCTGTTGCACCAACTCACTGCCCCACCATTCAAAACATACACGTATCCGGTCTGTGACTTAGAGTCATCCGGATCTGTGTCGAAGCTAGCATCGACGTAACCCTTTACGACGAGCTCTTCGTCACCTCCATAAACGAGAAACATCTCCTTAGTCCTCTTCAGATACTTAAGGATATTCTTGACCGCTGTCTATTATTCCATACCGGGATCACTTTGGTACCTCCCTACCAAACTTATGGCAATGTTTATATCAGGTCTGGTACACAACATGGCATACATTAGAGAGCCTACGGTTGAAGCGTAGGGGACAGTACTCATCTTCTCTCTATCTGGTGCCGTGGTCGGTGACTTAGTCTTACTCAATCTCATACCTTGGAAAACTGGCAAGAACCCCTTCTTTGAGTTTTCCATATTGAACTTCTTCAATATCTTGTCAACTCATCTTCTCTCTATCTGCTGCCGTGGTCGGTGACTTAGTCTTACTCAATTTCATACCTTGGAAAACTGGCAAGAACCCCTTCTTTGATTTTTCCATATTGAACTTCTTCAATATCTTGTCAAGGTGTGTACTTTGTGAAATACCTATGAGGCGTCTCGATCTATCTCTATAGATCTTGATGCCTAATATGTATGCAGCTTCTCCAAGGTCCTTCATCGAAAAACTCTTGTTCAAATAGGCCTTTATGCTCTCCAACATCTCTATATTATTCCCCATCAATAATATGTCATCCACATACAGTATGAGGAAAGCTACAGAGCTCCCACTCACTTTCTTGTACACACAGGCTTCTCCATAAACCTGTATGAACCCAAACGCTTTAATCACCTCATTAAAGCGAATGTTCCAACTCTGAGATGCTTGCACCAGCCCATAGATGGAGCACTAGAGCATGCACACTTTGTTAGCACCCTTAGGGTCGACAAAACATTCTGGTTGCATCATATACAACTCTTCCTTAAGATTCCCGTTAAGGAACGTTGTTTTGACGTCCATTTGCCAAATTTCATAATCATAAAAGGCGACAATTGCTAACATGATTCGGACTGACTTCAGCTTCGCTACGGGAGAGAAAGCCTCTTCGTAGTCAACTCATTGAATTTGTCGAAAACCCTTTGCGACAAGTTGAGCTTTATAAACGGTCACATTACCGTTTGTATCAGTCTTCTTCTTGAAGATCCATTTATTTTCTATGGCTCGCCGATCATCGGGCAAGTCCACCAAAGTCCATACTTTGTTCTCATACATGGATCCTATCTCGGATTTCAGAGCTTCAAGCCATTTGTTGGAATCCGGGCCCGCCATTGCCACTTCATAGTTCGAAGGTTCACCGTTGTCTAACAACATGATTTCCATCACAGGGTTTCTGTACCACTCTCGTGTGGAGCGTACCCTTGTGGACCTTCATGGTTCAGTAGCAACTTGATCCGAAGCTTCATGATCATCATCATTAACTTCCTCTTCAGTTGGTGTAGGCGCCACAGCAACAATTTCCCGCGTTGCGCTACTTTCCGGTTCGAGAGGGGGTGTAATTACCTCATCAAGTTCTACTTTCCTCCCACTTACTTCTTTCGAGAGAAACTCTTTCTCTAGAAAGGATCCGTTCTCGGCAACAAAGGTTTTACCTTCGGATCTAAGATAGAAGGTATATCCAATAGTTTCCTTAGGGTATCCTATGAATGCACATTTCTCCGCTTTGGGTTTGAGCTTCTCTGGTTGAAGTTTCTTCACATAAGCATCGCAGCCCAAACTTTAAGAAACGACAGCTTAGGTTTCTTCCCAAACCATAGTTCATGTTGTGTCATCTCAACGGATTTAGACGGTGCCCTATTTAAAGTGAATGTTGCGGTTTCTAATGCATATCCCCAAAATGATAGCGGTAAGTCGGTAAGAGACATCATAGATCGTACCATATCTAATAAAGTGCGATTACGATGTTCGGACACTCTATTGCATTGCGGTGTGCCAAGCGGCGTCAGTTGTGAAATGATTCCACACTTCCTTAGGTGTGTGCCAAACTCGTGACTCAAATATTCTCCTCCACGATCAGATCGTAGACACTTAATTTTTCTGTCACGTTGATTCTCAACCTCACTCTGAAATTCCTCGAACTTTTCAAACGTCTCAGATTTGTGCTTCATCAAGTAGATATACCCATACCTACTCAAATCATCGGTGAGAGTGAGAACATAAGGGTAGCCACCGCGAGCTTCAACGTTCATTGGACCACACACATTAGTAAGTATTATTTCCAATAAGTCGGTCGCTCTCTCCATGATTCCTGAGAATGGAGTCTTAGTCATCTTGCCCATGAGGCACGGTTCGCATGTCTCAATTGATTCAAAGTCAAGAGACTCTAATAGTCCATTAGTATGGAGCTTCTTCATGCGCTTAACACCGATATGACCAAGGCGGTAGTGCCACAAGTATGTGGGACTATCATTATCAACTTTACATCTTTTGGTACTCACACTATGAATATGTGTAACATCACGATTGAGATTCATCAAGAATAAACCATTCACCCGCGGAGCATGACCATAAAACATATCACTCATATAAATAGAATAACCATTATTCTCTGACTTAAATGAGTAGCCGTCTCGCATTAAGCAAGACCCTGATACAATATTCATGCTCAAAGCTGGTACTAAATAACAATTATTAAGGTTCAAACTAATCCCGACGGTAGATGTAGAGGTAGCGTGCCAACGGCGATCACATCGACCTTGGAGCCATTCCCGATGCGCATCGCCACCTCGTCCTTGGCTAGTCTCCGCTTATTCCGCAGTTCCTGCTTTGAGTTGCAAATGTGAGCAACAGCACTGGTATCAAATACCCAGGAGCTACTACGAGCACTGGTAAGGTACACATCAATAACTTGTATATCATATATACCTTTAACGTTGCCGGCCTTCTTGTCCGCTAAGTACTTGGGGCAGTTCCGCTTCCAGTGACCTTTTCCCTTGCAATAGAAGCACTCAGTCTCAGGCTTGGGTCCATTCTTTTTCTTCTTCCCGGTATCTGGCTTACCGGGCGCGGCAATGGCTTTTCCATCTTTCTTGAAGTTCTTCTTACCCTTGCCCTTCTTGAAACTGGTGGTCTTATTGACCATCAACACTTGATGCTCTTTCTTGATTTCTACTTCTGCAGACTTGAGCATCAAATACAAATCGGGAATGGTCTTCTCCATCCCTTGCATGTTGTAGTTCAGCACAAAAACCTTTGTAGCTTGGTGGGAGAGACTGGAGGATTTTGTCAATTATAGCGTCATCCGGAAGTTCGACTCCAAGTGAAGTCAGACGACCGTGTAACCCAGACATTTTGAGTATGTGCTCACTGACAGAACTGTTCTCCTCCATCTTACAGCTAAAGACCTTATCGGAGACTTCATATCTCTCGACACGGGCATGAGCTTGAAAAACTAGTTTCAGCTCTTGGAACATCTCATATGCACCGTGTTGCTCAAAACGCCTTTGGAGCCCTGTTTCCAAACTGTATAACATGCCACACCTAACCAGAGAGTAGTCATCACTCCGCGTTTGTCAGACGTTCAGAATGTCCTGGGCTGCTGCGGGAGCAGTAGGGTCACCTAGCAACGCATCAAGGACATAAGCCTTTTTAGCTACTTCAAGGATGAGCTTCAAGTTGCGGACCCAGTCCGCATAGTTTCTACCATCATCTTTCAGCTTGTTTTTATCTAGGAATGCATCGAAATTGAGGTTGACGTTGGCCATCTACAATATTTATAAAGACAACTTTTAGACTAAGTTCATTTAATCAAATTAAGTATGAACTCCCACTTAAATGGACATCCCTCTAGTCATCTAAGTGATACATGATCCATATTGACTAAACCGTGTCCGATCATCACGTGAGACGGACTAGTCGTCACGGTGAGAAACTTCATGCTGATCGTATTCAACCATACGACTCATGTTCGACCTTTCGGTCTCTTGTATTCGAGGTCATGTCTGTACATGCTAAGCTCGTCGAGTCAACCTGAGTGTTTCGCGTGTGTAAATCTGGCTTACACCCGTTGTATGCGAATGTTAGAATCTATCACACCCGATCATCACGTGGTACTTCGAGACAACGATCCTTCACAATGGTGCACACTTAGGGGAATACGTTCTCAAAAATTTTAAGAGGGAACATCTTATTATTCTACCATCGTTCTAAGAAATAAGATGAAAAACATGATAAACATCACATGCAATCATATAGTGACATGATATGGCCATTATCATCTTTGCTCTTTCGATCTCCATCTTCAGGCATCGCATGATCATCATTGTCACCGGCATGACACCATGATCTCCATCATCATGTCTCCGTGAAGTCGTCACGCCAACTACTACTACCACTACTGCTATAGCTAACCTATAGCAATGAAGTAAAAGTAGTAAGCACATGGCATTGCATCTCATACAATAAATTAAGATAACTCCTATGGCTCCTGCCGGTTGTCATACTCATCGACATGCAAGTCGTGAATCCTATTACAATAACATGATCATCTCATACATCACACATGCAACATCACAACTTTGGCCATATCACATCACATGTCAAACCCTGCAAAAACAAGTTAGACGTCCTCTAATTGTTGTTGCAAGTTTTACGTGGCTAATTTGGGTTTCTAGCAAGAACGCCTTCTTACCTACGTGACAGCCACAACGATGATATGCCAAAGCTATTTACCCTTCATAAGGACCATTTTCATCAAATCCAATCCGACTAGAGTGGGAGAGACAGACACCCGCTAGCCACCTTTATGCACGGTGTGCATGTTTGTCGGTGGAACCTGTCTCACATAAGCGTACGTCTAAGGTCGGTCCGGGCCGCTTCATCCCACAATACCGCCGGAAAATAATAAGACTAGTAGCGGCAAGCAATTGACAAATCATCGCCCACAACCTTTTGTGTTCTACTCGTCCAATAGAAAACCTGGCTCGGATGCCACTGTTGGGTAACATAGCATAAATTCAAAATTTCCCTACGCCATATTCAGATCTTCCTATGGAGAGACCAGCAACGAGAGAGAGGTGAGTGCATCTTCATACCTTTGAAGATCACTAAGGGGAAGCGTTGCTAGAACGCGGTTGATGGAGTCGTACTCGCGGCGATTCAGATTGCTGTGTGATTCCGATCTAGTGCCGAACCACGGCACCTCCGCGTTCAACACATGTGCAGCCCGGTGACGTCTCCCGCACCTTGATCCAGCAAGCAGGAGGGAGAGGTTGGGGAAGATCTCCGGCAGCACGACGGCGTGGTGTCGATGGAGAGACGAGGTCTCCCAGCAGGGCTTCGCCAAGCACCGTGGGAGAGGAGGAAGGAGGGAAGCAGTGCTACGCCGAGGGAGATGGAAAACCGTGTGTAAAACAGCTCCAAAACCCTCTATCTATATAGGAGGAGGGGAGGGGGTGTGCCACCCTAGGGTTCCCACCCTAGGTGGTGCGGTAGCCCCCCAGATGGGAGGTGCGGCGGCCAGGGCAGGGGGAGGGGGTGGCGCACCCCTAGGTGGGCCTTAGGCCCACCAGAGCCTAGGGTTTGCCCCCCTCTCCACCTCCTGCGCCTTGGGCCTCTATGTGGGAGGCGCACCAGCCCACTTTGGGCTGGTTGCCCTCCACCTTTTGGCCCATGCTACCTCTTGGGGCTGGTGGCCCCTCCCGGTGGACCCCCGAAACCATTTCCGATGGTCCCGGTACGCTACCGGTGACGCCCGAAACATTTCCGGCGTCCAAACCCATCCATCCTATATATCAATCTTTACCTCTGGACCATTACGGAGCTCCTCGTGACGTCCGGGATCTCATCCGGGACTCCAAACATCCTTCGGTAACCTCGTATAACAATTCCCTATTACCCTAGCATCATCGAACCTTAAGTGTGTAGACCCTACGGGTTCGGAAGGCATGCAGACATGACCGAGACACTCTCTGGCCAATAACCATCAGCGGGATCTGGATACCCATGGTGGCTCCCACATGTTCCACGATGATCTCATCGGATGAACCACGATGTCGAGGATTCAATCAATCCCGTATACAATTCCCTTTGTTTGTCGGTATAGAACTTGCCCGAGATTCGATCGTCGGTATACCTATACCTTGTTCAATCTCGTTACCGGTAAGTCTCTTTACTCGTTCCGTAGCACGTCATCCTATGACTAACTCCTTAGTCACATTGAGATCATGATGATGTTCTACCAAGTGGGCCCAGAGATACCTCTCCGTCACACGGAGTGACAAATCCCGATCTCGATTCGTACCAACCCAATAGACACTTTCAGAGGTACCCGTAGTGCACCTTTATAGTCACCAGTTACGTTGTGACGTTTGATACACCCAAAGCACTCCTACGGTATCCGGGAGTTGCACAATCTCACGATCGAAGGAAAAGACACTTGATATTTAGAAAAGCTTTAGCATATGAACAATACGATCTAGTGCTATGCTTAGGATTGGGTCTTGTCCATCACATCATTCTCCCAATGATGTGATCCCGTTATCAATGACATCTAATGCCCATGATCAGGAAACCATGATCATCTATTGATCAACGAGCTAGCCAACTAGAGGCTTGCTAGGGACACATTGTGATCTATTTATTCACACATGTATTACTGTTTCCTGTTAATACAATTATAGCACGAACAATAGACGATTATCATGAACAAGGAAATATGATAATAACCATTTTATTATTGCCTCTAGGGCATATTTCCAACAAAGATTTCCTCTTTATCCATCGTTGTACCAGCTCAGGTGGAGAAAAATCACACAGCTCCTTGGTCGGCCCCGGTGTTGGGCAAGTTGGCCCTTTCAGTCAATGGCTCCTTCTTTAAGGAGGATGGCTCGGCTACTGCTCATATGGTTCTCAGGAATGAGAAGGGAGAGATTATGTTGGCAACATATCGTTTCATTTTTCATGGCATGGCATGGTCAATACAACACTTTGACCTTCCGGTGGTGGTGCAATCAGATTTCGCTAAAGCTCTGTCCAGTTTAACAAATGGCGTGCTCCTTCACTCGGCGTATGGTCAGATAGTCTTGGAGATCAAGGCTTTACTAGGTACTAGGGATTTTTTTCGTGAGAAAGTTAAGCGGTGTCAAAATAGAGTTGTCGATCGGTTGGCAAATTATAGCCAATCTGAGTGAGCTACCCCTGTGTGGTTAGGCTCGGTTCCACAGTGTATTGAGGACTTGTGGCCTCTCGACTTTAACTCTATTACTATGCAATAAAACTCCCTTTACCCTCGCAAAAAATGACTTTGAACTAAAGTGTGAACAGGAACTTGTAAACTGTGCACGGTTTGTGAAGGGACATAGTTTGATCTCGAATTCACGAGTACTTGCATTAGGGACTTATGATTTTACCCTAGGTTCGCATTGGCTTGAATATCATAACCCCATGGTAATCAAATACTTAGGGCCTTCCCATTGTGGTTCAATCAATGAAATGGCTTATCGTCCCTAACTACCCGAAGGCTCGACAAAGTCCCCAGTCTTTCATGTATCCCAATCACAATTGTTCTTAACCCTAAGTGCAAGTGCTTCATTACAGTTGCCTACTGTTTCTAATTAATTTATGTTAGAAGGGAAGAGAGGGGGATTGGTAGAATATTTGTTGTATTACTTGAGCCTCATGGACATATATATAGGATTACATGATCATCTTGGAGTATAAGTCAAGGCATGAACAAATCCTAGTCTATCTATGTTTCCTAAACAATCATGATACTCAACATCCCCCTGCGGTCGCAACGGTAGCGACGCCTACGCTGAGACTGGAGAAGAATCTGAAGGTAAGCCGACGGTCATCCCCCCACAGTCGTAACGACCAATGCATCACGGAAGTTGTGGCTGGAGTGGAAACCAACGAGGTTTCTCAAGCAAGGAGGTAGCACTTTGTGTCGCTGTCGAGGTAGCCAAGAGCGTAGGGCGGTGAAGCCGTGGTCGAGGTAGTCGTGCGAAGAATGTCGTGATCGATGTCAAGTCGGGGTAGCCGGTGTCGAGGAAGTCACCATGGAGCCGCGGGCGCAAGGAGGCGCCAAGTTAGTCATGGGCGCAGTGGTGTCGAAATAGTAGTGCGCCAGGAAGAAGACGTAGTTGAGACGCGTCTTGCCGAGATTGCCAAGCCCGAGGACACATCATGGACGAAGGCACACATCGGTGTTGCCAGCACTGCGCATGCGTAGACGACGAAGTCAATGTTGACAACGCGTCCCTCCAGGCTTGCCAGGCCTGGAAACACACCAGGGACGAAGGCATGCATCGGTGTTGCCAACACCGGTCATGTGTAGACGGGGACCCGCACAAGCTGGTACGCCATATCGAGGAGGCTAGCAAATAAGGACTCGACGACGGTTGCGGCGCAAATCGGCGGGGTCGATGTTACTCGCGGTGGTCGGAATAGACGAAGTGGTCAGGGAAGATGGCGGTGACAGTGGCGATGAGCTCGTGCTGGACGAAGATGAAGGGGTGGACAGGCAGCGCGGCTCGGGTGAGCGAGCTACAGCGACACCAAAGGAGAGCGGCGACGGCGGCGTCTGGTTAGGAGCGCGGCGGCGATACTCGAAGTGGGCGAGGAAGAATCCGACAGCGTGACGAAGGCCGGCGCAGACGATGGCGTTCCCGTGCCAAGGGAGACATCACGACACATACCACAGGATGTCGACGCTTGGGGACGGCGGAATGGACCGCGTGCCGCGGCCCTACGGCCCGAAGGGGCGATGAAGCAGCAACGCGCGGGTAGGGGGCGACGATGTGAAGACCTCAGGGCGGCTGCGTGGACCGCGTGCCACGACGCGACGGACCGACGGGGCAGCATAGCGGCGGTGCGCGGGTCGGTGCAACCATGAAGATGGTCTCGGGCAGCAGCGTGGACCGCGTATCGTGGAACTACGACCCAAAGGGAAGACGTAGCGGCAACATGCGAGTCGATGCATCTACGGGGAGAACAACTGGGCGACGACACTGCGGCCCAACGGGCGACGCAGGGGCGGCCGGTGCTCGATCGATGGAGTGTGCGTTATACTCGGGCCAATCTTCACAAGACTTGCAGAGGCGCGGCAACCGTCGTACGACATAGATGAGGCGGATCGCAAGCGGGCGGGTGATCAATCCGATCATGCGCGAGGTCGGGAACGTCGCTCGATGAAGGCAGGTGGTGGTGGCGAAGATGAAGCCGGCGACGACGATCACAACCAGAGCCGACAACCGGCCTGACACGACCGATGAGGTAGCCAGCCCGACGCGACCAATGAAGGTCGCAGCCAGAGCCGGCAGTCAACCTGACGCGACCGGCGACGTAGCCTGCACGAGGAAGCCGACGAGGCCGACATAGCCGCCAACTAGCAGCCGGCTCGAAGCAGGCAGCGAGGCCGACACGGCCGGAGCCGGCAGCTGCCCCGAGGTAGTCGACGCGACTGAATCCAGGAGCCCGCCCGACGCAGTCGGGCCGAGGCAGCCGGCGCGTGATCGTACGAAGCAACGGTGTAGGCGGGTGATGATGAAGCATTCCTGGTCGGAGAAGGGCGGTGATGTCCGGTGTAGGGCGACGGGCGACCAGACGCGCGGTCGACAGACGTGAGGGGCGGCCGCATCGCGTGAGGCCGTCTGGTCGGTGTAGAGGTCGGAGTCGAGGCGCGATCGTCAACGGCAGCGGCGGGCGACGCAATTCCATCTTAGATCAGAAAACCAAAAAAGAAAACGCCGAGCTAAGTGATCGGCGAAAGAGAGAAAACCCCAGATAAAAAGATCGGAAAAAAGACTCTCTGGGCAGCCGGTCAACACGATCAGCGGACGAACCATAGGTACGGGCGACGCGCCCCCCTGCGGCGGTCATGGAGGCCGACTGCCCCGGAGGCGGTGCGCGGCGGCTAGGTCTAGGAACTTACGGCGAATATCGGTTAGAAGGGAATAGAGGGAGATTGATGAAATAGTTATTGTATTACTTAAGCCTTATGGGCATATATATAGGAGCACATGATAATCTTGAAGTACAAGCTAAGGCGCGAACAAATCCTAACCTATCTATGTTTCCTAAACAATCACGATACTCAACAATTTAGAATATCGGTTGCAATCTTGAAACGATGACGACATCGAGGAGCAAACACGATGAGCGAACAAGGTTTGGTCAAGTGTCCTGAATTAACGAAGTTACCTAACACTTAGGAGGACCTAGAAGAACTATATCAATGTTTTGCTGCGGCAATGATTTGGGGACAAGTCAATTCTCAAGATGGGAAGTGTGTTAGTGGCAACTCCTATTTGGCGCATAGTTGCCTCAAAAGCAATCTAGCACGCACCCTTTCGTGAGCCATGTCTTTTGTACATTCGACCCATTATGGTCTTTTTGCAACCAGTTTTGAGAAGGTTCTAGAATCTTCCTTGAACCAATTTATTTATTATGTTTTTAGTCTTTTTCATTTTTATCTTTTATTTTTATTTTGGTTTTCGTTTTTTCTTTTGTCATATTATTTCCTTTTTTTGATTTTCATTTTGTGAACATCTTTCAAATTAATAACCATTTTTTGAAACCATAAACATTGTTCAAATTAGTCAAATTATTTCGAAATCATGAATATTTATTGAAATCACAAACAATTTTATGAATATGCACGAATACTTTTCAAATTGTTAATATTTTTTAAAACTCCATGAACATTTTTGAATCACCAACCATTTCTTAAATCGGCGAACATTTTATGAAATTGGATTTTTTTTAATTCATGGAAGATGTTTTGTAGAATATTATTTGAAATCATGAACATTTTTTGTTTTGAAATTCATGAACTCTTATCGACAGACTACATAGGGCTAGGAGGCCTTCCCAGCCCATAAATTCGCTGGGACACAGTGGATCAATAACATATTTAGGTCCAGTTTTTTATGGCTATTTTGGGCTATAGAATAACCTGTCCCTACCCAATTTCTTATAAAATCCTGATAAAAAATATATAATAAGACTACTAGTTCAGTTTTAATTAATAGGTTTAAAAAAATTAAATTTGATTGACCTTTCAGAATGGGTCAATTTCATTTTTACCCCTAATTTTGGCCCGACCTCATCTTTTACCCCTAAATAAGAACAGTGCTCAACTTTGTCCCTCTTCCGTTAAGTGTACTTATAGAAATGCCCTTCTGTACATTTTCCGTTCAGTCAAAGACCTTTGACCGTTACATTTTTCTATACGAGCACTTAACGGTCAAATGCCTTTGACTGGACGGAAAATGTACTGAAGGGTTTTTCTATAAGCGCACTTAATGAAAGAGGGGTATAGTTGAACACTATTTTTATTTAGGGGTAAAGTTGAGGTCGAGCTAAAATTAAGGAAAAATATGTAAATGTTTCTTTTAGAATAAGCTGGATAGATGTAACTTATACCAATTTATTTTAAAAGCCAAAGAAAAAAAACTGACCCTTAGGGTTTAAGCCCATGAAGGAGGAAGGCTGCGTCACCACTAACCCCAAACTTCCGTAGAAAAAACCCACTAAGAGCATCTCTAACAGAACCCTCAAACCCTTAAAAAAACCATTTTTTTAAAGTTTTCATTGGCAAAACGACGTAGACTAGAACCCTTAAACCCTTAAACCCATAAAAAAATTTAAAGGTCCAACCCGCAAACCCCTTTCCAGCCTGTAGAAGTGAGGGTTGGGAGGGAAAACTCCCGCCAACCCGCACTCCACTTCCCACATCGCGCGGGAGCGAAAACCGCCCCGCCTCCCAGCTCCTCCCGCGTCCTCCCGCCGCCATGGAGCCCCCCGCCGCCGACGCGCCCCCGCCCGCCCCCGCCCCCGCCCCGCACGCCCCGGCCACCGTGGCTGACGTGGTGGCGGCGACCCACGTCGGGGCCAAGCGGCGGCGGGCGGGCCTCGCACCGCCTCCTCCCGCCCAGGCCGCTGCCGCGCCCGCCCCGGCCACCGTCCCGCCCGCCCCCGCGAAGAAGAGCCGGCCGAAGGTCTCCTCGCGTGGGCCGCGAGAGGCTTCCTCGAAGGTCGTCGGCGCATCCCCGAAGTGGAAGAAGGTCGCGGCGCGGAAGAAGCCCGCGGCCCCGGCCGTCGCCGTCGCCGAACCTCCTCCCGCCGCGCACGAGGTGTTCGAGGAAATGGCAACCCCAACCTCGTTCATGGACCTCCTTTAAGACGCGGAGGTGGACCTCGGGGCTCCGCCTCTAGAACCCTTTGGTGAGGAGGTTGAGGAAGATGAGGAAGATGAAGGGGATGACGAGGAGGAGGTGGCCGAGATAGGGGAGGAGGCATTCACCGCCGCTTCCCGCCCACACGCGCGGTCGACAAACTACACCGAAGCGGAAGATATCCTCTTGGTTCGTGCTTGGGCATCTGTGGGGATGGATTTAACCACCGACACAGATCAAACCGGTAAAAGGTATTGGCACAGGATCGAGGACAACTATTGTAGGATCAAGCCGAAGAATTGTGGGTTAATCTCTCGCAGTTACCGGTCGCTTAGAGGCCGATGGGATTTGATGAAGCCCGCTTGTGCTCGTTGGAGTGCGGCCATGGACCAAGTGAGGGATGCACCACCTAGTGGAACCGTGGAGAGTGACTATGTGAGTACATATCTCTTCACTATTTTGATTATGTGTGTGTACTATGTGAGTTCTTATGTGATTATGTGTGGTTGATAGGAAACAATTGCCGGCATGAGGTACAAGGAGATGGCCGCTTCCAAGGGCAAGCCATTCCCATTTAAGCATGCTTGGGCAATTCTTCAAACCTTTGACAAGTGGAAGTTGAGGGATCAAGAGACCGCACCCAAGAAGTCGGCAATGCTTAGGATGGATGATAGTGAAGATGAGGAGAAGGAGAGGAACTTGGGCAAGCCCGAGGGAACCTAGAAGGGCAAGCAAAGGGTGAATATGGAAGGAGAGGCATCAAGCCTAAGGGAGAAGATGGAGCAAATGATGAAGGCAAGAGAGGAATTGACAAGGAAGACATTGGAGACGAAGATTCTTATCACCGAGAAGAAGAAAGAGGTCAAGCTTGCACAAGTTGAAGCAAAACGTGAAGAAGCAAAGCGCAAGGCCGACTTGGAGGAGAGGATGATCAAGGTGAAAGAGGCAAAAGTATGGAAAGAACTCATGGTGGAAGAGAAGGAGCACATGATGATGTCCAAGAAGGACATGGATGAAGAACAATTGCAATGGTGGAAGGACTACAAGGAGGACATCGCAGAGAGGAAGAGGATATTCCGTGGTGCGTCCTCTACTCTTCGAGGTGACACTCCGATAAGTGGTGGTGGCGATGGCGGTGTGGATGACTCCAATGGAGGTGCTTGATGCACGTGCAAGTGGTCTAGGAAATGGCGCCAAGTGCAACTTTTTGGTGATGGTGCCGATGAGAGGGGGAAGATGATGATTGTGTGATGTAAAAACTATTAAACCATGCATCAATGATCTTTATTTCCGTGTTTGTTTGAAGGTTTATTATGTTTGTCTTGTGAAAATTATGCAATGCCAAATGATAGTTTTATAAAGGATTGGGTTTGAGGGTTCTAGTCTTTGCCCCTGTTTTTCAACCCTTAAAAGTGTCAAAAATGGGCAATTCTCAACCCTTAAAACTAGTTTTACATTTCAGGGTTTGAGGGTTCTACTAGAGATGCTCTAAGCCCAAACAACCGCGGAGGAATCGGTATCCAGGCTTCGATCACGACTGGCGAAGGCGTAGCGAAATCACTCTCCCTCTCTATCGCTTGTGTGCGCCGCAGATCATTTCTCCCTTGCTCTCTAACTCAGACTTGTCTTCCTTGCTAGTATATCCACCTAACAAATCCCGCCGCCGGCGGCATGAGGCGACGGTGGCAAAGGGAGCAAGTCGGGGGTGCTAGACGTGAGCAGTACGTTGAACTAAAGACATGTATATACATATATCAATTGATCTTAAAAAAAGACATGTATATACATACATATATCAATTGATCAAATAACAAATCGACGAGATCCTGACTGGCCTATTAAGTGCGTACACGAACTAGAACTACATCGATAGTAATGTATCTACGAATCTACGTCCCTCCGGATGCCCAAGCTCGCAATCGCCAAGGATGACCATGAAGAGGACCCAGAAGCACGCGGCGACAACGGCAACTAGAATCCCGACCACAAACGCGGCGACAGTCAACCTGCTGGTGTGAGGGGAGTGGTCGTACAAGTAGACATCGATCAGGGCCGTGGCGATGATGGTGAGCGACACAGTCAGGACGCCCACGAGCCCGATGACCGTCAGCCTGCCGCACTCGCCGGGCTCCGTCGGCGCCACGAGCTGCTCGTCGAGGAGATTCTGGTTCTCAAGGTCGTTAGCCATCGGCCTAGCGGCTTGGTCGATCTCCTTGGCAACTACCTGACGAGAATACTCTCGTGTACAGTATATTAGAGCATCTCCAACAGCCGCGCAAAAAGGTGCGCGCGCGCTAAAAAACGGCAGTTTACCGCGCGCGGGACTGAAATGCGCGCTCCAGCGCCGGCGGTATAACCGCGCGCGCGGGAACCGCTAGCGCGCGCGAAAAGGCGGCAGCCCGCGCGCCATTTTTGCGGCGCCGCGTCCCGCGCGTCCATAAAGGCAGCGCGCTGCCCTGCCTCTCGCGCCGCGTTCTCTCTCCCTCTGCCTCTCGCGCCGCCGCCGCATTCTCTCTGCCTCTCGCGCCGCCGACGAGCCACCATGCCGCTGCGCCGCCGTTCTGCGTCGGGCTACCGCGGCGTTCGCCAGCGCCCCAACGGCGGGTTTTACGCCGAGATACGCTCCGGCGATCTCCGGCTGAGCCTCGGCACCTACGACACGGCGCACGAGGCCGCCCGCGCGTTCGACGCGGCGGCGTGGCGCCTAGGCAGGCCGCGACTGCAGATGAATTTCCCGGACGTCCGCACGCTCCAGCAGGCGTTAGACCTGGCCCCGCCGCCTCGTCTAAACTCCACACGAGACCGTGCGGAGCACACTGCGCTGCAGCGCCGCCTCCTCGTCGCCCAGGAGGACGAGCGGGTCATGGGGAGTGGCGCCGGCGCCACCCGGAAGACGTCGCCTACGAGCAGGAATACTGGGAACGGCGCCGCGAGGAGGACACGCGCCGACGCCGCGAGGAGCGGTTGGACAGACGTCGTCGGAAGGCTTTGGCGTGTGGGCAGGCCGGCCTCGTCAATGCAGGCGGGAGGTCCTTCTTCACTGAAGAAGATGAACGTTGGTTTGACATCTGGTTATCAACCTCCGACGACACCGACGATGATGGTGGTGCAGATGACTGGAGCGACTAGGATTAGTTTTTTTTATCGAACTATCTACCACCGAACTATCTATCTATGTTTTCGAACTACCTATCTAGTTGCTATCTATGTAAAATAACTTTGTGCCTTTTTTATTAATGCAATCTATTTATTAAAAAAATTTGTGCACGCGCTGTATTTTTTGACACTGCTGGAGCGGCGCGCGCTGCATTATAGCGCGGCTGTTGGAGCCAGCGCTGCGCGACGCGCAAAACCAGGCGACCAGCGTGCGGCAAACTCGTTTTTTAGGCGCGGCGCAAAGCGCGCCTGTTGAAGATGCTCTTAGTTGGAGAGATGTACGAGGCTAAGTCGTACCCGTCTTCAGCTTCGACTTTCGTGGTTAATTACAAGTTTATCTCTACTTATAACAATTACACAGTATATATATAATAAGTAAAACAAGGAAAACAGCCATCGACAGGCAGTTTGGTTCCGGAGACGAAAGCGAAACTTTTCTAAGAGTAATAGGGTACTTGAACTTGCCTGCTAAGCTCACTTTAATCATCATATATAAGAAGATAGTCAATACGGTCACTATGTACAAGTTTAGATGATTATAGAATCACATCATCGCATAGCTCTGTACTTTTTTGTGTTGATCGTTCAACACAGGTGGCTCCCACCTGTCGGTAAATAAAAAACCTCTGATTTTTAAACCTAATTCTAATTATCTCTCTTCATCTTCCTCCTTTTCTGCGCCACCCACCTACGCCCCTGCCCATCTGCACCGTAGTTGCCCACCTGTAGGGCCGCCGTTCGCCCGCGCCTCTGCCCACCTGCACCGCCGCCGCTCGCCTGCGTCCCTGCCTACCTGCATCGCTGCCGCTCGTCTGCACCGTTGCCGCTCGTCTGCGCCCCTGCACGCTTGCACCGCTGCCACCCACCTGCGCCGCCACATGAGGGGGTTGAAGACGAAGCGCGTGGCATTGAGGACGTGGTCGGGGTCGATGTACTTGAGGGCGTCGGTTTGGGGTGGCAGCCGCAGCGGACGGCCGCCCTGCATGGCGACGATGCAAGCAAACAAGCGTGTCTCCGCGTAGACGAGGAGGAGGAGGCCGTCGATGATTGCGGCCCAGACGCCGCCGCCAAGCCCTTGCACGAAATCGCTGTTGGCGTCGAGGAGGGGGCCGATCTTGACGAGGTGCTCCAGGACATACACTTTCGAGATGCGCAGTGGCGGTGTCTCGACGAGGCGCACCTGCGCACCCGGCGCTCAGACGGTCCATGTCGTATGGCCCATCGCGGCCCACGGGGAGTGCGAGGAGGCGGTGTTCAAGGAGCGGCGGAGGCCGCCGGAGATGATGGTGGAGCGGCGTAGGAGGTGGCGGAGCGGCATCCCGCGATGGGGATTTATCTGTGGTGGTGGTAGGGGAACTGCCCACCTGCGTCCCGGCCCACCTGTGTTGAACGGTCAACACAAAAAATACAAAGCTATACGCACGGTCAATGATCGTATAATCACCTAAACTTGTATATAATGACTCTATTGACAATTTCTTATGTATTATGATCAAAATAAGCTTCACACGCAATTTCAAGTACCGTAGATGCATTTTAGTCCCTTTTTAAGGTGGGGCGAACTCTTAGGATGTGTTCGGCACTCCTGCTGGATACGTCCCCACAGCACCGCGCACACTCCTCGGTGCTGGTTGCCGTCCTTGTGCCGCCGCTCCTGCATATTGGCCATCTTCACTCCTGATGTCTTGTGCATGACTGGACTCACTGGCGGGAGCTCCTGTACGACGCGTTCTACGTGGGACTGCCGACCAAACGCACAGGACGAGATCTGACCTAGGCCGGTCCAGTGGTTAGCTTACTCTAGCGCTGGATCAAAAATACACAAAAAAAAGGAAAACATGCGAGCAAATGATAATGTAGGTACTGCATTTTGTAAAAAAAACGATGCTTTTCGAAAATTCGACTTCATTTAATAGCATAAACACTTTTAAAAAAAAATGAAAATCATTTTCAGAAACTGAATCTTTTTATGAAAACATGATGTTTTTTTCAAATAAGCGAACCATTTTTCAATAAACGGCGAACACATTTTGATTTCTCCAATCATTTTTTCGAATTTTTAAATATTTTTTGAAAATAGGAAACATTGTTTCGAAAGTACGAACATTTTTCAGAAATGCGAATATTAATTTACATTACGAAATTTATGTTGAAAACGTGAACATTTTTTTAGATATTTGAATTTTTTTAAAAATATACAAACAAATTTTGAAGTTCCTTTATTTGGAATTTCTGAAAAAACTATAAAATTGTGAAAAAATTTGAATTTTGAACAAATTTGGAAACTGAGAACATTTTTTGAATTTTGAATAAATTTCAAAACAAGAAAAAAATCGCGAACAAAATTATAAAATTGGAAACATTTTTTGAACTGTGAACAAATTTTGAAATCGTAAACATTTTTCAAATTGTGAACAAATTTTGAAACATGAACAAAATTACAACATTATGAACATCTTTCGAATCTGCAAACTAATTCCTAACCCGCAAACATTTTTCGGATGGTGAAAAAAATTTGAAATGAAGAAATTTCAAATTTGAGAACAAAATTATACAATTATGAGCACTTTTTGAATTGTGAACAAGTTTTTTTACATGAACAAATTTCAAATTCATGAACAAAAATATAAAATTTTGACCATTTTTTAAATTGTGAACAAATTTTGGAACCGCGAACATTTTTCGAATTTTGAACAAATTTTGAGACATGAACAAATTTCAAATTCATCAAAAAAATAAAAAATTGTGGACATTTTTCCAATTATGAACAAATTTTGAAATTGTAAACATTTTATGAATTGTGAACAAATTTTAAAACCGTAAACATCTTATAAATTGTGAAGAATTTTTAAAAATTAAAAATGAACAAATTATAAAACTTTGAAGATTTGTTAAATAATAAACTTGAAAAAATATATATATAAAAAGAGAAATAAAAAAGAATACAAAAAGGAAAAAGGAAAAAACAGAAAAAGAAAAACCGGTTAAGGAAACCTTCTAAAAGTTTTCCAAAACCAAGAAAATCAGTTGAGAACCTCTAGAAGGTTCCTAAAACCAGGGGCGTTTGAATGGGCCGGCCCGTTGTGTCGGTGCACAATCGCTAGCGTGTGGGAAGTGTCGGCAATCGACACAACGAGAGTCAAATAGGGTATTCCCTCGCTAGTGTGGATGAAGTGAAGCTCATGCGTGACAACGTGACCTACTAGTTGTTACGGGCCACGTCCCAACAAGGCGTGATGGTTGTGGTTCAATACAGGCCCAATAGAACGTTTCACGTTGAGTATCTATGGGATTTTGTTTGTCCAACGATTTTTTAGCGATCGATCACATAAACATGTATACATATACAAGAATTGACAAACATCCATGTTGGGGAGCGCCCAACCTTGCCTGTGACAACCCGAGACCGACGCTCCAGCAAATTCCCCTTTTATTCCGTTTTCGTCGTGTGACTATTTGTTTGTCGCAATCGTCATCGTATCAATCATATCATCAGCATTGCATCCGCACTCTGTTGTCGCTAGTTTTTAAAACCTGCATCCATTATTAGTTGCCGGTTCTCTCCGTTTTCCTCGTTGACCGTTTTGAGTCCGACCACACACGCACGCGCCTACGACATCGATAATTTTTTTTAAAGTGTGTATAAAACGTTCTCGGATTATGTTGAAACTTGGTGTGTGGTCTTATTTTAGTGTACGTAGGTCGCGTGCCAAATTTCGTCGCAATCAGAGTTCGTTTGATGCCCGTACCGTTAATTATATAGCGACACTATAACCGGTTTAACTGTGGATGTTCGGTGTTTTCAAACCTCTGTCGCGGGCCGCACCATTTTCCTCTCACCCCTACATGCTCCAACTACACAGCCCATTAGAAACATCTAGCTACTTCCTCCGTTCGAGGTCGTCGGATTGCGATCGGACGGACGAGGTCCAACCCACCATAGCCCAACCCTATATAAGAACCACCCCATGGTGGAGTTCTCTCAGTCCACTAGGGTTACCCCTAGCCATTTTTGCAGCCACCCCCCTAAAAAACCCCATCTGCTGGCTCCATCTCCTCTCTCCCCCGAAATCTCATCCCACATCAAATCTGGACCATTGGATCCCATCCAATGGCCCAGAATCGCCCAAATCCCCACCTACCGGACATGTCCGCGGTCAAACCGGACACGTCTGGGTGTCCACAGTGCCGGCCGATCCAATCTCGAGTAGCAGCCCGCAGCCGCAACCGTATGGCGCTCGCTGCCCGAGAATCGCCACCACCACGCTGGGCCACCACCGCGCCTCGTCGCCGGTGCTCGCCGGAAACCGGCCGGATACGAAGCCCCGAGCACCCGCCTCCAGGAGCCGTTCGCCGGAGCGCTGCCAGCCATCGCCCGAGCTCAAGCACCGATCTCGTCGCATGCCTGCGCCCCCGGATCTGGCCGGTGCCCCGCCGACCCCGTCGCCTCCGGCCAGGACCAGCCGCCGGAGCAGCCCCCATCGGCAGCTCACCCTCCCCGTCGGCCTCTGTTGCCTCGCAGGAGGCAGCGACGTGGCCTCGTGGCCTCGCTCTAGCAGGGACGGGAGGGAGACGAAGCCGCCCGTGGCCCAGCTCTAGCCTCCCACGGCCCACCTCCTCTCCAGTTCGGCCTCCTCCACCGCCTCCTCACCCCAGCCCAGCTCGAGCCCATCACCGAGCCGGTCCAAGAGGCCAAGGTGAGCCAACCCCCCATCGAGCCCCTCTAATATTTGCCTGGGCGATATTTAGTTATTTTGTAACGCCCTGTTGATATCCCACAAGTATAGGGGATCGTGTGTAGCCTTTTTGATAAGTAAGAGTGTCGAACTCAACGAGGATCTAAAGGTGGGATAAATATTCTCTCAAGTTCTATCAACCATTGACACAACTCTACGCACACTAAACGTTTTGCAATATCTACGAGATAAAACTAGAGTGACAATACGGGTATGAGAGAAAGCTTTGCAAGATAATAAATACAAGAAAGTAAATGTTAGTGTTGCAGCGATAAAATATACTAAGTAACCATAAACAAATAGTACCATGAGTGCGAAAAAGTGGTGGTAATTGTGGTGGAATTGTTCATGATCAAATAGTCAAATTCAAGGTTGATATTCCTCTTTTATGTGGGAGAGGCAAAGCTAACAAGCTCTCACTATCCAATGATTGCAAGTACTTATGATTGGAACTCTAGCAAACATTTGTAAATACTAGAAGATACATTAAGGTAAAAATACCCAACCATAGCATTAAGATTAAAAGATCCTCTTTATCCCATGTGCTTTGATCACTAGATTGGGGCTCATGTTTCTGTCACTCAAGCAGCCCACCCTCTAGCTTTCTCCATATACTACAAACCCTATGATGTGATCCATGCATGCATAAACATATGATGGGCACCACAGTACTGTAATGTTAGAGCATATATCTCCATATGTGGTTTTGGTAATTGATGACAATTCCGATGGACTAATGGTTGCCTTAAGTTATATTTATAGGATTTGTCCATAGGCACTTCTTGAAGTCCATCTGTTGGGTTCAAGGAGTTTATATGATGACCAAGATGGTATTCAATGTATTATCCAAAGAATGGTCATAGAGACACAAGGTTGATCAAGATCTCACACAAAGAGTAAATCAAGATGATCAACACACAAAGCGTACAAGATGTACCGAGAGGGATCAAGTGATCCCATGGTATGGTAAGCATTGTCCATTACGTGTTTGTGTACTAACCCAAGGTCTTTGTGAGAGTTCTATGTGGGGGTTAGGTGTGTTTCCATGGGTTTGCGTCAAAAGGAAGATCTCATACAACCCATGAAGGATGACGTCAAGTGGTGATCGTCATCAAGATTGCGGTGTGCAAGTTCAAGTGGATCAGCACGAATATATCATGCTTGAAGCTTGCGGTCCATTGTGGTGGCAATGGACTTGTGAAGATATGCTGAAGAATGGCTCACCCATAGTGAGTATGGGGGAGCAATCAACTAGTCTTCATCAAGCCAACGCAATCAGAAAAGGTGGTCCATCTTGAGGAAGCCAAGATCATCATCATCTAGCTCAAGAGGCCGAGGTGCAAGGTATAGGTTTGCCCTTGATAGGTTTTCTGTTTTAGGATAGAATGATGTACTGTCAAGGGGGGGCTCTCAAGTGAGTAGCTTGATCGTATCGTTCGTTGAGAGCTCAAACCATTTGCATCCTTGCATCATACTTCTTGGTTTTTATTTGGTGTTTCTATTTGTGAGTTTTAGAGCTTATGGTCATCTTCATGACAAGCTCGAGCTCATCGAAAACGAAGTCCATATGCATCTACTATGATGTTTTCGATGTCGGAGTTTTTGCTAGTTCTTCATTCATAGAGGTCTCACATCTCTATATCATTGGCATTTTCATCGCTTTTGGATAGCTCTTGTCGTCCTGAATCCAACAAGCTTGGGTTTGCTCGATTCGGAGCTCGTATGCGAAAGTTATGGCTGTTTCAGTGGTGAGCGATAGTACCGCTGGCCCTAGCGGTAGTACCGCTAGAGCTGGCGGTAGTACCGCTGGCCCTAGCAGTAGTACCACTAGAGCTGGCGGTACTACCGCTGTCCTAGCGGTAGTACCGCCCTTGGTCAGCGGTACTACCGCTCCAGGATTTTAGTACCGTCATCTGTGCAGCTGTATTATGTCGGACTTTTTGCGAAGACTTTCTTGGCGGTGGTTGGCCCGGTAGTATATTTGCGCTACCATGGGCTCAGCGGTAGTACCGCTGCAGCCAACGGTAGTACCGCTGCAGGGTCAGCGATAGTACCGCTGCAGCCAGCGGTAGTACCGCTGGGCTCGAGCTCTAAGTGGGGGTAACAGTCTAATTCCTTCCCCCACTATATAATGGGGTTCTTCTTCCCCCTTGGTCTTATCTATCCGTTGAGCTCGTGTTCTTCCCCCATTGTTGACCTTCTTAGAGCTGGCTAAATCTCAATCCCTGCAATGTTTCTTGCTTGTTCTTGAGGGAAAAGAGAGAGGAGATCTAGATCCACATCTCCACCAATCACTTTCTCCTCTATGTGAGGGGAACCCCTTGGATCTAGATCTTGGAGTTCTTTGTGAGCTCCTTGTTCTTCCTCTCATATTTCTCCATATCTTTTGTTGTTGTGGAGGGATTTGAGTGTGAGGGACTTGACCACTTCGTGTGTTCTTGCCATTGCATTAGTTGCATCGGTTTGAGTTCTCCACGGTGATACGTGGAAGTGAGAAGTTGAGAAGCTTATTACCCTTTGGTACTTAGTACCCTAGAGATTGTTCTTCGTGGATGCTTTGGCGTCCTAGAAGCTTGGTGGTGTCTTGGAGCTCAATCATTGTGGTGTAAAGCTCCGGGCAAGCGTTTGGGTCTCCAATTAGGTTGTGGAGATTGCCCCGAGCAATTTGTACGGGTATCGGTGACCGCCCCCAAGGTTTGCCATTTGTACGGGTTCGGTGACCGCCCTCAAGGGTCCCTTAGTGGAATCACGACATCTTGCATTGTGCGAGGGCGTGAGGAGATTACGGTGGCCTTAGTGGCATCTTGGGGAGCATTGTGCCTCCACACCGCTCCAACGGAGACTAGCATCCGCAAGGGTGTGTACTTTGGGATACATTATCGTCTCCGCGTGCCTCGGTATCTCTTACCCGAACCCTTTACTTATGCACTTTACTTTGTGATAGCCATATTGTTTATTGTCATATATCTTGCTATCACTTAGTTGTTTATCTTGCTTAGCATAAGTTGTTGGTGCACATAGGTGAGCCTAGTTGTTTTAGGTTTTGTGCTTGACAAATTAAACGTTAGTTTTATTCCGCATTTGTTCAAGCCTAAACCGTAATTATTTTAAAGCGCCAATTCACCCCCCTCTAGGCGACATCCACGTCCTTTCATGTAACAAATTCAATATGTAGCTCAAACCATCCATGGAGATTCAACAATCAATCATATGACAAAAGGGAACTACACAAACATGACATTGATGCACTAGATCATTTGCAAATAATTTATAACATCAAACACCATGTTTACATAGGGGATTACAGAGGTTTGTGGGAGAGTGGACCGCTGTAGCTATGGAGGAGATGATGATGGAGGTGTTGGTGAAGGCGACATCATGGCGAAGAGGATGGAGAAGGGGCAACACGTGAGGTGCAGGGCGGCGCCAGCGACCGTCGGCGGCGCAGGGGGCTCCTCCTGTGCCGTCCGGCCATCATGGGGTAGCGCCGCCCCTTGGCCCCCTTCCTCCATGGCTTCTTGGTTCTGTAGATGAGCCCTACCCCATGGAGATGAGGCCATGGGGAAGGCAAAATTCGTGGCTTTTGGTGGCTGCCTAGAAATCGGGGTTTTCCTCTCCTTATATGAGCTGGGACGATCATCCTTGGCCCTCCGATGGATGCCCCTTTGATACAAGGACTCTTGGGCACCTCTATAACCTTCCTACGGACCCATCTCAGCCCTAATGAGGTCCCAAAGTCGTGTCAAAGGAGGTGGATGTCGCCTAGAGGGGGGGGGGGTGAATAGACGCTTTAAAATAATTACGGTTTAGGCTTGAACAAATGCGGAATAAAACTAACGTTTAATTTGTCAAGCACAAAACCTAAAACAACTAGGCTCACCTATGTGCACCAACAACTTATGCTAAGCAAGATAAACAACTAAGTGATAGCAAGATATATGACAATAAACAATATGGCTATCACAAAGTAAAGTGCATAAGTAAAGGGTTCGGGTAAGAGATAACCGAGGCACGCGGAGACGATGATGTATCCCAAAGTTGAACCCTTGAGGATGCTAATCTCTGTTGGAGCGATGTGGAGGCACAATGCTCCCCAAGATGCCACTAAGGCCACCGTAATCTCCTCACACCCTCGCACAATGCAAGATGCCGTGATTCCACTAAGGGACCCTTGAGGGCGGTCACCGAACCCGTACAAACAGGTTGGGGCAATCTCCACAAATTAATTGGGTGCTCCCAACAACACCACAAAGCTTCACCATAATGGCATATGGCTTCGAGGTGACCACAAATTCTCAGGGCAATCTCCACAACTTAATTGGAGACCCCGACGCTTGCTCAGAGCTTTACACCACAATGATTGAGCTCTGAGGCACCACCAAGCTTCTAGGGGTACCAAGTACCCAATGGTAATAAGATTCTCAACTTCTCACTTCCACGTATCACCGTAGAGAACTCAAACCGATGCACCAAATGCAATGGCAAGGGCACACAGAGTGCCCAAATCCTTTTCTCCCAAATCCCACCAAAGCAAATAATGCTAGGGAGGAAAATGAGAGGAAGAATGAAGAAGAACACGAAGTACTCCAAGACCTAGACCCAATGGGTTCCCCTCACTTAGAGGAGAAAGTGATTGGTGGAAATGTGTATCTAGATGTCCTCTCTCTTTTCCCTCAAGAACTAGCAAGAATCATTGGAGGGATTGAGAGTTAGCAAGCTCGAAGAAGGACAACAATGGGGAAGAACATGAGCTAAAGAGATAAGGATCAATGGGGAAGAAGACCCCCTTTTATAGGTGGGAAATCCAACCGTTAAGCCTCACAGCCCGCACAGAGTGGTACTACCGCTCGGTAGGTTCACCAACCATGCTGGGGCCAAAAAGGATGTGAAAAACAGTCCGACGGAGCGGTAGTAAAAAATTACTACTGCTCCGGGGGCGGTACTACCTCTCCGGGGGCGGTACTACCGCTACACGAGCGGTACTACCGCTTGCACGAGGAGCGGTACTACCGCTGGATACTGAAACTGCTCTAACTTTCGCATACGGACTCCGAATTCAATGAAACCAAGTTTGTTGGTAAGCAAACGACATGGGTGATACGTCTCAAATGTATCTATAATTTTTGATGGTTTCATGTTGTTATCTTGTCAACTTTGGATGTTTTATGTACCTTTTATATCTTTTTTGGGACTAACTTATTAATTCAGTGCGAAGTGCTAGTTCCTGTTTTTTCTGTGTTTTTGACTCTTTTCAGATCTGATTTTGGAACGGAGTCCAAACGAAATAAAATCCCCGAAATAATTTTTTCTAGAACGGAAGAAGATCAGGGGACTTGAGGACCAAGGCAGGAGAGCCACACGGGGCCCACAAGCCCTGTAGCCGCCACCAGGGGGCAGCGGCTACCAGGCTTGTGGCCTCCCTGGTGCCCCCCTGACCTAGCTCCTTCGCCTATATATTCCCTAAAATCCAGAAAAATAGGGAAATCCACGAAAACACTTTTCCGCCGCCGCAAGCTTCCATTTCCGCGAGATCTCATCTCGAGACCCTTCCCGGTGCCGTGTCGGAGGGGACTTTGGAGTTGGAGGGCTTCTACATCAACATCATCGCCCCTCCAATGACTCGTGAGTAGTTCACTTCAGACCTACGGGTCCGTAGTTAGTAGCTAGATGGCTTATTCTCTCTCTTGGATCTTCAATACAAAGTTCTCCATGATCTTCATGGAGATCTATCTGATGTAATCCTCTTTGGCGGTGTGTTTGTCGAGATCCGATGAATTGTGGATTTGTGATCAGATTATCTATGAATTATATCTGAGTCTTTGCTGATTTCTTATGTGCATGATTTGATATCCTTGTAAGTCTCTCGGAGTCTTGGGTTTTGTTTGGCCAACTAGATCTATGATTCTTGCAATGGGAGAAGTGCTTGGTTTTGGGTTCATACCGTGTGGTGACCTTTCCGAGTGACAGAAAAGGCAGCAAGGCACACATCATGTTGTTGCCATCAAGGGTAACTAGATGGGCTTTTATCGTAGATATGAGATTGTCCATCTACATCATGTCATCTTGCTTAAGGCGTTACTCTGTTCTCATGAACTTAATACCCTAGATGCATGCTGGATAGCGGTGGACGTGCCGAGTAATAGTGGTAGACGCAGAAAGTATCGGTCTACTTGTTTTGGACGTGATGCCTATAGATATAATCATTGCCTTAGATAACGTCACGACTTTGCGCGGTTCTATCAATTTCTCGAAAGTAATTCGTTCACCCACCGTCTACTTGCTTTCATGAGAGAAGCCACTAGTGAACACTACGGCCCCCGGGTCTACTCACAACTATCGTTTACACTTTCGCTTTTACTTTGCTTTGTTTCTTTTTGCTTTCAGTTCTCACTTGGCAAACAATCTATAAGGGATTGACAACCCCTTCATAGCGTTGGGTGCAAGCTCTTTGTGTTTGTGTAGGTACTTGTGACAATCCTTCACTGGATCAATACCTTTGTTCTCAAAACTAAGGGAAATACTTACCGCCGTTGTGCTACATCACCCTTTCCGCTTCGAGGGAACACCAATGTAAGGCTCCAAGGCCATGGGGGAATCCTTTGCATATTTGCCAAGGAAGTCCCTAAAGGCGTAGGCGTAGCAGAAGGATTCCTGGTGTCGTTGCTGAGTAGTATCAAGACAAGAATAGTCTCCCATCAACACGCTTGTTTCTGGCACCGTTGGAAGATCTTTTGTTGCAGTAGCAATGGGCTAGCACAATCTTGATAGAAATATCAATAAGAAGCAAGTGAGATAAGTCCCATAAGTGTGAGAACCCTTCTTCGAATAAGACCGGTAAAAACTCCCAACATCGAAAACATCATAGAAGATGCATATGGACTCCGTTTTCGATGAATCGAGCATGTCATGAAGATGACCATAAGCTCTAAAACTCACAAACAGAAACACCAAACAAGAACCAAGAAGTATGATGCAAGGATGCAAATGGTTTGAGCTCTCAACGAACGATACGATCAAGCTACTCACTTGAGAGCCCCCCTTGACAGTACGACGATCTATCCTAAAACAGAAAACCTATCAAGGGCAAACCTATACCTTGCACCTCGTCCTCTTGAGCTAGATGACGATGATCTTGGCTTCCTCAAGATGGACCACCTTTCTTGATTGCGTTGGCTTGATGAAGACTAGTTGATTTCTCCCCCATACACACTATGGATGAGCCGCTCTTCAGCATATCTTCACAAGTCCATTGCCACCATCCTCCACCAATTTATGTCATCCTCCATGGGTTATATGAGATCTTCCTCTTGACCAAGCCCATGGAAACACACCTAACCTGTGACAGCCCGTTGCCGGCGCCCCAAAAGATTCCCCTTTATTTCTGTTTTCGTCGTGTGGCTTATTTTATTTGTCGCATCATCATCGCATCATGCGCATCATCAGCATTGCATCGGCCTCTTCGTTGCCGCCAGTTTTCAAACTTGCATTCGTTAGTAGTTGCCGGTTCTCGTCGTTGTCCGTTCTGAGTCCGACCGCACTCACACGCGCCCGCGGCATCGTTCTAAACCCTGTTTTTAAAGTGTGTGTAAGACTTTCTCTGATCAGGGTGAAACTTGGCATGCGGTCGTAAGTAGTTATAGCTAGGCCGCGTGTCGAATTTCGTCGCGATCGGAGTCCGTCTGGTACCCGAACGGTCGACCGTAGCGGCACCGTATTTGGTCTACCGTCGGACGTCTGTCAGTGTTTATAAATTCGTTGCCGCGCCGCCCATTTTCCCTCTCGTCTCCGGATAACCACTCTACACAGCCCACTAGTTCCACCTAACCACTTCCTCCGTTCGTGGTCAGCGGATCGCGATCGGACGGACAAGGTCCACCCCACCTTAGACCAACCCTATATAAGCTCCACCCCCTAGAGAGACCTCTCTCACTTCACTAGGGTTCCCCCTAGTCGTTTTTGCAGCCACCCCCTCAAAAAATCCACCTGCTAGCCCTCACCCTTCTAAATCCCGCAGCCCAAACCCTCTGGACAAATCTGACCATTGGATTCGCATCTAATGGCTCAGATTCGTTGAAAAACCCACCTACCGGACATGTCCGTGGTCAAATCGGACATGTCCGCGCGACCTCAGCTTCCCCCGAGACCTCCACGAGCTCCCCGAGATTCATGCCATGCCCAGCTTCTCCCACTTGCGCCGCCGTCGCCCCAGTAGCCGAGCCCCGCCGACTTGGGCCTCCCTCGCTAACCCTCGCACGGATCCCGTGTCCCGCTGCATCCCGACGGCTCAAGCCCCGCCGTCAGTTCGAGCAAGCAGCGACCTCGCCCCGGGGTCCTCGACGCCGCCCCAAGCCCCGTCCTTCGTGGGAACGGCTTCCCGGGGGCCAGATCCGCCCGGATCCGGCGAGCCCCCACCGGTTCCAGCGTCCCTGCATCCGCCGGCCTCGTCGAGTCCTCCTCAAGCGCCGCCATGGCTCCCGCTTGCGAGCAGCTCGTGCGAGACTCCCGTGCCGCGCGCCAGGCTGGGTCGAACTGCCTCGACCGGCCCAAGCGCTTGCCTAGGCCCAGCTCCAGCAGGCCACGGCGGCCCACTGCCTCCTCGCCTCCTGAACCAACCCCCTGGGCCGCGACCTCCCCGACAGACCAGGCTGCCTCACCGGCCCACCTCCAATCGGCCCAGAGGCACCCCATGGTAAGCCCCGCCCAGCGCAGTGCTTTGCTATTTTGCGCCCCAGCTCGGCCCGGTTAGAATAGTTAGTATTTTCGGAATTTGTATGTATTCCAGAAAATAGTCGAATATTAAAACCTCCATAACTTATATTCCGTAAGTCGGATCGAGGTGATCTATATATGGATTTGGTGTAGAATTTCGCGTAGTATCCGTTTTTGCTACTTGCATAAATGTTTGATGAGGTTTGACCCACTGTTTGCCTAGAATAACATGCTGTTTTAATAGGACACGTCCCGTATTTAATTTTCGCGCAAGTCCGGTTTGCTCGGATGCCTTAGATAAAATGCCCATGTTTTAGGGACACCTTTGCCACGTATTTTAGAGTGGTCATTGATATTTTTTACGTGTAGGTATTGCCGATAGTTTATTTTCCCGTGTATACGTTTTTTTCTCGCATTTTTCGTGTGGTATTATTTTGTTGTGCAACCCCACATATTATATATGTTTCCGGGGTAGAAAAATCCCATGGATTTTTCTGTGCAATTAGTTTTAGCTTTTGAGTAAATTAGTTCGCGCGATATTTTGCCGTGATGCCCTTTTGTTTAAAACGTAGGATTTATTCCGTGTTTCGTTTGAATTAGTTGTCAACTAGGGAGTTATTCTTAGATGTTTTGTTTAGCCCCTGGTATTTTTAGTTGCAATAGAAATGCATGTTTAGTTGTGGTTTGATGGCTCTCAAGTTGCTAGAAATAGTGCTGTTTAGAGGAGCTGAAATATTTCTAACTCTGGAATCTGTTATATTTTGTTGTTGTCTTGTCTTGCTTGCATCTTGTGATCTGTAGCTCTTTTGAGGTTGGTCCAATCGAGTTAATTGTACCCCTTGTGTTTCTCTAGCATGCTGTAAATTTTCATGCCATTTGGAGTCCTGTAGCTATAGGTTTTGCTGCTGTCAATATTGCTTCAGATCGAAAACTGCACTTTCATGAGGTGTAATTTTCACTAAGTCTGAAATAGTGTGTGAGATGCCATTTTGTTACTTCTTTCCCTAGTGATCCTTGCTGCCATGCTAGTTGTTGTCAGTTGTTTGTAGTAGTGCTTCTTACCCTCTTCCGTGCCATGCCTTTCTTGAGTTTATCGGAGTTGTGTAGCTCGTAGTTGTGGGGCGTAGAAAATGCTATGTGGCTGATTTTTGGGCAGATTGTAGGGATTTCTTGTTTTGCTCGTATATGTGGATCCGTAGCTCCGTTGTGATCGTGTCGTACATGAAACTTGCTTAGAATCTTGTGTAGTTTCATTTTCTATTGCTGGTTGTTTGTTTTGAAGTGCTCGTAGCCATCGTTGCACACATATTGCATTCATGCCATCATATCTTGCGGTGCTTGTATCTTTTGAACCGTAGCTCCGTTGGAGATGTTCTTTATGTGTAGCTTGCTTGCCTTGACGCGTAGAATCACGTGAATCTATTTGTTTTGCTGTTTAACAACTAATTAAAGGTGTTAAATCAGATCTGGACAGAATTGAAAATTACCATGTGAGGTCATTTCGGAGGTGCTATATGTCATTTCCGACCTCATTTAAAATGTCTAGATAGGTAGTTTAATTTCCGCTTCACCTCTTGCATGGTTGACAATATTAATATTGCTGTGTTAATAACCGGGAGTGAACTAAATAATTCATATGTGAAGTTTCGTCAATATGCAACTCGTTGCATATTGAACTTCACTTAATGTGTAGTGTTTGGTTGTGTGATTTGTCATGCCGTGACTTGCATGTATTCAGTTGCTCATGCATCATATGTGTTGTGCATCGTGTGGTGAATTCCGTGTGTTGATTTGTGTTTCTGGTTTGCTTCGTCTCGATAGAGTTCCGCAGCGTGCCGGATTGTGAGGACCCGTTCGACTACGTCGGTTCGTCTGCTTCACGGTGGCATTCTTCTTCCAAGCGGGATCTCAGGCAAGATGATCATTTCCCTAGATACCATTACTATCATTGCCATGCTAGTTTTACCGTCTCTATCGTTATGTCTCGTTGCCTACGACTTGTTAAATATCAGCCTCTCAACAATGCCATGAAACCTTCAACCTGTTCGACCAAGTAAACCACTGATTGGCTATGTTACTGCTTGCTTTACCCTGTTGATAGCGTTGCTAGTTGCAGGTGTAGTTGCTTCCATGTGAAAGCATGGGTTCCTTGTCATATCACCATATTAAATGCTATTTAATTTAATGCACCTATATACTTGGTAAAAGGTGGAAGGCTCGGCCTTTCTAGCCTCGTGTTTTGTTCCACCTTTTCCCCCTTAGTTTTCGGCTACCGGTGTTATGTTCCATAATTGAGCGCTCCTAACACGATCGGGGTTGTTATGGGGACCCCCTTGATAATTCGTTTTAGATTAAAGCTGGTCTGGCAAGGCCCAACATTGGTACTATTTGCCCAACATAATAATTCTGTTAAATTGAAATGCATAGGGAGTTAGCGCTACCCGAGGAGTAATTCAACATAATACAGGGGGGCCAGTGCTGTTGGTGCTGGTCCAAAACTAGAGCCGTTTGCGGGGCCAACCCGGGGCAACTCGTGAGATTTCTATCAGGCCACCGTACGCTGTGCTTATTCGTCGTGTCCTGAGAACGAGATACGCGGCTCCTATCGGGATCATCGACATGCCGGGCGGCCTTGCTGGATTAGTTTTACCTTTGACGAGATATCTTGTGCACCGGGATTCCGGTGATGCTTTGGGTAATCTCAGAGTTGAGGTTTTCCACTAGGGAATCCGACGAGATCGCGAGTTTCGTGATTGAGGATTTCTATGCGGCTTGTGGTAATTTGTGATGGACTAGTTGGAGCACCCCTGCAGGGTTAAATGTTTCGGAAAGCCGTGCCCGCGGTTATGTGGCAACGTGGAAGCTTTGTTTAACACTGGTTCTAGATAACTTGAAGTTAACGTAATTAAAATATGCCAACTGTGTGCGTAACCGTGACTGTCTCTTTCGTGAGTTCTTTATGTCTGGCGTAGGTATGTGTTCAGGATCATTCATTTGATCATCAGTAGTCACGTCCGTTATGCGTAGATCTTCCCCCTCTAATTCTTGTACTCGTAAGTTTAGCCACCAAATATATGCTTAGCCGCTGCTGCAACCTCACCACTTAACCATACCTCACCCATTAAGCTTTGCTAGTCTTGATACCTTTGGAAATGAGATTGCTGAGTCCCCCTGTGGCTCACAGATTACTACAACACCAGTTGCAGGTACATGAAAAGATTACTTGACGCGAGCGCGTTGATTGTTCATTTGGGGTTGCTTCTTCTTCTTCTTCTTCTTCTTCTTCTTCATCGATCTAGGATGGTTTCCAGGCTGGCAGCCTGGGATAGCAAGGATGGACGTCGTTCTTCTTTTCTCGTTTGTTTTCGTCCGTAGTCGGACCCTGCTCTTACTCATGATGTTGATGTATTGTACTGATGTGACTCTGATGTAGCTTGTGGCGAGTGTAAGCCAATCTATTTATATATCTCTTCTTTTCAGTACATGTACTTGTAACGATATCCATTCTTGCGACACGACGAGATGCGCTTCTATCCCTGACGAGGCCTTCGTGCCAAATTGAGGATAGGGTCGCATCTTGGGCGTGACATAACCCCACATAGAACTCTCACGAAGACCATGGGTTAGTACAGAAATATATAATGGACAATGCTTACCATACCATGGGATCACTTGATCCCTCTCGGTACATCTTGTACGCTTTGTGTGTTGATCATCTTGATTTACTCTTTATGTGACGATCTTGATCAACCTTGTGTCTCTATGACCATTCTTTGGATAATATCTTGAATACCACCTTGGTCATCATATAAACTCCTTGAACCCAACAGATGGACTTCAAGAAGTGCCTATGAACAAATCATATAAATATAACTTAAGGCAACCATTAGTCCATAGGAATTGTCATCAATTACCAAAACCACATATGGAGATATATGCTCTAACATCATGGCTTGCCCGAATCCATCAAATATGGTAAGAGTTGGACTAAATCACGTCATCTATTCCCGTAATCCCGTAATAAGATATTTGTCCTCCAGTAAAACGGGCTTTCCTGGAGCGTCCGAACTCCAAATGGGCCGAATTTTATGTCCAAAATTATCAGCATAAAATTCCCCACACTTGTGTCTTCTGTGAGATTTCCGTTTGAGGACGTCCCAATTCGACTACAATCTTTAAAAATAGTTTTCAGACAGATTTCACGAAAGTCCCAATTCGACTACACCAAGGTTTCCTCTTCTATTGTTGATGGTTCCTACACATAAAAGTGTAAAACAAGAACAGTATGCACTTTTGCAACTATTAATAGGTTAGTCCAAATAAATCATAAACTTAATATAAAAACAATTAACAAAAGCATAAAAGTAGCATGAAACCATCAAAAGTTATAGATACATTTTGGACGTATCAACATCCCCAAGCTTAGTTCCTACTCGTCCTCGAGTAGGTGAAACAATAAAAACAAAATAATTTTTGAGGTGACATGCTACCAACATAATCTTGATTATCATATTTGTAAAAGCATCTGTAAGCTGAGATCATAACACTCTAAACATAGGCATGATAGATATAATTCTTAACAATGAAACTTAGCAACCATGTTGCAACATGAAAGGTAACACAAACAAAAGATCATGAATAATAATGCACTTGAAAGTTATACGTTTGTTTCGAGCATAAAGAAAACATAACAAAGTGGTATTTCCCTTGTCCTTAAGAGTGGGGCAAAACATAAATGCTAGGACACCTTCAAAATTCAAATGGATGACTAGAACAAATAATTTGAGAGAAAGTAATAACACATCATGAATCAATCAATAATAAATTTTCGGACTATGCACATTATACTCAGAATGACAAATACGCTCTCTTAATTGGTGCATAAAGTTAGAAGTTGAAGACTCAACATAAAAGTGAAAGAAAGGCCCTTCGCAGAGGGAAGCAGGGATTACTCATGTGCTAGAGCTTTTAGAGATTTTTGAAATCAATAAGATTGTAAAACAAGCTTTTGGGAGGTGCATAATTTATCAACGAATGTTAGCAGATAGCCCAACACTTCTCATGTTGGACAAGTTTTGAGGAACGGCTACCAAAGTGGGGACGATCACATCCCCTTAGTCTCCTTTGTTTATCACTATTCCGATTTCTCATGGACGAAGCGTGAAGGAGGTTTCGTTTGTTGCTATTATCTTTTACGAGATGGGCGCACTCATGCCAGTCCCTCCTTGTATTAGGGGTTCGCAGATTAGACATGTAAACCCAAGATAAATCTTGTCTAGTATGAGAAGATCATGAATTATCTACTACTTCCTCATGAGCTAAAACAGAGGCACAAACATGAATAATTTTGAAAGTTTTAAAGGTAGCACATGAGAAATCTACTTGGAGTGGTGGTTAAATACCACATGTAGGTAGGTATGGTGGAAACATTTGGCGAACTTTGGTTTTTGGGAGTTGGATGCACGAGTACAGCTCATACTCAGTACAGGTGGAGGTTAGCAAAAGACTAAGAGCGACAAATTAAGAGAGCAATAATGGCCATAATCATGCATAGCGACAAAAACATTATTAATCAAAGCATAAATGGTATTACAAGTCAAAAACTAAATGATCATAGAGGCTATAAGTTACTGGTTTGTAGTCATAACATGGTGTGAGCATGCGCCGAGTCAACCCAAATGAAGTAGTAAAGGAGAATACCACAATTTTATGCTTCAGTATGATAAAAACAACACATGATTCTTTCAATGGCACATTAAGCACTCTCATCTATTTGAGACAAGTCATGCTACATCAATAACTACTAAGCATATAATTAATATAATATCTAACATGACATGTTAAAGTCTAAGCCATAGTCTAAACGAGCTTCCTATTGCACCACTATAAGCATGAAATATTTTACTCTTCTCCAACACCAATCCACTTTCTTGAAACAACTCTCACATATAATATTACTTAAAAACCAGAGAGATAATCATATATAACTAAATCAAACTAACAAGCTCTAAACAAAATATGAGTGGAAAACAATAGCTAAACGCAGTACTAGCAAAAAGTGAACACTCACAGAACAATAAGAGTGAAAACTAGAGTGTTATAAGCAATTAAAATGGAGCGTGTCTCTCTCCAAACTAATATGCTGGGATCCAACCATTTATTACAGCAAAGAAAACGAAACAAACTGAGAAGTAAAGAGCGGGACGCTCCAAGCACAACACATAACATATGAAGTGATAAAAATACAACATGGAGAAGGACGAACTGATGATTGTTGATGGAGAAGGGGATGCACGGGGGCATCCCCAAGCTTAGATGCTTGAGTCTCCTTGAATATTTCTTGAGGGTGCATGGGGGCATCCCCAAGCTTGAGCGCTTGACACTCCTGGATCTTCTTTCATCATCTTCCATCGCATACTTGAAAATTCCCTTCATACGAAACTCATCATAAGCTGATTAGAGTGGTTAGTGTCCATAATAATATAATTTATTCTCTACTGGAAATAAAGATTTTCAGGAAGATCTACTATTTCTCAAGATTTCCAACAGGTTTTTTCAAAGAACAAGCAAGCTTAAGATTTGCAAAACAATGAAAACGCAAAACATGACAGAATCTGGGAAAACAGACCAGCACGTAGTAAATAATTTTTTCGCAACACTTCTGCAACTCAAATAAAAAAACTCAGAACAGACTCCAGAAATTCAATTATATAGAGAATAATGTAAAAAAAATTCAGATCAAAAAGATGATCTGGTGATTTTTGGCGAATATTTTCGTCAAGCAGACATAATCTATTTCTGGACAACATGTCACAACTTTTGAACTTTCTTGCAATCGGAGGCTAAAACTTGGCACAAAACGAAATAAAAAGGATAAGGAGAGGTTGACACAGAGGTAAAAACTTCCAAGACTCAAAGAAAACAAAAGAAACTGAAAGAAAAGAAAATAAACACATAAGGAAAACAAAGTGGGTTGCCTCCCACAAGCGCTTTTTTAACACCTTTAGCTAGGCATGGAAAACGGAGGGATGCCTTGGGCATCCCCAAGCTTTCATGATTGCATATTATTGAATACTTCATTGAGGTGCACTTGGGAGTCACCAAGGTTGAGATTTTCTCTTCTCATTCATCTCGTATCACCATCTCCATTGGATCTTAAATACTACATTTACATAAACTTGACAAAAACTCATTAGTAGGGTTAGTACTCATTAAATAAAATCCACTCATGTTCAAGCTTTGACAAGTTTTAATTTAAGATTATCTACTGTATACTAACCAATTTATAACATTTACCGATCAAATAAATATTATAAACATTGAGTATAAGCACAATACTAAATAAGCATGATAATCTGTCAAAACTGAACAATCTGTAAAGGTGACACTCAACGAGATAGTTAGGTTGCTAAAATCTAAAAACTCAAAACTAATGAAAGACAGATCATAATCTCAGGTCTATGTGCAAACAATTTCAGATAAATATACTATTCTAAGATTTATCACGATTTTTTAGAGTGAAGCACAGGAAATCTGTCTAAACAGAACAATCAGTAAAGATCGAATTATTAGACCTATCTACGCACCTCAAATCAGAAAAGTCAAAACTAATGAAAGTAACATAATAAACAGTAATTTGCACTCAAGAAATTTCAGATCAAGATCGCATTCTGGTGATTTTTAAAATTTTCTATGGTGGAGCACGAAAATCTGTTTCTACGCAGCAAAGTGGCAAACTTGCATCATAAACAAACTAGAAGTTATCTATACATTTTATTTTTATGGTACAGAGGAATATGAACAATATATACAAAATATATATAAGTTTTTAAATGAAAAGCTTCCATGTAAAGAATTGTTTTGGTTTCATAGGCATGAACACAAGTGTTCAAGGTCGACCCCCACTTAACCATTACTCATCTTTCCAATCACTTACCTTTTTGAAAACGTTTTTAGATAACAAGTACAAATTTTTTTGTAATTCACATTCCCTATCCATATAAAGATAGAGAACAACTTAAAACTGAATGTAAAACTACTTAGAGAGAAAGCAAGCAAGTGCACACAAGAACATTCACCCCACGCTATTGCTCCCCGACAACGGCGCCAGAAAAGGTCTTGATATCCCACAAGTATAGGGGATCGTGTGTAACCTTTTCGATAAGTAAGAGTGTCGAACCCAACGAGGAGCTAAAGGTGGGATAAATATTCTCTCTAGTTATATCAACCATTGACACAAGTCTAGCACATTAAACGTTTGCAATATCTAGGAGATAAAACTAGAGTGACAATATGGGTATGAGATAAAGCTTTGCAAGATAATAAATACAAGAAAGTAAGTGCTAGTGCTGCAGCGATAAAATATAGTAAGTAACCATAAACTAACAGTACCTTGAGTGTGGAAAAGTGGTGGTAATTGTGGTGAAATTGTCCATGATCAAATAGTCAAATTCAAAGTTGATATTCCTCTTTTATGTGGGAGAGGCAAAGCTAACAAGCTCTCACTATCCAATGATTTCAAGTACTTATGATTGGAACTCTAGCAAACATTCGTAAATACTAGAAGATACATTAAGGTAAAAATACCCAACCATAGCATTAAGATCAAAAGGTCCTCTTTATCCCATATGATTTGATCACTAGATTGGGGCTCATGTTTCTGTCACTCAAGCAGCCTACCCTCTAGCTTTATCCACATACTACAAACCCTATGATGTGATCCATGCGTGCATAAACATATGATGGGCACCATAGTACTATAAGAAATTCAATATATAGCTCAAACCATCCATGGAGATTCAACAATCAATCATATGACAAAAGGGAACTACACAAACATGACATAGATGCAATAGATCATTTGCAAATAATTTATAACATCAAACACCATGTTTATATAGGGGATTACAGAGGTTTGTGGGAGAGTGGACCGTTGTAGCTATGGAGGAGATGATGATGGAGGTGTTGGTTAAGGCGGCATCATGGCAGAGATGATGGAGAAGGTGTAGCACGTGAGGTGTAGGGCGGCACTGGCGGCGGCGTAGGGGGCTCCTCCTGCGCCGGCCGACCATTATGGGGAAGCGCTGCCCCTTAGCCCCCTTCCTCCATGTCTTCTTGGTGCCGTAGATGAGCACTCCCCCATGGAGATGAGGCCATGGGGAAGTAAAAATTCATGGCTTTTGGTGGCTGCCCAGAAATCAGGGTTTTCCTCTCCTTATACGAGCTGGGACTATCATCCTTGGCCCTCCGATGGATGGCCCTTTGATCCAAGGGCTCTTGGGCACCTCTAGAACCTTCCTAGGGACCCCTCTCATCCCTAATGAGGTCCCAATGTCGTGGCTTGGCCGAATCCATCAAATATGATAAGGGTTGGAGTCAATCACGTCACCGATTCCGTAATCAGATATTTTTCCTCCAGTAAAACGGGCTTTCTTGGAGTGTTCGAACTCCAAATGGCCGAATTGTATGTCTAGAACTATCAGCATAAAATTCCCCACACGTTTGTCTTCTGTTAGATTTCCGTTTGAGGCTGTCTTCGACCCGTAACGTGGCAATCTTTAAAAAGAGTTTTCAGATAGATTTCAGGAAAGTCCCAATTCGACTCCAACAAGATTTCCTCTTCTATTTTTGTTAATTCCTACACTAAAAGTGTAAAACAAGAACATTATGCACTTTTGCAACTATTAATAGGTTAATCCAAATAAATCATAAAATTAATATAAAAAAATTTATCAAAAGCATAAAAGTAGCATGAAACCATCAAAAATTATAGATACGTTTTGGACGTATCACCTGTTGAGCACAATAGTAAGCAGATTCGTCCCGTTAGTTTTTTTAGGTTCCGAGAATTTATTAGTTTCAGAAACTTGCATGATTTTCAAATGCCCGTATCTGTTAATCCGTGTGTCGGATTGTGATAAGTTATATAAGTAAAGTGATTATATTTTTGCGTAGATTAAGATATTCCAACTCTCATGCATGTTTAAGGCTGTTAGCTGTGGTGTTTGCATCGGTTTGCGTGTCGACGTAATAGAAACGGTTTAGGTCGTAGTTAATTAACCGCAGCTCCATTGGAGATGAGCCATATATGTAAATGGACTATAACGATGAGTAGAATCACGTGAACCGATTTGTTTTGCCGTTTAACAAACACAAAATATGATTAGGACAAATCTGGACAGATTTAGAAGTTAACGTGTGGGGTCAGTTCACAAATGCTATATGACGTTTCCGACCTCATTTAAAATGCTTAGATAGGTAGTTTATTTGTGCTTCACACCTTTCCATGTTTAACAACATTTAATATTGCCATGAACCTTAACGAGAGTGAACTAAATAATTAAACGTGGAGTTTTGTCAATATGCAACGAGTTGCATATTGAGCTTCATTTAACGTGTAGCCTTTGATTGTGTGAATTGCATGCCCTGCCTTGCATATTCAAACTCGACATGCATCATATTAGAGTGTGCATCATGTCGTGCATGTGCTATGGTGAATATCATGTGTTGATTCTTGTTTCCGGTTTTCTTCGTCTCGATAAAGTTCCACAAGCGTTTCGGAATGTGAGGACCCGTTCGACTATGTCGGTTTGTCTACTTCACGGAGTCATTCTTCTTTCAAGCAGGATCTCATGCAAGATGATATTTTCCCTAGATACCATTACTATTATTGCCATGCTAGTTGTCTCGTTTCTTTCGTTATGTCTCGTTGCCTACCACCTGTTCACAACATTGCCATGAAACCTTCAACCTGTTCACAACCTAGCAAACCACTGACTGGCTATGTTAGCGCTTACTTAACCATGTGTTAGCGTTGCTAGTTGCAGGTACAATTGCTTCCATGTGACAACATGAGTTCCTTGTTATATCACCCTATTAATGCTCTTTAATTTAACACACCTATATACTTGGTAAAAGGTGGAAGGCTTGGCTTTCTAGCCTGGTGTGTTGTTCCATCTTTGTCGCCTTAGTTTCGGCGACATGCTGGTGTTTCGTTCCATAAATAAGTGTTCCTAACATGCTTGGGGTTGTTATGGGGACCCCCTAGATTCTTGTTTTGGGATAAAGCTCGTGTGGCAAGGTCCAACATTGGTACTATATTTGCCCAACATAATAATTCTGTTAATACTGAAAACATAGGGAGTTAGCGCTATCCGAGGAGTAAGTCAACATAATAGAGGGAGGGACAGTGCTGATGGTGCTGGTCCGAAACAGAGTCATGTGCAGTGACAACCCAGGGCAACTCGGGTGATTTCTATCAATCCAATGTACGTTGCGCTCATCCGATTGTGCCCTGAGAACGAGATACGCGGCTCCTACCAGGATTGTCAGCACGCCGGGAGGCCTTGCTGGACTTGTTTTACCTTTCTCGAGCGTCTTGTGCGAGGGATTCCGAGGATGCTTTGGGTTATCTCGAGGTTGAAGTTTTCCAATAGGAACCCGAGGAGATCACGGGTTTCCCTGATCGAGGTCATTCCGTCGCAGCGTGTGGTAGTTTGTGATGGACTAGTTGGAGCACCCCTGCAGGGTTAAATCTTTCAGAAAGTCATGCCCGCGGTTATGTGGCAACGTGGAAACTTTGTTTAACATCTGGTTCTAGATAAATTGAAGTTAATTAAATTAAAACATGCCAACTGAGTGCGTAACCGTGACTATCTATTTCGTGAGCTCCTTCTCCGATCGAGGACACGATGGGGTTATGTCTGACGTAAGTAGGTGTTCAGGATCATTCATTTGATCATTATTAGTTCACGTCCGATATGCGTAGATCATCCTCCTCTTTTATTCTTGTACTCGTAAGTTAGCCACCAAATAAATGCTTAGCCGCTTGCTGCAGCTTCACCACTTAACCATACCTCACCCATTAAGCTTTGCTAGGCTTGATACCTTTGGAAATGACATTGCTGAGTCCCTGTGGCTCATAGTTTACTACAACACCAGTTGCAGGTGCAGGTAAAGAGTTACTTTGACGTGAGTGTGCTGATTGTTCTATTTGGAGTTCTTCTTCTTCTTCGATCTTGGATGGGTTCCACGCCGGCAGCCTGGGATAGCAAGGTTGGATGTCGCTCTTTTATCGTTTTTTTTCGTCCGTAGATGGACCCTGCTCTTCTTCATGATGATTGTATGTATTGTACTGATGTGACTCCGATGTAGCTTGTGGCGAGTGTAGGCTAACTCCTTATACTCATCTTTTCAGTACATGTACTTGTAATGATATCCATTCTTGCGAAACGACGAGATGCGTTTCTATCCCTGTCGAGGCGCTCGTGCCAAAATAAGGATAGGGCCGCATCTTGGGTGTTACAAGTTGGTATCAGAGTAGTACCGACCTAGGAGCCACCTTGATTGATCGACCATGGTCGAGTCGAGTCCAGTGAAAAACTACTTTCAGTCTAGTTATATATCAGAGAGTATGATTCTTTTTTCTCCTCTTCTATGCTCTGCTGAGGAATATTGACGTAATATTTTTAATTCTACTCCTCTTCTCACTCAAAAAAATTTGGAATCACGCGGACATTTTAGGAATCTATATGATGTCGATGTGATGGAGTTCTGTCTTGGTGCCTCCTGCTGTGTTGATTTTATTCCGGGGAGTTGAGCTCCAGGGGATTCTTGAGCACATCGTTATCATTCAGATATCTTAGTATCTCAAGACGAAGGATATTCGAAATTGCTTCAATAATAGTGGTGGCGAGATAACCCCGACATCCCCAGTACTGGTGCAGAGAGTTCGGGGGTACCACCATACTTAGTATCGTTGTGTTTTCGAGGATATGAGGTAGATGAGTTTCCAAGATCTCTGGTTATGTGTTGACGGATGTGATACACTTGACGGGTAGTGTTATTGCTAGGAGTTGGGTGATGGATTTTACTCCTTGTATCTGTGGACCCGATTGCATGACCAGAAAATTTCGGGAGTTCTTAGGTGGGAATTCAAGTAGTTACTTATAGGACAATCTTCCAACAGATGCATGATGTGAGGTTCGGGTTCAACATCTAGTGGATTCGTTTGTTCACGGTCGTCTTACAGTGGTTCTCGTTGTGTCCTAAAGAGTTCTTGTAGCTTGCTACGAATCGGGGACGCTTCGTATGTCGTGTGCACTGCCTTGTACATGATGGCTACTGTAGTATAGAGCCCATGCGAACCTATTCACGAAAATATCGAGCAAAATCTATGTCATGAATTTTTTCTGGCTTGTGTTGTAAGCCTCATCCTTTGTTTAGTTGGAGTATGGTAATCCGAGTTGCTTCGATGTCAAGTAGTGATTTCATATCTTTCCTTAGAGGTGTTCTCATATTTTTATGGGACTGCAAATTCTTTTGCTCAATCAAATTGTCTTTTCAATTCTTGTCAGCCGGAGTTGTCATATCATTTCTTTTTAATCGGTGTGCTTCTCTTCAAGTCAATTCAATGCTCTCCAATATTTGGAAGATCAATCTCTCATTTCTTCCGGAGTTTGTCTCATCTGTCCCAAGTTGTCTTTGTTTTTCCCCGCCCTCCCTCCCTCTTTCTTCAATGATTCAATTATCATATAAGTGTATTTCATTTCGTTGTCGCTTCCGCTATCTTTTCTTTTCTCTATTATCCGGTGATTCTTGTGAAGATTCGCATGGGTTTTGATTTCAGCATTTCTTCATTTTTTTACCCGGTGGATTCAATTCAAGATTTCGGTGTTCATCATATACTTTTCATTCGTTCAATGATTCTTGTGCTGGAAATTCTTATGAAGTCTTTCTTCTTGACATCTCTCTGTATTCTATCTGGAGTGCTGAAGATATCTCAGAAGTCTCTTGTTTTCAATCCTTACAATTATTTCGAGGTTCTCAACCTCATCAACTTCTCATCTGTACCAGTGCAATATCTCTCTTCCTAATCAATTGTTTCAACGGTGTTTTCTTCTAGTGGGCCCAAAACCCAGAGGTCCTTTCCTAGGATCTTATCTGGCTCTTGTAATCTTTTCCGGAGATCTCTAATTCTATTAAAATAGGACGCAAGAATGATTTCCATCAGTCATATCCCTTCTCCAAGATCTATTCGAATTTATTTCTCATCATTAGCTCAACTTTTTCTTGTTCATTTCTTCCGGAGTGTCTCAACAATTTTGGTGGTGTCTCTTGCCATCGTTCTCAGCATGTGAAGACTGAAGAAGTGTTTATCTTAAATCTTGGTCCATTCTCCTAAAGATTCATCATTTCCTCTTTGTGTTACCATCTTGAATTGTTCTCGATCATGAGAAATTACTTCCATATCTATCCGGTACATTTTAGATTTGTTTTCATTCTCGATCCTCCGAAGGCCGTCATTTGAGAAGATTTCTTCGTTCTCAGCTGTCAGATCTCGTTCTCAAATTCTTCTCAATTGTTGTCTCTTCGTTCATCTCTCAATTATTCCGGTGCCTTGTTCAAGTTTTCTCTCAGGTGGCTCATGATCTATTCGTTCTCATGTATCTCCATTCATTCTTGTTATCCCCATTCATTCCAATTCTTACCGGTGTCTCCTTCAAGACTTCTTCAAGTGGTGCATATCTATCTATCTCTTCAAGTTTCTTTTCAAGAAGAATAAGTGGTATGCTAAATCCGTTTCTTGTCATCAATTTAACTTTATGAAGGGTAAGCATAACATAATTCTTATTCTTGTTCCATCAAGTGATTTCAATTCTTCTTCTAGAGTGGCTCATGATATTAATTCTTTTTCTCGAGTGTTCTTCAAGATTCTTGTTGGAGTACCTCAAGTATTCTTTCTCTTGCATTTCAAAGTGCAATTCTTCCTCCTTTATCCTTGAGGTGGTATTATAGCATTCTTGTTAGTGGAGGAGGCTTGAAGAGAAGTTGATTCAAGAATTAAATATGTAAACCCACCGATTCTATGATCATGAGATATTTTCAAACCCATGGTTTCTTCATTGAGTCGTCTTGGATTGAATTTCACTAAAGTTTTTTCTAAGGATTGTTTCTTTTATGGTGACTATCATTGACCCAAGTTCTCAATATATCCGCTTGGTGTAAGAAGTTTTGCCTTTCTTATTGCATCCAACCAATCCTTGTTTTTGATAGTGGCTGGTTGTCACCTCATTATTTTGGGATGGTTTCCATAAGCCCACAACAAACCTGTTCTTTGTTGTTGGTTTTCCAACAACTTCGTTCAGTTATTCCATCTAAGGGTGCTCTCCTAGTTCAATAGTGGTAGTAGTTGTCATTTTCTTCTTCATTCCTTCTTCCCAATGATCTAGTTTCTTTTCTCTTGTTCCAGAGTATTATGTCTTCTTTCTTGTTTTTTCCTTGCTTATCAATTAGTTGGTTTGTTGTGAATCTTCTCAAGATATTTCCATCTTATCAAATTTTTGTCCCTTTTTCCTACCGAAGTGCTACCGAAATTTTGATTGAATTCTTGATGTTCCTTATGTAATTCTTCAACTCGTTGCAAACTTCAAGGATTGTTGGTTTCACTCATTTGTCAAAGAAGCAACTAAATTCTACTTCTTGTGCTTTCTCTTCCTGTTCCCCCTTTCATTCTTAGATCTCAGTGTGAGATCTCTTGTTAGTGTAGGAGAGTTGTGACAGCCCGAGGCCGACGCTCGGGAAGATTCCTCTTTTGTTCCATTTTTGTCGTGTGACTATTTGTTTGTCGCACTCATGATCGCATCATTCGCATCATCAACATTGCATCGACACTCCGTTGCCACCAGTTTTCAAAACCTGCATCCGTTATTAGTTGTCGGTTCTCTCCGTTTTCCTCGTTGACCGTTTTGAGCCCGACCACACACGCACGCGCCATGTATAAAACTTTTTCGGATTGTGTTGAAACTTGGCGTGCAGTCTTATTTTAGTGTAGGTAGGCCGCTTACAAAATTTCATCACAATCAAAGTTCGTTTGATGCCCGTACCGTTTATTATATAGTGGCACTATAGCCGGTTTAATTGCCGGACGTTCGGTGTTTTAAAAACACTGTCGCGGGATGCACCATTTCCCTCTCACCCCTACATGGTCCAACTACACAGCCCATTAGAGCCATCTAGCTACTTCCTCCGTTCGTGCTCGTCGGATCGCGATCGGACGGATGAGGTCCAACCCACCATAGCCCAACCCTATATAAGAACCACCCCATGGTGAAGTTCTCTCACTCCACTAGGGTTCCCCCCAGCCATTTTTGCAGCCACCCCCCTAGAAAACCCCATCTGCTAGCTCCATCTCCTCTCTTCCCCGAAATCTCATCTCACATCAAATCTGGACCATTGGATCCCCATCCAATGGCCCAGAATCGCCCAAATCCCCACCTACCGGACATGTCTGCGGTCAACCCGGACACATCCGGGTGTCCGCACTGCCAGCCGATCCAATCTCGAGCAGCAGCCAGCAGCCATAGCACCATGGCGCTCGCTGCCCGAGAATCGCCACCACCACGACGGCCCCCACCGCTCCTCGTCGCCGGAGCTCGCCGGAAACCGACCGGATCCGAAGCCCCGAGCACCCGCCTCCAGCAGCCGCTCGTCGGAGCACTGCCAGCCATCGCCCGAGCTCGAGCCCTCATCTAGACTCATGCCTGCGCCGCCGGATCTGGCCAGAGCCCCGCCGCCTCCGACCAGGACGAGCCGCCGTAGCAGCCCCTGCCAGCAGCTCGCCCTCCCCGCCGGCCTGTGTTGCCTTGCTGGAGGCAGCGTCGTGGCCTCGTGGCCTCGCTCCAGCAGCGACGGGAGGGAAACGAAGCCTCCCGAGGCCTAGGAGCCTCCCGCGGCCCAGCTCCAACCTCCCATGGACCACCTCCTCTCCAGGCCAGCCTCCTCCATCGCCACCTCAGCCCCGACCCACCTCGAGCCCATCGCCGAGCCGACCCAAGAGGCTAAGGTGAGCCGACCCCCCATCGAGCCCCTCTAACTTTTGCCTGGGCAAGATTTAGCTATTTTTCGCTGCCCTGTTGATCCCAATAGTAAGCATATTGTAACACCCTGATTTTTCAAACCTTTTCTTTTTAAAATATTTTTGAAGATCAACTACAATTTTGAGGATTTTCAAATTCTCAAAGCAAGTTGGATTATGAAATCTCTGATTTCTTTTCTCAAACAACCCAAAACCATTTGCTTCTTACTAAAACCTTTTCGAGATTTATTTGCAATATTTTATTTCATCAAATAATTCTCTTTTTCTATTTTGGGAATTATGCCATCACTATGGGTTGTGAAGCAACCTATAGCTTGGATGAGCTTTAAGACCCAAAACTTTTGCAACATCTTCTAAATGCCATATGATTTCAAAATATGCAAAAACATTTCTTTGTCCAATGGATAATTATGGCCAGAATAATTATTTATTATCTGACCAGAATTATCCCTTTGTGAAGCAACCCTATGATTCCTTTTTTGAAAAATACCAAATAAATTCACGTAGTTACTAGGGATCATATATGGTTCCAATATGTAAAAACATCCCATGGTCCAATACAAATTTTGAGCAAAAACACTTCGGTAAGTTTCTGCTAAAACATGACCTTTGTGAACGAAGTGCTAGCTAGGAGTGCACAATGGAGCTACAAATTCTTGGGCATGTGTGCACTACCAAATGACACTTACCCACCAAATGACACTGGTAGCAAAGCTTGGAATTGAGTGCTAGTAGCTCATTTGTGTTCTGGACCAGAAAGATGGGTTTCAAAGGAAATATATTCATTTGATCTTCAAACCTTGCCAATCTTTGCGAGTTTAGAGTCTTTTCCATGATGATTCTCCCAGACATCTTATCTTTCTCTAATCCCAACCCTGTTAAGCTCTAGAACCTCCCAAAGTCTGTTGGCAGAACCTGTAGATGATGTTCCTAGTCGCAGTAGAGCTTGTATGTTTAGGCAAGCAGTGGATGGTGACTGATGGAAGGCTCGTCGACGCAATAGACAGGGTTTCAAGGCTTGCGTGGCATCAGGGTGGCCGCAACCATGGTGATCACGGTGCTGGCATGCCACAGAGCGTGCTCTGCGTACCTCCAGTGACAGCCGAGCCGCCCCGAGCCGTCAATCGATGCCCCCCTTGTCCTAAGCGCCGACGAGGTCCCTGGTAGCCGCTAGCACCTCCCGAACCCTCTGGTTCGCCGGAGAAGGCCGCCGTCGCTCCCGGCCAAGCTTCGCCATGGGCAACACAGTGGGGCTTCGGCCACTATGGTCGTCCGCAAGCCATTAATGGCTCTGGACCCGTCTCGTCGCTCCCCTGACCTCCTCCATCACCTCACCCCACACCGCGATAGACAGCTCGCCATCATTGCTCCAGTGGCAAGCCCGAGCCTCGCTGCTTCGGGAGAGCTCGGCAGCGCTCGTCGCTGGCCTATATAAGACGATGCCCGAACCGCTCCTAGCTCTCACCCCTCTCCTCCACCCCTGGATTAGCTCTTGAGACCCCCAGCAAGAGCCGGGAGCTCGTCTCCCTCAGCTCTGGCGACAAGCTCCGCAGCCAAATCCCCTCCATTGCCAGCCTCCTCCACCCTTCCCCAATCTAATCCAAGGCCTCAATGTGTTCCCTTGGTCCCTCTGGTGCTCCTCGAGCCGTCGGTGAGTCGAATCCCTGCCGGAACCGTCGCCGTCGACGACCACTGTAGCTTCCACCCGCCGGAGAAGAAGGGGCGACGCCGTCCGTCCACCTCCGAAGGAGCTACGGGTACAGGGAGGACCGTCCTCGAGCGCCTGATCCATTCGAGTCATCTCCTAGCCTCGCCGCCGTCTCTATCGCCGGTGAGCGTCACCGGTGAGCCGCCCTCCTCTGTTCCCCCTCCTCTCTATGTTTTAAAAAGGCAGGCCCCACCTGCGAGGGGCGGCGGCGTGCGGCCGAAGCGTTAAGTGGAGGCGCCCCTCCACTTTACACCTTCGACGTGTCCCCTCCCAGGAATCCTATTTCTTTTATTTTTTTTCAGATCTAAACAAAAACTTTGACCATTTAAATATTTTTATTTACAAGTCCAAATCACTTGATTCTTTTTGCATTGAGTTGGTATTGAAATTCTTTACAATCTGGTAAATTTTGGTATTTTTCCCACACTCATAGAATTTCTGGTTAATAAAAAGGTATTTAATGATTTCCTTTTCTTTTGCTATTTCAAACACATTTTTCAAAGGGAAACTTTGAAGACTAGGAGTGCTTGAACAACCCCACTGATCAAGGCAAGCCATTATATCCATGTGATGTAGTTTTCCATAACATAGCTCACATCTTCATGCATTATATTTGCTTAACTTGCTAAGAAAATAATCATTTAATAAACCATCATATAGATATATATGCTTATGATTATGAATCACTATGGTTATTATGGCATGGTGGATGATCATGAGTCACCTGACCGGGCATAACCGTACAACCAGCTCTTGCCGGTATGGGAAGGCCGTGACTTGGGCTGTCCATGTGATCTCTCACCGATATGCCCCAAAGAGGGAGGGTTATGCACGCGTGCCACCTTGGCCTGGTGGGCGGTGATAACTCTGGGAGCCTAGTTAAGTTGAGTTGGGCCCGTCCCCGGTTGGGACAGTTTTTTTGGCCACGACGGTGGCAGGTGTCATGAGGACACATGTGTCATGATGACACAGGGCCACCCAGGGCAGGACTCCGAAAGGGAGTGGTTGCCTGGGATATGATGAGAGAGTTACGGGTGAGGCAAGTTGTGTTGGAGCAACGTTGGTCCACCCGAATGGGTTCATGAGGTCAGTGCTCCAGAGTGTGGGTAAAGTGTGCAACCTCGGCAGAGTGTCAAAACTATTCGAATAGCCGTGTCCACGGTAATGGACAGCCCGACCAGACCTCGGTAGATGGTCAACCGTGTGGATGTTAGTAATGATGGAAAGACCCTCCAGTTGAGGGGAGATGCTGATAAGCATTCCGGTGGTTGTGAGACAACCCCAAACATGAGTAAGTGGATGTGATAAAGCTAAGTGGTATTATTCCTAATTTGTTGCCTTGCTATTGTTTGCTGCATTGCTTGGTTATTATGAGCTTGCGAGTACATTCCAAGTACTCACCTGGCGTATCATGCCAGATGCAGGAGAAGCCGAGGACGGGGGTCCTGATGATGCGTACTAGGAAGTGTCCACAACACTGTCCCTGTGTATGGAGTTGACGCGATGTTTCGCTACGTCGTAGAAGTACTTAGTAGTTTCGAGGCCCCGCTATGTCTCATAAATAATGTAGATACTGTGCTGCCCCAAGGGTGCCTTTGGCCTCGCTATCATTGTAAGATATGTATTTGTAACCTTATGCTATCAATAAAGTCAGTTCAGTTCTGTGCCAAGTTGTTGAGTGTTTCCAGAAGGCATGATCTCTGGGTTGGAAACACTGGTAATCCGATTCGTTGAATCGGGGTGCCACAACGCTTGGTATCAGAGCCAGGTTGACTGTAGGACACCCTAGTAACCGCGTTTGCACAACGAGTAGTACATGGTCGTGAGTATGCATTTGCTTATTGCATTTGAATGTTGCATTTGATTGTTGCATGGCATGCATCATGACTCATTGTTTTACTAACTTTTGACTTTGTGAGTGTAGATGGCACCAGTTCCGTATCATTTCCAGTATGAGCCTGCACCATCCTCCTTCCCATCACTGCTGCAGAACGTCTGGTTTCCAATATACCTGCATGGCGAGGAACCAGTGTACCAGGTGTTTCGGGAGCATCTTGCCGAGTCCGTTTACAAGTTCCATGCTCAGGCTTACCTGGTTGTCAACTCAGATATTGGTAGCTATTCTCTCTCTACTAAGGGCGGAACGGCTTCTACCCCAGAGATGGCAATCCAGTTTGCTGTTGTGGAGGCTCTCACCGACTTGCGCTACCACGAGGTGGAGATGCAGACTCATCCAGGTTTCTTCCATTACCCCACCTTGTCGCCTTCGAAAGGGTGAGTCATTTTTGCTACCGTAGACCCGACATGTGATCGTGCGACTGTTGTGCTATCTCGCTATGTGAGCGCCAGCTATCGTATGATCGTGTCCCTGGCTAAGGAGCTATCCCGTCTTCGGGCGGCACTTGTCATTGCAACTGCAGTGCCACCCCCACCTCAGTCTTCTGTTCCACCCTCAGATGCACCACCAGTTCCACCACCACCTGGATTTGAGATTCCAGTTAGTTCTTCAGCATAGCCAGGCGCTTCGTTTGGTAGTCGCCGTGAGACTCATTTTGAGTGGGCCTCACTCCCTGCCACTCCTGCTGCCCTGATGCTGAGGCGTCGTGCTCCTTCGGAAGCAGGACCGTCTCTTCAGCGTCGCCGCGTAGCCTTTGCTCCGGAGATTGAGGTCAACATCATCAGTTCAGACTCTGACTCAGGATCAGACGACGAGGAGTCGGAGGTCTTCCAGTGTCCGTGCCATCCGTGCCACTAGAGCCGAGGTTGGAGTTGTTGAGCATGCATCTTTGCATATGTCAACTACCATGTGAGAAGTCTAGTCATGATATGTTCCCCTACTAGCTTGCCAAGAGTGATGTTAATTTGCATTGTATAATTATGTTCTCTGCTTATTCGCCTTTCCATGAGAATTTCCTTGGTGTTTTCTGACCATGCTTTTCCCTTATAGATGTTGCTCATCGATTCGGTACTTTGCAATGGGAACAATAATTTAGGATCAAAGGGAGTTGTAGCCAAGGCAACGATGGAACCCCCATCCGTCGGTCCGCCAGGCAGGCAGGTCAACCACCAGAACACCTACCACCTCCACCACCCCGGGCACCAAATACTGAGCAGATCATGAGGATGTTTGAGGAAAAGAGGAATCAGGATCTCATAGAATTCCTCAGAAGCATGCAGGCTCTGCTAGGCCAGAATAACCACAACGGGGCACGGTCCAAGTTGTCAGATTTTCAGCAAACTAAGCCTCCCAATTTTGGCCAAGCTGCGGATCCGATTGAAGCCGACGACTCGTTAAGGACTATGGAAAAGAAGCTAGACATAGCCCGTTGTGAGGAAGCACACAAGGTCCCCTTCGCTACTCACTACTTAGAACGGCCAGCAGCTATATGGTGGGATAATACAAGGTAACATGGCCCTGTGGAGAAGAGATTACATGGGAAAGATTCAAGGAAGCATTCCACAAATATCATATTCCTACGGGTATTATGAAGGTGAAGCAAAGAGAATTCCTCGCTCTTACACAAGAAGCATGAAGGTAGCCGAGTATATGAACAAGTTTAACAATCTGGCACGATACTCGACCCATGATGTATCCACTTAGGAAAGGAAGAGTGATCACTTCCTAGGCGGTCTAAACCATGCCCTCCGTTGTCACCTTTGTATGCCGGACTTTCGAGACTTCCATGCACTGGTAAACAAAGCCTTCATAGCCGAACGAGAGCTTAGGACTGGATACAATGACCGCAAGAGCAAGTTTGAACCCAAGAAGGACAACAAGGAGCAGATTGCACAAAAGCCACACACCGGGCAGCCAAACACCACTGTCTACAATCCCACTTGGAACAACAGTAACAACCCTAACAAGACAGTGAGCCAGAACAAGGCCTTCGGCAAATAGCCAGTGCTAGAGGATTGCCGCCGCAACAACACCTGTTTCACTTGCGGCCAAAGTGGACACTATGCAAAGCAGTGCCCCACCAATAGCAGAAAACCATCCTCCGACATCAAACCACAGATCAACACTATTGGATGCCGCCCTAACTCTAAGTTTATCCAAGGACGCTTCTACCATATCTGTGCCGAAGAAGCATGCGAAGCTCCAGAAGTCGTTATCGGTATGTTCTCTATTAACAACATACCAGCAATGGTTTTATTTGATTCCGGGGCTTCCCACTCATTTATTTCGAGGAGTTTTGCCGCCATACACCAATTTTCCCCTTCGTTGTTGGATAAAATCATGGTGGTACAATCCCCTGGCTCCATGCTGAGAACAAATCTCGTATACCGGGATGTGGAAATACGGATACAAGGAGTTACCTTTCCAGCTGCACTAATTGCCATCAAATCCTCGGGATTAGATGTAATACTCGGGATGGACTTGTTGACACCCCATCAAGTGTGCATCAATTGTGACACCAGAACGGTAACGCTGGTTAATCCGTTCGGTCAAACCGTCCAGTTTATCGCCAACAACATGAAGACAAGGAACAAAATGGCATACCAAGCAGATGTCACGGATATAAACTTGATTCCAGTGGTATGTGAATTTCCAGATGTGTTCCCCAAGGAATTGCCAGGAATGCCACCGGACCGGGAGCTGGAGTTCGCAATCGAATTAGTTCCCGGTACTGCCCCAATTTACAAGAAATACTATCATATGCCAGGACAGAATTGGCAGAGCTAAAGAAACTGTTGGACGAATTACTGCAAAAAGGATACGTTCGCCCAAGTATCTCACCATGGGGATCACCAATACTGTTCGTGAAGGAGAAGGATGGAAGCTTGCGAATGTGCATAGACTATTGCCAGCTAAATGAGGTCACTATTAAAAACAAGTACCCACTACCACGCATCGATGACCTATTCAACCAGTTGAGAGGAGCACGAGTGTTCTCCAAAATTGACCTCAGGACTGGGTATCATCAACTCAAAATCAGAAAGGAAGATATACCCAAGACAACGTTCACTAACCGATATGGCCTGTATGAGTTCACGGTCATGTCATTTGGTCTGACAAATGCTCCATCCTATTTCATGAGCATGATGAACAAGGACTTCATGGATTTCCTAGACAAATTCGTGGTAGTGTTCATTGATGATATACTGATATATTCTAAAGATGAAGAGGATCACAAGCGTCACATCTGTGCTATCTTGGAAAGACTGAGATCCCATCAACTGTATGCTAAGTTCAGTAAATGCGAGTTCTGGCTGAAGGAAGTAGGATTTTTGGGACACATCCTGTCAGAACAAGGTGTGGCTGTCGACCCCACTAAGGTAACATCAGTGCTAAATTGGAAAACACCAGTCTTGGTGACCGAAGTTCGTAGCTTCCTGGGATTGGCAGGCTATTACCAACGATTCATAGAAGGGTTTTCCAAGATAGCCAAACCATTGGCGGAATTGCTCAAGAAAAATCAGAGATTCGTATGGACGACACCATGCAAAAGAAGTTTTCTAGAATTAAAGACAAGACTAACGACCGCACCTGTTTTAATCCTCCCGGACATTCACAAGAGTTTTGACATTTATTGTGATGCTTCCCGACGAGGAATTGGCTGTGTGCTGATGCAAGAAGGGAAGGTTGTAGCATATGCATCCCGACAGCTACGATCGCATGAAGAAAACTACCCTACTCATGACTTGGAGCTAGCAGCCGTGGATCATGCCTTGAAAATTTGGAGGAATTACCTCATTGGGCAACGGTGTGAGATATATACGGACTACAAAAGTCTTAAGTATATTTTCACCCAACCCGATTTGAATCTCAGGAAATGATGATGGCTTGAACTAGTCAAGGACTATGACCTTGGGATCAACTATCATCTAGGGAAAGCCAATGTGGTTGCCGACGTTCTTAGTCGAAAGCCAATCGCACTAAATGCATTACTGGAAAATATGCATCCGAGACTACAAGAAGAGTTCATTAGTCTCAACATGATACTATGTTGTCCAATTACACGAGAGACCCTGGAAATTACCCCCACCCTCATAGACGAAATCAAGAAAGCTCAAGAATCAGACGAAGGAATCAAGAAGATCAAAGGGTCACTGCCAAAGGGGAAGGACAAATACTTCCGAGTAGATCACCAAGGCATACTATGGTTTGAAAAACGAATATGCGTCCCGGACCAAAATAGCCTGAGACAGCAAATACTCAGAGAAGCGCATGATTCCGCATATTCTATTCATCTAGGAGGTACGAAGATGTACCAAGATCTGAGAAAGACATTTTGGTGGTCAGGGATGCAAAAGGATATAGCATATTATGTCGTCTGCTGTGACATATGCAACAAGGTTAAGGCGGAACACCAAAAGCCCGCGGGGTTACTACAGCCTTTACCGGTTCCCCAATGGAAGTGGGACGACATATGCATGGCCTTCATTGTCGGACTACCCAAGTCAACAAGAGGCAATAATGCTATCTGGGTCGTTGTGGATGTGCTCACAAAAGTAGCTCACTTTATCCCGGTAAAGTCTACTTTCAAATCCAACCAACTCGCACAGTTATAGATGTCCCGGATTGTAAGCCTGCATGGGGTACCCAAGTCAATCACCTCAGATAGAGGCTCTCTATTCACTTCGGCATTTTGGCTACGACTTCACCACGCCTTGGAAACCATGCTAAAACACAGTACCGCATACCACCCTTAGACGGATGGACAAACAGAAAGAGTGAATCAAATACTAGAGGACATGCTTGGGTCATGTGCCCTCACCCATGGGCCCAAATGGGAAGATAGCCTACCCTATGCATAATTTCCTACAACAACAGCTATCAGGCAAGCCTGAAGATGTCACCCTTTGAAGCATTGTATGGAAGAAAGTGCCGAACCCCGTAGAATTGGTCACAAACAGGAGACAGTCGCATATTTGGAACCGACTTGATGCTGGAGGCCGAGAAACAGGTCAAGGATATTCAGGAACGCCTTCAAGCAGCCAAGTTCCGCCAGAAAAGCTACTATGATCCAAAGCATTGAGAAGTGACCTTTGAACCAGGAGAATATGCCTATCTTCGAGTAACCCCCATGAAAGGAGTGAGAAGGATTCGCACACAGGGAAAACTCGCACCGAGATATATCGGTCCCTTTCCAGTGGTTGCAAGAAGAGGCAGAGTCGGCTATCAATTAGAGCTACCACCCGAATTGTCAGATGTGCATGATGTCTTCCATATCTCAAAGCTAAGAAAGCGTATTGCACCTCCAATTAAGCAGGCAGATATGAGTGAGCTAGAATTGGCTAAGGATCTAACTTATGAGGAGAAACCCGTCCGAATCTTGGATGAGATGGAAAGAACTACCAGGAGTAAGGTGCTTAAATTTTATAAGGTATTATGGGAACACCATACTGAGGAAGAAGCTACATGGGAGAGAGAAGATTTCTTGAGATCCGCATATCCATACTTGTTCCCTGAGCAACCGAATCTCGAGGACGAGATTCATCCTAAGGGGGGGAGGTTTGTAACACCCTGATTTTTCAAACCTTTTCTTTTTTAAAATATTTTTGAAGATCAATTGCAATTTGGAGGATTTTCAAATTCTCAAAGCAAGTTGGATTATGAAATCTCCGATTTCTTGTCTCAAACAACCCAAAACCATTTGCTTCTTACTAAAACCTTTCTGAGATTTATTTGCAATATTTTATTTCATCAAATAATTCTCTTTTTCTATTTTGGGAATTATGTCATCACTATGGGTTGTGAAGCAACCTATAGCTAGGATAAGCTTTAAGACCCAAAACTTTTGCAACATCTTATCAATGCCATATGATGTCAAAATATGCAAAAATATTTCTTTGTCCAATGGATAATTATGGCCAGAATAATTATTTATTATCTGACCAGAATTATCCCTTTGTGAAGCAACCCTATGATTCCTATTTTGAAAAATTCCAAATAAATTCCTGTAGTTACTAGGGATCATATAAGGTTCGAATATGTAAAAACATCCCATGGTCCAATACAAATTTTGAGCAAAAACACTTTGGTAAGTTTCTGCTAAAACATGACCTTTGTGAAGGAAGTGCTAGCTAGGAGTGCACAACGGAGCTACAAATTTTTGGGCATGTGTGCACTACCAAATGACAGTTCCCCACCAAATGTCATTCGTAGCAAAGCTTGGAATTGAGTGCTAGGAGCTCATTTGTGTTCTGGACTAGAAAGATGGGTTTCAAAGGAACTATATTCATTTGATCTTCAAACCTTGCCAATCTTTGCCAGTTTAGAGTCTTTTCCATGCTGATTCTCCTAGACATCTTATCTTTCTCTAATCCCAACCCTGTTGAGCTCTAGAACCTCCCAAAGTCTGCTGGCAGAACCTATTGATGATGTCCCTAGTCGTAGCAGAGCTTGTATGTTCAGGCAAGCAGTGGATGGTGACCGATGGAAGGCTGGTCGATGCAATAGACAAGGTTTCAAGGCTTGCGTGGCATCAGGGTGACCGCAACTGTGGTGATCACGGTGCTGGCATGCCACAGAGCGCGCTCTGCGCAGCTCAAGTGACAGCCAAGCCGCCCCGAGCCGTCAATCGCTGTCCCCCTTGTCCTAAGCGCCGACGAGGTACCTGGTAGCCGCGTGGCACCTCCCGAACCCTTTGGTTTGCTGGAGAAGGCCGCCGTAGCTCCCGGCCAAGCTCCACCACGGGCAACACAGTGGGCTTCGGCCACTGTGGTCATCCGCAAGCCATTAATGGCTCCGGACCCGTCCCGTCGCTCCCCTGACCTCCTCCATCACCTCACCCCACGCCGCGACAGCCAGCTCGCCATACTTGCTCTAGTGGCAAGCCCGACACTCGCCGTTTCTGGAGAGCTTGGCAGCGCTCGTCGCTGGCCTATATAAGGCACTGCCCGAACCCCTCCTAGCTCTCACCCCTCTCCTCCACCCCTGGATTAGCTCTAGAGACCCCCAGCAAGAGCCGGGAGCTTGTCTCCCTCAACTCCGGCGACAAGCTCCGCCGCAAATCCCCTCTGTCACCAACCTCCTCCGCCCTTCCCCAGTATAATCCAATGCCATCAATGTGTTCCCTTGGCCCCTTTGGTGCTCCTCGAGCCGTCGGTGAGTCGAATCCCTGCCAGAACCGTCGCCGTCGACGACGACCGTAGCTTCCACCCGCCGGAGAAGAAGGGGCGACGCCGTCCGTCCACCTCCGAAGGAGCTACGAGTACAGGAAGGACCGCCGTCGAGCGCTCGATCCATTCCAGTCATCTCCCAGCCTCGCCGCCGTCTCTATTACCGGTGAGCGTCGCCGGTGAACCGCCCCCCTCTGTTCCCCCTCCTCTCTCTCTGTTTTAAAAAGGCAGGCCCCACCTGCCAGTGGCTGCGGCCTGCGACCGAAGCGTTAAGTGGAGGCGCCCCTCCACTTTACACCTTCGACGTGGCCCCTCCCAGGAATCCTATTTCTTTTATTTATTTCAGATTAAAACAGAAACTTTGACCATTTAAATCTTTTTATTTACAAGTCCAAATCACTTAATTCTTTTTGCATTGAGTTGGTATTGAAATTCTTTACAATCTGGTAAATTTTGGTATTTTTCCCACACTCATAGAATTTCTGGTCAATAAAAAGGTATTTAATGCTATTCCTTTTCTTTTGCTATTTCAAACACATTTTTGAGAGGCAAACTTCGAAGACCAGGAGTGTTTGAACAACCTCACTAATCAAGGCAAGCCATCATATCCATTGATGTAGTTTTGTATAGCATAGCTCACATCTTCATGCATTATATTTGCTTAAATTGCTAAGAAAATAATCATTTAATAAACCATCATATAGGGATATATGCTTATGATTATGAATCACTATGGTTACTATGGTATGGTGGATGATCATGAGTCACCTGACCAGGCATAACCGTACAACCACCTCTTGCCGGTATGGGAAGGCCGTGACTTGGGTTGTCGGCGTGATCTCTCACCGATATGCCCCAAAGAGGGAAGGTTATGCACGCATGCCACCTTGGCTCGGTGGGCGGTGATAACTCTGTGAGCCCAGTTCAGTTGAGTTGGGCCCATCCCCGGTTGGGATAGTTTTGTTTGGCCACGACGGTGGCAGGTGTCATGAGGACACAGGGCCACCGAGGGCAGGACTCCGGAAGGGAGTGGTTGCCAGGGATATGATGAGAGAATCACGGGTTAGGCAAGTTGCATTGGAGCAATGCTGATCCACCCGAATGGGATCACGAGGTCAGTGCTCCAGAGTGTGGGTAAAGTGTGCAACCTCTGTAGAGTCTCAAAACTATTCGAATAGTCGTGTCCACGGTAATGGACAACCTGACCAAACATTAGTAGATGGTCAACCGTGTGGATGTTAGTAATGATGGAAGGACCCTCCAGGTGAGGGGAGATGCTGATAAGCATTCCGGTGGTTGTGAGACAACCCCGAACATGAGTAAGTGGATGTGATAAAGCTAAGTGGTATTATTCCTAATTTGTTGCCATGCTATTATTTGCTACATTGTTGGGTTATTATGAGCTTGCAAGTACATTCCAAGTACTCACCTGGCGTATCATGCCAGATGCAGGAGAAGCCGAGGTCGGAGGTCCTGATGATGCGTACTAGGAGGTGTCCACAACAGTGTCCCTGTGTATGGAGTTGCGGCTATGTTCCGCTACGCCGTAGAAGTACTTAGTAGTTTTCACGCCCCGCTATGTCTCATAAATAATGTAGATACTCTGCTGCCCCAAGGGTGCCTTTGGCCTCGCTATCATTGTAAGATATGTATTTGTAACCTTATGCTATCAATAAAGTCAGTTCAGTTCTGTGCCAAGTTGTTGAGTGTTTCCAGAAGACATGATCTCTGGGTTGGAAACACTGGTAATCCGATTCGTTGAATCGGGGTGCCACACATATTCGGCCCGTTAGTTTTTTTTTGGTTCCGGCGAATTTATTAATTTCAGAAACTTGCATGATTTTCAAATGCTCGTATCTATTAATCGTGTGTCGGATTGCGACAAGTTATATATGTAAAGTGATTAGATTTTCACTTAGATTGAGATTTTCTAACTCTCATGCATGTTTAAGGCTGTTAGCTGTGCTGTTTGCATTAGTTTGTGTGTCGACGTAATAGAAACGGTTTAGGTCGTAGTTAATTAACCGTAGCTCCGTTAGAGATGAGCCATATATATAAATGGACTAGAACGACGAGTAGAATAATTTGAACCACTTTGTTTTGCCGTTTAACAAACATAAATTGTGATTAGAACAAATCCGGACAGATTTAGAAGTTAACGTGTGGGGTCACTTCGGAGATGCTATATGACCTTTTCAGCCTCATTTAAAATGCCCAGATAAGTAGATTATTTGTGCTTCACCCCTTGCCATGTTTAACAACATTTAATATTGCCATGTACCTTAACAGGAGTGAATTAAATAATTAAACATGGAGTTACGTCAATGTGTAGCCTTTGATTGTGTGAATCGCATGCCCCGCCTTGCATATTTAAACTCGACATGCATAATATTAGAGTGTGCATCATGTCGTGCATGTGCCGTGGTGAATATCATGCGTTGATTCTTGTTTCCGGTTTGCTTCTCTCGATAGAGTTCCACAAGCGTGTTGGAATGTGAGGACCCGTTCGACTACCTCGGTTCGCCTACTTCACGGAGTCGTTCTTCTTCCAAGCAGGATCTCGGGCAAGATGATCATTTCCCTAGATACCATTACTATGATTGCCATGCTAGTTGTCTCGTTTCTCTCGTTATGTCTCGTTTCCTACCACCTATTATATATCAGCCTCTCAACATTGCCATGAAACTTTCAACCTGTTCACAACCTAGCAAACCGTTAATTGGATATGTTACCGCTTGCTTAACCATGTGTTAGTGTTGGTAGTTGCAGGTGCAATTACTTCCATGTGACAACATGGGTTCCTTGTTATATCACCCTAGAAATGGTATTTAATTTAACGCACCTATATGTTGGAAATATGCCCTAGAGGCAATGATAAAATAGTTATTATTATATTTCCTGTTTCAATATAATCGTTTATTATCCATGCTATAATTGTATTGAATGAAAGCATAGATGCATGTGTGGATATATAGACAAAACAATGTCCCTAGTAAGCCTCTAGTTGACTAGCCAGTTGATCAAGGATGGTTAAGGTTTTCTGACCATATGCAAGTGTTGTCACTTGATGATTGGATCACATCATTGGAAGAATGATGTGATGGACAAGACCCAAACTATAAACGTAGCATGTGATTGTGTCATTTTGTTTCTATTGTTTTCTGCGTGTCAAGTATTCATTCCTATGACCATGAGATCATGTAATTCACTGACACCGAAGGAATACCTTGTGTGTATCAAATATCGCAACGTTACTGAGTGACTATAAAGGTGCTCTACACGTATTTCCGAAGGTGTCCGTTGAGTTAGCATGGATCAAGACTGGGATTTGTCACTCCGTGTGACGGAGAGGTATCTCGAGGCCCACTCGGTAATACAACATCACATACAAGCCTTGCAAGAAATGTGACTAAAGTGTTATTCATGGGATCTTGTATTACGGAACGAGTTAAGAGACTTGCCGATAACGAGATTGAAATAGGTATAGGGATACCGACGATCAAATCTCGGGCAAGTAACATACTGAAGGACAAAGGGAATGGTATACAGGATTATATGAATCCTTGGCACAGAGGTCGAACCGATAAGATCTTCGTAGAATATGTAGGATCCAATATGGACATCTAGGTCCTGCTGTTGGATGTTAACCGGGGAGTGTCTCAGGTCATGTCTGCATAGTTCTCGAACCCGCGGGGTCTGCACACTTAAGGTTCGGTGCCGTTTCGGTATAGTTGACTTATAGGTGTTGGTGATCAAAGGTTTGTTCGGAGTCCCGGATGAGATCACGAACATCACGACGGTTTCCAGAATGGTTCGGAAACGAAGATTGATATATAGGATTGTTTCATTTGGCCTCCGGAATGATTTCGGGCATTACCTGGAGTGACAAATGGGTTCCGGGTTTTTACCGGAAGGGGCCCGCCCACCCGGGAGTGAACCTAATAGCCCAAGGGTGCCGCACCATCCCTTAGTGGGCTGGTGAGGCCATCCCAAGTGGGCTATTTCGGCCAAGAAGAAAAAATCAAGGAGAAAAAAAGGAAAAAAAAAGAGGAGGTGGGAAGGAAGGAAGGGACTCCTCCCTCCAAACCGACTTGGAGGAGGATCCCTCCTCCCTTTGGCTGGCGCCCTAAGGGAAAGCTCCACCCCTTGGCTCCTCCTATATATACTTGAGGTTTAGGGCTTTTTGAGACACAACTTTGCCACGTGCAACCCTAAACCTCTACTTTGCAGTTCTTCCTCTAGATCAATTTTCTACGGAGCTCGGGTGGAGCCCTGCAGGAATAGATCATCACCATCACTGGCGTGCCGTCACGCTGCCGGAGAACTCATCTACTTCCCCGTCTCTCTTGCTGGATCAAGAAGTCGGAGATCGTCATCGAGTTGTACATGTGCTGAACGCGGAGGTGCCGTTCGTTCGGCACTAGATCGGAACGGATCGTGGGACGACGGTGATTTGAATCACGAAGCTGTTCCACTACATCAACTACGTTTCTTAACGCTTTCCTCTTAGCGGTCTACAAGGGTATGTGGATCCAATCTCCCTCTCGTAGATGAACATCACCATGATAGGTCTTCGTGTGCGTAGGAATTTTTTGTTTCCCTTGCAACGTTCCCCAACAGTGGCATCATGATCTAGGTTCATGCCTATATGTAATCTCGAGTAGAACACAAAAGATTTTGTGGTTGTTGATGTTCAATTTGCTACCCTCCTTAGTCTTTTCTCAATTTGGCGGTATTGTTGGATTGAAGCGGCCCGGACCAATATTACTCGTACGCTTACGAGAGACCGGTTTCATTGACTAACATGCAACTTGTTGCATAAAGATGACTGGCGGGTGCCTATTTCTTCAACTTTAGTTGAATTGGATTTGACCGAGGCGGTCCATGGAGAGAGGTTAAATAGAAATTTGCACATCTCCGTTGTGGTTTTGCGTAAGTAAGATGCGATCATACTAGATACCCATAGCAGCCACGTAAAACATGCAACAACAAATTACAGGATGTCTAACTTGTTTTTGCAGGGTATGCTTGTGATGCGATATGGACAAAGACATGATGTGATATATTGGATGTATGATATGATCATGTTGTAATAGTTAAATGTCGACTTGCACATTGATGCTACGGCAACCAGCAGGAGCCATAGGGTTGTCTTTAAACTAACGTTTGTGTTTGCAGATGTGTTTACTATATTGCTAGGTTGTAGCTTTAGTAGTAATAGCATAGATAGCACGACAACTTCGATGGCGGCACGATGATGGAGATCATGGTGTGGCTCCGGTGACGATGAAGATCATGCCGGTGCTTTGGTGATGGAGATCAAGAAGCACAAGATCATGGCCATATCATGTCAATTATGAATTGCATGTGATGTTAATCCTTTTATGCACCTTATCTTAATTAGAATGACGGTAGCATTATAAGGTGATCCCTCACTAAAATTTCAAGATAAAATTGTGTTCTCCCCGACTGGGCACAGTTGCGACAGTTCGGCGTTTTGAGACACCACGTTATGATCGGGTGTGATAGACTCAACGTTCACATACAACGGGTGCAAAACAGTTGCACACGCAGAACACTCGGGTTAAACTTGACGAGCCTAGCATGTGCAGACATGGCCTCGGAACAAAAGAGACCGAAAGGTCGAGTATGGATCGTATACTTGATATGATTAACATAGAGATGTTTACCACTGAAACTACAATCAACTCACGTGATGATCGGACTTGAGTTAGTGAATTTGGATCATGCCACACTCAAGTAACTAGAGGGATGCCTATTTGAGTGGGAGTTTATTAGTAATTTGATCAGCTAGACTCTAATTGTCTTGAACATAGTCTAAGTCCACTTTGCAATATTTTATGTTGTAGATCAATGGCTCACGCAGTAGCAATCCTGAATTTCAATACGTCCTAGAGAAAGCTAACCTGAAAGATGATGGTAGCAACTTTGTAGACTGGGCTCGTAATCTAAGGCTCATCCTACAAGCTGGGAAAAAGAATTATGTCCTTGATGCAGCTCTAGGAGATGAACCATCCTCTACGTCTGATCAAGATGTTTTGAACGCTTGGCAAGCACATAAGGAGGACTACTCAGTAGTTCAATGTGCAGTCTTGTATGGCTTAGAACTGGGACTTCAACGACGCTTTGAACGTCATGGAGCATATGAGATGTTCCAGGAGTTGAAGTTTATCTTCTAGAAGAATGCCCGGATCGAGAGGTATGAGACCTCTGATAAATTCTATGCTTGCAAAATGGAGGTGAATTCGTCTGTGAGTGAACATGTGCTCAAAATGTCTGGGTACTCAAACCGTCTAGTTGAGCTGGGAATTGAACTCCCGCAAGAGGCTATCACTGACAGAATTCTTCAATCACTGCCACCTAGCTACAAGAGCTTTGTGTTGAACTATAACATGCAAGGGATGAATAAGTCACCCAGCGAGTTATTCGCGATGCTGAAAGTCACAGAGTCAAAACTCCGGAAAGAACATCAAGTGTTGATGGTGAATAAGACCACTGGTTTCAAGAAAAGTGGCAAATGCAAGAAGGGTAACTCCAAGAAGAGCGGCAAAGCTGTTGCTCCTCCGACGAAGAAACCCAAGGCTGGACCTAAGCCGGAAACTGAGTGCTATTATTGCAAGGGGATGGGTCACTGGAAGCGCAACTGCCCCAAGTATTTGGCTGATAAGAAGGCGGCCAATGACAAACCAGGTATATGTGATATACATGTTATTGATGTGTACCTAACCAACTCTCGTAGTAGTGACTGCATATTTGATACCGGTTCTGTTGCTCATATTTGCAACTCGAAGCAGGAACTGCGGAATAAATGAAGGCTGGCGAAGGATCAAGTGACGATGAGCGTGGGAAATGGTTCCAAGGTTGATGCAATCGCCGTCGGCATAGTCTCACTTCAATTACCATCACGATTAGTTATGAACTTAAATAATTGTTATTTGGTGCCTGCGTTAAGCATGAACATTATATATGGATCTTGTTTATTGCGAGACGGTTACTCATTTAAGTCAGATAATAATGGTTGTTCTATTTTTATGAGTAATATCTTTTATGGTCATGCACCCAATGTGAGGGGTTTGTTCATATTGAATCTTGATTGTGATGACACACATATACATAACATTGAGACCAAAAGATATAGAGTTAACAATGATAGCCCCACCTTTTTGTGGCACAGCTGCTTAGGTCATATTGGTGTAAAGTGCATGAAGAAACTCCATGCTGATGGGCTTTTGGAGTCACTTGATTTCGAATCACTTGACACGTGCGAACCATGCCTCATGGACAAGATGACTAAGACTCCGTTCTCCGGAACAATGGAGCGTGCAAGTGACTTGTTGGAGATCATACATACTGATGTGTGTGGTCCAATGAGTGTGGAGGCGCACGGTGGATATCATTATTTTCTCACCTTCACTGATGATTTGAGTAGGTATGGATATATCTAATTGATGAAGCACAAGTCTGAAACGTTTGAAAAGTTCAAGCAATTTTAGCGTGAAGTTGAAAATCATCATAACAAGAAGATCAAGTTCCTATGATCTGATCGAGGGGGCGAATATCTGAGTTTCGAGTTTGGTGCTCACTTAAGACAATGTGGAATCGTTTCAGAGTTGACACCGCCTGGAACACCACAGCGTAGTGGTGTGTCCGAACGTCGTAATCGTACTTTGTTAGATATGGTGCGATATATGATATCTCTTACCGATTTGCCATTATCGTTTTGGGGTTATGTATTAGAGACAGCTGCATTCACTTTAAATAGGGCACCATCAAAATACGTTGACACGACACCATATGAGCTATGGCATGGCAAGATGCCAAAGTTGTCGTTTCTTAAAGTTTGGGGATGTGATACTTATGTCAAAAAGCTTCAACCTCAAAAACTGGAACGCAAAACGGAAAAGTGCGTCTTCATAGGTTACCCAAAAGAGACAGTTGGGTACACCTTCTATCTCAGATCCGAGGGCAAAGTATTTGTTGCTAAGAACGGAGCTTTTCTTGAGAAGGAGTTTCTCTCGAAAGAATTGAGTGGGAGGAAGGTAGAACTTGATGAGGTTGTGGAACCTCTGCTACTCTGGATGGTAGCGCAGGGCAGAGGAAAATCTCTATCGAGGCAACACCGGTTGAGGAGGAAGCTAATGATGATGATCATGAAGCTTCAGATCAAGTTACTATCGGACCTCGCAGGTCGACAAGATCACGTACTGCTCCCGAATGGTACTGGAATCCTGTCTTATCTATCATGTTGTTAGACAACAATGAGCGTGCGAATTATGAAGCAGCAATGGTGGGCCCGGATTCCAACAAATGGTTAGAGGTCTTGAAGTCCGAGATAGGATCTATGTATGAAAACAAAGTGTGGACTTTTGAAGTATTACCTGAAGGTCGCAAGGCTATTCAGAACAATTGGATCTTTAAGAAGAAGACATACGCGGACGGTAATGTGACCGTTTATAAAGCTCGACTTGTGGCAAATTGTGTTTCACAAGTTCAAGGAGTTGACTACGATGAGACATTCTCATCGGTAACGATGCTTAAGTCCATCCGAATCATTTTAGCAATAGCTGCATTTTTCGATATGAAATCTTGCAGGTGGATGTCAAAACAACGTTCCTTAAGGAAGAGTTGTATATGATGCAACCCGAAGGTTTTGTCGATCCAAAGAATGCTAACAAAGTATGCCAGCTCCAGCGGTCCATTTATGGACTGGTGCAAGCATCTCGGAATTGGAATAAGCGCTTTGATGAGGTGATCAAGGCATTTGGGTTTATACAAGTTATTGGAGAATCTTGTATTTACAAGAAAGTGAGTGGGAGCTCTGTATCATTTCTAATATTATATGTGGATGACATATTGCTGATTGGAAACAATGTGGAGTTTTTAGAGAGCGTAAAGGATTACTTGAACAAATGTTTTTCAATGAAAGACCTATGACAAGCTGCTTACATATTAGGCATTAAGATCTATAGATATATATATCGCGGCGCCTAATAGGACTTTCACAAAGCACATACCTTGATAAAGTTTTGAAGAAGTTAAAAATGGAGCAATCCAAGAAGGGGTTCTTGCCAGTGTTACAAGTTATAAAGTTGAGTATGACTCAGTGTCCAGTAACTGCAGAAGATAGAGAAAAGATGAGTACCGTCCCCTATGCTTCAACCATAGGGTCTATCATGTATGCAATGCTGTGCACAAGACCGAACATCAGCCTGGCCATTAATATGGCTGGCAGGTTTCAAAGTGATCCAGGAGTGGAACACTGGGCGGCGGTCAAGAATATTCTGAAGTATGTGAAAAGGAGTAAGGAAATGTTTCTCGTTTACGGAGGTGAAGAAGAGCTCGTCATAAAGGGTTACGTCGATGCAAGCTTTGACACTGATCTGGATGACTCTAAGTCTCAAACCGGATATGTATTTATTCTCAATGGGGGTGCGGTAAGCTGGTGCAGTTCCAAGCAAAGCGTCGTAGCAGATTCTACATGTGAAGCGGAGTACATGGCTGCCTCGGAGGCGGCTAAGGAGGGTGTCTGGATGAAGCAGTTCATGATGGACCTTGGAATTTTGCTGAGCGCACTAAATCCAATAACTCTGTTCTATGACAACACTGGTGCCATTGCTCTAGCCAAGGAACCAAGGTTTCATAAGAAGACCAGACACATCAAACGACGCTTCAACCTCATCCGCGACTATGTCGAAGGAGAGGACGTAAATATTTGCAAAGTGCACACTGATCTGAATGTTGCACATCCGATGACTAAACCTCTTCCACGAGCGAAGCATGATCAACAGCAGAACTGTATGGGTGTTAGATTCATTCCAATGTAAATCGCATAGCGATGTGAGACTAGATTATTGAGTCTAGTGCAAGTGGGAGACTGTTGGAAATATGCCCTAGAGGCAATGATAAAATAGTTACTATTATATTTCCTGTTTCAATATAATCGTTTAGTATCCATGCTATAATTGCATTGAATGAAAGCATAGATGCATGTGTGGATATATAGACAAAACAATGTCCCTAGTAAGCCTCTAGTTGACTAGCCAGTTGATCAAGGATGGTTAAGGTTTTCTAACCATATGCAAGTGTTGTCACTTGATGACTCGATCACATCATTGGGAAAATGATGTGATGGACAAGACCCAAACTATAAACGTAGCATGTGATCGTGTCATTTTGTTGCTATTGTTTTCTGTGTGTCAAGTATTCATTCCTATGACCATGAGATCATGTAACTCACTGACACCGAAGGGATACCTTGTGGGTATGAAACGTCGCAACGTTACTGGGTGACTATAAAGGTGCTCTACAGGTATCTCCGAAGGTGTCCCTTGAGTTAGCATGGATCGAGACTGGGATTTGTCACTCCGTGTGATGGAGAGGTATCTTGGGGCCCACTCGGTTCTTGTATTACGGAATGAGTAAAGAGAATTGCCAGTAACGATATTGAAATAGGTATAGGGATACCGACGATCAAATCTTGGGCAAGTAACATACCGAAGAACAAAGGGAATGGTATACGAGATTATATGAATCCTTGGCACAGAGGTTCAACCGATAAGATATTCATAGAATATGTAGAATCCAATATGGACATCCAGGTCCGACTGTTGGATAGTGACCAGGGAGTGTCTCAGGTCATGTTTGCATAGTTCTCGAACCCGCAGGGTCTGCACAGTTAAGGTTCGGTGACGTTTCGGTATAGTTGAGTGATAGGTGTTGGTGACCGAAGGTTTGTTCGGAGTCCCAGATGAGATCACGAATGTCACGAGGGTTTCCAGAATGGTCCGGAAACGAAGATTGATATATATGATTGTTTCATTTGGCCTCCGGAAAGATTTCGGGCATTACCGGTAGTGTACCGGGAGTGACGAATGGGTTCCGTGTTTTTACCGGGAGGGGCGCACCCACCCGGGAGTGAACCTAATAGCCCAAGGGTGGTGCACCAGCCCTTAGTGGGCTGGTGAGGCCAGCCCAAGTGGGCTATTTCTGAAAGAAAAAAAATAGGAGGTGAGAAGGAAGGAAGGGACTCCTCCCTCCAAACCGACTTGGAGGAGGATCCCTCCTCCCTTCGGCCGGCGCCCCAAGGGCAAGCCCCACCCCTTGGCTCCTCTTATATATACTTGAGGTTTAAGGCTTTTTGAGACACAACTTTGCCACATGCAACCCTAAACCTCTACTTCGTAGTTCTTCCTCTAGATCGGTTTTCTTCGGAGCTCGGGCGGAGCCCCGCAGGAATAGAGCATCACCATCACCAGCGCGCCATCACGCTGCCGGAGAACTCATCTACTTCCCCGTCTCTCTTGCTGGATCAAGAAGGCGGAGATCGTCATCAAGCTGTACGTGTGCTGAACGTGGAGGTACCGTTCGTTCGTCGCTAGATCGGAACGGATCGTGGGACGACGGTGATTTGAATCACGAAGTTGTTCCACTATATCAACTGCGTTTCTTATCGCTTCCCGCTTAGCGATCTACAAGGGTATGTAGATCCAATCTCCCTCTCATAGATGAACTTCACCATGATAGGTCTTCGTGTGCGTAGGAAATTTTTTGTTTACCATGCAACATTCCCCAACACGATATACTTGGTAAAAGGTGGAAGGCTTGGCTTCCTAGCCTGGTGTTTTGTTCCACCTTTGCCGCCTTAGTTTCGGCTACCAGTGTTATGTTCCATAAATGAGTGCTCCTAACATGCTTGGGGTTGTTATGGGGACCCCCTAGATTCTCGTTTTGGGATAAAGCTCATCTGGCAAGGCCCAACATTGGTACTATATTTGCCCAACATAATAATTCTGTTAATACTGAAAACATAGGGAGTTAGCGCTACCCGAGGAGTAATTCAACATAATACAGGGAGGCCTAGTGCTGATTGTGCTTGTCCTAAACAAAGTCGTGTAAAGGGCCAACCCGGGGCAACTCGTGTGATTTCTATCAGTCCACTGTACGCTGCGCTCATCCGATTGTGCCCTGAGAACGAGATACGCGGCTCTTATCGGGATTGTCGGCACGTCGGGCGGCCTTGGTGGACTTGTTTTACCTTTCTCGAGCATCTTGTGCGAGGGATTCCGAGGATGCTTTGGGTTATCTGGAGGTTGAGGTTTTCCAATAGGAACCCGAGGAGATCACGAGTTTCCCTAATCGAGGTCATTCCGTCGCAGCGTGTGGTAGTTTGTGATGGACTAGTTGGAGCACCCCCGCAGGGTTAAATCTTTCGGAAAGCCATGCCCGTGGTTATGTGGCAACGTGGAAACTTTGTTTAACATTCGGTTCTAAATAACTTGAAGTTGATTAAATTAAAAGATGCCAACTAAGTGCATAACCGTGACTGTCTCTTTCGTGAGCTCCTTCTCCGATTGAGGACACGGTGGGGTTATGTGTGACGTAAGTAGGTGTTCAGGATCATTCATTTGGTCATTATTAGTTGACGTACGATATGCGTAGATCATCCTCCTCTTTTAATCTTGTACTCATAAGTTAGCCACCAAATAAATGCTTAGCCGCTTGCTGCAGCTTCACTACTTAACCATACCTCACCCATTAAGCTTTGCTAGTCTTGATACCTTTGGAAATGAGATTGTCGAGTCCCTGTGGCTCACAGTTTACTACAACACCAGTTGCAGGTGGAGGTAAGGAGTTACTTTGACGTGTGTGTGCTAATTGTTCTATTCGGAGTTCTTCTTCTTCGATCTAGGATGGGTTCCAGGCCGGCAGCCTCGGATAGCAAGGATGGACGTCGTTCTTTTATCATTTATTTTCGTTTGTAGACGGACCCTACTCTTCTTCATGATGATTGTATGTATTGTACTGATGTGACTCTGATGTAGCTTGTGGCGAGTGTAAGCCAACTCCTTATACTCATTTTTTCAGTACATATACTTGTAACGATATCCATTCTTGCAAAACGACGAGATGCGTTTTTATCCCTGTCGAGGCCCTCCTGCCAAAATAAGGATAGGACCGCATCTTGGGCGTTACATTCCCCTACTGGGATCTCCGCCCCTACTTATCTCCACTTATAACAATTATACAGTATATATATAGCAATCATACCTCTCTGAAACAGTTCCAACAAAAACTTAAGTCTCCCTCCGTGTGGCGGCGATTAGGGTTTTCGAGTGAAAACATCAGCGGCCGTCGACTTGATCGGCGGGGCGTGACGTCCTCTCAGGGGAGGATGGCCACCTCTGACCACGGCAAATCAGCGACGGGATGTGAATCACTCGAAGAAGCTTGGGCTCGCCTTGAGGAGGCACTTGGGAAGCTTGGAATAGCCAATGAAGCCACGCCTCTGAACATCGATGATCGGGGTGAGGGTGTGCCGACGAAGTGTCTATTGGCAGGGAAGGTATCCCGCAACCTGCTCCACATCCAGACCATAACTAATTCGCTTCGACGGACATGGGGAAATTCACGAGGACTGCAATTCCGATCTATTGGGAAAACATGTTCGTGGTCGAGTTTGAGACCCAGCAGGGACGTGACCGAATCTAGAACAGATACCCATGGCACATTTCTAAATAAGCGACGATTTTAGCTGAGTTTGAGGAGTGTTAGATGAAGTGAGTTTTATCCGACTACAATTGTGGGCTAGGGTTCTGAACCTTCCATACAACCTTCATAATAGTTAACAGGGCAGGGTAATCGCTATGCAGATTGATGACGCATCCTTGGTACACTTTGACCACATTGGTGGTTTTCTATGCGCAAGGGTGTCAATTGAGGTAAGCAAGCCTTTGAGGAGGTGGATTGTGATTAAATCGGCCGAGAGAAAAAAGCAGGACCACTATGACATAGAATATGAAAATGCACCCCACTTTTGCTTCTCTTGTGGTCAGTTGGGACACTCGGAACTTTCCTATCTAACACCGGGGTAGCGGGATGATAAAAAGGAGCTCGGTTTGGCCCTTCTTCGAGGGCACCAGAGGATCAAAGGAAAACAACCTATGGTGAGAGTGCTAACAGAGAGCAATCCTTGACCTCAAGTAAACAGAGGGAATCTAAGAATTCTAGGAATGGAAAGGAAGGCGTCACTGGGGTTAATTCTCCAATAAAGAGACATGTCCGGAACAAACGTAAAGAGGCTCTTAAACAAGTGTATCACTCTGTTGATAAATCTCTTCTTCTTTTGAACTTAGCAGCTGAGGCTAGAATTTATAATCTAGTGATTTCAATAGTATTAGATGGTAAAGGAAACAATAAAATGGGCAATGAATATGAAACCATTCACGAAAACAAAAGGCCACCCTGAGATAATTCGGCAGGAGCTGCGAGCCAACCTTGCCCGTCCCAATGAATTGCATGAGTTGAAACTCTTGATGGTTGGGAATCCATCAACGGTTCGAGAGCTTTGCAAGATTGTGAAGCGAGAAGGGCCTTCTCTGCTCTTTGTGATGGAAACGAAGATTAGTGGGAAAAGAGTGGAAAGTTTGAAGATTTGCCGCCCTCGATTCGATTGTACGCTAATCATACACGCAAATGCGTACTACCAAGCTCAAGGACTCACGGGGAGTTATCACAACACAACTCTAGACACAAATAAAAACATACAAACTTCATATTACAAGCCGCGGGCCTCTAGGGCTAGAATACAGAATCTCGATAAACAGACGAGTCAGCGGAAGCAACAAATATCTGAGTACAGACATGAAACATGATAATGCCTTAGAGAAGGCTAGCACAAAAGATACAATGGTCGGACGAGGCAAGGGCTCCTACCTGGGAACCTCCTAAACTACTCCTCGTCTTCAGCGGCATCCACGTAGTAGTAGGCACCATCGGGGTAGCAGTCATCGGTGGGATACGCCATCTCCTGGGCTCCATCATCTGGTCGCAGCAACGGATCAAGGGGAAAAGGGAGAGCAAAGCAACTGTGAGTACTCATCCAAAGTACTCGCAAGACTCACATCAGAACTATGCTAAATATGCATGAGTATCAAAGCAAGGGGTTATATGTGGACTGACTGCAGCAATGCGAGAATAGAGAGAGGGGACTAGTCCTATCGAAGACTAGCATCTTCACGGGTCTTGCAACAATAGATGAGAGTAGAGTAAGTAACACAATTAATAGTCATATTGTTGCAGCAATATTAATTAAAGTCACGCCCAAAGATTCTTCCTCGACTCCCAGCAAGGAAGCAATACGGGAGCAAACATTCGAGTTAAGTAACAATTCAAGTTGTATAAGATCATGGCACAACTCCAAATCATCGTGTAACCATGGACACGGCTATCCTAATAGTTAATTTTCACCCCTATAGGGGTGCAACAAGTTTCCCATCACGTTCGATAAACTCTCGTTGGACACACTTTCCTGGGTCATGCCCGGCCTCAGAACATCAACATGTCGTAGCTCCACCTAGGCTCAAAAGAGAGGCTAGCCCGTCGGTCTAAATCATAGCCTATACCATGTGAATACTCCCCCCCAAAGATAAAGGGAAAAACTTCTTCTTGACTTCATCTCCGGATAAAAGTGCAAGCTTAAATAATCCACAAACTTCATCCACATAGATTAGGTGCATATCGGGATGTTTTGTTCCATCTCCTACATAAGGATTAGCTAGTAGTTTCTCTATCATACCCCGAAGGAATTTCATAGTAAACATTTTTAGTAGGTTCATTAGGTTGAGGAACAACTCTTGGTGTTTCCAGTCGATGTGAAGATATCCCGAACAAACCCCTCAAAATATTACTTTCCATAGTGACAAGTGACAGTAAATTTTAGCACGTAGTATAATTTTTCCCTTACCAAATTCCACTACCAAAGGCACTTTCACTCCCCGTCAATGGTGCCAGAAAAGAGTATTGATGACCCACAAGTATAGGGGATCAATCATAGTACTTTGAATAAGTAAGAGTGTCGAACCCAACGAGGAGCAGAAGGAAATGACAAGCGGTTTTCAGTAAGGTAATATATCCAAGCACTAAAATAGCGGTAACAAGTTGTTTGATAGCAAGATAATTGTAACCAGTAAAGATAGCAGTAGTAAAAATAAGTGCAGAAACGTATCCCAATCCTTTTGTGGCAAAGGACAGGCGAGAATGGTTTCTTATAATAGGCAAAGTGTTCCTGAGGGCACACGGGAATTTCATCTAGTCACTTTTATCATGTCGGGTTAATTCGTGTTCGGTACTTCGATAATTTGATATGTGGGTGGACCAGTGCTTCATTGTTGTTCTTACTTGAACAAGCCTCCCACTTATGAGTAACCCTCCTGCAAGCATCCTCAACTATGCGAAAAGTATTAAGAATAAATTCTAACCATAGCATTAAACATAGGGATCCAAATCAGCCCCTTACGGAATAGCGCATAAACTAGGGTTTTAGTTCCTTACACTCTCGCAACCCATCGTCTAATAACTACTCCACAATGCATTCCCTTCGGCCCAAAGATGGTGAAGATCTATGTAGTCGATGTTCACATAACACCACTAAGGGAATCACAACATTCATATCATCAAAATATCGAACGAATATTAACTTCACATGACTACTTGCAACATGACTTCTCCCGTGGCCTCACAAGTCAGAAACATGCTCATGATCAGAGAGGTATTAAATAGCATGATGGATATAAAAATATGATCTTCCACCAAATAAACCATAAAGCATCAACTACAAGATGTAATCAACACTACTAGTCACCCCGAGGTACCAATCTCAGGTTCCGGTACAAGGTTGAGCACAAGAGATGAACTAGGGTTTTACGAGTAGAAGGTGTTGTTGAAGATGTTGATGAAGATTGGCCTCCCCAAGATGAGAAGGTTGTTGGTGATGATGATGGCCTTGATGTCCCCCTCCGGGAGGGAAGTTGCTCCGACGGAATCGCTCCGTCGGAGGGAAAAAGTGCTCCTGCCCAAGTTTCGCCTCGAGACAGCGGCGCTCCGTACGGAAAGTCCTCTCCTTACTTTTTCAGGCCAAGAGTGAATACATACTAGAGGATGGTCACCAGAAGTGGGTTGGGTGGCCCACTACCCACCAGGTTGCGCCAGGGAGGGCTAGTGCGCCCTGGTGTCTAGTGGCCACCCAGTAGTTCTCCTCTGGTACCTCTTTCCTCCAATATTTCTTATTTATTCCATAAAAATTCCTCTTGAAGTTTCAGCCCGTTTGGAGATGTGTACAATAGGTATCTGTGACGTAGTTTTTTTAGGTCCAGAATTCCATCTGTCGGCATTCTTCCTCTTTGTGTAAACCTTGCATATTATGAGAGAAAATGCATTGGAATTACTCCATAAAGTGGTATAATGCATAAAAAACTACAAATAACAGTAGCAAAACATGATGCAAAATGGACGTATCATGCTCCAATGACAAAATCTTCAAGGGTGACGAAATTGACACTTCCTTGTGCATCCAAAGCGAAGAAGACAATAGCTGCTGAAAAGGAAGTTGCTCGGAAGTGAAAAGCATCAAGAAGCACAGAATCCTAAGAAGTCAAACGCTTGAGAACTTTGCAAAGTTCCTCAAGTAAACCAATTGATGCGACTCCCATCACCACGGTACCTTCTTACAAAATGGTACCGTTTGGTGAAGAATATGCCATTCCTGAACTGGAAGATGAAAATTGATTTGCTGCTTCCACGGAGTCGATAGATGAAGAAATTGAAGTGGATTAGAACACTTCAACCCCTCAAGCATCATCACCCCCGCCTCACTTATCTGCTGAAGAGGCGGGGGCTGAAGAAATTGAAGAAGATGTGGACATTGGTTGCACCACCCCGGTGATGAGTGATGAATATTCAGAAACAACCCACCCAGATTCGCCAGTGGTCACTCCACTCCATAAAATTCCTCAATCCCCAGTTGTAACTTTAGAAATTCATTCATGGTATGATGAACATCCTACTCTGACGCAATCTATTCCGGAGGAAATGCCAGCTGCATCAGCTAAAGCAACCGTTGACCAAACTGTTGTGCCAATGGAAACCATGATTGAAGATATTGGTGCAACTATTCCGTACTCCACTACAAGCGAGAATGTAGCTGATGAATCTACTCCACAAATTCCTCAGTCTGAAGATCCAATGGCTGAAGAAACTGCACCTCAAATTCCTCTGCCTCAAGAACTAGAACTTGACATGATAGCCACTGAGGCTACTGTTGATGATCCCAGTGTTAAAAATCCTTTCACGGCGGTTGTCGTGGCACAAGATCCTTAAACAGAAACTATGCCAAGAGGACTTGTTGGGAGATACAAGCCAAATCTTCAGCCCAAGCCACTTTAACCATAGAAAGGTACAAAGCGACCCAAATTCCTCAAGGAGAATTTTTATGATGAACATCATTTCTTCACGGTGCAAATCCCTATGACGCTCCAAGGATAAGGTGGAATAGGTTCTCGACTTCGACTCAAGCCAATTTTTATGTTGATGTGCTCTTTGAGAAGAACAAACTCTTCTAGCACCGTCAAATTCCTAATGCCGACATGGAGTTCATTCCTTCCTTCACACTAGTCCTCAATGTTCTTCACGATGTTGGACTCTTGTCGTTGTGTGTTGACATGTGTGACTAGAATGAAGAGCTAATTCTTCAATTCTATGCAAGTTTGCACATCTCTCATGAAGCACGGGATATCAACACATGGGTACTTGACTAGATGACCGAAGACACACACTACATTGCTCTGGCAACGGAATTGCTTTGTGTGGTCCCAGTTGGTATTCCATCAGAAGGGCCAAATGCATCTATGATGAACCTGAATTGCCAAATCATCTCATGCAAGTGCTGATGAAGCCTTTGGCACCAGGCAAACCTTATAGAACCAGATTCCTCGTCAAGGACTTGCTTTGTGTGCCAAGAACAGTCTACCGCATCTTTACCAAAACCATGAGTGCTATCAAGTGTCATAATTCTGAAGAAGAATATGTGGTGGGAATCATGAAGAATTTTTTGTTCAACATCATTCATGGGATTCCCATCAACTTTCACGATTTCTTCATGAGGACTTTGGCCAACATAGCTTTGTCATCGTTTGAACTGAAGCCCTATGTGTCCTAGATCATGAGATTCATCACGGCTAGATCCTCAATCCCTTATAAAGCGAATTTTCAAAATCACTTCAGTTTCCTGCCCCCACTCGAAGTCATCAAGATAACCTTCGCCTCAATGTAAGGTAAGGGCAAATCTGTCATCGATGAAGGATCTCGCCCCCTTGATGGACAATTTCGTCAAGCTACATCATACTCCACCAATGATGACACAACATCACAATATTCTGCTGCAAAAGCCTTAGCTCAAGTTCCTTGAGAATCTGTTATCCAAAAAAAGTTCCTTGAGAATCTTCCCATGAGTGATGACTGATCGATAACTTCTTGTAAGTCTTCATCAGAAGGTCGATCGCAATCACAAGTGGGTGAAACAACAGTTTGGGGCAATTCTTCATGACGTCACTATCATGCATAATAGTGTGAGGAAGAATCACTATTATGTGCATTAGATCTTTGGTTGGACATGGGCCATTCTATCTCACATCAAGACTCCTCAAGAACTTACACAGATGGAATTCCAGCAGGACTTTGATTGGTTGTTTCCACCCAAAAAGAAATTCAAGAAAGTTCAAGTTCCTCTGTTCGAGAGCAGTTCATTTTATTCATCGTGCTCGATGGATGAAGCTGAGGATCTCGACGACACTGTTGCAGACCCTTCATCGACAAACGACCCCGACAACACTCGCGCTCCTCCACCACCAATAAGATGAAATTCTTCAGGGGTGTTAGTCCTTAATTTTGTCCCTTTTCATCACTTGACGACAAAGGGGGAGAAATTTCAGTTAGTCTTCAAGCGGGTCTACCTATATGGGGTGTATATTTATTAAGTTGCAACTCTCGTTCTTCTGAAGTGTTTGGATGTATGAGTTGTAAACTTAAGTCCGATGGTGGTGTGACACTTTTGAACTGATTTTCATGCATGCTTATTCCTCATGTTGATTAATGCATGCATGCTGAATTTCGTGAGACACAACTTTCCATCATGCATTTCAATTTCCTGATGTTATATGTCAAATGCGTGTATGTATTACAAGATATAGCGGGAGATCTCCATGGTATAAACCTACAATGTGCATTTGCAGTCCAAAGCAAATTCCTCAAATATGCACATCTTCAAGGGGAGTTTCTCTATATCTTGGAATGAAATTCCTCACACTTAGTACTTACACTTCATATATTTATCCCCGTTGAAAACTTAACTTATTTTTCATCAATCAACAAAAAGGGGGAAATTGTAATTTCATCTAGTGCCCCTTAGTGATTTTGGTGCATTGAAGACTAATAGGTTAAGGGACTAATATGTGTGTGTGAGTGTACACATGCGCTATAAGTCGTTGAGGAGTCTATGATATTCAAAGAATGTCGACCCTTAAAAATGAATGTCTTCAACTAAAGACTGTGATACTTTCCTAAAGGTTTTGAAAGTGAGGAAATTGGTGTGTTCTTGAAGATATTTATGTGAGGACTTTGAAGCGTGAAGACTTTTGTATTCGTAGTTTCATTTCCTTTCTTTTGAGTCATAGGAACACCATACTGTTAAAGGGGGTCGAGATAATACTAATGAAAAATTTCCAAGTGATGCTCATCTCAAAGCCTATAGATGACCAATCTTTCGAGTGAACCATTTAGAAATCTCTTGCAGTATAGTCAATTTTTTCTATAACACAGACGAAGTTCTTCTGGTCTCTTAGGAAAAAAAATTGTGTGAGGAGTTAGGATTTCGCTAGTGCGGATTGCTTACAAGTGAGGAACATGGTAGATTTGAAGATTTTCATAGTTCGAAAATTCTGACCGTTGTTGTGCTTTGCGCTACCTATCCCAAAACCTTATCCACATAACAGTCATATCATTAGGGGGGCACTTTTATCATATTATGTCAGGATTGGTCCCAGGCTATAAATAGCTGCCCCTTACAACCACTAGTTGGTCAGCTGCTCACAGAGAGAACTTGACACTTGTCATTTGAGAGCATTCCATCCCTCGAGGACTTTGAGATAAAATCATTAGCGAGGAAAAACCCAAACACCCAAAACGAAACCAAAATCCAAAGTTATTGAGATCACTTAAAAGATTGGACCTCTGTGAAACTCATGCTTGTAAACATTGAAGACTTTATATCTTCCACACGGTTAGGCGTCAATGGTCTAGAGCATCCAGCATTAAATTGTTGATTGCCGGGTGATCGAGTTTGTGAGGGTTTGGAAGTCTTCCCTGAAGACATACCACGAGTGTTCGGAGAGGTCTATGTGACCTTAGCTCAAGGAGAATACGGTAAGGACTCTGTCCTGGGACTGAGTGTCCTTGTTGGAAATGTGCCCTAGAGGAAATAATAAATTGGTTATTAATATATTTCCTTGTTCATGATAATTGTCTATTATTGATGCTATAATTGTATTAACCGGAAACCGTAATACATGTGTGAATACATAGACCAGAACATGTCCCTAGTGAGCCTCTAGTTGGCTAGCTCGTTGATCAAAAGATGACCATGGTTTCCTGATCATGGACATTGGATGTCATTGATAACGGGATCACATCATTAAGGGAATGATGTGATGGACAAGACCCAATCCTAAGCATAGCACAAGATCATGTAGTTCGTGTGCTAAAGTTTTTCTAATGTCAAATATCATTTCCTTAGACCATGAGATTGTGCAACTCCCGGATACCGTAGGAGTGCTTTGGGTGTATCAAATGTCACAACGTAACTCGGTGATTATAAAGGTACACTGCATGTATCTCCGAAAGTGTCTCTTGGGTTTAACGAATCGAGACTCGGATTTGTCACTCCGTGTGACGAAGAGGTATCTTTGGGCCCACTCGGTAATGCATCATCACAATGATCTCAATGTGACTAAGGAGTTAGCCACGGGATGATGTGTTATGAAACGAGTAAAGAGACTTGTGAGTGACGAGATTGAACAAGGTATAGGGATACCTGATGACGAATTGATGATATACTTCTCGCCCCTCATTGGTTACCCCAAGTGGAAGGTGGAGATGTAGTCAGCAGCAGATTTCCCTTACACGGAGACTGTAAGGTTTATTGAACCAAGAGGACTCCTAAGCTCAACAAGTAGGTGTCTTCCATGCTGGCGCTAGCAGAAGACGTGGACCTGCACACACAACAAATAACTTTGCTCCCAACGAGTACAGAGAGGTTGTTAATCTCTCCGACCTTGTAGTTTCCAAAGGATCAAAACACAAGCGGGAAGGTAATAGTGATTGCAACGGGAAAGTAAATGAAAGCAGTAAATGATGGAGGTGTAAATACTGATGGTGATATGGACTGGAGTCACATGATGTTCACTAATTATGTCTCTCTCCCAAAAGACGATAAACAACTATGCTAGGGTAAACAAATCACAGTTGGGCAACTGACAAAATTATGATCGCACTACAATGCTAATTATGCTACTTGATAGTTAGAGGTTCAATAGTAATGGGCAATACGCCAAGACAAGTAGTCCATTTATTCATCAACATCTTCTTACTAATCATCCACCTTGAGATATCTATCCAGAACATCTCTCCGGTATTAAGTTGCGAGCCCCACCCAAAGTGTAAAATCAAAGCAACGGACAACTGCATTAACGAACTATGTGTAAGGTAAACAATCCTTGTAACCGTGGTCACAAGCACCATTGTTTTCTCCCTCGTGGCAGCAAGCACACCCCCTAGTATCATGTTGCTGTCACTCAAGCTAGACATCGAGGGGCATGAACAAAAAATGATGCATAACGCTCCCTCTTGGAGTTACTATCTACTACTCGGCCAAAGCAATAAATAGCAACGAGGAATATTCATGAATCACTAAGGAACATAATATAAAAGGATAATCAAATATATAACTCACAACAATCTGAACATAATCTCATAATCAATCGGATCCCAACAAACCGAGCATAGCAATAGCAAGAGAATTACATAGATGCTTTGATCATGTAGGGCATCTCACAAGGACTAACCATTGAAGCACAAGATTGGAGAGACGACATCACATAGCTACTTGTCATGGACTCATGGTCCAAGGAGGACTACTCACGACACGTCCATGAAGCGTCCATGGCGGTGGAGAAGATCCCGGAGGTCAATCCTCTCTCCGGCAGGGTGCCGGGAAGAGGTCTCCTGACGCTCCCGATCTCGGAAGCGCTGCGGCGGTGGAACGATGGAGAAATTCGCGATTCCAAAAAGTCTGCGAGGGTTTCCTCTTGGGACTCTAAATATAGGCCAAAGGAGGGCACCCGAGGAGGTGGGACCCACCCAGACGACCTCCTGGCCCGACCTAGGGCCTGGCCGTGCCAGCAGGCCGCCTAGGAGGCCCCTGGCCCCCCTCTGCCCCTCCTTCAGTGATCCGGAAGCTTCTTTTTCGCTGCTTTTTTATATATTTTATCTGGAATATTTCAAGCTTCGCAAAATTGGGTAAAGCCCTTGCAAAATAGACATCAGCACACAAAAACTGGCACTGGGTGCACTCAGTTAGTAGATTAGTCCAAATATGTGTAAAATGATATAAAAGTGTAGCAAAACATATAACAATGTCACCCAAAATATCATGGAATAAGCATAAATTATAGATACGTATGGGACGTATCAATTACAACGATCGAATCTCACGCAAGTGTCATACCGGTAGACAAAGGGAACTATGTACGGGATTGAGTGAATCCTTGACATCGTGGTTCATCCGATGAGATCATTGTTGAACATGTGGGATACAACATGGATATCCAGGCCCCACTTTTGGTTATTGGTCGGAGAGATGTCACGGTCATGTCTGCATGTTTCCCGAATCCGTAGGGTCTACACACTTACGGTTTGGTGACGCTAGAGTTGTTATGGGAATCGTATATGTGGTTACCGTAGGTTGTTCGGAGTCCCAGATCAGAACCCAGACGTCACGAGGAGTTCCGGAATAGTCCGTAGGTAAAGATTTATATATGGAAGTGCAATTTTGGTCGCCGGAAAAGTTTTGGGTTTTATCGCTATTGTACCGAGACCACCGAAAGGGTACCAGGGGTCCATCGGGAGGGTCCACCTGTCACGGAGGGCCACATGGTCTGAAAGGGGAGAGGAACCAGCCCCTGGTGGGCTTGTGCGCCAAGGGGAGGAGGCCCAAGGCCCAAGGGAAGGGGCCCAAGGCCAAACCCTAGGGGCTCCCTTGGGTGGCAAGCCACCTAGGGCGCCTCCATCTCCTCCTCCTTGGGCTGCCGCACCTCCTAGGATTTTCCTTGGGGTGGAGAACCCCCTCTCCCTCCCTCCTATATATAGTGGAGGATTGGGAGGGCTGCCACATGCCTGATTAGATCACCTATGGCGCAGCCCTACGTCTCCACCTCTTTCTCCTCCTCCGCGGTACTTAGCGAAGCCCTGCCGGAGAGCCACATACTCCATCGCCACCACGCCGTCGTGCTGCCGGAGTTCTCCCTCAAATTATTCTCCCTCCTTGCTAGATCAAGAAGGAGGAGGCATCCCTGAGATGTAGGTGTATTGAGCGCGGAGACACCGTACGTTCGGTATTCGAATTGGATCTTTCGCGATTTGAATTGCCACGAGTACGACTCCATCGACCGCGTTCGTAGTAACGCTTCCGTTATGCAATTTTCAACGGTATGAAGATGCTCTACCCCTTTTCTCGTTGTTGGTTTCTCCTAGATAGATCCTTGTGTGATGTACGATTTTTTTTGAAATTACTACGTTCCCAAACATTGGCATCCGAGCCAGGTTCGATGCGTAGATTCTATGCATGAGTAGAACACAAAAGTTGTGGGTGATTATTTTGTCAATTACTTGTTGTTACTAGTCTTATCTTGATTCGGCAACTTTGTGGGATGAAGCGGCCCGGACCGACTTTACACGTACTCTTACGTGAGACTGGTTCCACCGCCCGACATGCAGTTGTTGCATAAGGTGGCTAGCGGGTGTGTGTCTCTCCCACTTTAGTCGGATCGGATTCGATGAAGAGGGTCCTTATGAAGGCTAAATAGCATTGGCATATCAATGTTGTGGTTGTCACGTAGGTAAGAAGCGTTCTTGCTAGAAACCCAAATCAGCCACGTAAAACTTGCAATAACAATTAGAGGACGTCTAACTTGTTTTTGCAGGGTATGCTATGTTATGTGATATGGCCAAAAGGATGTGATGTTACATATGTGATGTATGAGATTGATCATGTTCTTGTAATAGGATTCACTACTTGCATGTCGATGAGTATGACAACCGGCAGGAGCCATAGGAGTTGTCTTAATTTATTGTATGAGATGCAACGCCATGTGGTTACTTTACTTAATTGCTAACGGTTAGCTATAGTAGTAGAAGTAATAGTTGGCGAGACGACTTCATGGAGACACAATGATGGAGATCATGGTGTAATGTCGGTGACAATGATGATCATGCCCCGAAGATGGAGATCATAGGAGCAAGATGATAATAGCCATATCATGTCACTATATGATTGCATGTGATGTTTATCATGTTTTTCATCTTATTGCTTAGAACGATGGTAGCAAAGATAAGATCATCCCTCATTAAAATTTCGAGATATGTATTCACTTAAGTGTGCACCATTGCGAAGGATCGTTGTCTTGAAGCACCACGTGATGATCGGGTGTGATAGATTCTAACATTCACATACAACGGGTGTAAGCCAGATTTACACACGCAAAACACTTAGGTTGACTCGACGAGCCTAGCATGTATAGACATGGCCACAGAATACGGGAGACCGAAAGGTCGAACATGAGTCGTATGGATGATATGATTAACATGGAGATGCTCACCATCGATGACTAGTCTGTCTCACGTGATGATCGGACACGGGCTAGTCAACGTGGATCCTGTTTCACTTGGATGACTAGAGGGATGTCGATCTAAGTGGGAGTTCATTGAATAATTTGATTAGACGAACTTAATTATCATGAACATAGTCAAAAGGTCTTTACAAATTATGCTATAACTTGCGCTATAGCTCTGTGATTTTTAATATGTTCCTAGAGAAAACTTAGTTGAAAGATGATAGTAGCAATTATGCGGACTGGGTCCGTTAACTGAGGATTATCCTCATTGCCGCGCAGAAGGCTTATGTCCATAATGCACTGCTGAATGTACAGAACTCCAAGCGTCGTATGTGGATGTTACGAACATCTGACATACACGTCTTTGATAACTACATGATAGTATAGTGAATAAATGCTTAGAATTGAGGCGATAAAGACGTTTCGAACGTCACAGAACATATGAGATGTTCCAAAAGATGAAATTGGGATTTCTTGCTTGTGCCCTTGTTGAGAGGTATGAGACCTCCGACAAGATTTTTTTTCTACAAAGTAAGGGATAAAAGCTCAATCGTTGAGCATGTGTTCAGATTATCGGAGTGCTACAATCACTTGAATCGAGTGGGAGTTGATCTTCCACATGACATAGTGATGGTTCTCCAAAGTCACTCTACCAAGCTACTAGAGCTTCATAATGAACTATAACATATCAGGGATAGATATGGTGATCCTTGAGACATTCGCGATGTTTGACACCACGAAAGTAGAAATCGAAAAGGAGCATCAATTGTTGATGGTTAGTAAAACCACTAGTTTCAGGAAGGGCAAGGGCAAGAAGGGATACTTCATGAAACGCCAAATCGGTTGCTGCTCTAGTGAAGAGACCCAAAGTTGAACCCAAACCCGAGACTAAGTGCTTCTGTAATGAGGGGAACAGTCGCTAAAGAGGAACTGCCCTAGATACTTGGTAGATGAGAAGGCTCACAAAGTCGACAAAAGTATATTAGATATACATGATATTGATGTGTACTTTACTAGTACTCCTAGTAGCGCCAGGGTATTAGATACCAATTCAGTTGCTAAGTGTTTGTAATTCGAAGTAAAAGCTATGGAATAAAAGGAGACTAGGTAAGGGCAGGGTGACAATGTGTGTTGGGAAGTGTTTCCAAGGTTGATGTGATCAAACATCGCACGCTCCCTCTACCATCGGGATTAGTGTTAAACCTAAATAATTGTTATTTGATGTTTGCGTTGAGCATAGACATGATTGTATTATGTTTATTGCAATATTGTTATTCATTTAAAAGAGAATAATGGTTATTCTGTTTACTTGAATGATACCTTCAATGCTCTTGCACCTAAAATGAATGGTTTATTCAATCTCGATCGTAGAGATACACATGTTCATAATATTGATGCCAAAAGATATAAAGTAGTAATGATAGTACCACTTACTTGTGGCATTGCCACTTGAGTCATATTGGTATAAGACGCATGAAGAAGCTCCATGTGGATGGATCTTTGGACTCACTCATTTGTGAAAAGTTTGAGACATGCGAACCATGTCTATTGGTATAAACGCATGAAGAAACTCCATGCAGATGGATCGTTTGGACTCATTTGATTTTGAATCACCTTAGATATGCCAATCATACCACATGGGCAAGATGACTGAAGACCTCAAGTTTTCCAGTGAGATGGAACAAGAAAGTAACTTGTTGGAAGGAATACATTTTGATGTATGCAGTCCAATGAGTGCTGAGGCACACAGTGGATGTCATTATGTTCTTACTTCACAAATGATTTGAGTAGATACTACTATATTTACTTGATGAAACACAAGTCTAAATTATTGAAAGGTTCAAGTAATTCAGAGTGAAGTTGAGGATCATCGTGACAAGAGGATAATATGTCTACGATGTGATCGTGGAGGTAAACATATATATCTGAGTTGCGAGTTTGGTAAATATTTAAGACAATGTGAAAATTGTTTCACGTGAAAATTGTTTCACGTGAAAATTGTTTCACAACTCATGCCACCTGGAACACCATAGTCTGATGGTGTGTTCATATGTCACAGTCGGGTCCTATTAGATGTGGTGCATACTATGATGTCTCTTATCAAATTACCACTATCGTTTATGGGTTAGGCATTAGAGACGAACGCATTCACTTTAAATAGGGCACCACGTAATTCTGTTTGAGATGACACCGTATGAACTATGGTTTAGAGAAACCTAAGCTGTTATTTCTTAAAATTTTGGGGCTGCGATGCTTATGTGAAAGAGTATCAGCCTGATAAGCTCGAACCCAAATCGGATAAATGCGTCTTCATAGGACACCCAAAACAGTTGGGTATACCTCCTATCTCAGATTCGGAAGCAAAAGTGTTTGTTTCTAGAAATGGGTGCTTTCTCGAGGAAAAGTTTCTCTCAAAAGAGTTGAGTGGGAGTATGGTGGAGACTTGATGAGGTTATTGAACCATCACTTCAACCAATGTGTAGCAGGGTGCAGGAAGTTGTTCCTATGGCGCCTACACCAATTGAAGTGGAAGATTATGATAGTGATCATGAAGCTTCGGATCAAGTCACTGCCAAACCTCCTAGGTCGACAAGGACGCGTACTACTACAGAGTGGTACAGTAATCATGTCTTGGAGGTCTTGTTACTAGACAACAATGAACCTACGAGCTATGGAGAAGCGACGGTGGGCCCGGATTCCTACAAATGGCTGGAAGCCATGAAATCCGAGAGGAGGATCCATGTATGAAAACAAAGTGTAGACTTTGGAAGAACTACTTGATGGTCATAAGACTATTAACTACAAATGGATCATTAAAAGGAAGACACATGATGATGGTGAAAAGTCACCATTAAGAAAAGTCACCATTATGTTAGTAGTTGCTGCATCGTTTATGAAACCTTGTAGATAGGATGTAAAAATATTGTTTCCTCAACGGTTTCCTTGAGCAAAGGTTGTATGTGATACAACCAGAAGATTTTGTCAATCCTAAAGGATGCTAACAAGTATGCAAAGCTCCAGCGATCCTTCTATGGAATGGAGCAAGCATCTCGGAGTTGGAATATACGCTTTGATGAGATGATCAAAGATTTTGGTTTTATAGAAAGTTTATGAGAAACTTGTATTTCCAAAGAAGTGAGTGGGAGCACTATAGAATTTCTGATAAGTATACGTGTTTGACATATTGTTGATCAGAAATAATGTAGAATTTCTGGAAAGCATAAAGGGTTGTTTGAAAGGAGGTTTTCAATGGAAAACCAGGATTAAGCTACTTGAACGTTGAGCATCAAGATCTATGGAGATAGATCATAGTGCTTAATAGCACTTTCAACGAAATGCATGCCTTGACAAGTTTTTGAAGGAGTTCAAAATAGATCGGTAAAGAAGGAGTTCTTGGCTGTGTTGTAAGGTGTCAATTTGAGTAAGACTCAAAAGCCCGACCACGGCAAAACAAAGAGAAAGGACGAAGGTCGTCCCCTATGCGTCAGCTCTAGGATCTATAGTATGCTATGTTGTGTACCGCACCTGAAGTGTGCCTTGTGATACATCTCCAACGTATCTACTTTTCCAAACTCTTTTGCCCTTGTTTTCGACTCTAATTTGCATGATTTGACTGAAACTAACCCGGACTGACGATGTTTTCAGCAGAACTGCCATGGTGTTGTTTTTGTGCAGAAATACAATTTCTCGGAATGACCAGGAAACTTACGAGGATTTTTTATGGAATATATAAAAAATACGAGAGAAAGAATCAAGTGAAGATACGCTGCCAGCGGGCCACGAGCCCTGCAGGCGCCCCCCCTAGGGCGCGCCTAGCAGGCTTGTGGGGCCCACATGGCTCCTCCGACTTCATCTCCAACTCTATATAACCTCTTTCGCCCAGAAAAAAATCAGAGAGAAGAGCTCATCGCGTTTCACGATACGGAGCCGCCGCCTGTTCTTCCTCGGGAGGGCAGATCTGGAGTCCGTTCTCGGCTCCGGAGAGGGGAAATCGACGCCGTCGTCATCATCAACCATCCTCCATCGCCAATTCCATGATGCTCTCCATCGTTCGTGAGTAATCTTATCGTAGGCTTGCTGGGCGGTGATGGGTTGGATGAGATCTATCATGTAATCGAGTTAGTTTTGATGGGGTTTGATCCCTAGTATCCACTATGTTCTAAGATTGATGTTGCTACTACTTTGCTATCTTTAATGCTTGTCACTAGGGCCCGAGTGCCATGATTTAAGATCTGAACCTATTATGATTTCATCAATATATGTGTGTTCTTGATCCTATCTTGCAAGTTGTAGTCACCTACTATGTGTTATGACCCTGCAACCCCGGAGTGACAATAGACGGAACCACTCCCTGAGATGACAATAGTATGAGGATCCCATGTATTCACCATGTGCTAATGCTTTGTTCCGGTTCTCTATTAAAAGGAGACCTCAGTATCCCTTAGTTTCCATTAGGACCCCGCTGCCACGGGAGGGTAGGACAAAAGATGTCATGCAAGTTCTTTTCCATAAGCACGTATGACTAAATACGGAATACATGCCTACATTACATTGACGAACTGGAGCTAGTTACATATCACATTATGTTATAATTGTTACATGACGAATGCCATCCGACATAATTATCCATCACCGATCCAATGCCTACAAGCTTTTCCTATACTGGTCCTTGCTAAGTTACTTTACCGCTACTACTGTCACACTTGCTATACAAATTACTACTGCTACTATTACCACCGCTACCGTTACTATCATACTACTTTGCTACTAAAACTTTGCTGCAGATACTAAGTCTTTCAGGTGTGGTTGAATTGACAACTCAACTGCTAATACTCGATAGTATTCTTTGGCTCCCCTTGTGTCGAATCAATAAATTTGGGTTGAATACTCTACCCTCAAAAACTGTTGCGACCCCCTATACTTGTGGGTTATCACCTTGCCATGAGTCACTCAAGGGGTACCAGAGTGATCCAGGAATGGATCACTGGACATCGGTCAAAGTTATCCTTAGTAACTAGTGGACTAAGGAATTTTTCTCGATTATGGAGGTGATTAAAGAGTTTGTCGTAAAGGATTGCGTCGATGCAAACTTTGACACTAATCCGGATAACTCTGAGTAGTAAACCGGATTCGTATAGTGGAGCAGTCATTTGGAATAGTTCCAAATGGTGTGTGTAGCAACATCTATAGACTGACATAAAGATTTGTAAAGCACACACAGATCTAAAAGGTTCAGACCCGTTGACTAATAAACCTCTCTCACAAGCAAGACATGATCGAACCCCAAAACTGTATGGGTGTTAGATTCATTGCAATCACATAGTGATGTGAACTAGATTATTGACTCTATTGCAAGAGGGAGACTGTTGGAAATATGCCCTAGAGGCAATAATAAATTGGTTATTATTATATTTCCTTGTTCATGATAATTGTCTGTTATTCATGCTATAATTGTATTAACCAGAAACCGTAATACATGTGTGAATACACCGACCACAACATGTCCCTAGTGAGCCTCTAGTTGGCTAGCTCGTTGACCAATAGATGGTCATGGTTTCCAGATCATGGACATTGTATGTCATTGATAACAGGAGCACATCATTAAGGGAATGATGTCATAGACAAGACCCAATCCTAAGCATAGCACATGATCGTGTAGTTCGTCTGCTAAAGCTTTTCTAATGTCAAGTATCATTTCCTTAAACCATGAGATTGTGCAACTCCCGGAAACTCTAGGAGTGCTTTGGGTGTATCAAACGTCACAACGTAACTGGGTGATTATAAAGGTGCACTACAGGTATCTTCGAAAGTGTGTGTTAGGTTGTATGAATCGAGACTGGGATTTGTCACTCCGTGTGATGCAGAGGTATCTCTGGTCCCACTCGGTAATGCATCATCACAATGAGCTCAATGTGACTAAGGAGTTAGCCACGGGATGATGTGTTATGGAACATGTAAAGAGACTTGCCGGTTGATGACGAGTTGATGGATATACTTCTCGCCCCTTGTTGGTTACCCCAAGTGGAAGGTGGAGATGTAGTCAGCAGCAGATTTCCCTTACACGGAGAATGTAAGGTTTATCGAACCAGGAGGATTCTGAGGATCAACAAGTAGGTGTCCGCTACTTTGGCGCTAGCAGAAGACGTGGACCTGCACACACACAACAAATAACTTTGCTCCCAACGAGTACATAGAGGTTGTCAATCTCTCCGGCCTTGTAGTTTGCAAAGGATCAAAACACAAGCGGTAATAGTGATAGTGATTGCAAAGGAAAAGTAAATAAAAACAACAAATGGTGGAGGTGTAAACAATGGTGGCAATATGGACCAGAGTCCCATGATGTTCACTAGTGATGTCTCTCTCCCAAAATACGATAAAGAATTATGATGGGTAAACAAATTACAGCTGGGCAATTGACAAAATTATAAACGCACCGCAATGCTAATCATTCTACTAGAAAGTTAGAGGCTCAAAAGTAATGGGCAGCACGCCAAGACAAGTAGACTGTTTATTCATCAACATCTACTTATGAATCACTCACCTTGAGATATCTATCCAGAACATCTTGCTGGTATTAAGTTGCGAGCCCCACCCAAAGTGTAAACTCAAAGCAACGGACAGCTGCATTAACGAACTTTGTGTAAGGTAAACAATCCTTGCAACCATGGTCACAAGCACCGTTCTTTTCTCCCTGGTGGCAATAGCACATCCCCTAGTCTCATATTTCTGTCACTCAAGCTAGACATCTGGGGCATGAACCCACAATCATGCAGAACGCTCCCTCTTGAAGTTACAATCTACTACTCGGCCAAAGCAATAAAAAGCAATGGAGAATATGCATGAATTACTCAAGAACATAATATAAAGGGATAATCAAATATATAACTCATCACAATCTAAAAATAATCTCATAATCCATCGGATCCCAACAAACCAAGCATAGCAATAGCAGGTAAATTACATATGTGCCTTGATCATGTTGGGCAGCTCACAAGGGCTAAGAGCAACTCTAGCACACCCCGCATCCAGCCCCGACCCCGAAAATAACCACAAAAATGCGGGTCGGGGCGGACAAACCTGCCCGATCAGACCCCGCATCCCGCCCCGGCCCGCAAAAAAATTTGGGGGGCGCGGAAAAATCTCGGCCACAACCCGCGTATTCGCGGGTTTCCCCCTCGCCGCAACGGTGCCCTGCAATATAAGCGGAAGCGGTTGGTGGGGGGACATTTCATCCTGTGCTTTCCCCCACCAACCACCTCCCCTCTCCCTCCTCACGCCGCCGCCAGCCCATCGCCCAAGATTCCGGCGAAAGCAGCCGGTAGGAGCTCGCCGAAAGGCCGCCACATGAACGAGGCCTCCCCTCCCCCCTGCGCCGCTGGGTTTGACTTTTGCCAGCCACCGGTGGCTGCGCCAAGCAATGGAGCGGTTAGGGAGCATCTCCCGCAGCCCCGGCAAGGGCGCATCACCGCATGCAGGGACAGGTTCGTCCTCCCAGCACTGCCGACGATTTGCGGGCATGGATTCGTCCGGCCGTCCACCGGGCTCGGCGCTCCCGCAGCGGCTCTGTGGCTCACCGTTGCCGCTCATACAGTTCGACGACTGCATGCAGACAGTGCTGTGGCTTACTTCGGCCACGCCGAAGCACCTCGGATGGGTGTTCTTCAAATGCGAGAACGACGGGGTTCGTGCACTTTGTCGGGACCCCGATCCTAAGCCATAGGAATCCAGCCTGTAACACATCGCATCTCTTTGTGGTCTCACGCACGGTTAACTCCACGGCTGCAGCCTTACCTTAGCCGGGACCGTTTGCGTCTTTTGACTCACGTATGCGATAGGTGTCGCTAGCAATCCAATGTCAAAGAACCCGGATCGACATGTCTAGTCATAAACCAAAGTGGCAGTTCCGCACAAGGACAGGCATACATGACCCAACAAAGCAGGTGTCGGTCATCAGCGAACGTAGACGAGTCGTAGCAAGCTACAAGGACTCCATTACGTCGCGTGACATTTCCCCAAAGAGGACAGACACAGCAGCTAAGAAGGGCACATGCCGGTCAACCAATGTGTCCGGAGCAGTAGCGGACTACCAAGGCTCGTTGGATCACAAAGGGGCATTTCCTTGTAAGGAGTGCTACTAAAGTTCACGACTAGGTATTCGAACCCCATACATATCAAGTATGACACACGTACGCATGGCATACCGATATGTATAGATACATCGATGGCATCACAACATAACCATAAACATACAACCTTTGTTCAAGTGGCTCGGAAGAGCCACACACATAATATTACACATTAAGGTCTCTCGACCCATAATAGCAGTCATACAAATACAAGCCAGTGGAAGAGTTATAAACTATCTGGGTACAGACAGTGCAACTAGAGGCACATGGCCTGACTATACTACAGAGCCGACGTAGGGCCAGATCGCAGCTGGGACACCAGCTACTCGTCGTCGTCGATGTCTACGAAGAACCCTCCATTAGGGTCATTAGCAACCTCTGCAACATTTATTAAGCAAACATGAGTACGAAGGTACTCAGCAAGACTTTAGGAGAACTAACTACTCATGCAAGGTATCAAAAGGTACTGTGGGGTTTCATGCGGAAAGCCAGCATTTGACTCGTGGCTAGACAACTTGCATTTTGAAATTAGTTTTGACAACTTGATTTCTCGCACACGAGTCCACTAACACCACAACAATACACTATCGTGGAATCATTCCGTCTGCATACGGAAATGCCGTCCACGACACTCACGCTTATCTTGACAATTTTATGAGTAACCATTGAAGTTATCTATGAACAACATATGTCTCCAAGTAGTCCATAACCGCGGACGCGGCTATTCGAATAGATCATAACCCTGCAGGGGTGTACCTCGTCACACACGCTCTCGCCACTTATCGCCATGTGCACGTCATGCACCTCGGCAACCTTCAAGCGGAAGCCCAGCGAGGGAGTCGGCCACGACCGTTAACCACACCTGTACCTAGTCCAGGTTTATCGCCTATCTGAGAGTAACCCGTACGGAAGTCCGGCCGGGGTTTCCGCCACGGCCTCAAACGATGTGCGCAGGGTTCCCAAGCCCACCATCCGGGTGCCACTTGGTACACCGTGCCACTGCCTACCGCATCACGGCCCACCTCTCAGGTCAGCACCATGCACGGCCTCCAGCATTACTATAAACACCAGAAACTACTTGCAACTCCTGGACCGAGTACTACGCGATTAATAGGCCGAGCGGGGTCATATTTCAGGGCCCAGCATGTGGTAGTATCTAGTCTTGGATTACATACACAGAACTCAGTTCCTAAGGACGGTTCCAATGAAACAACCCGCCATGTACTCCTACACAGCCTTTCACCGGTACCTTTACCAAATCAAGTTCAACACACAACCTTTGCTCACCGAACACATTCCACATTTCTGTTCATCTCCCAGATGACAGACCATACACAACTCTAAGCATAGCATGCATAGCAGGATAAGGCACATCATAGCTCAAGCAACTACTAGGCATGCTAGGTTGCAAGGTTCGGCTATTTACTGTGACAAGGTTAAGTCATGCAAAGGAAGTGGGTCCAACTATCGTGGCAAAAGCAGTTGAAGCATTTGATCCTAATGCAATAAATAGGTGCAGGAGCAAGAACATAGGAGTTATCGGGATGATCAAAAGGGTTGCTTGCCTTGTTGCTCAGAGGAGGAACGATATCCGTCAGACGGATATTCGGTGGAATCCGGGGGTGCGGAGCCTACCGAAATGAATGGCAACATTCAATAACAATCATATGCACTCAGAATGATGCATGAGCATGGCATGAGAATGCAAGGTGATAAGTTATTATTTTCAACATGTAATAGGTTTAGAGTTGATTTGAATCACATTCGAATAGCAATTCAATCGGGTATTCTCGGATACCGGTTTAATTGATTCGACCTGATGCTCAGATCAACTTGATGTTAACATGCATGAAATGTCATGTTATGATACTGATTTGTAATTAGGGCAGTGTCTGATCATTGCATATATAATGGAATTTGAATATTTTTGCAAATTCCATTTATAAAGTGATTATAAGAATTGAATTATTCCTTATTTCACAATTTAGGGTTCTGTATTTTTTTAAACATGGTTGAAAATAGCATAATCAGAATCCTTGAATTTTTCTCATACTTTTTCATATATAAATTATTTTCATTGGAGAGCCGTGGAGTTAACCGTGCGTGAGACCACAAAGGGATGCGATGTGTTACAGGCTGGATTCCTATGGCTTAGGATCGGGGTCCCGACAGCGTTGGTATCACAGCTCAATTCCCTTATATATAACTAAAGCAATTGTAGACTCAACTTCGACCAGTTTGGCTTAGTAATCCTACAGTCAGTCAGGCTCTGATACCAACGCTGTCGGGACCCCGATCCTAAGCCATAGGAATCCAGCCTGTAACACATCGCATCTCTTTGTGGTCTCACGCACGGTTAACTCCACGGCTGCAGCCTTACCTTAGCTGGGACCGTTTGCGTCTTTTGACTCACGTATGCGATAGGTGTCGCTAGCAATCCAATGTCAAAGAACCCGGATCGACATGTCTAGTCATAAACCAAAGTGGCAGTTCCGCACAAGGACAGGCATACATGACCCAACAAAGCAGGTGTCGGTCATCAGCGAACGTAGACGAGTCGTAGCAAGCTACAAGGACTCCATTACGTCGCGTGACATTTCCCCAAAGAGGACAGACACAGCAGCTAAGAAGGACACATGCCGGTCAACCAATGTGTCCGGAGCAGTAGCGGACTACCAAGGCTCGTTGGATCACAAAGGGGCATTTACTTGTAAGGAGTGCTACTAAAGTTCACGACTAGGTATTCGAACCCCATACATATCAAGTATGACACACGTACGCATGGCATACCGATATGTATAGATACATCGATGGCATCACAACATAACCATAAACATACAACCTTTATTCAAGAGGCTCGGAAGAGCCACACACATAATATTACACATTAAGGTCTCTCGACCCATAATAGCAGTCATACAAATACAAGCCAGCGGAAGAGTTATAAACTGTCTGGGTACAGACAGTGCAACTAGAGGCACATGGCCTGACTATACTACAGAGCCGACGTAGGGCCAGATCGTAGCTGGGACACCAGCTACTCGTCGTCATCGATGTCTACGAAGAACCCTCCATTAGGGTCATTAGCAACCTCTGCAACATTTATTAAGCAAACATGAGTACAAAGGTACTCAGCAAGACTTTAGGAGAACTAACTACTCATGCAAGGTATAAAAAGGTACTGTGGGGTTTCATGCGGAAAGCCAGCATTTGACTCGTGGCTAGACAACTTGCATTTTGAAATTAGTTTTGACAACTTGATTTCTCGCACACGAGTCCACTAACACCACAACAATACCCTATCGTGGAATCATTCCGTCTCCATACGGAAATGCCGTCCACGACACTCACGCTTATCTTGACAATTTTATGAGTAACCATTGAAGTTATCTATGAACAACATATGTCTCCAAGTAGTCCATAACCGCGGACGCGGCTATTCGAATAGATCATAACCCTGCAGGGGTGTACCTCGTCACACACGCTCTCGCCACTTATCGCCATGTGCACGTCATGCACCTCGGCAACCTTCAAGCAGAAGCCCAGCGAGGGAGTCGGCCACGACCGTTAACCACACTAGTACCTAGTCCAGGTTTATCGCCTATCTGAGAGTAACCCGTACGGAAGTCCGGCCGGGGTTTCCGCCACAGCCTCAAACGATGTGCGCAGGGTTCCCAAGCCCACCATCCGGGTGCCACTTGGTACACCGTGCCACTGCCTACCGCATCACGGCCCACCTCTCAGGTCAGCACCATGCACGGCCTCCAGCATTACTATAAACACCAGAAACTACTTGCAACTCCTGGACCGAGTACTACGCGATTAATAGGCCGAGCGGGGTCATATTTCAGGGCCCAGCATGTGGTAGTATCTAGTCTTGGATTACATACACGGAACTCAGTTCCTAAGGACGGTTCCAATGAAACAACCCGCCATGTACTCCTACACAGCCTTTCACCGGTACCTTTACCAAATCAAGTTCAACACACAACCTTTGTTCATCAAACACATTTCACAATTCTGTTCATCTCCCAGATGACAGACCATACACAACTCTAAGAATAGCATGCATAGCAGGATAAGGCACATCATAGCTCAAGCTACTACCAGGTATGCTAGGTTGCAAGGTTTGGCTATTTACTGTGACAAGGTTAAGTCATGCAAAGGAAGTGGGTTCAACTATCGTGGCAAAAGCAGTTAAAGCATTTGATCTTAAATGCAATAAATAGGTGCAGGAGCAAGAACATGGGATTTATCGGGATGATCAAAAGGGTTGCTTGCCTTGTTGCTCAGAGGAGGAACGATATCCGTCAGACGGATATTCGGTGGAATCCGGGGGTGCGGAGCCTACCGAAAAGAATGGCAACATTCAATAACAATCATATGCACTCAAAATGATGCATGAGCATAGCATGAGAATGCAAGGTGATAAGTTATTATTTTCAACATGTATTAGGTTTAGAGTTGATTTGAATCACATTCGAATAGCAATTCAAACGGGGTATTCTCGGATACCGGTTTAATTGATTCGACCTGATGCTCAGATCAACTTGATGTTAACATGCATGAAATGTCATGTTATGATACTGATTTGTAATTAGGGCAGTGTGTGATCATTGCATATATAATGGAATTTGAATATTTTTGCAAATTCCATTTATAAAGTGATTATAAGCATTGAATTATTCCTTATTTCACAATTTAGGGTTCTTTAACTTTTTTAAACATGGTTGAAAATAGCATAATCAGAATCCTTGAATTTTTCTGATACTTTTTCATATATAAATTATTTTCATTGGAGTTACAGATTAATTTCTATGATTTTTACAAGTTTTAGCAATTTACTGGAATTATTTCTATACTGGAAATTCTATTTATTGCATCAGGCTGACGTCAGCAGGTCAGCCGACCTGTTCAGGTCAAACCTGACAGGGGGGCCCCACTGGTCAGCCTCTCTGGGACTAATCCCGCGCTGACCAGCCCCTAATTGGGGTTTGACTAGGCGTGGGGCCCTCTGGCAACGACTGAGGGGAGGGCGATTACGCCCTAATGGTCGGCCACGTCGACGCCCACCGGAGGGTGGTCGCCGGCGACCAGACCCGCGGCGGAGGGCTCGCCGGAGGCGACCTAGACGGCGCTGCACAGCACCAAAACGCACGCGGTTGGCAGCTACAGCATGCTCGCGAAGTGGCCTGTCTGGCAGGACCATCTGGGGAGGCTAGGGTCGCCGGAAGAGGCGTCGGCGACGAGCCGGAGCGGCGGCCGAAGCTTGGCCTTCTATACGGGGCGGTTCTAGGGCACGGGGAGAGCAGCTGGAGGGCTCGACACGCTCCTGGAGGCTCCAGGAGCTCGAATCCTAGCTCGGGCGCGTGGATCAGCCATCACAGCGTCGGCAGCGACATGGCCGGCGGCGAAAAGCTCTCGGCCTTGGTGGGGAACTAGGACACGATGCACGGGAGAGCATGGGGCAAGAGGGGAAACGACGACGAGCTCACGGCGGTTCCGATGGTGCTGAAGAGGGGCTCGGGGATGCGCCGAAGGAAGCGAATCGACGGGAGAGGTCCGGCGGCCGGAGGTGGAAGACGACGGCGTTGCGGGCGTTGCAGGGCTCGAGGAAGCTTCGGCTTCTGCAGAGATGACCAGGGCGACGACGCGGAGCTAATGGCGTGCTCTGGGAGGGGATCCTATGGCCAGGGGCACGGGCAGCTCGAGCTCGAGCTCGGCTCTAATGGCGGCAGCAAGGAGGAGGAGGAGATCCGGGAGGAGGAGGAGAACCGAGGCGGGGAATGGATAGGGGAGGCTCTGGGGAGCTTATCCCCGTCGTCGCCAGCGCGAGGCGGCGGCCAGGCAGGCACGCAGGTGCGTGGCCGCGCCGGAGGCGGCGGCGGCCACCTCCTGCTGCCTACTGGCGCGAGGGAGGGGACGAGCGGGAGATGGGCCGGGCGAGGCTTAGGCGACAGGTAAGGTTTTTCCATTTTTTCCTGTTTTTGTTTTTCTGTTTTGCTAATTAATTCAGCTCCAAAACAAAAAGTAAAAACTATTTTAGACCTCCTGAAATATTTGTTATAATATCCCCAACCATTTCCAAGGTTTTCAACATTTTTGGAAAATTATAGTTTCTGATTTCAATTTTTTAAATTTGAAACCAGTGGCTTTTGCATTAATTTAAAAAGCTTAAGGTGTCAAGGAAATAGTTTTCTCCAATGCTCATTTACTTTCATGATTTATCAGAAAGTTTGAACATTTCTTGAGGCCATTTTGTTTTCATTGATTTTGAACTAGTTTGAGATTTCTTTTAATTGAAATGGTGGCTAGGGTTTTGAGTATTTCCTTTGCCACTTTGTTGTTTTTGTTGAAACTTCTTAGATGCAAATGCAAAGAAGACATGAGCACAATGCTATCTTGCTGAAGGGTTAGGGATGTGACACCCTTGCGGTAGCTCATTTTGATATCTCATTTTTTGGTTCAATTGCAAAGAAATGCATTATGTTGGATCAAATTAAGGTGCAAATTTAGGTTTTTCGGGCCGGGAGGAGCTGCGCCAGATCAGACCCGCAAAGCCGACCCGTAAAAAAGCATATTCCGCGAATATGCTTTTTACGGGTCCATTATGTGGGGTCTGCATCCGTGGCCATGCGCGCCGGCCCGCAAAGGCATTTTTCCGCGAACTGCAAACACGTTTTGCGGTCCGGACGGATGCGGGGTCTACTAGTGTTGCTCTAAGCATTGAAGCACAAGATTGGAGAGAAGACATCACATAGCTACTGGTCATGGACTCATTGTCCTAGGAGGACTACTCACGGCACATCTGGGAAGCGTCCATGGCGGTGGAGAAGCTCCCGGAGGTCAATCTTCCCTCCGTCAGGGTGCCGATAAGAGGTCTCCTGGCCCCTCCCGATCTCGGGAGCGCTGCGGCGGCGGAACGATGGACCAATTCGCGATTCTAGATACGATGGAATGGTTTTTGATCAGAGAGGTAAATATAGGCCGAAGGAGGGCACCATAGGGCATGGTCCCCACCCAGGCGACCTGGTGGCGCGACCAGGAGGGGGGGCGTGCAGGGAGGCCGCCTAGGCAGGCCCTGGCTCCCCTCTGACCCATCTTCATGCTTCGTGAAGCTTTCGTCACACTGTTTTTTATATATTTTTCTCTGTATTTTTGGGACTCTGTAAATTGGGGTAAAAGTTCGTGCAAAAAAGACATCAGCAGATAGAAATTGGCACTGGGTGCACTGAGTTAGTAGGTTAGTCCAAATATGTGTAAAAAGGTATGAAAGTGTAGCAAAACATATAACAATGTCACCCAAAAGGTCATGGAACAAACATAAATTATAGATACGTTTGGGACGTATCAACATCCCCAAGCTTAATTCCTGCTCGTCCTAGAGTAGGTAAATGATAACACAAATAATTTCTATGGTGACATGCTGACACACATATAAGAACTTCAAAGTAAAGCAAGTAAGATATGCAATTCAAGTCAAGACAATAACAAGCAAGAGTCTATATTTAGTATTGAAATTTGCAAAGTAAGAACATATAGGTGCAAGAGCTCTCGCTGTCCGTGACTTGAATGTCTCCAAATGGTGTTTGCATGCAAGAAGTGGGAGATGGGTTCAGAGCATAGAAATATTTTGTAGTTTAATTGAGAACTCAATCTTCTATAACTTCACACTTGGTCTCCTTCAGAATCTTATTTTGACTCATCCCCAAACCACTAGTCAGGCACAAGTCAAAATGATCCTCTCCCTTTTGACTTTGAGCACTCATGCAATGGATGAGCGCAAGCAAGATATGTTGGCACTTAGGATGGCAAAGAGAATAATGATGGGAAGGAAGACAAAAAGGTGTGAAAGGCTGACATCAATGAGGACAACCATAGGTGAGAGAAAGCCAAATGATAGATATGATGTGAGGAGTACGTATTGCCATGCAACAGATGCACATATGAGCTAAGGTAAGCTCTCCAATGGAACTAGTGGGGGGTGCATCCAACTTGCTTGCTCATGAAGACCTGGAGATCATTTGAGGAGGCTCATCATTGGAATATACAAGCCAAGTTCTATAGTGTAAGGGTCCCCACATAGTTATGCATGAATGATAATCTCTATGGAGTACAAATATGACAATGGAGTATGAGTGTGGATCTTTCAAAAGGAATAGTAGTGTCTCCCCTTCTCTCTTGTTTTTCTTTTTTTCGTTCTGTTTTTTTGTGTCCTCTTTGGCTCTTTCTATTTATCTCTCATTTGTCCTCTTTGGGATCTTTTCATTTGTCCTCTTTGGGATCTTTTCCTCACTTAAGGGAAACACTCTATATTCTACAAGAATAAAAAGAAGATCTTCACACTTTATAAGAAGTACTCAACATAGAGACAAATAAAAACTGTCATGATGTATGCAAATGTATGCCTCTGCCAGTGTAGCAGGATATGCAATGAAACTAGCGCGTCATCTAACAATAATAAGGGCAAGGCCCAACTAGGATGCGGCTCCTCGATCAAGCAAAAGCATGTATGCCAGGAAGATCAAGTCATGAGATGGCGGATGTTGCATGGCAATGTACCTCTCAAAGGCTATGGAAATGACTTAATAGGTAGGTATGGTGGCTGTTTTGAGGAAAGATATAATGAGGCTTATGATGACAGAGCGTATCATGCCAAGGGTTTGGATGCACCGGCGAAGTTTGCACCAACTCTCAAGATTAGAAATGGCAATGCACAGTACCGAAGAGGCTAGCAAAATATGGATGGTCGAAGTGCCAACAATCGAATACTCACATTAGTCAAAAGAACTCATGCACTTATTATCGGTAACCCTCTATCTAGTTAGGAGATCCACAAAGAGAGAAGTACCCCGAGGAGAAGCGTTTGGGGGTTGGCTTATCCTTGCGCATCCTCGACCCATGATAACGTGAGGGTACTTTATATATTCCAACCCCTCCAGAGGTTAGCGATCCATCTAGTAGCTAGAGTTCTCAACTAATTTTTTTTGTTTTTGAAAATACACACAGATTTCCCAAAATAGGACACCTATCACTAATAGGCTCAAGCTCTTGACACCAATAGTCCAAACATTACTCAAATCAATACCTCAAAACTATTGCAAGTTACTACTATACTTCAATAGCAACCTCAGTTATCTACTCATGCAAGACACACAACTCAGTGCAACAAGCCAACTCTCTAAACAAGATAAGCATGATAACTCAAGAGAGTTCCAAAAGCAACCTAAATAAAAGTTCTTAAAAAGATAAAGCATGAAAACTAAGAGCTAAGCATGACAACAGCTGTGAAAAGATAAAGAACACACAAAAAGATAAGCATGAAAACCTATGTGGTGTTCTAGGGTGGAGTGGATCGTGTTTCTCTCCCAAACAAAGAAATCTAGGGTCCAACTTGTTATGAACGGCAAGCAAAACTAAACAAACTAAAAAGTGAAGAGCGGGACGCTCCAAGCATAGCACATAACATATGAAGTGATAAAAATATAGCATGGAGAAGGACGAACTGATGATTGTTGATGGAAAAGGGGATGCACGGGGGCATCCCCAAGCTTAGACGCTTGAGTCTCCTTGATTATTTCTTGGGTGTGCATGGGGCATCCCCAAGCTTGAGCGCTTAACACTCCTGGATATTCTTTCATCATCTTCCATCGCATACTTGAAAACTCCCTTCATACGAAACTCGGCATAAGCTGATTAGAGTGGTTAGTGCCCATGATAATATAATTTATTATCTATTGGAAATAAAGATTTTCATGAATAGATACTGTTTCTCAAGATTTCCAAAAGGTTTTTATAAAGTAAAAGCAAGCTTAAGATTTGCAAAACAATGAAAACGCAAAATAGGGCAGAATCTAGGAAAAACAGAACAACATGTAGTAAATATTTTTTTCGGGGCACTTCTGCAACTCAAATAAAAAAACTCAGAACAGATGCCAGAAATACAATTATATAGATCATAGTGTCAAAACAATTCAGATCAAAAAGATGATCTGGTGATTTTTGGCGAATTTTTCCATCAAGCAGACATAATCTGTTTCTAGACAGCATGTCACAACTTTTGAACTTTCTTGTAATCGGAGGCTAAAACTTGGCACAAAGCTTGAAAATAAAGATAAAGTGATGTTATTACAGTAGTAACAAGCATCAAGACCACTGAAACTGAAATTAAAAACAAATTGGGGTGCCTCCCAACAAGTGCTTTCTTTTGTGCCTTTGATCTAGGCATGATGCAAAAAGATCAAGTTGTATCAATTGGACCATCACAAAGATCATCAAAAAGCTCTTCAGTAGTACAACTAATCTTAAGAGGACTCTCAAAGAGAGGCTTAGTGGCAACACTTATAGGAACAAAAGAAAGGTAGTAAGACCTATTGGAATTTCATTTCTAATTCTATTTAAGAGAGGTATCTCTTCCAAGGTCTTCACAGTTTCAACACCCCTAGAAATAGGTATACTCGTTTTGGGTTGAGGAACCTTGGGTAAGTGAACGAACTTAGGTTCCTTACTTGCGGGGGTTTCTACCTTTTGAATCTTGATGGAGGATAGAGTAGTTCCTAAAGTTTCAATAATATCCTCGATCTTATCAATCCTAGAAGGATCCGCATCGTGGGATTTAAGGGTCTCCAAAGTTTTGTAAATTTTGTGCATGGAGCTATCAAGTCTATTTAGGTTCCCTTGAATCCTACGATCTACTTCATTTATTTTACTCATGCTTGGCATCTTTAGCTCTATATTCTCAAGTTTACTCATAATGTGAGCTAAAGTGATATCATCCTTTATGTCAACAATGGGTGGGACTCCAACAAGAATTTCCATAACGTTAAGAGCCTCCCAAATGGGAGCTTCCAATAAATTCCCACCTATTGTTGTGTTTAGAACAAACCTATTCCATGAAGTAATACCAACATAAAAATTTCGAAGAAAAATAGTGGTGGATTGCTTCTTGGTGGCTCTATCTTGAGATATTAATTCTATACCAAGCATCTTTCAAACTTTCTCCAACCCTTTGTTTGAAGGTAAGAATCTCTCCTTCGGGTGCAACACCAAAGGCAAAGGACTTAGACATACTGACTAAACAAAGCAACTATTTTTTTGTGGTTTTTGGTATAAGACTCTAAAGCAAAAACTAGAAAGCAAATTAACAAGACTAAAAAGCAAAGGTAAAGGATAGCATGCAACTCCCCTATCTTCAAGACTGGAGTCCCGGCGACTGCACCAAAAATTTGCTTGATGATGAGTTGATGGATATACTTCTCGCCCCTCGTTGGTTACCCCAAGTGGAAGGTGGAGATGTAGTCGGCAGCAGATTTCCCTTACAGAGAGACTGTAAGTTTTATCGAACCAGGAGGACTCCAAGGATCAACAAGTAGGTGTTCGCTGCTCTGGCGCTAGCAGAAGGCGTGGACCTAAACACACAACAAGTAACTTGTAGTTTGCAAAGGATCAAAACAAGAGCGGGAATAGTGATAGTGATTGCAACGGAAAAGTAAATAAAAGCGGTAAATGGTGGAGGTGTAAACAATGGTGGTAATATGGGCCAGAGTCCCATGATGTTCACTAGTGATGTCTCTCTCCTAAAAGACGACAAACAACTATGTTGGGTAAACAAATTACAGCTGGGCAATTGACAGAATTATAAACGCACCACAATGCTAATTATGCTACTAGAAAGTTAGAGGCTCAAAAGTAATGGGCAGTATGCCAAGACAAGTAGACCATTTATTCATCAGCATCTACTTACTAATCATCCACCTTGAGATATCTATCCAGAACATCTCGGTGGTATTAAGTTGCGAGCCCCACCCAAAGTGTAAACTCAAAGCAACGACACTAACGAACTTTGCGTAAGGTAAACAATCCTTGCAACCGTGGTCACAAGCACCATTGTTTTCTCCCTGGTGGCAACAGCACACCCCCTAGTCTCATGTTTCTGTCACTCAAGCTAGACATCACGGGGCATGTGTTTGGGAACGTAGCATAAATTCAAAATTTTCCTACGCCATATTCAGATCTTCCTATGGAGAGAGCAGCAACGAGAGAGGGGTAAGAGCATCTTCATACCTTTGAAGATCGTTAAGCAGAAGCATTACTAGAACGTGGTTGATGGAGTCGTACTCAGAGCAATTCAGATTGCGGTGTGATTCCGATCTAGTGCAGAAACTACGGCACCTCCGCGTTCAACACACGTGCAGCCCGGTGATGTCTCCCGCACCTTGATCCAGCAAGGAGGAGGGAGAGGTTGGGGAAGAACTCCAGCAGCACGACGGCGTGGTGTCGATGGAGAGACGAGGTCTCTCGACAGGGCTTCGCCAAGCACCGGCAGAGAGGAGGAGGAGGAAGGGCAGGGCTGCGCCGAGAGAGAGAGAAAACCGTGTGCCAAACAGCCCCGAAACCTCAACTATATATAGGGGGAGGGGGAGGGGCGCAGCCCTTAGGGTTCCCACCCCCAAGGGGTGCGGCAACCCCCATCTGCGCCAGGAGGTGGCGGCTAGGGGGGAGGAGGGGTGTGCGCATCCCTGGAGGGCCTTAGGCCCACCTGGCTTAGGGTTTGCCCCCCCCCCTTTCCTCTCCCCTGCGCATTGGGCTGAGTGGGGAGGCGCACCAGCCCACCTAGGGGCTGGTTCCCTCCCCCACTTGGCCCATCTTACCTCCCGGGGTCGTTGCCCCCCTTCGGTGGACCCCCGGGGCCACCTCCGGTGGACCCGGTACGTTACCGGTGATGCCCGAAACACTTCCGGTGTCCGTAACCATCCGTCCTATATATCAATCTTTATCTCTGGACCATTCCGGAGCTCCTCATGACGTCTGGGATCTCATCCGGGACTCCGAACAACTTTCGGTAACCTCATATAACAATTCCCTATAACCCTAGCGTCATCAAACCTTAAGTGTGTAGACCCTACGGGTTCGGGAGACACGCAGACATGACCGAGACACCTCTCCGGCCAATAACCATCAGCGGGGTCTGGATACCCATGGTGGCTCCCACTTGCTCCACGATGATCTCATCAGATGAACCACGATTTCAAGGATTCAATCAATCCCGTATATGATTCCCTTTGTCTGTCGGTATAGAACTTGCCCGAGATTCGATCGTCGGTATACCTATACCTTGTTCAATCTCGTTACCAATAAGTCTCTTTACTCATTCCGTAACACATCATCGTGTGACTAACTCCTTAGTCACATTGAGCTCATGATGATGTTCTACCGAGTGGGCCTAGAGACACCTCTCCATCACATGGAGTGACAAATCCCGATCTCGATTCGTACCAACCCAACAGACACTTTAAGAGATACCCGTAGTGCACCTTTATAGTCACCCAGTTACGTTGTGACGTTTGATACACCCAAAGCACTCCTACGGTATCCGGGAGTTGCACAATCTCACGGTCGAAGGAAAAGACACTTGACATTAGAAAAGCTTTAGCATACGAACAATACGATCTAGTGCTATGCTTAGGATTGGGTCTTGTCCATCACATCATTCTCCCAATGATGTGATCCCGTTATCAATGACATCTAATGCCCATGATCAGGAAATCATGATCATCTATTGACTAACGAGCTAGCCAACTAGAGGCTTGCTAGGGACACATTGTGATCTATTTATTCACACATGTATTACTGTTTCCTATTAATACAATTATAGCATGACCAATAGGCGATTATCATGAACAAGGAAATATGATAATAACCATTTTATTATTGCCTCTAGGGCATATTTCCAACAGTCTCCCACTTGCACTAGAGTCAATAATCTAGTTACATTGTGATGTATCGAACACCCATAGTATTATGGTGTTGATCATGTTTTGCTCGTGGAAGAGGTTTAGTCAACGGGTCTGCAATATTCAGATCCGTGTGTACTTTACAAATATCCATCACTCCACTCTGGACATGGTCCTGGATGGAGTTGTAGCGGCGTTTGATGTGCTTCGTCTTCCGGTGAAACCTGGGCTCCTTGGCTATGGCAATGGCCCCAGTGTTATCACAGAAGAGTGTCATTGGACCCGACGCGCTTGGAATCACTCCAAGGTCGGTGATGAGCTCCTTCATCCAAATTCCTTCATCCAAATTCAATAGCACTATGTACTCCGCTTCACATGTAGATGCTGCCACGACTTCTTGCTTGCTGCTGCACCAGCTCACTGCCCCACCATTCAACACATATACGTATCTGGTATGTGACTTAGAGTCATCCGGGTCTGTGTCGAAGCTAGCATCGACGTAACCCTTTACGACGAGCTCTTCGTCACCTCCATAAACGAGAAACACTTCCTTAGTCCTTTTCCGGTACTTAAGGATATTCTTGACCGCTGTCCAGTGTTCCATACCGGGATCACTTTGTTACCTCCCTACCAAACTTATGGCAAGGTTTATATCAGGTCTGGTACACAGCATGGCATACATTAGAGAGCCCACGGCTGAAGCGTAGGGGACATAACTCATCTTCTCTCTATCTGCTGCCGTGGTCGGCGAGTGAGTCTTACTCAATCTCATACCTTGCAAAACTGGCAAGAACCCTTTCTTTGAGTTTTCCATATTGAACTTCTTCAATATCTTGTCAAGGTATGTACTTTGCAAAAGACCTATGAGGCGTCTCGATCTATCTCTATAGATCTTGATGCCTAATATGTATGCAGCTTCTCCAAGGTCCTTCATTGAAAAACTCTTGTTCAAATAAGCCTTTATGCTCTCCAACATTTCTGTATTGTTCCCCATCAATAATATGTCATCCACATACAGTATGAGGAAAGCTACAGAGCTCCCACTCACTTTCTTGTACAAACAGGCTTCTCCGTAAACCTGTATGAACCTAAACGCTTTAATTACCTCATTAAAGCGAATGTTCCAACTCCGAGATGCTTGCACCAACCCATAGATGGAGTGCTGGAGCTTGCACACTTTGTTAGCACCCTTAGGGTCGACAAAACCTTCTGGTTGTATAATATACAACTCTTCCTTAAGGTTCCCGTTAAGGAACGCTGTTTTGACGTCCATTTGCCAAATTTCATAATCATAAAAGGCGACAATTGCTAACATGATTCGGACTGATTTCAGTTTTGCTACGGGAGAGAAAGTCTCTTCGTAGTCAACTCCTTGAATTTGTCGAAAACCCTTTGCGACAAGTCAAGCTTTGTAAACGGTTACATTACCGTTTGCATCAGTCTTCTTCTTGAAGATCCATTTATTTTCTATGGCTCGCCGGTCATCGGGCAAGTCCACCAAAGTCCATACTTTGTTCTCATAGATGGATCCTATGTCGGATTTCATAGCTTCAAGCCATTTGTTGGAATCCGGGCCCGCCATCGCTTCTTCATAGTTTGAAGGTTCACCGTTGTCTAACAACATGATTTCCATCACAGGGTTGCCGTACCACTCTGGTGCGGAGCGTGCCCTTGTGGACCTTTGTGGTTCAGTAGTAACTTGATCCGAAGCTTCATGATCATCATCATTAACTTCCTCTTCAGTTGGTGTAGGCGCCACAGGAACAACTTCCCGCGTTGCGCTACTATCCTGTTCGAGAGGGGGTGTAACTACCTCATCAAGTTCTACCTTCCTCCCACTTACTTCTTTCGAGAGAAACTCTTTCTCTAGAAAGGATCCGTTCTTGGCAACAAAGGTTTTACCTTCGGATCTAAGATAGAAGGTATACCCAATAGTTTCCTTAGGGTATCCTATGAATACACATTTCTCCGCTTTGGGTTCGAGCTTTTCTGGTTGAAGTTTCTTCACATAAGCATCGCAGCCCCAAACTTTAAGAAATGACAACTTAGGTTTCTTGCCAAACCATAGTTCATACGGTGTCGTCTCAACGGATTTAGACGGTGCCCTATTTAAAGTGAATGATGCAGTTTCTAATGCGTATCCCCAAAATGATAGCGGTAAGTCGGTAAGAGACATCATAGATCATACCATATCTAATAAAGTGTGATTGCGACGTTCAGACACTCCTTTGCGTTGCGGTGTGCCAGGCGGCGTCAGTTGTGAAACGATTCCACACTTCCTTAGGTGTGTGCCAAACTCGTGACTCAAATATTCTCCTCCACGATCAGATCATAGACATTTAATTTTTCTGTCACGTTGATTCTCAACCTCACTCTGAAATTCCTTGAACTTTTCAAACGTCTCAGATTTGTGCTTCATCAAGTAGATATACCCATACCTACTCAAATCATCGGTGAGAGTGAGAACATAACGATAGCCACCGCGAGTTTCAACGTTCATCAGACCACACACATCAGTATGTATTATTTCCAATAAGTCGGTTGCTCTCTCCATTAGTCCTGAGAATGGAGTCTTCACTACACCACGACACTGCATTCCCTATGGAAGGGTGTTGGGAAAAGTCAGTATCGCCGACCGACTGTTTGTCAGGAAAACTTATGACAAACACTCGGTCGGGAAATCTAACTAACAATAACAAACAGTCGGTCGGTAATACCAGAAACTTTCCTGTCGAGCGGTCGGTCGGGAAAGGTCTTGTGCCCATCGGATCTTCGGTCGGCAAATAATCCCGACCAACACTGGGACACTAAATGGGCCTAACGCGGGAATCACCAAATTTTAGCGCCAATTCAGCCCAACACGCGGTCTTTTTCCCCTATTTTTTCCTTGCCTTATCTTCTCCCGTGCCTTATCTTCTCCAACACAAAAGTCTCCCGTGCATGCCTCACCAGTCCCGCCGCCTGGGTCGTCCCCCGCCGCCCCCTGCCGCCCAGCTCCTCCACGCGCCGCCCAACTCCGCCCCGCGCCGCCCAGCTCCTCCCCGCGCCGCCCAGCTCCGCCCCGCGCCGCCCAGCTCCTCCCCGCGCCGCGCCGTCCTGCAGGTGCTACACCCCGCGCCATCCTGCAGCTGTTACGTCGCCCAACGCCGGCCCCCGCACCGGCCCGTGCCGTCCCCCACCACCCCCACTGCCCTCGGTCGCCCCGGTCTCCACCACTGCCTTGTGCCTCCCCTGTCGCTACTGCCTTGCGTTGCCTGCAGTAGTTTGCCAGGTTAGGATTAGTTGTGGACATATTATTAGGTTTGGGTTGCCAGGTTAGGTATAGATTAGTTTGCTTATTAGGATTAGTTGTGGACATACTATTGTAAATCTAGGGAACCTATTTATGATAAGGACTGTGTACTATCAAACACTTTGTGGTTCTTTTTAGCACCGATTTTTAGGAGTTTGTGGGATGGGTTCTATTATTTTCCTTGCAGCTCTCAAGTTTAGTTGTTGTAAGTTTTAATCCTGTACCTGTTTGTGCTATTTTAATGAAGCCTCTCGTCAGCTATAACACAATCTTAGTAACTTATATGAGGAGCCTGAAAAACTTGATGAGGTGAGGGGCAAGTTAGAATCAGTAAATTGCAATTCAATAAAATTAAGAGGGTGATAGCTCTGAAGTACTTAATCACTATTATTTTTAATAGATGCACATTTTCCAAACTTTCTCACATTTAGTTGAGGTGCAGCTCCTCTCTGTGACCTTACTTAAACTATCTTGTTTTCTTGCAGGTAGCACATAGAACCACTACTCGTACGACTGAGCAGAGGAAGAAGATCTAGTAGCAGAATATTTGGTACTTAGCAATCAGCTTGTGGTATTTGATTTTACCTAGCAGAATATTTGCTAGTGAAAAATTGATGAGTTTAATAACAAATGTCGACTCCAAGATTTACTGAAGTTGTTATCTTAGTGTATTCCTAGCATAACCCAATGGATGTTGCCCATGAACATAAATTGAAGGTTTTGCTTAGGCTTCGGTTCTTATGCAATTTTTTCTTCAGGAGGCTGCACCGTGGGAGCTCATCTTGAAGAGATCATCCATTGACGTGCTTACTGCATTCACTCAAGTGAGTTCCTCTGCCCCTCTCAAGTCCAGATGCCGTCCATATGTGTGGATGCCATGAATATGTAGAGATGCCTCCTTATGTTTGACACTAATTTTTGTAGTGTGTAACTAGGTTGGTTATTAGGATTCTTGTTACCAAGTGTGAAGCTAGCTACCATGGATAGAAGTTGGATGGATGCACATAGGTATAACGCCACATATATATTTTAAATTTCTTAGATGCCGAAACTTTATATAACACACTGCACATGTACACTTGCATGTAGGCATACAGAGAAGTACTTACATGGGCTCGCCAAATTCCTAGGCTACGCATTTACTAAATCATCAGTCGAGAATAAAATCTTATGTCCTTGCAAAAACTGTGTGAGCTCGTACGGGAGAGAAGAATCTGAAGTCCGTGAGCACCTGGTATGCGAGGGACTTGTAGATGGCTACAAGCAGTGGATATTTCATGGTGAACGCGTCTCTTCTTCTACCATTCCTCCAAATCTAGATGAGGGCGGCGATAGGGATGAGGACGATGATATATCCGATTTGCTAAGAGACCTTGCTGCTGGTTTAGATAAAGAGGGAGATCTTGAAGATGACTGTGGTTTAGATCAGGATGATTCTTTTCTAGAATCTCTTCACAAACTTGAAGCTGATTCTAAACAGGAGCTATATCCAGGCTGTAAGAATTTCTCAAAGCTCTGTTTCCTGGTGAGACTTCTTCACACCAAGCTGCTTGGAGGATGGTCCGATAGAAGTTTTGATCTGTTGTTAGGTCTACTAAAAGATGCTTACCCTGAGTCTGCGATACCCAAAAACTCGAATGAAGCCAAAAAACTTGTCAAGTGCTTAGGACTTGGGTATGTTAATATCCATGCATGTGAAAATGACTGCATTCTATTTTGGAAGAACAATGCCAATGCTAATTCATGCCCAGAATGTAAGGCTTCACGATGGAAATGTGAAAGGAAGAGTGCAGATGGGAAACGTGTCCACAAGGTTCCTAAGAAGGTTCTTCGTTACTTCCCAATAAAGAAGAGGCTTCAAAGGTTGTTTGTGTGTTCCAGAACTGCGGCTCTCACAATATGGCATGCAGAAGAGCGCACACAAGATGGCTCGATTAGGCATCCTGCAGATTCTCTCCTATGGAAAGACTTTGATGAAAAGAATAAAGATTTTGCAGAAGACAGCAGAAATCTTAAGCTTGTAGTATGTGCAGATGGTTTTAATCCATTTAGATCCATGAATCTTAGCTATAGCATTTGGCCAGTACTATTGGTTCCTTATAACTTTCCACCCTGGATGATTATGAAGCAATCAAATTTCATTCTATCATTGTTGATTCCTGGCCGAAATGCTCCTGTTAGTGACATGGATGTCTATCTTGAGCCACTAGTTGATGATATGGTAGATATGTTTGTTGATGGTGTTAGGACCTATGATGCTTCAACCGGAGAGTATTTTCAGTTGCATGCTGCCATAATATGTACAATTACAGATAAACCGGGTCTTGGGTCTTTGGTTGGCTATGCGACCTCTGGAGAAGGAGCTTGCCCTGAATGCCACTCCCATGTATGTTCTCTTAGGCTGAAAAATGGTAGCAAGACTTGCTACATGGGGCATCGTAGGTTCTTACATGCATATCACCCCTTGAGGCATGATACACGCACATTCGATGACATAGAACTTGGGGCAGCACCCGTTCCACTTACCGGTAGGAAAATCTTAGAGCTGACAGAAAATATTCAAACCAAGTTTGGGAAGGACCCTAAAACAAAGAAGCCTAGAACTAAGAAACGCAAGAAAGGGGATCCGCTTATCATTTCGAAAAGGAAGTCTATTTGGTTTAAACTGCCTTACTGGAAGGATTTGAAGATGCATCATAACTTTGATATCATGCACATTGAAAAAAAACGTGTGTGATAACATAGTTAACACTTTGTTGGCTGTGAATGGAAAAAGCAAGGATAACATTAATTCTCGATATGACCTTGAAGCACTCAATATTAGAAAGGATCTTCAACCTATTGATCTTGATGATGATGATGAAGTTTTTTCCCTCCGGCGCCTTACGCAATGGAATCTGATCAGCAGAGGACATTTTGCAAAGCATTTAAAAATGCCATGTTTCCTAATGGTTATGCATCTGACATACGTCGTAATGTGCATGTTAAGGAGAAAAAGATAATTGGGTTAAAGAGCCATGACAACCATGGCCTTTTGCAAGACTTGCTGCCACTTGCTGTGAGAAGAACATTACCAGAAAGAGTGAGTGCGGTATTGATTCGTGTGAGCAGATTTTTCAAGCAAATGTACTCACAGGTTATTCGCATAAGTGACATGCAAAGGTTGCAGGCTGAAATAGCTGAGACCTTGAGCCTTCTTGAGGCTATATTCCTCCCTTCATTTTTTGATATTATGGTGCATTTGATGGTTCATCTTCCAGCCCAAGCAATGATAGCTGGTCCAGTACATTTTCGCAGCATGTGGGCTATAGAGAGGTATATAGGAAAGCTCAAGGGACATGTACACACTAGAAGTCATGTGGAAGGATCAATTGCGGAGGGCTATTTGTTTGACGAGAGCTTGACATTTTTCTCACGCTATTTAGATGGTGAGACTCGGTCCAACCGAGCTAGGAATGATGGAGGTTTGGATATGGAAGTTGATGATACAGCTCCTTTCTTCCACAACATTGGTCGAGGGCTGGCCGGGAAGTGCATGGTGATGTTAGATAACAAAACTTGGCTGCAAGCACACAAATATGTCTTGTTCAACTATGACAACATAGAACCATACCTAGAGTAAGATATCCATACTAGGTATTGCTTTTACGTTATTTTTTTCTTCCTTGTCGGTTGATAAATGTAGCCTATATATGCAGCAAACATATGGAGTACCTTTCTTCTATTGGTGTTCGAAGTCATCGAGAAGTCAATCGTGTGCATTATGAGACCTTTCATGAGTGGTTTAAAATGCACGTAAGTGGGCATGTGACTTTGTAAACTTACAATACATAATTCCATTGTAGAGTAACATTAGCATTTTGTAATCACAAGTGGCAGAAATGGGTGATGAAGCACCACACGAGATAAAAATATTAGCTAAAGAGCCAAACATGGTCGCGATGAAGTATAGTAGCTACACTATAAATGGGGTAGACTTTCATACACAAGCATACGATGAGGGCCGGCCGTTTCAGAGTAGTGGAGTAGCTCTTGTTGCACAAACCACATCTTTTGCAAAAGGAGAAGATGGCAATATTAGTGTAAGAAACAAGACATATTATGGCATTATAAAGGAAATTCTTGAGTTAAACTATCAACATGAAGGGAAAGTAGTGTTGTTCAAATGTGATTGGGTTGATAATCGTGTAGAAGATGAATGGGTAAAAACCGATCAGTTTGAGATCACTTCTGTGAATTTCAAGCATGTATTTAATACCGGTGAGAAAATATCAGATGAGCCCTTCATATTAGCCACACAAGCAACTCAAGTTTACTATGTTGAAGATCCCATTGATGCTGAGTGGTCTAGTGTTGTTGTGCCATCATTGTATGACATAGAGGAGTCTGAAGATGACAATGGTAATGTTTTACGTGTGACGTTGCCTGGTCCATGTACTGCCATACGTGTGAGTGTTGCGGATGGAGGCACTGGTTCTGCTAGGACAAATATAGATGGACTAGTTCTTAAAGCTAGTGATATTGAAAAAAAGTAAGTGTTGCGTACGATCCTGTAAATATTTCGAGTGATGTACATGTACTCATATAATGTGTCTTTTGCAGGAGGAAAAATGGCAAGCGCAAACGGAAAAGCTAAAAATGGCGGGGTCACGGTGGATCAACTTAAAGCGGTAGAGTATGAGCTACACAGAAGTAAGAACATTGAAGAAAATGATAAACGGCTAGCAGCGGTACAAGAAACAAAAGCTTCTATGCAAGCAAATATGGAGGCAAACCAATTCTCCAAAAAGAAAAGAAAGGTGAATTTCCATCAGATTCATTTTCTACCTGAAGAAAGCAAATATAGCTTTCAACACTAACTATATATCTATGTAGGGTGCACCTGTAAGCGCGAATGAAGGGCGCGTTTTGAGGTCTATGGTATCAAAAGATCAAGATCATGTAGATCCTGAGCATCAGCCTTCCAAAGGTATTGTAGTATAGTTCCTCATATTGTATCCTAATGTCACTTGCTAGAATTTTTGTATGACTATGTTAATTTTATTGCATGAACAAATTACTCTTGAGCTTGATGATGAAGGTAGTCAAAAGAAAGGTGGACGAAAAATTACTCAAAAGGCTAACATATATGCTAGGCTCAATCAACCCAAAATCCATATTCCACTTAATGGGAATGGCCAGCCTGTTGGGCCAGATGCCACTGAATTTACCAATTTCATTGGTACTTTGGTGAGGAAGCATATACCACCTGCAGAGTTAGATTGGCGAGATGTTGATGTAGACAAGAAGTTGTTGGTGTGGGAGACCTTGAAGGTATAAATGGGCATAGTTTGATTAACGTACACTATTTCAGTTCTTATCTAATTGAGTTTCCTGGTTTCTCTCTTTTTAATAGGCATTTTATGATCTGGATTCATCCGCTTTGAGCTTTGTTATCAACACTTCACACATAAAATGGAAGGATTGGAAGTCAGATTTGAAGAGGCACAAGTTTGATGCTGCACTCACTGATGCACAACTTATGAAAAGACGTGATAGCAGAATAAGTGAAGCTGATTGGAAGGCCCTTATTACTTACTGGAGATCTTCGGTATTTGAAGTAAGCCATCCCGCTGAATCATAGTATACATGCAGCACTCTGTCAACATGGCTACTCATAGTATAAATCTTCTTTCCTTTCTTTCTTCTTGTAGTCTCGCAGTGCTATCGCAAAGAGGAATCGTGCCAAGGCAGTGCCTCATACATCTGGCAGCAAGAGTCATGCCCGTGTTGCCGATGAAATGGTGAAAATAGTTACCATGATTTTCACCAGTTTTGTGAATAACTTTTGATTTTACAATCAGTGTCATTGTTGGTGGTGATATAATTTTATTTTATTTTTCCAATCATTGCGTGTCCATAAAAGGTCACCAAGTATCTACCTCGTAGCCACTAGACGTATCTTAGTCGTCTCTTTTCTATCGTTTTATGTATATAATAGATGGCAGCAAGAGTCTCTGATGCTAATGCATAAATAAATGATTGCAGGTTGTCAAACTTGGGCATGAGCCTCGAAGAGATCAAGTTTATATCGAAACGCATACATGCAAGAAAGGGGATAGGAAAGGTAGTTATGTGCCTCAGGCAGCAGCAACAATTGTAAGTCTCTTTTGCCATGCTCAGGAATTGTACAAGTAGAATTACTCAGAAATTGTACAAGTAGAATTAACATAGCAAGTGAATGTCATTTTGCAGAAAGACCTCATAGAGAATGCTCAAACACACCCTGAATGGAAGGAAAAAAGTATTAAAGAAGGTTATCTGTTTGCACGTGTATGTGGAATTAAGGAGCCAAGGGGTCGTGTCCGTGTGTTAGGTCTAGGGCCAACGCCTCAAGATTTGGGCACACCTGGTACACGGGGTAAAATGAGCACAAGAGTTCTGGTTGCAATGGAAGGGCGTCGAGTAGCTGAAAATCGTGTTAGCATGCTGGAGGAGCATGTGCTAGAAATGCATGAACGATTGGACCGAATGGAATTGATGTTGGCTTCACAAAGAGGGCATGATATGGAAACTCCTAGCTCGCATAACGGTTCCAATTCTTGAGAAGTAAAGAACTATTTCCACATCTTTTCATTGCATCAATAATCCTTCTTGCATGCAATAACTTTGTTTTCCATATTGTTGTCTGAATAGAACTCAAGACTTGCAGTTGAGGAAGATAATGATGGCGAAGAAGATGATCAAGGGGATGACGAAGAGCCCTTTGTTCGTAGAAGAGTTGTTGCAAAGCCCCCTGCAAGAAGCTCATCAACCCATGAAGATGAAAGCCTGGTAATCTTCTCATGCTTACCTATATGTTTAAATTCTATATTATTTTCATGTTTCTAAAATTATCATTGATTCAGATTGGTACGGATGTGCTTCTATATGCATGGACTGGTCCTGAAACTCCTGTTGCTAAGGCAACAATTATCTCAGTTGATCCAGACACTATTGTGGGCGAAGAGCCCCTCGGACCAGGGACTTATGAGGTTGTTGTCAATGTTGCGATCAGAAGGGATGCTACGGTGCCTTTTGAATGTGACGGTTTACAATGTATCGCTGATGTTGTCACAAAGTCCATTCCATGGCCATCTAGCAAGGTAATCACCAACAATATATGTTCTGTCACAAAGTAGCATGAAATTGATTTCAAATAATTTTTCTGTGCACTGGTTCTGTGCACTGGTTTTGTGCACTAGTTCTGTTAATTTTTCTGTGCACTGGTTGTGTGCACTGGTTCTGTTAATTGAAATAATTTGAATTTACCTATTAATTTTTCTGTGCACTGGTTCTATGTCTTAAAGGATGATTTGTATTGTACAACAGTCCACCATCCTTCATTTTCATGTGCACTGGTTCTAGGTTTGAAGCTGCTTACCTATTATTTTGAAATAATTTGAACTTGCAGAAGTGATTCTCGTGTGCAGAATATTTTTGTGCCATTTTGGAACCAGAATGTAGAAACATATCTGAGGGTGATCATGTGAAGAATATCCTTGTGCCATTTTAGAACCAGAATGTGCAGAATATCCTGGTGCCATTTTAGAACCAGAATGTAGATCCTTTTGCTTGACATGCGTGTGCAACAAAACGACCCGCCGTTATCTGAGCCACTCGTTAAGATCATTTTGCTTGACATGCCTGTGCTTACCTATTATCTGAGCCACTCGTTAAGATATTGACTCATGATTACTTTGCCAGATGAAGCCCTACAAGCCAGGGGCATCTTCCTCGACCCGCCGTTAAGGTACTATCCTTGACCAAAACCATAGCAATGACAGGGTTAATAATTAGAGACTTCATAGAATTTTGTTCATGATCAAAACCATAGCAATGACAGAGTTATCACGAAAACAGAGCACTGTAGAAAATTGGAAAACAGAGCAATGTCATAAATGGGCACAAAACTGCTGCTGCCACAATGGGCATAAAAACTGCTACTGTGTGACTGATCTTATTTTTTAGTTGGTCCTGCTATGTGACTGATCTTATCCTTCTGTTTACCTCTTCTTTTAACTCTTCTGTTTCCCTGGGCATAGATTATATATGAGTACACTTCTGTTTGATCCCTATAATTTTAGCTGGTAGTTTGCAGTTGAACATGCTCCTCAAATGTACTAGAGTCCTTATTTCTGTCTTGTCCGATTCACTGCACCACTGAAATAAGAAACTCTTCTATATTTGATGTCAGCATGCAAAATTAGGTACATTATGAAAACTATTTTCCTTGACAAGAAGCGGTAAACTACCCACCAATTTTAGCTGCATTTACGCAAAGCACATGTTACTCTGGAGCATCACATTCTTTCCTACTTGTCAGGCCTTTTTTTGCTGGTGGCCTGTCTGCTGCTATCAAGCATGGACAGTTCTTGTCATGCATTTAGTTGGTGCAAATTATACTGTTTATACTGTACATCACATCATTTTTGGTAGTCTAAACATACAACACATCATACTGTTTATACTGCGTGTTGTAGCAGAGTTAGAGCTTTACATATGTTGTTAATTGGAAAGTGGCGTGTGGATGATTTTTGTGGTTGTATCACATGCTGTGAATTGGTAGCAGCAGGATAGTTGTTGGTGGCTGTATCATATGCTGTGAAATGACAGGGTTAATAGTTGTTGGTGGCTGACAAATTATTTTAAGGGCATGAATTTTTATTTCTTTGAGCCCTCTAGTATGGAACTAATTTGGTAGTGGTCAGTAATTTATGAATGGAGCTTTACTTTTTTACCCAAGACTATACAAAGCTTTATTTTAACCTGACTGTATGGTTGGATGCATTTTCAATGTTGTGACTGTACTGTATGTTTAGACTGTATTGTAGCAACCAACTTTTGATCATTAAAAGATCTTGTGTGCATGTCACTTAGTGACACAGAGCCTATGTTCATATTCCACAATTTAGATGCCATTTTACTTGCTAATAGTAAAAAATACATAAAAATCTTAAAATTCTGAGCATTTTTATAAATCCGCTATAACCCTTACTATGTCATCTCTGTTGTTAACATTGTAGGAAAGACAAGAGGACAAGGAAGGCACCATGAAGCTGGTAGTTTGAGCCTGTATGGTGGATCTAGCTATCGTTTTGTAAATCTATATGGGGGATCTCTTAGCTATCGTTTTGTAATGATGGATCTCCTAGCTATCGTTTTGTAATGGTGGATCATTTAGCCATACTAGGAACAATGGAGTAGAAACAATGCACATTTTGGCTCTCCTTAATTAGCTAGGTATTTCGTAGCAAACAAACATAAATGTTTGCAAGTGTAACGGAGCAACAAAAATCGATATGTTTGCATCTGTTTTAATATTTCGGAGTACATGCATACCGTATGGTGAGTTAGATATCTAACGTGGTTGATATTGTTTAAGTAAGGCCAAATAATATATATCATCAGCCTCTGCTGAATTGTTGGTTGGCATTCTAAGTCCAAATAATATATATCATCAGCCTCTGCTGAATTGTTGGTTGGCAAAACAAAACATTATCAGACTGTTGGTTGGGAAATGTTTATGATAGGGCTGACGGCAAGTCGGTCGGCAAAGAAGCCACCATCAGGCCATCGGTTGGGACAGGTTCATACATGGACAACAGATAGTCGGTCGGCAAAACCAAAATATCAACGACACATCGGTTGGGAAAGGTTACTTCAAAGGCCAACACGTCGTCAGTCGAGAAAGATCCATGACATCGCCGATGGACTGTCGGTCGGCACTTCTTCGTACTATCGTCGGTCTGTTGGTCGGCAAAACTTTGTCGGTCGGCAATGGGCTTTCCCGTCTGGTTTTTCAACAACAGACCTAATCGGTCGGCAATACTTTTTCCCAACAGACTGTCTGTTGGTGGAAGCTGTTATACCGATCAACTTGTGTGTTAAGAATGTAGTGTTGTGGTGTAGTGCTTAGTCATCTTGCCCATGAGGCACGGTTCGCATGTGTCAAATGATTCAAAATCAAGAGACTCTAATAGTCCATCAGTATGAAGCTTCTTCATGCGCTTAACGCCGATATGACCAAGGCGGTAGTGCCACAAGTATGTGGGACTATCATTATCAACTTTACATCTTTTGGTACTCACACTATGAATATGCGTAACATCACGATCGAGATTCATCAAGAATAAACCATTCACCAGCGGAGCATGACCATAAAACATATCACTCATATAAATACAACAACCGTTATTCTTTGACTTAAATGAGTAGCCGTCTCGCATTAAGCAAGACCCTGATACAATGTTCATGCTTAAAGTTGGTACTAAATAACAATTATTAAGGTTTAAAACTAATCCCGACGGTAGATGTAGAGGTAGCGTGCCGACGGTGATTACATCGACCTTGAAACCATTCCCAACGCGCATCGTCACCTCATCCTTGGCCAGTCTCCGCTTATTCCGCAGTTCCTGCTTTGAGTTGCAAATGTGAGCAACAACACCGGTATCAAATACCCAGGAGCTACTACGACCGTTGGTAAGGTACACATCAATAACATGTATATCACATATACCTTTAACGTTGTCGACCTTATTGTCCGCTAAGTATTTGGGGCAGTTCCGCTTCCAGTGACCTTTTCCCTTGCAATAGAAGCACTCAGTCTCAGGCTTGGGTCCATTATTTTTCTTCTTCTCGGCATCTGGCTTACCGAGCGCGGCAATAGCTTTGCCGTCTTTCTTGAAGTTCTTCTTACCCTTGCCTTTCTTCAAACTAGTGGTCTTGTTGACCATCAACACTTGATGCTCTTTCTTGATTTCTACTTCTGCAGACTTGAGCATCGAGTACAACTCGGGAATGGTCTTCTCCATCCCTTGCATGTTGTAGTTAAGCACAAAGCCTTTGTAGCTTGGTGGGAGAGACTGGAGGATTCTGACAATTATAGCATCATCCGAAAGTTCGACTCCAAGTGAAGTCAGACGACCGTGTAACCCAGACATTTTGAGTATGTGCTCACTGACAGAACTATTCTCCTCCATCTTAGAGCTAAAGAACTTGTCGGAGACTTCATATCTCTCGACACGGGCATGAGCTTGAAAAACTAGCTTCAGCTCCTGGAACATTTCATATGCTCTGTGTTGCTCAAAACGCCTTTGGAGCCCCGTTTCAAAACTGTATAACATGCCACACCTAACTAGAGAGTAGTCATCACTCCGCGTTTGCGAGACGTTCAGAATGTCCTGGGCTGCTGCGGGAGCGGGAGGGTCACCTAGCGGCGCATCAAGGACATAAGCCTTTTTAGCTGCTTCAAGGATGAGCTTCAAGTTGCAAACCCAGTCCGCATAGTTGCTACCATCATCTTTCAGCTTGTTTTTCTCTAGGAATGCGTTGAAATTGAGGTTGACGTTGGCCATCTACAATATTTATAAAGACAACTTTTAGACTAAGTTCATGACAATTAAGTTCATTTAGTCAAATTAAGTATGAACTCCCACTTAAATCGACATCCCTCTAGTCATCTAAGTGATACATGATCCATGTTGACTAACCCGTGTCCGATCATCACGTGAGACGGACTAGTCACCATGGTGAGCAACTTCATGTTGATCGTATTCAACCATACGACTCATGTTCGACCTTTCGGTCTCTTGTATTCGAGGTCATGTTTGTACATGCTAAGCTCGTCGAGTCAACCTAGGTGTTTCGCGTGTGTAAATCTGGCTTACACGCGTTGTATGCGAACGTTAGAATCTATCACACCCGATCATCACGTGGTGCTTCGAGACAACGATCCTTCGCAACGGTGCACACTTAGGGGAATACGTTCTCGAAATTTTAAGAGTGATCATCTTATTATGCTACCGTCGTTCTAAGCAATAAGATGTAAAACATGATAAACATCACAATGCAATCATATAGTGACATGATATGGCCATTATCATCTTTGCTCTTTTGATCTCCATCTTCAGGCATCGCATGATCATCATCGTCACCGGCGTGACACCATGATCTCCATCATCATGATCTCCATCATTGTGTCTCCGTGAAGTCATCACGCCAACTACTACTATCACTACTACTATAGCTAACCGTTAGCAATGAAGTAAAAGTAGTAAGCACATGGCGTTGCATCTCATACAATAAATTAAGACAACTCCTATGGCTCCTGCCGGTTGTCATACTCATCGACATGCAAGTCGTGAAACCTATTACAATAACATGATCATCTCATACATCATACATGCAACATCACAACTTTGGCCATATCACATCACATGTCAAACCCTGCAAAAACAAGTTAGACGTCCTCTAATTGTTGTTGCAAGTTTTACGTGGCTGATTTGGGTTTCTAGCAAGAACGCCTTCTTACCTATGTGATAGCCACAACGATGATATGCCAAAGCTATTTACCCTTCATAAGGACCCTTTTCATCAAATCCAATCCGACAAGAGTAGGAGAGACAGACACCCGCTAGCCACCTTTATGCACGGTGTGCATCTCTGTCGATGGAACCAGTCTCACGTAACCGTACGTGTAAAGTCGGTCTAGGCCGCTTCATCCCACAATACCGCCGGAAAAGAATAAGACTAGTAGCAGCAAGCAAATTGACAAATCATCGCCCACAACTTTTGTGTTCTACTCGTGCATAGAATCTACGCATAGAAAACCTGGCTCGGATGCCGCTGTTGGGGAACGTAGCATAAATTCAAAATTTTCCTATGCCATATTCAGATCTTCCTATGGAGAGACCAGCAAGGAGGGAGGGGTAAGAGCATCTTCATACCTTTGAAGATCGCTAAGCGGAAGCGTTACTAGAACGCGGTTGATGGAGTCGTACTCGCAGCGATTCAGATCACGGTGTGATTCCGATCTAGTGCAGAAACTACGGCACCTCCGCGTTCAACACACGTGCAGCCCAGTGACGTCTCCCGCACCTTGATCCAGCAAGGAGGAGGGAGAGGTTGGGGAAGAACTCCAGCAGCACGACGGCGTGGTGCCGATGGAGAGACGAGGTCTCCCGGCAGGGCTTCGCCAAGCACCGGCAGAGAGGAGGAGGAGGAAGGGCAGGGCTGCGCCGAGAGAGAGAGAGAGAGAAAACCGTGTGCCAAACAGCCCCGAAACCTCAACTATATATAGGGGGAGGGGAGGGGGCGCAGCCCTTAGGGTTCCCACCCCAAGGGGTGCGGCAGCCCCCATCTGCGGCAGGAGGTGGCGGCCAGGAGGGGAGGAGGGGTGTGGCGCATCCCTCGTGGGCCTTAGGCCCACCTGGCTTAGGGTTTGCCCCCCCTTTCCTCTCCCCTGCGCATTGGGCTGAGTGGGGAGGTGCACCAGCCCACCTAGGGGCTGGTTCCCTCCCCCACTTGGCCCATCTACCTCCCGGGGTCGTTGCCCCCCTTCGGTGGACCCCCGGGGCCACCTCCGGTGGTCCCGGTACGTTACCGGTGATGCCCGAAACACTTCCGGTGTCCGAAACCATCCGTCCTATATATCAATCTTTACCTCCGGACCATTCCGGAGCTCCTTGTGACGTCCGGGATCTCAATCTGGACTCCGAACAACTTTCGGTAACCTCGTATAACAATTCCCTATAACCCTAGCGTCATCGAACCTCAAGTGTGTAGACCCTACGGGTTCGGGAGACAGGCAGACATGACAGAGACACCTCTCCGGCCAATAACCATCAGCGGGTTCTGGATACCCATGGTGGCTCCCACTTTCTCCACGATGATCTCATCGGATGAACCATGATGTCAAGGATTCAAGCAATCCCGTATACGATTCCCTTTGTCTGTCGGTATAGAACTTGCCCGAGATTCGATCGTCGGTATACCTATACCTTGTTCAATCTCGTTACCGGTAAGTCTCTTTACTCATTTCGTAGCACGTCATCGTGTGACTAACTCCTTAGTCACATTGAGCTCATGATGATGTTCTACCGAGTGGGCCCAGAGATACCTCTCCGTCACACTGAGTGACAAATCCCGATCTCGATTCGTACCAACCCAACAGACACTTTAAGAGATACCCGTAGTGCACCTTTAGAGTCACCCAGTTACTTGTGACGTTTGATACACCCAAAGCACTCCTACGGTATCCGGGAGTTGCACAATCTCACGGTTGAAGGAAAAGACACTTGACATTAGAAAAGCTTTAGCATACGAACAATACGATCTAGTGCTATGCTTAGGATTGGGTCTTGTCCATCACATCATTCTTCCAATGATGTGATCCCGTTATCAATGACATCTAATGCCCGTGATCAGGAAACCATGATCATCTATTGACTAACGAGCTAGCCAACTAGAGGCTTGCTAGGGACACATTGTGATCTATTTAGTCACACATGTATTACTGTTTCCTGTTAATACAATTATAGCATGAACAATAGACGATTATCATGAACAAGGAAATATGATAATAACCATTTTATTATTGCCTCTAGGGCATATTTCCAACAGCATGAACCCACAATCATGCATAACCCTCCCTCTTGGAGTTACAATCTACTACTCGGCCAAAGCAATAAAAAGCAATGGAGAACATGCATGAATTACTCAAGAACGTAATATAAAAGGATAATCAAATATATAAACCATCACAATCTGAACATAATCTCATAATCCATCGGATCCCAACAAACCGAGCATAGCAACAGCAGGTAAATTACATAGATGCCTTGATCATGTAGGGCAGCTCACAAGGGCTAAGCATAGAAGCACAAGATTGGAGAGAAGACATCACATAGCTACTGGTCATGGACTCATGGTCCAAGGAGGACTACTGACGGCACGTCCGGGAAGCGTCCATGGCAGTGGAGAAGCTCCCGGAGGTCAATCCTCCCTCCGACACGTTACCGGGAAGAGGTCTTCTGACGCTCCTGATCTCGGGAGCGCTGGGGCGGCGGAACGATGGAGAAATTCGCGATTTTGGATATGATGGAAGGGTTTTCGACCGGAGAGGTAAATATAGGCCGAAGGAGGGCACCAGAGGTCGTGGGCCCCACCCAGGCGACCTGGTGGCGCGTCCAAGAGGGGGGGTGCACAGGGAGGCCGCCTGGGCAGGCCCTGGCTCCCCTCTGGCCCATATTCATGCTACGTGAAGCTCCCGTCATGCTGATTTTTATGTACTTTTCTCGGGATTTTTGGGACTCTGTAAATTGGGGTAAAAGCCCTTGCAAAAAAGACATCAGCAGACAGAAATTGGCACTGGGTGCACTGAGTTAGTAGGTTAGTCCAAATATGTGTAAAAAGGTATGAAAGTGTAGCAAAACATATAATAATGCACCCAAAAGATCATGGAACACACATAAATTATAGATATGTTTGGGACGTATAACTAGTAACGAGATTGAACAAGGTATAGGGATACCGACGATCGAATCTGGGGCAAGTGTCATACCGGTAGACAAAGGGAATTGTATATGGGATTGAGTAAATCTTTGACATCGTGGTTCATCCAATGATATCATCGTGGAACATGTGGGAGACAACATGGATATTCAGACCCCCGCTGTTGGTTATTGGCCGGAGAGATGTCTCGGTCATGTCTGCATGTTTCCCCAACCCGTAGGGTCTAACACATAAGGTTCGGTGACGCAAGAGTTGTTATGGGAATCATATATGTGGTTACCGAAGGTTGTTCGGAGTCCCGGATGAGATCTTGGATGTCACGAGGAGTTCGGAATAGTCGGAGGTAAAGATTTATATATGGGAAGTCCAGTTTCGGTCGCCGAAAAAGTTTCGAGATTTATCGGTATTGTATTGGGATCACCGAAAGGGTACCGGGGTCCACCGGGAGGGTCCACCTGTCCCGGAGGGTCACATGGGCTGAACGGGGAGAGAAACCAGCCCCTGGGGGGCTGGTGCGCCAAGGGGAGGAGGCCCAAGGCGCAAGGGAAGGGGCCCAAGGCCAAACCCTAGGGGCTGCTTGGGGTGGCAAGCCACCTAGGGCGCCTCCACGTCCTCCTCCTTGAGCTGTCGCACCTCCTATGGTTTCCCTAGGGGTGGCGCACCCCCTCTCCCTCCCTTCTATATATAGTGGAGGATTGGGAGGGCTTCCACACACCTGATTAGATCACCTATGGCGCAGCCCTACCTCTCCACCTCTTTCTCCTCCTCCGCAGTGCTTGGCGAAGACCTGCCGGAGAGCCACATACTCCATTGCCACCACGCTGTCATGCTGCCGGAGTTCTCCCTCAACTTCTCCTTCCTCCTTGCTGAATCAAGAAGGAAGATACGTCCCTGGGCTGTATGTGTATTGAACGCGGAGACACCTTACGTTCGGTGTTCAGATCGGATCTTCCGCAATTTGAATCGCCGCTAGTACGACTCCATTGACGGCGTTCATAGTAACGCTTCCTCTATGTGATCTTCAACGGTATGAAAATGCTCTACCCCTTTGATCGTTGCTGGTTTCTCCTAGATAGATCCTTGTGTGACGTAAGAATTTTTTTTGAAATTACTACGTTCCCCAACAGTCCTCTGGTTCAAATACCAAGCCGTTCCAAATCAGACGTACGACTGTCACAGTAGTTGGAACTGGGTCATCAAATCAGTGTCTTCATCGAGCTCCTAGTTCCATTTCCTCAACTCATCTACTTCCTCAAGTACTTGTCGATGAAATTGATAGTTACTGTTTGAAGACTTTGACTGGAGACTTTCTCAATTTCCTCGTCTCAAACTCTTCAATCACCTTGTTTCTTCACCTGCTAATCATGTTTACACGCTACATGTCCTCTGTGTATGTTTCATTGCATCACGATGAATACGATGTTGCTATGTTTCGCATGCACGCGACTACTTGTTCCGCCACTTATATTTCGTCGCTTAGCAATTTCCTCAACGAGTAATTCCTAAGTGACAAATTTGTAAAAATCGCCTATTCACCCTCTCCTAATAACGATATACTTTTTGAGGGGTATGCATAAATACCTAAGATGTTCTATGCACAAACTATTTTATCCAAAATTATAACATGAATATGGTATCATGTGACATACGTTTCTCCCAAAAAGTATAACACATCAATAAAATATGAATTATGTTCTCTATAGAAAAGTACACGTACCATGCATGTGACCATTAATTGTTCATTTTCTCTTTCCATTCTAATTTGATCATTAAGTATCCATATCAAACAATAATTAATAATAATTCTTTCCTAATAAAACATTCTCGTACTAATACAAGCGCACACATCAGAACATAATCTAGTGGTTTGTAGGCAAAGTGCCCAAGCACCTAGGTGTCTTAAATAGTATATATACGAGAAAACAAAAATCCAAACGCTCCGATTTTAGCATTAGATCCGAATGACCTGGATGCCATCGGATATGAATCGCGTGGTTATGCGTCGTGCAACTCGCGATAGGCTTCTACCGGAGATCTTTCCGCCACGATCCGATCCTCCCGGACATGATTTTTTCTTCTCGTGCGGCTCTTCTTCTTCACAAAAATAGTTGTCAAAGGCTGGAATGAAACTTAGAACCCTAGGTCACACAAGCGAATCAAGGAACCACGTGGCTACATTTTGTGAAAGATTACACGTTGTTGTTTATCTCTATACCACATCGATCTATTTCTTCTCAACAACATCTGCCATTCCAATCCAAAACTTAGTGCTGGACTTTCGTTGACCGTGATAAATTGCTGCTGAGATGCACTCGTTTCTAGTGATTCGACATCGATCAATTTCTTCTCAACAACATCTGCCATTCCGATCCAGAACTTTGTGGTGGACTTTTGTTGACCGTGATTAATTGTTGCTGAGATGCACTCGTTTCTAGTGATTCGACAAGGTGCACCTCAATGAATATACATACAATCTAGTACAAGCCAACATAAATATACTTGTCAATTATTTTGTGTACTAGATTGGTAATATAAACACTACACACCTGATAACCTACATCAAAACATCATGGTAACTTTTGTCTCGGGATTATTTTTTGGTGAAAACATACCTGGCAACTCATTTGTAAATAACATGGAATATAACACCAAATACCTAATAACTTACACACAAATACTATGATAAATTTTGACCATAAAAAAACTTGTTGAAAACACACCACACGGTAAGTCATGTGTAGACAGTATGATAATATACGTACTGTGATAACCCATGTAAGAACACTATGATAACTCCTGATCCGAGAGGAAAAAATGTTAAAACATATGGCCCTGATTAAATTATGTTGAAGTAGCCTGATAAATTATGTTCAAATGGCATTATAGTATACGAATCATACCTAATAACTTAATTATAAACAAGATAATAACTTTCGACCCAGGAAAAAAATGGATGAAAACATATCCCGATAACTTCTATGCAAAAAACGATGTAACTTATTACATATCATAAACATGGTAAATAACACCACTCAAGCGTGATAACTTTAGACTAAGAAACATCAAAATATACCAACATCGAATCTATTTTGGAAGAAGTCGTCGTCAAAGATTTAACAGTGACATGAATCTTGAACGAGACTCGCGGTTTGAGCTACAAAATGGATTTTTGAATCGGATCATCATGATAGATCGTGGTAACTTTGACCAGGGGAAAACGAGTTAATGAAACGTCCTCCCAGTAATTTTTTATGTAAATAACATGATAATTTACATACTTCATATATACAAAACACCGCGATAACTTTGACACTAGAAAAAAGTAGATTGAACATACCTGATAACGTTTATGCAAATAAGATGTTAATTTACATATCACAGACATGATAACGTTTATGCAAATAAGATGTTAATTTACATATCACAGACATGATAGCTTGTGTACAAACAGCATGGTAACTTTCAACCGCGGGGACTTGTTGAAACATACACAATAGTTATGTGTAAATAGCCTGATAATATATGTGCAGCACTCCTGATAAGTTCTTTATAAACAAAGTGGTAACTTTTTTATGTGAGGACAAAGTAGATGAAACACACGGGTAACTTCCAAATATTATCGATGTTTCACTAGGAAAGAACTCCAAAAAATACCTTCCTTTAGTAGTCTTTGTACTAGGACAATATTAAAAAGGGTTTAAAATCATTGATTTTCAAGCAAAAGAACAACAAAAGGGCTCGGTTAGTCGAAAATCCAAGTCTGGTCTTAGGCTCATTTGCTCCCGCTCACAAAAATAAAAAACAAATACTAAAAAACTCTAAAAAATGTGTGGTAAATATTTTGATGCGTGAGGTCCGTCCCAAATTTCAACTCCCGCGACCCGTTCGAAACACCAAAAATAAAAACCCAGAAACGCCGCTCCCTTAATTTTTGGATTAATTGGCTATTGGGCTTAGTATTTGCATTAGCCAAACCCCAACGACCAGTTCGAAACATCAAAATCTCATTTCTTTTTTCTTTGATTTTGGACCATGCCTTGTTAGAATTGAACAAGAACGTGAGACGGTCCATAGGTGAAAAAGTGGATCATGAAACTCGGGAAATCGAAGGAATGGTAGCGACCAGGGGAGTCGCTAGGATCTATCGATATCTATCGATCAGCCGTACAGTAGTCCAGTCCACACACACACAAATATACTGTCACCCTCTAGATAGAAAATGCCATGACCAAAAAAATACACATAATATTATAAATTTATACAATGCCATGCTATGAAAAATGTGAAAACTGCCATCCTCAAGATAAAAATGTTTCATCTGGATAAGCCCCAATAAAAATTGCCATGTCACTAACATAAAAAAATGGCATCCTCTCAGTATTAAAAATGCCACCCTCTCAATGATAAAATGTCATCCTTGCAAAAAAAGGCATCCTATTATTAATAAAAGTGGCATTCAATTAATAATAAAAACTATCATGGCATTGAAAATAAAAAATGCCAACCTATCAGCATTAAAAATGCCCCCTCTAAATAATAAAAATCACATATCATTGTTAATAAAAGTTCCATCATATTATTAAGAAAATGCCGTGCACGTATTATTAAAAAACTTCCATGATATTGAAAATAAAAATTCCATGCTCTTAATTAATAAAATTGCAAGAAAGTAAAAAAAGTTATGTTTCGGAAAAAAGTCATGGTTTTGATGGAAAATTCCATGTTATGTATAATAAAAAAATTGCACATACATAAACATGATAAAAATGCAATGCTATGTATAATAAAAATGCACATACATACATAGTAAAAAACGACATATTAGGGGACAGACACCTCTAGATAATTTTGTTCTTTATGAAATGAAAAAACAGGACTTACAGACATTTTTCAAAATAAGAAAGAATTAAATGTATGTACATAAACATGTTTGTGCGCAAATTGTTCATCGATCCCGCTCCAGCTGAAGTGGTCAATGAGCAATTTGCTCACTGACAAGGGCAAGAGTTGAAACCCTTGCGGGCACCCATTTTTCAGTGATGTTACCTAGCCGACGTTCGCTAGGAGAAGGGTGGCAAGTGAACGTCAGTTGGTGGCAGTTTTAGTTGCGTAGTTATATCAAACGACGGCAGTTTGAAACGAAAAATGCCTTTCATTCCCTCGGAACTAAAAATGCCACCTAAAACGTTCGCGTATACCACCCTTTCTGACAAACGTTCTGTCAGTTATGGGCGTCCCATTTTTTAAAAAATAAAAAGGTACGTTCGCCAGCATAGTTGGAAATTGGAATAGCGAACGACTGAGGAGATCTGACCTGGCACCTGATTTGCACCAAGATTCGTGCCGTCAAATCCGACGGCAGAAAGGGCGTTCGCTGGTACCTGTCTTCTCACTGATCGTACGCCAGGTAACATTTCCTCGAGGAAATCATCCCGCAATTCACCGTTGATGCAGTGCACAAAAGGATAATCGTGCAGTTGAAAGGTGCAACCCTTCGATGCCGATGCCGATGCCGCCCAGCCCAGCCTGCATGGTGATGGTTGTTGCCGGAAACGGAGGCGTAGGGTCGATCCCCCCCCCCCCCCCCCCCCCCCGGCATGCAACCCTCCGAATTCTGAATCCCAAAAAGCGTCCAAGTCCCCAATGCATACAAGAATGCTCCAGCATTCCCTCTTCCGGTTTGGTCTGATTTATCATCCACAAAAGCAGCTCCGCCTGATTAATTTAACTTATCATCATCATCATCACTTATTCGTACGCTACTTCGGTTACTAATTTATTTGGATTTAGTTCTCCAGCAGAGGAATCTCAGCTGATCAAGCCACTCTGAGTCTCTGATTAGGTAATAATCATCGTCCATGAAACCGAAAGAATAGAATGGCATCTACACCTATCAGTTATCGCGTCGACGCTATAGACAGCCCAACGGTCAGGAAAGATTCCCTGCCTTTCCCTTCACCTTCCCACATCATCGACCCGTGACAGGAATGTGCTTCGGCTAGGCTAGTCACAAGTCACAACACTCTCAAATTCCTCATCGATCACACTACTGCCACTGCCACTGCCACTGACTCGCAAATCAATCTGCTGGTACTACCTGATGAGCGGGCTTGCAGAAGATGAAAAAGGCATTCAGCAAGGAGAGGCCGGCAACTACTGCATTGCATGCTTTGTTGCGTTCCTGCAAAAGTCAAAAGACAGAGACTCCAAGTAAACAATACTATCATATACACCACCATATCCCTGACCTCACGGCAAGGTCACGTATGTACTCCGTATGCGTCTAGTAGTATGATAATACTGCGACAGTACATACTGATGTGTACAGATCACCTATATGTATGTATAATTAAGCCGCAGGTACCTGTAATATACTACTCCCTCCTTTTCTAAATATAAATCATTTTAAAAATTTCGTTAGGGGACTACATACCTAACAAAATAAATAAATCTATACTTTTATATATATATATATATACACATTCGTATATAGTCTTTCTGTGAAACAACTAAAATGATTTATATTTAGAAACGGATGGAATATTCCTGTGTAACTATTAGTGTAAAGAATTTGAAGACCTGGCTTGTTCCAGACTTGTACTCCTAATTCTCTCAAGTTCTTGCAACAGTTTTAATAGATTAAACCGTGCTTTCGTCCTAGTTGCACTCCTTGTTTGGGTCCTTGGTTGTCTATAAGAGCTCACTATTACAGCTGGTTCATTATCGGAAAAGATAAAACAAGAATGAATACACCTCTCGAGGGCCAATTATTGGGGTTGCAGGTTGCGCCCATCGATAAACAAGACGAGGTTATCTCTTGATCCAAAGCAAAGCAGAGGAATACTAGTCCTTGCAGTATTTATTTTCTTATATAAGAGTACTTGTAGTGACCCCCGGCTCCACCGCTTCAACATACCATAACTGGAGGCACTACAAAGTCTGCTGCTCAAAGTTCAACCGAAAAGAGAAAATTACGTGGATCAAACAATAAGATCGCGACCACCAGCTGCACAAGAACAAATGATCATCGACGTTCCAGTGTCGCGGGTTTGCGGCGAAGCAGGAGATGAGCCAGCTCACTTCAGCAAACATCACAGCAACGATCGATCCCATGACCCAAGAAGGGGAACACCCAGCTGCATAAAGAAACATCAGCCTGAGGCCACACCGCCACAGTAGAAAAGGACGGTCTCGAGCTAGCTTTCTTTTGGAAAAGCTGGTTAAAACCCCTGCCTCTATATCAATTGATGTATATAACTATATTTATTAATTACTATTTAACAAAGGAATTATAAAAACGTAGGTCAGATCATCTGAAGCCATCACTTACACCTACAAACTCGATAATGTGAAATGCACTCATTACACATATCTAAATCCGGTGTCGTTACCGACCCATCCGCATAACGTATCGGAAAAAACAACCGATGCAGCAAACAAAAACATCTACGACGTGCACACGTTTTAGAATGCGTCATCATCAACAATCGTTGACCATCTTTAGAAAAGAGATCCGCGTCATCCTTGGCATTCGGGCCATCCGTCGACGCCACCACGGCGCCCAACGACACCACCACGGCACCCAACAGCATCACCTCGCTACGTGCAAAGTGTTGAGCATGTCGCGGTCGTCGCCAGTACGCCGCAACACCATGCCGCCAATACCACCCGCTGACACAGCTTGAAGTCTCTGAAAGAGCTGTCATGCGTAGCACCTGCCGAACAAGCATGACATAACGTTGGATCTGTTGGCCAGGCATGACTTGACATCTCCACCGAAGCTCCGTCCACGAAGCCGCACCACCTCCTGCCTCTTTCTTCTAGTGCTACTCCATAAACAATGCTCTCAAGAGAGAAACGACACAACAATGCCACCATCGTTCGATATGGAAGAACAGATCCTAGGGTTTCCCACGAAGCAACACGAGGGGGTCGACAGTAGTTACACGACAATGCCTTCATCAAGGTAACAGCGCAGAACGCATCCATCGTCCGTCGTCGGCTCGGTTTTCACCGACGACTATCTCTCCCCAACTCGTAGCCGGGACTAGATGACGGATCTTGAGATCCGACCACCCAGCCTAAGACCGACCACCTACGATGGAGGAGATGACCACCATCGCCAAGCCCAGGGTCGACGCTCCGGGCGTCCGCGTGATGCGGATCAAGACCAGGAGTGCCACCGTGATCCGAAGCCGAACCGGAGGTTGAGCGGTTGCACCAAGGTCGCCGCCGTTACCTGTCACTGTGCTACAGCATCGCCGCCACACTCTAGCCGTCGTTGTCCGTCATCACCGCCGAGGAGATCAAGATCGAAACCGCCGTACCGATCTTGAGCAGGTGACGCGCGCGAAAAAGACCGTCACCGCCACTTTGGTTGGGCTTTGTCCGTCATCGCCGCCGACGACGAAAAGGAGAGTGTTGTTGAGGGAACCGAAGGAGGAAGGCGGGGACGCCCCGGTGCGGCACGCTGTCGCCGCACGGGAGCGATGGTAGGGGCGAGGTGGAGGGGGAAGCGGCGGCTCGTCGTCGGATGTCGTTTGGTCGGTGACCACGGGGATGGAATCCCCGATCAGGTTTATCCAGCCGGCTCGTCTCGTCTCGTCTCATCAAGATACTCTTAGGTCTCGAGCTAGCTGCTCTAGACTTCTTTTCACCTTGCCCAAGTGCCCTTTTGCACCGTCCGAGCACACATCACTATCCACGAGATAGAATTTCATCGATTTTTCCGCAAATCACATGCATATTTTTTCTGAAACACAGATAAAAGATTTACCTCATATATTGAAAGACAATGCTAACTTGGTGTTGACTGGAGGTTAGTGACAGATCTGTACGATTCCTTCAGTACGTGATCTCTATCATCCATGCTCGCTTGCTGATTTTTTTTTCTTTTAAAAACCGTATTGGATCGCTAGTGGATTTTTCTGGTTTTTTGTTGCATAATATAAAAAGAAAATAAAATTGCTTGAAAGAAGAATAAAACCACGTCTATGCAATATCTATTGAGCCTAATAACCAACTAAGTCATCTTTTGTTGTTGTCTATTGTAGATAAACAATGCTATTTGAACATTTTTTATTTCTGTCATATCAGAAAAAATAATAAAGATTGACTTGGTAACTTTAACCTGACCAGCGTGATAAGTATAGTATGAACAACATCATAACTATATTATGATAAGGCCGGTAACTACAGAACGAGAAGGTTAAAGCATGGGGTAGTATGGTAATTTAACACATAAATTACCGGTGAAATGTTTCAAAACCTTTTTCCCCTTGGAGGAAAGAAACCATGTTGTTTAAACGTAAGATATTAGGTGTGTGATGCATAAAATTGCCATGAATTTACATGAAAGTTATCGGAGAAGTTATGTTTCATTGTTTTTTTTTTGAAGTCAAAGTTAGCATGATGATGGCTGAACGTAAGTTATGAGGCAAGTCTTTTAAACACAATGGTTACAGAAATCGAGGACCAAATCACATGCATGTTTTTCCTCATACACAAATGACCATGTTATTTACAGAAACGTTACTTGTGTTGTTTCAGTAACGTTTTTCCTATGGCAAAAATTATCTGTCAGTACACTAAAGGCTGGGATCTTGAGAGCCCCGAACTAGTGCGCGGACACTGACAACCCCTCCACAGCGGCAAGGCGCGTCGCTGGGGCTTAGGGCGAAAGCAAGACTCAGAAGCCACCAAGTACGGCAAGAACTCGCTTGCTGGGAAGGAAGAAGAGACCCCGACAGGAGCTCCCTGTCGGGGAGATAGACAATGCCACGGCAAGATCCTCCCGTCGAGGAAGAAGGACTGAGTCCCGGAAAGTCACCCTTGCCTGGAAGGCTGATAAGGCCTCGGTAGGCCACCGCCTCCCTGCCGAGAGGAACAAGAAGAGCACCGACAAGGTAACCCTGCCAGGAAGGAAGAGAAGGCCCGAGGAGAGGCGTGGGCCCAGGGCGCCCCCGCGACCTGTGAACGCCTCCATCAACGAGCACGCCACCGACGATGCATGAACCACGCGTCCGCTCGCACGCCAGCGCAATACCCCGAAGTTGCCACGTGTGGGTACGTGTCCAACCCCCCTGACGAGGTGAAGGAAGTCTGTCGAAGCATTTAATGCACCTCTCACAAGGCAGTAACACTGTAACTATCGGCCGGCGTTGTTTCACCCGTGAACCCACGTTCACCCACTGAGCCACTGTGGTGACCCCTTCGCCTACAAAAGGAGGCCCGAGGCTCAGTAGTAAGGGCTTTTTGGCTTTTTGACCAATCAAAAGGCTGTAAAGAGGGATAGATCTACAGTAACCCAAAACGAATAACTAAACGCATGCATGAGTAGGGTTTTATGTACCACGCGGCCCGAACTTGGGTAAAAAGATCTTGTCGGGCCCTGATTGTTGGTTCTGCTCTTGCCGTGACCCCTCTCCCTGCCAAACCAGCAAAATGGGGACCGTTGAGGCCCCCATAGGTGTTGAACCTTCACCGACATCTTCGGCGCGCCAGGTAGGGGGATCGCCAGAAGCAGGACGGCGTCAGCGCCACCCCGATCCGATGAGCCGTCCGTCGGCTCCACGGATCCCAGTTTGTCGCCGCATCTTCCGTGAGTGGGAGGAGGAAGTGGCTGCTCTGCCCGCGTAAGAGCTCATAGCGCGTCCATAGGTGCTATGCGAGCGCGGGTGGAAGGAGTGGAAGCCCCAAGCTCCGCATCGCCCGACCGACACACCTCCTTGGAACGCCACTCTGCTGTCGAGGGCGTGACATGGGGCTTCAGCCAGGCATCCGACGCTTACTCCAACCGACGGACATTTCCAGAGTGCGGCATGGTCGTCGAAGACGCGTACGAGGCCCCGAACCGCCCCTTTACGCGCCCTCCGGCTCGCATTTCTTCTTGGAGCGTTGTGGCGCCAGAAAGATGCGCTCGAGGGACCCGCCAATAAGTCTCTTGCAAAAGAGATAGGAAAGCATTACGCCCCAGCGTGCCTCTTTTCTCCAAAGTGGCGAAGGCCACCGGCAAAAACCTCGTCGGCAAGGAGGCCACTGGAGGCAACATCAGCTTGCCGGGGGTACGGATACTCCTCCCTAGTAGCGTCTTCAGACTCTGCGGCTAGGAATGCCGCGACGCGCCAGATAAGTATAGAAGCAAACTTCTTTACCAAACTCTTGATAAATTAGTTGTATCCTTTTGAGGCTTCGACTTTTGTATGAGAACTCCGCGCGCAGATGGACCTTGCTAGGATCAGTGCACTCCGACTACGTTTCGAGCCTGTCCAATGACTTGAGCGGCCACACAACGTCCTTATCTCGTTTCGAACTCGCTCAACGTTTCGGACGGCTACGTAGCACCTTATTTCACCTCGAGCCGCCCTCGATGATTTACATGGTTGCACTGAGTGCGGCAAGGAGTCTTGCCGGTGACGACCACCTCTGCCGAGTTTTCTGAGGATCCACACCTCTAAGTGCTCACGGCAGGATAAGTCAAGCCGGCAAGCATCCGGAAAGTGCAAAGGAATAATCATACAAAATGAGAAGCGAATAAAGGATTCAACTATTCATTCATTTGTCTAGATACATTTGATACCACTTACAAAGCAATGTTGTACTAACCTAAAGACTCTATCTTTTAACGAGGATCGACCTATGCGGAGGAGTGAAGTTCAAGAAGAAAAAAAGCAACAGGGCCCGCTGCGTAACCCAGACTCGTTCCTCCCGGACCAGCATTGCGCAGAGGGGAACGGGGCCAAGAAGGAAGACGGAGCCGAACTCCGGAAGCTGCCGAGAACACGAGGCAGCGCCGGTTCTTCCGGCGCACAGGTCTCGGCTCAGGACGGGGTGGGCCGCGGGCTGCCGGTGATGGTGCGACCGGCGGTTAATCCGAGGTCAGATCCTCATACACAGGCTTAACTCGCCGAGGATCTGACCCGTCCCCGCTGTCGCTGCCAACCGACCCTTCCTCGTCACCCCCAGATGAGGAAGGGCTGTCAGCCCCGCTCAACCTCTCTTCACAGCAGCCGAGACGCGCACCTAAGCTCCCATATAGCTTGACGGAGAGCAGTTTGTCTACCATCATCTTGAAGCGGAGAACGTGCCCATCCTAGAGATTGTGGGCACGAGGGAAGCTCTTCCACCCACGGCCAAGGAACAGGAGCTGGGGCCCCAGATGCTCTACGGCCACCGGTACGGCACCATTGCCGCAGCCATGTACCCGTAGCCATAGCATCGGGGGCTTCTCTTCCTCCATCGCCTTGGCAAACACGTTGGGGAGCTGTAGTCGGGTCTTGATGCGTGATACATCTCAAATGTATCTATAACTTTTGATGGTTTCACGCTGTTATCTTGTCTTCTTTGGTTGTTTGATGTACCTTTTATATCCTTTTTGGGACTAACTTATTAATTCAGTGCCAAGTGCGAGTTCCTATTTTTTCCGTGTTTTTGACTCTTTTCAGATCTGATTTTGGAACGGAGTCCAAACGGAAGAAAAACCCTGAAATGATTTTTTCCCGAACAGAAGAAGACCAGGGGGCTTTTGGGCCAAGCCAGGTGGGCTCCAGGGAGCCCAGAAGCCCCCACTTCGCCACCAGGGGAGGCAGCGGTGGGCAGGCTTGTGGCCTCCCTGGCCGCCCCCTGACCTAGGTCTTTGGCCTATAAATTCCCAAATATTCCGCAAAAAATTAGGGGAGCCTCGAAAATACTTTTCCGCCACCGCAAGCTTCTGTTTCCGCGAGATCTCATCTGGAGACCCTTCCCAGCACCCTGCCGGAGGGGACTTTGGAGTTGGAGGGCTTCTTCATCATCATCATCGCCCCTCCAATGACCCGTGAGTAGTTCACTTCATACCTACGGGTCCGTAGTTAGTAGCTAGATGGCTTCTTCTCTCTCTTGGATCTTCAATACAAAGTTCTCCATGCTCTTCATGGAGATCTATCCGATGTAATCTTCTTTGGCGGTGTGTTTGTCGAGATCCGATGAATTGTGGATTTGTGATCAGATTATCTATGATATATATTTGAGTCTTTCCTGATTTCTTATATGCATGATTTGATATCCTTGTAAGTCTCTCCGAGTCTTGGGTTTTGTTTGGCCAACTAGATCTATGATTCTTGCAATGGGAGAAGTGTTTGGTTTTGGGTTCTACCATGTGGTGACCTTTCCCAGTGACAGTAGGGGCAGCAAGGCACACATCAAGTAGTTGCCATCAAGGGTAAAAAGATGGGGTTTTTATCATTGGTTTGAGATTATCCCTCTACATCATGTCATCTTGCTTAAGGCGTTACTCTGTTCTTATGGACTTAATACACTAGATGCATGCTGGATAGCGGTCGACGTGTGGAGTAATAGTAGTAGATGCAGAAAGTATCGGTCTACTTGTTTCGGACGTGATGCCTATAGAAATAATCATTGCATAGATATCGTCACGACTTTGTGCGGTTCTATCAATTGCTCGACAGTAATTTGTTCACCCACCGTCTACTTGCTTTCATGAGAGAAGCCACTAGTAAACACTACGGCCCCCGGGTCTATTCACATCCATCGTTTACACCTCCGCTTTTACTTTGCTTTGTTACTTTGTTGCTTTCAATTCTCACTTGGCAAACAATCTATAAGGTATTGAGAACCCCTTCATAGCGTTGGGAGCAAGTTTTTATGTTTGTGAAGTATCTTGAGATACTCCTCCACTGGATTGATACCTTGGTTCTCAAACTGAGGGAAGTACTTACCACCGCTACGCTACATCACCCTTTCCGCTTCGAGGGAACACCAACACAAGGCTCCAAGGCCACAGGGGAATCCTTTGGATACTTTCCTAGGAAGTCCCTTAAGGCGTAGCCGCAGCAGAAAGATCAAGCCAAGTATTCTCCCGTCGACGTGCCTATTTGTGGCGCCGTTGGAATGTCTTTTGTTGAAGTAGCAGAAGTATTTATGGCGCCGTTGCCGGGGAGGAGAGATCAAGATCTATCCAAGTAGGTCTCACAAACTCATCTCCTGCATTTACTTTTGTTGCCAGTTGCCTCTCGTTTTCCTCTCCCCCACTTCACATTTGCCGTTTTCATTCGCCTTTCGCCTTCGCCGTTTTCTTTTGCCTTCGCCGGTTTTCTTGCTTGCTTGTGTGCTTGTTTGGTTGTTGAAGTCATCATGTCTGAAAACACCAAACTTTTCGACTTCTCGAGCACTAATAATAATGATTTTATTAGTACTCCGATTGCTCCCGCCACTAGTGTGGAATCGTATGAAATCAACGCAGCTTTGCTGAATCTTGTTATGAAAGAGCAATTCTCTGGCCTTCCTAGTGAAGATGCCGCATCCCATCTCAATACCTTCATTGAGCTTTGTGATATGCAAACGAAAAGAGATGTGGATAATGACGTGATTAAGTTGAAACTTTTTCCTTTCTCGTTGCGAGATCGCGCAAAAACTTGGTTTTCTTCTTTGCCTAAAAATAGTATTGATTCTTGGGATAACTGCAAAGATGCTTACATATCCAAGTATTTTGCGCCGGCTAAGATCATCTCCTTACGTAACGATATCATGAATTTCAAGCAACTTGATCATGAACACGTTGCACAATCTTGGGAGAGGATGAAGCTTATGATTAGAAATTGTCCCGCTCATGGCTTGAGTTTGTGGATGATTATAAAAATCTTATACGCTGGCTTGAATTTCGCTTCTCGCAATATCTTGGACTCCGCCTCAGGTGGAACATTCATGGAAATCACGTTAGGAGACGCTACAAAACTCCTACACAATATCATGACCAACTACTGTCAGTGGCACACTGAAAGGTCACCTGCTAGCAAAAGGGTGCACGCTATAGAAGAGATTAACTCGCTTAGTGCTAAGATGGACGAGTTGATGAATTTGGTTGCTAGTAGAAATGCTACTCTAGATCCTAATGACATGCCACTATCTTCTTTGATTGAGAGTAGCTACGCTAGTTTGGACGTGAATTTTGTTGGTAGGAACAATTTTGGCAACAACAAGGCTTTTAGAGGAAACTATGTTCCTAGGCCTTTTCCTAGTAACTCCTCTAACAATTATGGCAATTCCTATTGCAACACTTATGGAAATCACAATAAATTACCCTCTGATCTAGAGAGTAATATCAAAGAGTTCATCAACTCTCAAAAGATTTTCAATGCGTCCATAGAAGAAAAACTACTCAAAATAGACGATTTGGCTAAGACCGTTGATAGGATGTCTTGTGATATTGATGCTTTGCAAGTTAGATGTGCTCCTCCCAAGATCAACTTGGATGAAACTTTGAAAGCTATGCATATCTCCATGAATGAGAGCAAAGAAATAACCGCCCAAATTCGCGCTAGACATGAATGGTTTAAAAGGGTGCGTTCTAGTGATCCAAATCACGAAGATCTTAAAGTGTTTGGTGTGTCTCCTCTTGAATCTTTGTTTTCACATGTCAAACCTACTTATGGAGGGGCTAGATATGAATCCACTTTGGTTGAAAAACGCCCCAATGATTCAGAGTCCACCTATCTTGATGATAAAGGTGTGGAGAGTGGAGTAGAAGAAGTCAAAATTTTGGGTAGTAATGAAACTCCCACTTTGGATTTCAAGGAATTCAATTATGACAATTGCTCCTTGTTAGAATGCATTTCTTTGATGCAATCCATTGCAAACTCTCGACATGCTTATAGACAAAGCAAAGCCTTTACCACGCATATCGTAGATGCTATGATGAAATATCTTGAAGAGAAGCTCGAACTAGAAGTCTCTATACCTAGAAAACTGCATGATGAGTGGGAACCTACTATCAAAATCAAGATCAAAAACTATGAGTGCAATGCTTTGTGTGATTTGGGTGCTAGTGTTTCCGCGATTCCGAAGTATTTATGTGATATTCTTGGTTTTCATGAGATTGAATAGTGTTCTCTTAATTTGCATCTTGCGGATTCTACTGTCAAGAAACCCATGGGGAGGATCGATGATGTTCTTATTGTTGCAAATAAGAACTATGTACCCGTGGATTTCATTGTACTTGACATAGATTGCAATCCTTCATGTCCCATTATTCTTGGTAGACCTTTCCTAAGGACTATTGGTGCTATCATCGATATGAACGAAGGGAATATTAGATTTCAATTTCCTTTAAAGAAGGGCATGGAGCACTTTCCTAGAAAGAAAATAAGATTGCCTTATGAATCTATGATGAGGGCTACTTATGGTTTGAGCACCAAAGATGACTATACGTGATTCCATCACTTTCGCATCCATCGTTTACATCTCCGCTTTTACTTTGCTTTTTTACTTTGTTGCTTTCAGTTCTCACTTGGCAAACAATCTATAAGGGATTGACAACCCCTTCATAGCGTTGGGAGCAAGTTTTTGTGTTTGTGCAGGATCTTGAGATACTCCTCTACTGGATTGATACGTTGGTTCTCAAACTGAGGGAAGTACTTACCACCGCTAAGCTACATCACCATTTCCGCTTCGAGGGAACACCAACGCAAGGCTCCAAGGCCATGGGGGAAATCCTTTGCATACTTGCCTAGGAAGTCCCTTAAGGAGTAGCCGCAGCACAAAGATAAAGCCAAGTATTCTCCCGTTGACGTGCCTATTTCTGGCGCCGTTGGAAGGTCTTTTGTTGCAATAGCAATGCGTCCTCGCAATTGGACAAGGAACTCCAATGGGGTCCTTTCGATGTGAGTTCCCGCCGAAACAAGCCTCGGAGAAGGCGGAGAAGCTGGAGTAGCACTCCGCCTCCCTCGGCCAGACCCCGGCGTCCTCGGCCCCTCGAGCCTCTCCTGCCACGGTCAACGGTACTGCTGCTGGTTGCGGCCCCTGAAGCTGTGGCATGATCCGAGCGGGATCCCCTTGCCACCCTGGCGGCCGACGAAGGTCGGCCCCATCCGCTAACCATGGTTGGGGGCGGGTGCCACCGGCAATGCTGAAAGAAACAAGAGAAGGCAAGGCGACAGGCTCTGAAGGCTTCGAGAGTGAGATGGATGGGCAAAACCTCCGCGCAAGCACCCTAATTTATAGGGCAAAGCTCGGAGGCCACCCTCCTCGCTCCAGAAGCCACCGCCCCTCTCGCCCAATCGCCCTCAAGTCACGAGCAGAACATGGAACAGCCCTGATGCACCAATGCATGCAGAGGCGGGCCCATCCACGGCCGCGGCTTTTGAGGCCATGATCGCCACTTGCCCGACCGCCGCTGCGCAGGTCCCACACGTGGCAGAGGCGTTTTCAGGGAATAAAGAGGCCATCACGCGCATGCCGCACACCCTCTCACTTCGCGTGTTCAATGCGCGACATGGGGAAAGAAAGCGTGTAACGGCTCGATTCCGATAAGCCCGGGGCCCGCGAGTCCGCGCGTCGCTTTGGGTCTGGCCCAACAACGCCTCGCATGTGTGTATGGCCCGGGCCCAGGGGCTCCTGTCGGTGCACTAAAGACTCGGGTCTCCAGTGCCCCGGACTAGTGCGCGGACTTCGGCAGGCCCTCCACAGCAGCAAGGTGTGTCGCTGGGGCTTAGGGCGAAAGCAAGACTCAGAAGCCACCAAGTACAGATTGCAAGCCCCGGCAAGCACTCGCTTGCTGGGAAGGAAGGAGAGACCCCGACAGGAGCTCCCTGTCGGGGAGATAGACAATGCCACGGTGAGGCCCTCCCATCGAGGAAGAAGGACTGAGCCCCAACAAGCCACCGTTGCCGGGAAGGCTGACAAGGCCTCGGTAGGCCACCGCCTCCCTGCCGAGAGGAATAAGAGCCTCGGCAAGGTAACCCTGCCGGGAAGGAAGAGAAGGCCCGAGGAGAGGCGCGTGCTGCTACCGCGACAACAGACCTTCCGTGGTACGGCGCCAGGAATCCTACTGCTACGACTACGCCTTTAGGGACTTCCTTGGCAAATATGCAAAGGATTTCCCCGCGGCCTTGGAGCCTTGCGTTGGTGTTCCCTTGAAGAGGAAAGGGTGATGTAGCACAGCGGAGGTAAGTATTTCCCTCAGTTTTGATAACCAAGGTATCGAACCAATGGAAGATCTCGTCAAGTCACAAGTACCTGCACAAACACAAAGAGCTTGCACCCAATGCTATGAAGGGGTTGTCAATCCCTTATAGATTGTTTGCAAAGTGAGAACTGAAAGCAACAAAGTAAACAAGCAAAGTAAAAGTAAAAGTTGAAATGATAGTTGTGAATAGACCCGGGGGCCGTAGTGTTCACTAGTGGCTTCTCTCATGAAAGCAAGTAGACGGTGGGTGAACGAATTACTGTCGAGCAATTGATCGAACCGCGCAAAGTCGTGACGTTATCTAAGGCAATGATTATATCTATAGGCATCATGTCCAAAACAAGTAGACCGATACTTTCTCCATCTACTACTATTACTCCAGACGTCGACCCGCTATCCAGCATGCATCTAGTGTATTAAGTCCAAAAGAACAGAGTAACGCCTGAAGCAAGATGACATGATGTAGATGGACAATCTCATATCTACGATAAAAGCCCATCTTGTTACCCTTGATGGCAACAACACGATGCGTGCCTTGCTGCCCCTTCTGTCACTGGTAAAGGTCACCACACGGTATGAACCCAAAACCAAGCACTTCTCCCATTGCAAGAATCATAGATCTAGTTGGCCAAACAAAACCCAAGACTCGGAGAGACTTACAAGGATATCAAATCATGCATATAATAAATCAGCAAAGATTCAAATATAATTCATAGATAATCTGATCACAAATCCACAATTCATCGGATCTCGACAAACACACCGCCAAAGAGGATTACATCGGATAGATCTCCATGAAGATCATGCAGAACTTTGTATTGAAGATCCAAGAGAGAGAAGAAGCAATCTAGCTACTAACTACGGACCCGTAGGTCTGAAGTGGACTACTCACGAGTCATTCGAGAGGCGATGATGTTGATGTAGAAGCCCTCCAACTCCAAAGTCCCCTCCGGCAGGGCACCGGGAAGAGTCTCCAGATGATATCTCGTGGAAACGGAAGCTTGCGGCGACGGAAAAGTGTTTTCGCGGATACCCTGGTTTTTTCTAGATTTTTAGGGAATTTATAGGCCAAAGACCTAGGGCAGGGGAGCGCCAGGGGGGCCACAAGCTTGGTTGCCGCGACCTCTCCCCCTGGTCGCGACAACAGTGCTTGTGGGCTCCCTGAGAGCCCACTGCCTTGACACTCAAGTCTCCCGATCTTCTTCCGTTCTGGAAAAAATTATTTCGGGGTTTTTATTCCGTTTGGACTCCGTTCCAAAATTAGATCTGAAATGAGTCAAAAACACAGAAAAAACAGGAACTGGCACTTGGCACTGGATTAATAAGTTAGTCCCAAAAAGATAAAAAAGGTAAACAAAAGATCCAAAGATGACAAGATAACAACGTGAAACCATCAAATATTATAGATACGTTTGAGACGTATCACGTGCCCAGGGTGCCCCCGTGACCTATGAACGCCTCCACCGATGATGCGTGAACCACACGTCCGCCCGCACGCCAGCGCAACACCCCGGAGTTGCCAGGTGTGGGTACGTGTCCAACCCCCCCTGACAAGGTCATGGAAGTCTGTCGAAGCATTTAATGCACCTTTGACAAGGCAGTAACACTGTAACTGTCAATCGGCGCTGTTTCACCCGTGAACCCACTGTTCACCCAGTATGGTGACCCCTTCGCTTGTAAAAGGAGGCCCGAGGCTCAGTAGTAAGGGCTTTTTGGCTTTTTGACCAATCGAAAGGCTGTAAATAGGGACAGATCTACAGTAACCCAAAATGAATAACTAAACGTATGGACGAGTAGGGTTTTATGCACCACGTGGCCCGAACCTGGGTAAAAAGATCTTGCCGGGCCCTGACTATTGGTTCTGCTCTTGCCGCGACCCCTCTCCCCGCCAAACCAGGAAAAAGGGGACCGTTGAGGCCTCCATAGGTGTAGAACCTTCACCGACATTATCAGTGTGTTGTATGTAAGTTATTGGGCGTCTCCTACGTAAATTACCATGCTATTTGCACTAGGTAATCAAGGGATATTTCTAGAACTTTTCACCCAAGGTGAAACGTTATTAGTGTGTTTATATGTAAGTTATCAGGTTAGTTGTACATAAGTTATCATATTATTTACACTGAAGTTGCCGGGGGTATATTTCAACAACTTTTTCACCTCGGATGGCCAAAAAAGTGGCATTTTATTTGAACTTGTGAGGAGCCAAGTATTGGGTGAGTTGGCTAGTGTGTTAAGATCTCAATATTGAAGTATTGAGTTCAATCCTTAGCTTTAGCATGATTTTTAGCCTTAAAAACTACAAGTATGGAAAGTGCTAGCATCAAGATTTGTTTCCAACATCTATTTCTCCCGGTAAAAAAGTTATCATGGCGTTTGTGTGTTAGCTATCATATTTTTGATGCGTATATCACCATGCTATGAACATAAAAGTTATCACGGGTGTGTCTTCAACAACTTTTTTCCTAGGTTATCACGTCTGTGTTCTGTATAATATCATGATATTTAGATAGAAGTTATCAAGTCAATAATTAGCTTCCTTTCCATATCGCGCAACCAGTCATCAGCTTCCATTGTCTTATCCGTGTGTGAGAAAACTGGTGGATGAATCTTCTGCAATTCAACCAATCGGGAGCATTGTTGGTGACATCCACAATGATTCTCCATATTCAAAAGTTGATTCGTTATTTCTTGGTGCTATTGTTGCCTTTTCTCGTACAGGCGACAAACTTGCAAGAACGTTGAGTCACTGTCTTGCTGACTTGACAACCCTTGAGTAAAGTTGTTACGTGTCTGAGTGAAATGATTATCTTCCGGTGGACTCGGCATGGAGTGGGTCTATGGACGATGCATTTCTTAACTCTCGGGTGATGTTGAAAAAATCAAATGAGAAAATCTGAGTATAAGATGAAATAAAAGTTTTTGTGGGCCAAGAGAAACACCAAATATTTATCATAAAACATTTGTCGTGTTCATAGAAGGACTTCAGGTACATATCTTACAACAACATAATTATACAATACATCACTCACGTTGTGCTCACACATACGTGACATGTTATTTAGCTAGTGCACTTATCCTGATCCTACATGATGCAAGATGACTACTACTCTTTGGCCTACGAGCACGTAATCATACATATTATACAAGCACCCTGACACACTTCTAAACCACTTATAGGTGGAGGTGGAGGGGAACTGGATTGGCTGGCCCAGGGTAAGTCCCACACGAGGTGTTGGGGACTCAACCTCCTTCTACACAGGCTCTAGGCGGACAGCGCGAGGCGGCGAAGCATGCACGAGGCTAGCAGGTGGAGCAGCCCTAATAGGGGTAGGAGTAATAACTTGATTTAACTCCTCAAGCGTAGGCAGCTGGCGGCTAACTGGCTGGACTGATGGTGCGCATGAAGCAGAGGAGGAAGGGCATGACGGGGGTGGCGCGGGACGGTGTAGGATCGAATGTATGTCTACAGGGGGGGGTGATTAGACTACTTCACCAATAAAAACTTAGTCTTTTCTGAATTTTAGTTGTGGGCAAGTTTTTGCAATTATGGCAAGTCAAGTACACCCTACACATGCACTTCAAATAGTATAAAAGCAAAATGTAAAACATGCAAGTGTAAAGTAAAGGGAGTATGGTAGGGAGATCAAACGCAAGACGTTGACAGAGTGATTTTTGGCATGGTTTCGATATGTGGCGCTATCGTACGTCCATGTTATTGGATACTTCAACCCACGGAGGGTAATGGTTGCGAGATTCCATGGAGGGCTCCACCCACAAAGGGTCCACGAAGAAGCGGCCTTGTCTATTCCACCACGACTTCGGCCCACGAAGGACTAGCCTCACTCACGGTAGATCTTCACGAAGTAGGCGATCTCCTTGCCCTTACAAACATCTTGGTTCAACTACACAACTCGAAATAGGAGACTCCCAAGCGACACCTAACCAATCTAGGAGGCCCATCCCTCCAAAAGGTAATAGATGAGGGAGAAGGATGAACTCCTTGCTCTTGTGCTTCTAAAGATAGTCTCCTCAACACTCAGTCACTCTCTCATAGAATAGATATGGGTAGGAGAGATTGATTTGGTGAAAAGCAACTTGGGGAGGCTAGAAATACAATTTCAAATGAATGGATTGGAGTATCTTGATCTCCACACATGAGTAGGTGGCTCTCTGTAACGCCCAAGATGCGAACATATCCTTATTTTGGTGCGAGGGCCTTGACAAGGATAGAAATGCATCTCGCCGTTTCGCAAGAATGGATATCATTACAAGTACATGTACTGAAAAGATGCGTATAAGGAGTTGGCTTACACTCACCACAAGCTACAAAAATATCACATCAATACATCAACATATTCAATCATCATGCAGAAGAGAAAAATTCGGCTACGGACGAAAACAAACGACAGAAGAACGACGTCCATCCTTGCTATCCCAGGCTGCCAGCCTCGAACCCATCTTATATCAAAGAAGAAGAAGAAAAAGAAGAAGAAGAAACTCCAAATAGAACAATCTTCATGCTCACGTCAAAGTAACACTTTACCTGTACCTGCAACTGGTGTTGTAGTAATCTGTGAGACACAGGGACTCAACAATCTCATTTCCAAAGGTATCAAGACTAGCAAAGCTTAATGGTTCAGGTATGGTTAAGTGGTGAGGCTGCAGCAAGAAACTAAGCATTTATTTGAGGTGGCTAATGTCGGGACCCCGATCCTAAGCCATAGGAATCCAGCCTGTAACACATCGCATCCCTTTCCGGTCTCACGCATGGTTAACCCCACGACTGCAGCCTTACCTTAGCCGGGACCGTTTGCGTCTTTTGACTCACGTATGCAATTGTGTCGCTAGCATTCCAATGTCAAAGAACCCGGATCGACAAGTCTAGTCATAAACCAAAGTGGCAGTACCGCACAGGGACAGGCATACATGACCCAACAAAGCAGGTGTCGGTCACCAGCGAATGTAGACGAGTCGTAGCAAGCTACAAGGACTCCATTACATCGCGTGACATTTCCCCAAAGGGGACAGACACAACAGCTAAGAAGGACACATGTCGGTCAACCAATGTGTCCAGAGCAGTAGCGAGCTACCATGGCTCGTTGGATCACAAAGGGGCATTTCCCTGTAAGGAGTGCTACTAAAGTTCACGGCTAGGTAATCGAACCCCATACATATCAAGTACGACACACGTACGCATGGCATACCGATATGTATAGATACATCGATGGCATCACAACATAACCATAAACATACAAGCTTTATTTAAGAGGCTCGGAAGAGCCACATACATAATATTACACAGTAAGGGTCTCACGACCCATAATAGCAGTCATTCAGTTACAAGCCAGCAGAAGTGTTTAAAACTGTTTGAGTACAGACAGGTGCAACTAGAAGGCACATGGCCTAACTATACTACAGACCCAACCTAGGGCCATATCGTAGCTGGGACACCAGCTACTCGTCGTCGTCGATGTCTATGAAGAACCCACCTTTAGGGTCATTAGCAACCTCTGCAACATTTATTAAGCAAACATGAGTACGGAGGTACTCAGCAAGACTTTAGGATAACTATCTACTCATGCAATGTATCAATAAGGTATTGTGGGGTTTCATGCGGAAAGCCAGCATTTGACTCGTGGCTAGACAACTTGCATTTTTAAATAATTTTGACAACTTGCTTTCTCGCACACGAGTCCACTAACACCACAACAATACTCCATCGTGGAATCATTCCGTCTCCATACGGAAATGCCGTCCGCGACACTCACGCTTATCTTGACAATTTTATGAGTAGCCATTTAAGTTATCTATGAACAACATATGTCTCCAAGTAGTCCATATCCGCGGACGCAGCTATTCGAATAGATCATAACCCTGCAGGGGGGTACTTCGTCACACACGCTCTCGCCACTTATCGCCATGTGCACGTCATGCACCTCGGCAACCTTCAAGCAGAAGCCCAGCGAGGGAGTCGGCCACGACCGTTAACCATATTAGTACCTAGTCCAGGTCTATCGCCTATCTGAGGGTAACCCGCACGGAAGTCCGGCCGAGGTTTCCGCCACAGCCCCAAACGATGTGCGCAGGGTTCCCAAGCCCACCATCCGGGTGCCACTTGGTACACCGTGCCACTGCCTATCGCATCACAGCCCACCTCTCAGGTCAGCGCTATGCACGGCCTCCAGCATGACTATAAACACCAGAAACTACTTGCAACTCCTGGACCAAGTACTAAGCGGTTAATAAGTCGAGAGGGTCAATTAAGTATCCCAACGTGTGGTAGTATCTAGTCTTGGATTACATACACGGAACTCAGTTCCTAAGGACGGTTCCAATGAAACAAACCGCCATGTACTCCTACACAGCCTTTCACCGGTACCTTTACCAAATCAGGTTCAACACACAACCTTTGCTTACCGAACACATTCTCACAATTCTGTTCATCTCCCAGATGACAGACCATACACAACTCCAAGCATAGCATGCATAGCAGGATAAGGCACATCATGGCTCAAGAAACTACCAGGTATGCTAGGTTGCAAGGTTCAGCTATGTACTGTGACAAGGATAGGTCATGCAAAGGAAGTGGGTTCAACTAACATGGCAAAAGCATTTGAAGCATTTGATCCTAATGTAATAAGTAAGTGCAGGAGCAAGAACATGGGATTTATCGGGATGATCAAAAATGGTTGCTTGCCTTGTTGCTCAGAGGAGTGACAATATCCGTCAGACGGATATTCGGTGGAATCCGGGGGAGCGGAGCCTACCGAAAGGGATGACAACAACCAATATAAAACATATGCAATCAAGATGATGCATGAGCATGGCATGAGAATGCAAGATGGTAAATTATTATAGCTAACATGTATTAGGTTTGAAGTTGATTTGAATCAAGTTCAAATACCACTTCAAACGAGGTATTCCCGGATACCATTTTAATTGATTCGACCTGATGCTCAAATTGACTTGATGTTAACATGCCTGGGATGACATGTTAGGTTGCTGGTTTGTAGTTAGGATAGTGTTTGATCATGTCATTTATAGTAAAATTTAAATATTTTCCAAATTCCATCTACAAAGTATTTATAAGAATTAACTTATTCATTAATCTACATGTTTGGGTTCTGTAACATTTTCAAACATGTTTGAAAATGACATATTCAGATTCCTTGAATTTTTCTGATACTTTTTCATATATAAATTATTTACATTGGAGTTACAGATTAATTTCTATGAATTTTAGAAGTTTTAAACATTTCTGGAATTATTTTTATACTGGAAAACCCCTTTATTGCGTCAGCCTGACATCAGCAGGTCAACTGACCTCTTCAGGTCAAACCTGACAGGGGGGGCCCACTGGTCAGCGTCTCAGGGGCTAATCCCGCGCTGACCAGCCCCTAACTGAGTTTGACTTGGCCTTGGGCCCACTGTCAGTGAGTGTTTAGGCTTTAAACTTCTGGGTTAGGCTGGCCACGTCGGCCCCCACCGGAATATGGTCGGCGGCGACCACGGGCGCGGCGGAGGGCTCGCCGGAGAGAGCTAAACGGCGCTACGGCCGTCGGTTTTGGGCGCAGAATAGTGCTACGGGCAGCTAGTGAAACGCCGCATCTAAAGGGAGTGGAGCTGGACCCGGTGGTCACAGGAATCCACGCCGGCAACGAGGTCAGCGGCAGCTGCTGCTCGGGCATCGACGGGAGTGCCGATGCAGGGGACTAGCGAGCTGGGAGAGAGGCCCTACGCCATCTACAGAGTTCGAGGAGCTCATTCCTGAGCTCGGCCTCGCGAGCTGAGTACCACAACGACGGCAATGACATGGCCGGCGATGAGGTCCTTCGAGCTCCGGCGGCTAACGTGGTTAAAGGAGGGGGAAAGCCTCGGGAAGAGGGGGAACAGGAAGAGGAGCTCACGGCGGATCTTGTGAGGCTGCCGGCAGGGTCGGGGAGGACCAGGAGACGACGGATCGACGGCGACCGGAGCTTCGGGGGGAGAGAGATCCGAGAGGGGGAAAGGGGATCGAGGCTTAGGGGAGAGGATAGAGCCGCGGGGAGGAGGATAAGAAGGCGCAGGCGTCGTGCTGGCGCTCCTGGAGGCCTCCAGCAGCGGGCAGGCAGGCAGGAGGTGGCCGGGCTCGGCCGCCGTGCTCATCTTCTCCCCTGCCTACTGGCAGGAGGAGGAAGATGACCGGGGAGCCCCTGGTGGGCTGGGCCGACGACAGGTAAGGTTTTTCCTCTTTCTTTCTCTTTTCTTTTCTGTTTTGTTTCTGTTTTGACAACTATTTGTTTGCTATTTATTTCAGCTCCCAAAATAGTTTGTAAAAACTATTTTGAACACACCAAAATGTTAGTTGGAATGTATCCAATCATTCCTAAAGTTTTCAACATTTTTGAAAATTTAAAGTTTCTGATTTCAAATTTTAAACTTGGAATCAGTAGCTTTTTGCATTTATTTAAAATGCCAAGAGTATAAAATAAATGGTTTCCTTTATTGCTTATTTGTTTTCAAGAATTATCATAAAGATTGAACTTTTCTTGAGGCCATTTTGGGTTCATTGATTTTAACTAGTTTGAATTTTCCTTTATTTTGAGAAGTGGCTAGGGTTTTAGATTTTTCCTTCACCACTTGCTTTGTTCTTGTTGAAAATTTCCTAGATGCAATGCAAAGAAAACATGAGCACAAGGCTAACTTGATTAAGGTGTCAGGGATGTGACAGCTAACTTACGAGTACAAGAATAAGAGGGGGATGATCTACGCATAATCGGACAGAAACTGATGATGATCAAATGAATGATCCTGAAACCTACTTACGTCAAACATAACCCCACCATGTCCTCTTCCGGATATAGAACTCACGAGAAGGGACACTCACAATTACGCACACAATTGGCATATTTTAATTAAGCTTACATCAAGTTATCTAGAATGAGATGTTAAAGAAAGTTTCCTAGTTTGCCACATAACCGGGGGCACGAGTTTCTTAAAGATTTAACCATTCACGAGTGGTCCAACTAATGCATCACAAATTACCACAAGCCGCATAGAAAGCCTCGATCACAAAACTCGTGATCTCCTCGGATTCCTTAGTGGAAAACCTCAACTCTCAGATAACCCAAAGCCTCATTGGAATCCCGATGTAGAAGATATTTCGTAAAAGATAAAACAAGTCGAGCAAGGTCGCTCGACGTGTCGACGAACCCGATAGGAGCTGCATATCTCGTTCTCATGACACGACCGGGTGAGCAGTACGTACGGTAGCCATATAGACATCCCCCGAGTTGCCTCGGGTGGCCCCGCAAGTGGCTCTGTTTGGACCAACACTCATGTGGATCACTGGCCCAGGGGTTGATTAAGTTTCCTCGGGTTAGTTACTCCCTATGCGGTTCATTAGTTAATAGGAAAATAGTACCAAAGTTGGGCCTTGCCAGACCAGTTTAAACTAAGACGAATTATCAAGGGGGTCTCCATAACAACCTCGATCATGTTAGGAGCGCTCAATTATAGAATATAACACCCGTAGCCAAAACTAAGGCTGCAAAGGTGAAAAAAGGCTAGAAGGCCAAGCTTTCCACCTTTTACCAAGTATATAGGTGCATTAAATTAAATAACAATTATAGGGTGATATAACAAAGAACCCATGTTTTCACATGGAAGCAACACAACTAGCAACGCTATCCAATGGTTAAGCAAGTGGTAACATAGCCAATTAGTGGTTTGCTAGGTTGTAGAAAGGTTGAAGGTTTCATGGCAATGTTGGGAGGCTTATTAACGAGGTGGTAGGCAGCGAGACATAGCGAAAGAAACGAGACAACTAGGAGGGCAATGATAGTAATCGTATCTAGGGAAACGATCATCTTGCGTGAGATCCCGCTTGGAAGAAGAACGAACCCGTGAAGTAGACGAAACGACGTAGCCGAACAGATCCTCACATTCTGACACACTTGCGAAACACTAACAAGAAGAAGCAAACTGGAAACAAAATCAACACACGATATTCACCACGACACATGCACGATATGATGCACAACCTAATATGATGCATGTCTGATACGTCTCCAAGGTATCTATAATTTTTTATTGTTCCATGCTATGATATTATCAACTTGGGATGTTTTATATGCATTTATAAGCTATTTTATATCATTTTTGGGAGTAACCTATTAACTCAGTGCCCAGTGCCAGTTTCTTATTTTTCTGTGTTTTTGACCTTTTTCAGATAAGAATATTAAACGGAGTCCAAACGGAATAAAACCTTCGGGATGGTTTTTTCCATAACAGAAGTGATCCAGAAGACTTGAGAACCAAGGCAGAGGGCCACGGAGGAGGCCATGAGCCTCCTAGGCGCGCCCCAGGGGGGGCGTGCCTAGCAGGCTCGTGGGCCCCCCGTGCCTCCTTTGCCCTACCTCTCTCGCCTATAAATTCCCTAAAATCCCCAAACCAACAGAGAGAGCCACGAAAATACTTTTCCATCGCCGCAAGCTTCTGTTTCCGCGAGATCCCATCTGGGGACCGTTCTGGTGCCCTACCGGAGGGGGATTCGAACACGGAGGTCTTCTTCATCAACACCATTGCCTCTCCGATGATGCGTGGGTAGTTCACCACATACTTTCGGGTCCATAACTAGTAGCTAGATGGCTTCTTATCTCTCTTGGATCTTCAATACAAAGTTCTCCCTGATCTTCATGGAGATCCATCCGATGTAACTTTCTTTAGCGGTGTGTTTGTCGAGATTCGATGAATTGTCGATTTATGATCAGATTATCTATGAATATTATTTGAGTCTCCTCTGATTTCTTATATGCATGATTTCCTATCCTTGTAATTCTCTTCGAGTTATGGGTTTCGTTTGGCCAATTTGATCTATAATTCTTGCAATGGGAGAACTGCTTGGTCTTGGGTTCATACACGTGCGGTGTCCTCACCGAGTGATAGAAGGGGTAGCGAGGCACGCATCGTGTTGTTGCCATCAAGGGTAAAAATATGGGGGTTATATCATATTACATGAATTTATCCCTCTACATCATGTCATCTTGCTTAAGGTGTTACTCTGTTTGTTATGAACTTAATACACTAGATGCATGCTGGATAGCGGTCGATGTGTGGAGTAATAGTAGTAGATGCAGAAAGTATCTGCCTACTTGTCTCAGACGTGATGCCTATATGTATGATCATTGCCTTAGATATCTTCATGACTTCACGCGATTCTATCAATTGCTCGACAGTAATTCGTTCACCCACCGTCATACTTGCTATCATGAGAGAAGCCTCTTGTGAACACTATGGCCCCCGGGTCTATTTTACACATTATATATTCAGATCTACATACAAAAATACCAAAAATACCTTGCTGCACTTTTATTTATTTATTTATTTATATTTACCTATTATCACTATCAAATTTCACTTTGCAAGTAATCGTAAAGGGATTGACAACTCCTTTATCGCGTTGGGTGCAAGTTTGTTTGTCTTTGCGCATGTGCCTTGGTGCCTCATCTTGATACTCCTACTGGATTGATACCTTGGTTCTCAAACTGAGGGAATACTTATCTCTACTTTGCTGCATCACCCTTTCCTCTTCAAGGGAAAAACCAACGCAAGCTCAAGAAGTAGCAATGTCCATTTCAATTATGCAAGGCATGACATGGCAATTCATGAGAATTAAACACTACACATTAAGTGAAGCTCAATATGCAACGAGTTGCATATTGACGAAACTTCACATACAAATTTATTTAGTTCACTCCTTTTTAGGTAAACGGCAATATTATAATGTTGTTAACATGGCAAGAGGTGAAGCACAAATAAACTACCTATCTAGGCATTTCAAATGAGGTCGGAAACGACATATAGCATCTCCGAACTGACCCCACATGTTAACTTGGAAATCTGTACAAATCTGACCTAAACATATTTTATGTTTTTTAAATGGCAAAATAAAGCGGTGCACATAAAACTACACGTCATTCTAGTCGGTTTACATATATAGCTCATCTCCAACGGAGTTACGGTTAACTAGCTACAAATTAAACCGTTTTAGCACGTTGTCACGCAAACCAATGGAAACAGCACGGTTAGGAGTTCTAAATATGCATGTAAGTTGGGAAATATTGATCTACATGAAATTCTACACGTTTTACATATCTAACTTATCTCGATCCGACACACGGTTTAAAAGTTAGAGGGCATTTTAAAATCATGCAATTTTCTGAAATTTAAATAAATTCGCACCACAATAAAATACACCACGGGCCGAATGTGGATAATGGGTCGGATCTAACCATGGGCGCTTCTCATCTATACAGCACACATAACGAGGAATAGACGGGTTTGCCGGGGCTCACCTCGGGCCCATCGGAGTTGGCTCGGCTCGGGAGGAGGCCGGGGCTAGACCACTTGCGGAAGCTGCTGGGCCAGCGCTGGTGGACTTGGGCAGGGGCGCTGGGGACGACTCGAGCTGGCCGAGGAGCGCCGATGCTGGCGCTCATCCTTTGTGCTCCTCCCGCACCAGGAGGCGACGACGGAGCAAGGTCTATGGGCGACGCATGACGGTCCTGGCGAGGTGCACGGCGATGGCGGGGCAGGCTGAGGCCGGGAACGGCCTCCCCGGGTCCGGATTTGGCCGGATCCGGTCGGCTGGGGCTGCGGCGGTAGCGAGGCACATCGGGGCAACCATGGCGGTCGGGTCCTCTAGAGAAGAGGGGACATAGGTGAGGGAGAGAAACCAACGGCAAGGAAAGGAGAGAGGGAGGAGGAGGTCTGGCTGGTTGGTGCCTGATCTACTTCGACGAGGTGCTACGGCGGGGTCGGGCTCCGGCGACCGGCGCGGACAGGCACGGGACGAGGGGCAGATCGGGGGCTCGGGAGGATCTCGGGCTCGGGGAGGGACCTGCGTCTCGCGTAGGTGGCGGCTCGGGCCCGGGCGGGTCGGCTTCGGGCCTGGCGGGCCCCGGCAGATGGAGGTGGGTGGAGAAGCTGGTTGCGGCGGCTGGGGTATGCATGGGTTACGAGGTGGGAAGCCGGCTCTCAAATTAGGCACGGGGTGTTTAAATAGGAATGTGTCTAGGGTTACGGGATTTTAGTCCGATTCGAGTCGTTCGATCGCAATCGGATGGCTCTGAACACGGGGTAGGGTCAGGTTGGCTAGTTGGGCTGTGTACACTGGTGGTGGGCTAAGAAGAGATGGAGGTTTGCGGCCCGGCAACGAGAGTTTTAAATACCGAAAAGAGTCCGATGATAAACCGACGACAGTGCCACTACGGTCGACCATTCGGGTATCAAACGGACTCCGATTGCGATGAAATTTGGCACGTGGCCTACCTACATTAAAATAAGACCGCATGCCATGTTTCAACCCAATCCGGGAATATTTTACGCACACCTTTAAAAACAATATTTTATCGATGTCGCAGGCGTGCGCATGTGTGGTTGGTCTCGAAACGGTCAACGATGAATATGGAGAGAAACCACAACTATGAACCAGTGCAAGTTTTTGAAAACTGACGACAACGAAGTGCCGATGCAATGCACATGATGCAAATGATGCAATGATGAATGCGGCAAACAAAATAATAACACTACAACAAAGGAATAAAAGGGGAATCTTCTGGAGCGTCGGTCTCGGGCTATTACAACTCTCCTAAATAAACAAGAAATCTTGCCCCGAGATCTAAGAATGAAAAGGGGAAGAGAAAGAGAAAAGCGAATGGTAAGGCTTAGTTGCTTCTTGAAAAACGAGTGAAACCAACGATCCTTGAAGTTTTCAAATAGATGAAGAATGATATGAGAAACAAGCAATAATTCACACAAAATTTTGGCAGCACTTAGGTAGGAAATTGAGGACAAAAAATTGGTAAGATGGAAAGATGTTGACAAAATTCACAACAAACCAACTAAATTGATATGCAAGGAAAGAGTGTGAAAGAAGACACAACACTCCGGTTAAGTGAATAAGAAAGGAAAGAACACGATCTTGACAACACTAGATAATGGATAAAAGAGAGCAACATCACAACTACTCCGGAACAAGAAAATAGAAACTAGATCACTCGGAAGAAAGAATCAAGAAGAAAATGAAAACTTCTACCACAATTGAATACGAAGAGCATCCTAACAATAAGAATTGAACGGAGTTGTTGGAAACTCACCAACGAAAGGACAAGCTTGTAGTGGACTTATGAAAACCATCTTAAATAATGAGGTGACGACCAACCAATGACGGAAACAAAGATTGCTTGGGAGCAACAAGATATGCAAAACTTCTTTCATCAAGAGGATACATTGAGAACTTGGGTCAACAATAATCACCATAATGGCAACAATCCTTAGAAAAAGCTTCTGGTGAAATCTAAACCAAGATAGCTCAATGAAGAAATCAAGGGTTGAAAATATCTCACAATTGAAGAATTCTGTGGGTTTAAATATCTCATTCTTGAAACAAATCCTCTTCGCGACTTTGCACGAATCAAAATGATATATCACCACCACAAATGATAAAGGAGAAAGAATTGCACTTTGAAATGCAAGAGAAAGAATACTTGAGGTTCTCCAACAATAATCTTGAATAACACTTCAGAAAGAATTGAAACCTTGATGAATCACCATGAAGAACCACTTGAAGAACACCGGGATGAAAGGATGATATAAAGAATTAAATGTTGAAAAGAATAAGATTGAAGCCTTGCAAAAATTTAGACGGAGCTTCACGAAGAGATACATGAGAAAACTTGGAACTCTGGAAAAGAAAAGATTAGAACACTTGAGATCAAGAATTTGATATCATGATCCGCTTCGGAAAAGAATTAAAATCACCTTGAAGAAAAAAGAACAAGAATTATGTTATGCTTATCCTTCATCAAGTTAAATTGATGAGAAGCAACAGATTTAGCATAGTGCTATGGCAACAGAAGTACTTCCCTGGCAATGGTGCCAGAGATCCTTCTGTCGTCTCTTGAGCTTGCGTTGGTTTTTTCCTTGAAGAGGAAAGGGTGATGCAGCACAAGAGCAGTAAGTATTTCCCTCAGTTTGAGAACCAAGGTATCAATCCAGTAGGATAATCTCGTCAAGTCCAGAGTACCCGCCCAAACACAAAAGAGCTTGTACCCAACGCTTTAAAGGGGTTGTCAATCCCTTCAAGATTGATTGCAAAGTGAGATCTGAAGGCGGAAAGTGCAACGAAGAAAAAGTGTAAGGCTGAAAATATGGTGTGGAGTAGACCCGGGGGCCATAGTGTTCACTAGAGGCTTCTCTCAAAATAGCAAGTATTACGGTGGGTGAAAAAATTACTGTCGAGAAATTGATAGAACCGCGCAAAGTCATGACGATATCTAAGGCAATGATCATACATATAGGCATCACGTCCGATACAAGTAGACCGATACTTTCTGCATCTACTACTATTACTCCACACATCGACCGCTATCCAGCATGCATCTAGTGTATCGAGTTCATGACGAACAGAGTAACGCCTTAAGCAAGATGGCATGATGTAGAGGGATAATCTCAAACCAATGATGAAAACCCCATCTTTTTACCCTTGATGGCAACAACACGATGCGTGCCTCGCTACCCCTTCTGTCGCTGGGTGAAGTAACCGCACGGTATGAACCCAAAACCAAGCACTTCTCCCATTGCAATAATCATAGATCTAGTTGGCCAGACAAAACCCACAACTCGAAGATAATTACAAGGATATCAAATCATGCATAACAGAGATCATAAGAAACTCAAATAAGACTCATAGATAATCTAATCATAAATCCACAATTCATCGGATCTCGACAAACACACCGCAAAAGAAGATTACATCGGATAGATCTCCATGAAGATCATGGAGAACTTTGTATTGAAGATCCAAGAGAGAGAAGAAGTCATCTAGCTACTAGCTATGGACTCGTAGGTCTACGGTGAACTACTCACGCATCATCGGAGAGGTCATGGTGTTGATAAAGAAACCCTCCGTATCCGAATCCCCCCTCCGGCAGGGCAATAGAACGTGCCCCAGATGGGATCTTGCGGAGACAGAAGCTTGCGGCGGCGGAAAAGTACTTTCAATGATCTCCTGATTTTTTCTGGGGTTTTAGGGAATATATAGGCACAAAACCTAGGGAGAGGTGGCCGAGGGAGCCCACAAGCCAGGGAGGCGCGACCCCCTTGGCCGCGCCATGAGGGTTTGTGGGGCCCAAAAGCCCCCCTGCCCTGATTCTCCGGGTTCCCTATCTTTTTCTGTTTTGGAAAAAATCTTTTTGGCAATTTCATTCCGTTTGGACTCTGTTCAAAATCCTCCTCTGAAAGGGGTCAAAAACAAGGAAAAAACAGGAACTGGCACTTGGCACTGAGTTAATAAGTTAGTCCCTAAAAATATATAAAAGGCATGCAAAACATCCAAAGTTTGACAAGATAATAGCATGAAACCATCAAAAATTATTGATGCGTTGGAGACGTATCAATCATCCCCAAGCTTAACTCATGCTCGTCCTCGAGTAGGGAAGTGATAAAGACTGAATTTTTGATGTGGAATGCTACCTAGCCTAGTTGTCCTTTGCAACCTCTTTCACGTGACAAGAATGTTCAAATCCATAAGATTCAAAACAATAGTTTGCTATTGACATGAAAACAATAATACTTCAAGCAAACTAGAAAGGTAATAATGAACTTTCAAAATAACAAGGCTAATGAAAGTTATCCCTACAAAATCATAGTCTGGCTATGCTCCATCATCCTCACACAACTAATGTAAATCATGCACAACCCCGGTATTGGCCAAGCAATTGTTTTCGCACTCTTACTTTCTCAATCATTTTATAACTATCACGCAATACATGAGCGTGAGCCATGGATATAGCACTATAGGTGGAATAGAGTGTGGTGGTGGTTGTGAGACAAAAAGGAGGAGATGGTCACATTGACTCGGCGTATCAAAGGGCTATGTAGATGCCAATTAATAGATATAAGGGATGCACTAGAGCTATAAGTATGTGAAAGCTCAAAAGGAGAACTAGTGGGTGTGCATCCAACTTGCTTGCTCAAGAAGACCTAGGGCAATTTTGAGGAAGCCCATCATTGGAATATACAAGCCAAGTTATATAATAAAGATTCCCACTAGCATATGGTAGTGACAAAGCAAGAAGCTATCAATCATGAAGAACATGGTGCTATTATGAAGCACAAGGGTGGAAAAAAGATAGTAGCATTGTCCCTTCTCTTTTTTATCTTTTTTTATCTGGGCTCTTGGGCCTCTTGTTTCTCTTTTCTTTCTTTTTTTATTTGGGCACTTTGGCCTCTATTTTTTTATTTCTTCACATGGGACAATGCTCTAATAATGATGATCATCACACTTTTATTTACTCACAGCTCAAAGCTCAAAATGATGATGACTCTATAGGAAATGCCTCCGACAATGTACCGGGATGTGCAACGATCTAGCTTGGTGTATGACATTGAAACATATCGCTAGCTATCTTACGATCATGCAGTGGCAATATGAGAGTGACGGCACAAGTCATGAGCCGGAATGGTGGGAGTTGCATGGCAATATATCTCGGGATGGCTACGAAAATGCCATAGTAGGTAGGTATGGTGGCTGTTTTGAGGAAGACATATGGTGGGTTTGTGTACCGATGAGAATTGCGCGGTACTAGAGAGGCTAGCAATGGTGGAAGGTGAAAGTGCATCTATACCATGGACTCACATTAGTCATGAAGAACTCACATACTTGTTGCGAAAGTTTTCATTAGTAATCGAAACAAAGTGCTAAACACACACTCCTAGGGGAAGGGTTGGTAGGTGTTAACCATCGCTCGATCCCGACCTCAACACAAAGGATGACTATCAATAGATCAATTATGCTCCGACTTCCTAACATAGTGGTTCACCATACGTGCACACTATGGGAATCACTAACTTCAACACAAGTATTTCTAGATTCACAACACCCTACTAACATAACTCTTAATATTACCAAATCCACGTCTCAAAACTAGTTGAGAGGAATCAAAACTTCTCTTTCTACTCAATGCACATGACGATGGAGGTTTTTGTATCCTCTTTGAGTACCTATCACCTTTGGGACTACTTTCATAGCATAATCCAACTACCAAGTCATGCACCGCCGTGCTCTAAAAGAGATAAGTGAAGCACATAGAGCAAAATTATCTAGCTCAAAAGATATAAGTGAAGCACTATGAGCATTCTAGGAAAATCATGATGAGTGCATGTCTCTCTCTCTCAAAAAGGTGTACAACAAGGATGATTGTGACACAACAAAAAGAAAATGACTCCTACGATACAAGACGCTCCAAGCAAAACACATATCATGTGGTGAATAAAAATATAGCTCCATGTAATGTTACCGATGGATTGAAGACGAAAGAGGGGATGCCTTCCCGGGGCATCCCCAAGCTTAGGCTTTTTGGTGTCCTTGAATTTTGCTTGGGATGCCTTGGGCATCCCCAAGCTTGAGCTCTTTCCACTCCTTATCTCTTTATCCATGAGAGCATCACCCAAAACTTGAAAACTTCACAACACAAAACTTAAACAGAAACTCGTGATAACATTAGCACAAGAAAACAAACTACCACCTCTTTTGGTACTGTAGAAAACTTGAATTCTATCCATATTGGTGTTGGGATACTGTATTCTCACTTTTCCATGGCTAGTACCCCCCGATACTAACCATAGTTTCATCAAAACAAGCAACCAACTCAACAAAAACAGAATCTGTCAAAAACAGACCAGTCTGTAGCAATCTGTATACTTCGTATACTTCTGGTACCTCAAAAATTCCGACAAATTACGACTGCGTGGGAAAAAGGCATATCAACCAGAAGCAAAAAGGATCAACTCAAAATATCTTTCTGAATAAAAAAAATCATCCCGTGAGCGAAAAGTTTTTGTCTTTTTCCAGCAGGATCAAACAACCATTACCAAGACTAATGATAAAGGTTTTGCTTGGCTCAAACACAAAAAGTGTAGCGACCCGACCTAAAACGGCCAAGTCTCTAGTGTTTCCGTACCATCCCAAGATCATGCCGGTACACACACAGTACATCAATGTATATATCGAGAGTTCAATCACACAGCTTTATTAATCGAAATCTCATATCGAGTACTTTATTACAATAATGAATTACAATAAAGTGGCTGAAGGCCATCTCATGAGATAACTAACGAATACTAGCGGAAGCTTCAAAGGTAGTCGAGTCCATCCGACTCCAGGGCATATCATCGAGCGTAGATCGTAGCCTCACTCCTGGTTGAAAAAATACTCTGCAACATGATATGTTGCATCCGTGTAGGTCAGCATATGGAATATGCTGGCAAGTCATCAAAGAGAGGGGGTGAAATAATAATCATCTATTCTACATGCATATATGGCAAGTGGGGCTATAAGTTTTATCGAAAAGCAAGTTTTCTCCTACATCAAGAGAGGGTTAAAAGCAAAATGTTACTACATTGTTGGTTGTTAACGAGATGGTTCCACCAACCAATTCTCGTACCCGAGTTGTCGATAATTCCCACATCATTATTAAATTGTGTTGAGAGTTCAGGAAAATTTCAATGCCTTCGGCTCAAGTTGTCCATGACCGTGGACACGGCTAATCGATTAGGTTTGGGTACTATGCAGAGTTTTGCACACGTTCCCCACAAGATTTGATCGCCTCCGGGAATGTCCTCGCACTACAGGGTGTTTGAAGACCGGATGATCAAAACATGGTCTTTCAACGGGTCCCTCTGATCCCCTGTCGGTGCCCATCCAATCCTACCGTTCTTCTACATCTGCTAGCATCGCCTGTCCAGAGTCGCTGCGTTGTCCAACAAAGCCAGAGCCCATAATGACTTGTGGCTGTGCAGGTAAGCCTTGGGTCTTGAAGCCTCCGTCCATCTCTTCGAGCCTCGGTGAAGCTTTCCGCAAGATGTCATGGCACTTCCCCATGCATCCCGGGTCTTCCACTGGTTTCTCCAGGGAGCCCATCTAAACCGTCCTTCACCCAGAGTTGCATTGCATCACGAGGTCTTGAAAAGTCTTGTCTTAACCAGTCTTGGTTATTAAATTATTCTCGCATCACTCGTGATAAACTCTCAACCAGAACCCCGTCTACACAAGCATAGCAATATAGAATTTGTTGTCCCGGGCCAAGTAACGGGGTTGCTGGGTGCCTACCACATGATACTACAACAAGTAACCAATATTTCCAAGTACCTACTCAACATGCAATAGGGTGTTGAAGGGTAGAACTACAATGCATAAAACATAGGCAATACATGATCAAATGACTTGCCTTGCTGATAGTTGTCATTATCAAGCGCTTCTAAGTAGCACGCTTCACACTCCGGGTGATCTATCGATACAAACAAAAGCACACCATAAGTATTACAATCACTAACAAACAAAATTAACATCACAATCATGTAAACACCATTGCATAAAGTGAAGAAAATCACCTAACCTAAGCAAAACAGAATCTGTTTTTGATAAAACCCCAACTAAAAATATTTAAAAAAAATTGAAACTTAAACTACTGAAATATATGATCACTAGGAAGCATAAGCAAAAAGAATCAAATTAAAAGCTATTTCTAAACTCCCAGGATAAGCAAAATAAGGTTTAAACTAAATCTGATCTAATTCAAATTTTGAAATTTCAAACATAGGCAAATAATATGTTTTCCGAAACTACAAGGAAATTGGAATCTACTGCAAAAAGATTCAACTCCATTGGAGTCCTGGATCAAAAGTTGTAGAGGAAACAAGATTTGCATTGCCTCTGTTTTTGAATTAAAACAGAATAAAAGGAAAAACTAACTAGTGAACGGGGGGGGGGGGGGGGTATGTGGCAGTTCCTGGTTGGCTAGAGTGTGGGTGCTGCGGTGACTAAAGGGCGAACGGCCGCAAAGTAAAATAAAACTGCTCGGCTAAGTAATACTAATAGAAAACCGAACGGTTTTCTTAACAAAACCGAAGGGGTACCTAGTGTCTAATCACGAGCGTAGGATTTAGATCGGAAGGTTTAAAAGGAGGAGAGAGCTCACAGGGTCTGGCTCACCGTGGTAGGGGGTTCTCCAGCGAGCAGGGAGGTAGCAGTGGTCGAGGACGCGGCTTCGATGTGTCCGGGGCGTGGGGAGGACGCCAGCGGGTCTCCTCCGTCGAATGGCGGCTACGACGAGGTCCTTCATGGCCGGGGGAGAGCAGGGGCGGTCGGGTAAGCTCCGGCTCTCCGCCGAAGTACGACGAGCAGCGGGGGTGGCGAGGAGTGGAGGAGCTCGGGTGTTGGGTGGGGAAATGGAGCGCGGTGGCGATGCGGTGGCCTCTGGTGGCGTCGGGTGGTTGGGGCGGTGAGGGATGTCGCGGCAAGGTGCCGGGGAAGAGCTCGGGGAGGATCGGCTCGGGCGAGGCAGGGGGCTCGGGCGGTTGGGGCGGCGAGGAGGGGCGGCTACGAGGGGGGCGGGGTGCGGCAGCGGGGGGGGGGGGGGGGGTTCTTATAGGGCTCTGGGGAGGCCGGAGAAAGGAAGGTGACCGGGATCCGATCGGATCCGGTGGTGGCCTGCGAAACATGGAAGGGAATCGAGAGGAGAGAAAGAAGGAAGAAGAAGGTGGCCGGTGGGGAGCAGATCAGCCAGGGGGTCCCACTGGCAGGGAGAGTGGGAGGGAGCAGCGAGGGGCTCGATCGACCGGTCCTTAGAGCATTCGGTCCGAGGCCTCCAGGGATCTGGCCCGATTGCGCTATAAAGCACGTGAGCGCTTTCCAAATAAAGAAAAAGATTTCGTTTTTTCTATTTTTTTTAAAACAGAAAGTGCAAAAATTAAAAGGGGAATAAAATAAATTCCAAATATAGGGGTATTATATACCAAAATTTTCAGAAAAAAATTCCAACACGTTTAACATTTTTCCAAGACAAAAATAAAAACTTTTAAAAAATGTTTTTTCAGAAAAACCCTAAAAGCTTTATTTTCTTATGCAAATATTTTCTCAACATAGTTTTGGTTTTATTGGCTCAAAATATATCAAAAGTGCCCCTGGTTTTGGAGGGTCATATTCCTCCTCTCTTTCTTGCTTGCAAGAATTTATTTCCCAGCACTTCTTGCACGAAGAAAAATAGAATTGCAAAAAAGAAAATTTGAAAGCAATCAAATGCCAACTTTATTTGAACCGATATGCATAGATGCTTAGCTACAATTGTAAAACATTCCAAATTAGGAAATTTGGGATGTTACAAACCTACCCACCTTAAGATGAATCTCGCCCTCGAGATTCGGGTTGGCTAGCAAATAGGTGCGGGTGGTCTCGACGAAGATCCTCTTCTCGTTCCCAGGTGGCTTCTTCCTCGGTGTGGTGACTCCACAAAACCTTGCACAATTTGATGATCTTGCTGCGGGTAAATCTGTTGGCTGTCTCGAGAATTCTGACGGGTTTCTCCTCATATGTCAAATCACTGTCAAGCTGTATGGCCTCTAGGGGCACTGTATCTCTCAACGGAACATCATCCATCTCAGCATGGCATTTCTTCAACTGGGAAACATGGAAGACATCATGAACTCCGGACAATCCTTCCGGCAATTCCAGTTTATAAGCAACTTCGCCTCTACGTTCAAGAATTTTGTAGGGCCCAATGAATCGGGGTGCTAACTTTCCTTTTACACCAAATCTCTTAATTCCTCGAAGTGGAGACACCCGAAGGTATGCTCGGTCTCCCACTTCGTATGTTACTTCCTTGTGTTTGCTGTCAGCATAACTTTTCTGCCTGGACTGAGCTATCTTGAGTCGGTCACGAATCAGCTTGACCTTCTCTTCAGAATCTCGGATAAGGTCGGGACCAAAAAGTTGTCGGTCTCCAACTCCATCCCACATCAATGGTGTTCTGCACCTCCTTCCATATAAAGCTTCGAAAGCGGCCATCTTCAGACTGGTCTGATAGCTGTTGTTGTATGAGAACTCGACATAAGGTAAATTGTCATCCCAGCTAGACCCATAGTCTAGTGCGCAAGCTCTCAGCATGTCCTCCAGAATCTGATTGACTCTCTCGGTCTGTTCGTCGGTCTGAGGGTGAAAAGCTGTACTTAACTCCAATCTCGTTCCCAAGGTTTCGTGCAGTTGGTGCCAAAATTTTGATGTAAATTGAGTCCCTCTATCTGACACAATGCTCTTCGGTACTCCATGCATAAATACGATCCTGGTCATATAGATCTTGGCCAACTTGGCACTCGTGTAGGTAGTATTCACGGGAATGAAGTGAGCTACCTTGGTCAAACGATCGACCACAACCCAGATAGAATCATAACCAGAACGGGTCCCAGGTAATCTTGTGATGAAGTCCATACCCAGCTTCTCCCATTTCCACTCGGGTATCGGCAGAGGTTGAAGCAATCCTGCTCGCTTCTGATGCTCGGCCTTTACTCGCTCACAAACATTGCATATTGCTACAAACTCGGCAATGTCCTTCTTCATTCCTGTCCACTAGAAACTCTCTTTCAAGTCCAGATACATCTTGGTGTTGCCTGGATGTATCGAGTATGGGGAATCGTGGGCCTCCTGAAGTATCAACTTCCTGAGTTCTAGATCATTGGGCACATAGATGCGATCCTCAAACCATAAAGTTCTGTGTTCATCCTCACGAAAACCTTTAGCGTTCCGGTCATTCGTTCTCTGCTTTATCTCATCTATCTCCTTGTCTGATTTCTGTGCTTTGCGGATCTTTTCAGTCAAGGTGGACTGAATTTCTAGCGTTGCTACAAATCCTCTTGGAACTATCTCCAATTTGAGCTCTCTGAGATCATCGGCTAACTCCTGGGGTAATCTTCCCGCTATGAGTGTGTTCACATAACTCTTACGGCTCAAGGCGTCTGCTACAACATTTGCCTTCCCTAGGTGATAATGCAATCTCATGTCATAGTCCTTGATCAACTCTAGCCATCTCCTCTATCTGAGGTTCAACTCCTTCTGCGTGAAGATATATTCCAGGCTCTTGTGATCAGTGTAAACATCACAACTATTTTCGATCAGGAAATGTCTCCAGGTCTTGAGAGCATGCACTACGGCTCCTAGTTCGAAGTCATGTGTGGCATAATTCAACTCATGGGTTCTGAGCTGTCTCGATGCATAGGCTACAACTTTTCCTTCTTGCATGAGCACTCCTCCAAGTCCTTGACGAGAAGCGTCACAGTAAACCTGGAAATCCTTCTGAATGTTCGGCAATATCAGCACTGGGCCTGTAACGAGACATTTCTTCAACTCTTGAAAGCTGGCTTCACAGTCCTCGGTCCAAACATACTTGGACTCCTTCTTCAACAACTCTGTCATGGGCTTGGCGATCTTTGATAAATTCTCAATGAACCTCCGGTAATATCTGGCAAGTCCGAGGAAACTGCGGATCTCCTTAACTGAAGTGGGTGCTACCCATTCAGTAACTGCTGCATCCTTGGGAGGATCCACTGCTATTCCTTCTCCTAAAATGTCGTGTCTGAGGAATCCGACTTCCTTCAACCAAAATTCACATTTGTTGAACTTCGCATACAGCTGATGCTCTCGAAGTTTCTCCAAAACCAGACGTAAGTGTTCCTTGTGTTCCTCCTCATTCTTGGAGAATATGAGTATGTCATCGATGAACACCGCGACAAACTTGTCCAAGTATTCCATAAATACCTTGTTCATCAGATTCATAAAATATGCCGGAGCATTAGTCAGTCCAAATGACATGACCGTTTACTCATACAGACCATACCAGGTGGTGAAGGCTGTCTTGGGTATATCTTGTTCACGAATTTTCAGTTGATGATACCCGGATCGAAGATCGATCTTGGAGAACACTCGGGCTCCAACTAACTGGTCAAACAGATCGTTGATCATCGGCAAGAGATACTTGTTCTTGATGGTCGCCTCGTTCAATGCATGATAATCGACTACCATTCTCAAGGACTTATCCTTCTTTTCAACCAAGAGCACTGGGGCTCCCCAAGGTGAAGAACTTGGGTGAATATACCCTTTGTCCAACAACTCCTTAATGTGCTTCTTGATCTCTACTAAATCATTTTCGGGCATCCGATAGGGTCTCTTGGATATCGGGGCTGTTCCGGGTAATAACTCAATCAGGAACTCAATCTCTCTATCTGGTGGCATGCCTGGCAATTCCTCCGGAAATACATCTGGGTATTCTTGCACAATCGGTACTTCCTCCTGGACTACTCCCGTGAGAGAGTTTACCCGATTACTCCGTGTCGGGCGTTGGGATACATACTTAATCCGCTTTTGCTCGGGGGTGGTGAGCAAAATAGACTTAAGGGCACAATCAATATTCCCTTCGTACTTGGCCAACCAATCCATGCCTAGGATTACATCCAATCCCTGAGACTCTAATACGATGAGGTCGATGGGAAACTTATGCTTCCGGATGTTCAGACTCAAAGCATGGCATCCTATCCTGGCTGTCATCATGCCTCCTGGGGAACTGACCTTAATAGGCTGGCTGAGGGTTCTAGTTGGCAAACTATACTTTTCCACAACTACCCTTGATATGAATGAATGTGTTGCACCAGAATCAAAAAGTACCAATACTCGACGTGAATTTAGCAAAAACTTACCAACCACAGTATCGGGGTGATCATAGACCTCTTCAACATCAATGTGATTCACCTGAGCTCGGGGAAAAGGATTGGGCTTCTTTGTTGCTGAGTTGCCGTTGCCGTTTCCATTTCCCTGCTTGTTCTGAGGACATTCAGTGGCATAGTGTCCCGTCTTCTGGCACTTGAAGGAGGTGATATGAGTCAGGTCCTTCTGAGCTGGAGCGGAATGATGCTGAGTGTCGGTACCGCTGTTCTTGAAGTTGCTGTTGTTGCGGTGGTTCCCATTCCCTCCATGGTTGTGGCCTCCATGGTTGTGCACTGGGTGGTTATGCTGGACGTGTCCTCCAAACTTACCGGATCCAGTCCCGGTATTCCCTGAATAGGGGGCGTAGCGAGGCTTCTACTGAGTGCCGGAGTTGAACTTCCCATTGCCATACTTCCGCTTGCGGTTCTCCATCTGCTGATGTTTCCCCTCCAAGATGAGGGCTTTATCTACCAGCTCCTGGTAGTTGTTGAAGTTGGCTATAGTCAACTGAATGCTCAATTCATCGTTGAGTCCTTCCAAGAACTTTTCCTACTTGGCCGCATCATCGGCCACATCTCCAGGTGCATAGCGAGCGAGCATGCTGAATTTATCAACGTACTGAGCAACAGAGCGATTTCCCTGGCGTAAGTTGCGAAACTCACGCTTCTTCAGACTCATGGCCCCAGCTGAGACATGAGCGGTGCGGAAGGCTTGCTTGAACTGCTCCCAAGTGACTCCAACAATGGGGTATGTGGTGGTGTAGTTCTCCCACCATGCAGCTGTAGGGCCTTCAAGTTGATGCGCGGCAAAGCGCACCTTCTCAGCTTCAGTACATCCAGCAGTGATTAGTTCCCGCTCCAACTTGCGAAGCCAATCATCTGCCACAATGGGCTCAATGCTGCTGGAGAAAGTCGGAGGTTTCAACCTCAGGAAATGGGTGAGATTGTCGGCCTGGTGTGGATGATGGTTGTTGTTATTGTTCTGCTTCTGAATGATCAGCTGCATCAGAGTATTCTGTTGCTGAATCAACTGCGCGAGTTCCGGCGGGAAGTTGGAAGCAGGGTCACGTCTCGAAGGCATCTGGTGTTTGTAGAGGGGTGGGATTAGCATAGAACATTGGTCTAAAGAGTAATTACACTACCCATATGAAATGCAACAAACAAGTATCACACCACACATTTTATTCAATACCATCACAAAAGGTTCGCACACGGGGATACAAGTTTCGATAACCTAAACATCGGCCTAAGTGTTTAACGATAAGATAAATTGGTGGACTAGGCTAAGTGTCCTCCTGAGAAAAGCATGGTTGTGGGTCCTTCGGTGGAGCTTGCTTCGTAGTCCTCCTCATTGTTGATCAAGGGGGCTACGTCTCCTTCAGGATGAAGGTTCTCGCCCATGTCCAGTTCTTCCTCCAGATATGCGACACGAGCCTTCAGCTTCTCGATCCTCTCCAAGAAGTCCTTCACCTCCAATTCATGCTCATAGTGGGCTTCCCGGGCTGCTTCCTCGAGTTCAAGTTCGCGGAGCGACAGTTGCTTGATCTTCCTGGCATCCTTGACCACACGATGCTCCAGAGTCCTGCCGTGCTTCTCCAAGGTCTGGTCATAGGACAGGAGAGCGTCTTTGGTCTTGATTGAGATGACTTCTCCATCTTCTCCTCTCTGGGATACCGTGAATAGGTCCGGTGAAATAGGGCAGCCTCTGTACACTTCCTTGATACGTCCGAGTGCACAATGGACCGCCATGTCCCTTCCGAGAATCCAGCTGGGTGCGATGAACTTGAAGTCCACAGGCTCAGTGCGCAGCTCAAATGTCCTTCCGGGGATGTGCACCTCAATCCTGTAGCGTGAATCCTCCGGGTAAGACGAAGTAGGCTTCCCTGTGATAGTCGGCAGAGCAATCCTCAAGTCCTTGGTGATCTGCATCAGCTCCTTTCTGAAAGGCATAGTGGCTTCGGGCTGGCAAAACTCTGTGAACTTAGCGGGGATGAAGGTGGCCATCTAAAAATATTGGAAAATCGGAGAGAGGTCATAAATGAGCAGAAGAGGAAATAGAAGATTTATAGACATAAGAAAAATAGTTTTCTTCCTAAGGCTTTTCCATTCCTATAGGTTACGTCCTACGATCAGCATGTGCTCTGATACCATATCTGTAGCGACCCGACCTAAAACGGCCAAGTCTCTGGTGTTTCCGTACCATCCCAAGATCATGTCGGTACACACACAGTACATCAATGTATATATCAAGAGTTCAATCACACAGCTTTATTAATTGAAATCTCATATCAAGTACTTTATTACAATAATGAATTACAATAAAGTGGCTGAAGGCCATCTCATGAGATAACTAACGAATACTAGCGGAAGCTTCAAAGGTAGTCGAGTCCATCTGACTCCAGGGCATATCACGGAGCGTAGATCGTAGCCTCACTCCTGGTCGGAAAAATACTCTGCAACATGATACGTTGCAGCCGTGTAGGTCAGCACATGCAATATGCCGGCAAGTCATCAAAGAGAGGGGGTGAACTAATAATCATCTATTCTACATGCATATATGGCAGGTGGGGCTATAAGTTTTTAGCGAAAAGCAAGTTTTCTCCTACATCAAGAGAGGGTTAAAAGCAAAATGTTACTACATTGTTGGTTGTTAACGAGATGGTTCCGCCAACCAATTCTTGTACCCGAGTTGTCGATAATTCCCAGATCATTATTAAATTGTGTTGAGAGTTCAGGAAAATTTCAATGCGTTCGGCTCAAGTTGTTCATGACCGTGGACACGACTAATCGATTAGGTTTGGGTACTCTGCAGAGTTTTGCACACATTCCCCACAAGATTTGATCTCCTCCGGGAATGTCCTCGCACTACAGGGTGTTTGAAGACCGGATGATCAAAACATGGTCTTTCAACGAGTCCCTCTGATCCCCTGTAGGTGCCCATCCAATCCTACTGTTCTTCTACATCTGCTAGCACCGCCTGTCCAGCGTCGCTGCGTTGTCCAACCAAGCCAGAGCCCATAATGACTTGTGGCTGTGCAGGTAAGCCTTGGGTCTTGAAGCCTCCGTCCATCTCTTCGAGCCTGGGTGAAGCTTTCCGCAAGATGTCATGGCACTTCCCCATGCATCCCGGGTCGTCCACTGGTTTCTCCAGGGAGCCCATCTAAGCCGTCCTTCACCCAGAGTTGCATTGCATCACGAGGTCTTGAAAAGTCTTGTCTTAACCGGTCTTGGTTATTAAATTATTCTCGCACCACTCGTGATAAACTCTCAACCAGAACCCCGTCTACACAAGCATAGCAATATAGAATTTGTCGTCCCGGGCCAAGTAACGCGGTTGTTGGGTGCCTACCACATGATACTACAACAAGTAACCAATATTTCCAAGTACCTATTGAGCATGCAATAGGGTGTTGAAGGGTAGAACTACAATGCATAAAACATAGGCAATACATGATCAAATGACTTGCCTTGCTGATAGTTGTCGTTATCAATCGCTTCTAAGTAGCACGCTTCGCACTCCGGGTGATCTATCGATACAAACAAAAGCACACAATAAGTATTACAATCACTAACAAACAAAATTAACATCACAATCATATAAACACCATTGCATAAAGTGAAGAAAATCACCTAACCTAAGCAAAACAGAATCTGTTTTTGATAAAACCCCAACTAAAAATATTTAAAAGAAATTGAAACTTCAATTACTGAAATATATGATCACTAGGAAGCAGCAGCAAAAAGAATCAAATTAAAAGCTATTTCTAAACTCCCAGGATAAGAAAAACAAGGTTTAAACTAAATCTGATCTAATTCAAATTTCGAAATTTCAAACATAGACAAATAATATGTTTTCCGAAACTACAAGGAAATTGGAATCTATTGCAAAAATATTGAACTCCATTGGAGTCCTGGATCAAAAGTTATAGAGGAAACAAGATTTGCATTGCCTCTGTTTTTGAATTAAAACAGAATAAAAGGAAAAACAAACTAGTGAACGGGGGGGGGGGGGGTATGTGGCAGTTCCTGGTTGGCTAGAGTGTCGGTGCTGCAGTGACTAAAGGGTGAACGGCCGCAAAGTAAAATAAAACTGCTCGGCTAACTTATACTAATAGAAAACAGAACGGTTTTCTTAACAAAACCGAAGGGGTACCTAGTGTCTAATCACGAGCGTAGGATTTTGATCGGACGGTTTAAACAGGAGGAGAGAGCTCACAGGGGCTGGCTCACCGTGGCAGGGGGTTCTCCGGCAAGCACGGAGGTGGCGGTGGTCGGGGACGCGGCTCCGGCGAGGATCCGGCGTGTCCGAGGCATGGGGATGTCACAGCCCTAGAATATAGCTTGTAGTTAGTTGCACCAGTAAGCATTCATGAATGCATTCAAATCAATTTAATTCAAATTTGGATGTTCTACAAATGGGGATGACCAAACTCTAACACCAAACAACATCCAAATAGGTTCAACAAGAGAAAAGTCCTAGCTACTCCATATTCAAAACAAAACCCTAGCAACTCTATATGCAAAACAATTCAAAAGTGGTGGCAAATCAATGAACCAAAATGGTTTTCATAAAAGTCCATCATTTTTGATAAATGTTGGAAAGAAAATATCAAGGGTGATATATATTTTCAAAATACTTTTGGAATTTTATTTTAAACTCAAAAGCCACTGAAATCAATTAATTAATTGATTTCAAATACTTCCTAGTTTTATAAAATGTTGAAAACTTCACATGGGGTTGTAAATATTCCGAATGACACCCCAGAGTTGTTTAGCTATTTTCTTTGAAATAGTTGAAGCCAAAACAAATAAAACCAAATGTCAGAAAGAAAACAAAACAGAAAAAGGAAAAAAAGGAAGGAAACTAACCTGTGCTCACCTGCTGGCCCAGCCCACCAAGGGGGTTCCCCCTGTCGTCTTCCTCCTCGTGCCAGAAGGCACAGGAGAAGGAAGACACGGCACGCCCATCGCCACCTCCTGCTTCGCGCTGGAGGCACCTCCTCCGTCCCTATCCGCGTATGAAGATGATGTGGATGAGCCCCTGGATCTTTTCCCCCTCACCTAGCGCCGTTTTCCCCCTCCTGCTTCCCTCTCCTCTTCCTCCCGCCATGGCCGAGCTCTGCTTGAGCTCACCGGCGCATTTCCGGCCGCAGCGAAGCCTCCCCGATCAGTCCATCCTCTCCGCCACGACGAGTAGCTCCTCCACGCCGAAGGAATCAAGTCGCAGCCTTCTGAAGCGTCACCGTCGTCGTCGTTCCCATCTCCGGTCACCGAGATCCGCCGCCGTCGATCCGCTGCCAGAGAGCCCCTCCAACTTCGCCGATGCCAGGAATGGAACCCCTGTGAGCCTCCGATGCTTTCCCCTCTTTCTCTCGTTCGAAATCGCCCTCCAGAGCATCTCCCCGACGAGCTCCACTTCCGGCCGCCGCGCACGCTGGTCGCCGGCACTCTCTCCGGCGACCCTAGCTCCTTCTGATGGCCCTGGTCGATCATGCGTTTTGCCAGCAACCTATAGTCGCAAACCGCGCCCGATTTGGTGCCCTGTAGCGCCGTTTAGGTCATCTCCGGTGAGCCCTCCACCGCGGCTATGGTCGCCGGCGACCACCGTCCGGTGGGGGCCGACGTGGCCACATTAACCCGCCTCTAATCAGGCCTTAGAGCCACTGACCTGAGGGCCCCACACCTGGTCAAACCCCAATTAGGGGCTGGTCAGCGCGGGGTTAGCCCCTGGGTCACTGACCAGTGGGCCCCACTGGTCAGGGTTTGACCTGGACCGGCTGGTTGACCTGCTGAGCAGGGATGACATCAGCCTGACGCAGTAATTGCTTTTTCTGATTTTAATTAATTTTAGAATAATAGCAAAACTTGTAAATATCATAAAAATTAAAATATAACTCGGATGGAAAAATAATTTATATATGAAAAAAGATTAGAAAAATCCAAAGAATTTGATTATGGCATTTTCATGCATGTTTGAAAAAGTTAACATCACCAAATAGGCAAAATGGTGTATAGGATAAATTTCATATTTAGTTTGGAGATGGAATTTGATACTTATTTGAATTCCACTTCAATTGTGATGACCAAACATTGGTCAATGGAAATCAGTACCTCAAAATACTAACTCCATGCATGTTGGAACAATTTGTTATGAGCATCACGTCGAATCAATTATAAGGGTACTTGGAAAGATACCCGGCTTGAAGTGATGTTTGAATCCTAATTCAAACCAACTTCAACTTAAGAAATGATAGCCACATTAGCCCTGCCACCTTTCATTTCATGTCTTGAGCATGCATCATAGTGTTGCATTTTTGTGAAGTAACTATTGTTCTTTCATGTTTACCGGTACTGTTCCCTCTCGGTAACCGATGGTTCCGACGATGTGATCGTTGACATTGATGAAGACTCATTGCTATCTTCAGACGTGTCAGGCAAGCAAACCCACCTTGAGCATATTGATATAAACCCACTCTCTCGCTCCTGCTCTCTTTTATTGCATTAGGACAAACACGATTCAACTGTACCTGTTATCGGTAGTTGAACCCATTCCTCTGCATGACCTGATTTTGTAATAGTAAATAGTTGAAACCACTTAGCATGAGTAGCAACTGCTTGATCCTTGTTGTGCTTACTCATCCATGCTTGTTTACAATGCCTGCTATGCTTAGAGTCGTGTCGGGTCTGATCCATCTGGATGATGAATCGGAATGGTTGTGATCATGTTCTACAGTGTGAGAGTAAAAGTGTGAATCCGATTTGGTAAAGGTAGCGATGAGAGTCCATGTAGGAGTACATGGTGGGTTGTCTCATTGGGGCCGTTCTTAAGAACTGAGTTCTGTGTGTGTTATCCAAGACAAGATACTACCACACATTGGGATACTTAATTGACCCTCTCGTCTTATTAATCGCCTAGATCTCTATCCAGGAGTTGCAATTAGTTTCTGGTGTTAGTAGGAAAAGTGTTGGCGGCCGTGTTTAGCTCTGCCCGACGGGGTAGGCTTCACTACGGTAGATACACAGTGGCACGGTGTACCAAGTGGCACCCGGATGGTGGGCTTGGGAACCCTGCGCACATCGTTTGGGGCCGTAGAGGAAACCTCGGCCGGACTTCCTTGCGGGTTCAGTCTCAAATAGGCGATAAACCTGGACTAGTGTCTTGTGTGGTTAACGGTCGTGGCCGACACCCACGCCAGTGCTTCCGCTTGAAGGTTGCCGAGATGCATGACGTGCACATGGTGATCAGTGGTGGGAGCGTGTGTGAAGAAGTATACCCCTGCAGGGTGATTTAATCTGTTCGAATAGCCGCGTCCTCGGATATGGACTACTTGGAAACATTTCGTGGTACATAGTCAATTTAAATGGATACTCTAAAACATGCAAGATAAGTGTGAGTGCTATGGAAGGCCTTCTCGTAGGGAGACGAGAGTGGATCCATAGTGGTGTATTGAATTGGTGAATATGTGGACTCGTGTGCGCTATCCCACCTCAAAGAAAGAACCTGTAGTCGTAGTATAGGTTAGCCAAGAGTCAAAGCTGGCTTGCTGCAATCAAACCCCACAATCCTTTCATTGAAACATGATGCATATGTAGATAGTTCTGATGTAAGACTTGCTGAGTACCTTTGTACTCACGGTTGCTTTATTTATGTTTTTGTAGAGAAGACTTAGACTCATTAAAAGGTTCTATACGATGTGTTCGATGTTGACCGGAATAGCTTGGGAATCCCAGACAAAGGTCTGGCTCCTTTGGTAGGGTCGTAGTAGCTTTTCAGGCTCTTCCAACCACTTTTAGTAGATGTGTGTACCCAGACATGATTTGCTTCCGCTTGTTGTTTGTATGACTTGAGTGTCGGGTCACGAGACCCTTGTTTGTAATATCACACTATATTGATTCTTATGAGTCCTTAATAAAAGCTTGAGTCATAGAGTTATGTTGTGATGCCATGTTGTATATACACATATCGTGCATATTGTGTGTATGTTATGAAATGCATTATATGTGTGGGGTTCGACACCTAGTTGTGTGCCTTTAGTAGTACTCTTTACAGGGAAATGCCTCTTTGTTCTTCTATCGAGCCTTGGTAGCTTGCTACTGCTCAAAACACATTGATTGACCGGTGTGTACCCTTCTTTGCTGCTGTGTCTGTCCCCTCGGGGAAATGTCCCACGGTGTAATGCAGTCCTTGTAGCTTGCTACGACTCGTCTACACACGCTGTTGATCGACACCTGCCTTGCTGGGTTATGTATGCCTGTCCCTGTACGGATGTACCGCTTGGGTTTATAACTAGTCATGTCGACCCGGGTTCTTTGTCGTTTGAACTCTAGCAACATATTCATATACGTGAGCCAAAAGACGCAAACGGTCCCGGCCAAGGTAAGGTGGCAGCCGTGGAGTTTACCGTGCGTGAGGCCTCAAAGTGATGTGATGTGTTACAGGCTGGGTTCTTATGACTTAGGATCGGGGTCCCGACAGCTTTGGTATCAGAGTTTGACTGCCTATAGGATAACCAAGCCAAACTGGTCGATGTTGAGTCTAGCAACTCTTTAGTTATATAAGGGAATTGTTTGTGGAAGGGAACGTAAGGCTCTTTTACTCCTTTCCTTGTGTCATTCTGATTCTGAGTCACCCTCTTCTTTATTCTACGGGGTTTAAGAATTAGGCTTTCTCATCTATTCTTTAGGATGACGAGTTACTATGCTGGTGACTTAGAGAAAAGTTGTTGTCTTCTTGGATCAGTGTCTCCATAAGAATTCAATTGTTATGTTGTTAGTTTTCTTGCAGGTTGCCTCATATTTCATGCCCATACAGCCGTTATGCCGTCCGAGTTTTCCAAAGTTCTTAAATAATCTGATGCAATTGCAAATTCCCTCCTCCCAAGTTAATGTCTTTTGGCTAGACAAAGCACACTAAGCATTGTGTTGAGGTATTCTATTACCTCAACATTTTGTTGAAGTGTTAGGAAAACATGTCACCTCGAAAGCTACCCAATAGTCTAGATGTGTTTTGGTTTTCAGTCTGATAACTCTGGCCATCATTTTCGAAAACATCCCGTGATGTTATTTAGCTAGTAGGTATTCTATTTCCGGGTTCCTGAATCGAATGATCATTCTGCTCACTTCTGTTGATAGTGTTGCTAGTTCCTTTAGAATGATTAGTAACCTTGTTGTAGTCCTCAAGGTGCGTGGTATATCATTCTTCCAATACCATGGACCATCTCTGTCAAAAGTTCTTCGTGAACTAAAGATCATAATAAGAGTGCTCGTGATGAGTTCTCCACTCCATATTGTGACTCTGTCAACTCCGCCTTTCTGCATGGGTTATCTGGAAGAATTATGTTGAACTCATTCGACATGCTAATCTATGCATCTAGAACTCAGAAAATCATGTGCTTTTGAGTTTTCCCTCTTAAGTTGGATTCTGACCTTCATCTATGAGAGGATAGTTAAGAGTAGTTGTACATCCATGTCATCGATGCCTATTATTCTTTTAGTCAGTCAAGCCATTCTATCTCAGAATGACTGGGAGAAGCAAACTCCAGTACCTCATTCATTTTTTTGATTGGGTCAAAGTAGTTGTACTCTGCAGATCAAAATGCCAACCCAGCTTTTGTTATGTTCTATCTTGGAGTATTACCCTCTTGTTGTCAAGAATGTTGTGAGAATTGCACCATCTCTTAGGAACTCTTGATGTAGTGATACTTCTCGCTATCATTTTTCATCCCTCGGTTTTCGTGTGGTTGTAACCGGAATATCGACAAGTGAACCATGATGTGTGAAATCAATACTCCTAGCAATGCCATTGTTTAGTATTAATGGACAATAAATTCACTCTAATTGTGATGATGATTGAATCGTCATCCTAAGATTGATCGTGCTACCTAGTCCATGTTTCAAGGTGCACTTTTCGATCAATGAGTTAGGATTTTGTCAATCCCTCGTTCTATTGATCACATCATCTTGCCCTGGAGAGCGATATTTTTCCCGAGCTTAATAATATGTCGGTGGTTCGTGATTTTTCGAATATCTTCTCGGAAGTATTACCAGGTTGTTTCCTGACTGTTATGATAGAGCTCATGATCAAGTTGGTTTTTCTATAAACCAACCCCTTCTCCAAGAATCCGTATTGTATACCCCGAGCTAGTTGGTTAAGCTAAACAACAACTTGGAGAGTTGGAAGATCAAAGCTTCGCCTAAACTTAGATCATTTAAAAAGGATACTTTTCCTGTTGTGTGAGTCTCAAGAAAGATGATATTTTCATCGGTTGATTCATGTGATCAATTGTTGCATATATTATCTTTTTCAATTTTGATTTGAGCATGGGCTATTGTCAAATAAAACTCAGAACCAAAGATTTTTGTAGCGGTGTCTTACTCATGGATTTCTCTGAGCATACGCCATTATATTCTTTGATCTGACCAATGCTATTATCTTTCTCACATAGTTGTGTAAATCCATTTATATGGGTATCTTGATGAATTGTTGTTGAGCCCATCGGCAACATTCTAATTTGTTCCACGATCTACGTTGGACATTAAGCTAGTGCTGGAAACTTTGTAGACATTGTATTCGTGTCTCGAGCACGAGGTATATGTTAGGTGTAAGAAGTGACTTCCTCTAATTCATATGCATCTGATGCAAGTTGTCGCCGTGAATTCTAGAAAAGTTATTTTGTTTTCTTCGGAATCATCTCAAGTCAGTCATGCAAGTGCGAAGTATTCTATGGTTTGATAGACTGATCATCTTCACTCCATATGTATCTCCTAGCACACCAAGCCACTGATTGATTTGTTCAAGGAAAAGAAGCTAGGTGTCATTCCCGAAGGGCCCAGATGGAGTTGCACATGGCTTCGATATCCGCAATGATGGTTCCCAAATCAGAACTCAGTAGTGTTTTGTTGTAAGATTTATATGTGTTCACAGTTGTCTTGGGCAGTGTGTTCACGTGGGTCTTGCAATCCAGCTCATGTTTTGGAGTTGTCTTCCGTAGTTCATTTCCTGAGAATCTCGCAACGTTATCTCGTCGATTTGTGTTGCAAACTTTCTTTTCAGACATGCTGAGTCTGAAGCATCGTGTCACCAACCGGAGCTGAATCTCAGGCAGTTATAATGGTTGGAACTTTCTCAAGAATTATAATGTTGGTCTCTATGTAACCCGGTAAAGTGGTGAAATGGCTAACACACCTAGCCGGAAGACTTGATATTACAATATCTTGCATCAGCAACCTTAGCCATCTTCCGTGAGGTTTTTGGTATGACCTATTTTGGAAGTTGTTCCTCATGGACTCCTTTTGATGCCCCGAATTCCGACCTATACTTGATGTGCTAGATATCAAGCATGATCTATAATTGGGTTGTGCTAGTACATCAAGGAGAACATTAGAAGCGGAGTGCTAAATGTCTCTCGGTCGATCAACCAGATTTCGTTCCCTTGGCACAGCTAAGGTGAAATCTGAGAAAGTGTTGTCTTCCTTTGCATCTGCATCCTCCATCACTGTTCATCATGGTAGTATGTTGTGTCACCAGGATCCTTGGCATGGATGTTGGTAAACCTTGATGAATATGGAAATGCTCAAGTTCTTGAGAGCACACTCAGACACTAGGTTATATCCTCGGGAATACTTGGAATGTGCCTTCCGTTCGCCGAGTTGTTGTATAACTCTAGTTTCTTTCCAACTGAGTATGCCATTATTTCAAATTCCTTGAAACAATCATTTGTGAATTCTCTTCCCTGGTAGGAAGAGTTTCAATGATCTTAGGATCGAAAGTAATTCTTTTTGCCACTTAAGGGGAATAACTCCAAGAGTCACCTTCCTAAGGTGCCCCATTGTGGTATGAAGCGTAACTTAATCCTCGCTACTTTGAAACCTCGCCACCATCTGTTTTAAGCCTGGATTTGTTGCCTACCAATTGAACCTTTGTCTTATGCCTAACTTCCTTGTTTCCATCATGAGTGATGTGTCTCAGCTCAAGGGACGTTCCTACGTCCCATTCTATGAGTTGATCTTGAGTTGCTCGATCTTCGAGGAGATCAAATCTTGTGTAGTCTCCCTGTTCTTTTGTCGTCAAGCTAGATGAAGACCTCAAGGACAAAGATGTCAAGATCAACATGGTGCGATGAATCAACGTCCTCGAGAGGAGCAAATGGATCGTGAAGATTGTGATAGTTTAGTGCCCCTCTTCCTCTTCCCGAGCGCGCTTGAATCTCCGGACGAGATTCTTGTTTAGTGGGGGTGAGTTGTCACAGCCCTAGAATATAGCTTGTAGTTAGTTGCATCAGTAAGCATTCATGAATGCATTCAAATCAATTTAATTCAAATTTGGATGTTCTATAAATGGGGATGACCAAACTCTAACACCAAACAACATCCAAATAGGTTCAACAAGAGAAAAGTCCTAGCTACTCCATATTCAAAACAAAACCCTAGCAACTCTATATGCAAAACAATTCAAAAGTGGTGGCAAATCAATGAACCAAAATGGTTTTCATAAAAGTCCATCGTTTTTTATAAATGTCGGAAAGAAAATATCAAGGGTGATATATATTTTCAAAATACTTTTGGCATTTCATTTTAAACTCAAAAGCCACTAAAATCAATTAATTAATTGATTTCAAATACTTCCTAGTTTTATAAAATGTTGAAAACTTCACATGGGGTTGGAAATATTCCAAATGACACCCTAGAGTTGTTTAGCTATTTTCTTTGAATTAGTTGGATCCAAAACAAATAAAACCAAATGTCAGAAAGAAAACAAAACAGAAAAAGGGAAAAAATGAAGGAAACTAACCTGTGCTCACCTGCTGGCCCAGCCCACCAAGGGGGTTCCCCCTGTCGTCTTCCTCCTCGTGCCAGAAGGCACAAGAGAAGGAAGACACGGCGCGCCCCTCGCCACCTCCTGCTTCGCGCTGGAGGCACCTCCTCCGTCCCTATCCGCGTATGAAGACGATGTGGATGAGCCCCTGGATCTTTTCCCCCTCACCTAGCGCCATTTCCCCCCTCCCGCTTCCCTCTCCTCTTCCTCCCGCCATGGTCGAGCTCTGCTTGAGCTCACCGGCGCATTTCCGGCCGCAGCAAAGCCTCCCCGAGCAGTCCATCCTCTCCGCCACGACGAGTAGCTCCTCCACGCCGAAGGAATCAAGTTGCAGCCTCCTGAAGCGTCACCGTCTTCGTCTTTCCCATCTCCGGTCACCGTTATTCGCTCCCGGAGAGCCCCTCCAACTTCGCCGATGCGAGGAAAGGAACCCCTTTGAGCCTCCGATGCTTTCCCCTCTTTCTCCCGTTCGAAATCGCCCTCTAGAGCATCTCCCTGACGAGCTCCACTTCCGGCCGCCATGCACGCTCGTCGCTGGCACTCTCTCCGACGACCCTAGCTCCTTCACATGGCCCTGGTCGATCAGGCGTTTCGCCAGCAACCTATAGCCGCAAACCGTGCCCGATTTGGTGCCATGTAGCGCCGTTTAGGTCGTCTCCGGCGAGCCCTTCGCCGCGGCTATGGTCGCCGGCGACCACCCTCCGGTGGGGGCCGACGTGGCCACCTTAACCCGCCTCTAATCAGGCTTTAGAGCCACTGACCAGAGGGCCCTACGCCTGGTCAAACCCCAATTAGGGGCTGGTCAGCGCGGGGTTAGCCCCTTTGTCACTGACCAGTGGGCCCCACTGGTCAGGGTTTGACCTGGACCGGCTGGTTGACCTGCTGACGCAGGGATGACATCAGCCTGACGCAGTAATAGCTTTTTCTGATTTTAATTAATTCTGGAATAATAGCAAAACTTGTAAAAAGCATAGAAATTAAAATATAACTCGGATGGAAATAATTTATATATGAAAAAGGATCAGAAAAATCCAAAGAATCTGATTATGGCATTTTCATGCATGTTTGAAAAAGTTAACATCACCAAATAGGCAAAATGGTGAATAGGATAAATTTCATATTTAGTTTGGAGATGGAATTTGATACTTATTTGAATTCCACTTCAATTGTTATGACCAAACATTGGTCAATGGAAATCAGTACCTCAAAATACTAACTCCATGCATGTTGGAACAATTTGTTATGAGCATCACGTCGAATCAATTATAAGGGTACTTAGAAAGATACCCGGCTTGAAGTGATGTTTGAATGCTAATTCAAACCAACTTCAACTTAAGAAATGATAGCCACATTAGCCCTGCCACCTTTCATTTCATGTCTTGAGCATGCATCATAGTGTTGCATTTTTGTGAAGTAACTATTGTTCTTTCCTGTTTACCGGTACTGTTCCCTCTTAGTAGACGATGGTTCCGACGATGTGATCATTGACATTGACGAAGACTCATTGCTATCTTCAAATGTGTCAGGCAAGCAAACCCCCCTTGAGCATATTGATATAAACCCACTCTCTTGCTCCTGCTCTCTTTTACTGCATTAGGACAAACACGATTCAACTGTACCTATTATCGGTAGTTGAACCCATTCCTCTGCATGACCTGATTTTGTCACAGTAAATAGTTGAAACCACTTAGCATGAGTAGCAACTGCTTGAGCCTTGTTGTGCTTACTCATCCATGCTTGTTTACAATGCCTGCTATGCTTAGAGTCGTGTCGGGTCTGATCCATCTGGATGATGAATCGGAATGGTTGTGATCATGATCTACAGTGTGAGAGTAAAAGTGTGAATCCGATTTGGTAAAGGTAGCGATGAGAGTCCATGTAGGAGTACATGGTGGGTTGTCTCATTGGGACCGTCCTTAAGAACTGAGTTCTGTGTGTGTTATCCAAGACAAGATACTACCACACATTGGGATACTTAATTGACCCTCTCGTCTTATTAATCGCCTAGATCTCTGTCCAGGAGTTGCAATTAGTTTCTGGTGTTTGTAGGAAAAGTGTTGGCGGCCGTGTTTAGCTCTGCCCGACGGGGTAGGCTTCACTACGGTAGATACACAGTGGCACGGTGTACCAAGTGGCACCCGGATGCTGGGCTTGGGAACCATGCGCACATTGTTTGGGGCCGTAGAGGAAACCTGGGCAGGACTTCCTTGCGGGTTCAGTCTCAAATAGGCGATAAACCTGGACTAGGGTCTTGTGTGGTTGAAGGTCGTGGCCGACACCCACACCAGTGCTTCCGCATGAAGGTTGCCGAGATGTATGACATGCACATGGTGATAAGTGGTGGGAGCATGTGTGAAGAAGTATACCCCTGCAGGGTGATTTAATCTGTTTGAATAGCCGCGTCCTCGGATACGGACTACTTGGAAGCATTTCGTGGTACATAGACAATTTAAATGGACACTCTAAAACATGCAATATAAGTCTGAGTGCTATGGAAGGCCTTCTCGTAGGGAGACGAGAGTGGATCCATAGTGGTGTATTGAATTGGTGAATATGTGGACTCGTGTGTGCTATCCCACCTCAAAGAAAGAACTTGTAGTCGTAGTACATGTTAGCCAAGAGTCAAAACTGGCTTGCTGCAATCAAACCCCACAATTCTTTCATTGAAACATGATGCATATGTAGATAGTTCTGATGTAAGACTTGCTGAGTACCTTTGTACTCACGGTTGCTTTATTTATGTTTTTGCAGAGAAGACTTAGACTCATTAAAAGTTTCTACGCGATGTGTTCGATGTTGACCGGAATAGCTTGGGAATATCAGACAGAGGTCTGGCTCCTTTGGTAGGGTCGTAGTAGCTTTTCAGGCTCTTCCAGCCACTTTTAGTAGATGTGTGTAGCTATACATGATTTGCTTCCGCTTGTTGTTTGTATGACTTGAGTGTCGGGTCACGAGACCCCTGTTTGTAATATCACACTATGTTGATTCTTATGAGTCCTTAATAAATGCTTGAGTCATAGAGTTATGTTGTGATGCCATGTTGTATCTACACATATCGTGCATATTGTGTGTATGTTATGAAATGCATTATATGTGTGGGGTTCGACACCTAGTTGTGTGCCTTTAGTAGTACTCTTTACAGGGAAATTCCTCTTTGTGCTTCTATCGAGCCTTGGTAGCTTGCTAATGCTCTAGACACATTGATTGACCGGCGTGTATCCTTCTTTGCTGATGTGTCTGCCCCTCGGGGAAATGTCACACGGTGTAATGGAGTCCTTGTAGCTTGCTACGACTCGTCTACACACGTTGTTGATCAACAGCTGCCTTGCTGGGTTATGTATGCATGTCCCTGTACGGATGTACCGCTTAGGTTTATAACTAGTCATGTCGACCCGGGTTCTTTGTCGTTTGAACGGTAGCAACATATTCATATACATGAGCCAGAATATGCAAACGGTCCCGACCAAGGTAAGGTGGCAGCAGTGGACTTTACCGTGGGTGAGGCCGCAAAGTGATGTGATGTGTTACAGGCTGGGTTCTTATGACTTAGGATCGGGGTCCCGACAGGGGAGGACGGCGGCGGGTCTCCTCCGTCGAATGGTGGCGACGGCAAGGTCCTTTGTGGTCGGGGGAGAGCAGGGGCGGTCGGGGAAGCTCCGGCTCTCCGCCGAAGTCCGACGAGCAGCGGGGGTGGCAAGGAGTGGAGGAGCTCGGGTGTTGGGTGGGGAAATGGAGCGCGGTGGTGATGCGGTGGCCTCTATTGGCGTCGGGTGGTAGGGGCGGCGAGGGATGGAGCGGCAGGGCGCCGGGGGAGAGCTCGGGGAGGCTCGGCTCCGGCGAGGCAGGGGGCTCAGGCGGTTGGGGCGGCGAGGAGGGGTGGCTACGAGGGGCGTGGGGTGCGGCAGCGAGGGGGGGGGGGTTCTTATAGGGATCGGGGGAGGCCGGAGAAAGGAAGATGACCGGGATCCGATCGGATCCGGTGGTGGCCGGCGAAACATGGAAGGGAATCGGGAGGAGAGAAAGAAGGAAGAAGAAGGTGGCCGGTGGGGGAGCAGATCGGCCACGGGGTCCCACTGGCAGGGAGAGGGGGAGTGAGCAGCGAGGGGCTCGGTCGGCCGATCCTTAGGGGATTCGTCCCGGGCCTCGAGGGGTCTGGCCCGATTGCGGTATAAAGCGCGTGAGCGCTTTCCAAATAAAGAAAAAGATTTCGTTTTTTCTATTTAAAAAAAACAGAAAGTGCAAGAATAAAAAGGGGAATAAAATAAATTCCAAATATAGGGGTATTATATACCAAAATTTTCAGAAAAAATATTCCTACACGTTTAACATTTTCCAAGACAAAAATAAAAAGCTTTTAAAAAATGTTTTTTTCAGAAAAACCCTAAAAGCTTTATTTTCTTTTGAAAATATTTTCTCAACATAGTTTTGGTTTTATTGGCTCAAAATATATCGAAAGTGCCCCTTGTTTTGGAGGGTCATATTCCTCCTCTCTTTATTGCTTGCAAGAATTTATTTCCCGGCACTTCTTGCACGAAGAAAAATAGAATTGCAAAAAAGAAAATTTGAAAGAAATCAAATGCCAACTTTATTTCAACCAATATGCATAGATGCTTAGCTACAATTGTAAAACATTCCAAATTAGGAAATTTGGGATGTTACAAAAAAGAACACAAAAAACACAATCACAACAGAATTATGATGGTGTGGACGCAACAAAACAGAAAGAAAAGATAAATTCATTGGGTTGCCTCCCAACAAGCGCTATTGTTTAACGCCCTTAGCTAGGCATAAAAGCGATAGAATCACGTATCATTGTCTTTGGTGCTCAAACCATAAGTTGCCCTCATCATGGATTCATAAGGCAATCTTATTTTCTTTCTAGGAAAGTTCTCCATGCCCTTCTTTAAACGAAATTGAAATCTAATATTCCCTTCCTGCATATCGATGATAGCACCGATAGTCCTTAGGAAAGCTCTACCAAGAATAACTGGGCATGTAGGATTGAAATCAATGTCAAGCACAATGTAATCCACGGGTACATAGTTCCTATTTGCAATAATAAGAACATCATTGATCCTTCCCATGGGTTTCTTGACAGTAGAATCCACAAGATGCAAATTAATAGAACACTCTTCAATCTCATTAAAACCCAGAACATCACATAAAGACTTTGGAATCGCGGAAACACTAGCACCCAAATCACACAAAGCATTGCATTCGTAGTTTTTGATTTTGATTTCGATAGTAGGTTCCCCCTCATCATGAAGCTTTCTAGGGACATAGACTTCCAATTCAAGTGTCTCTTCAAGAGATTTTATCATGATTTCGACGATATGATCGGTAAAGGCCTTGTTTTGGCTATAAGCGTGTGGAGAGTTTAACATGGATTGCATCAAGGAAATACATTCAATCAAGGAGCAACTACCATAATTGAATTCCTTGAAATCCATGGTAGTAATTTCATTACTACTCAAAGTTTTAATATCTTCTACTTCACTTTCAATGCTTTTAGCATCAAGATAGATGGACTTCGAATCATTGGGGCACTTTTCAACCAAAGTGGATTCATATCCAGCCCCATCATCATTAGGTTTGACACAAGAAAACAAATATTCAATGGGAGTCACACCAAGAACTTTAAGATCTTCGTGATTCTTATCACGAGAACACACTTTTTTATGCCATTCATGTCTAGCACGAATTTGGGCGGTTCTTTCTCTGCTCTCAATCATGGAAAAACGCATAGCTTTCAATGTTTCATCCATATTGATCTTGGGAGGAGCACATCTAACTTTCAAAGCATCAACATCACTAGACATTCTATCAACGCTCTTAGCCAAATCGTCAATTTTGAGTAGTTTTTCCTCTATGGACGCATTGAAAATCTTTTGCGAGTTGATAAACTCTTTGATATTACTCTCTAGATCAGAGGGTGATCTATTGTAATTTCCATGAGTATTGTTGTAGGAGTTGCCAAAGTTATTAGAGGAGTTACTAGGAAAAGGCCTAGGAAAATAGTTTCCTCTAAAAGCATTATTGTTGCCAAAATTATTCCTACCAACAAAATTAAAGTCCAAGCTAGCGTTAATACTCTCAATCAAAGAAGACAAGGGCAAATCATTAGGATCTAAAGGAACATTTCTACTAGCAACCACATTCATTAACTCATCCATCTTAGCACTCAACGAGTTAATTTCTTCTATAGCATGTACCTTCTTACTAGTAGGTGACCTTTGAGTGTGCCACTGAGAGTAGTTCATCATGATATTGTCTAGGAGCTTTGTGGCTTACCCTAACGTGATTTCCATGAACGTTCCACCTGAGGCGGATTCCAAGATATTTCTAGAAGCGAAATTCAAGCCAGCATAGAAGATTTGTATAATCATCCAAAGACTCAAGCCATGAGCGGGACAATTTCTAATCATCAATTTTATTATCTCCCAATATTGTGCAACATGTTCATGATCAAGTTGCTTGAAATTCATGATATCATTACGGAGAGAGATAATCTTAGCCGGCGGAAAATACTTGGATATATAAGCATCTTTGCACTTATCCCAAGAATCGATACTACTTTTGGGCAAATACGAAAACCAAGTTTTTGCGCGATCTCGAACGAGAAAGGAAAAAGCTTCAATTTAATCACATAATTATCCACATCTTTCTTATTTTGCATATCACAAAGCTCAATGAAGGTATTAAGATGGGATGCGGCATCTTCACTACGAAGGTCAGAGAATTGCTCTTTCATAACAAGATTCAGCAAAGCGGCATTGGGTTCGTAGGACACCGCACTAGTGGCGGGAGCAATCGGAGTACTAATAAAATCATTACTATTAGTATTCGAGAAGTCACAAAGTTTGGTGTTTTCATTCATGGTGACATCAGCAAGCAAGCAAGCACACAAGCGAACTGAGAGCAAGCGAGAAAAAGGGCGAACGAAAAGGCAAGCGGAAAAGGCAAATGAAAAAGGCAAATTGTGAAGTGGGGGAGAGGAAAACGAGAGGCAACTGGCAAACAAAGTAAATGCAAGAGATGAGTTTGCGACACCTACTTGGATGAGTTCTCGACTTGATCCTCCCCGAAAACGACGTCGGAAATCCTTCTGCTACGGCAACAAAAGTACTTCCCTGGCAATGGTGCTAGAGATCCTTCTGTCGTCTCTTGAGCTTGCGTTGGTTTTTCCCTTGAAGAGGAAAGGGTGATGCAACACAGGAGCAGTAAGTATTTCCCTCAGTTTGAGAACCAAGGTATCAATCCAGTACGAGAATCTCGTCAAGTCCAGCGTACCTGCGCAAACACAAAAGAGCTTGCACCCAACGCTTTAAAGGGGTTGTTAATCCCTTCAAGATTGATTGCAAAGTGAGATCTGAAGGCGGAAAGTGCAACAAAGAAAAAAATATAAGGTTGCAAATATGGTGTGGAGTAGACCCGGGGGCCATAGTGTTCACTAGAGGCTTCTCTCAAAATAGCAAGTCTTACGGTGGGTGAACAAATTACTGTCGAGCAATTGATAGAACCACGCAAACTCTTGACGATATCTAAGGCAATGATCATACATATAGGCATCACATCCGAGATAAGTAGACCGATACTTTTTGCATCTACTACTATTACTTCACACATCGACTGCTATCCAACATGCATCTAATGTATTGAGTTCATGACGAACAGAGTAACGCCTTAAGCAAGATGAAATGATGTAGAGGGATAATCTCAAACCAATGATGAAAACCCCGTCTTTTTACCCTTGATGGCAACAACACGATGCGTGCCTCGCTACCCCTTCTGTCACTGGGTGAGGTCATCACATGGTGTGAACCCAAAACCAAGCACTTCTCCCATTGCAAGAATCATAGATCTAGTTGGCCAGACAAAACCCACAACTCGAAGAGAATTACAAGGATATCAAATCATGCAGAAGAGATATCAGAAGAAACTCAAATAAGATTCATAGATAATCTGATCAAAAATCTACAATTCATCGGATCTCGACAAACACACCGCAAAAGAGGATTACATCGGATAGATCTCCATGAAGATCATGGAGAACTTTGTATTGAAGATCCAAGAGAGAGAAGAAGCCATCTAGCTACTAGCTATGGACCCGTAGGTCTATGGTGAACTACTCACGCATCATCGGAGAGGTCATGGTGTTGATGAAGAATCCCTCCGTATCCGAATCCCCCTTCCGGCATGGCACCAAAACGTGCCCCAGATGGGATCTTGCGGAGACAGAAGCTTGCGGCGGCGGAAAAGTACTTTCGATGATCTCCTGATTTTTTCTGGGATTTTAGGGAATATATAGGCGCAAAACCTAGGGCAGAGTTGGCCCAGGGAGCCCACTAGCCAGGGAGGCGCGGGCCCCCTGGCCGTGCCATGAGGGCTTGTGGGGTCCCTGTAGGCCCCCTGCCCTGATTCTCCGGCTGCACGATCTTTTTCTGTTTCGGAAAAAATCTTTTTGGCAGTTTCATTCCGTTTGGACTCCGTTCAAAATCCTCCTCCGAAAGGGGTCAAAAACATGGAAAAAACAGGAGCTGGCACTTGGCACTGAGTTAATAAGTTAGTGCCAAAAAATATATAAAAGGCATGCAAAACATCCAAAGTTTGACAAGATAATAGCATGAAACCATAAAAAATTATAGATACGTTGGAGACGTATCACATAGCACTTATTCTTCTTGACAAAGATTGGGGAGAGAGAGATGGAGCACAAACTGAATAAGTCTTGAAAGAAACACGTGCAAGAATTTGGAATAAAAAGGATAACACAAATGAAGTGGGCTACATGAGGACAAAAGAGCGTGATTCGATTACAGAAAGATTTAACAAGCCATCGGTAAGAATTTGCAAATGAATAAGGATTCCAAGATTGAATGGACATACATGAGAATGAAGACATCTTGATCGGCCTAAGAGAAAACTTGAACAAGGTACCGTAATAATTGAGATACGAACGAAGAGACAACAATTGATAAGAATTGAGAATGAAAGATGAAAGCTGAAAACAAAGAAATATTCTCAAATGATGGCCTTCGGAGGATCAAGAAAACAAAACAATTCTGAAATGCACCGGATAGATATGGAAGGAATTCTCATGAGTGGAAACAATTGAGAAGATAACACGAAGGTGAGATGACAATCTTCAAAAGAATGGACAAATATTTGAGAGAGACACTCCTCGAACTTCAACCTGAGAATGATGAGAAGGGACACCACCAAAATTACTGAGACACTCTGGAATATTGAATAAGGAAAAGTTGAGCCAACGAACGAAATGAATTGAAGCGATCTTGAAGAAGGAATATGACTGATGGAAATCATTCTTACATCACCTTTGAAAATATTTAGAGATCCCCGGAAAAGATTACAAGAGCGAGGAAATATCGTGGAGAAAACCTGTCTGTTATGGGCCCACTCAAAAGAAACACCGTTGGAACAATTGCTTACAAAGAGAGATTGCGCCAGTATGAATGAAGAACTTTATGAGATGAGAGTCTTGAAACAATTGAAAGAATTGAGAACAAGAAACTTCTGAGATATTTTCAGCACTCCAGATAGAACAGAGATGGATGAATAACAAGAGAGGCTTGTGTCGGGACCCCGATCCTAAGCCATAGGAATCCAGCCTGTAACACATCGCATCCCTTTGTGGTCTCACGCACGGTTAACTCCACGGCTGCAGCCTTACCTTAGCTGGGACCGTTTGCGTCTTTTGACTCACGTATGCGATAGTGTCGCTAGCATTCCAATGTCAAAGAACCCGGATCGACATGTCTAGTCATAAACCAAAGTGGCAGTCCCGCACAAGGACAGGCATACATGACCCAACAAAGCAGGTGTCGGTCATCAACGAACGTAGACGAGTCGTAGCAAGCTACAAGGACTCCATTACGTCGCGTGACATTTCCCCAAAGGGGACAGACACAGCAGCTAAGAAGGACACATGCCGGTCAACCAATGTGTCCGGAGCAGTAGCGAACTACCAAGGCTCATTGGATCACAAAGGGGCATTTCCTTGTAAGGGGTGCTACTAAAGTTCACGACTAGGTATTCGAACCCCATACATATCAAGTAAGACACACGTACACATGGCATACCGATATGTATAGATACATCGATGGCATCACAACATAACCATAAACATACAAGCTTTATTTAAGAGGCTCAGAAGAGCCACACACATATTATTACACATTAAGGGTCTCACGACCCATAATATCAGTCACACAATACAAGCCAGGGGAAGAGTTTTAAGCTATCTGGGTACAGACAGAGCAACTAGGAGGCACATGGCCTGACTATACTACAGAGCCGACGTAGGGCCAGATCGTAGCTGGGACACCAGCTACTCGTCGTCGTCGATGTCTACGAGGAACCCTTCATTAGGGTCATTAGCAACCTCTGCAACATGATTAAGCAAACATGAGTACGAAGGTACTCAGCAAGACTTTAGGATGGCTAACTACTCATGCTAGGTATCAAGAAGGTATTGTGGGGTTTCATGCGGGAAGCCAGCATTTGACTCGTGGCTAGACAACTTGCTTTTTGAAATTAGTTTTGACAACTTGATTTGTCGCACACGAGTCCACTAACACCACAACAATACACTATCGTGGAATCATTCCGTCTCCATACGGAAATGCCGTCCACGACACTCACGCTTATCTTGACAATTTTATGAGTAGCCATTGAAATTATCTATGAACAACATATGTCTCCAAGTAGTCCATATCCGCGGACGCGGCTATTCGAATAGATCATAACCCTGCAGGGGTGTACTTCGTCATACACGCTCCCGCCACTTATCTCCATGTGCACGTCATGCACCTCGGCAACCTTCAAGCGGAAGCCCAGCGAGGGAGTCGGCCACGACCGTTAACCACACTAGTACCTAGTCCAGGTTTATCGCCTATCTGAGAGTAACCCGTACGGAAGTCCGGCCGAGGTTTCCGCCACGGCCTCAAACGATGTGCGCAGGGTTCCCAAGCCCACCATCCGGGTGCCACTTGGTACACCGTGCCACTGCCTACCGCATCACGGTCCACCTCTCAGGTCAGCACCATGCACGGCCTCCAGCATTACTATAAACACTAGAAACTACTTGCAACTCCTGGACCGAGTACTACGCGATTAATAGGCCGAGCGGGGTCATATTTCAGGGCCCAGCATGTGGTAGTATCTAGTCTTGGATTACATACACGGAACTCAGTTCCTAAGGACGGTTCCAATGAAACAACCCGCCATGTACTCCTACATAGCCTTTCACCGGTACCTTTACCAAATCAAGTTCAACACACGACCTTTGCTCACCGAACACATTCCACATTTCTGTTCATCTCCCAGATGACAGACCATACACAGCTCTAAGCATAGCATGCATAGCAGGATAAGGCACATCATAGCTCAAGCAACTACCAGGTATGCTAGGTTGCAAGGTTCGGCTATTTACTGTGACAAGGTTAAGTCATGCAAAGGAAGTGGGTCCAACTATCGTGGCAAAAGCAGTTGAAGCATTTGATCCTAATGCATAAAATAGGTGCAGGACCAAGAACATAGGTGTCATCGGGATGATCAAAAGGGGTGCTTGCCTTGTTGCTCAGAGGAGGAACGATATCCGTCGGACGGATATTCGATGGAATCCGGGGGTGCGGAGCCTACCGAAATGAACGGCAACATTCAATAACAATCATATGCAATCAAAATGATGCATGAGCATGGCATGAGAATGCAAAGTGATAAGTTATTATAATCAAGATGTTTTGGGTTTAGAGTTGATTTGAATCACATTCTAATAGCAATTCAAACGGGTATTCCCGGATACCGGTTTAATTGATTCGACCTGATGCTCAGATCAACCTAATGTTAACATGCATGAAATGTCATGTTATGGTACTGATTTACATCTAGGGCAGTGTGTGATCATTGCATTTATAATGAAATTTGGATATTTTTGCAAATTCCATTTATAAAGTGATTAAAAGAATTGAATTATTCCTTATTTCACAATTTAGGGTTCTGTAACTTTTTCAAACATAGCTGAAAATAGCATAATCAGAATCTTTGAATTTTTCTGATACTTTTTCATATATAAATTATTTTCATTGGAGTTACAGATTAATTTCTATGATTTAGCAATTTCCTGAATTATTTTTATACTAGAAATTCCATTTATTGCATCAGGCTGACGTCAGCAGGTCAGCCGACCTGTGCAGGTCAAACCTGACAGGGGGGCCCCACTGGTCAGCCTCTCCGGGCTAATCCCGCGCTGACCAGCCCCTAATTGGGGTTTGACCAGGCGTGGGGCCCTCTGTCAGCGACTCAGAGGAGGGCGATTAGGCCCTAATGGCCGGCCACGTAGACGGCCACCGGAGGGTGGTCGCCGGCGACCAAACCCGCGGCGGAGGGCTCGCCGGATGCGACCTAGACGGCGCTGCACAGCACCAAATCGCACGCGGATGGCAGCTACAGCAAGCTCGCGAAGCGGCCGATCTGGCAGGACCAACTGGGGAGGCTAGGGTCGCCGGAAGAGGCGTTGGCGACGAGCCGGAGCGGCGGCCGAAGCTCGGGCGTCGTCGGGGGGATCCACGCTTAGATCTTAGCTGCTACGGCATCTACGCGTCGTCCTGGAGCTTCTGGTGCTCACGGGAGGACGAGCTGGACATCGGAGGGCTACCGGCGACGAGCGGCAGCGGCGGTGCTCGTCGGGCTCCGGTGGAACTAGGGCTAGGGAGGGGATCGACGGGGAAAGCTTAGGGAAAACCACCGCATGCTCATAGGGAGTGCAGAGAAGAGCTCAGATGGCTCGGGGAAGGCCTGGGGGCGACGAATCGACGGGAGAGGTCCGGCGGCCGGAGGAAGAAGACGACGGCGTTGCGGGCGTTGCAGGGCTCGAGGGGACTTCGGCTTCTGCAGAGATGACCAGGGCGACGAGGCGGATCTAATGGCGTGCTCGGGGAGGGGTTCCTATGGCCAGGGCAACGGCCAGCTCGAGCTCGAGCTCGGCTCTGATGGCGGCAGCAGGGAGGGGGAGGAGATCCGGGCGGAGGGGAAGAACCGAGGCGGGGAATGGATAGGGGAGGCTCTGGGGAGCTTATCCCCGCCGTCGCCAGCGCGAACCGGCGGCCAGGCAGGCACGCAGGTGCGTGGCCGCGCCGGAGGAGGCGGCGGCCACCTCCTGCTGCCTACTGGCGCGGGGAAGGGGACGAGCGGCGAGATGGGCTGGGCCTGGCGTGGGCGTCAGGTAAGATTTTCTCTATTTTCTCCTTTTCTGTTTTTCTGTTTTGCTATTTATTGCTTTGCTATTTATTTCAGCTCCAAAACAAAAAGTAAAAACTAATTTTGACCTCCTGAAATATTTGTTATAATATCCCCACTCATTTCCAAGACTTTCAACATTTTTGGAAAATTATAGCTTCTGTTTTCAAATTTTTTTAAATTTGAAACCAGTGGCTTTTGCATTTATTTAAAATGCTTAAAGTGTCAAGAATTTTTTTTTCTCTAATGCTCATTTACTTTCATGATTTATCAGAAAGTTTGAACATTTCTTGAGGCCATTTTGGGTTCATTGATTTTGAACTAGTTGAATTTTCCTTTAATTAAAATGGTGGCTAGGGTTTACAGTTTTTCCTTTGCCACTTTGTTGTTTTTGTTGGAACTTCTTGGATGCAAATGCAAAGAAGACATGAGCACAATGCTATCTAGCTTAAGGTTTAGGGATGTGACAACTCACCCCCACTCAAAAGAATCTCGTCCCGAGATTTAGAAGTCGTCGGGAAAAACGCAGGATATTCAAGTCGGAGACGATCCTCTCTTTCCCAAGTTGCCTCCTTTTCAGAATGATTTGACCATTGAACTTTAAGAAACTTGAGATTTCGACGTCGAGTGGTACGCTCAGCTTGATCAAGAATACGCACGGGGTATTCTCGGTAAGAAAGGTTATCTTGGAGATCAAGCGTTTCGTGGTCCACTTCACGGATAGGATCCGAAAAGCAACGCCTGAGTTGCGAGACGTGGAAAACATCATGAACCTTGGAAAGATGCGGAGGAAGTTCCAGCTGGTAGGCAACTTCTCCTCGTTTGGCAAGAATGCGGAAAGGTCCAATGTAACTAGGAGCCAACTTGCCCTTGATACCGAAACGATGGGTACCCTTCAAAGGTGTAACCCGAAGGTAAGCCTTCTCGTCAACTTCAAAGGTCACAGCCTTATGATGACGATCATATTGGCTCTTTTGACGAGACTGGGCTGTTTTCAACTTTTCACGAATAATGCGAACCTGCTCTTCTGCATCCTGGATCATGTCTGGGCCAAAGAGTTGCCTCTCTCCGGTTTCTGACCAATTAAGAGGTGTTCGACATCTTCGTCCATAGAGAACTTCAAAAGGGGCTTTGCCCAAGCTTGATTGATAACTATTGTTATAAGCGAATTCGGCGAATGGAAGGCACTTCTCCCAATTCATACCGAACGAAATAACACAAGCTCGGAGCATATCTTCTAGGATTTGGTTCACTCTTTCTACTTGACCACTTGACTGGGGATGGAAAGCAGTGCTAAAAGATAGGTGAGTCCCCATGGCATTCTGAAAACTTTCCCAGAAGCGAGAAGTAAAGATACTTCCATGATCCGAGTTAATTTCCAGGGGAACACCATGAAGAGACACTATTCGAGAGATATATAACTCTGCTAGCTGGCTAGCTGTTATACTCTCACGAACAGGAAGAAAATGAGCCACTTTGGAAAGACGGTCAATGACCACAAAGATAGCATTGTTTCCTTTCTTGGTCTTGGGAAATCCGGTAATGAAATCCATGCTAACTTTATCCCATTTCCATTCAGGAATAGCTAAAGGTTGAAGGGTGCCAGCAGGCCTTTGATGTTCTGCCTTAACTCGACGACGAACGTCGCAGTTAGCAACGAACTCAGCAATTTCTCTCTTCATCCTAGTCCACCAGAACCTCTGGCGTAGGTCCTGATACATCTTAGTACTACCGGGATGAATGGTGAGAGGAGAATCATGAGCCTCCTTAAGGATTAACTACCTTAGATGTGGGTTCTTAGGAACCACTAAACGATTCTGGAAGAACACCACACCTTGATCATTCATGGAAAATTCTTTAGCGTTTCCGCTAAAAATATTCTCCTTGATCCGTGATATACCCTTGTCACGCTTTTGGCTAGCTATAATTTCATCCTTAAGAGTAGGCTTCGCCACCAGGGTAGAAAGGAATCCTTGAGGAACGATATGAAGATTCAACTTCCGAAAGTCCTCATGGAGAAGTGGTTGACCTTGTTGTAGCATCAAATTGTTACAATAAGATTTACGACTTAGTGCATCGGCCATAACATTGGCCTTCCCCAGGGTGTAAGTTATCCCTAAGTCGTAATCCGAGATCAACTCAACCCATCGTCTTTGCCTGAGATTCAAATCCGGCTGGGTGAAGATATATTTCAGACTTTGGTGATCAGTGAATATTTCGCAACGATTACCCAAAAGGTAATGTCGCCAGGTTTTTAGTGCATGGACCACAGCTGCAAGCTCAAGGTCATGTGTGGGATAATTATCCTCATGTGGACGCAACTGGCGAGATGCGTATGCGATCACATGACGATCTTGCATGAGAATGCAACCTAATCCTTGTCGCGAAGCGTCGCAATAGATAACAAAGTCCTTAGAGAAATCTGGTGGTAGCAACACAGGTGCGGAAGTCAGGCGTCTTTTCAGTTCCTGAAAACTATGTTCACACTGTGGTGTCCACTCGAACTTTTTATCCTTCTTGAGGAGTTCAGTCAGAGGCTTTGCAACCTTGGAGAAATTCTCGACGAAGCGGCGACAATAGCTCGCTAGACCAAGAAAACTCCTAACTTGCTTAACCGATTCAGGTTGAGTCCAATCAAGGACAGCTTGAACTCTCTCGGGATTGACAGCAATACCCTTACCAGAGATTAATGGCCTAGATAGGTCACTTCTGGTAACCAGAATTCACATTTTGAAAATTTGGCATAAAGGCGATGCTCTCGAAGTTTCATCAATACTAGCCTTAGATGCTCGGCATGTTCTTGTTCATTCTTGGAGTAGATGAGAATATCATCGAGGTATACTACGACGAATTTATCCAAATACTCCATAAAGATTGAATTCATCAGTCGAGAGAAGGTGGCTGGGGCATTGGTTAAACCGAAGGACATAACGGTGTACTCATATTGGCCATAACGAGTAACGAAGGCCGTTTTTGGAATGTCCCCGTTCTTAATCTTGATTTGATGGTATCCCAACCTCAAATCCATTTTGGAGAAGACTGAGGATCCAGCGAGCTGATCGTACAGATCATTGATCCTGGGGAGCGGATACTTGTTCTTTATGGTGACCAGGTTAACTGGTCGGTAATCTACAACCATCCGATCCGTTCCGTCTTTCTTCTTGACGAAGAGGACGGGACAAGCCCAAGGAGAAGAGCTAGGACGAATGAAACCTTTGCTCAAGGCCTCATCTAATTGCTTCTTAAGTTCGGCTAGCTCCAGGGGTGCCATCTTATAAGGTCTTCTGGCTATTGGGACAGTTCCCGGAACAAGATCTATCACGAACTCTACATCTCTGTCAGGTGGAATTCCTGGCAGTTCCTCTGGAAAAACATCCGGGAAGTCACGGACTACCGGAATGTCTTCAAGTTCCGGAAGAGGGTTGGCATTTAGGGAATAGAGTTGGCATTTGGCAACTCGAGTAGAGACATTTACTATCTCACCCGAGGGATGGGTAAGCTGGACATTTCTAGAGTGAGTATCAATCTTGGCATAGTGAGCTGACAACCAGTCCATGCCCAAGATGATATTAATATCTGAAGATTTCAATGCTATCAATGAGGCTAGAAAAACTAGCCTGTCTACTAGAATTTCATTGTCATAGGTTATCCTAGAGGTTTGCCACTTACTACCAGGGGTTTGGACCACCAATGGGATTGGCATATCACAAAATGACATGTTATGCAACTGTGCATAACTTTCTGAAATGAAGGAATGAGAAGACCCAGTGTCAAAGAGAACGGACGCTGGGTGATGATTAACAAGAAGCATACCCAGCATGACGTTGGGATCCTCTGCAGCTTCTTCTGCTGACACATAGTTCACACGGCCACGTGCAGGAGTTGGCTTCACATAAAATGCTTTGCCCGACTTGGCCTGCCCGACGGACTTTCCGGGTTGCTTGGCACCCACATTCTGAGGACACTCACGGGAATAATGCCCTGGTTCTCCACACTTGTAGCATATCACCTAGTTGGCACGTGGTGCAGCATTGCCAGCTGGACCACCATAAGCTTTTGCTGGAGGGTTGGCCTGATTCGCCTGAGGCGCCACGTAGGATGGCCTCGGAGTGTATCTTGGCGGCAGAGAACTGTTTGGAACGCACAACCTGCGTTTTGGAAATGCGGAACCAGATGACGAGCCAAAGTCACGGGAGTGCTTCCTTGTGGCTTCGAAGTCAGTATGACCAGTCTCCGCACTGATCGCTTTGTTGACCATGGCTTGAAAGCTTGCACACTCATGGAGGCGCAGATCTCGACGGAGCTCAGGGCTCAGACCCTTACGGAATCTTGCTTGCTTCTTGGCATCAGTAGACACCTCCTCTGTTGCATAGCGGGCGAGGTTACCGAACTCGCGGCTATAGGCATCCACAGACAACTTGCCCTGAGTGAAGGCACAGAACTCCTCTCTCTTTCTGTCCATCAGGCCCTCTGGAATATGGTGCAGACGAAAAGCTGCACTGAAGTCTGCCCATGTGGCCACTGGTTCAGCGGGACGCATAGCTTCAAAATTCTCCCACCATAGATTGGCGGGTCCCTCCAGGAAATACGTCGCAAAGGTCACCTTGTCGGCCTCAGACACATTCGCAGAGCGAATCTTGCGTGAAATGCTGCATAGCCAGTCATCAGCGTCGAGGGGATCGACGGAATGATGAAACTTTGGAGGATTCAGCTTCACAAAGTCATTAAGGGATACTGCAACATTCCTAGGCTGTCGAGCCGTATTCTGCTCAATACGTTCTAACAGTCGGTTGGTCTCCCTTTTGTTTCTCTCTGCCTCAAGCATCACTTCTACCAGAGAAGGTGGGTGAGGCAGGTCTTCCTGTGACGCTTGACTACCCTCACCTTGCTCATGAGCTAGGGCACGGTTCAACCTGGTGAACACCATCCTGACAAACAAACTCATAGCTTAGACCAATATCATATCATTACTAGCTATGGATTAAGAATGTACTGAACACACGGAATGCGGAAATGAATATCCGAACAACATGGTAACAAGCAACTGCTATATATACACCATGGTTCATACACACCCTTACATAGTTCAGTACAAACTTACTCGAAGAGCAAACTACTGAAATGGTGGAACTACTCATCAGAGGCTTACAAGCTTCCTATACATTATTTATCTAGGCCTCCGGAATTCGTTTCACATTACTACCATACTCCACAAGTCACACAGGACTGTGAACGTACGGCTACTACCAAACTATCCTTCTGCTCACAGCTCAGGCATCCGCATAGAACATCTCATAGAGATTACCTCCATGACCTGGAAGCTCAACCTGCGGATCAGGAAACACTCTAGCCTGAGATCCCTAGGATCCATAAGGACACGGATGTGGCCTTGGTCCCCTGACTGGTGGTAAGAGGGGTCCCCGAAGAGGTGTGACTCCTCCTATAGCTGGCCAGTCAACGTGGGCCGGAAGATGGGTCCTAACAGGGTTCAGTATCTCCATCTCTCCATACCCTGTCTGGACTACCGGTGCCAGCTGCGTCAAAGCTGTCCACAGGCGGGCACGGGTAGCGTAAAGCTCCATGCGGAGAGCACGAGCATCCCTGTCTCTGTTCTCTAGCATCTCAATAGTGGACTGCAGAAGTGGGTCCTCCATAGAAGAATCAAAATAGACCCCACTGAGGTATCCCTCTTCACCAGACTGAGAGGCCGGAACATAGAAAAACTCTGAATTCTGCAGCAGTGCATGTCTCGCTCTCATAATAGTCAGCATTGAATAGGCAGCATCTTGTACTGCCATGTCAACAGTGACTCCCAACCCATAGGACCAATGGATTGGCTTGTCCACTCCAGGGTAGTCTAGAAATACACTAACAGTGCAGATGTACTGGCTCTGGTTGAAGTCTCGGTACTGTTCCTCCACTGTGTACTCGGGGTACCAGCGGTAACCGCACACCGACATCATCCTGACCAGCATGGCCGTATGACCCGGTACATCAATGCACCTGGTCAGACGTACCACCTGACGAGAAGGACGGCCAGGCATCTGTAAATAGAGAGTAATGCAGAAGCATTAGAGCTCTGAATGCAAAATTGGGCAGCATAACGGCTGTAAATGCTCACAAACAAATTTTGAGACAACCCAAAAATGAAATAGCGTCACCACTCAACTATCAAGTTCAACTCTCTGATCATCAAACTTACTTCCTGCTTCCTAGGAATAAAAGAAACCCAATATCTCTCGACCCGTAGTCCTATAATCTACCGATCAAAATCCGAGCCTAGGAGAAGATGAGTAACCTAGTCCTTAATTCCCGCGGAAAAGACGAGGATGACCAGAATAGAATATCTTGAGAAGAGAACAAGAGTGTTACGTTCCCTTCCACAAACAATTCCCTTATATATAACTAAAGCAATTCTAGACTCAACTTCGACCAGTTTGGCTTAGTAATCCTACAGTCAGTCAGGCTCTGATACCAACGCTGTCGGGACCCTGATCCTAAGCCATAGGAATCCAGCCTGTAACACATCGCATCCCTTTGTGGTCTCACGCACGGTTAACTCCACGGCTGCAGCCTTACCTTAGCCGGGACCGTTTGCGTCTTTTGACTCACATATGCGATAGTGTCGCTAGCATTCCAATGTCAAAGAACCCGGATCGACATGTCTAGTCATAAACCAAAGTGGCAGTCCCGCACAAGGACAGGCATACATGACCCAACAAAGCAGGTGTCGGTCATCAACGAACGTAGACGAGTCGTAGCAAGCTACAAGGACTCCATTACGTCGCGTGACATTTCCCCAAAGGGGACAGACACAGCAGCTAAGAAGGACACATGCCGGTCAACCAATGTGTCCAGAGCAGTAGCGAACTACCAAGGCTCGTTGGATCACAAAGGGGCATTTCCTTGTAAGGGGTGCTACTAAAGTTCACGACTAGGTATTCGAACCCCATACATATCAAGTAAGACACACGTACGCATGGCATACCGATATGTATAGATACATCGATGGCATCACAACATAACCATAAACATACAAGATTTATTTAAGAGGCTCAGAAGAGCCACACACATATTATTACACATTAAGGGTCTCACGACCCATAATATCAGTCACACAATACAAGCCAGCTGAAGAGTTATAAGCTGTCTGGGTACAGACAGAGCAACTAGGAGGCACATGGCCTGACTATACTACAGAGCCGACGTAGGGCCAGATCGTAGCTGGGACACCAGCTACTCGTCGTCGTCGATGTCTACGAAGAACCCTTCATTAGGGTCATTAGCAACCTCTGCAACATGATTAAGCAAACATGAGTACGAAGGTACTCAGCAAGACTTTAGGATGGCTAACTACTCATGCAAGGTATCAAGAAGGTATTGTGGGGTTTCATGCGGGAAGCCAGCATTTGACTCGTGGCTAGACAACTTGCTTTTTGAAATTAGTTTTGACAACTTGATTTCTCGCACACGACTCCACTAACACCACAACAATACACTATCGTGGAATCATTCCGTCTCCATACGGAAATGCCGTCCACGACACTCACGCTTATCTTGACAATTTTATGAGTAGCCATTGAAATTATCTATGAACAACATATGTCTCCAAGTAGTCCATATCCACGGACGCGGCTATTCGAATAGATCATAACCCTGCAGGGGTGTACTTCGTCACACACGCTCCCGCCACTTATCGCCATGTGCACGTCATGCACCTCGGCAACCTTCAAGCGGAAGCCCAGCGAGGGAGTCGGCCACGACCGTTAACCACACTAGTACCTAGTCCAGGTTTATCGCCTATCTGAGAGTAACCCGTACGGAAGTCCGGCCGAGGTTTCCGCCACGGCCTCAAACGATGTGCGCAGGGTTCCCAAGCCCACCATCCGGGTGCCACTTGGTACACCGTGCCACTGCCTACCGCATCACGGTCCACCTCTCAGGTCAGCACCATGCACGGCCTCCAGCATTACTATAAACACTAGAAACTACTTGCAACTCCTGGACCGAGTACTACGCGATTAATAGGCCGAGCGGGGTCATATTTCAGGGCCCAGCATGTGGTAGTATCTAGTCTTGGATTACATACACGGAACTCAGTTCCTAAGGACGGTTCCAATGAAACAACCCGCCATGTACTCCTACATAGCCTTTCACCGGTACCTTTACCAAATCAAGTTCAACACACGACCTTTGCTCACCGAACACATTCCACATTTCTGTTCATCTCCCAGATGACAGACCATACACAGCTCTAAGCATAGCATGCATAGCAGGATAAGGCACATCATAGCTCAAGCAACTACCAGGTATGCTAGGTTGCAAGGTTCGGCTATTTACTGTGACAAGGTTAAGTCATGCAAAGGAAGTGGGTCCAACTATCGTGGCAAAAGCAGTTGAAGCATTTGATCCTAATGCATTAAATAGGTGCAGGAGCAAGAACATAGGTGTCATCGGGATGATCAAAAGGGGTGCTTGCCTTGTTGCTCAGAGGAGGAACGATATCCGTCGGACGGATATTCGATGGAATCCGGGGGTGCGGAGCCTACCGAAATGAACGGCAACATTCAATAACAATCATATGCAATCAAAATGATGCATGAGCATGGCATGAGAATGCAAAGTGATAAGTTATTATAATCAAGATGTTTTGGGTTTAGAGTTGATTTGAATCACATTCTAATAGCAATTCAAACGGGTATTCCCGGATACCGGTTTAATTGATTCGACCTGATGCTCAGATCAACCTAATGTTAACATGCATGAAATGTCAGGTTATGGTACTGATTTACATCTAGGGCAGTGTGTGATCATTGCATTTATAATGAAATTTGGATATTTTTGCAAATTCCATTTATAAAGTGATTAAAAGAATTGAATTATTCCTTATTTCACAATTTAGGGTTCTGTAACTTTTTCAAACATAGCTGAAAATAGCATAATCAGAATCTTTGAATTTTTCTGATACTTTTTCATATATAAATTATTTTCATTGGAGTTACAGATTAATTTCTATGATTTTTGCAATTTTTAGCAATTTCCTGAATTATTTTTATACTAGAAATTCCATTTATTGCATCAGGCTGACGTCAGCAGGTCAGCCGACCTGTGCAGGTCAAACCTGACAGGGGGGCCCCACTGGTCAGCCTCTCTGGGCTAATCCCGCGCTGACCATCCCCTAATTGGGGTTTGACCAGGCGTGGGGCCCTCTGTCAGCGACTCAGAGGAGGGCGATTAGGCCCTAATGGCCGGCCACGTCGACGGCCACCGGAGGGTGGTCGCCGGCGACCAAACCCGCGGCGGAGGGCTCGCCGGAGGCGACCGAGACGGCGCTGCACAACACCAAATCGCACGCGGATGGCAGCTACAGCAAGCTCGCGAAGCGGCCGATCTGGCAGGACCAACTGGGGAGGCTAGGGTCGCCGGAAGAGGCGTCGGCGACGAGCCGGAGCGGCGGCCGAAGCTCGGGCGTCGTCGGGGGGCTTGAATCCGAGGGATCCATGCTTAGATCTTAGCTGCTATGGCATCTACGCGTCGTCCTGGAGCTTCTGGTGCTCACGGGAGGACGAGCTGGACATCGGAGGGCTACCGGCAACGAGCGGCAGCGGCGGTGCTCGTCGGGCTCCGGTGGAACTAGGGCTAGAGGAGGGGATCGACGGGGAAAGCTTAGGGAAAACCACCGCATGCTCATAGGGAGTGCAGAGAAGAGCTTAGACGGCTCGGGGAAGGCCTGGGGGCGACGAATCGACAGGAGAGGTCCGGCGGCCGGAGGAAGAAGACGACGGCGTTGCGGGCGTTGCAGGGCTCGAGGGGACTTCGGCTTCTGCAGAGATGACCAGGGCGACGAGGCGGATCTAATGGCGTGCTCGGGGAGGGGTTCCTATGGCCAGGGAAACGGCCAGCTCGAGCTCGAGCTCGGCTCTGATGGCGGCAGCAGGGAGGGGGAGGAGATCCGGGCGGAGGGGAAGAACCGAGGCGGGGAATGGATAGGGGAGGCTCTGGGGAGCTTATCCCCGCCGTCACCAGCGCGAACCGGCGGCCAGGCAGGCACGCAGGTGCGTGACCGCGCCGGAGGAGGCGGCGGCCACCTCCTGCTGCCTACTGGCGCGGGGAAGGGGACGAGCGGCGAGATGGGCGGGGCCTGGCGTGGGCGTCAGGTAAGATTTTCTCTATTTTCTCCTTTTTTTGTTTTTCTGTTTTGCTATTTATTGCTTTGCTATTTATTTCAGCTCCAAAACAAAAAGTAAAAAACTAATTTTGACCTCCTGAAATATTTGTTATAATATCCCCACTCATTTCGAAGACTTTCAACATTTTTGGAAAATTATAGCTTCTGTTTTCAAATTTTTTTAAATTCGAAACCAGTGGCTTTTGCATTTATTTAAAATGCTTAAAGTGTCAAGAAAAAAGTTTTCTCTAATGCTCATTTACTTTCATGATTTATCAGAAAGTTTGAACATTTCTTGAGGCCATTTTGGGTTCATTGATTTTGAACTAGTTGAATTTTCCTTTGATTAAAATGGTGGCTAGGGTTTAGAGTTTTTCCTTTGCCACTTTGTTGTTTTTGTTGGAACTTCTTGGATGCAAATGCAAAGAAGACATGAGCACAATGCTATCTAGCTTAAGGTTTAGGGATGTGACAGCTTGGATGAGAATTTCCAACACATAATCATTAGAGGAAGAAAAGGATATGATGAACACCAAAAGCTTGAATTGAATCCACCGGAGAAAAAAACAAAATGAAGAAATGATGAACACGAACTCCTGAGAATCTTCACAAAGAATCACCAGATACGATACAGAAGAGAAGATAGCGGAAACATAACCGAGAATAAAGGCAGTTGGATGAAATCTAATCACTGAAGAAAAGGACCGGAGGGCAGGGAAAAAGGACTACTTGGAACATATGAGACGAACTCGACAAAAGAAATGAGAGATTGATCTTGCAAATAATGGAGAGGATAGAATAACTTGAAGAGAAGCTCCCCGGATGAAAGAATTGATATGATGACCCCGGTTGAAAAGAATTGTAAGACAACTTTATTGAGCAAAAGAATTAATTAGCATTCCCATAAAAATATGAGAACACATCTTAGAAAAGATATGAAATCACCACTTGAGACCGAAGCAACTCGGATTACCATACTCCAACAAAACAAAGGATGCGGCTTACAAAACAAGTCAGAACAAACTCATGATAGAGATTGTGCTCGATATTTTCGTGGATAGGATCGCACGGGCTCGATCGTACATTGGGTTGTCATATTGAAATGGCGCTCGAATATGCTCCCTAGGCGTAGCGAACTACAAGGCTTGTCGAAGCAAAGTTATGACATATATCGAGACCGTCCTCTATAAAACCGACCGTGGACAAACGAATCCACTCAATATCGAAACCCAACCTCACATCATGCATCAGTTGGAAGATTGTCCTATAAGTGTCTACTTGAATTCCCACCTAGGAACTCCCGAAATTTTCTGGTCATGCAATCGGGTCCACGGATACAAGGAGTAAAATCCATCACTCAACTCCTAGCAATAACACTAACCCGTCCAGTGTATCACATACATCAACACATAACCAGAGACCTCGGGAACTCATCTATCTCACACCCTCGAAAACACAATGATACTACGTATGGCAGTACATCCGGACGCTCTCCACCGGTACTAGGGATGTCAGACTCCTCTGTCCACTACTAGTATTGAAGCAATTTTGAACATCTTCCGTCCTGAGATACTAAGAAATTGGAATGATAACGATGTGCTCAACAATCCCTTGGAGCTCAAATCCCCGAAAGAAATCAAGTCACACAGGAGTTACCAAGAAAGAACTTCGTCACATCGACATCATATAGATTCCAAAAATATCCACATGATCCTAAAAAAATTGAGTGAGAAGAGGAGTAGAATTAAAATTATTACGTCAAGATTCCTCACCAGAGCATAGAAGAGGAGAACAAAGAATCCTACTCTCCAATATATAACTAGACTCAAAGCAATTTTTCACTAGACTCAACTCGGCCAAGTTTGATCAATCAAAGGGGCTCATATGTCGGTACTTCTCTGATACAAACTTGTAACGCCCAAGATGCGATCCTATCCTTATTTTGGCGCGAGGGCCTTGACAGGGATAGAAACGCATTTCGCCATTCGCAAGAATGTATATCGTTACAAGTACATGTACTCAAAAGATGAGTATAAGGAGTTGGCTTACACTCGCCACAAGCTACAACAATATCACATCAATACATCGATATATTCAATCATCATGTGGAAGAACAGGGTCTGTAGATGGAAGGAAACAAATGAAAAAAGAACGACGTCCATCCTTGCTATCCAAGGATGCCGCCTGGAACCCATCCTAGATCGATGAAGAAGAATAAGAAGAAAAAGCAACTCCAAATAGAACAATCATCGCGCTCACATCAAAGTAACTCTTTACTTGTACCTACAATTAGTGTTGTAGTAATCTATGAGCCACAGGGACTCATCAATCTCATTTCCAAAGGTATCAATACTAGCAAAGCTTAATGGGTGAGGTATGGTTAAGTGGAGAGGCTGCAGCAAGCGACCAAGCATTTATTTGAGGTGGCTAACTTGCGAGTACTAGAATAAGAGGGGTATGATCTACGAATAATCGAACGGGAACTATTGATGATCAAATGAATTATCCTGAGCACCTACTGACGTCAAACATAACCCCACCGTGTCCACTTCCGGATATAGAACTCACGAGAAGAGACAGTCACGGTTACGCACACAGTTGGCATATTTTAATTAAGCTTACTTCAAGTTATCTAGAACCATATGTTAAACAAAGTTTTCAAGTTCGCCACATAACCGCAGGCATGGATTTTTGAAAGATTGAACCTTGAAGGGGTGCTCCAACTAATCCATCACAAATTTCACAAAGATTTAAACAAAGATTTCCGAAAGCTGCATAGAAAGCCTCGATCATGAAACTCGTGATCTCCTCGGATTCCTTAGTGGAAAACCTCAACTCTGAGATAACCCAAAGCATCACCGGAATTCGGATGCACAAGATATTTCATAAAAGATAAAACAAGTCCAGCAAGGTCGCCCCACGTGTCGACGAACTCGATAGGAGCCGCATATCTCGTTCTTAGGAGGTGACCGGATGAGCAGTATGTATGGTGGCCGGATAGACATCCCCAAGTTTCCCCGGGTGGCCCCGCAAGTGGCTCTGTTTTGGACCAACACTAATGAGGAGCACTTGCCCGACGGTTGATTAAGTTTCGTCGGGATAATTACTTCCTATGCGGTTCATTAGTTATTAGGCAAATAGTACCAAAGTTGGGCCTTGCGAGACCAGTTTTAAACTAAGACGAATTATCAAGGGGGGTCCCCATAACAACCCCGATCATGTTAGGAGCACTCAATTATGGAATATAACACCGATAGCCAATACTAAAGCGACAATGGTGGAACAAAACTCTAGGCTAGAAACCCAAGCCTTCCACCTTCTACCAAGTATATAGGTGCATTATATTAAATAGCAATTATAGAGTGATATAACAAGGAACCCATGTTTTCACATGGAAGCAATTGCACCTCCAACTACCAATGTTATCCAATGGTTAAGCAAGCGGTAATGTAGCCAATCAGTGGTTTAGTAGGTTGTAGAAAGGTTGAAGGTTTCATGGCAATGGTGGGAGGCTTATTAACGAGGTGGTAGGCAGCGAGTCATAGCGAAAGAAATGAGAAAACTAGCATGGCAATGATCATCTTTCCTGAGATCCCGCTTGGAAGAAGAATGAATCCATGAAGTAGATGAACTGATGTAGTCGAACAGATCCTCCCATTCTGACACGCTTGCGGAACTCTAACAAGAAGAAGCATACCGGAAACAAAATCAACACACGATATTCACCACGGCACATGCACGGTATGATGCACAACCTAATATGATGCATGTGCATTTCAATTATGCAAGGCATGGCATGACAATTCACGACAACCGAACACTACACATTAAGTGAAGCTCAATATGCAACGAGTTGCATATTGACGAAACTCCACATACGAATGTATTTAGTTCACTCCCATTTAGATACACGGCATTAAAATGTTGTTAACATGGAAAGAGGTGAAGCTCAAATAAACTACCTAACTAGGCATTTTAAATGAGGTCAGAAACGACAAATAGCATCTCCGAACTGACCCCACACGTTAACTTTGAAATCTGTCCAAATCTGACTTAAACATTTTTTATGTTTGTTAAACGGCAAAATAAGGTGGTGTACGTGAAACTACACGTCATTCTAGTCGGTTTACATATATATCTCATCTCAAACGGAGTTACGGTTAACAAGCTACGAATTAAACCGTTCTAGCACGTTGTCACACAAACCAATGAAAACAGCACAGGTAACAATTTTAAATATGCGTGAAAGAGGGAAAATTATAATCTACACGAAATTCTACATGTTTTACATATCTAACTTATCTCCCTCTGACGCATGGTTTAAAAGTTACGGGCGTTTTAAAATCATGCAATTTTCTAAAATTTAAATAAATTCGCAGCAGAATAAAATACATGACGTGCCGAATCTCGCTAATGGGCTGGATCTAACTACGGGTGCTTCTCAGATGTACAGCACATAAGGCAAGTAATAGACGGGTCTGTCGGGGCTCACCCAAGGCTCATCGGAGTTGGTCCGACTTGGGAGGAGGTCGTGGCTAGGCCTCTTGCGGCAGCTGCTGGGACGGCGCTGGTGGACTTTGGCCGGGGTGCTGGGGACGGCTCGAGATGGCCCACGAGCGGCGATGCTCGTGCTCGCCCTTCATGCTACTCCTGCACCAGGAGGCGGCAGCGGAGCAAGGTCTACGTGCGACACACGACGGTTCCGGCGAGGTGCATGGCGATGGCGGGGCAGGCTAAGGCCAGGAACGGGCTCCCCCGGTCCGAATCTGGCCCGATCCGACCGGCTGGGGCGGCGGTGGCAGCGAGGCACATCGGGATAGCCATGACGGCCGAGTCCTTCAGAGAAGAGGGGAGAGAGGTGAGGGAGAGCAAGCAGCAGCAAGGAATGGAGAGAGGGAGGAGGAGGTCCGACGGGCTAGGGCGTGATCTGCTTCGCGAGCTGCTCCAACGTGTGATACGATCCCAAACATATCTATAATTTCTGCTTGTTCCATGATCTTTTGGGTGACATTGTTATATGTTTTGCTGCACTTTTAAATCATTTTACACATATTTGGAGTAACGTACTAACTCAGTGTACCCAGTGCTAGTTTCTGTCTGCTGATGTCTATTTTGGAGGAGCCTTTACCCAGTTTTCCTAAGCCCGAAAAAATCCGGAAAAATATATAAAAAACCAGAAACAGAAGCTTCCGGATCAGCGAAGGACGCCAGAGGCGGACCAGGGGCCTCCTAGGCGGCCTGCTGGTGCAGCCAGGCCCTAGGCCGTGCTAGGAGGTTGCCTGGGTGGGTCCCACCTCCTCCTGTGCCCTCCTTTGGCCTATATTTATAGTCCCGAGAGGAAACCCTTAAAGACTTTCTGGAATCGCGAATTTCTCCATCGTTCCGCCGCTACAGCGCTTCCGAGATTGGGAACGTCAAGAGACCTCTTCCCGGCACCCTGCAGGAGGGAGGATTGACCTGCCGGAGCCTCTCCACCGCCATGGACGCTTCCCGGATGTGTCGTGAGTAGTACTCCTTGGACCATGAGTCCATGACCAGTAGCTATGTGATGTCTTCTCTCCAATCTTGTGCTTCAATGGTTAGTCCTTGTGAGCTACCCTACATGATCAAGGCATCTATGTAATTCTCTTGCTATTGCTATGCTCGGTTTGTTGGGATCCGATGGATTATGAGATTATGTTCATATTGTTATGAGTTATATATTTGATTATCCTTTTATATTATGTTCCTTAGTGATTCATGCAAGTTCTCTGTTGCTTTTTATTGCTTTGGCCAAGTAGTAGATCGTAACTCCAAGAGGGAGCGTTATGCATGATTGTGGGTTCGGGCCCCTCGATGTCCAGCTTGAGTAACAGAAACATGAGACTAGGGGGTGTGCTTGTTGCCACCAGGGAGAAAACAACGGTGCTTGTGACCACAGTTGCAAGGATTGTTTACCTTACACATAGTTTGTTAATGCAGTTCTCCGTTGCTTTGAGTTTACACTTTGGGTGGGGCTCGCAACTTAATACCGAACAGATGGTCTGGATAGATATGTCAAGGTGGATGATTAGTAAGTAGATGCTGATGAATATACGGTCTACTTGTCTTAGCGTTCTGCCCATTACTATTGAACTTCTAACTATCAAGGAGTATAATTAGCATTGCGTTGCGATCATAATTCTGTCAATTTCCCAACTATGATTTGTAACCCTAGCATAGTTGTTTATCGTCTTTTGGGAGAGAGACATCACTAGTGAACATCATCTGACTCCAGTCCATATCACCATCATTGTTTACACCTCCATCATTTACCTCTTTCATTTACTTTTCCGTTGCAATCACTATTACCTTCCCGCTTGTGTTTTGATCCTTTGCAAACTACAAGGCCGGAGAGATTGACAACCTCTCTGTACTCATTGGGAGCAAAGTTATTTGTTGTGTATGCAGGTCCACGTCTTCTTCTAGCGCCAGGGTGGAAGACACCTAGTTGCTGAGCCTAGGAGTCCTCCTGGTTCGATAAACCTTACAATATCTATGTGAGGGAAATTTTCTGCTGAGTACATCTCCATCTTCCACTTGGGGTAACCAATGAGGGGCGAGAAGTATATATATCCATCAAATCGTCATCAAGCGAATTTCTGGTGCCGTTGCCGAGGACTCCAGTCTACAAGTTAGGGGAGTTGCACACTATCTTTTACCTTTGCTTTCAGTCTTGTTAGTTTGCTTTTTAGTTTTTGCTTTAGAGTCTTATACCAAAATCCACAAAAAAATTAGTTACTTTGCTTTTAACTATCAAGCATGTTAAGGTTTGATGCTTGGAAGGAATCTGATGTCCTAGATTTCCATCAACGGAATGAAGAAAGTATGAAGGAAGCATGGAATAGAATTTCTGAAGCTCAAAAAAGAATCATGCCTTGGATACCTATCAAAATTGTGCTTAGAAATTTTTATCATGGTCTCTTTATATGGTGCAAACACTCTCTTGATATTATAGCTAAAGGAGATTTCTTAGAGTGTGATGAGGCAAGAGCTCTTGATTATATACATGGTCTATCTAATAATCTTGTTTATAATCATGGTTATGACACCATTATAGATAGACTTGCTACTATTGAAGGGAAAATAGATGCTCTAGACTTAAGAGAAAGAGAGAAACCCATGGTTGATAAGGAGCAGATTTTGAAAATAGATGGTGACTGGGAACCTTTTGTTAGAATTATCATCTCTAACCAAGACTTCCTTGCTTATTGTGATATTGGATCCATGGTTTCTACTACACCAAAAGTTGTTTATGATTCTCTCTGGTTAGAGATGGAAAACAATTCTTCTTATCATGAACATGCTAATGCCGATATTTCTGAAATACAGGGAAAGGCAAAAGATGTCCTGGTTACATTCTCTAAGAGGAATGCAACAGTTCATTTCTTCATCATGGAGCCCGACAAAGGGAATATAGTGCTTGGAAGGGACTTCCTCCAAGCCATGAGAGGATTCATTGATGTAGATAAAGGACATATACGCTTACGTGGGAAAGCGAAAGGTACATACCCGTTCCCTAGCAAAAATAAGGACGAACTTGTTGAGGATCCGTTTGCAAGTTTTTATAATTTCGATGTCTTCGGAGAATCTTGATCCTCCTTCTTGCATTGTGCCTAGCCCAAAGGCATAAAAGAAAGTGCTTGTTGGGAGGCAACACAATTTGTTTGTACTTTCTGTTTTAGTGGTCTTGATGTGTGTTACTACTGTAACAACATCATTGTATCTTTATTTTTAATCTTTGTGCCAAGTTATAGACTCCGATTGCAAGGAAGTTCAAAAGTTGTGACATGCTGTCCAGAAACAGATTCTGTCTGCTTGACGGAAAAATTCTCCAAAAATCACCAGATCATCTTTTTGATCTGAATGTTTTTACAGCATGCTCTATATAATTTTCTTTCTGGCATATGTTCTGAGTTTTTCGATTTGAGTTGCAGAATTGCCCCGAATAAATTGTGTACTACCTGTTGTTCTGTTTTCCACAGATTCTGCCATGTTTTGGGTTTTCATTGTTTTGCGAATCCTAAGCTCGCTTTTTATTTGCAAAAACCTTTTGGAAATCATGAGAAGCAGTAGCTTTTCATGACAATCTTTATTTCCAGAAGGTGTTGAATTATTTTATCAAGCGAACTAACTACTCTAATGAGCTTATGATGAGTTTTGTATGAAGGGAGTTTTCAAGTATGCGATGTGAGCGATGATGAAAGAATATACATGAGTTTCAAGCGCTCAAATTGGGGATTCCCCCATGCATCCCAAGAAATATTCAAAGGAGACTCAAGCGTCTAGGCTTGGGAATGCCCCCGTGCATCCCCTTCTCTATCAACAATCATCAGTTCGTCCATCTCCATGCTATATTTTTATCACTTCATATGATATGTGCTATGCTTGGAGCGTCCCACTATTTAAATTTTAGTTTGTTTTATTTTTCCTTGCTGTTCATAGCAAGTCGGAACCTAGCCTACCTTGTTTGCGAGAGACACACGCTCCATTCCACTCTAGAACACAACATAGGTTTTCATGCTTATCCTTTTTGTGTGTTCTTCATCTTTTCGTAGCAAGTGTCATGCTTAGCTCTTAGTTTTCATGCTTATCTTTTTAAGATATTTTATTTCAGTTGATTTTGGAACTCTTTTGAGTTAGCATGCTTATCTTGTTTAGAGAGTTGTCTTGTTGCACTGAGTTGTGTGTCTTGCATGAGTAGGTAATTGAGATTGCTATTTAAGTATAGTAGTAACTTGCAATAGTTTTGAGGTGTTGATTTGAGTAATGTTTGTACTAATGGAGCCAAGAGCTTGAGCCTATTAGTGATGTTTGAGTAATGTTTGGACTATTGGTGCCAGGAGACCTCTTCTCGGCACCCTGTCGGAGGGAGGATTGACCTCTGGGAGCTTCTCCACCGCCATGGACGCTTTCCGGACGTGCCGTGAGTAGTCCTCCTTGGACCATGAGTCCATGACCAGTAGCTATGTGATGTCTTCTCTCCAATCTTGTGCTTCAATGGTTAGTCCTTGTGAGCTGCCCAACATGATCAAGGCATCTATGTAATTATCTTGCTATTGCTATGCTCGGTTTGTTGGGATCACATGGATTATGAGATTATGTTCAGATTGTTATGAGTTATATATTTGATTATCCTTTTATATTATGCTCCTTAGTGATTGATGCATGTTCTCCCTTGCTTTTTATTGCTTTGGCCAAGTAGTAGATCGTAACTCCAAGAGGGAGCGTTATGCATGATTGTGGGTTCGGGCCCCTCAATGTCTAGCTTGAGTGATAGAAATATGATACTAGGGGATGTGCTTGTTGCCATCACGAAGAAAACAACGGTGCCTGTGACCACGATTACAAGGATTGTTTACCTTACGCATAGTTCGTTAATGTAGTTGTCCGTTGCTTTGAGTTTACACTTTGGGTGGGGCTCGCAACTTAATACTGGATAGATGTTCTGGATAGATATCTCAAGGTGGATGATTCGTAAGTAGATGCTGATGAATAAACAGTCTACTTGTCTTGGCGTACTTCCCATTACTATTAACCTCTAACTATCAAGGAGCATAATTAGCATTGCGGTGCGATCATAATTCTGTCAATTGGCCAACTATGATTTGTTTACCCTAGCATAGTTGTTTATCTTCTTTTGGGAGAGATACATCACTAGTGAACATCATGTGACCCCGGTCCATATCACCATCATTGTTTACACCTCCATCATTTACCGCTTTCATTTACTTTTCCGTTGCAATCAATATTAGCTTCCCGCTTGTGTTTTGTTTCTTCCCAAACTACAAGCCCGGAGAGATTGACAACCTCTTTGTACTCGTTGGGAGCAAAGTTATTTGTTGTGTGTGCAGGTCCAAGTCTTCGGCTAGCGCCAGGGTGGAAGACACCTACTTGTTGAGACTAGGAGTCCTCCTAGTTCGATAAACCTTACAGCCTCTGTGTGAGGGAAATTTGCTGCTGACTACATCTCCACCTTCCACTTGGGGTAACCAACGAGGGGCAAGAAATATATGCATCAACTCGTCATAAGTGGACTTGGGCTCCGACTATCGGCGCGGGACGAGGGGAAGATCGGGGGCTCGGGAGGATCTCGGGCTCCGGGAGGGAGCTACGTTTGACGCTGGCGACGGCTCGGGCCCGGGCGGGCCGGCTTCGGGATTGGTGGGTCCCAGCGGCTGGAGGTGGGTGGAGTAGCTGGTTGTGGTGGCTAGGGATTGCACGGGTTTCGAGGTAGGACGGTGGCTGGCCAAATTAGGTAGGGGGTTGCTACCTCTTAAGCTTGCATTGGTTTTTCCCTTGAAGAGGAAAGGGTGATGTAGCACAGTAGTGATAAGTATTTCCCTCAGTTTCAATACCAAGGTATCAATCCAATAGGAGTATCAAGATGAGGCACCAATGTACCTGCGCAAAAACAAACAAACTTGCACCCAACGCTATATAGGGGTTGTCAATCCCTTCATGATTATTTGCAAGGTGAGATCTGAAGGTGAAAAGTGCAACAAAGTAAATTTGTAGATCTGAAAATATGATGGGAAGTAGACCCGCGGGCCATAGTGTTCACTAGAGGCTTCTCTGAGGATAGCAAGTATTACGGTGGGTAAACGAATTACTATCGAGCAATTGATAGAATCACGCAAAGTCATGATGATATCTAAGGCAATGATCATACATATAGGCATCACGTACGAGACAAGTATACCGATACTTTCTGCATCTACTACTATTACTCCACACATCGACCGCTATCCAGCATGCATCTAGTGTATTGAGTTCATGACAAACAGAGTAACGCCTTAAGCAAGATGACATGATGTAGAGGGATAGATTCTTGCAATATGATATAAACCCCATCTTTTTACCCTTGATGGCAACAACATGATGCGTGCCTCGCTACCCCTTCTGTCACTAGGTGAGGACACCACACGATATGAACCCAAAACTAAGCACTTCTCCCATTGCAAGAATTATAGATCAAGTTGGCTAAACGAAACCCACAACTCGAACAGAATTACAAGGATACGAAATCATGCATATAAGAGATTAGAGGAGACTCAAATAATATTCATAGATAATCTGATCACAAATCCACAATTCATCGGATCTCTACAAACACACCACAAAAGAAGATTACATCAGATAGATCTCCATGAAGATCATGCAGAACTTTGTATTGAAGATCCAAGAGAGAGAAGAAGACATCTAGCTACTAGCTATGGACCCGAAGGTCTGTCGTGAACTACTCATGCATCATCGGAGAGGCAATGGTGTTGATGAAGAAGCCCTCCGTGTCAGAATCCCCCTCCAGCAGGGCACCAGAACGGTCCCCAGATGGGATCTTGCGGAGATAGAAGCTTGTGGTAGCCGAAAAGTATTTTCGTGTCCCTCTTCTTTGGTTTCGGGAATTTAGAGAATTTATAGGCGAAAGAGGTAGGGAAAATGAGCCACGTGGGGCCCACAAGCCTGCCAGGCGCCCCCAGGCCGCGGCTAGGGGGCTTTTGACCTCCCCCCCAGGTCTCCTACCTTGGTTCTCAAGTCGCGTGCATATCTTCTGTTATGGAAAAAATCATCCCGCAGGTTTTATTCCGTTTGGACTCCGTTTAATATTCTTCTCTGAAAAAGGTCAAAAACACGGAAAAAATAGAAACTGGCACTTGGGCACTGAGTTAATAGGTTAGTCCAAGAAAATATATAAAATAGCATATTCATGCATACAAAACATCGAAAGTTGACAAGATAATAGCATGGAACCATCAAAAATTATAGATAAGTTGGAGACATATCAGGGGTGTTTAAATAGGAATGGGGCTAGGGTTAGGGGATTTCAGCTAGATTCGAGCCATTCGATAGCAATCAGACGGCTCCGGATACGGGGTGGGGTTAGGTAGGCTAGTTGGGCTGTGTAGAGTGGTGGTGGGCTAAGAAGAGAGGGTGGTTTGAGGCCCGGCAACGAGACTTTTAAACAATGAAAAAAACGTCAGATGATAAATCGACGACGGTGTAGCTACGGTCGACCGTTCGGGTATCAAATGGACTCTGATTGCGATGAAATTTGGCACGTGGCCTACCTACAATAAAATAAGACCGCACACCAAGTATCAACCCAATCCAAGAATATTTTATACACACCTTTAAAAACAATATTTTATCGATGTCGCGGGCGTGGGCATGTGTAGTTGGTCTCGAAACGGTCAATGACGAAAATGGAGAGAACCGGCAACTATGAACGGATGCAAGTTTATGAAAACTGATGGCAACAGAGTGCCGATGCAATGGGGATGATGCGAATGAGGTGATGGTGAATGCGACAAACAAAATAATAACACGGCAATAACAGAATAAAGGGGGATCTTCTAGAGCGTCGGTCTCGGGCTGTTACAGTCTCTCTCAGAAAAATGGATCTGTCAATGAAGTGTATGTTCTATGTGCTTCCTTTATGACAGAGAGGTTGGTGTAGGGGTATATATAGGCAACACCCAAAATCCAACCGTACACCTAAAGTGACCAACTCGGTGACGCCGAAGTCATAAACTCGGTGGTACCGACTTGCACAAAAGACAGCTACTTTTGAATCTCGATGAGACCAATATAGACAACCCGGTAGAACCAAAAAGGAGGCTAACAGTCAGATGACCCAACTCGGTGACACCGATACCCAAACTCGGAAATTTCTATTTTGTGTACCGAGGCAACAGAAGGTTGGTCGCATGAACTCGATAGCACTGATGCACAGTCGGTTGTACCGAAATGGTAGGTTTGGCTAGGGTTTTGTCTCGGTTGAAAATCGGTAGGGCCGAAGCTGAAAAAATTGGCGGCACCGATTTTGGATATTTGGCTTTGGACAGAAATGTTATGTGGGAAAATGAGTGAGTACTTTTGGTGGCTATCACTAAGCACTTGAGCAACCAATTCATTTTAATACCTCACCCCTTAGAATAGTATTGGCTTTTCGATGGACTCTAAAGTGATTTCTCACAAATATAAAATGAAGTGTCTTCTTGCTTGAAGCTTGAGCCAATCACATTCCTTTCTTGCATCAAGGGGAATCTCCACATAAGCTTTTAGTCAATGCATCTTTTGAACTTTTCTAAAATATACTTGGATATAATCATTAGTCCAATGATGCATATGTTGTGATCAATTATTAAGACCACCTTAGGGAGCAATTGTGCTTTCAATCTACCCCTTTTTGGTAATTGATGACAACATATAGATCAAAGCTTAGACAAAAGATATAATCAATGATTAGCATCGACACTTTGAGAAGTATGTGAAAAGCAAGAGCTCCCCCTAAATTTGTACATTATTTATAATTTGAGTTTGAATGCAAATGCACAATCAATTAGTATCATGCGTCACTCTTCCATGTCACATACATCCTGGTGGTGCGCATACATGATATGAATGAATAGTAATGCACATCACACCAAATGAATAAGTGAATGATTGTCGACGTTGCTAGGTCCACGCCTATGGGGATCAACTTGATACCATTGTGATCGTAGGGTGGGGAAAGATGACGTCAAGAGAGGGGCTAACGATCAACACCCGGCAAGCCTTTTTACCCAGATTCGAGCAGCTTATGCGTAAAACCCTACGTCCTGCTCGTCTGATCGTAATAAGTGTTTCGTTGTTCGTTATAGTGACTGATGATAACCGTCTTCTGGCCAATGTCCAAAGAGTCTAACCCCTTGTGAATGAGCTAAGGGCCTCCTTTTATAGGCAAAGGGGTCACCTACACTGCTCGGTGGTAGGTTCAAGAGAAGTTACAGTGAACCTAGAGTGGTGCTTATCCATCTACCGTCGGTAGGCGCATTAAATGCACGTCATGTCTTTGTCTGCAACGTGCTGGTGAAGACATGTGTCCAGGTGTTTCGACACCTAGACGCCGCGCTGGCGCATGCGGAATGCGCTGGAACTTGGGGGGCGACAACACTGTGGCAAGGGCGGTTGCCCTCCAGTGCCTAGCCCGTCATCCCTGCAAGGGAGCTTGTCGGGGCCTTGGGTCTTTGTCCCGACAAGCAAGCTTGTCGGGGGCTTCGGTTGTTGTCCCGGCAAAGGAGGTTTGCCGAGGCCTTGTGCCTGGTTGGTTCATCACGCCTTCTAAATGGGTTTGACCTTGGTCATCCTCCAGGCAAGGCAGGTTTGTCGGGGCCTGATACGTCTCCATCGTATCTACTTTTCCAAACTCTTTTGCCCTTGTTTTGGACTCTAATTTGCATGATTTGAATGGAACTAACGCGGACTAACGTTGTTTTCAGCAGAATTGCCATGGTGTTGTTCTTGTGCGGAAATAAAAGTTCTCGGAATGACCTAGAAATTTACGAGGATTTTTTGTGGAATATATAAAAAATACTGGCGCAAGAATCAACCGGAGGAGTGGAGCGAGGAGACCACAAGCCGACCATGTGCGCCCCCCCTGGCCGCGCCTAGCAGGCTTGTGGGGCCCTGAGAGCTCCACCGCCTCCAACTCGAGCTCTATTTGGTCCCTTTCGTCCGGAAAAAAATCAAGGAGAAGAGTTCATCGCGTTTTACGATACAGAGGCGCCGCCACCACCTCTTCTTCCTTTGGAGGGCAGATCTAGAGTCCGTTTTGGGCTCCGGAGAGGGGAGATCGTCGCCATCGTCGTCACCAACCTTCCTTCATCACTAATTCCAGGATGCTCTTCACCGTTCGTGAGTAATCTCATTGTAGGCTTGCTGGACAGTGATGGGTTGGATGAGATCTATCATGTAATGGAGTTAGTTTTGATGGGTATTTATCCCTAGTATCCACTATGTTTTGAGATTGATGTTGCTACTACTTTGCCATGCTTAATGCTTGTCATCACTAAGGCCCGAGTGCCATGATTTCAGATCTGAACCGATCTGTGTTCTTGATCCTATATTGCAAGTTGTAGTCGCCTACTATGAGTTATGACCCGGCAACCGCGGAGTGACAATAGCCGGAACCACTCCCGGAGATGACCATAGTATGAGGAGTTCATGTATTGACTAAGTGCTAATGCTTTGTTCCGGTTCTCTATTAAAAGGAGAACCTTAATATCCCATAGTTTCCATTAGGACCGCGCTGCCACGGGAGGGATGGACAATAGATGTCATGCAAGTTCTTTTCCCTAGGCACGTATGACTACATACGGAATACATGCCTACATTACATTGACGAACTGGAGCTAGTTACATATCTCTCCGTGTTATAACTGTTGCGTGATAAATGTCATCCAACATAATTATCCATCATCGATCCAATGCCTACGAGTTTTTCCTACTGGTCCTTGCTACGTTACTTTGCCGCTATTGCTGTCGCTGCTGCTACTGTTACTCTATCGCTACTGCTGTCACTCCTGCTACTCTTACTGTACCGCTACTGTTGTCGCTGCTGCTACTGTTACCATTGCTACTGTTGCTATCACACCACTTTGCTACTGATACTTTGCTGCACATACTAAGTCTTTCAGGTGTGGTTGAATTGACAACTCAACTGCTAATACTCGAGAATATTCTTTGGCTCCCCCTTGTGTCGAATCAACAAATTTGGGTTGAATACTCTACCCTTGAAAACTGTTACGATCCCCTATACTTGTGGGTTATCAAGACTATTTTCTGGCGCCGTTACCGGGGAGGCATAGCTCTATTCTCTGAGTCACTTGGGATTCATGTCTGCTCATCACTATGAGGAATCCGAGAGATCCAAAAACTAAAATCTTGCCCTCAACTACGAGGACAGTTAAGGAACTGCCATCTAGCTCTGCACTTGATTCACCTTCAGTTATGAGTAAGTTTGCGACACCACCTCCTGCTAGAAATTTTGATGTGTCGCATGTGCTTGATGATGCTACTTCTGCTATCCATGATGCTTGTGATGATGCTTTGGTTGATACTGCTTTGCCACTAGGTGCATTCTTAGATGCACAAATTTCTAGAGTTGCTGCTAGATGTGATGATACTTCTGAAACTGCTGAGATTATTGAAGTAGAACCTTCTACTTCACCTGTTAGAACTAGCTCTCCTAGATATGAATTGCCTGATATGCCTGAGGGTTATGTTATGGAGGGATAGATAGCTGAGGACTTTCTTGCTTGTAAGGATAGCTATGATCTTGAGAACTTACTACGCAAGTGGAAAGAAAAATCTTTAAACACTAGGATGAAATACGACCCGAAGTTTGCTACTTCGCCTATCTTTGTGACCGATAAGGATTATGAATTCTCTGTCGACCCTGAGTTAATCGCTCTGGTCGAATCTGATCCTTTTCATGGTTATGAGTCTGAAACGGTTGTAGCCCATCTTACTAAGCTGCACGATATAGCCACCCTATTCACGAGTGAGGAAAAGATCTGCCACTACTATATCCTTAAGTTGTTTCCTTTCTCGCTAAAGGATGATGCTAAGACCTGGTTCACCTCTCTTGCTCCTGGTTGTGTGCGTAGGCCCCAGGATATGATCTACTACTTCTCTGAAAAATATTTTCCTTCCCATAAGAAGCAAGCTTCCTTGCAGGAAATATATAACTTTATGCAAGTTAAAGAAGAGAGTCTCCCACAAGCTTGGGGGAGGCTTGTCCAGCTACTGAATGCTTTGCCTGATCACCCTCTTGAGAAGAATGAAATACTTGATATCTTCTATAATGGACTAACCGATGCTTCTAAGGACCACTTAGATAGATGTGCCGGTTGTGTTTTTAGGGAACGAACTGTGGAACAAGCTGATATCCTATTGAATAATATCTTGTGCAATGAGAATGCTTGGACTATTCCCGAACCACCTCCAAAGCCAACTCCGAAGAAAAGAGCTATTCTATTCCACAGTCCTAAAGACATGCAAGAAGCTAAGAAATCTATGAAAGATAAAGGCATTAAATATGAAGATGTCAAAAATCTACCACCTATTGAAGAGATCCATGGTCTTGATAACCCGATACCGGTAGTAGAGGTAAACTCTCTTTGTAGATTCAATGGGAGTGACATTCCTTTTGATAAACCTACTAGCTTATGCTTGGGTGAATTTGATAACTTTGTTGCCAAACAACAAAGTTTCAATGATTATTTTAGTAGACAATTGGAATGGAATGCTCGTATGCTTAGTCATTTAAGTGCTTGTTTGGACAGAAACGTCAATGATCTTAAGTTGTTGAGTAAACATGCCTCTATGGTTACTACTCAAGTAGAACAAGTACTTAAGGCTCAAAATGACTTGCTCAATGAGTTGAATGACAATTCTCTCAAAGTCGTCACTAGAGGCGGTAGAATGACCCATGAACCTTTGTATCATGAGGGTCATCCTAAGGGAATTGAACTAGATTGTCAAGGAGTTAGCACTGATGCACCTAGTTATCCTAGGAAGAATAAGAAAGATGATAGGAACTTGCATGCTAGCAACCCTGTTATTGTTACACCCGAGAGTCCAAACGATGTCTCTGTTTATGATATTGAGACGCAATCTGGTGATGAACATGAGCCTAATGATAATATCGATAGTAATGTTCATGTTGATGCTCAATCTAGCAATGATAAGGATGTGGAGATTGAACCTGTTGATCTTGATAACCAATAGCCTAAGAATATGAGATAGGATAAGAATGACTTCATTACTAGGAAGCATGGTAAAGAAAGGGTGCCATGGGTTCAGAAACCCATGCCCTTTCCTCCCAACCCATCCAAGAAAAAGGATGATGAGGATTTTGCACGATTTGTTGAAATGATTAGACCTGTCTTTTTGCAAATACGTTGATAGATATGCTCAAAATGTGTCCCTATGCAAGTACATGAAAGATATTGTGACTAATAAGAGGAGGATACCTGAGGTTGAGATTTCCACCATGCTCGCTAATTACACCTTCAAGGGTGGAACTCCTAAGAAACTAGGTGATCCCGTAGTGCCCACTATACCTTGCTCCATTAAAGGAAACTACGTTAGAACTGCTTTATGCGACCTTGGAGCCGGTGTTAGTGTTATGCCTCTCTCTCTTTATCGTAGGCTTGAACTGGATAAGTTGACACCCACTAAAATCTCTCTGCAAATGGCCGACAAATCAACTGCTTTCCCTATCGGCATTTGCGAGGATGTGCCTGTTGTGGTTGCTAACTTCACTATCTTAACAGACTTTGTTATTCTGGATATTCCCGAGGATGATGCCATGGCATTCATCCTTGGAATACCCTTTTTAAACACTGCAGAGGTTGTTATTGATTGCAACAAAGGCAATGTCACTTTCCATGTCAATGGTAATGAGCATACGATGCACTTTCCGAAGAAACAATATCGGGTACATTGCATCAATGCTATTGAAAAAACTTCATCGATTCTTATTGGGAGCTTTGAATGCCCTATACCTACTGTTAAGATGAAGTATGATTTGCTTGTTGGGGATATGTACATCCCCATTGAGCTAACCTAGTGACTATTCGAAAATTCTCCGTCTTTACGCGATTCGAAAAAGGTTTGTCAAGGAGACTTGATCAACCTCATTGACGGATTTCTTTTGATGACCATGATGGATGAATCTAAGAGTCACAACCCTCTGTTCCAAACCTTTACCTTTGGTTGCTTAGAAGAAAAATGATAGATTTAGCTTTAGTTTTTCCTGTTTTCTGCTTTTTGCGTCCCATGGAAAAGTGTCCCGAAAATAAAAGTTCTCCGAATGCCGTGAAAATCAAGTATGATTTTTTTTGGAATTTTTGAAAAATTCTTAGACGGAGAGCTAGTCAGGGGGATGCACCAGTGGGCCACAAGCCCAGGAGGCGCGGGCACCCCCTGGCCGCGCCTACCAGGCTTGTGGGGCCCACGTGTCCCCCCTCCACTTATTCCAGCTCCCATCTCCTTCTCCTACCTCTAGAAAAATTCATTCTACAGCTCAAACCTGTGTTCTTGCTCTTCTTAATGCGATTTTCGATCTCCTTGTGCAAAGCCCCATTCACCAAACTATTTTGGGGAAATTGCTCCTTGGTATGTGACTCCTCCATTGGTCCAATTAGTTTTTTGCTCTAGTGCCTTATTCGTTGCGTATTTTTGCTGCCTTGGTGACCCTGTTCTTGAGCTTTGCATGCTAATTTTAGCTGGTCCCAAGTAGTTTTTATGCGTGATATGGCCTCTAGGCACTTGTCGGAGTAGTTGCTATGAGTTCTGTTGAGCCTTGTTCACTTTTCCTTAGAGTCACTAAAATTTTTAGAAAAGGAAGATGCTCACGAGAAACTATCACGGTGGTTCCTCAAGCAAGAGGGGTCCCCGTCTCGCGATTCTGGAACCCGATCCTTACTAGCCAAGGAACGCACAGGTACAACCATGTGAATGGCCTTCTGATGAATTCATGATTGATGCAGGTTTCAAAGATGAGTTTGATACACTTGTTCACAATGTTGGACTTGAAGAATTCATCTCCGATAAATGTGAGCAGTATACTACTCTCACTGCCTCTTTTGTTCGTAGATTCAAATTTTCAGCTGGCCGTGACACATGTGTACTGTTTGATCTCTATGACAAATCGTATACCATGGATTTAGAGGATTTCAATAGAATTTGCAAGATACCTGATTGGGGTAGTCTCAATGATCCTCCTAAATCTTCGGTTAGAGATTTTTTCTCTAGTATAACTGTCGGAGAAACTAGAGATATTACGCAGGCTACCATGGGGAGCATTCATTTTCCTGCCTTGCATTACTTTTCCCTCTTCATAGGTAGATGCATTAACGGCAAGATCGGGCATTGTCACCTCTGCGCACCTGACCTTTGTATTCTTAAGAGCGCACTAACTGGTGATAGAAGTTTCAACATGGGAGCTATAATAGCAAGGAGGCTGAATAATAATGCTTATGAAGGGGATTTCTTTGGTGGTGGGATCTATGCCACTCGCATAGCAAATTTTCTTGAAGTACCCATCCGCGAAGGAGATCCCCCGCTCTATACAGCTTTGCTTGATCGCGCCGCTATGACACGCTATCAGTTCCTTGAGAGGGGTAATGAATCCCTCCGATACCGGTTAATATTTAACCGACAACGTGTTTTCCATATTACACTTCCTGCTCCTGCCTTCTTTGACTTTCAGGTAAAACGGAGATACTACATAACCAGAGGCAAAGGCTGCTCGCCTCCGTGAGGCAGCTATTCATGCAGTAGCCGCCGCGCTCCCGTACAACCCCCATTATGATTTTGGGTATCGCCCGGACCAGCCATGGGAGTAGGCCAACTTAGGCCAAAAGCCTAAGCTTGGGGGAGTACGTGTTTCTCACCGACTTTATATTCATGCTCACACATTCACATTGTTAGTCGGTGTTCACAGTTTGCCACTGTATCATCCATGCTAGTTTATTTATTTTTCTCGCTTTCTTCTCGTATGTTTGTCTAGTTTGAGAAAACCCAAAAAGATTTCTCGTTCTTCTTTTGCTTGTTGGGAGCTTTCCAGTGTAAATAGTTTTCTTTTTCTTTGGGTCAAGGTAGAAGACCATGGTTACAATGTTTAGTGGATCTCGCATGCATATCTGTTTATCTATCAAAGAGCCATATTACTTTGTCTTCTCCTTTGTGTTTGCTTGCAGATTCCAGCTTAGTCCGATGCACGAACACTCTCATTATGATTCACATCATTCGGTCGTGCAAGTGAAAGGCAATAATGACGATATATGATGAAATGACTGAGCCTGGAAAAGCTGGTATGAACTCGATCTATTTTGTTTTTGTAAATATGACTAGCTCATCATTCCTAATTCAGCTTTGTTGTGACAGAAACATGTTTGCAATGACAACTTAGAGATCATAGTTTCTGATGCTATGCTTAATTAGCTAGGAGCTTATAATGGTTTGTCTTGGATGCCAACATGAATTTCAAGATGATTATGATGTAGTATGATAGGATGGTATCCTGCTTTGGATGATTCAAGTGGCTTGACTTGGCGCATGTTTACGCATGTAGTTGAAACAAAATCAACATAGCCTCTATGATATTCATGTTCATGGTGACTTATGTCCTACTCATGCTTGCACTCAATGTTGGTTAATTTCAGTGCATTTTGATCACTCTTGTCGCTCTCTAGTTGGTCGCTTCCCAGTCTTTTGCTAGCCTTCACTTGTAGTAAGAGAGAATACTGCTTGCGCATCCACTTCAATAAACCCAAAGTTGTTCCATATGAGTCCACCATACCTACCTATATGCGGTATCTACCTGCCGTTCCAAGTAAATTTGCATGTGCCACTCTCTAAACCTTCAAGTAATAATCTGTTTTGCATGCCCGAACCGCTCATGTGGTGACAAGGGGCGATCAGTATCTTCCATGCTAGGCGTGTTATCCTCGATATGTGTTTATTCACTATCATTCACGAGAAAGGGGCCGGTAATTGGAATGCCCAGTTCCATGCTCAAATGAAAAAAATAATTGCAAACAAAACTCCCCCTGGATTGTTGTTGGTATGGACGGCACCCGAGTATTCGGCTAGTCGTGGAGTGTGATTGATAGGTGGTGGGGGAGTCAAAAATTTTACTTTTCTGTTTGGGAACCGCCTATAGTATGTGTAGCATGGAAGATGGTGAAAACTCTTGGTCACTGCATTCACAATGAAAGGATACCACTGCTACGGCAACAAAAGTCCTGCCTTGGCGCTAGGAATTCTTGTTGCTGCTTCTCTGGTTTGCGTTGGTTTTTCCCTTGAAGAGGAAAGGGTGATGCAGCACAGGAGCAGTAAGTATTTCCCTCAGTTTGAGAACCAAGGTATCAATCCAGAAGGAGGGTCTTGTCAAGTCCAGAGTACCTGCACAAACACAAACGAGCTTGCACCCAACGCTTCAAAGGGGTTGTCAATCCCTTCAAGATTGTTTGCAAAGTGAGATCTGAAGGCGGAAAGTGCAACGAAGTAAAAAGTGTAAGGCTGAAAATATGGTGTGGAGTAGACCCTGGGGGCCATAGTGTTCACTAGAGGCTTCTCTCAAAATAGCAAGTAATACGGTGGGTGAACAAATTACCGTCGAGCAATTGATAGAACCGCGTAAAGTGCTGACGATATCTAAGGCAATGATCATACATATAGGCATCACGTCCGAGACAAGTAGACCGATACTTTCTGCATCTACTACTATTACTCCACACATTTACCGCTATCCAACATGCATCTAGTGTATTGAGTTCATGACGAACAGAGTAACGCTTTAAGCAAGATGACATGATGTAGAGGGATAATCTCAAACCAATGATGAAAACCCCATCTTTTTACCCTTGATGGCAACAACACGATACGTGCCTCACTACCCCTTCTGTCACTGGTTGAGGTCACCGCACGGATGAACCCAAAACCAAACACTTCTCCCATTGCAAGAATCATAGATCTAGTTGGCCAGACAAAACCCACAACTCGAAGAGAATTACAAGGATATGAAATCATGCATAAGAGAGATCAGAAGAAACTCAAATAAGATTCATAGATAATCTGCTTTTAAATCCACAATTCATCGGATCCCGACAAACACACCGCAAAAGAAGATTACATCGGATAGATCTCCATGAAGATCATGGAGAACTTTGTATTGAAGTTCCAAGAGAGACAAGAAGCCATCTAGTTACTAGCTATGGACCCGTAGGTCTGTGGTGAACTACTCACGCATCATCGGAGAGGTCATGGTGTTGATGGAGAAGCCCTCCATGTCCGAATCCCCCCTCCGACAGGGCACCATAACGTGCCCCACATGGGATCTTGCGGAGACAGAAACATGTGGCGGCGGAAAAGTGATTACGATGCTCCCCTGATTATTTGGGAATATTTTGGAATTTATAGGCTCAAGATCTAGGTCACGGGACCTCCAGTGGGCCCACAAGCCTGCATGGCGCGCCCCCTGGCCGCGGGGTGGGGGCTTGTGGGGCCCCTGGGGCTCTTCTGGCTTGGCTCCCAAGTCCTCTGATCTTCTTCCGTTCTAGAACAATTCTTTTCAGGGATTTTCTTCTGTTTGGACTTCGTTTCAAAATCTCCTCTGAAAGGGGTAAAAAACATGGAAAAAACAGGAAGTGGCACTTGGCACTGAATTAATAAGTTAGTCCCAAAAAATAAATTAAAGGTATGCAAAACATCCAAAGTTTGACAAGATATTACCATGAAACCATCAAAAATTATAGATACGTTGGAGACGTATCAAGCATCCCCATGCTTAACTCCTGCTCGTCCTCGAGTAGGGAAGTGATAAAGAATGAATTTTTGATGTGGAATGCTACCTAGCATAGTTGTCCTTTGCTACCTCTTTCACGTGACATGAATGTTCAGATCCGTAAGATTCAAAACAATAGTTTGCTATTGACATGAAAACAGTAATACTTTAAGCAAACTAGCAAAGTAATCATGAACTTTCAAAATAACAAGACCAAAGAAAGTTATCCCTACCAAATCATATAGTCTGGCTATGCTCCATCATCCTCACACAACTAATGTAAATCATGTACAACCCTGGAATTGGCAAAGTAATTGGTTCCGCACTCTTACTTTCTCAAACTTTTTATAACTATCACGCAATACATGAGCGCGAGCCATGGATATAGCACTATAGGTGGAATAGAGTGTGGTGGTGGTTGTGAGACAAAAAGGGAGGAGATGGTCACATTGACTCGGCGTATCAATAGGCTATGGAGATGCCCATTAATAGATATCAATGTGAATGAGTAGGGATTGCCATACAAGAGATGCACTAGAGCTATAGGTATATGAAAGCTCAAAAGGGAAACTTGTGGGTGTGCATCCAACTTGCTTGCTCACGAAGACCTAGGGAAATTTTGAGGAAGCCCATCATTGGAATACACAAGCCAAGTTATATAGTGAAGATTCCCACTAGAATATGGTAGTCACAAAGCAAGAAGCTCTCAATCATGAAGAACATGGTGCTATCATGAAGCACAAGTGTGGAAAAAGATAGTAGCGTTGTCCCTTCTCTGTTTTTCTATCCTTTTTTTATTTGGGCTCTTAGGCCTCTTTATTTTATTTTATTTTCTCTTTTTTTTGGGCTCTTTGGCCTCTTTTTTTATTTCCTCACATGGGACAATGCTCTAATAATGATGATCATCACACTTTTATTTACTCATAGCTCGAAGATCACAATGATGATGACTCCATAGGAAATGCCTCCGGCAGTGTACCGGGATGTGCAACGATCTAGTATGATCATGCAATGGCAATATGAGAGTGACGACACAAGTCATGAGACGGAACGGTGGTAGTCGTATGGAAATATATCTCGGAATATCTTTGAAAAAGCCATAGTAGGTAGGTATGGTGGCTGTTTTGAGGGAGGCTAATGGTGGTTTTATGCACCGGCGAAAGTTGCACAACACTAAAGAAGATAGTGATGGTGGAAGGTGAAAGTGCATCTAAACCATGGACTCAACATTAGTCATGAAGAACTCATATACTTGTTGCAAAAATTTTAGTAGTAATCGAAACAAAGCATTCAATGCATACTCCTAGGGGAAGGGTTGGTAGGTATAAACCATCGCGCGATCCCGACCGCTACACAAAGGATGACACTCAATAAACTAATCATGCTCAAACTTCATCACATAGCGGTTCACCATACGTGCATGCTACGGGAATCACTAACTTCAATACAAGTATCTCTAGATGCACAACACCATACTAACATAACTTAAATATTACCACAACCACATCTCAAAACTAATTGAGAGGAATCAAGCTTCTCTTTCTACTCAATGCACATGAAGATGGAAGTTTTCGTAACCCTTTGGATAACTACCACTTTTGGGACTACTTCCATAGAATAAGCCAACTACCAAGCCACGCACCGCTGTGCTCTAAAAGATATAAGTGAAGCACAAAGAGCAAAAGCAACTAGCTCAAAAGATATAACTCAAGCACATGTGAGCTGAATTGTCTAACCAAAGGATATAAGTGAAGCTCGACAAAATCACGGTGAGTGCATGTCTCTCTCTCTAGGTGTGCAGCAAGGATGATTGTGACAAAAAAAAGACTCCCACGATACAAGACGCTCCAAGAAAAACACATATCATGTGGTGAATAAAAATATAGCCCCAAGTAACGTTACCGATGAATCAAAGACGAAAGAGGGGATGCCTTCCCGGGGCATCCCCAAGCTTAGGCTTTTACGGCATCCTTGAATCAACTTGGGGTGCCTTGGGCATCCCCAAGCTTGATCTCTTGCCACTCTTTATCTCTTTGTCAATAAGAACTTCACCCAGAACTTGAAAACTTCACAACACGAAACTTAAACAGAAACTCGTGATAACATTAGTATAGGAAAGCAAATCACGAGTTCCTTAGGTACTGTAGCAAACTTAAATTCTACTTATGTTGGTGTTGGGTTGCTGTATTTTCACTTTTCCATGGCTAGTACCCTCCGATACTATCCATAGTTTCATCAAAAGAAGCAACCAACTCAACAAAGACAGAATCTGTTAAAAGCAAACCAGTCCGTAGCAATCTGTATACTTCGTATACTTCTGGTACTTAAAAAATCTGAAAAATTACGACAGTCTAAACAAATTGCATAGAAATCAGGGGAAAAAAGAATCAATACAAAATCTCTTACATAATAAAAATGAAAATTCTTTTCGTCAGCAGAAAGTTTCTGTCTTTTTCCAGCATGATCAAACAATCATCACTAAGACTAATCATAACGGTTTTCTTGGCACAAACAGAAACAGAAACACAAAAGACACAATCATAACAGAATTAGGATGGTGTGGAGAAAACAAAACAGGAAGCAAAAAGCAAAGAAAAATTTATTCATTGGGTTGCCTACCAACAAGCACTATCGTTTAACGTCCTTAGCTAGGCATTGATTTCAATGATGCTCACATAAAAGGTAAGGATTGAAACACAACGAGAGCATCATGGAGCAAATGGCTAGCACATTTAAGTCTAACCCACTTCCTATGCATTGGGATTTTGTGATCAAAAAATTTATTGGAGCAAGAATCAACTAGCATAGGAAGGCTAGCTTCAAAAGTTTCAACATATGGAGAGGAAGCTTGATACTATTGCAATAAGTAGAAGCATATGATCCTCTCTCGTAGTAATTTTTAGTAGCATCATGAATGAATTCAACAATATAACCACCACCTAAGGCTTTCTTTTCATGATCTACAAGCATAGGAATATTACTACTCTCCACATAAGGAAATCTATTCTCAAGAATAGTAGTGGGAGTATCGTAAAAGACTTGAGCACTACAAATTGTGTCCACCATGAAAAAGCAAGGTTTAGCAAAGGGGTTTTCGAAAGTATGACAAGTTCTATCATCCCTGTTCTTTAAAGCATAAGTATCCTCACAATAATCATCATGGATAGGGGGCATGCTTTCATCAAAATGATTTTGATCATTCAAAGTGGAAGAACTAAAAAGATCATCTTCATCAAATATAGCATCCCCAAGCTTGTGGCTTTGCATATCATTAGCATCATGGTTAATCAAAGAATTTATGCTAACAACATTGCAATCGTGCTCATCATTCACAAATTCTATGCCAATCATTCTATGTAATTCTTCTTTCAGCACTTGAGCACAATTTTCCTTCCCATCATGCTCACGGAAGACATTGGAAAGATGGAGCATATGAGGCATCCTCAATTCCATTTGTTTGTAGTTTTCTAGCGAAAGAACAAGAAACAAAAAGATTCGATTGCAAGATCTAAAGATATACCTTCAAGCACTAACCTCCCGGACAACGGCGCCAGAAAAGAGCTTGATGTCTACTACGCAACCTTCTCCTTGTAGACGTTGTTGGGCCTCCAAGTGCAGAGGTTTGTAGGACAGTAGCAATTTTCCCTCAAGTGGGTGACCTAAGGTTTATCAATCCATGGGAGGCGTAGGATGAAGATGGTCTCTCTCAAGCAACCCTGCAACCAAATAACAAAGAGTCTCTTGTGTCCCCAACACACCCAATACAATGGTAAGTTGTATAGGTGCACTAGTTCGGCGAAGAGATGGTGATACAAGTCCAATATGGATGCTAGGTATAGGTTTTTGTAATCTGAAATTACAAAAACAGCAAGGTAACAAATGGTAAGAGTGAGCACGAACGGTATTGCAATGCGTGAAAACAAGGCCTAGGGTTCATACTTTCACTAGTGAAGTTCTCTCAACAATAATAACATAATTGGATCATATAACTAGCCCTCAACATGCAACAAAGAGTGACTCCAAAGTCTCTAATAGCGGAGAACAAACGAAGAGATTATTGTCGGGTACGAAACCACCACAAAGTTATTCTTTCTGATCGATCTATCAAGAGTCCGTAGTAAAATAGCACGAAGCTATTCTTTCCGTTCGATCCATCATAGAGTTCTCACTAGAATAACACCTTAAGATACATATCAACCAAGACCCTAATGTCACCTAGATACTCCATTGTCACCTCAAGTATCCGAGGGCATGATTATACGATATGCATCACACAATCTCAGAATCATCTATTCAACCAACATATAGAACTTCAAAGAGTGCCCCGAAGTTTCTACCGAAGAGTCAAAACGTGTGACAACCCTTATGCATAGGTTCCCAATGTCACGAACCCGCAAGTTGATCACCAAAACATACATCGAGTACTCACATGAATCAAACGTGTGCCAACCCATATAAATAGGTTCCCAATTGTCACAAACCCGCAAGTTGATCACCGTAGATAGACACGTGCAAGACATACATCAAGTGTTCTCAAAGACTCAATCCGATAAGATAACTTCAAAGGGGAAACTCAATTCATTACAAGAAGGGAGAGGGGTAAGAACATCATAAGATCCAACTATAGTGGCAAAGCCCACGGTACATCGAGATCAAGACATCTCAAGAATACGAGAGAGAGAGAGAGAGATCAAACACATAGCTACTGGTACATACCCTCAGCCCCGAGGGAGAACTACTCCCTCCTCGTCATGGCGATCGCCGGGATGATGAAGATGGCCACCGGAGATGGATTCCCCCTACGGCAGGGTGCCGGAACGGGCTCCAGATTAGTTTTTGGTGGCTACAGAGGCTTGCGGTGGCGGAACTCCCGATCTAGGTTTCTTTCTGGAGGTTTCTGGATTTATAGGACCAGATGGCGGTGGAGTTGCATCAAGTGGGCCCCTGAGGGGCCCACAAGCTTGGTTGGTGCAGCCTGGGGGGGGGGGGCGCCGACGGGGCTTGTGGCTTCCTCGGGACCCCTCTCCGGTATCTTTTTCTTCCGGTATTTTTGATATTTTCCATAAAAAATCATTGCGAAAGAATTATTATGCTTGGACTCCGCCTGAAAAAGGGTTAAAAACACAGAAAGAACAGGAACTGGCACTTGGCACTGAATTAATAGGTTAGTCCCAAAAAAGATATAAAAGGCATATAAAACATCCAAAGTTTGACAAGATAACAACATGAAACCATCAAAAATTATAGATACGTTGGACACGTATCAGCTCTCAATCATGGAAACACGCATAGCTTTCAAAGTTTCATCCATGTTGATTTTGGGAGGAGCACATCTAACTTTCAAAGCATCAACATCACAAGAAATCCTATCAACGCTCTTAGCCAAATCGTCAATTTTGAGTAGTTTTTCCTCTATGGACGCATTGAAAATCTTTTGAGAGTTGATGAACTCTTTGATATTACTCTCTAGATCAGAGGGTAATCTATTGTAATTTCCATGAGTATTGTTGTAGGAGTTGCCAAAATTTTTAGAGGAGTTACTAGGAAAAGGCCTAGGAACATAGTTTCCTCTAAAAGCATTGTTTTTGCCAAAGTTATTCCTACCAACAAAATTGATGTCCAAGCTAGCGTTGCTACTCTCAATCAAAGAAGACAAAGGCATATGAGTAGGATCCAAAGGAGCACTTCTACTAGCAACCAAATTCATTAACTCATCCATCTTAGCACTCAACGAGTTAATTTCTTGTATAGCGTGTACCTTCTTACTAGTAGGTGACCTTTCAGTGTGCCACTAAGAGTAGTTTGTCATGATGTTGTCTAAGAGCTTTGTGGCTTCTCCTAACATGATTTCCATGAACGTTCTACCTTAGGCGGAGTCCAAGATATTTCTAGAAGCAAAATTCAAGCCAGCGTAAAAGATTTGAACAATCATCCAAAGGCTCAAGCCATGGGCCGGACAATTTCTAATCATTAACTTCATTCTCTCCCAAGCTTGTGCAACATGTTCATGATCAAGTTGCTTGAAATTCATGATATCATTACAGAGATAGATGATCTTAGCCGGCGGAAAATACTTGGATATATAAGCATCTTTGCACTTATCCCAAGAATCGATACTATTTTTGGGCAAACAAGAAAACCAAGTTTTTGCGCGATCTCGCAACGAGAAAGGAAAAGCTTCAATTTAATCATGTCATTATCCACATCTTTTTCCTTTTGCATATCGCAAAGCTCAATGAAGGTATTGAGATGGGATGCGGCAACTTCACTAGGAAGGCCAGAGAATTGCTCTTTCATAACAAGATTCAGCAAAGCGGCATTAATTTCGTATGACTCCGCACTAGTAGCGGGAGCAATCGGAGTACTAATAAAATCATTATTATTAGTATTCGAGAAGTCACAAAGTTTGGTGTTTTCATTCATGGTGACTTCGGCAAGCAAGCAAGCACACAAGCAAACAAAGAGCAGGCGAGAAAAAGGGCGAACGAAAAGGCGAACGAAAAAGGCCAATTGGTGAAGTGGGGGAGAGGAAAACGAGAGGCAACTGGCAAACATAGTAAATTCAAGAGATGAGTTTGCGACACTTACTTGGATGAGTTCTTGACTTGATCTTCCTCCCCAGCAACGGCGCCAGAAATTATTCTGCTACGGCAACAAAAGTCCTTCCTTAGCGCTAGGAATTCTTCTTGCTATTTCTCTGGTTTGCGTTGGTTTCTCCCTTGAAGAGGAAAGGGTGATGCAACATAGGAGCAGTAAGTATTTCCTCAGTTTGAGATCCAAGGTATCAATCCAGAAGGAGGGTCTCGTCAAGTCCAGAGTTCCTGCGCAAACACAAATGAGCTTGCAACCAACGCTTCAAAGGGGTTGTCAATCCCTTCAAGATTGTTTGCAAAGTGAGATCTGAAGGCGGAAAGTGCAACGAAGTAAAAAGTGTAAGGCTGAAAATATGGTGTGGAGTAGACCCACGGGGCCATAGTGTTCACTAGAGGCTTCTCTCAAAATAGCAAGTATTACGGGGGTGAACAAGTTACTGTTGAGCAATTGATAGAACCACGCAAAGTCATGACGATATCTAAGGCAATGATCATATATATAGGCATCACGTCGAAGACAAGTAGACCGATACTTTCTGCATCTACTACTATTACTCCACACATCGACCGCTGTCCAGCATGCATCTAGTGTATTGAGTTCATGACGAACAGAGTAACGCTTTAAGCAAGATGACATGATGTAGAGGCATAATCTCAAACCAATGATGAAAACCCCATATTTTTACCCTTGATGGAAACAACACGATACGTGCCTCGCTACCCCTTCTGTCACTAGGTGAGGTCACCGCACGGTATGAACCCAAAACCAAGCACTTCTCCCATTGCAAGAATCATAGATCTAGTTGGCCAGACAAAACCCACAACTCGAAGAGAATTAAAAGGATATGAAATCATGCATAAGAGAGATCATAAGAAACTCAAATAAGATTCATAGATAATCTGATCATAAACCACAATTCATCGGATCTCGACAAACACACCGCAAAAGAAGATTACATCGGATAGATCTCCATGAAGATCATGGAGAACTTTGTATTGAAGATCCAAGAGAGAGAAGAAGCCATCTAGTTACTAGATATGGACCCATAGGTCTATGGTGAACTACTCACGCATCATCGAAGAGGTCATGCTGTTGATGGAGAAGCCCTCCGTATCCGAATCCCCCCTCCAACAGTGCACCAGAACGTGTCCCAGATGGTATCTTGCGGAGACAGAAACTTGCGGTGGCGGAAAAGTGATTACGATGCTCCCCTGATTTTTTGGGAATATTTGGGAATTTATAGATGCAAGATCTACGTCAGGGGACTTCCAAGGGGCCCACAAGTCTGCATGGCGCGGACCCCTGGCCGCGAGGTGGGGGCTTGTGGGGCCCTTGGGGCTCTTCTGGCTTTTCTCCCAAGTCCTTCGATCTTCTTCCGTTCCAGAAAAATTCTTTTCGGGGGTTTTCTTCCGTTTGGACTCCGTTTCAAAATATCCTCTGAAAGGGGTCAAAAACATGGGAAAACAGGAACTGGCACTTGGCACTGAATTAATAAGTTAGTCCCAAAAAATAAATAAAAGACATGCAAAACATCCAAAGTTTGACAAGATATTAGCATGAAACCAGCAGAAATTATAGATACGTTGGAGACGTATCACCCACCCAAAATTATTTATCTCGGTTTTAAAAGCGTGAGCTCTGTCACCTGTGCAAATCAATGCTTCACTCTACGAAGGGCCTGTCTATTTATGATTCTGTTGAGTCATCCTCTCCTTATAAAAGCACCAATTATAGAGCACCTCTGTCATTTCTATGCTTTTCTTTTAATTGTTATTGAGTATGACTGTGACTGGATCTTCTTTACCATGAATTACAATGTTCAGTCAGCCCTTGGTCTTTAAAGGTGCTCTGCATTTATGTTTTGCGGTCTTAGAAAGAGCTAGCTAGATACCATTTGTTCATATTGCTTCATGATTGTTTTGATTGAAGTGTTGACATTTGAAACTTATTATTATTGCTCGCTAGTTGATTATGTCATTGATACGAGTTCCTCTTGAGACCTAAATGTCATTGCTTATGTGGTTAGCTTATGATCTTGCTGAAAATCTGAATATGAGTTAGACATAATTGCAACAACAAGATCAAACAGACTTCGTAAAAGTTTTTCTTTTGTCTCTTTCAGTTTGTCAACTGAATTGCTTGAAGACAAGCAAGGCTTTTAGCTTGGGGGAGTTGATACGTCTCCGTCGTATCTACTTTTCCAAACTCTTTTGCCCTTGTTTTGGACTCTAATTTGCATGATTTGAATGGAACTAACCCGGACTAACGGTGTTTTCAACAGAATTGCCATGGTGTTGTTTTTGCATAGAAATAGAAGTTCTCAAAATGACCTGGAAATTTACGAGGATTTTTTGTGGAATATACAAAAAATACTGGCACAAGAATCAACCGGAGGAGTGGAGCGAGTATCCCACAAGCCCACCAGGCGCGGGCCCCCTGGTCGCGCCTAGCAGGCTTGTGGGGCCCTCAGAGCTCCACCGCCTCCAACTCCAGCTCTATTTAGTCCCTTTCGTCCGAAAAAAACAAGGAGAAGAGTTCATCGTGTTTTACGATACGCAGGCGCCACCACCACCTGTTCTTCCTCTGGAGGGAAGATCTGGAGTCCGTTCTGGGCTACGAAGAGGGGAGATCGTCGCTATCGTCATAACCAACCTTCCTTCATCACCAATTCCATGATGCTCTTCACCGTTCGTGAGTAATCTCATCGTAGGCTTGCTGGACGGTGATGGGTTGGATGAGATCTATCATGTAATCGAGTTAGTTTTGATGGGGATTGATCCCTAGTATCCACTATGTTCTGAGATTGATGTTGCAATTATTTTTTCATGCTTAATGCTTGTCACTAGGGCCCAAGTGCCATGATTTCAGATCTGAACCTATTATGTCCTCGTCAATATAGGTGTGTTCTTGATCCTATCTTGCAAGTAGCACTACTGGAATCCAGTTCTTTGCCGTCAGCCATGTATTTGCCATGTGCTGGCTAATGGCAAAGAACCTCTTTGCCGTTAGTTGACACAAGGCGGATGACAAAGGGCTGACTGATGGCAAAAATACTATTTGCCATGTGTCGGCCCTTTGCCGTCTGCCAGCCGACGGCAAAGGGACCAAGGGCAGACGGCAAAGAGCACGGGTGGGTCCCATGCCTGCCGTGTCCGATGGAAGGCCAACTTTGCCATGTGTCGGCCTTTGCCGTCTCCCGTGGGGCCCTTTGCCGTCGGGGGGCGGACGGCAAAGGGGCCGACCGTGTAACGGCCGTCTTCTCCCCCTCGCGCTCACTGTCTCTCTCTCCCCCCACACTGTCTCTCTCCCCCTCGCGCTTACGGTCACTCGCCCCCGCCGCCGCCCCGCCTCGCTCCCACCGGCGACCCCCTCTCCGCGGCGCTCCCCTCCCCGCGGTGACCCCCTCCCCGCGGCCACCCCGGCACCTCCCCGCGGCCACCCCCTCCCCGTGGCCACACCCCTTCCCGCGGCGACCCCTTCATGCGGCCGCCCCCTCCCCGCGGCCACACCCCTCCCCGCGGCCACAACCCTCCCCACGGCGACCCCTCCCTACGGCCACCCCCTCCCCGCGGCCCTCCTCCCCCACCACCACACCTCCTCCATGGTGAGTTCATTTTCTTTCATTTTTTTCTTTTTTTCATTTCATTGCATCTGTTAGTTTAGGTTACTGTCAGTGTTAATTAGGTTAATGTTAGTTTAGGTTAATTAGGTTACTATTAGTTTAATGTTAATTAGGTTATTGTTAGTTTAGGTTAATTAGGTTACTATTAGTTTAGTGTTAATTAGGTTACTATTAGAAGAGGAGGAGGAGGAGAAAGAATAAGAAGAAGAAGAAGAAGAAGAAGAAGAAGAAGAAGAGAGAAAAGAAGAAGAAGAAGAAGAAGGAGAAGAAGAAGAGGAGGAGGACGAGAAAGAAGAAGAAGAAGAAAAAGAGGAGAGAGGAGAAGAAGAAAGAAAAGGACCCCGACCCCCGACCCCCCGCCCACGACCCCCGACGCCACCAACCCCCGACCCCCTACGCCACTGACACCCGACTCCCGACCCCCGACACCCGACACCATTGACCCCCGACCCCCGACACCCGACTCCCGACCCCCGACGCCCGACGCCACCAACCCTCGACGCCCGACGCCACCAACCCCCGACCCTCAACCCCCGACCCCCGACGCCACTGACACCCGACTCCCAACCCCCGATGTCTGACACCAATTACCCCCGACCCCCAACTCCCGAAGCCCGACACCACTGACCCCCGACCCCCGACTCCCGACCCCCGACGCCCGACACCACTAACCCCCGACCCCCGACGCCACTGACCCTCGACCCCCGACCCCCGACCCCCGACGCCACTGACCCTCGACCCCCGACCCCCGACGCCACTAACCCCCAACCCCGGGCCCCCGACACCTCTTTGGCCTCTTGTTGATCGAAAAGACCCCAACCCCCGACGCTAGTGACCCTCGACCCCCGACGACACTAACCCCCGACCATCGACGCATTTAACCCGACTCCCGACCACCGACACCCGACACCACCGACCCTCGACGCCACTAAGCCCCGACCCCCGACACCTCTTCTACTTACTGTTGAACAAGAAGGTGCTTTTCGGCCTTCTAGAGGCCCACGGGGTCATAGTTTTGTAAATTATGAGTTAGGTCACATATTTTCCGATTATGTCAATTATAAAAACATCATATTTGTGTTGATCGTGTGAATTTCAATGTGCAGTTGTTCGACGACCTCCAAGTGCGTTGGTCGAGCTCCGCCCTTGCGTTTGTTGGTGAGCACAAATGACTTCTCCTCCTACCCCCTTAATTTGCTCTGTCCCGGTCTTCGTGCCGATGAAACTTGCTAGCTATAGGTTTCTTCAATCATGAGTATGCATGACTAGTATGCGTCTCCCGTTCGAAAGGACGACATCTATAAATATGCATTTCTTTGCAGATTTATAACCGCCACCCTTTCGAATTGTCCAACATTATCCATGGACAGCCCGGGTATGTGTAGATTGGGTTTGTTTTCCCGTATGCTGTGCTCCGGATCCGATGTGGAATTTCGTCAGTGCCTCCCCTGTTGTTCTCCGGGTACACATCGTCTCTGCTTATTGCCGAGATGTGTATCAGGATAACAGCGGGGAGGTGCTGCCAAAATTCTGCGTCGCATCTGGAGCAGAGCATGGGAAAACGAACCCAATTTACACATACGCGGGTGGGATTAGGACCTATCTTTACCTATTAGCGTGTAGGTTGCATGGACGTAATAAAACTGACAAACTTGATTAGCGTATGAATATAGATGATGAATTATATATTTATTTCTTGTGCCCCTATAGTAGCTAGGCAACATCATTGATCGTGCTTGGATGTACACTGGTCACCCTAGTCAGAAAGACATGACCCGTGAATGGTTTACAAAAACCAGGTGGTTTGCGAGAGCCGCATTTGCTAATGGCCAGCAAAAAACATGGTGCCCCTGTCCCAACTGTGACAACTGGAAAAAGCAGACAAAGTTTGAAATGGGTAAACACCTGCAAAACTGGATTTTTACGCCTAATTATATGGTGTGGACTTTTCATGGTGAGTCTGACCAACGTGCCAGAGCTCAGGTGATTCGTCGTCGCACCGACGAGCATGGTACCGGGATTGAAGACATGGTGCAAGACTTTGATGATCCTCGGGATTCGGACGATGAGATGGAGGAATCTGCAAAGGCCTTCTATGAAATGTTGGAGTCTTCAAAACGTCCTCTCCACAAGCAGACGGAGCTTTGTCAGCTGGATGCCATCGCGCAAGTAATGGCTCTGAAGGCTCAATTCAACCTAGGCAGAGAATGCTACCACGCGATGATGACGATATTTGGACGCTTTCTAGCCAAAGGCCATGTACTGCCTGCAAACCTGTACTAGTCAGATAATATCCTCCGTGTACTTAAGATGCCCTATGAGAAGATACATGCCTGTGAGAATGGATGTGCCTTATTTAGGCTTGAGTATGCGGCCTTGAACTATTGCCCCATTTGCAATTCTTCCAGGTATATTGTGGTAGACAACGGTATGGGTGAGAAGAATCAGACCAAAATCCCCATTAGTGTTCTTCGGTATCTGCCACTCGTACCAAGACTCCAACGTCTTTTCATGGTCGAAGAGACGACCAGACAGATGACATGGCACAAATTGGGCAAAAGAACCGAACTAGATGCGGATGGGAACACGATGCTGGTACACACTTCATATGGTTTTGCGTGGAGGCACTTCGATGCATTACGTAAGGAAAAATCGGAACAACCAAGGCAACCTAGTTTTGCCATCAGCACGGATGGGTTCAATGTGTATGGTATGACGGCAACACAATACAGTTGTTGGCCTGTATTTGTCATTCCACTAAATTTGCCACCCGGAGAGATTATGAAAAGAAAGAACATTTTCCCGACGTTGATAATTCTAGGGCCCAACTATCCGGGGAAGAATATGAATGTGTACATGCAGCCGCTTAAGGATGAGTTGCAAGAAGCCTGGGATAATGGGATCAAGACCTACGACGCGGCTACCAAAACAAATTTTGAAATGCATGTGTGGTACATGTACTCGACGCATGATTATCCGGCGTTTGCGCTATTCGCTGGCTGGTGTGTGCATGGAAGGTTCCCGTGCACCACATGCAAGGTAGCTCTTCAGTTCCGTTGGCTGCAGGCTGGTCGCAAGTATTCTTGCTTCGACATGCATAGACAATTCCTGGATCCTGACCATAAGTTTAGAAAAGACAAGAAGAATTTCATCAAAGGTAGAGTTGTCAAAAACACTGCACCAGCTGCGTTGACAGGCCAACAATCCCTTGATCAGTTAAACACTCTCGAGCCTGATCCTTTGCGTCCAGGATACTTCAAAGGGTATAATACGGAACACGCCTGGACTCAAAAGTCATGCTTATGGGATCTGCCTTACTTCAAAGACCTCCTTTGCCCACACAACATCGACGTGATGCACACTGAAAAGAATATTGCGGAGGCCATTTTTGGTACATTGTTCGGCATAGAGGGGAAGTCAAAAGATAATCCTAAGGCTAGAATCGACCTGGAGGCTCTATGTGATAGACTGTTGCAAAACTGGCGACAACGGAAAGGAAAGCAAAGCATAGCGAAGCCAAAGGCATGGTTCAATCTTGAAAGGTTAGCTATGAGGGAAATGCTATTGTGGGTGAAAATGCGGTTGATGTTCCCTGATGGGTATGCTGCGAATCTAAAGAGGGGAGCGAGTCTTGAGAAATTGAAAATATTTGGGCTCAAGAGTCATTATTGGCACATATGGATTGAGCGGGTAATGTCGACGATGTTGCGTGGCTTTATCCCTGAGGATGAATGGCTAGTACTGGCAGAGCTGAGCTATTTCTTTCGTTCTCTTTGTGCGAAAGAACTATCGCCTGGCGTGCTAGATGAAATGGAAGAGTTGGCGCCGGAGTTGATCTGCAAATTAGAAAAGATCTTTCCACCGGGCTTCTTTAATCCAATGCAACATTTGATTTTGCATCTCCCGACCGAGGCAAGAATGGGGGGCCCGTTCAAAATCGATGGTGCTACTCAACTGAGAGGATGCAGAACACGCTTCAAGCTAAGTGTAAAAATAAACGTAGAGTTGAAGCATCGATGGCCGAGGCATTCATTACTGAGGAGGCGGCAAACTTCGTGACAGCACACTACGAAGCCAAAAATCATCATTTGCATAACCCGAAGCCTCGGTACAATGATGGAGATCCAAAAAAAGTTCGATCCAACCTCAGCCTATTCAAAGGTAACCTCGCACCATCCGGTGCTTCGAAAGGGTAATCGTTGGATGTTGAAGAATGGCGGACCATTTCTTTGTATATCTTCACCAACCTAACAGAACTGCGGCCGTACATCGAGTAAGTTCTCGGTAATTTATTGTTCCGCAACTTCTAATTGCTTTGAATTACTCTTATTCCCGGATATTTGATATAGTCGATACGTCGCCGAATTCTCCGATGGAGCAGTCATCGAAAAGGATTCCGTCGAAGAGTATGAGCTTCTCGCAAAGCATGGAGGCGACTATCCCGGTTTCATCTCTTGGTTCAAACAAAGGGTAATTAATTACCATTAAGGTCCCATTTGAGTTCTTGGTCTAATTTGCGGCTAATGCATCCATTCTTTCGTATTAAACTATTAGGCTGATGCAGAGTCTATGGACGCCGAGTTGAGACAAGTCGCTAATGGTTTTGACTATAAGGTCCGTTCATTTGACAAATACAACATCAACGGGTATCACTTTCGTACCTTTGGCAAAGAGCTATCTATGCCTGACCTAAAGACTACAAATTGTTCTGTCCGTGCTATCAGCGAAGGAGACACTGAGTATTATGGAAGAGTTGAAGCAATTTATGAACTTCTATTCTGTGGTGAACACCCACCGACCGTCGTAGTCTTCAAATGTTATTGGTTTGAGCCGAGGGAGACTAGAAGGACTCATGAACATATAGGACTAGTCGAAATCGACCAAAACACCCACTTAGATGTTCCCGATGTCTATATTACAGCTCAACAGGCGACACAAGTTTTCTATCTACCGTGGGCCTGCCAAACTGATCCAAATCTCAAAGGTTGGGACGTCGTTTATGAAGTGCCACCACATTTTAGACCACCTACCCTCAATGAAGAGGATTACGAACCTCACATTAACCCAGACACATATGAAGGAGAATTCTTCCAAGAAACACATATGTCCAATAAACGTTTCAAGAACCGCTCTACTTCACCCGAGAACATTGAAGTAGACAGCGACAGTGAATCCGTCTTAACCCTTGAGCCCGAACAGGAAGAGCTGGAAGAAGAAGAGGTTACTGCTGCGGATGACCTTTCACTTCTTGACCGATTACATAATGGTGGCCTTCCACATGTTCTTCGTGATAGTGATGATGATGATGCATTTATTGATGATAGTGATGATCATGATGCATTTATTGACCCCGAAGCATATATAGACGAGCACGATTGTTATTAGTTCATGTCAGGTATTCAACTATTATACTATATATAAATTTTGAGTTCATGTTAGGTATTCATTTTTTATTAGTCATGTTGGTATTTATGATGGCGATACACTTAAATTATATACATTTTATTACTCATGTTGGTATTTATGTTGTACTAATTTCATTTACTATTTTGTCATGACAGGTCCTGAAAGATGGTGGGAAAGGGTCGAAAGCACTCCGTGGCTCCTTCTTTGTCGGCGGGTGATGGGATGGGTACTTCCATTCCTGCATCGCCTCTTCGGAGAGCGTTGCTCTCTCCTCTGCAAGGAGCGCACCCCGTGAGAGGAGGTCGACCCCCCGCGAAGCCGAGAGGTACTAAAGGTACACGTTGCATTCATGTTGGTATTTATGTTGTACTCATGTTGTATGCATATTGGTATTTATATACATTTTATTACTCATGTTGGTATTTATGTTGTACTAAAGGTACACGTGGCCGCGGGAGAGGTAGGGCGGTGGCTGCCACACCTTCTGAGGTGGAGGCTACACGGTCTCCGCCACCACCCAAGCTGATTCATGTGAGCACATGACTTCTAGGGTGGATTCGTCTGAGGTGGAGGCTACACGATCTCCTATTCACGAGCCTCGGGTCGACGAGCCTCAGGTCGACGAGCCTTCGACCCACGAGACTCGTGTCCCGGAGGCTTCATTCCAGGCGACTCCGGAGCAAAGCAGGGATGAGGGTATGTCCCAAGAGACCAAGTGGGATACCTGGGCTGAGCCAAGTGGCCATGTTGGTAGCGACGAGGAGCTGGGTGAGAGGGCTACCATCTACCAGCGTGGTAGTTCGGGGCTCCCGCTCGTGCCGGCGACCCCCGAGCAGAGGTGGTCGATTAGGCCAAATGGGGTCAAGTAAGTTAATTTACTCTTATTTAACCTTTTGGCTTCGCGTTTTCTCAAATATCTAATTTATGGCTTTAATTTGTCATACTGTAGGGGTTGGATTGTTGCCAAGGGTGTCCGCAAGCCCAACGGCGTCCTTGGTGTGCTTTGCAGTAAAAACTTCCCAGGGTTTGTTACGTTGCCCAGTCGGGAGCGAGACGTAGGAATGACCTCGGAGCACTACTCGGGTGCCCCGGCCCCGCCGGAGGTGGAGACCGACGGTGTTTTGTGCGACACGAGGGCGGACATGGTGATCCGAAAGTTCTGGGTAATTTCTCCTTCACACAATTATAAATCAACCATAGCTATTTATTATACTAATCGGTGTTGTCTTGTTTGCAGACCTACTACATGTGTGAGGAGGGATACGAGGAGGACGCGACAAAGGTTATCGAAACCGAATGTCGCCGCCTACTTCAAAACTTTCGGCACGAGGCTCGGGTGCAGGTTGTTCGAGACTACTATGACACGCGGCGTATTAGGATTGACAAGGCGAAGTGACGTGATGCTAAGATGGAGAAGGAGCATTACATGAAGGTAATTACATATTATTAAGGCTCTGTACTTAGTTTCCTTGATTTGGTTCTTACGCGCTCAAATTTCTCTTTATTAACTTAGTTGCCCCCGAGATGGTGTGTGGATAAGAAGGATTGTTGGAAGGCCTTGGTGGATCAGTGGTGCTCCGAAACGTGGGAGGCCAGCCACAACAACGCCAAGGAGAGGCGTGGCAAAATGGTTGGTGTGCCACACCATCAAGGGAGCGTCAACTTAATCCAATTTGGCGAGAACTGGGTATGTGGTTTGCTTCATGCCTCATGCAATTCATTCTTAATGCTATCTTGAGCCCTTTACTAATACAATATTCCTCTCTCTCTCTTTTAGGCGCGTCACAATAAGACGGAGGTGCCACAGATGTACGACCTGTATGCGATGGCCCATACTGCCTCATACGAGAAGGTCAAGGCATTCTCTAAGTCTGAGCAATAGCATCCAGAAAACTTCACCAACATCTCCTCCTACCACAAGCTTGTGAAGTACAGAGATCACGGGAAGGCGAGGAAAGGGGAGGACTTTAACCCAAGCGAGGGGCCTATTGATCCATAGCTGGTGACGATAGCTGGCAACGGGAGGCCCCATGGCTCGATCGCCATTGGAGATGTCCTTATACGTTGTCCTAGCACTCTCCGGCAAATAAAGGCATGCCAAACGAGCTTTTGTCCGGAGATAACACGTCGTCCACGGCCGGTCGAGCTCGCCATCGAGGTTAGTTTAATGGACTCAACTATCTTTCCGCATTATGTTGTGCGTTGGAACCAATATGATTACATTGCTAACAATGAGGTGTGTTGCAGGCTGCTATTCAGAAAGAGAGAGAGGCAATGCAGGCGGCTATGGCGGAGAAGGATAAGGAGATTAGGGGGCTGGAGGAGAGGATGACTGCATTGGTGGAGGCGGAGAGGGCACGGAATGATGCGTCTAACAGGGCCATATACGAGCTCTTCGTGGTAAGTTTCTTCTTCATGTTATTTCAAATCTTGCATTTGAATGTCCGTTTCATTAATAAATAAAAAGTTTGACTTGTCCAAACCAAATGTACAGTCTATGTGCGAGAAGAGCGGCCAAGTCCCTCCGCCGATGCCAGTCATTAAAGTGGCGGGGACGATGAGTTTCATTTCAGTGTAGTGATCTTAAGAGTGTCCTCATGCTAACGACACATTGGAAACGATGTTTGGTGCAGAATATCTCCCGAAACGCATCGCACGACTCTTCTACAGGGGAGCCTTCTCCAAGGCAGCCTTCTCCAGGTGAAACAAGCCAGAGCCATCGTGCTTCACCGCCGTGATGACGATAATGGTATGTTATTTCTAGTGTTTTAATAAAAAATAGCTAGACTTCCATCTAAATGACATAATAAGCATACTTTGCTCCGGAATGACCTGTTTTACCCAAGTTAGCTCCGAAACGACTTATAGTTAGCTAGGGTTCCACCTAAATGACATAATTAGCTTAGTTAGCTCCAAAATGGTCTATTTAATAAAACATGACCTATACTTAGCTAATTATCCTTGAAATGACATAATTAGCTCCAAAAAGGCATTCTTAGCTAATTTAGCCCGAAGAAGGGGACAAGAGGAGAAGAAAGAGGAAAAATGAAAGGAAGTAAGAAGAAGAAGAAGAGAAGAAGAAGAGAAGGAGGAGGATAACAAGAAGGAGAAGAAGGAGGACAAGAAGGAGAAGGAGCTCCTCCTTCTCCTTCTTCTTCCTCCTTCTTCCTCCTCCTCCTCCTCCTCCTCCTTCTTTTACTTCTTCTTGTCTTTCTCTTCTTCTACGTAGCTTAGACTCATCCAAGAAAGACTAAATTCGCTAATTGTCCTACAAAATAACATAAATAGCTTAGTTAGCTCCAAAATGATCTATTTAATAAGAAATGACCTATAGTTAGCTAAGTTCTCTCCTAAATGACATAATAAGGCTTACGTAGCTGCAAGATGATCTATTCCCCCGAACTTAGGTATTAAATGGCCTACAATTAGCCTAGCTAGATCCAAAATCGCTTAATAATCATAGTTTGCTCCGGAATGACCTATTTTAGCCAAGTTCGCTCCGAATCGACCTATAGTTAGCTAGGGTACCACATAAATGACATAATTAGCTTAGTTAGCTCCAAAATGGTCTATTTAACAAAACATGACCTATGCTTAGCTAATTATCCTCGAAATGACATAATTAGCTCCAAAAAGGCATTCTTAGCTAGTTTAGCCCGAAGAAGGGGACAAGAGGAGAAGAAAGAGTAAAAATGAAAGGAAGGAAGAAGAAGAAGAAGAAGAAGAGAAGAGGAAGAAAACAAGGAGGAGGATAAGAAGAAGGCGAAGCAGGAGGAGAAGAAGGAGAAGGAGCTCCTCCTTCTCCTTCTTCTTCCTCCTTCTTCCTCCTTCTCCTTCTCCTTCTCCTTCTTCTTTTCTTCTTCTTCTCCTCTTCCTTCTCCTTCTCCTCCTCCTCCTCCTCCTCCTCCTTCTTTTACTTCTTGCTGTCTTTCTCTTCTTCTAGATAGCTTAGAATCATCCAAGGAAGACTAAATTAGCTAATTATCCTACAAAAGGACATAATTAGCTTAGTTAGCTCCAAAATGACCTATTTAATAAAAAATGACATATAGTTAGCTAAGTAGCATCCTAAATGACATAATAAGGCTTACGTAGATTCAAGATGACCTATTCCCCCTAACTTAGGTATTAAATGGCCTATAATTAGCCTAGCTAGATCCAAAATGGCTTAATAAGCATAGTTTTCTCCGGAATGACCTATTTTACCCAAGTTAGCTCCGAAACGACCTATAGTTAGCTAGGGTTCCACCTAAATGACATAATTAGCTTAGTTAGCTCCAATATGGTCTATTCAATAAAACATGACCTATACTTAACTAATTATCCTCGAAATGACATAATTAGCTCCAAAAAGGCATTCTTAGCTAATTTAGCCCGAAGAAGGGGACAAGAGGAGAAGAAAGAGGAAAAATGAAAGGAAGGAAGAAGAAGAAGAAGAGAAGAAGAAGAAGGGAAGGGGGAGGATAAGAAGAAGGAGAAGTAGTTGGAGGAGACGGAGAAGGAGCTCCTCCTTCTCCTTCTTCTTCCTCCTTCTTCTTTTCTTCTTCTTTTCCTCTTCCTTCTCCTTCTCCTCCTCCTCCTCCTCCTCCTTCTGTTACTTCTTCTTGTCTTTCTCTTCTTCTACGTAGCTTAGACTCATCCAAGAAAGACTAAATTGGATAATTATCCTACAAAATGACATAAATAGTTTAGTTAGCTCCAAAATGACCTATAGTTATCTAAGTTCTCTCCTAAATGACATAATAAGGCTTACGTAGCTGCAAGATGATCTATTCCCCTAACTTAGGTATTAAATGCCCTATAATTAGCCTAGCTAGATCCAAAATAGCTTAATAAGCATAGTTTGCTCCGGAATGACCTATTTTAGCCAAGTTGCCTCCAAAACGACCTATAGTTAACTAGGGTACCACCTAAATGACATAATTAGCTTAGTTAGCTCCAAAATGGTCTATTTAATAAAACATTACTTATACTTAGCTAATTATCCTCGAAATGACATAATTAGCTCCAAAAAGGCATTCTTACCTAATTTAGCCCGAAGAATGGGACAAGAGGAGAAGAAAGAGGAAAAATGAAAGGAAGGAAGAAGAAGAAGAAGAGAAGAAGAAGAAGAGAAGGAGGAGGATAAGAAGAAGGAGAAGGAGCTCCTCCTTCTCCTTCTTCTTCCTCCTTCTTCCTCCTTCTCCTTCTCCTTCTCCTTCTTCTTTTCTTCTTCTTCTCCTCTTCCTTCTCCTTCTCCTCCTCCGCCTCCTCCTCCTTCTTTTACTTCTTGTTCTCTTTCTATTCTTCTACGTAGCTTAGACTCATCCAAGAAAGACTAAATTAGCTAATTATCCTACAGAAGGACATAATTAGCTTAGTTAGCTCCAAAATGACCTATTTAATAAAAAATGACCTATAGTTAGCTAAGTTGCCTCCTAAATGACATAATAAGGCTTACGTAGCTGCAAGATGACCTATTCCCCCTAACTTAGGTATTAAATGGCCTATAATTAGCCTAGCTAGATCCAAAATGGCTTAATAAGCATAGTTTGCTCTAGAATGACCTATTTTACCCAAGTTAGCTCCGAAACGACCTATAGTTAGCTAGGGTTCCACCTAAATGACATAATTAGCTTAGTTAGCTCCAAAATGGTCTATTGAATAAAACATGACCTATACTTATCTAATTATCCTCGAAATGACATAATTATCTCCAAAAAGGCATTCTTAGCTAATTTAGCACGAAGAAGGGGACAAGAGGAGAAGAAAGAGGAAAAATGAAAGGAAGGAAGAAGAAGAAGAAGAGAAGAAGAAGAGAAGGAGGAGGATAATAAGAAGGAGAAGAAGGAGGAGAAGAAGGAGAAGGAGCTCCTCCTTCTTCTTCTTCTTCCTCCTTCTTCCTCCTTCTCCTTCTTCTTTTCTTCTTCTTCTCCTCTTCCTTCTCCTTCTCCTCCTCCTCCTCTTCCTCCTCCTCCTTCTTTTACTTCTTCTTGTCTTTCTCTTCTTCTACGTAGCTTAGACTCATCCAAGAAAGACTAAATTAGCTAATTATCCAACAAAAGGACATAATTAGCTTAGTTAGCTCCAAAATGACCTATTTAATAAAAAATAACCTATAGTTAGCTAAGTTCTCGCCTAAATGACATAATAAGGCTTACGTAGCTGCAAGATGACCTATTCCCCCTAACTTAGGTATTAAATGGCCTATAATTAGCCTATCTAGATCCAAAATGGCTTAATAAGCATAGTTTGCTCCGGAATGACCTATTTTACCCAAGTTAGCTCCGAAACGACCTATAGTTAGCTAGGGTTCCACCTAAATGACATAATTAGCTTAGTTAGCTCCAAAATGGTCCATTTAATAAAACATTACCTATACTTAGCTAATTATCCTCGAAATGACATAATTAGCTCCAAAAAGGCATTCTTAGCTAATTTAGCCTGAAGAAGGGGACAAGAGGAGAAGAAAGAGGAAAAATGAAAGGAAGGAAGAAGAAGAAGAAGAGAAAAAGAAGAAGAGAAGGAGGAGGATAAGAAGAAGGACAAGAAGGAGGAGGAGCTCCTCCTTCTCCTTCTCCTTCTTCTTTTCTTCTTCTTCTCCTCTTCCTTCTCCTTCTTCTCCTCCTCCTCCTCCTCCTCCTCCTCCTTCTTTTACTTCTTCTACGTAGCTTAGACTCATCCAGGAAAGACTAAATTCGCTAATTATCCTACAAAAGGACATAATTAGCTTAGTTAGCTCCAAAATGACCTATTTAATAAAAAATGACATATAGTTAGCTAAGTTCTCTCCTAAATGACATAATGAGGCTTACGTCGCTGCAAGATGATGTATTCACCCTAACTTAGGTATTAAATGGCCTATAATTAGCCTAGCTAGATCCAAAATGGCTTCATAAGCATAGTTTGCTCCGGAATGACCTATTTTACCCAAGTTAGCTCCGAAACGACCTATAGTTAGCTAGGGTACCACCTAAATGACATAATTAGCTTAGTTAGCTCCAGAATGGTCTATTTAATAAAACATGACCTATACTTAGCTAATTATCCTCGAAATGACATAATTAGCTACAAAAAGGAATTCTTAGCTAATTTAGCCCGAAGAAGGGGACAAGAGGAGAAGAAAGAGGAAAAATGAAAGGAAGGAAGAAGAAGAAGAAGAGAAGAACAAGAAGAGAAGGAGGTGGATAAGAAGAAGGAGAAGAAGGAGAAGGAGCTCCTCCTTGTCCTTCTTCTTCCTCCTTCTTCCTCCTTCTCCTTCTCCTTCTCCTTCTTCTTTTATTCTTCTTCTCCTCTTCCTTCTCCTTCTCCTCCTCCTCCTCCTTCTTTTACTTCTTCTTGTATTTCTCTTCTTCTACGTAGCTTAGACTCATCCAAGAAAGACTAAATTAGCTAATTATCCTACAAAAGGACATAATTAGCTTAGTTAGCTCCAAAATGACCTATTTAATAAAAAATGACCTATAGTTAGCTAAGTTGCCTCCTAAATGAAATAATAAGGCTTACGTAGCTGCAAGATGACCTATTCCCCCTATCTTAGGTATTAAATGGCCTATAATTAGCCTAGCTAGATCCAAAATGGCTTAATAAGCATAGTTTGTTCCGGAATGACCTATTTTACCCAAGTTAGCTCCGAAACAACCTATAGTTAGCTAGGGTTCCACCTAAATGACATAATTACTTAGTTAGCTCCAAAATGGTCTATTTAATAAAACATGACCTATACTTAGCTAATTATCCTCGAAATGACATTATTAGCTCCAAAAAGGCATTCTTAGCTAATTTAGCCCGAAGAAGGGGACAAGAGGAGAAGAAAGAGGAAAAATGAAAGGAAGGAAGAAGAAGAAGAGAAGAAGAAGAGAAGGAGGAGGATAATAAGAAGGAGAAGAAGGAGAAGGAGCTCCTCCTTCTCCTTCTTCTTCCTCCTTCTTCCTCCTTCTCCTTCTCCTTCTCCTTCTTCTTTTCTTCTTCTTCTCCTCTTCCTTCTCCTTCTCCTCCTCCTCCTCCTTCTTTTACTTCTTCTTGTCTTTCTCTTCTTCTACGTAGCTTAGACTCATCCAAGAAATACTAAATTGGCTAATTATCCTACAAAAGGACATAATTACCTTAGTTAGCTCCAAAATGACCTATTTAATAAAAAATTACCTATAGTTAGCTAAGTTCTCTCCTAAATGACATAATAAGGCTTACGTAGCTCCAAGATGACCTATTCCCCCTAACTTAGGTATTAAATGGCCTATAATTAGCCTAGCTAGATCCAAAATGGCTTAATAAGCATAGTTTGCTCCGGAATGACCTATTTTACCCAAGTTAGCTCCGGAACGACCTATAGTTAGCTAGGGTTCGACCTAAATGACATAATTAGCTTAGTTAGCTCCAAAATGGTCTATTTAATAAAACATGACCTATACTTAGCTAATTATCCTCGAAATGACATAATTAGCTCCAAAAAGGCATTCTTAGCTAATTTAGCCCGAAGAAGGGGACAAGAGGAGAAGAAAGAGTAAAAATGAAAGGAAGGAAGAAGAAGAAGAAGAAGAGAAGGAGGAGGATAAGAAGAAGGAGACGGAGCTCCTCCTTCTCCTTCTTCTTCCTCGTTCTTCCTCCTTCTCCTTCTCCTTCTCCTTCTTCTTTTCTTCTTCTTCTCCTCTTCCTTCTCCTTCTCCTCCTCCTCCTCCTCCTCCTCCTTCTTTTAATTCTTCTTGTCTTTCTCTTCTTCTACGTAGCTTAGACTCATCCAGGAAAGACTAAATTGGCTAATTATCCTACAAAATGACATAATTAGCTTAGTTAGCTCCAAAATGACCTACTTAATAAAAAATGACATATAGTTAGCTAACTTCTCTCCTAAATGACATAATAAGGCTTACGTAGCTGCAATATGACCTATTCCCCCTAACTTAGGTATTAAATGGCCTATAATTAGCCTAGCTAGATCCAAAATGGCTTAATAAGCATAGTTTGCTCCGGAATGACCTATTTTACCCAAGTTAGCTTCGAAATGACCTATAGTTAGCTAGGGTTCCACCTAAATGACATAATTAGCTTAGTTAGCTCCAAAATAGTCTATTTAATAAAACATGACCTATACTTAGCTAATTATCCTCGAAATGACATAATTAGCTCCAAAAAGGCATTCATAGCTAATTTAGCCCGAAGAAGGGGACAAGAGGAGAAGAAAGAGGAAAAATGAAAGGAAGGAAGAAGAATAAGAAGAGAAGAAGAAGAAGAGAAGGAGGAGGATAAGAAGAGGGAGAAGAAGGAGGAGGAGACGGAGAAGGAGCTCCTCCTTCTCCTTCTTCTTCCTCCTTCTCCTTCTTTTCTTCTTCTAATCCTCTTACTTCTCCTTCTCCTTCTCCTCCTCCTCCTCCTCCTCCTTCTTTTACTTATTCTTGTCTTTCTCTTCTTCTACGTAGCTTAGACTCGTCCAAGAAAGACTAAACTGGCTAATTATCCTACAAAATGACATAAATAGCTTAGTTAGCTCCAAAATGACCTATTTAATAAGAAATGACCTATAGTTAGCTAAGTTCTCTCCTAAAAGACATAATAAGGCTTACCTAGCTGCAAGATGATCTATTCCCCCTAACTTAGGTATTAAATGGCCTATAATTAGCCTAGCTAGATCCAAAATGGCTTAATAAGCATAGTTTGCTCCGGAATGACCTATTTTAGCCAAGTTAGCTCCGAAACGACCTATTGTTAGCTAGGGTACCACATAAATGACATAATTAGCTTAGTTAGCTCCAAAATGGTCTATTTAATAAAACATGACCTATACTTAGCTAATTATCCTCGAAATGACATAATTAGCTCCAAAAAGGCATTCTTAGCTAATTTAGCCCGAAGAAGGGGAGAAGAGGAGAAGAAAGAGGAAAAATGAAAGGAAGGATGAAGAAGAAGAAGAGAAGAAGAAGAAGAGAGGAAGAAGAAGAGAAGGAGGAGGAGAAGAAGAAGGAGAAGAAGGAGGAGAAGAAGGAGAAGGAGCTCCTCCTTCTCCTTCTTCTTCCTCCTTCTTCCTCCTTCTCCTTCTCCTTCTCCTTCTTCTTTTCTTCTTCTTCTCCTCTTCCTTCTCCTTCTCCTCTTCCTCCTCCTCCTTCTTTTACTTCTTGTTGTCTTTCTCATCTTCTAGTTAGCTTAGACTCATCCAAGAAAGAATAAATTAGCTAATTATCCTACAAAAGGACATAATTAGCTTACTTAGCTTCAAAATGACCTATTTTATAAAAAAAATGACCTATAGTTAGCTAAGTTGTCTCCTAAATGACATAATAAGGCTTATGTAGTTGCGAGATGACCTATTCCCCCTAACTTAGGTATTAAATGGCCTATAATTAGCCTAGCTAGATCCAAAATGGCCTAATAAGCATAGTTTGCTCAGGAATGACCTATTTTACCCATGTTAGCTCTGAAACGACCTATAGTTAGCTAGGGTTCCACCTAAATGACATAATTAGCTTAGTTAGCTCCAAAATGGTCTATTTAATAAAACATGACCTATACTTAGCTAATTATCCTCGAAATGACATAATTAGCTCCAAAAAGGCATTTTTAGCTAATTTAGCCCGAAGAAAGGAACAAGAGGAGAAGAAACAGGAAAAATTAAAGGAAGGAAGAAGAAGAAGAAGAGAAGAAGAAGAAGAGAAGGAGGAGGATAAGAAGAAGCAGAAGGAGCTCCTCCTTCTCCTTCTTCTTCCTCCTTCTTCCTCCTTCTCCTTCTCCTTCTCCTTCTTCTTTTCTTCTTCTTCTCCTCTTCCTTCTCCTTCTTCTCCTCCTCCTCCTCCTCCTCCTTATTTTAATTCTTCTTGTCTTTCTCTTCTTCTACGTAGCTTAGACTCATGCAGGAAAGACTAAATTGGCTAAATATCCTACAAAACGACATAATTAGCTTAGTTAGATCCTAAATGACCTATTTAATAAAAAATGACATATAGTTAGCTAACTTCTCTCCTAAATGACATAATAAGGCTTACGTAGCTGCAATATGACCTATTCCCCCTAACTTAGGTATTAAATGGCCTATAATTTGCCTAGCTAGATCCAAAATGGCTTAATAAGCATAGTTTGCTCCGGAATGACCTATTTTACCCAAGTTAGCTCCGAAATGACCTATAGTTAGCTAGGGTTCCACCTATATGACATAATTAGCTTAGTTAGCTCCAAAATAGTCTATTTAATAAAACATGACCTATACTTAGCTAATTATCCTCGAAATGACATAATTAGCTCCAAAAAGGCATTCATAGCTAATTTAGCCCGAAGAAGGGGACAAGAGGAGAAGAAAGAGGAAAAATGAAAGGAAGGAAGAAGAATAAGAAGAGAAGAAGAAGAAGAGAAGGAGGAGGATAAGAAGAAGGAGAAGAAGGAGGAGGAGACGGATAAGGAGCTCCTCCTTCTCCTTCTTCTTCCTCCTTCTCCTCCTTCTTTTCTTCTTCTTCTCCTCTTCCTTCTCCTTCTCCTTCTCCTCCTCCTCCTCCTCCTCCTCCTTCTTTTACTTATTCTTGTCTTTCTCTTCTTCTACGTAGCTTAGACTCGTCCAAGAAAGACTAAATTGGCTAATTATCCTACAAAATGACATAAATAGCTTAGTTAGCTCCAAAATGACCTATTTAATAAGAAATGACCTATAGTTAGCTAAGTTCTCTCCTAAAAGACATAATAAGGCTTACCTAGCTGCAAGATGATCTATTCCCCCTAACTTAGGTATTAAATGGCCTATAATTAGCCTAGCTAGATCCAAAATGGCTTAATAAGCATAGTTTGCTCCGGAATGACCTATTTTAGCCAAGTTACCTCCGAAACGACCTATTGTTAGCTAGGGTACCACATAAATGACATAATTAGCTTAGTTAGCTCCAAAATGGTCTATTTAATAAAACATGACCTATACTTAGCTAATTATCCTCGAAATGACATAATTAGCTCCAAAAAGGCATTCTTAGCTAATTTAGCCCGAAGAAGGGGACAAGAGGAGAAGAAAGAGGAAAAATGAAAGGAAGGATGAAGAAGAAGAAGAGAAGAAGAAGAAGAGAAGAAGAAGAAGAGAAGGAGGAGGAGAAGAAGAAGGAGAAGAAGGAGGAGAAGAAGGAGAAGGAGCTCCTCCTTCTCCTTCTTCTTCCTCCTTCTTCCTCCTTCTCCTTCTCCTTCTCCTTCTTCTTTTCGTCTTCTTCTCCTCTTCCTTCTCCTTCTCCTCCTCCTCCTCCTTCTTTTACTTCTTGTTGTCTTTCTCTTCTTCTAGTTAGCTTAGACTCATCCAAGAAAGACTAAATTAGCTAATTATCCTACAAAAGGACATAATTAGCTTAGTTAGCTCCAAAATGACCTATTTAATAAAAAAATGACCTATAGTTAGCTAAGTTCTCTCCTAAATGACATAATAAGGCTTATGTAGTTGCGAGATGACCTATTCCCCCTAAATTAGGTATTAAATGGCCTATAATTAGCCTAGCTAGATCCAAAATGGCTTAATAAGCATAGTTTGCTCAGGAATGACCTATTTTACCCAAGTTAGCTCCGAAACGACCTATAGTTAGCTAGGGTTCCACCTAAATGACATAATTAGCTTAGTTAGCTCCAAAATGGTCTATTTAATAAAACATGACCTATACTTAGCTAATTATCCTCAAAATGACATAACTAGCTCGAAAAAGGCATTCTTAGCTAATTTAGCCCGAAGAAGGGGACAAGAGGAGAAGAAAGAGGAAAAATGAAAGGAAGGAAGAAGAAGAAGAGAAGAAGAAGAAGAGAAGGAGGAGGATAAGAAGAAGGAGAAGAAGGAGGAGAAGAAGGAGAAGGAGCTCCTCCTTCTCCTTCTTCTTCATCTTTCTTCCTCCTTCTCCTTCCCCTTCTCCTTCTTCTTCCTCCTTCTTCCTCCTTCTCCTTCTCCTTCTCCTTCTTCGTTTCTTCTTCTTCTCCTCTTCCTTCTCCTTCTCCTCCTCCTCCTCCTCCTCCTCCTTTCTTCTTTTACTTCTTCTTGTCTTTCTCTTCTTCTACGTAGCTTAGACTCATCCAAGAAAGACTAAATTGGCTAATTATCCTACAAAAGGACATAATTAGCTTAGTTAGCTCCAAAATGACCTATTTAATAAAAAATGACCTATAGTTAGCTAAGTTCTCTCCTAAATGACATAATAAGGCTTACATAGCTGCAAGATGACCTATTCCCCCTAACTTAGGTATTAAATGGCCTATAATTAGCCTAGCTAGATCCAAAATGGCTTAATAAGCATAGTTTGCTCCGGAATGACCTATTTTACCCAAGTTAGCTCCGAAATGACCTATAGTAAGCTAGGGTTCCACCTAAATGACATAATTAGCTCCAAAAAGGCATTCTTAGCTAATTTAGCCCGAAGAAGGGGACAAGAGGAGAAGAAAAAGGAAAAATGAAAGGAAGGAAGAAGAAGAAGAAGAGAAGAAGAAGAAAAGAAGCAGGATAAGAAGAAGGAGAAGAAGGAGGAGGAGATGGAGAAGGAGCTCCTCCTTCTCCTTCTTCTTCCTCCTTCTCCTTCTCCTTCTTCTTTTCTTCTTATTCTCCTCTTCCTTCTCCTTCTCCTCCTCCTCCTCCTCCTTCTTTTACTTCTTCTTGTCTTTCTCTTCTTCTACGTAGCTCAGACTCATCCAAGAAAGACTAAATTGGCTAATTATCCTACAAAATGACATAATTTGCTTAGTTAGCTCCGAAATGACCTATTTAATAAAAAATGACCTATAGTTAGCTAAGTTCTCTCCTAAATGACATAATAAGGCTTACGTAGCTGCAAGATGATCTATTCCCCCTAACTTAGATATTAAATGGCCTATAATTAGCCCAGCTAAATCCGAAAGGGCTTAATAAGCATAGTTTGCTCCATAATGACCTATTTTAGCCAAGTTAGCTCCGGAACGACCTATAGTTAGCTAGGGTACCACCTAAATGACATAATTAGCTTAGTTAGCTCCAAAATGGTCTATTTAATAAAACATGACCTATACTTAGCTAATTATCCTCGAAATGACATAATTAGCTCCAAAAAGGCATTTTTAGCTAATTTAGCCCGAAGAAAGGAACAAGAGGAGAAGAAACAGGAAAAATTAAAGGAAGGAAGAAGAAGAAGAAGAGAAGAAGAAGAAGAGAAGGAGGAGGATAAGAAGAAGGAGAAGAAGGAGGAGAATAAGGAGAAGGAGCTCCTCGTTCTCCTTCTTCTTCCTCCTTCTTCCTCCTTCTCCTTCTCCTTCTCCTTCTTCTTTTCTTCTTCTTCTCCTCTTCCTTCTCCTTCTTCTCCTCCTCCTCCTTCTTTTACTTCTTCTTGTCTTTCTCTTCTTCTACGTAGCTTAGACTCATCCAAAAAAGACTAAATTGGCTAATTATCCTACAAAAGGACATAATTAGCTTAGTTAGCTCCAAAATGACCTATTTAATAAAAAAATAACCTATAGTTAGCTAAGTTGTCTCCTAAATGACATAATAAGGCTTACGTAGCTGCAAGATGACCTATTCCCCCTAACTTAGCTATTAAATGGGCTATAATTAGCCTAGCTAGATCCAAAATGGCTTAATAAGCATAGTTTGCTCCGGAATGATATATTTTACCCAAGTTAGCTCCGAAAAGACCTATAGTTAGATAGGGTTCCACCTAATGACAAATTAGCTTAGTTAGCTCCAAAATGGTCTGTTTAATAAAACATGACCTATACCTAGCTAATTATCCTCGAAATGACATAATTAGCTCCAAAAAGGCATTCTTAGCTAATTTAGCCCAAAGAAGGGGACAAGAGGAGAAGAAAGAGGAAAAATGAAAGGAAGGAAGAATAAGAAGAGAAGAAGAAGAAGAGAAGGAGGAGGATAAGAAGAAGGAGACGAAGGAGGAGAAGAAGGAGAAGGAGCTCCTCCTTCTCCTTCTTCTTCCTCCTTCTTTTCTTCTTCCTCTCCTCTTCCTTCTCCTTCTCCTCCTCCTCCTCCTTCTTTTACTTCTTCTTGTCTTTCTCTTCTTCTACGTAGCTTAGACTCATCCAAGAAAGACTAAATTTGCTAATTATCCTACAAAATGACATAAATAGCTTACTTAGCTCCAAAATGACCTATTTAATAAGTAATGACCTATAGTTAGCTAAGTTCTCTCCTAAATGACATAATAAGGCTTACGTAGCTGCAAGATGATCTATTCCCCCTAACTTAGGTATTAATTGGCCTATAATTAGCCTAACTAGATCCAAAATGGTTTAATAAGCATAGTTTGCTCCGGAATGACCTATTTTAGCCAAGTTAGCTCCGAAACGACCTATAGTTAGCTAGGGTACCACATAAATGACATAATTAGCTTAGTTAGCTCCAAAATGGTCTATTTAATAAAACATGACCTATACTTAGCTAATTATCCTCGAAATGACATAATTAGCTCCAAAAAGGCATTCTTAGCTAATTTAGCCCGAAGAAGGGGACAAGAGGAGAAGAAAGAGGAAAAATGAAAGAAAGGAAGAAGAAGAAGAAGAGAAGAACAAGAAGAGAAGAAGAAGAAGAGAAGGAGGAGGATAAGAAGAAGGAGAAGAAGGAGGAGAAGAAGGAGAAGGAGCTCCTCCTTCTCATTCTTCTTCCTCCTTCTTCCTACTTCTCCTTCTCCTTCTCCTTCTCTCCCTCCTCCTCCTTCTTTTACTTCTTATTGTCTTTCTCTTCTTCTATGTAGCTTACACTCATCCATGAAAGACTAAATTAGCTAATTATTCTACAAAAGGACATAATTAGCTTAGTTAGCTCCAAAATGACCTATTTAATAAAAAATGACCTATATTTAGCTAAGTTGTCTCCTAAATGACATAATAAGGCTTACGTAGTTGCAAGATGACCTATTCCCCCTAACTTAGGTATTAAATGGCCTATAATTAGCCTAGCTAGATCCAAAATGGCTTAATAAGCATAGTTTGCTGAGGAATGACCGATTTTACACAAGTTAGCTCCGAAACGACCTATAGTTAGCTAGGGTTCCACCTAAATGACATAATTAGCTTAGTTAGCTCCAAAATGGTTTATTTAATAAAACATGACCTATACTTAGGTAATTATCCTCGAAATGACATAATTATCTCGAAAAAGGTATTCTTAGCTAATTTAGCCCGAAGAAGGGACAAGAGGAGAAGAAAGAGGAAAAATGAAAGGAAGGAAGAAGAAGAAGAGAAGGAGGAGGATAAGAAGAAGGAGAAGAAGGAGGAGAAGAAGGAGAAGGAGCTCCTCCTTCTCCTTCTTCTTCCTCCTTCTTCCTCCTTCTCCTTCTCCTTCTTCTTTTGTTCTTCTTCTCCTCTTCCTTCTCCTTCTCCTCCTCCTCCTCCTCCTTCTTCTTTTAGTTCTTCTTGTCTTTCTCTTCTTCTACGTAGCTTAGACTCATCCAATAAAGACTAAATTGGCTAATTATCCTACAAAAGGACATAATTAGCTTAGTTAGCTCCAAAATTGTCTATTTAATAAAACATGACCTATAGTTAGCTAATTATCCTCGAAATGACATAATTAGCTCCAAAAACGCATTCTTAGCTAATTTAGCCCGAAGAAGGGGACAAGGGGAGAAGAAATAGTAAAAATGAAAGGAAGGAAGAAGAAGAAAAAGATAAGAAGAAGAAGAGAAGGAGGAGGATAAGAAGAAGGAGAAGAAGGAGGAGAAGAAGGAGAAGGCTCCTTCTCCTTCTTCTTCCTCCTTCTTCCTCCTTCTCCTTCTCCTTCTCCTTCTTTTCTTCTTCTTCTCCTCTTCCTTCTCCTTCTCCTCCTCCTCCTTCTCCTCCTCCTTCTTTTACTTCTTCTTGTCTTTCTCTTCTTCTACGTAGCTTAGACTCATCCAAGAAAGACTAAATTGGCTAATTATCCTACAAAAGGACATAATTAGCTTAGTTAGCTCCAAAATGACCTATTTAATAAAAAATGACATATAGTTAGCTAAGTTCTCTCCTAAATGACATAATAAGGTTTACTTAGCTGCAAGATGACCTATTCCCCCTAGCTTAGGTATTAAATGGCCTATAATTAGCCTAGCTAGATCCAAAATGGCTTAATAAGCATAGTTTGCTCTGGAATGACCTATTTTACCCAAGTTAGCTCCGAAACGACCTATAGTTAGCTAGGATTCCACCTAAATGACATAATTAGCTTAGTTAGCTCCAAAATGGTCTATTTAATAAAACATGACTTATACTTAGCTAATTATCCTCGAAATGACATAATTAGCTCCAAAAATGCATTCTTAGCTAATTTAGCCCGAAGAAGGGGACAAGTGGAGAAGAAAGAGGAAAAATGAAAGGAAGGAAGAAGAAGAAGAGAAGAAGAAGAAGAGAAGGAGGAGGATAAGAAGAAGGAGAAGAAGGAGGAGGAGACGGAGAAGGAGCTCCTCCTTCTTCCTCCTTCTTCCTCCTTCTCCTTCTCCTTCTCCTTCTTCTTTTCTTCTTCTTCTCCTCTTCCTTCTCCTTCTCCTCCTCCTCCTCCTTCTTTTACTTCTTCTTGTCTTTCTCTTCTTCTACGTAGCTTAGACTCATCCAAGAAAGACTAAATTGGCTAATTATCCTACAAAAGGACATAATTAGCTTAGTTAGCTCCAAAACGACCTATTTAATAAAACAAATGACGTATAGTTAGCTAAGTTGTCTCCTAAATAACATAATAAGGCTTACCTAGCTACAAGATGACCTATTCCCCCTAACTTAGGTATTAAATGGGCTATAATTAGCCAAGCTAGATCCAAAATGGCTTAATAAGCATAGTTTGCTCCGGAATGACCTATTTTACCCAAGTTAGCTCCGAAACGACCTATTGTTAGCTAGGGTTCCACCTAAATGACATAATTAGCTTAGTTAGCTCCAAAATGGTCTATTTAATAAAACATCACCTATACTTAGCTAATTATCCTTGAAATGACATAATTAGCTCCAAAAAGGCATTCTTAGCTAATTTAGCCCGAAGAAGGGGACAAGAGGAGAAGAAAGAGGAAAAATGAAAGGAAGGAAGAAGAAGAAGAGAAGAAGAAGAAGAGAAGGAGGAGGATAAGAAGAAGGAGACGAAGGAGGAGGACAAGGAGAACGAGCTCCTCCTTCTCCTTCTTCTTCCTCCTTCTTCCTCCTTCTCCTTCTCCTTCTCCTTCTTCTTTTCTTCTTCTTATCCTCTTCCTTCTCCTTCTCCTCCTCCTCTTCCTCCTTCTTCCTCCTTCTCCTTCTCCTTCTCCTTCTTCTTTTGTTCTTCTTCTCCTCTTCCTTCTCCTTCTCCTCCTCCTCCTCCTCCTTCTTCTTTTAGTTCTTCTTGTCTTTCTCTTCTTCTACGTAGCTTAGACTCATCCAATAAAGACTAAATTGGCTAATTATGCTACAAAAGGACATAATTAGATTAGTTAGCTCCAAAATTGTCTATTTAATAAAACATGACCTATAGTTAGCTAATTATCCTCGAAATGACATAATTAGCTCCAAAAACGCATTCTTAGCTAATTTAGCCCGAAGAAGGGGACAAGAGGAGAAGAAATAGTAAAAATGAAAGGAAGGAAGAAGAAAGAAAAAGATAAGAAGAAGAAGAGAAGGAGGAGGATAAGAAGAAGGAGAAGAAGGAGGAGAAGAAGGAGAAGGCTCCTTCTCCTTCTTCTTCCTCCTTGTTCCTCCTTCTCCTTCTCCTTCTCCTTCTCCTTCTTTTCTTCTTCTTCTCCTCTTCCTTCTCCTTCTCCTCCTCCTCCTCCTCCTCCTCCTTCTTTTACTTCTTCTTGTCTTTCTCTTCTTCTACGTAGCTTAGACTCATCCAAGAAAGACTAAATTGGCTAATTATCCTACAAAAGGACATAATTAGCTTAGTTAGCTCCAAAATGACCTATTTAATAAAAAATGACATATAGTTAGCCAAGTTCTCTCCTAAATGACATAATAAGGTTTACTTAGCTGCAAGATGACCTATTCCCCCTAGCTTAGGTATTAAATGGCCTATAATTAGCCTAGCTAGATCCAAAATGGCTTAATAAGCATAGTTTGCTCTGGAATGACCTATTTTACCCAAGTTAGCTCCGAAACGACCTATAGTTAGCTAGGATTCCACCTAAATGACATAATTAGCTTAGTTAGCTCCAAAATGGTCTATTTAATAGAACTTGACTTATACTTAGCTAATTATCCTCGAAATGACATAATTAGCTCCAAAAAGGCATTCTTAGCTAATTTAGACCGAAGAAGGGGATAAGTGGAGAAGAAAGAGGAAAAATGAAAGGAAGGAAGAAGAAGAAGAAGAGAAGAAGAATAAGAGAAGGAGGAGGATAAGAAGAAGGAGAAGAAGGAGGAGGAGACGGAGAAGGAGCTCCTCCTTCTTCCTCCTTCTTCCTCCTTCTCCTTCTCCTTCTCCTTCTTGTTTTCTTCTTCTTCTCCTCTTCCTTCTACTTCTCCCCCTCCTCCTCCTTATTTTACTTGTTCTTGTCTTTCTCTTCTTCTACGTAGCTTAGACTCATCCAAGAAAGACTAAATTGGCTAATTATCCTACAAAAGGACATAATTAGCTTAGTTAGCTCCAAAATGACCTATTTAATAAAACAAATGACCTATAGTTAGCTAAGTTGTCTCCTAAATGACATAATAAGGCTTACGTAGCTCCAAGATGACCTATTCCCCCTAACTTAGGTATTAAATGGGCTATAATTAGCCTAGCTAGATCCAAAATGGCTTAATAAGCATAGTTTGCTCCGGAATGACCTATTTTACCCAAGTTAGCTCCGAAATGACCTATTGTTAGCTAGGGTTCCACCTAAATGACATAATTAGCTTAGTTAGCTCCAAAATGGTCTATTTAATAAAACATGACCTATACTTAGCTAATTATCCTCGAAATGACATAATTAGCTCCAAAAAGGCATTCTTAGCTAATTTAGCCCGAAGAAGGGGACAAGAGGAGAAGAAAGAGGAAAAATGAAAGGAAGGAAGAAGAAGAAGAGAAGAAGAAGAAGAGAAGGAGGAGTATAAGAAGAAGGAGAAGATGGAGAAGGAGCTCCTCCTTCTCCTTCTTCTTCCTCCTTCTTCCTCCTTCTCCTTCTTCATTTCTTCTTCTTCTCCTCTTCCTTCTCCTTCTCCTCCTCCTCCTCCTCCTTCTTTTACGTCTTCTTGTCTGTCTCTTCTTCTATGTAGCTTAGACTCATCCAAGAAAGACTAAATTGGCTAATTATCCTACAAAAGGACATAATTAGCTTAGTTAGCTCCAAAATGACCTATTTCATAGAAAATGACCTATAGTTAGCTAAGTTGTCTCCTAAATGACATAATAAGGCTTACGTAGCTGCAAGATGACCTATTCCCCCTAACTTAGGTATTAAATGGCCAATAATTAGCCTAGCTAGATCCAAAATGGCTTAATAAGCATAGTTTGCTCCGGAATGACCTATTTTACCCAAGTTAGCTCCGGAACGACCTATAGTTAGCTAGGGTTCCACCAAAATGACATAATTAGCTTAGTTAGCTCCAAAATGGTCTATTTAATAAAACATGACCTATACTTAGCTAATTATCCTCGAAATGACATAATTAGCTCCAAAAAGGCATTCTTAGTGAATTTAGCCCGAAGAAGGGGACAAGAGGAGAAGAAAGAGGAAAAATGGAAGGAAGGAAGAAGAAGAAGAGAAGAAGAAGAAGAGCAGGAGGAGGATAAGAAGAAGGGGGAGAAGGAGGAGAAGAAGGAGAAGGAGCTCCTTCTTCTTCCTCCTTCTTCCTCCTTCTCCTTCCCCTTCTCCTTCTTCTTCCTCCTTCTTCCTCCTTCTCCTTCCCCTTCTCCTTCTTCTTTTCTTCTTCTTCTCCTCTTCCTTCTCCTTCTCGTCCTCCTCCTCATCCTCCGCCTTCTGTTACTTCTTCTTGTCTTTCTCTTCTTCTACGTAGCTTAGACTCATCCAAGAAAGACTAAATTGGCTAATTATCCTACAAAAGGACAAAATTAGCTTAGTTAGTTGCAAAATGACCTATTTAATAAAAATGACCTATATGTTGGGGATATTACCTGTTAATAACCCGCCATAGTTGGGTCTGGTCACCAAATCAGGCGATTCACCTGAGCGTGGTTTGGGCCTTGGCCTGCCAAGACCAAATGTTGTATGGTGGTTTATAATTTCCGGAAGGTCTCCAAGCCTTAGAGGATGGCGACTTAGAGACCGCAGAGGTCACGATTTGTAGGAAGGAAAGTACCCTTGTAAACCTTAGGGGTTCGACCTATATATAAAGGCGAGTCCCAGGGAAGACGAGGGCAGGTTAGAAATCATCAAGTGCTAGGTTTGGCTAGTTACGCCCTCCTGGTAATCGAAACCACATCAATACAAGTTAAAGCAGGACGTAGGCCTTTACCTCCTCACGAGGGGCGGAACCTGGGTAAATCGTCGTGTCTCTCCTGCTCAACCCCTTGGAGTCGCCACCAAGGTGCGATGGCTCCAGTACTAAGTCCTTTCACGAGGACATCTGCCGTGACAAAACCACGACAGTTGGTGCCCACCGTGGGGCCTACACACGTTGGAGTTGAGTTCTCAAAGGGAGCCCTACAAGGGTTTGGGAGTTACACGACAGGGCTCATGACCCGTAGCCACCGCAGGAAGATCTACATCGACAACCAGCAATGGGGGCCCGAAGCAGACTCGATCGAATCTGGTTACAAGGTCCCCTTCGGCAAGATCAACATCTTCATCGGCATGATTGGATCATCCGTGCCTGAGCCGGACATCTCCACCGACATCGTCGAGCCGGCTAGGTACGTTCGCCCAGTGGTGACACCGAATCTGACTCGCCCGGTTTTTGTTGGGTTCATGCAGGGATCAGAGGAGCCAGAACGTTCGACGACCCAGGAAACTACGCCAGTCAACTCTGATGACGAATCATCCATGGGTGATTCAGATTCGATCCGGTCTCTACATGGGGATTGTCTTGGGGGCTTGTCGCTAGCCATGGACCCCGAAGTCCTTGACCGAACCCGTCGCCAGATCGCCATTTATATGGCAGGGGCGACTCAGCCTTCGCAAAACCCTACCGGAGGCGATGGAACCGGCGAGACGTCCAGAAGCCCGGCCGATGTCCTGGTGGAATTAGCGGCGGAGATCACAAGGCTGATGGCGACTCCCCTCACACCAGAAAACCAGGAGGGGATAAACGTGGAACTGGTAAAACTCAGAGAGGCAGTGGCAAAGGCTCATCGGGATGCTGAGGTGGAGTCCGCCAGGATCGAGACTCGGCAGGCTCAAATTGCGGCCGAAAGGATGCGCTTAAATACTGACAACTGGCGGCTCGAAATACACCAGCGCGCATCCGACGCCATCCATCAACGGAGACACCAAGGTCGCCTGCCCCATGATCTCAACCCGACCCGCCTGTTCGACACTCCACGAACCCCTGGGCGGCTTCGCCTAACCCGCCGGTTCAGACGACTGAGGATCACATCCCGCGATTCCGGACGCCTCCAGGCCACTTTTCCAACCCGGTGGACAACGTCCTCACTGCAACTTGCCATTTGGAGTCTCTCCCGATCCACGGCAACACCCCTGCCGAGATAGAGTCAAGGAACGCCATCGAGATGTTGAAGACGGCGGTGGTTCAAAACGCCCAGTTCTCACATAGCTTAGATAGGCTGCATTCCACCCCCCAGGCGAGTTACACCAGGAGTCGGCCAGAGGACCAGCCCGCCGTGAACAGGGGGCCGCGACCCGTCCCTCAGGACAACCCGCTTGATCATCAGAACCTGCCGGGCCGGGATCTCCCGAACTCACAAGTCGCCCCGGCCCCTCTCGTCGGGAGCGATGGACGAGTGGGGGTGCCATGCTTGGCCCCCGCCCTTCGTAACGAAAGGATGCCCAAACATTTTAAGGGACCAAGAAAGGTGCCTAACTACACCCCGGACCTTGAGCCGGCATCGTGGGTCGAGAGTTATGAAATCGCCATGGACATGCTCGACGTAAACGAGGCAGTTTGCGCCAAGTACTTCACGATGATGCTCGAGGGGTCAGCACGTACTTGGTTGAAAAACTTACCCCCCCCCCAACTCCATCCAGACCTGGGCCGAGTTGAAAGATCGATTCATCAAGAACTTCCGAGGAACTTGCAAACGTCCGATGACGATCGTCGATCTGCAGCATTGTGTTCAATGCCCTAATGAGTCGGCCCACCATTGGTCACGGCGGGTTGCGGAAATTATCCATTCGTCAGATGGTTTTACGGCGGCTCAGGCTGTGTTGATCCTCGAGCAGAATTGCCACTATGAACCCTTGGTGCAAAAATTAGGGCGACTTAAGCGAAAGGTCCAAGACATGGGAGAACTGATGGACACCCTCACTAGGTACGCTGAAGCGGATGACACCAAAGATCCTGGCAAGGACGGTAAGGCCAATTCGCCCAAGAAGGGTGAGTCATCCAAAAATCATACCTGGTTCCAGGGACGTAATCGCCACAATCAAGGAGCCAATGGCAAGCGAAGACCGCAAGAGGAGCCCTCGGATTTAGTCGCCAACACCAACGCCAGCAGAAAAACAGGGGCTTTAGCGGGAAGAGGCGCGTAACTATGAAGAGGTACTCAAAGGCCCTTGCCCGCACCATGCCACGGTAGACGGTCCGGCGACTCACTCCTGGGAGAACTGCTTCGTGATGCGGGAGTTTCGGGCGAAGGCGATCAAGAAAAGCCAAAGACATGACCCGGACCAACGCCAGGAGCAGTTTGCCGCACCCAACCAACGACAGAACCCCTTCGGCGGTTTTCCCGAACAGGGGCCTGAGGGAGGCCCGCAGCCAAGCAGTGGCCAGTATCCGGTACACCATCAACGGCGGTATAACCCGCCAGGAGCCTTTCAGCAGCCGCCCCCACAGGGGGCTCCGCAGGGTCAGGATGACAACGGAGGTTTCCGCAGCAATCCCAAACAGTTAAGCAATGGGAGTACCACGTTTTCACCACCAACGCTTGCAGACGTGATAAGAAGGTGAGCCACCGGGCGTACAATGTGTCTGAGCCGGCCCTTCCCAGGTACCTTCACTGGTCTGAACAGACCATATCGTGGAGTAGGGAGGATCACCCCCCAAGAGTTGACAATCTGGGCGATTTAGCGTTGGTTGTGGCTCCCCAAGTTGGGGGCTACACCATGTCCAAAGTGCTAATGGATGGTGGCAGCAGCATTAATATCTTATACTTTGACACTTTCCAAAGGATGAACCTATTGGAAAAGGACCTGATGCCTTCAACCACGGTTTTGCACGGAATTGTCCCGGGCAAGTCGGCCTACCCCATAGGCCGAGTTAGACTCACAGTAGCGTTTGGAACGGCGCAGAATTACACGTACGAGTAACTGATATTCAAGGTGGTCAAATTGAAAAGCCCCTACCATGCGTTATTTGGGCGGCCAGCTTACGCCCGCTTCATGGCTCTCCCATGCTATGTTTACCTTAAGCTCAAGATGCCGGTCCCAAGGGACCCATCACGGTCGAAGGGGATAGAAGGATTGCAAAGGAATGTGAAGAAGGGGATGCGGCTTATGCGGAAGTCGCGTGCGCTGCGGAGGAGCTCAAACACCATCGGGCCAATGTTGACCCGGCAGACATGTCACCCCTGAAGAAGCCAACGACAGATGCTGAGTCGCCCCTCAAGTTCAAACCAATGGATGACACTAAAACAATCAATTTCGTTCCCGATGACTCATCCAAGCAGTTCACTATCGAGACGGGTCTGGACCCCAAATAGGAAAGCGCGCTCATCGAATTCATCCTTGAGAATCGGGACATCTTCGCATGGAAACCCTCTGACATGCCTGGTGTGCCGAGAGAATTCGCTGAGCACCATCTTAATGTTGACCCGAAGGAAAAACCTATTCAGCAGTATCTTCGCAGGTTTAACGAGGAACGACGCAAGGCGATCGGGGAAGAAGTCGCCCGTCTCTTAGCCGCCGGATTCATCGTTGAAGTTTTTCACCCCAAATGGTTGGCTAACCCGGTTTCGGTGCTCGAGAAGAACGGTACCTTCCGTATGTGCATTGATTACATGGACCTCAACAGGGCTTGTCCGAAAGATCCCTTCGCTCTTCCCCGCATCGACCAGATCATTGACTCGGTGGCGGGATGCGAACGATTGTGCTTTTTGGACGCCTACTCGGGATATCACCAGATCAAGATGGCCGTGCAAGATCAAGAGAAAACAGCTTTTATAACCCCCTTTGGGGCCTTTTGCTATGTGTCCATGCCTTTTGGACTCAAGAGTGCGGGGGCGACTTATCAGCGCTGCATCCAGAATTGCCTTCACAGCCAAATCGTTCGCAACGTCCACGCCTCTGTCGACGATATTGTGATCAAAACCCGCCAGGGGGAGACGCTACTAGAGGATCTCAAACAAACTTTTGATAATTTGCGGGTATATCAGATGAAGCTAAATCCCACCAAGTGTGTTTTTGGTGTTCCTGCAGGGAAATTGTTGGGTTTCCTGGTGTCGGAGCGTGGCATTGAAGCTAACCCGGACAAAATTGAAGCAGTTACATCCCTTGGAAAGCCGGCAAACGTTAATCAAGTTCAACGACTGGCTGGTCGCATTGTGGCTCTGAGTCGCTTTGTAAGTCGCCTGGGTGAAAAGGCGATTCCTCTTTATCAGTTACTAAAGAAATCTGACCGGTTCGCTTGGACAAACGAGGCAGACAAGGCACTCGAAGTTTTGAAACGGCAATTGGTTAACCCCCCGGTCCTGGCCACCCTGGCTGAAAAGGAGCCCATGCTTGTGTATATTGCGGAAAATTCCAAAGCAGTAAGTGTGGCAGTGGTTGTTGAAAGAAAGGAGGAAGGGAAGGAGTACCCAGTGCAACGCCCGGTATATTTTATCAACGAGATGCTAACCCTTTCCAAGCAACATTACCCACACTGGCAGAAGTTAGTGTATGGGGTGTTTATGGCGAGTCGGAAACTTAAGCATTATTTCCAAGAACACCCTATCACAGTGGTTAGCTCTGCTCCCCTTGGGGACATCATCCAGAATTGGGAGGCAACAGGGCGGATTGCCAAGTGGGCGATTGAACTTGGGCCGCATCACGTGCAGTACACCCCCCGCACAGCCATCAAGTCTCAGGCTTTAGTTGATTTTGTCAATGAGTGGATGGAGTTGCAGGCTCCGGAAGACAGGCCTGATCTCACTTACTGGACTATTTATTTTGATGGATCTAGACAGCTGGAAGGCTCGGGGGCTGGTGTGGTATTGGTATCCCCTCAAGAAGATAAATTCTGTTATGTTCTCCGACTCATGTTTCCATGCACTAACAATGCTGCAGAATACGAAGCTCTGCTTCATGGTTTGCGACTCGCCAAAGAGATGAATCTAACGCGAGTCAGGTGTTTTGGCGATTCTGATTTGGTGGCGCAACAAGTTTCGGGTACCTGGGATTCTCGGGACCTCATGATGGCGGCTTACAGAAGAGCTGTGTCTGACGTGGCGGGTCATTTTCATGGTTATCAGGTGGACCACATTGATCGGCGCCTCAACGAGGCGGCTGTCGCCCTCTCACGACTTAGTTCCCAGTGAAAGCCAGTTCCTCCCAATGTTTTTCTGGACATTTTGCATAAACCATCTGTGATTTTACCATCGGAGGAGGAGTTGGCAATACCGGATCCCGAGTCTCAGCTTGTGGCGGCTCTCCACGTCACGCGGGATTGGGTTCTTCCTTATCTGGCTTATCTCGCCCGGGGCGAGTTACCAACAGACGAAGTTTCGGCCCGTCGGATCGTTCGGCGCAGCAAATCCATGGTGATCATCAATGGCGAGTTATATAAACGAAGCGCCTCTGGAGTCTTTCAACGATGCGTTTCCTCCGAAGAAGGATGCATAATCTTAGATGACATTCATTCCGGGGGCTGTGGGCATCATGCCGGGTCACGCTCTTTGGTGTCAAAAGCTTTCCGTCATGGTTTCTTCGGGCTGACGGCTCATGCAGATGCAGAGGATATAGTTCGTCGGTGCGAGGGATGCCAGCGTTATGGACAATAGGCTCATGTTCCGGCTCAAGAGTTAAGAATGATTCCCGTCACTTGGCCTTTTGCGGTCTGGGGGTTAGACATGGTCGGCCCCTTTAAAATGTCATCCAATAAGAAAACCCATTTGCTGGTGGCGGTTGATAAATTCACCAAGTGGGTTGAGGCGGAGCCTGTTGGAAGTTGCGATGCGGAGACAGCAGTCAAGTTCTTGAGGAAGCTGATCTTCCGGTTTGGATATCCACATAGTATCATTACTGATAATGGTACTAACCTGTCCCAAGGGGCGATGCAGGAGTTTTGCCGTCGAGAGCATATCCGGCTTGATGTTTCCGCGGTCGCTCACCCACAATCTAATGGGCAGGCGGAACGGGCGAATCAGGAGGTCTTATGAGGAATTAAGCCCCGACTCATGGTTCCCCTGGAGAAAACCCCAGGATGTTGGGTCGAAGAATTGCCTTCGGTGTTGTGGAGTATCCGGACCACCCCGAACCGGTCCACGGGTTTTACCCCTTTCTTTTTGGTCTACGGAGCAGAAGTCGTTCTTCCTACTAACATAAGGCATGATTCGCCTAGAGTCGCCGCAGGGTTCAGGAAGGCGACTTAGTTCTTCGGTTGATACAAGATCGTGCTGGCATGCATAAGTTGTCACCACCATGGGAAGGACCGTTCGTCGTCAGCAAGAATCTTCGCAATGGCTCTTATTATCTGGTGGATCTTCGGCCTAACCGGCCAACCACGAAGGTTGAGTCAACTCGCCCTTGGAATATTGCCCACTTGCGGCCTTATTCCACTTGAGCTCTTAAGCTCTGCATTTTGTAAGTTTTTCAGTTTCATTATGAAGTAATAAAATTAAAATGCTTCCCGACTTGGGGGCTTCTTCATTTAAGATCAATTGTCATCCTGTTGCGACCTTATGAGCCGACAGAGCTATCATCTTAGGGTGTGTGCTTGAGCTTTCGGACTCGCCCCATCCTGTCGTGACCTTATGAGCTGACGAAAGCATCATCTTAGGGTGCGTGCTTGAGCTTTCTGACTTGCCCCATCCTGTCGCGACCTTATGAGGCGACGAAACCGTCAAGGGTGCGTGCTTGAGCTTTCTGACTCGGCCCATCCTGTCGCGACCTTATGAGCCGACGAAACCATCATCTTAGGGTGCGTTCTTGAGCTTTCGGACTCGCCCCATCCTGTCGCGACCTTATGAGCCGACGAAACCATCATCTTAGGGTGCGTGCTTGAGCTTTCTCACTCGCCCCATCCCGTCGCGACCTTATGAGCCGACGAAACCGTCATTTAGGGTGTGTGCTTGAGCTTTCTGACTCGGCCCATCCTGTCGCGACCTTATGAGCCGACGAAACCATAATCTTAGGGTGCGTGCTTGAGCTTTCCGACTCGCCCCATCCTGTCGCGAACTTATGAGCCGACGAAACCGTCATTTAGGGTGCGTGCTTGAGCTTTCTGACTCGGCCCATCCTGTTGCGACCTTATGAGCCGACGAAACCATCATCTTAGGGTGCGTGCTTGAGCTTTCTGACTCGCCCCATCCTGTCGCGACCTTATGAGCCGATGAAACCATCATCTTAGGGTGCGTGCTTGAGCTTTCTGACTCGCCCCATCCTGTCGCGACCTTATGAGCCGACGAAACCGTCATTTAGGGTGTGTGCTTGAGCTTTCTGACTCGCCCCATCCTGTCATGACCTTATGAGCCGACGAAACCATCATCTTAGGGTGCGTGCTTGAGCTTTGTGACTCGCCCCATCCTGTCGCGACCTTATGAGCCGACGAAACCGTCATTTAGGGTGTGTGCTTGAGCTTTCTGACTCGGCCCATCCTGTCGCGACCTTATGAGCTGACGAAACCATCATCTTAGGGTGCGTGCTTGAGCTTTCTGACTCGGCCCATCCTGTCGCGACCTTATGAGCCGACGAAACCGTCATTTAGGGTGTGTGCTTGAGCTTTCTGACTCGCCCCATCCTGTCGTGACCTTATGAGCCGACGAAACCATCATCTTAGGGTGCGTGCTTGAGCTTTGTGACTCGCCCCATCCTGTCGCGACATTATGAGCCGACGAAACCGTCATTTAGGGTGTGTGCTTGAGCTTTCTGACTCGGCCCATCCTGTCGCGACCTTATGAGCCGACGAAACCATCATCTTAAGGTGCGGGCTTGAGCTTTCTGACTCGCCCCATCCTGTCGCGACCTTATGAGCCGACGAAACCGTCATTTAGGGTGTGTGCTTGAGCTTTCTGACTCGGCCCATCCTGTCGCGACCTTATGAGCCAACGAAATTGCTATTTTTATTTTCCTTCATGGCATTGCCACGAGGTTTTCCAAACCTTTTTCCTGATTCATCCTGAAAATATTTGTTGTCATTTATTTGGTTTCACATATGTTTTTTTAAGCTTAAAACAGGTTGATGATCAAAATCACTTCATCCATGGCGGATTAAGCATTATAAAGGATTTTCAAACGGGCGGATCCAATTTTTCGAATCGCCTTAAGGGCGATATAAAGATTCTTTCGAAAGTATCACAAAAGCAGTACCGACTCATGAAAAAGACCTATTACATGGCTCTCAGGCCAAATCGATGAAGTTTATTCTGCTGGCGCCCTTGGATCATTTTGCTGCGAGCTTTGGCCGACCTCAATTTGCAAGTCGCCCAGTACCCAGTTACACTTGGCCAGAGCGGCGAAGTCATCTTCATCGGTCAGGATTGATGCAAGATCTGCGTCCAAGTCAAAAGGGTTCTTGGGTCGCCGTGGAGTTAAGCTGGTCGTCACAAAGGTTGGCGGGTTAACCTTCTTGTTCTTGCTTTCATTAGCAGCCTAATACTTTGATAAGTCCAGACTTGCAGCAAGTTGAGTCGCCGCCAGCCGGGAGTCCTTGACGACACGTTGATAGTCCTCTTCGACGAATTCTGCCCCGTCATCTTTGAGTTGAGGAAAGCCTGCCGCTACCTCTTCCCGGTTGATCTCTGGAGCATACGCCAAGCAGCGACTTAAGGTGGTTAGTACCCCCTTCCGGGCGGCTGACCGAGTCAACTCGCCAATCTGAGGGGGAAGCGTAGATAGGCAGCCAAGCATCTTCTTTATGGAAGTTATAGGCTCCTTGGCACCCATCATAGCTTTAACAGTTAATACACTGCCGGTATACAGCTGCTCTGTCAACGTGTAAATCGCCTTCAACATCAGCACGCAATCATCCTGAAAGTTGGCGGCTCTCGGACCTGTGTAAGGGGTCATGATAATCAGCGACTCACAATAAGAATTATTGGTAAAAAAATAGATCAAAAGTTTGAGTAATTTACCAAAGACGACTTGCGCCATGTTTGAGATATGACGCTCCAAGCCGGACAATTCTTGTTGCACAGTAGCCAGCCTGGCTTCAGCCTTCTCTGCTCTTTTTGTTGCAGCATATTGGTCATCTTGAGCCCTTTTTAAATCGGCTTTGAGTTTTTCCATCTCAGCCAGGACCAATTGATACTTCTCCTCCGACTTAGTTCGGGCATCTTGTTGATCAGATAAGTTTTTCTTTAAATCGCCAAGCGCAGATTCAGTCTGAGTAAGAGTTTCCTGTTGAAAGAACATGATAAGGGGCAAGTCTCAGAACTATTGCAAGCAATATCCCTCACACTTGGGGGCTAATGTATAATTTTTTCAGATAAAATTATACAATATCAAGACCCGGCTCATCTTTTTACTGATGACCCGGCCCTTGGGGGTTACTGTTTGAAGGTTTTTTCTAATTTATCAAGACCCGGCTCATCTTTTGTACTGATGACCCGACCCTTGGGGGTTACTGGTCGAAAGTTTTTTCTAATTTATCATGACCCGGCTCATCTTTTTACTGATGACCCGGCCCTTGGGGGTTAATGCGAGTAATATAATATATAACAAAGCTTACCTCATGTTTATTTTTTAGCATCCGGAGCAGGCTTTTCTCCATCTCATAACTCGCCTCCAGGCGACTCGCAAAACCAGAGCAGAGTTCTTGGAATTCCAGATGTTCATATTCAGAAAGCTTAGCCTTGGAGTGTCTAAATTCAGGAATGTTTTGAGAGGATGATGGTGCATGCTTTGATAAAACCGTTGTGGCCGGTTTAGAGAAGCTGGTGCCAGTGATAACCATAGCATCCGGGTCTTCTGCTGTTGTCAATGGACTTGGCGGCTTAGGGGCATCCGTTGTGTCCGTGGGCGAGCTAGGAAGATCCATTTGATCCTCAGGCTCGCCTTGATCCGGGTCATCTTGGATTGGCGCTGACTCTTTGATGGGCTCTGAAATTATGACAGGACTTGACCCGCTGGTTTTCCTGTTCTTCGCCTGTACCCTAAAAAAGGGAAACGACGCACTAAAAAACTGGTAATTCATTATCCTCAGATTCAAAGTAAAATTGTCAAAAAACTTACCCAGGGACTCGAATCATTGGCAGAAGTGTCGACTTTACTGAGTCGCCAGATGTAGGAGGAGAATTCTGCAAGAAATATACGTCAAAGATATATGCGGATTACGGATGCGATCCAAAGAAACATGAGGAAGTATTGTTCATGGGTACCTCATTTGGTTTCCTCTTGTTCTTTGCTGGTAAGCCGGACACCAGATCACCGGAGTGACTTCGGGTCTTCCGATTTGAGGTATGTTGTGCTTTCTTCAATAGAAAATTGGGGTCCAAACAAGCATTTGGATGTGAGAAGGGAACTTTCCCACAAATTCGCCTGGCCGGCTTTGGTGGAGAAGGAGATGAATCGGAGGAAACAGAAATTACCTCTATAGAATCCTCCTGGATTTCGTTGTCTTCATTCTATTTAAGAGAGGCAGACGCATAAATACAAAGTTAACAATAGCGGATGGTGAGTGAAAAGAGGATAGGTTTTTACCTCTGAAGGTGCGTCACCGACTTGAGATTCAGCGGCTTCGGATGGCTCAGCCACAGCAGCTTTGCCCTTGCCCTTGATTTTCTTTGGGGGCGGCTTAGCTTGCTTCATGGCTGGCGTTTTGGGTTTCTTGGACCAACCTTTATCACCTTTCTAGAATGGTATATGTTATAAAAGGCCACAACTTGAATGAAACATAAGAAATAGAGACAAAGGGCGGGTTAAAATCCCTTACCTTGGGCGCCGGATTAATTTTGCAGAAGGGTTTGAGGCCAATTTGGCCACATTTTCCAGCAGGCTCGCCGGTCAGCTTCTTGATGATGGTGACAATATCCTTTTCCGTTAAAGCCGTATGGAAATAACATTGAGAATGATCTAAAGTGCCATCAAACTCGCACATTAGCCCGTCCCGACGACTCAAAGGAAGGATCCGCCATTCGACCCAACAGAGAATCAAGTCGAACCCAGTAAGGCCGTTGTTTGTCAAAGATCTTAACTCGGACAATACTAGGATAAAATCTGATTCATCCTCTTCGGTGAGCTTGTCCGGAAGTTTCAAGTTTGTTGGAAGGCGGTCTTTCCTATAACCCAGAAGCTTGTTTTCTCCTGCGGGTGAGGTCTCTTGACAATAGAACCAAGACTCGCCCCAGCCTTTGGGATGGCCTGGCATGGCGAGTGAGGGAAACGGGCTATCCCTACGGCGCTGAACATTTACGCCGCCAAGTTCCAGGCTAGGACCATTGTGAAATTCCGTCTGGCGATTTAAGTGGAAAAAGTACCAGAATAAGGGAATTGAGGGTTCCATCCACAGATAAGCCTCACAGAACACTTGGAACTGGCATAGGTTACTTATCGAGTTAGGTCCCACATCCTGGAAGCGGACGTTCATGAAAGCCATGGCGTCTCTAAGAAACTTTGATCCGGGCGGCTTAAAACCTCGCTCAAGGTGTTCAACGAAAATGACTATCTCCCCTTCTTTGGGGTTGGGGAGATCCTCTCCGAACCCGGTACGCCAACCGATAACATTCTGAGGGTCCAAGTTGCCCGTTTTCACATAGTCTACTAGTATGGTGTCGTCGACTTTGGTAGGGAGCCAGTCACTTTTGAAGACGGTGCCCATGCTACAAAGGAGTAAAGTACGGATGAATTTACACGCCTTGAACATCTACCGTAAGGGGTGAAATAAGTTCATTTGACTCGCCAAGTAATTTGTTCACGGACTAAGGGAAAAGCTTGACCCGCCATATAAAGATCCGGGTTGGGTTGTTATGGCGACTTACAAAGTTTGGCTATTCACAAGAGTTATGTTCTAAAGGTGTCGAAGACATTTGTTCGAAACGGTGAAGTGTGAAGACTACAAACAGTTTTACACAATGAGCAGGTAAACTATGGATCTACTGGACAATCGAAAAAACATGAGAAAAATGACTGGATGCAGCAATTTACTACCAGGATAAGGTGATATCGTTCGTTTGACAAAATAATGTTCTAAACACGCAAGTCAAGGGCAGATAAATGAAGGTATTAAAAACATTGACTATCTCATCGACATTTGCATTAATCAGTCGAGGACAGGTAACAGATATTCACGAAGGGCATCAAGAACATGGCGATGTTGAAACTTCAAACAGGGATGGGATCTGTTCTTAAGTGAGCGGTGACCTAACCTGATGATTTCGGTCGGAAGTGGTCGACGGCGACGGAGGCCGTTGGAGGAGCACGAAAGTCTTGTCGAGCGCAGAGATCTTCGGCAGCGACGGAGTGCTTGGCAAACAGCGAGGTGGTCGACAGTGACGCAGTGGTCGATGGCGGCGAGCAGATCGGCCGTGGTACGAAGCTTGACGGCGGCGAAGATCTATGGGCGGCGCCGAAGCTTTCGGGCGACGACAGGAACTGTGGTCGGCGGCGGAGCCCTCGGAAGGCGGTAAGATTTCCTCGTTGTGATAATGGGGAGGAGATTTATGAGACTGGTAGGTGGGAAGCGCCAGTCCTGTCCCCTCCACCTATTTAACAGGGCGGGCGCTGGAATCGAGGCGCCGTGAGAGGGAACCGCCGGAGGATAAAAAGATTCGCTATAATGGCGCTCCGAAAATTTTGGGATAACGACACCAAAGGATCCGTTGGGATTATGTCAGTCTTCCCGGAATTCAAGGGATAAGAAGATGCCGATGAGAAATGGTTTGGCGATTTAAAGATTTTTAGCGCCAGATGGCGGGTTAAAGTTTCTGACGTATAGAGAAGAATGAAGAACGAATCGCCTTTAACTGAGCAGAAATATTGCCGTGAAAAGAATTCAAGTCAATCTAGGGCCTAATGTTGGGGATATTACCTGTTAATAACCAGCCCTAGTTGGGCCGTGTCACCAAATCAGGCGATTCACCTGAGCGTGGTTTGGGCCTTGGCCTGCCAAGACCAAAGGTTGTATGGATAATTTCCGGAAGGTCTCCAAGCCTTAGAGGATGGCGACTTAGAGACCGCAGAGGTCACGATTTGTAGGAAGGAAAGTACCCTTGTAAACCCTAGGGGATCGACCTGTATATAAAGGCGAGTCCCAGGGAAGAAGAGGGCAGGTTAGAAATCATCGAGTGCTAGGTTTGGCGAGTTACGCCCTCCTTGTAATCGAATCCACATCAATACAACTTAAAGCAGGACGTAGGCCTTTACCTCATCACGAGGGGCCGAACCTGGGTAAATCGCCATGTCTCTCCTGCTCAACCCCTTTGAGTCACCACCAAGGTGCGATGGCTCCAGTACTAAGTCCTTTCACGAGAACATCTGTCGTGACAAAACCACGACACTATAGTTAGCTAAGTTCTCTCCTAAATGACATAATAAGGCTTACGTAGCTGCAAGGTGACCTATTCCCCCTAACTTAGGTATTAAATGGCCTATAATTAGCCTAGCTAGATCCAAAATGGCCTAATAAGAATAGTTTGCTCTGGAATGACCTATTTTAGCCAAGTTAGCTCCGAAACGACCTATAGTTAGCTAAGGTTCCACCTCAATGACGTAATTAGCTTAGTTAGCTCCAAAATGGTCTATTCAATAAAACATGACCTATACTTAGCTAATTATCCTCGGAATGACATAATTAGCTCCAAAAAGGCATTCTTAGCTAATTTAGCCCGAAGAAGGGGACAAGAGGAGAAGAAAGAGGAAAAATGAAAGGAAGGAAGAAGAAGAAGAAGAGAAGAAGAAGAAGAGAAGGAGGAGGATAAGAAGAAGGAGAAGCAGGAGGAGAAGAAGGAGAAGGAGCTCCTCCTTCTCCTTATTCTTCCTCCTTGTTCCTCCTTCTCCTTCTCCTTCTCCTTCTTCTTTTCTTCTTCATCTCCTCTTCCTTCTCCTTCTCCTCCTCCTCCTCCTTCTTTTACTTCTTCTTGTCTTCCTCTTCTTCTACGTAGCTTAGACTCATCCAACGAAATTTGCTAATTATCCTACAAAAGGACATAATTAGCTTAGTTAGCTCCAAAATGACCTATTTAATAAAAAAATGACATATAGTTAGCTAAGTTCTCTCCTAAATGACATAATAAGGCTTATGTAGCTGCAAGATGACCTATTCCCCCTAACTTAGGTATTAAATAGCCCATAATTAGCCTAGCTAGATCCAAAATGGCTTAATAAGCATAGGTTGCTCCGGAATGACCAATTTTAGCCAAGTTATCTCCGGAACGACCTATAGTTAGCTAGGGATACACCTAAATGACATAATTAGCTTAGTTACCTCCAAAATGGTCTATTTAATAAAACATGAGCTATACTTACCTAATTATCCTCGAAATGACATAATTAGCTCCAAAAAGGCATTCTTAGCTAATTTTGCCCGAAGAAGGGGACAAGAGGAGAAGAAAGAGAAAAAATGAAAGGAAGGAAGAAGAAGAAGAAGAGAAGAAGAAGAAGAGAAGGAGGAGGATAAGAAGAAGGAGAAGAAGGAGAAGGAGCTCCTCCTTCTCCTTCCTCTTACTCCTTCTTCCTCCTTCTCCTTCTCCTTCTCCTTATTGTTTTCTTCTTCTTCTCCTCTTCCTTCTCCTTCTCCTCCTCCTCCTTCTTTTACTTCTTCTTGTCTTTCTCTTCTTCTACGTAGCTTAGACTCATCCAAGAAAGACTAAATTGGCTAATTATCCTACAAAAGGACATAATTAGCTTAGTTAGCTCCAAAATGACCTATTCAATAAAAAATGACATATAGTTAGCTAAGTTCTCTCCTAAATGACATAATAAGGCTTACGTAGCTGCAAGATGATCTATTCCCCCTAATTTAGGTATTAAATGGCCTATAATTAGCCTAGCTAGATCCAAAATGGCTTAATAAGCATAGTTTGCTATGGAATGACCTATTTTAGCCAAGTTAGCTCCGAAACGACCTATAGTTAGCTAGGGTTCCACCTATATGACATAATTAGCTTAGTTAGCTCCAAAATGGTCTATTTAATAAAACATGACCTATACTTAGCTAGTTATCCTCGAAATGACATAATTAGCTCCAAAAAGGCATTTTTAGCTAATTTAGCCTGAAGAAGGGGACAAGAGGAGAAGAAAGAAGAAAAATGAAAGGAAGGAAGAAGAAGAAGAAGAGAAGAAGAAGAGAAGGAGGAGGATAAGAAGAAGGAGAAGAAGGAGGAGGAGATGGAGAAGGAGCTCCTCCTTCTCCTTCTTCTTCCTCCTTCTCCTTTTCCTTCTCCTTCTCCTTCTCCTTCTTCTTTTCTTCTTCTTCTCCTCTTCCTTCTCCTTCTCCTCCTCCTCCTCCTCCTCCACCACCTCCTCCTCCTTCTTATACTTCTTCTTGTCTTTCTCTTCTTCTACGTAGCTTAGACTCATCCAAGAAAGACTAAATTGGCTAATTATCCTACAAAATGACATAATTAGCTTAGTTAGCTCCAAAATGACCTATTTAATAAAGATTGACCTATAGTTAGCTAAGTTCTCTCCTAAATGACATAATAAGGCTTACATAGCTGCAAGATGATCTATTCCCCCTAACTTAGGTATTAAATGGCCTATAATTAGCCTAGCTAGATCCAAAATGGCTTAATAACATAGTTTGCTCTGGAATGACCTATTTGAGCCAAGTTAGCTCCGAAATGACCTATAGTTAGCTAGGGTACAACGTAAATGACATAATTAGCTTAGTTAGCTCCAAACTGGTCTATTTAATAAAACATGACCTATACTTAGCTAATTATCCTCGAAATGACATAATTAGCTCCAAAAAGGCATTCTTAGCTAATTTAGCCCGAAGAAGGGGACAAGAGGAGAAGAAAGAGGAAAAAGAAAGGAAGGAAGAAGAAGAAGAAGAGAAGAAGAAGAAGAGAAGGAGGAGGATAAGAAGAAGGAGAGGAAGGAGGAGAAGAAGGAGAAGCTCCTCCTTCTCCTTCTTCTTCCTCCTTCTTCCTCCTTCTCCTTCTCCTTCTTCTTTTCTTCTTCTTGTCCTCTTCCTTCTCCTTCTCCTCCTCCTCCTCTTCCTCCTCCTTCTATTACTTCTTCTTGTCTTTCTCTTCTTCTACGTAGCTTAGACTCATCCAAGAAAGACTAAATTGGCTAATTATCCTACAAAAGGACATAATTAGCTTAGTTAGCTCCAAAATGACCTATTTAATAAAAAATGACCTATAGTTAGCTAAGTTGTCTCCTAAATTACATAATAAGGCTTACGTAGCTGCAAGATGACCTATCCCCCCTAACTTAGGTATTAAATGGCCTATAATTAGCCTAGCTAGATCCAAAATGGCTTAATAAGCATAGTTTGCTCCGGAATGACCTATTTTACCCAAGTTAGCTCTGAAACGACCTATAGTTAGCTAGGGTTCCACCTAAATGACATAATTAGCTTAGTTAGCTCCAAAATGGTCTATTTAATAAAACATGACATATACGTAGCTAATTATCCTCGAAATGACATAATTAGCTCCAAAAAGGCATTCTTAGCTAATTTAGCCCGAAGAAGGGGACAAGAGGAGAAGAAAGAGGAAAAATGAAAGGAAGGAAGAAGAAGAAGAAGAGAAGAAGAAGAAGAGAAGGAGGAGGATAAGAAGAAGGAGAAGAAGGAGGAGAAGAAGGAGAAGGAGCTCCTCCTTCTCCTTCTTCTTCCTCCTTCTTCCTCCTTCTCCTTCTCCTTCTTCTTTTCTTCTTCTCCTCTTCCTTCTCCTTCTCCTCCTCCTCCTCCTCCTCCTCCTTCTATTACTTCTTCTTGTCTTTCTCTTCTTCTACGTAGCTTAGACTCATCCAAGAAAGACTAAATTGGCTAATTATCCTACAAAATGACATAATTAGCTTAGTTAGCTCCAAAATGACCTATTTAAAAAAAACCTATAGTTAGCTAAGTTCTCTCCTAAATGACATTATAAGGCTTACGTAGCTGCAAGATGACCTATTCCCCCTAACTTAGGTATTAAATGGCCTATAATTAGCCTAGCTAGATCCAAAATGGCTTAATAAGCATAGTTTGCTCCGGAATGACCTATTTTACCCAAGTTAGCTCCGAAACGACCTATAGTTAGCTAGGGTTCCCCTAAATGACATAATTAGCTTAGTTAGCTCCAAAATGGTCTATTTAATAAAAGAAGGAGGAGGAGGAGAAGAAAGAGGAAATTGAAAGGAAGGAAGAAGAAGAAGAAGAAAAGAAGAAGGGGGAAGAAGAAGGAGAAGGAGAAGGAGGAGAGAAGTTCCTTCTCCTTCTTCTACTCCTTCTTCTTCTTCTTGTCCTTCTTCTTTTCTTCTTCTTCACCTTCTCCTCCTCCTTCTCCTCCTCCTCCTTCTTCTTCTTCTTTTTCTTCTCCTTCTTCTTCTCTTCTTGCTTCTTCTCTTCTTGCTTCTTCTCTTCTTGCTTCTTCTCTTCTTGCTTCTTCTCTTTCTTCTTCTACGTAGGTTATTTTCCCCAACAAAGACATACTTAGCTAATTATCCTCCAAAATGACATAATTAGCATAGCTAGGTAAAAACATCATAAGAACCTTGGTTAGCTCATTAAAATGACTAATTTAGCTCCAAAATGACATAATAAAGTCAAAATGGATTAATAATCATAGTTGGCTACAAAATGACATATTTTTTCCAAGTTAGCTCTAGAATGACCTATAGTTAGCTAAGTTCTCTCCTAAATGACATAATAAGGCTATGTAGCTCCAAGATGACCTATTCCACCTAATTTAGCAATTAAATGGCCTATACATAGCTAATTTCTCTCCGAACTAACCTATATATACTTCTTAATCTAGTATTATTCTTCTAACTTTCTTATTTGTCATTTTGCAGATTACATTCACTTCACGGGAAGCTTGGATTATATTGATGGAATGCTTGAAGATGATTTCTTGTACCATGGCTTCACGGAAGCTTGTATTGAAACTATTGTAGTATATGGATATATATGAAACTTTGTATGCATGTGGATGAAACTGGTGTAATATATGGTTTGGTACGGATGCAACTTGCATAATATGTATGCACTATGGATGAAAGTTATTTTAATATGGTTATGAGTACGGAAAGAAATTTATCTATGTCAAATATATATATATATCCCGATTATTGTTAAAAATGCTGGATATAATAAGAAATAAATTAAAAAGGGGCTGGTTCCCCCCTTTGCCGTCTGCCCCCACATGGCAAAGGGGGGATGGCAGACGGCAAAGCGGGAGAGAGGGGGGGCTGGTTCCCCCCTTTGGCGTCTGCCCCCACATGGCAAAGGGGGGATGGAAGACGACAAAGAGGGGAGAGAGAGGGGTTGGTTCCCCCTCTTTGTTGTCTGCCCCGCATGGCAAAGGGGGGAACCAACCCCCTCTCTCTCTCCTCTCTTTGTTGTCTGCCCCCACATGGCAAAGGTGGGATGGAAGACGGCAAAGAGGGGAGAGAGAGGGGGCTAGTTCCCCCCTTTGCCGTCTGCCCCCACATGGCAAAGGGGGGATGTCAGACGACAAAGAGAGGAGGCCTGCCATTAACACTTAACGGGGCCGTTGGAGTATGTGTGGTCCCATTTAATTTGCCGTCTGCCCCCTCATGGCAAAGATTCTTTGTCGTCCGCTTTAAAAAAGCAAACGGCAAAGAACCTCTTCACCGGATTTTTTTTTGCAGTCTGCTGACCGACGGCAAAGCCTTTGCCGTCAGTGTTTCCCCCCTTTCCCGTCCGCCATGGCAGACGGCAAATTTCTGAATTTCAGTAGTGTAGTAGTCACCTACTATGTATTATGACCCGGCAACCCCGGAGTGACAATAGCCGGAACCACTCCCGGAGATGACCATAATATGAGGAGTTCATGTATTCACTAAGTGCTAATGCTTTATTCCGGTTCTCTATTAAAAGGTGAACCTTAATATCTCGTAGTTTCCATTAGGAACCCGCTGCCACGGGAGGGACGGACAATAGATGTCATGCAACTTCTTTTCCCTAAGCACGTATGACTACATACAGAATACATGCCTACATTACATTGACGAACTGGAGCTAGTTACATATCTCTCCGTGTTATAACTATTGCATGATGAATGTCATCCGGCATAATTATCCATCACCGATCCAATGCCTACGAGTTTTTCCTACTGGTCCTTGCTACGTTACTTTGCCGCTATTGCTATCGCTGCTGCTGTCACTGCTCCTACTGTTACTCTACCGCTACTGTTGTCACTGCTGCTACTGTTGCTATCACACCACTTTGCTACTGATACTTTGCTGCAGATACTAAGTCTTTCAGGTGTGGTTGAATTGACAACTCAACCGCTAATACTCGAGAATATTCTTTGGCTTCCCCTTGTGTCGAATCAACAAATTTGGGTTGAAATCTCTACCCTCGAACACTGTTGCGATCGCCTATACTTGTGGGTTATCAGGGCCTTGGTAATCTTGGGGCGGAACTTGTCTGGAATCTGCCACGCCCTGCCGTCAGGGGTCTTCTCTGCTCGTGCACAAGTCTGGGGCACTAGGGACCCCAGTCTTTAGTGCACCGACAAGAGCCCCCAGGCGTGGGCCACACACGCGCATAGAGCATTGTTGGGCGAGATCCAAAGAGGTGCACATGCCTTTGTGGCTGGATCTGCTGGCGGTTGCCTTTCCCCATGTTGCGCATTGATTGTGCAGAGTGGGGAGGTCGTGCGAGGAGTGGCCTCTCCGCCTCGTGAAATGCCTCTGCCACGCACGTGGCATGCGCAGTCATGGATGGACAGGTGGCAGACGAGGCCTTGACAGGCGCAGTAGTGGCTGGGCCCGCCCATGTATGCATGGGCGCATCAGGGCAGTTCTCTGTTCGCCCGTGAGCTCGAGCGATTGGGCGCGAGGGGTGGTGGCTTCTGGAGAAAGGGAGGCTAGGCCCCCGCCCCGCCCTATAAATTGGGAGGGTTTGCAAGGGGTTTTGCTCATCCGAATCCTTGTGAATCCACCAACTCCTCGATCTTGGCCTTCAGAATCGCCTCTTGTTTGTAGGTGGCGCTCGCCCCTAACCATGGTTAGGGGACGAGGTCGGCCACCATCGGCGGGGCGATCCCGTTCGGATCATGCCACAACTTTCGGGGGTGCCTCGGCGGAAGACAGCCCGAACGCCCGTGGTGGATGAAGGGCGAGGGGTCAAGGTCGCCGCGGTAGTCGTGGCCGGGGGAGGCGGAGCGCTACTCCAACCCCTCTGCCTTCCCTGGGGCTTGCTCCTGTGGTGGCCCTCCATGTTGCTTTAGGGGCCTACACGTGTGCTTCTCGACTGTCGTGAAGAGAGCCCGAGCGATGCCGGTTGTCCTGCCTCGAACGATAGCGACGAGGAGGACAGCGGTGGCGGCGAGGTCCGTCTTGGGTTAGGGCCATGGGGTGTCAAACTCGATGTCGGCTCCCCGGGACCCAACTGGACATAGACCGCATCGCCGTCGCTGGCTCATGACTTGCCCCCGCCCGGCGGGGTCGCCTTGCCGGAGCTGGCGTCGGTGCCTCGTGTTTGAGGAGGAGGCACCTCCACCAGCTCTGACTTCTCCAGGTCCTCCGCTTGGGCCACCTCACGGAGCGGGTATTGGATCCCCGACCCCAGGAGGAGGCGCACCCGTCGGCTCCGGATCCTTCGCCCCTTCCTGTGCCCCTCCCTCCGCACCTCGGCCGGAGGGGGGCCCGTGACACCCGTCGGGGGCGGTCCCGTTCTCGTTGGCTCTGTGGCGGCCCTGGGGGGCAGCCCTAGCCGCACCGCGGGCTCCACCTTTTTATCTTCTAGAGCTTCGCTCCTCCACGTAGTTCGATCCTCGTCAAAAGACAGAGTCTTTAGGTTAGGATAACAATGCTATGTAAGCAAAGCCAAATGTATCCATTCATATGAATGAAAAAGACTGTTTTTCCCTTTTCCCGATTTCGTTCTTTGTATGATTCGTTTTTGCGTAATCTCGGAGCTTGCCGGCAACTACCGGCAAGGCTCCTTGCCGTTTTCAATGCAACCATGGAAATCGCCAAGTGCAGCTTGAGACGAAATTGGGTACTACGTAGCCGCTTGCTCTGTTGATCAAGTTCGCAACTGTTTGAAGGCGCTTTGTGTCCATTGAGGTCGTTTGAATGAGTTCGAAATAGAGACAAGGTGCACCGAACTTTGGGAAGGTCCCAGTATGCGCCAACTCCACACACAAAGATCGGAATCTTTCGAAGGGAAAAAGCACATGATCTATCTACTTCAGATCTGAATTTGAAACTTAAAGACTTATCTGCTCACGCCGTGGTTGCATGGCATTTGAGTCTTTTGCGAGGGCGTCGGAGCCCTCGGCAAGCAGGGAATCACCGCTCCCGGCGACTTTTTCCTCCAGCAAAGTCTTCTTGCCGACAGTTCTTGATCGTCGATTGGAGAAAAAGCAGGCCAGGGTGTAACCCCTTGCTACTTCTCGAGCTTGCGTTGGTTTTTCCCTTGAAGAGGAAAGGGTGATGCAGCAAAGTAGGAATAAGTATTTCCCTTAGTTTGAGAACCAAGGTATCAATCCAGTAGGAGTATCAAGATGAGGCACTAATGAACCTGCGCAAAAGCAAACAAACTTGCACCCAACACGATAAAGGGGTTTTCAATCCCTTCACGATTACTTGCAAGGTGAGATCTGACAGAGATGAAAGGTAAAAAGGAATAAAAGTGCAGGAAGGTATTTTTGGTAGATCTCAATATATGATGTGTAAAATAGACCCGGGGGCCATAGTGTTCACTAGAGGCTTCTCTCATGATAGCAAGTATTACGGTGGGTGAACGAATTACTGACGAGCAATTGATAGAATCGCGCAAACGATATCTAAGGCAATGATCATACATATACGCATCATGTCCGAGATAATTAGACTAATACTGTCTGCATTTACTACTATTACTCCACACATCGACCGCTATCCAGCATGCATCTAGTGTATTAAGTTCATAACAAACGGATTAACGCCTTAAGCAAGATGACATGATGTAGAGGGATAAATTCATGCAACATGATATAAACCCCATCTTTTTACCCTTGATGGCAACAACACCATGTGTGCCTCTCTACCCTTTCGGTCACTGGGTGAGGACACCGCACGGTATGAACCCAAAACCAAGCACTTCTCCCATTTCAAGAATTATAGATCAAGTTGGCCAAACAAAACCCATAACTCAAAGAGAATTCCAAGAATACGAAATCATGCATATAAGAAATCAGAGGAGACTCAAATAATATTCATAGATAATCTGATCATAAATCCACAATTCATCGAATCTCTACAAACACACCGCAAAAGAAAGTAACATCAGATAGATCTCCATGAAGCTCATGGAGAACTTTGTATGGAAGATCCAAGAGAGAGAAGAAGCCATCTAGCTACTAGCTGTGGACCCAAAGGTCTGTGGTGAACTACTCACGCATCATCGGAGAGGCAATTGCGTTGATGAAGAAGCCCTCCGTGTCCGAATCCCCCTCCAGCACGGCACCAGAACGGTACCCAGATGGGATCTCGCGGAGACAGAAGCTTGCGGCGGCGGAAAAGTATTTTCGTGGCTCTCTTCTTTGGTTTCGGGATTTTAGAGAATTTATAGGCGAAAGAGGTAGGGCAAAGGAGCCACGGGGGAGGCCACGAGCCTGCTAGCCCCCCCCCTAGGGCACGCCTAGGGGGCTCGTGACCTCCCCCGAGACCTCCTGCCTTGGTTCTCAAGTCCTTTGCGTATCTTCTGTTATGGAAAAATCATCCCGCGGGTTTTATTCTGTTTGGACTCCGTTTAATATTCTTTTCTGAAAAAGGTCAAAAGCACGGAAAAAAAACATAAACTAGCACTAGGCACTGAGTTAATAGGTTAGTCCCAAAAAATTATATAAAATGGCATATAAATGCATATAAGACATCCCAAGAAGATAATATAATAGCATGGAACAATCAAAAATTATAGATATGTTGGAGACGTATCAAGCATCCCCAAGCTTAACTCCTGCTCGTCCTCGAGTAGGGAAGTGATAAAGACCGAATTTTTGATGTGGAATGCTACCTATTTTTTTTCTTTATAAATTCTTTATTGTGGCATGAATGTTCAGATCCGTAAGATTCAACACAATAGTTCGCTATTGACATGAAAACAATAATACTTCAAGCATACTAGCAAAGTAATCATGTACTTTTCAAATAACAAGGCCAAAGAAAGTTATCCCTACAAAATCATATAGTCTGGCTATGCTCCATCATCCCCACACAACGAATTCAAATCATGCACAACCCCGGTCTTGGCCAAGTAATTGTTTTCGCACTCTTCCTTTTTCAACTCTCATGCAATACATGAGCGTGAGCCATCTAAATAACACTATAGGTGGAATAGAGTGTGGTGGAGGTTGTGAGGCAAAAAGGAGGAGATGGTCACATTGACTCGGCGTATCAACGGGCTATGGAGATGCCCATCAATAGATATCAATGTGAATGAGTAGGGATTTCCATGCAACGGATGCACAAGAGCTATAAGTGTGTGAAAGCTCAAAAACAAAAACTAGTGGGTGTGCACCCAACTTGCTTGCTCACGAAGACCTAGGGCAATTTTGAGGAAGCCCATCATTGGAATATACAAGCCAAGTTATATAATGAAAATTCCCACTATTATATGAAAGTGACAAAACTAGAGACTCTCTATCATGAAGAACATGGTGCTATTTTGAAGCATAAGTGTGGAAAAAGATAGTAGCATTGGCCCTTCTCTCTTTTTCTCTCATCATTTTTTTGTTTGGGCTCTTTGCCCTCTTCTCTTTTTTTTGGTGGGCATCTTTGGCCTCTTTGTTTGATTTCCTCACATGGGACAATGCTCTAATAATGATGATCATCACACTTTTATTTACTTACAACTCAATACTTAGAACAATAATGTCTCTATATGAAATGCCTCCGGCAGTGTACCTGGATGTGCAACGATATGGCTTAGCGTATGACATTGAAACATCTCGCTAGCTATCTTACGATCATGCAATGGCAATATGAAAGTGATGGCACATGTCATGAGACGGAACGGTGGAAGTTGCATGGCAATATATCTCGAAATGGCTATGAAAATGCCATAATAGGTAGGTATGGTGGCTGTTTTGAGGAAGGTATATGGTGGGTTTATGCACCAACGGAAGTTGCACGGCACTAGAGAGGCTAGCAATTGTGGAAGGTGAGAGTGCATCTATACCATGGACTCACATTAGTCATGAAGAACTCATAAACTTATTGCGAAAGTTTTATTAGTAATCGAAACAAAGTTCAAAACACATACTCCTAGGGGAAGGGTTGGTAGGTGTTAACCATCGCGCGATCCCGACCGCCACACAAAGGATGACAATCAATAAATCAATTATGCTCTGACTTCCTAACATAGCGGTTCACCATACGTGCATGCTACGGGAATCACTAACCTCAACACAAGTATTTCTAGATTCACAACACCCTACTAACATGACTCTAATATTACCATATCCATATCTCAAAACTAATTGTGAGGAATCAAACTTCTCTTACTAATCAATGCACTTGAATATTAAAGTTTTTATTGTATCCTCTTTGTATGCCTATCGTATTTAGGACTAATTTCATAGCACACGCCAATTACCAAGTTACTTAGAGAGAGCACTCTCAAAATGATATAAGTGCAGATCGAGAGTTTTTATTTCTACAAAATATGACACCGGCGTGCTCTAAAAAGATTTAAATGAAGCACTAGAGCAAAATCATCTAGCTCAATAGATATAAGTGAAGCTCATGGGAGCTAAATTGCCTAGCTCAAAAGATATAAGTGAAGCACATTGAGTATTCTAACAAATTCACGATGAGTGCATGTCCCTCTCAAAAAGGTGTGCAGCAAGGATGATTGTGACCAAACAAAAAAGCAAAGACTCCTATAATACACGACGCTCCAAGAAAAACACATATCATGTGGTGAATAAAAATATAGCTCCAAGTAACGTTACCGATGGATTGAAGACGGAAGAGGGGACGCCTTCCCGGGGCATCCCCAAGCTTAGGCTTTTTGGTGTCCTTGAATTTGGCTTGGGGTTAATTGGGCATCCCCAAGCTTAGTCTCTTTCCACTCTTTATTCCATCGTCCATAAGAACATCACCCAAAACTTGAAAACTTCACAACACAGAACTTAAACAGAAACTCGTGATATCATTAGCATAAGAAAACAAACCACCAACTTTTTAGGTACTGTAGTAAACTTGATTTCCATTTAGATTGAAGTTATATTACTGTATTCTCACTTTTCCATGGCTAGTACCCCCCGATACTAACCATAGTCTCATCAAAATAAGTAATCAACACAACAAAAAAAAACAGAATCTGTCAAAAACAGACCAGTCTGTAGCAATATGTATATTTCGTATACCTCTGGTATCCTTAAAATTCTGAACAATTATGACAATTAGGGAAATTTGCATATGAATCAGAAGCAAAAAGAATCAACTCAAAATCTCTTTCTGGATAGTAATTAAAAATAATTTTGTGAGCACAAAGTTTCTGTCTTTTTCAGAATGATTAAACAACTATCACCAAAACTAATCATAAAGGTTCTAGTTGGCACAAACTAACAAAAACACAATCATAACAGAATTATGATGGTGTGGACTCAAAAAAACAGAAAGTAAAAAAGCAAAAACAATTTTATTCATTGGGTTGCCTCCCAACAAGCGCTATCGTTTATCGCCCTTAGCTAGGCATAAGGCGATAGAATCAAGTATCGTCGTCTTTAGTGCTCAAACCATAAGTAGCTCTCATCATGGATTCATAAGGCAATCTTATTTTATTTCTAGGAAAGTGCTCCACGCCCTTATTTAATGGAAATTGAAATTTAATATTCCCTTCCTTCATATCAATAACAACACCAATAGTCATAAGGAAAGGTCTACCAAGAATAATGGCACATGTCGAATTGCAATCAATATCAGGCACAATGAAATCTACGGGCACATAGCTCCTATTTGCTATAATAAGAACATCATTGATACTTCCCATAGGTTTCTTAATAGTAGAATCCGCAATATGCAAATTAAGAGAGAACTCATCAATCTCATTGAAACGTAGAACATCACATAAAGATTTTGGAACTGTGGAAACATTAGCACCCAAATCACATAAAGCATGGCATTCATAATTCTTAATGTTGATTTGTATAGTAGATTCCCACTCATCATGAAGTTTTCTAGGAATAGATATTTCCAACTCAAGTTTCTCTTCAAGAGACTTCATCATAGCATCAACGATATGATTGGTAAAAGACTTATTTTGGCTATAAGCATGTGGATAGTTTAGCATGGAGTGCATCAAGGAAATACATTCTATCAAAGAGCAACTATCATAATTAAATTCCTTGAAATCCAAAGTAGTAATTTCATCACTACTCAAAGTTTTGATACCCTCTACTCCACTTATAGTATTTTTAGCATCATGATAAATAGACTCCGAATCAATGGGGCGTTTCTCAACCAAAATGGATTCACATCCAGCCCCATCATCATTAGGATTGACATTAGAAAACAAGGATTCAATAGGAGTCACACCAAGCACTTTGAGATCTTCTTGATTCTCATCACGAGAACATGCCCTTTTAAGCCATTCATGTCTAGCACGAATTTGGGAGGTTCTTTCTTTACTCTCATTCATGGAAACACGCATAGCTTTCAAAGTTTCATCCATATTAATCTTGGGAGGAACACATCTCACTTTCAAAGCATCAATATCAAGAGATATTCTATCAACAATCCTAGCCAAGTCATCAATTTTAAGCAGTTTTTCTTCTATGGAAGCATTGAAAATCTTTTGCGAAGTAATAAACTCCTTAATATTACTCTCAAGATCAGAGGGTAATTTATTATAATTTCCATGAGCATTGTTGTAGGAATTGCCAAAATTATTAGAGGGATTTCTAGGAAAAGGCCTAGGATTAAAGTTTCCTCTATAAGCATTGTTGTTACCAAAATTATTCCTACCAACAAAATTAACATCCAAATTTTCATTGCTGTTCTCAATCAAGGAAGACAAAGGCATATCATTTGGATCTAAAGGAGCACTTTTACTAGCAAACAACTTCATTAACTCATCCATCTTAGCACTCAAAGAGTTAATTTCTTCTATAGCATGCACCTTTTTACTAGTAGGTGACCTTTTAGTGCGCCGTTGAGAATAATTTGTCATGATATTATCTAGGAGTTTTGTGGCTTATCCTAGTGTGATTTCCATAAAAGTTCCACCACAGGCGGAATCCAAGATATTTCTAGAAGCAAAATTCAAACCAACATAGAAAAATTGTATAATCATCCAAAGACTCAGGCCATGAGCGGGACAATTTCTAATCATCAATTTCATTCTCTCCCAAGATTGTGGAACATGTTCATGATATAGTTGCTTAAAATTCATGATATCATTACGGAGAGAGATAATCTTAGCTGGTGGAAAATATTTGGAAATAAAGGCATCTTTACACTTGTTCCATGAATCAATACTTATTTTGGGTAAAGATGAAAACCAAGTTTTTGCTCGATCTCGTAATGAGAACGGAAATAGCTTCAATTTAATCATATCATTATCCACATATTTATTCTTTTGCATATCGCATAACTCAATAAAGTTATTAAGATGGGATGCGGCATCTTCACTAGGAAGGCCGGAAAATTGCTCTTTCATAACAAGATTCAACAAACCAGAATTAATTTCATATGATTTCGCACTTGTGGCGGGAGCAATTGGAGTACTAATAAAATCATTGATATTAGTATTCGAGAAGTCACACAACTTAGTGTTTTCAGTCATGGTGACTTAGCAAGCACACAGGCACACAAGCAAACAGAAAGCAAGCGAAAGAAAAGGTTGAACAAAAAAGGCAAATATTTTTGTAAATTTTGTTTTTATAGAAGTGGGGGTGAGGAAAATGAGAGGCAAAAGGCAAATAATGTAAATGCAAGAGATGAGTTTGCGATAGTTACTTGGATATGCTTCACTTGAATACTCCCGAGCAACGGTGCCAGAAATTCTTCTTGCTACTTCTCAAGCTTGCGTTTGTTTTTCCCTTAAAGAGAAAAGGGTGATGTAGCAAAGTAGGAATAAGTATTTCCCTCAGTTTGAGAACCAGGGTATCAATCCAGTAGGAGTATCAAGATGAGGCACCAATGAACCTTCGCAAAGAAAACAAACTTGCACCCAACGCGATAAAGGGGTTGTCAATCCCTTCACAATTACTTGCAAGGTGAGATCTAACAGATATGAAAGGAAAAAAGGAATAGAAGTGCAGCAAGGTATTTTTGGTAGATCTGAATATATGATGTGTAAAATAGACCCGGGGGCCATAGTGTTGACTAGAGGCTTCTCTCATGATAGCAAGTATTACGGTGGGTGAACGAATTACTGTCGAGCAATTGATAGAATCGTGCAAAGTCATGATGATATCTAAGGAAATGATCATACATATAGGCATCACGTCCGAGACAAGTAGACCGATATTGTCTGCATCAACTACTATTACTCCACACATCGACCGCTATCCAGCATGCATCTATCCAAACGAAACCCATAACTCGAAGAGAATTACAAGGATACGAAATCATGCATATAAGAAATCAGAGGTGACTCAAATAATATTCACAGATAATCTAATCATAAATGCACAATTCATCAGATCTCGACAAACACACCGCAAAAGAAAGTTACACGGATAGACCTCCATGAAGATCATGGAGAACTTTGTATTGAAGATCCAAGAGAGAGAAGAAGCCATCTAGCTACTAGCTATGGACTCGAAGGTATGTGCTGAACTACTCACGGATCATCGGAGAGGCAATGGTGCTGATGAAGAAGCCCTTCGTGTCCGAATCCCCCTTCGGCAGGGCACCAGAACGGTCCCCGGATGGGATCTCGCGGAGGCAGAAGCTTGCGGCGACGGAAAAGTATTTCCGTGTCTCTCTTCTTTGGTTTCGTGATTTTAGAGAATTTATAGACGAAAGAGGTAGGGCAAAGGAGCCACGGGGGGGCCACGAGCCTTCTAGGTGCCCCCCCTAGGGCACGCCTAGGGGGCTCGTGACCTCCCCCGAGACCTCCTGCCTTGGTTCTCAAGTCATCTGCGTATCTTCTATTATGGAAAAAATCATCCCGCATGTTTTATTCCGTTTGGACTCCGTTTAATATTGTTTTCTGAAAAAGGTCAAAAACACGGAAAAAAACAGAAACTCGCACTAGGCACTGAGTTAATAGGTTAGTCCCAAAAATTGATATAAAGTGGCATATAAATGCATATAAGACATCCCAAGAAGATAATATAATAGCATGGAACAATCAAAAATTATAGATACATTGGAGACGTATCACCACTTCACTTTTTCTTGCTAGGATGTGCTTGCGGAGCCCCTGAGCGCGTCTTTGGGCGATGATGCAACGTTCTCAGGGGCGCAACACTCGCGCTGGAGCGAGCGCCGGGGCTTCGGGACCGTGTGGCGCATCCTCAATGACTATGCATCGCTCCGCGGAGGTGCGTCCGTTGGAGTATGCGCCGGGGCTTGTGTGAAGCACCCAGGAATGCCCTCGACAGCTGCGCGTTGGCCCCTGAGCGACGCATCGGCTTGACGACGCTGCTCTTGGAGTCTCCGCCTCCTTGCCCCGCGTACGCGTGTAGCAACGCGCTAGCGTAGGCCTTCGGAAGCCATAGCAGAATATGGCGCCCGCCGCGGTGCCCCGTTTCCAGGAGAACGTGGCATAGTGCCCAAACATCGATGGAGTCGGTGCCGAGCTTGCTCTGATTCACGCATTTCTCTGCCGCCCCCTACCAGGCGCACAAAAGATGTCGGCGTTGCTAGGTCGACACCTATGGGGATCAACTTGATATCCTTGTGATCGTAGGGCGGGGAAAGATGAAGTCAAGAGGGGAGCTAATGATCAACACCCGGCAACCCTTTTTACCCAGGTTCGGGCCGCTTACCCATAAAACCCTATGTCCTGCTCGTCTGATCGTATTAAGCGTTTCGTTGTTCTTTACAGTGACTGATGATAACCGTCTTCTGGACAATGTCCAAAGACTCTAACCCCTTGTTAATGAGCTAAGGGCCTCCTTTTATAGGCAAAGGGGTCACCTGCAGTGCTTGGTGGTAGGTTCACGAGAAGTTAGAGTGAACCTAGAGCGGTGCTTATCCATCTACCGCTGTCAGGCGCATTAAATGCACGTCATGTCTTTGTCTGCAATGTGTTGGTGAAGACATGTGCCCAGGTGTTTCGACACCTGGATGCCGCGCTGGCGCATGCAGAATGCGCTGGAACTTGGGGTGCGGCACTGTGGCAAGGGCGTTTTCCCTCCAGTGCCTAGCCCGTCATCTCGGCAAGGGAGCCTGCCGGGGCCTTGGGTCTTTGTCCCAGCAAGGAAGCTTGTCGGGGACTTCGATTGTCATCCCGACAAAGGAGGTTTGCCGAGGCCTTGTGTCTGGTGGGTTCATCACGCCTTCTAAACGAGCGTGGCCTTGGTCATCCTCTTGGCAAGGCATGTTTGTCGGGGCCCTGGTAATCTTGGGGGCGCATCTTGTCTGGACTTTGCCATGCCTTGCCGTCAGGGGCCTTCTGGGTCCGTGCACAATTCTGGGGCACTAGGGACCCAAGTATTTAGTGCACCGACAATGATCATCGCATCAATAGCTCAAAGATAATAACATGGTAGCATCAACCAAGCAAAGCGTATGATCAAACACAAGGAAACGAATAAAATCATCCAATGAGACAAAGTTTTGTTAAAAACAAAATGAGAGCAAATAAAGTAAAAAAAACTCTCTCTCTCTCTCTCTCTCTCAAAGCCCTATGATCTATACATTCCCCCCTGGGCTAATCTCAAAAGTATAGAGCTAATCATCTCTCTGGGCTCTATCTCCTGCGGTAGTCTTCGATGGAGTAGACAGAAGAGCGTCGGTGAAGGCTTCAGTAGAATGTCCTAGAGCTGGAGGTGTCGATACTGGAGGTGCTTGAGCCGGGGTTGAAGTTGAAGGTGCAGATGGCTGAGGTGATTAAGTTGGTCTTGCTTCCGAGACTAGCAAAACTACTGACTAGGGCTTGGTACTGAACTTAGTGGTAGTGCGAAGAGGCGACTCTTCATCATCACTAGTTCAACTAGGTGTCCTCACACCATCAACTTCATGCTTGTGCTGATCAACAGTAGAATATATATGTGTCACTTTGACGTCCAAATCATGGAATTTAGTTTCCACGATTCTCTCTAAGCTCCTTTGGTTTAGCGGGATCTCCGAGTTATTCTTCTCCATACCCTCGATAGTGCTCATTAGAAATTCCATTTTCTGAGCTTGAGTTCTAAGCTGTGGAACTGGTGGTGGCACATTCCTAGTAGCCTCTGTTGCCTCTCTAGTTGCGGCTGAGCTGGGATCATTGCCATCCATCACAACCACATTATCTTCAAATTCAAGGTGAAGGGGCAAACGGGGACGATCAAGCAGATATGCATGCTTGCCAAGTTTGGCATTGATAAGCATTTGAATTCATGGGGCATATCCACAAGATCTCTTTTGATCTGCAGCAGTCCTTCTGACAGTCTCTACTATCAAATCCATCAACTTAAAGCGAGTGTGGGTTTCTAGATGGTGCAGCATGTTAATGGAATAGCCTCTAATCATCTTATCATCACCTGACTTAGGCATCAAGGTGTGTCTCATAATGGTATTGGTAGTGGGTATTCCTTCTTGGAAGAAATAGACAGAGCCAAGCTTGTGTGTGGCAACAAACTGGCGAGGAATTAGCTTATACATATTAGCCATGGAGTTGTGGTTCATCTTCATCTCGGAGTAGACATACAAATCATCTTCTTTCAATTGTGGGGCACCAATGAAAGTGGACCATTCATCAATTGTGGCTTCATACTTATGACCATTAGTCATCCAAACAATTGAGCCATCACCATAGAAATGAATAGTTGAATAGAATTGCAGGATCAGTTCATCATTCCATGGAGTCATCTCTCTCCCAACAAATTCTTCAATGTCCACAGACTTGAAATTTTCTTGCACGTGGGGAAAGAAATCTTCATTGGCTTTGACGTAAGCCTAGTCAACATATCTGATGTCACTAACGCCCGGACTCTTGCCATACAGAACAGTCTCATAAAAATCGTGTTGCTCCTTTGTGTGGAATCTAGGATCAACAACAGTCCTTCTCCTTATAGTATATGGATCAATAGCTCTCCACTTCCTCAGCCCTGCATCTCTTCTCTTTTTCATGTCGTCAGCTACTGGGTGGGTAGCATTATGCAGTGCCAAATGAGGTCTGAGCTTGATGAGAATGGGTGCATCCTCTTCTTCCTCTGCAGCAAAGGCACTTGAAACAGGGCCTTTCTCCTTGGTAGCTGCAGGTATGTGGTGACGAGTTGATGGATATACATCTCGACGCTCGTTGGATACCCCAAGTGGAAGGTGGAGATGTAGTCAGCAGAAAATTTCCCTTACACACAGACTGGTACCTGCACAAGTAGGTGTCTTCCACCCTCGCGCAAGCAAAAGACGTGGACCTGCACACACAACAAATAACTTTGCTCCCAACGAGTATAGAGAGGTTTTCAATCTCTCCGGCCTTGTAGTTTGCAAAGGATCAAAACACAAACAGGAAGGTAATAGTGATTGCAATGGAAAAGTAAATGAAAGCAGAAAATGGTGGAGGTGTAAACAATGATGGTGATATGGACCGGAGTCACATGATGTTCACTAGTGATGTCTCTCTCCCAAAATATGATAAACAACTATGCTTGGGTAAAAAAATTACAGTTGGGCAATTGGCAGAATTATGATCGCACCGCAATGCTAGTTATGCTCCTTCATAGTTAGAGGTTCAATAGTAATGGGCAGTACGCCAAGACAAGTAGACCGTTTATTCATGAGCATCTACTTACTAATCATCCACCTTGAGATATCTATCTAGAACATCTCTCCGGTATTAAGTTGCGAGCCCCACCCAAAGTGTAAACTCAAAGCAACAGACAACTGCATTAATGAACTATGGTAAACAATCCTTGCAACCGTGATCACAAGCACCGTTGTTTCCTCCCTGGTGGCAACAAGCACATCCCCTAGTCTCATGTTTTTGTCACTCAATCTAGACATCGAAGGGCATAATATAATATGCATGAATCACTAAGGAACATAATATAAAAGGATAATCCAATATATAACTCATAACAATCTGAACATAATCTCATAATCCATCGGATCCCAACAAACCAAGCATAGCAAGAGCAAGAGAATTACATAGATGCCTGGATCATGTAGGGTAGCTCACAAGGACTAACCATTGAAGCACAAGATTCGAGAGAAGACATCACATAGCTACTGGTCATGGACTCATGGTCCAAGGAGGACTACTCACGGCAGGTCCGGGAAGCGTCCATGGCGGTGGAGAATCTCCTAGAAGTCAATCCTCCCCCCGGTAGGGTGCTGGCAAGAGGTCTCCTGACGCTCCCAATCTTGGAAGCACTGCGGCGGCGGAATGATGTAGAAATTCGCGATTCCAGAAAGTCTGCGAGGGTTTCCTCTCGGGACTCTAAATATAGGCCAAAGGAGGGCACCGGAGGAGGTGGGACCCACCCAGGAGACCTCCTGGCACGGCCTAGGGCCTGGCCGCGCCAGCAGACCGCGTGGGAGGCTCCTAGCCCCCTGTGGCGCTCCTTCGGTGATCCGGAAGCTTCTGTTTCACTGATTTTTTATATATTTTTTCTGGATTTTTTCATGCTTCGAAAAATTGGGTAAAAGCCCCTGGAAAATAGACATCAGCAGATAGAAACTGGCACTGCGTGCACTGAGTTAGTAGGTTAGTCCAAATATGTGTAAAATGATATAAAAGTGTAGCAAAACATATAACAATGTCACCCAAAAGATCATGGAATAAGCATAAATTATAGATACGTTGTGACGTATCAACATCCCCAAGCTTAATTTCTGCTCGTCCTCGAGTAGATAAATTATAACACAATAATTTTTGTGGTGACATGCTAACACACATATAAGAACTTCAAAGTAAAGCAAGTGACATATGGAATTCAATTCAAAACAATAACAAGCAAGAGTCTATATCTAGTATTGAATTTAGCAAAGTAAGAACATAAAGGTGCAAGAGCTCTCGCTGTCCGTGACTCGAATGTCTCCAAATGGTGTTTGCGTGCAAGAAGTGGGAGATGGGTTTAGATCATAAAATATATATTTTTAATTGACAACTCAATCTACTAGACCTCACACTTAGTCTCCTTTGGAATCTTATTTTGACTCATCCCTAGACCACTTGTCATGCACAAGTTAAAATGACCCTTTCCCTTTCGATTTTGAGCACTCATGCAATGGATGAGCGTAAGCAAGATATGTTGGCACTTAGGATGGCAAATAGAATAATGATGGAGAAGGAAGACAAAAAGGTGTGAAAGGCTCATAACAATGAGGACAACCATAGGCGAGAGAAAGCCAAATGATAGATATGATGTGAGGAGTAGGGATTTCCATGTAACGGATGCACATATGAGCTATGGTAAGCTCTCCAATGGAACTAATGGGGGTGCATCCAACTTTTTTGCTCATGAAGACCTAGAGCTAATTTGAGGAGGCTCATCATTGGAATATGAAAACCAAGTTCTATAGTGTAAGAGTCCCTACATAGTTATTTATGAATGATAATCTTTATGTAGTACCAATATAGCAATGGAGTATGAGTGTGGATCTCTCAAAAGGAATAGTAGTGTTGCCCCCTTCTCTCTTTTTTATTTCGTTTTTGTCTTTTTTTCTTAATTTCTTATTTTTTGTGTGGCCTCTTTGGATCCTTCTTTTTATCTCTCATTTGTCCTCTTTGGATATTTTGTTTTGTCCACTTTGCGATCTTTTCCTCACTTAAGGGCAACACTCTATGTTTTACATGAATAAAAAGGAAAATCATCACACTTTATAAGAAGTACTCAACATAAAGACAAGTGAAAACTATCATGATGTATGCAAATGTATGCCTCTGCTAGTGTAGCACGATATGCAATGATACTGGCACTACATGTAGCAGTAATGAGGGCAAGGCCCAACTAGCATGCGCCTCTATGATCAAGAAAAAGCATGTATATATGGCATGAAGATCAAGTCGTGAGATGGTGGATGTTGCATGGCAATGTATCTCGGAAAGGCTATGGAAATGCCTTAGTAGGTAGGTATGGTGGCTGTTTTGAGGAAAGATATAATGAGGCTTATGTATGACAGAGCGTATCATGTCATGGGCTTGGATGCACCGGCAGAGTTTGCACCAACTCTCAATATGAGAAGGGGCAATGCACGGTACCAAAGAGGCTAGCAAAATATGGATGGTGGAAGTCCCAACAATCGAATACTCACATTAGTCCGAAGAACTCATACACTTATTATCGGTAACTCTCTATCTAGTTAAGAAATTCACAAAGAGACAAGTACCCCGAGGAGGAGTGTTTGGCAGTTTGGTTATCCTTGCGCATCCTCGACTCATGGTAACGTGAGGGTACTCTATATATTCCAACCCCTCGAAAGGTTAGCGACGAATTTAGTAGCTAGAGTTCTCAACTAATTTTTAGTTTTCGAAAAACACACGGGTTTCCAGAAATACGACACATATCACTAATAGGCTCAATCTCTTGGCACCAATAGTCCAAACATTACTCAAATCAATACCTCAAAACTATTGCAAGTTACTACTAATAGTTGAATAGCAACCTCAATTACCTACTCATGCAAGACACACAACTGAGTGCAACGAGCCAACTCTCTAAACAAGATAAGAGTGAGAACTCAAGAGAGTTCCAAAATCAACCTAAATAATAGCTCTTAAAAAGATAACCATGAAAACTAAGGGCTAAGCATGACAGTAGCTACGAAAAGATGAAGAACACAGAAAAAGGGTAAGCATGAAAACCTATATTGTATTCTAGAGTGGAATGGAGTGTGTCTCTCTCCCAAAACATGTAGGCTAGGTTCCGACTTGTCATGAACAGCAAGCAAAACTAAAACAAACTAAAAACAAAATAGCAAGACGTTCCAAGCATAGCACATATCATATGAAGTGATACAAATATATCATGAAGATAGACGAACTGATGATTGTTGATAGAGAAGGGCATGCACGGGGGCATCCCAAAACTTAGACGCTTGATTCTCCTTTGAATATTTCTTGGGGTGCATGGGGGCATCCCCAAGCTTGAGCGTTTGACACTCCTATATCTTCTTTCATCATCTCTCCCATCGCATACTTGAAAACTCCCTTCATATGAAACTCATCATAAGCTGATTAGAGTGGTTAGTTGTGATAGCCTAGCTTATTAGGGATGGTAGGCTACTCATATGAATAAGGAATTCCTTCTTTTCTGGGAGCCCATTCAAACAGAACTCCCAGGTTAAGCGTGCTTGGCTTGGATTAGTTCTAGGATGGGTGACCGGCCGGGAAGTTGATCCCGAGTGCGCATGAGTGAGGGAAAAGTGCGCAGAAAAGACTAGTATTGATATGTGGGGCCAGTCTAGATCCTGCCAGGATTAACGACCGTCGGCGGGTGTGTCCGGTGCATTACAAGTTTGGTATCAGAGCCGACCCTCGTGGTTACACGGATGTTTGCGGACACGTGTGCGGTCATGTTGTTCATGACGTTTGTGACTTGTCGTGGCACACGACATGGTACATGTACTGGACTGGATACACAGACGTTTGTACCAAGAGGGAACACTCATGTGGCCCGACGAGGACGTCGGTTACTCTGAGTGGTGGTGTATGTGATAGCCTGGCTTATTAGGGATGATAGGCTACTCATATGATAAGGAATTCCTTCTTTTCTGGGAGCCCATTCGAACAGAACTCCTAGGTTAAGTGTGCTTGGCTTGGATTAGTTCTAGCAGGGGTGACCGGCCGGGAAGTTGATCCCGGGTGCGCATGAGTGAGGACAAAGTGCGCAGAAAAGACTAGTATTGATATCTGCGCAGAAAAGACTAGTAACGATCGTCGGTGGGTGTGTCCGGGGCGTTATATTACTTCCCTTAATAAAATAATTCATTACCTGTTGGAAATAAATATTTTCATGAAAAGATACTGCTTCTTATGAATGCCAAAGGATTTTTGCTAATAAAAGGCAAGCTTAGGATTTGCAAAACAATGAAAACGCAAAACATGGCAGAATTTGTGAAAAACAGAACATAAGGTAGTAAATAATTTATTCGGGGTACTTCTGCAACTCAAATAAAATCTCAGAACAGATGCAAGAAAGGCAATTATATAGAGCATCCTGTCAAAAAAATTAATATCAACAAGATGTTCTGGTGAATTTTGGTGAATTTTTCCGTCAAGCAGACAAAATCTGTTTCTAGACAACATGTCACAGCTTTTGAACTTTCTTGCAATCAGAGGCTATAACTTGGCACAAAGCTTAAAAAAAGGATACAACGAGGTTGCTACAGTAGTAACAAGCATCAAGACCACTAAAGCAGAAAGTAAAACCAAATTGGGTTGCCTCCCAACAAGTGCTTTCTTTTATGCCTTTGAGCAAGGCACAATGCAAGAAGATCAAGTGTTATCAACTCCAAAAGAATAACTTGCCCGAGTAACGGACTCATAAGGTAACTTAATCTTCTTTCTAGGGAAGTGTTCCATTCCCTTTTTAAGAGTAAATTGGAATTTAATAATTCCCTCTTTCATATCAATGATAGCACCAACGGTGCGACGAAAAGGGCGTCCCAAAATAATTGGACATGAAGCGTCACATTCAATGTCCATAATAAGAAAATCAATGGGCACATAATTATCATTGACAATAATGAGAACATCACTAATACGCCTCCGTCGTATCTACTTTTTCGAACTCTTTTGCCCTTGTTTTGGAGTCTAATCTGCATGATTTGAATGGAACTAACCCGGACTAATGCTATTTTCAGCAGAATTGCCATGGTGTTGTTTTTGTGCAGAAATAAAAGTTCTCGGAATGACCTGAAAATTTACGGAGAATTTTTCTAGAATTAATGAAAAATACCCGCGCAAAGATCCACTGGAGGGGGCGAGCCAGAGGGCCACAAGCCCACGGGGCGCGGCCACCCCCTAGGCCGCACCAACCAGGCTTGTGGGGCCCACGTAGCGCCACCGCCTCCAAACTCAGCTCTATTTATTCTGTTTCGCCCGGAAAAAAATCAAAGAGAAGGATTCATCGCGTTTTACGATACGGAGGCACTGCCACCTCATGTTCTTCATCTGGAGGGCAGATCTGGAGTCCGTTCTGGGCTCCGGAGAGGGGAGATCGTCGCCATCGTCATCATCAACCTTCCTCCATCGCTAATTCCATCATGCTCTTCATCATTCGTGAGTAATCTCATCGTAGGCTTGCTGGACGGTGATGAGTTGGATGAGATCTATCATGTAATTGAGTTAGTTTTGATGGGGATTGATCCCTAGTATCCACTATGTTCTGAGATTGATGTTGCTACTACTTTGCCATGCTTAATGCTTGTCACTAGGGCCTGAGTGCCATGATTTCAGATCTGAACCTATTATGTTGTCGCCAATATATGTGTGTTTTAGATCCTATCTTGCAAGTTGTAGTCACCTACTATGTGTTATGACCCGAAAACCCCGGAGTGACAATAGCCGGAACCACTCCCGGAGATAACCATAGTATGAGGAGTTCATGTATACAACAAGTGTTAATGCGTTGGTCCGGTTCTTTATTAAAAGGAGAACCTTAATATCCCATAGTTTCCATTAGGACCCCGCTACCACGGGAGGGATGGACAATAGATGTCATGCAAGTTCTTTTCCCTAAGCACGTATGACTACATATGGAATACATGCCTACATTAGATTGACGAACGGGAGCTAGTTACTTATCTCTCCGTGTTATAGCTATTAGATGATGAATCACATCTTGCATAATCGTCCATTACCGATCCAATGCCTATGAGTCTTTTACTACTAGTCCTTGCTACGTTACGTTGCCGCTACTGCTGTTACTTGCTACTGCTGCCGCTACTGCTGTTACTTGCTACTGTTGTCGCTGCTGCTGTTACTTGCTACTGTTGTCCCTACTGCTGTTCCTTGCTACTTCTGTCACTACTGTTGTCATTACCGCTGTTACTTGTTACTTTGCTATTACCTGGTGCAAGACTTTTCTGGTGCCATTGATACAACAAGTTAGGAATAGTCTGTCGTCAATAGACCTTTTTGTGGCACCGTTGCTATCATATCACTTTGCTACTGATACTTTGCTTGCAGACACTAATCTTTCAGGTGTGGTTGAATTGACAACTCAGCTGCTAATACTTGAGAATATTCTTTCGCTTCCCCTTGAGTCGAATCAATAAATTTGGGGTGAATACTCTACCCTCGAAAACTGTTGTTATCCCCTACACTTGTGGGTTATCAATCACCAATTCTCCCTAAAGGTTTCTTTATGGAAGAACCAACAAGACGAACACCAAAAGAACATGGATCATAAGGTTTCCAATCAAGCATATCATACATTCTTTTGGGCATAACGGAGGCACTAGCTCCAACATCACACAAAGCAAAGCAAGAGATATTATTCAATTAATTTTTGACCATAGGATCCCAACCATCTTCTAGGTTCCTAGGAATAGAAGTCTCTAGCTTGAGATTCTCCTCCCTGGCTTTCATAAGAGCATTGGTAATATGATCGGTGAAGGCAATATTGAAAGTGCGTTATATCGACTAGAGGGGGGTGAATAGAAGATTTTTAGAATTTCATCAGTGAGGAAATTCCTCACTGATGACTAACTTACAGCGGAAACAGTAAAGGATCAGAGTGAAGAATGTGAAAACAGATTGCACTATGAGCAGGCACACAGAATACAGATGAGGATTAACTGACGTGAAGAATTTGGGGTTGAGGAAATTCAGAGAAAGTCTTCAGCAAATTCTTCAAACGGTCGCAGTGAAAGTCATCAACACATAATACGAGGAAAGTAAGGAGTTGAGGAATTAGAACCCGTTTCTCAGTGAAGACAGTCGTTGATGACCCAGTTCCAACTGCTGTGACAGTCGTACATCTGGTTTGGAGCGGCTTGGTATTGAAACCAAATGACACACAGTCCCGGGACACACAGTCCCTACCGTATTCTCCTTGAGCTGAGGACACACAGTCCTCGCCCAACACTCGTGGTAAGTCTTCAGGGCAGACTTCCAAACCCTCACAAACTTGGTCACCCGGCGACCCACAATTGACTGCTGGAAAGCTCTAGACCATGACGCCTAACCGTGTGGAGGATGCATAGTCCTCAAAGGTAAAAGGCTTCAGTCCCACACAAGAACAACTTCTTCAGTGATGCTCAATCACTAGGTTTGGTTTGTGGTTTCGGTATACGGTGTATTTCCTCACTGATGAATAACTCTCGAAGACTCTGAGGAATTGGGTTGCTCTTATGACAAGTGTCAGTTTCTAACGGAGCAGCCAACCGGTTAATGGTTGTGGGGGTGGCTATTTATAGCCTGGGAGCATCCCAACATGATTTGACACTAATGCCCTTAAATAATATGACCGTTGGAGTGGATAAGACCAATGACTTGGCGTGGCTATCGAAATGGTCGGAACCCTCAACTGTAAGAGTCCTCATTTCACTCGTATTCCTCGCTTGAGGCTTTTGGTAGGATTAGGCCTGGGTTGACCATCATGAGGAAATTCATTCCAAAGTGTAACTTCGACCCCCTTTAACAGTACGGTGTTCCTATTACTCAAATGCGAAGAAAGTAAAACAGAAGTGTAAATCTTCATGCTTCAAATTCTTTAGAGTGATTTTCTTCAGGACACACCGGATTCCTCAATATCAGTATCTTCATGAGGAATATCAATTTCATCGCAGATTCCTCGCGATTCATTTCTTCAACTTCAGACCAATTTCTTCAACTGAAGACATATATTTTTAGGGGTCGATAATCTTCAAATATCTCAAACTCCTCAATGACTTATAGATCCTGTGTACACTCACAAACACATTAGATACTTAACCTATAAGTCTTCAAACCACCAAAATCACTAAGGGGCACTAGATGCACTTACAATCTCCCCCTTTTTGGTGCTTGATGACAATTAGTATAAGTCTTCAACAGGGATCAAAAATATGAAGTGTAAATACTCATTTGAGAAATTTGAAATCAAGATTCAGAGAGACTCCCCCTGAAGATGTGCATATCTTAAGGATTTTGGTTTTCACAGCAAATGCACATTGATGATTTATATCATGGAGATCTCCTCCTGAGTCTTGTAAATCATGCATACATGTAACATATCATATGAAGAAAATGAAAATGCATGATGACAAATGGTATCTGACGAATTCCAGCATGCGTGCATTAAAACTTGAGGAATAATCATGCGAAGAAAAACGTTCAAAAGCGTCAGAGTACCATCGGGCTTAAGTTACAACTCATTACACAAAATCTTTAGAAGAGCCAAGAGTTTGTAACTTAAATATAGTTCATAAGCCCCAAAAATATCCCGCTTGAAGACTAACTCTCAAGTTTCTCCCCCTTTGTCATCAAATGACAAAAAGGGACAAACTGAGGACTAACGCCCGTGAAGACTTCACTTCTTGGCAGTTGAGGAAGAGCCGTGATGCTTCTTGGGAGTAGTCTTCTTCCTTGGACCGGTAGCAGTGTCGAGTTGTTCTTCATCAGTTTCAGCAGTGCGGAATGAAGAAAAGGAGCTGTCTTCAAGGTCTGGAACTGGAATAGGCCTGAACTTATTCTTGGCAGGCCACGACCATTCAAAGTCTCGCTCAAAGTCCATTTCTTCAAGCTCAGTCTGAGTCTTCAGATGTGCAAGTGTAGCCCAGGTGCGATCAAAAACCTCATGCAGATAATGATGGGTGAGCTTCACAGAGTTCTGTGTTTTAGTGAGGGTTTTCACAATGGCGCCAAACTGGCGTTTGACCCACTTGTGATTGCAATCCACCTTCTAGTGAAGACTGAGGAGGAGCTCTCTTGTATTCATCACATGAGGAGGAACGTGGCTTGCCGGACGAGTATCATCCCATGAAGAATAAGCTTCCGGCTCTCTGAACTGGCCATCAAGGGGCCTACTGCCTTCTTCAATCACAGATTTGCCTTTTCCTGCAATGGACTCGAAAGTCTTCTTGTTCACCTGGATAGGAGGCATATAACCAACATGATTTTGGAAACCAGCGTGGAAGTTGATGCATGTCCTTGTCCTGATGAATCTCATGATCCATGGGGCATATATCTTGTGACCAAAAGGACACATAGCATTGTCGGCCAAAGTCCTCAAGAACAAATCATGGATGTTGATAGGAATACCATGGATAATGTTGAAGAGGATATTCTTCATGAGGCCTACGACATCTTCTTCATCATCATGGCCTTTGATCGGCGCGAGCACACTGCAGAGGATTCTGTAGACGGACTTGGGTGTGTACTTGAGCTCGTGGACGAGGAAGGTTGTTCTCGGAGATTTTCCTTCAGCCAAAGGCTTCATGAGGACTTCCATCATCCCATTTGGCAGCTCACGCTCACCATAAAGCTTCACAGCCTCATCTGAGGGAATTGGTACAGGCAGTTCACGAAGGAGTACAGTAGCAGGAGCCTTGTAGTGAGTGTTTTGTGTCATCCAATCAAACACCCAAGTGTTAATGTCTTCAGTGTTGCCAGATATGTGAAGAGTGGCATAGAACTAAAGACTTAGCTCGCTGTTCCAGTCAGAGATGTCGGAGCACATTGGGAGTAAACCAGCATCATGGAGTACACTGAGGACTGGTTCCAGGCACGGTATTGCTTCAAGTTCAACATGAGGAATATGCCTGTGCTGGAATATCTTGTTTCGTCCACATAGCACAGAGGCATAGTAATTCATCTATGTCCTAGTCCAAAACTTCAGATGCCTCATTTGAGGCTTGTCATAGGGGTTCTCTCCAATGAAGTACATGCGTTCTTCAAAGAAATTTTCCTTTTGAAACTTGGGACGCTTGGAGAATGGCTGACGCTCAAATGGCTGAAGATTTTGCTGAGGAACACGAGGGGAGACAACAATGGCAGTCTCTGGGTTGAGCACGATGAATGCATTGTCTTGGTCAGGTGCATTCTCCTCAGCATTTTCCTCAGGGTGAGGAATTTCAGCAGCTGGTACTTCAGGTTGGGGAGATGGTGCTGGCTGGGCATCAGGCTGAGGGGCTTGCTTTGGCTTTGCATCTGGCTGAGGAATAGCTTCTTCTTGCTCAGTTGGAGGAGTTGGGTCAGCCTGTTCCTCAGCTTGAGGATTTTTCTCAGAGCGTTGAATGTCATCAGTTTGAAGATTTTTGGTTTGTTCTTCCTCAGCAGGCTTGGTGGCAGATGCAGTTTCATCAGCTGGTGCAGCTAATTCTTGAGCAATGTCTTTCTGAGGAATGAAAGGCTGAGGACTGTCGTCTATATGAATTTCCTCGTCAGTGTGTTCCTCAGAGGCGGCATCCTCCATTTCCTCATCTGCCTTTTTTGCTGGATCATCAATGATGACCATTTCATAAGAAGGAGCGACATTCAGGGGCACAGGGTCCACAGGAGCAGTTTCTTCAAGTGCTTTGAGGTGCTTGGCCTCTGTTTCTTCTTCTGCTGAGGAGGCCTTTCTCTTTTTGGCTTCCTTCTCAGCAGCCCTGGTTTTCTTCACGTCTGATGCAGACGGAGTCATCTTCTTCACCGTTGAAGCTTTTGGTGAAGGGGTTCTCTTGACAGATTCTTCAGCTGGTATTGAGGAACCAGCTGGAGCAGAGTCATCAGCTTGCTTTGACGAAGCAGCTGGGTCAGGGGCAGTTTCATCAGCTGCAGCAAATTCATCAGCTGGAGTTTCCATGATGATTTCTTCAATAGCCGGTTCATCCACACGGCGTTCTTGGTGTACTTCCTCAGCTTGAGGAGTTTCCTCATCATGAGGAGATTCGTCTGCTAGCTCCTCAATCAAGGGCTGAGAAGTTGGTGCTGGGGTTGCAGCCTTCTTATTGTAGTCATCAACAGCACTAGTGGCCAGCTTGATGAAATTGCTCTTGAGACTCTTACGATCTAACAGCTTGGAGTACTTGTCAGTCAATTTCTTCAGCTCTGCCTGTGTTGATACCAGTGCATCAGGAGTCAAGTTGAGGAGATTCTGCTTCAGAATTTCTCCTTTTTAAGCTTTGCAACTTTGGCCTGCTTGGCCTGCTGTTCTTTCCACTTGGCTTCATTGATGAAAGTGGTCACCATGTGGCTGATGCCAGGGGAAGTTTCAAATCATCAAGCGGAGTGTTTGGGTCCTCATACCACATGTTGATGTAGTCAAGGAGGACCTTGGAGTCCATTGCCAGAGGAATGGCACTGCCTGATGCTTGAGCTACTCTTTCCTGCTTGTTTCTGATGATTGCTTGCAGGGTTTGATCATCAAATTCATCACTGCCTTCTGATGCATACGGGACGGTGATGATTTTGCTGGGGCTTGGCGGAGTTGCACGTTCAGCAGATACCTGAGTCTTCGCAGGAGGTGTTGAAGACTTTGTCTCCGAGCTGGTTGCAGCTGGGAGTGAGGAGCTGGAGCTGGCGGTCATAGGCTTCATGACTTGCTTCTGTATTGGTTTCTCTTGAGGCTTTGGTGGTGGTGCTGAGGATTTTGGAGCTGAGGAGATTGGTACTGAGGGTTTTGGTGTTGATGGTTTTGGTGCTGAAGGTTTTGTGGCTGAAGCCTGAGCAGACTTCTCTTGAGGCTTTGGAGCCCTTGGTTTTGATGGTACAGACTACATTTGAGCAATTTCTGAGCCAGAGGTCTCAGCGGTAGAGGAAGTAGCAGCAGCTGAGGCAGCAGCTGAGTATTCATTGAATTTCCTCACTGCAGTTTCTGCCTGCTTCTTGAGCTTAGCTAGATGCTTTTCCTTCTCATCTGGATAGTCATCAATGGTCATGAGGCTTGAGGGATGTGCTACTTGATGATCCTCAAGTGGGGCCCGTCTGCCAGGGGGCTTCAGAGCGAATTTCTTCGCATACTTGGGAGTCACAAACCTGTATTCTTTCCATTCCTTCGCCCATCGGCGTTCTATCTTCTGGAGCCGTATCTTTCTCTTGGCCTTTGTCTCATTTTCATCAGGCGTACAATAGTCCAAGTAAATATCCTCAGGGATATCCACAGCTGTGTTTTGCTCAAGTTTCTTTCCTCCCTTGTGTTTTCTGTCATCCTCCATTTTCTTCAGCTAAGGATTTTGCTGATGAGATTGAACTCTTGAGGATTCTGATGAGACTTGAAGATTTTCTTCCAGAAGCGCAGCAGATGAGTTAATGTGATGAGAACCGAGAGATTCATCACCTGACATGTGTGTACCTGTGAACAGTGTATAGTTGCGAGGAATTTGGAGAGGTCATATGCGTTCTCAGATTTGAAGAAAATGAAAAAGTTTGACAGTTGAGGAATATAACCAGTGGTTGAGGAATTTGCCTAAGCATATTGTTCTTGGGTTCCAGAGTTGTACAGATCCGAAAATTCGCACAATTGAGGAATCACGTGAAAATCTTAGATGCTTAGAATAGTTCATCAATGATGTGGTGATAGGCAGTGTTTGAGGAATCAAGTGCTTATCGATTCTTGAGGAAAAACAGATTTCACATAGAAGATGTAAAAATTTAGATCTAACTTGTGGTAAAAATGGGATTTATTTACCCTAGAAGGTGCGCACGAAGAACATAGAAAGGTGTGTAGAGAAGCTCTTCGGTCGCGTGTCCAATGCACCCTAACCCGGCGACAGAGGACGTCTACGGCGGCGGCGGACGAAGATGGTCCGACTCCGGCATGGTTCCGGCGACGGAGAAGTCGAGGCAGTGAAGCTCTTCCTCACCGGCGACGAGACTACCAGCGATGGCGCTAGGGTTCGGTGGTGTTTGCTGTGGCAGGAGAGCGATGGAGCGAAGAAGAGTATGCCGAGGGGGATAAGGACATATTTATAGCCAAAAGTTACTGTTGGCGCGAAAATTTCGGACCAAACAGCCCCTGCCTCTACGTCTCCGCAGGACACGTGTAGCTCCCGAACACTACGGTGGAGAGAGTGGAGATCGTGGTTATCCGATCGTGGGAAGTAGGGTTCAGGTACTGTGTATTAAAGAAACAATTTTCTAAGATTTGAGGATTTTCGTTACAAAATCATCAGCTGACAAGCACGCAGTGAGGATTTTGAACAAAGTTTCAAGTAGAACGCATATGAAGAATTGAATAGACTGGATGAGTATAGCATATAGGGAAAGTAGGGTCCGATCACATTCACTTAGCAGAAATATCAGATTGAAGAAATAGCTATAAGTGAATGCTGTTGAGGACTTGAAATCATAGTCTATCTAGTCAAATGAAACTTATCAAGTGTTTTTGAAGATTTTGTGATAAATCGTCACAATGAAGAACAGCTGTTTTGATGAAAAACACATTTTGAGGAAATAGAACATTTGAAGAAAATCAACTTGAGGAATTTCACATTAGGCGGTGGCGTGACCCACGATATAAGAATGTTGATTACAGACGCCACGTACAATTGTCTTAGGGCCCTGAGAATCAATTTCTTCGTTGATTTCTTCACATTCAGAGTGACATTCTTCATTAGTTGAAGAAAATTGATTCATCATGTGTTGCACATCTAAGTCATCAATTTTGCATAAGTGTTAGGATGTGTGCATATTTTTACAAAACATTTGAAGATTCTAAGATATTTAGCTCACACCGCAACTTGCAAAACCTTTTCTCATCCAAGGGCTTAGTGAAGATATCTGCCAGTTGATCATCAGTCTTCACATGGTCGATGAGGATACTGCCCTTGAGGACATGGTCCCGAAGAAAATGATGACGAATCTGGATGTGCTTGGTCTTCGAGTGTTGTACTGGGTTGTATGCAATCTTGAAAGCACTCTCATTGTCACAGTAGAGAGGCACATTCTTCATGTTGATGCCGTAGTCCTTGAGGGTTTGCTTCATCCATAGTAATTGAGCACAACAGGAACCAGCAGCAATGTACTCAGCTTTGGCAGTGGAGAGTGATACGCAGTTCTGCTTCTTTGAGGACCAGCAAACTAGTGATCTTCCGAGGAAATGGCATGTGCCGCAAGTTGACTTGCGATCCACACGGTCACCAGCATAGTCAGAATCAGAATACCCTACCAGATGAAGATTTGAGCCCTTGGGATACCATAATCCTAGTGTTGGTGTGTGAGCTAAGTATCGAAGAATATTTTTCACAGCCTTATGGTGTGATTCCTTCGGTTTTTCTTGAAAACGTGCACACATGCAAACACTAAGCATTATATCTGGCCTAGATGCACATATATACAATAAAGAACCAATCATAGAACGATATACCTGCTGATCGAAATCTTTACCATTTTCATCAGTGCCGAGGTGGCCGTTGGTAGGCATTGGAGTCTTGGCACCTTTGCATTCATGCATGTCGAATTTCCTCAGAACATCCTTGAGGTATTTCTCCTGTGATATGAAGATTCCATTGCTTTGTTGACGAATTTGAAGACCTAATAAGAATTTCAGCTCCCCCATCATGGACATCTGATATTCTTCATTCATCATGTAGGCAAATTCATCACTGTATCGTTTGTCAGTACAGCCAAATATGATATCATCGACATATATTTGACACACAAATAGCTCATTATCATAGGATTTAGTGAAAAGAGTTGGATCGAGTGAACCAGGTTTGAAGCCTTTCTTCATGAGGATCTCCTTCAATGTATCATACCATGCCCGAGGGGCTTGCTTGAGACCATAAAGAGCCTTTTTGAGTCTGAAGACTTTGTCTGGATTCTTTGGATCCTCAAAACCTGGGGGCTGAGCAACATATACTTCTTCCTCAAGCTTACCATTGAGGAATGCACTTTTCACATCCATTTGATATAAGATGATGTTATGATGATTAGCATAAGCAAGTAGTATTCGAATAGCTTCAAGTCTAGCAACAGGTGCAAAAGTTTCATCAAAATATATTCCTTCAACCTGGGTGTAGCCTTGGGCTACAAGTCGTGCCTTGTTCCTCACCACTTGACCGTCCTCATCTTGCTTGTTTCGGAAAATCCACTTGGTGCTGATGATGTTGTGCTTGCAAGGATCTGGTCGTTTCACGAGCTCCCATACGTCATTCAGCTTGAATTGAAGAAGTTTGTCTTGCATAGCTTGGATCCACTCCGGTTCCAGAAAAGCCTCGGCAACTTTTGAGGGTTCTGTGATGGATACAAAGGAAAAATGCCCACAAAAGTTTACTAAGTGTGAAGCTTTTGAGCGAGTGAGAGGACCAGGCGCGTTGATGTCGTTGAGGATTTTGTCAAGTTCTACTACTTTTGCAATCCCCGGATGAGCTGGTTGAGGATTTCGTCTGGGCTGAGGAAGTGGTTCTGGTGCAATTTCCTCAGGAGTATCTTCTTGATTTTCATCAGTGATGGGGATCATTTCTTCACCAATTTCCTCAGTGGGGACAATGTCTTCAGTAGGTTTGAGCTTTATTGCTTCCTCCGGAGACAGCTTATCTGGATCAGAAGGCAATTGCTCTCTTTGCGAGCCATTAGTTTCATCGAACCACACATCTACAGTCTCAACAACTTTGTTGTGATAGTTGTTGAAGACTCTGTAAGTGTGCGAGTCCTTTCCATAACTGAGCATAAAACCTTCATGTGCCTTAGGTGCAAATTTTGAGCTATGGTGAGGATCTCTAATCCAGCATTTTGCACCGAAGACTTTGAAATAACTTACATTGGGTTTCTTGTCAGTGAGGAGTTCATATGAGGTTTTCTTGAGGAATTTGTGAAGATATACCCTGTTGATGATATGGCATGCAGTGTTGATTGCTTCAGGCCAAAAGTGACGAGGAGTCTGATATTCTTCAAGCATAGTTCTTGCCATTTCAACCAGAGTCCTGTTCTTCCTTTCGACGACACCATTCTGCTGAGGAGTATAAGGAGCAGATAATTCGTGAGTAATACCAAGTTCATGAAGATAATCATCAAGACCAGTGTTTTTGAACTCGGTTCCATTATCACTCCTGATATGTTTGATTTTGATGCCAAAGTTCGTCGAGGCCCTTGAAGAAAATCGTTTGAAGATTTCCTGCACTTCAGTTTTATACACTATGATATGCACCCAAGTATATCTGGAATAATCATCAACTATGACGAAGCCATATAAAGATGCTGCATTGGTTAGTGTGGCATAGTGAGTAGATCCAAGTAGATCCATATGAAGCAATTCGAATGGACGTGTACTGGTCATGATAGTCTTCGAGGGATGCTTGGATCTGGTCATTTTCCCAGATTCACAAGCACCACACAGATGATCCTTGAGGAATTTGACCGATTCGATGCCGATGACATGCTTCTTCTTCACGAGCGTGTGCAAATTCCTCATGCCTGCATGACCTAGTCTTCGATGCCACAACCATCCTTCTGAGGTTTTTGCTAGTAAGCAAGTGGCTGGTTGAGGACCTGTAGAGAAATCAACAATGTACAAATCCCCTCTTCTTACACCTTCAAAGACTTTGGATCTGTCAGATTCCATGATGACTACACATCTATATCTACCAAAGATAACAACCATATCAAGATCACAAAGCATCGAGCCAGACATTAGGTTAAAACCAAGGGATTCAGCAAGCATCACTTTGTCCATATGCCTATCCTTGGAAATAGCCACTTTGCCAAGTCCCAATACCTTGCTTTTACCTTTGTTAGCATATGTGATTTGCTTCAGAGGTGATGGAGTTAGTGGCATATTCATCAATAAGCTTTTATCACCAGTCATGTGATGTGTGCAGCCACTATCAAGAACCTACTCAGTATTCTTGGGTTTGTCCTCCTGCAGATGAATTAGTACAGCTTACCATCTCATATGCTTCAGATTTGAAGAATATGATATTGATTTCATCAGATAAGAATTTCATCATAGCAAAAATATAAGGACGTGTGAAATATTTCTATTTCATCAATCATTAGCTTGCGTCATATTAAGCATTTCCTCAGGTCTCCAACAAATTCTTCAGATGATGATTTTCATGTGGAGACCTGACCTGTAGAAGTGATTAGTTCGATTTCTTCACCACCCACATCTGAAGGGGTGGCAAAGCATTCATCGTCCTGTGAGCACCATATGAGAAAGGTGGCATTGAAGCCAATGCACTTCTCTTAACAGTAGGGGGTTAAAGTACTCATATGAATATGCAGAGAACTGGTTAGAGGATTTATGAACATAATGATTTGAGGAGTAACGCTCATATTCATATTCCTTGTAGTTTCCCTGCATGTTAGACGCATTAGCACGGGTACGAGCATAGTTTTGACCAGTCGAGGATTTTGATCCTCTTGAAGACTTTGGTCCTCCTCAGGAATTTGATCTGGGGTTCAGATTCTTCAGTGGTGGTGTCATGAGGACATTCACCTGAAGATTTTCAAGACAGCTTTTGGGAACCCAGATTTTCCTCAAGGGAGGGTCATTCCTGCAGTTAGTTCCAACATATCGAGCAAATACTTCACCAGATTGATTTTTGAACAGTTTATAGTTGGAGTCAAATGACTCATCAGAGGAATAGGATAATTCACATGAAAAGCCAGTTAGATTAGATTGATCAAAAGGAGGCCCAGTAGCAGCAACCGATGAGGTTTTGGGATACTGCTTAGGTTTCCAATAAGATCCATCAGCATTTAATTTCCTCTCAAAGGCAATTCCTTCTTTCCTCGGGTTCTTGTTCAAGATCTGCTTTTTGAGCACATCACAAAGGGTTTGATGTCCTTTGAGGCTTTTGTATATGCCTGTCATGTACAATTCCTTCAACCCTGCATTTTCATCAGTAACATTTGTGTTTTCCTCAAGTGAGGAAATAGACACAACAGGTGCGGTTGAAGAATTTGTAGTAATAGTAGAATTTGATGATTCTGGTGAGGAATTAGCAGTTTCGCGTTCAATGCATTTAAGACATGGAGGAATGAATTCAACTTGACGAGCGCTGATCTGTTGAGCTAGTAATGAATCATTTTCCATACGAAGATCATCATGAGACATCCTCAGCTTCTCAATATCAAGCTTCCTTTGAAGAAATTCATAGGAAAGCTTCTCATGATCAGTGAGGAGTGTATCATAATGATCCTGAAGATTATCAAATCTAGATTGAAGACTTTTCACATCTTCAGTGAGGATTTGGGTAAGGTTCATTTCATCATTCAACAGATCATCACTTTTATCTAGCAGTTTCTGAAGCTTGTCCAAGGCAGTTTGTTGTTTAGTGGCAATGATAGCAAGTTGACTGTAACTGGGTTTCTCATAATCATCAGGTTCACAGTCACTTGAATCAGAGGAGGAGGCATTATTTGGTACCTTTGAACCTTTTGCCATCAAGCAATAGGTTGGAGTGAAGTCATCAGCATAGTCATTAATGTGGATGGTGCAATCATTTTCTTCAAGATTGAAGATTGACTTGCTGACGAAAGTGGTTGCTAGTGCAAGACTAGCCTGTCCGGATTCTGAATCTTCATCAGAACCCTCTTCTTCATCACCTTCCTCTGATTCTGCCTCTGAGTCCATTTCCTTTCCAATGAGTGCCCGAGCCTTTCTGAAACTAGTCTTCTTGTGCGATGAGGGCTTTGACGATGAGGATTTTGAAGATTTCTTCTTCTTCTTCGAGTCATCAGAACTGTCATCCTTGTATTTCTTCTTCTTTGATTCCTTTCCTCAATGGGGACAATCAGCAATGTAATGACCTGATTTCTTGCACTTGTGGCAGGTTCGTTTCTTGTAGTCCTCAGATGAAGATTCTGATTTCCTCATGTCTCTCCTTGAAGATTTACCAAACTGTCCTCGTCGTGTAAATCTCTAGAATTTCCTCACGAGCATTGCAAGCTCCTGTCCAAATTCTTCAGGGTCACCAATGTTGTCATCTGTGTCTTCTTCTTCAGATGAGGAAATTGCTCTAGCCTTCAGTGCACGTGGTCTGGAATAGCTTGGTCCATATAGTTCTTTCTTTTCTTCTAGCTGGAATTCATGAGTATTTAGCCTTTCGAGTATATCAGCTGGATCAAGCATCTTGTAGTCTAGTCTTTCTTGAATCATCAGAACTAAAGTATCAAATAAAGAATCCAAAGATCTCAACAGTTTCTTCACAACTTCGTGATCAGTGATGTCTCGAGCTCCCAGTGCTTGCAGTTCATTTGATATGTCGGTGAGGCGATCAAAGGTATCTTGGCAGCTTTCATTGTCATGTCTCTTGAAGCGGTTGAAGAGATTGCGAAGAATATCAACACGAGAGTCACGCTGGGTTGATACTCCTTCATTTACTTTGCACAGTCTCTCCCAGATCAGTGTTGCAGAGCCCAAAGCACTTACTCTTCCAAACTGGCCTGGGCTCAGATGGCCACAGATGATATTCTTCGCTTGAGAATCGAGTTGCTTGAATTTCTTCACATCAGCAGCAGAGACACTAGCAGAGATGATGGGGACGCCATGTTCCACAATATACCAGAGATCATTATCAATAGCTTGTAGATGCATTTGCATTTTGTTCTTCCAGAAGGGAAAATTCTTTCCTTCGAAGGTAGGACATACTGCAGTCACCTTAAACATGCTTGCAGTAGACATAACTCAAACTCCAGGTGGTTAAACCAAAATCACACGGAACAAGGGAGTACCTTGCTCTGATACCAATTGAAAGTGCGTTATATCGACTAGAGGGGGGGTGAATAGGAGATTTTTAGAATTTCATCACTGAGGAAATTCCTCACTGATGACTGACTTACAACGGAAACAGTAAATGATCAGAAATGCAAAGTTTCACAACAGCAGTTTTTCAGAGTGAAGAATGTGAAAATAGATTGCACTGTGAGCAGGCACGCAGAATACAGATGAGGATTAACTATCGTGAAGAATTTGGGGTTGAGGAAATTCAGAGAAAGTCTTCAGCAAATTCTTCGAACAGTCGCAGTGAAAGTCATCAACACATAATACGAGGAAAGTAAGGAGTTGAGCAATTAGAACCCGTTTCTCAGTGAAGACAGTTGTTGATGACCCAGTTCCAACTGTTGTGACAGTCGTACATCTGGTTTGGAGCGGCTTGGTATTGAAACCAAAGGACACACAGTCCCTACCGTATTCTCCTTGAGCTGAGGACACACTTGGACTAATAGGGTTGCTCTTATGACAAGTGTCAGTTTCTAACGGAGCAGCCAACCAGCTAATGGTTATGGGGGTGGCTATTTATAGCCTGGGAGCATCCCGACATGATTTGACACTAATGCCCTTAAATAATATGACCGTTGGAGTGGATAAGACCAATGACTTGGCGTGGCTATCGAAACGGTCGGAACCCTCAACTTTGAGAGTCCTCATGTCACTCGTATTCCTCACTTGAGGCTTTTGGTAGGATTAGGCTTGGGTTGAGCATCATGAGGAAATTCATTCCAAAGTGTAACTTCGACCCCCTTTAACACTACGGTGTTCCTATTACTCAAATGCAAAGAAAGAAAAACAGAAAGTGTAAATCTTCATGCTTCAAATTCTTCAGAGTGATTTTCTTCAGGACACACCGGATTCCTCAATATCAGTATCTTCATGAGGAATATCAATTTCATCGCAGATTCCTCGCGATTCATTTCTTCATCTTCAGACCAATTTCCTCAACTGAAGACATATATTTTTAGGGGTCGATAATCTTCAAATATCTCAAACTTCTCAACAACTTATAGATCCTGTGTACACTCACAAACACATTAGATACTTAACCTATAAGTCTTCAAACCACCAAAATCACTAAGGGGCACTAGATGCACTTACAAATATTGAGTGTACTAGTGTGTAAAGCCATCAGACACACCTGCCGGCGGTCGTTACTCCTGGCAGGATCTAGACTGGCCCCACATATCAATATTAGTCTTTTCTGCGCACTTTGTCCTCACTCATGCGCACCCTAGATGAACTTCCCGGTCGGTCACCCATCCTAGAACTACTCCAAGCCGAGCACGCTTCACCTGGGAGTTCTGTTTGGATGGGCTACCGGAAAAGAAGGAATTCCTTATTGATATGAGTAGTCTATCATCCCTAATAAGCCAGGCTATCTCATACACCACCACTCAGAGGAACCGATGTCCTCGTTGGGCCACAGGAGCGTTCCCTCTTGGTACAAACGTCTGTGCATCCAGTCCAGTACATGTACCATGGTGTGTGCCACGACGGGTCACAAACGTCATGAACAAGATGACCGCACACCTGTCCGCAAACATCCGTGTAACTGCGAGGGTCGGCTCCGATACCAAACTTGTAACACCCCGGGACACTCCAAGCCGAGCACGCTTAACCCGGGAGTTCTGTTTGGATGGGCTCCCGGAAAAGAAGGAATTCCTTATTGATATGAGTAGTCTATCATCCCTAATAAGCCAGGCTATCACATAGTGTGGGGGTCTTTAGCCATTCTTTGCAAAAAGGTGATAACTTTGGAGAGACTACAATTTTCAAAATCAAGATTACTACCATTAATTAAAGTGGTACTAATGTCATTTAAGCTCATTCTTTTGTTAGTCTCTAAATTCATAGGACTTTCTTGTCCATAGTTGAGGTATTAGCATCACCATTAATAGGTCCATTGGGACTAGGAGTGCGATGGTTGCTAAAAGTTTTGAGATCCTCAACAACTTGTATAGTAGCAATGGCAGTGTGTGTAGGAAGGCTCTTAATTCTCTCTTCCTCTTTCTTTTCTCTAGCCCATCTATCTTTATTTTTGGCTAGCATTCTTATGTTCTCATTAATTTGGACTTGGATAGCATTCATGGGTGTGGTGTTCCTTTTCTCAAGTGGGGAAGTTCTAATTTTAAGCATCTCTACATCATGAGCTATGTTGTCCACCTTCAAAGAAAGACTCTCTAATTTTTCTAGTTTCTCTTCTACACTCTTATTGAAGGCTTTTTGAGAAGTGATAAAATCCTTAAGCATGCTCTCTCAGAAGTGGAGTTTTTGGTGCTAGGATAATTGTTGTTGTTCCCATAGTTGTTGGATAGGGACAGTCTAGGATTGCTACCAAAATTACTCATATAAGCATTGTTATTGAAGTTGTTCCTATAAATAAAATTAACATCCACTTGCTCTATTTCTTGAGAAACCAAAGAATTTAAAGGAACACCATGAGGATCAATAGGAGCTTGCTTAGTAAGTAGAGTCATGATCATGTCAACCTTATCATTAAGGGAGGAGATCTCCTCAACACAATTTACCTTCCTCCGTGTTGGAGCTATCTCGGTGTGCCATTGAGAATAATTTGTCATCGTCTCATCTGATAGATTTGTGGCAGCACCAAGTGTAGTTGACATAAAGTTTCCTCCCGCGACCGAGTCTAACAGATTCCGCGAGGTAAAGTTCAATCCTGCATAGAAAGTTTGGATAACCATCCAGGTAGTCAAACCATGTGTAGGGCAGTTATTAACAAGAGATTTCATACATTCCCAAGCTTGAGCAACATGTTCATTATCCAATTGCCTCAAATTCATAATGTTACTCCTCAACTAGATAATCTTAGCAGACGGGTAATATTTCCCAATAAAAGCATCTTTGCACTTATCCCAAGAATCTATGCTATTCCTAGGCAAATATTGAAGCCACACTTTAGCTCCTCCTCACAGGAAGAAAGGAAAAATCTTAAGTTTAACAATATCACCATGTACTTCTTTGTATTTTTGCATATCACAGAGATCAACAAAATTGTTCAAGTGCAAAGCAGCAGCATCTCCAGCACCGGAGAATTGAGCTTTCATAACTAGGTTCAGTAAAGCAGGTTTAATCTCATCGGAAGTCGCCTCAGTGACGGGAGCAGCAATAGGAGTGCAGATAAAGTCATTGTTGTTATGACTAGTGAAGTCACACAACTTGGTGTTTTCAGTGGAACCCATAGCAGCGGCAACAACCAAGAACAAAGGAACTAATTTTTTTTGTTGTTTTTGGTATAAGACTCTAAAGCAAAAAACTAAAAAGCAAACTAACAAGACTAAAAAGCAAAGGTAAAAGATATTGTGCAACTCCCTTATCTTGAAGACTGGAGTCCCCACCAACGGCGCCAGAAATTCGCTTGATGATGAGTTGATGGATATACTTCTCGCCCCTCGTTGGGTACCATAAGTATAAGGTAGAGATGTAGTCAGCAAAAAATTTCCCTTACACGGATACTGTAAGGTTTACCGAACTAGGAGGACTCCTAGGCTCAACAAGTAGGTGTCTTCCACCCTGGCGCTAGCAGAAGACGTGGACCTGCACACACAACAAATAACTTTGCTCCCAACGAGTACAGAGAGGTTGTCAAACTCTCCGGCCTTGTAGTTTGCAAAGGATCAAAACACAAGCGGGAAGGTAATAGTGATTGCAACGGAAAAGTAAATGAAAGCGACAAATGGTGGAGGTGTAAACAATGATGGTGATATGGACTGGAGTCACATGATGTTCACTAGTGATGTCTCTCTCCCAAAAGACGATAAACAACTATGTTTGGGTAAACAAATCACAGTTGGGCAATTGACAGAATTATGATCGCACCTCAACGCTAATTATGCTCCTTGATAGTTAGGGGTTCAATAGTAATGGGCATTACGCCAAGACAAGTAGATCGTTTATTCATCAGCATCTACTTACTACTCATCCACCTTGAGATATCTATCCAGAACATATTCCCGATATTAAGTTGCGAGCCCCACCCAAAGTGTAAACTCAAAGCAACGGACAACTGCATTAACGAACTATGCGTAAGAGAAACAATCCTTGCAACCATGGTCATAAGCACCGTTGTTTTCTCCCTGGTGGCAACAAGCACATCCCCTAGTCTCATGTTTCTGTCACTCAAGCTAGACATCGAGGGGCCCGAACCCACAATCATGCATAACGCTCCCTCTTGGAGTTACGATCTATTACTTAACCAAAGCAATAAAAAGCAACAGAGAACATGTATGAACCACTAAGGAACATAATATAAAAGGATAACCAAATATATAACTCATAACAATCTGAACATAATCTCATAATCCATCGGATCCCAACAAACCGAGCATAGCAATAGCAAGAGAATTACATAGATGCCTTGATCATGTAGGGCAGCTCACAAGGACTAACCATTGAAGCACAAGATTGGAGAGAAGACATCACATAGCTACTGGTCATGGACTCATGGTCCAAGGAGGACTACTCACGGCACGTCCGAGCAGCGTCCATGGCGGTGGAGAAGCTCCCAGAGGTCAATCCTCCCTCCGGTAGAGTGCCGGGAAGAGGTCTACTGACAATCCCAATCTTGGAAGTGCTGCGGCGGTGGAACGATGGAGAAATTCGCGATTCCAGAAAGTCTGTGAGGGTTTCCTCTCGGGACCCTAAATATAAGCCAAAGGAGGGCACCGGAGGAGGTGGGACCCACCCAAGCGACCTCCTGGCACGGCCTAGGGCCTTGCCTCGCCAGCAGGCCATGTGGGAGGCCCCTAGTACCCCTCTCGCCCTCCTTCGGTGATCCAGAAGCTTCTGTTTCGCTGATTTTTTATATATTTTTTTCTGGATTTTTTCGGGCTTCGGAACATTGGGTAGAATCCCCTGCAAAATAGACATCAGCAGACAGAAACTTGCACTGGGTGCACTGAGTTAGCAGGTTAGTCCAAATATGTGTAAAATGATATAAAAGTGTAGCAAAACATATAACAATGTCACCCAAAAGATCATGGAACGAGCAGAAATTACAAATACGTTTGGGACGTATCAGTATGTCCTTTGTAGTCCTCTTGGGAGCTACAACCTTCTTAGCCTTAGTAGGAGGCTTAGGAGCAGATTTCTCTGGCATGGCATTAGCCAAAAGTTCTTCTTCTTCTGATGTGGAGCATCAGGTGGGATCTCTTCTTGAGCAGCAACTTCTGGGTCCTCATACATTGAGGTTTGTCTCCCAATGACATTAATTACTCTCTTCCTGGCTCTCTTCACAACTGGCTTCTTAACTGGTTTCTCAGAGGTGATTGACATCCCTTCCCTTGCAGACTCAGGGGCTCTAAGATTAGCAAGCTTTGCATACTCTTTCCTGACAGTCTTCTTGGCAGGAGCCTTGTCCTTCTATTTCCGAGGAATAGAAATTTCCTCTGGCACAAAGTCCGAATGTTCTTCATCAGAATTAAGCTTCCTTCTTGACCTGGTGGCTTCCTTGGGCAAGCCATGGGAGCTGGGGGCACCTTGGTCAGAAGTTGTCCTCTCAGGACTTGTGCCTGACTCCATCTCAACACTTTGTGAGTGAAATTGTTCAGGCTATCATCAGAACCTGTCATCCTGCCAGTCAAAGAAGACTAGCAACCAACAGACCGACACACAAGCAACTATGTGAAATAGATATAGTAGAGCAGAAGGGTTGAGCATCACAAAACACAGTAGACTTTTTCAAAATTTGAATTCAGAAACTTAGGGTATGATCTTCTTTAGAATATAAATCGGTAGTACCGGGTTGGTCATTTCAGAGTCACCGAGATCAATCACTCGCATAACAGAGACTTGGCAGTCTTTTTGGTGTCACCGAAAAGAACTACTCGGTCTCATAGAGATGTTTCTGAGGAACCCTAAAATAGAAATCGGTGGAACCGATTTCACCAACTCGGTATCATCGAGATGCATGCTGCGGGGGATTAGATCCAAATTTTCATTGTTCTCTATGCTACGGGATCTTCTGGTGGAGAGGAGGGTTTGCACATGGTGGATTATAGATAAGGGTTTCTAATGCGCATGAATTGCAACAATGGATTTCAAGAGAAAAACTGAGTCGTACCCTATCTTGGTGGCGGTCCGACTACGACGGCGACATCGGCGAAGAATATGTCAACGACGGTGAATCCCAACGGTGGAGGTGCTCGGGGATGCAAAGGCGATGACCAGGGGTCCAGGTGTAGAAATTAGGGTTTGGGGTTGAGGCGTTTGAAGAGGTAATTTCAAAATTCTCGGTCCGCCAGGTTTTATACTCGTCACTGTCGGTGTCACCCATATTCAATTTCGATGTCATCGAGTTCCTCTATTGTTAGTTGACAGGGAAGCTCGGTATGACCAAGATGATGATATGGATGGTACCGAGATGGAAATTCTAACCAACTTTGGGAATTCGGTGGAACCGAGTTTGTGGGGTTGGTTTCACCGAGATTCTCAAAGGGGTTTATGAATGTTGCCTTTGTTGATACGGAACTCCGAGTGCTCCTTCAAACAAAGGGATCAAGAAGTGCTTGTTCAAGTTTTGTGATGAAGCAAGAATAGAACTTGAGACGAGCAAGCATAGATAGCTAGAGGAGGGTCCTAGGCATTCTTGTCCATCCAATTGGCAAAAGATAAATCAAAAAGCCAAATAACAACAATTGGATGTCCTCGAATGAGCAAAATATGCAGACCAACATGCTCACACAATAAGATGATGGGCAAAACAAAGTGAACATGCTCAAACATTCTAGCATCTATCAAGCACTTTGGCGATGATGAAGTCATCTATATATTAGTATATTGACATAGGAGTCAAGTAAGAATACTTGATCATAGGTCATACTCATCGATTAAGCACAAGTGGGGTCACCACTTTTACATAAAGCATTAATGTGTTCATATCCTTAAGAGATGCTTATACATAAGATTTAGAGTAAAGCTCCCCCTTGATATGACATCCTCCCTAAGAGGGATAAACTAACCTTGGGTTTTGTCGTAGGAGACTTCAAGTAGGTGAAGTAGTGGAGGATGCTTGATAACCCATAAGTATAGGGGATCGCAACAGTTTTCAAGGGTAGAGTATTCAACCCAAGTTTATTGATTCGACACAAGGGGAGCCAAATAATATTATCGAGTATTAGCAGCTGAGTTGTCAATTCAACCACACCTGAAAGACTTAATATCTGCAGCAAAGTATTTAGTAGAAAAGTAGTATGGAAGTAACGGTAACAGTGGCAAATGTGATAGTAGCAGTTTTGTAGTGATCGTAACAATAGCAACGGAAAAGTAACTTAGCAAAGACCAATATGTGGAAAGCTCGTAGGCAATGGATTAGTGATGGATAATTATGTTGGATGGCATTCATCATGCAACAGTCATAACATAGGGTGACACAGAACTAGCTCCAATTCATCAATATAATGTAGGCATGTATTCCATATATAGTCATACGTGCTTACGGAAAAGAACTTGCATGACATCTTTTGTCCTACCCTCCCGTGGCAGCGGGGTCCTAATGGAAACTAAGGGATATTAAGGACTCCTTTTAATAGAGAACCGGACCAAAGCATTAGCACTTAGTGAATACATGAACTCCTCATACTACGGTAATCACCGGAAAGAATCCATGTTATTGTCACCCTGGGGGATGCGGATCATAACTCGTAATAAGTGTCTATAACTTGCAAGATAGGATCAAGAACACATATATATTCATGAAAACATAATAGGTTCAGATCTGAAATCATGGCACCCGGGCCCTAGTGAGAAGCATTAGGCATAGCAAAGTCAAAGCAACATCAATCTCAAAACATAGTGGATACCAGGGATCAAACCCTAACAAAACTAACTCGATTACATGATAGATCTCATAGGTACGTCTCCGCCGTATCTATAATTTTTGATTGTTTCATGCCAATATTCTACAACTTTCATATACTTTTGGCAACTTTTTATACTATTCTGGGACTAACATATTGATCTAGTGCCTAGTGCCAGTTCCTGTTTGTTGCATGTTTTTTGTTTCACAGAATATCCATACCAAACGAAGTCCAAACGCAATAAAAAACCTTTGGTGATTTTTTATGGAATATTTATGATTTTTGGGAAGAAGAATCAACGTGAAACGATGCTCGAGGGGGTCACAAGCCCAGGAGGCGCCCCCTAGGGCGCGACTGGCAGGCTTGTGACCAATCCCTAAGGAGGTTGGGGCCCTTCTTTTGCCGCAAGAAAGCTAATATCCGGTAGAAAATCATGTTAAAATTTAAGTCCAATCGTAGTTACGGATCTCCGGGAATTTAAGAAACGGTGAAAGTCATAATCTTGGAGCGCAGAAACAGAAGAACACACAGAGAGAGATCCAATCTCGGAGGGGCTCCCGCCCCTCCGCCACCATGGAGACCATGGACCAGAGGGGAAACCCTTCTCCCATCTAGGGAGGAGGTCAAGGAAGAAGAAGAAGAAGGGGGGCTCTCTCCCCCTCTCTCGGAACGCCGCCCGGGACATCATCGTGTGACGGCGATCTACACCAACACCTCTGTCATCTTCACCAACACCTCCATCACCTTCCCCCATCTATATTCAGCGGTCCACTCTCCCGCAACCTGATGTACCCTCTACTTGAACATGGTGCTTTATGCTTCATATTATTATCCAATGATGTGTTGCCATCCTATGATGTCTAAGTAGATTTTCGTTGTCCTATCGGTGATTGATGAATTGCTATGATTGGTTTAATTTGCTTGTGGTTTTGTTGTTGTCCTTTGGTGCCCATCATATGAGCTCCCGCGTGGATCACACCATAGGGTTCGTAGTATGTTTATAGGACTGTGTATTGGAGGGGAAGGGTGACATAAGCTTCAGCCTAGCATAGAAATTGATGCATACGGGATTGAAGGGGGACCAATATATCTTATTGGTATGGTTGGGTTTTACCTTAATGAATGTTAGTAGTTGCGGATGCTTGCTAATAGTTCCAATCATAAGTGCATAGAATTCCACGTAAGGTATGACATGCTAGTAGTGGCCTCTCCCACATAAAACTTGCTATCGGTCTAGTAACATAGTCAATTGCTTAGGGACAATTCTGCAACTCCTACCACCACTTTTCCACACTCGTTAAACTAATGTAATTGTTTCCTTATCTAACCAGCCCCTAGTTTTTGTTTACGTTTTCTTGCAAACCTATCCTATCACGCCTACAAAGTACTTCTAGTTTCATACTTGTTCTAGGTAAAGCGAATGTAAAGTGTGCGTAGAGTTGTATTTGTGGTCGATAGAACTTGAGGGAATATTTGTCCTACCTTTAGCTCCTCGTTGGGTTCGATGCTCTTACTTATCGAGAAAGGCTACAATTGATCCCCTATACTTGTGGGTTATCACTCATCCAACCCATTACTTGTCCAACAAGCCTATGATCGAATTACTCACGAACGATGGAGAGCATCATGAAATTGGTGATGAAGATGGTTAGTGATGACGATGGCGTTGATTTCCCCTCTTCGGATCCCAAATCAGACTCCGGATCTGCCCTCACGAGGAAGAACAATAGGTGGCGCCGACTCCATATCATAGAACGTGATGATTTCTTCTCCTTGATTTTTTTCCACATTGGGAATATATAGGAGTGAAAAATAGGTTGGTGGAGCTTCACGGACCCCACAAGCCCAGGGGGCGTGACCTAGGGAGGGGTCGCACCCTGTAGGCTTGTGTCGTGGGGGTGGCCCCTCTCCGGTAGATTATTTCGCCGGCATTTTTTATTAAATCAAAAAATATTCTGCGTGAATTTTCAGGTCAATCCGAGAACTTTTATTTCTGCACAAAAATAACACCAAGGCAATTCTCGTGAAAATAGCGTCAATCCGGGTTAGTTCCATTCAAGTCATGGAAATTAGATTCCAAAACAAGGGCAAAAGAGTTTGGAAAAGTAGATACGTTGGAGACGTATCAACTCCCCCAAGCTTAAAACTTTGCCTGTCCTCAAGCAATTCAGTTGATAAACTAAAAGTGATAAAGAAAAACTTTTACAAACTCTGTTTGATCTTGTTGTTGTAAATATGTCTAAATTATGTTCAGATTTTCAGCTAAGATTATAGACTAACCACATTCACAATAATACCTAGGTCCCATGTTTACTTATATCAATGGCATAATCAACTAGCGAGCAATAATAATAAGTCTCGGATGATAACAATTTTATCAAAACAATTATAATACAATATGATAAGATGGTATCTCGCTAGCCATTTTTGAGGCCGCAAAACATAAATGCAGAGCACCTCCAAAGAACAAGTACTGACTAGACATTGTAATTCATGGTAAAAGACATCCAGTCATACTCATACTCAATATCAATTAATAGCAAAGCATATAGATGACGGGGGGTGCTCTCTAACTGGTTTCTTTTATAAGAAGAGGATGACTCAACAATAAAGTAAAATAGATAGGCCCTTCGTAGAGAGAAGCATTGATTTGCAGAGGTGCCAGAGCTCGAGCTTTTAAAACAGATATGAATCAAAATTTTGGGTGATATGTTGTCGGCGATGCTAGGTCGACACCTGTGCGAATCAACGTGAAACCCTTGTGATCGTATGGCGGGGAAAGACAACATCAAGAGCAGAGCTAACGATCAACACCCGGCAAGCCCTTTTACCCAGGTTCGGGCCGCTTACGTGTAAAACCCTACGTCGTGCTCGTCTGGTCGTATTAAGCGTTTTGTTGTTCGTTACAGTGACTAATGATAACCGTCTTCTCGCCAATGTCCAAAGAGTCTAACCCTTTGTTAATCAGCTAAGGGCCTCCTTTTATAGGCAAAGGGGCCACCTACAGTTCTCGGTGGTAGGTCCACGAGAAGTTACAGTGAACGTAGGGCGGTGCTTATCCATCTACCGTTGTCAGGTGCATTAAATGCACGTCTTCTCCTTGTCAGCAATGTGCCGGTGAAGACACTTGCCCAGGTGTTTCGACACCTGTGCACTGTGCTGGCGCATGCGGAATGCGCTGGAACTTGGGGGCGGTGGCACTGTAGCTAGGGCGGTTGCCCTCCAATGCCTCGCCCTGTCATCCCGGCAAGGGGAGGCTTGTCGGGGCCTCGGGTCCTCGTCCCGGCAACTGCCGGGGGCTTCGGTTGTCGTCCCGGCAAGGGAGGCTTGCCGAGGTCTTGTACTTGGTGAGTTCATCATTCCCACTAAACGGACGTGGCCTTGGTTATCTTCTCGGCAACACAGGCTTGCCGGGGCCTCGGTAATCTCGGGGGTGCATCTTGTCTGGGACCCGCCATGCCCTGCTGTCAGGAGTTCTTTGCGCCCGTGCACTAGTCTCGGGCACTAGGGACCCCAGTCTTTAGTGCACCGACATGAGCCACCGGGCCTGGGCCACACACGCGTGCGGAGTGTTGTTGGGCCAGGCCCAAAGAGGTGCACGGGCCTTCATGGCCGGATCCGCTGGCGGTTTCTTTTCCCAACATCGTGCATTGGATGCACGAAGTGGGAGGGCGTGCGCGGAGTGGCCTCTCCGCCTCGTGAAACGCCTCTGCCATGCACGTGGCATGCATAGTTATGGATGGACATGTGGCAGACGCGGCCTTTGAAAGGCGCAGTAGTGGCTGGGCCCGCCCGTGCATGCATTGGTGCATCAGGGCAGTTCTCCGTTCCCCCGTGAGCTTGAGCGATTGGGCGTGAGGGCGGTGGCTTCTAGATCAAGGGAAGCTAGCCCCCACGCCTTGCCCTATAAATCGGGAGGATTTGCGAGGTGTTTTGCTCACCCAAGACCCCCTGACTCCACTAACTCCTCCATCTTGGCCTTCAGAATCTTCTTCAGTCTGTAGGTGGTGCTCGCCCCTAACCATGGTTAGGGGACGAGGTCGGCCACCAGGGCTGCGAGGGGATCCCGTTGGGATCATGCCACAACTTCTGGTGGCGCCGCGACGGAAGACGGCCCGAGGGCCCATGGTGGAGGACGGGCGAGGGCCTTCGGTCGCCGCGGAGGTCGAGGCCGGGGGAGGCGGAGCGCTACTCCAACGCCTCCGCCTTCCCCGGGGCTTGCTCGTGTGGTGGCCCGCTTCGGAAGGAACCTGGTGGAGTTCCTTGTCCAGCTACGAGGACCCATGTGGTCCCGCCTCCGACTCCCTGGTGTCTTCGCCGAGGCAACGGAAGGGGAGGGGGCCGATCCTGTGGCTCCGCATGCATGGCTGCGGCAATGGCTCCATGCCGGTGGTTGCGGAGCGCACTGGGCCTCGGACACTATTCCTCGGGCGTGGATGGAAAAGCTTCGCCCGTGCCCAGAGCCTTTGGGATAGGCATGTTCTCCGCTTCAAGAAGGTAACGGAGAACATGCTCTCCGTTAAGATATATGGGATCTCAAGTGTGCATCTCGGCTTCTGCAAAGAGAGCTCGAGCGAGACTGAAAGTCCTTCCTCGCGTGGGAGTGGTGAGGAAGGGAAGGACGATGACGACAACGGAAGCGAGTCAGCCCCCCTTCAGACATTGTGTGCATAAGAGGGCTTGTCCTCGGGCTAACCGCCGGCCGTACCATCGCCCTTAGTCTGTCGCTCGCTCTCTTCCGCACCGGACCGACCGGAGCTGTCTCATCTTCCGTCAGCGCCCGGGCTTCTGCTCCTCCATCTCTTCGGGCTTCTCTCTCCTCCATGCAATGTTGATCCCGGAGGAACCAGCCTGGATCGTGCGGAGGGCCGCTCCAAGTCTTCCTGAACTCTAGCCCGGCGAGCGCAGTTCCTGGCCAAGGAAAAAATTTCTAGGTTAGAGTAGATCATATCATCCATGTAATATGTTTGAGAATACCCCAAACAAATGAATGAAAAGACTGTTTTCCCCTTTTCCGATTCCGTTCTTTGTATGACCGTTTTTGCATAATCTGGGAGCTTGCTGGCAACTACCGGCAAGGCTTCTTGCCGCGTTCAGTGCAACCATGGAAATCGCCAAGCGCAGCTTGAGACGAGATCGGGTGCTACATAGCCGCTTGCTCTGTTGATCAGGTTCGCAACTGTTTGAAGGCGCTCTGTGGCCATTCAAGTCATTTGAACGAGTTCGAAACAAAGACAAGGTGCACTGATCTTTGGGAATGTCCCAGTACGCGCAAACTCCACACACAAAGATTGGAAACTTTCAAAGGGGAAGCAAAGAATCTATCTACTTCAGATCTGAATCTTAAACTTAAAAACTTATCTGCTCACGCCATGGTTGGATGGTATTTGAGTCTTTTGCCAGGGCATCGGAGCCCTCGGCAAGCAGGGAGTCACCGCTCCCGGCGTCTTTTTCCTCCAGCAAAGTCTTCTTGCCGACGTTCCTTGACCGTCGTTTGGAGGAAAAGGCCGCCAGGGTGTAACCCCTTTGCTTTTCTCTTGCTAGGTTGTGCTTGTGGAGCCCCCGAGCGCGTCTTTGGGCGACGATGCGACACTCTCAGCGGTGCAATGCTCCCACTGGAGTGCGCGCCGAGGCTTTGGGACCGTGTGGCAAATTCTCAATGACTATGCATCGCTTCGCGGAGGTGCGTCAGCTGGAGTATGCGTCGGGGGCCTTTGTGAAGAACCCAGACACGCCCTCGACAACTACGCATTGGCCCCGAGCGACGCATCAGCCTGACAACGCTACTCTTGGAGCCTCAGCCTCCCTGCCCCGCGCGCGCGTGTAACAACGCGCTCGCGCAGGCCTTGAGAAGCCGTAGCAGAACAGAGCGTCCGCCGCGGTACCCTGTTTCTGGGGGAACGCGGCGTAGCGCCCAAACTTCAATGGATCCGGTGCCGAGTTTGCTCTGATTCACGCACAACTCCGCACCCCCTACCTGGGGCGCCGAAGATGTCGGCGATGCTAGGTCAACACCTATGGGAATCAACGTGAAACCCTTGTGATCGTAGGGCAGGGAAAGACGATCTCAAGAGCAGAGCTAACGATCAACACCCAACAAGCCTTTTTACCCAGGTTCGGGGCACTTACGAGTAAAACCCTACATCCCTCTTCTATGGTCATATTAAGCGTTTTGTTGTTTGTTACAATGACTAATGATGACCGTCTTCTGGCCAATGTCCAAAGAGTCTAACCCTTTGTGAATGAGCTAAGGGCCTTCTTTAATAGGCAAAGGGTCCACCTACAGTGCTCGGTGGTAGGTTCACGAGAAGTTACATTGAACCTAGGGCGGTGCTTATCCATCTACCGCTGTCAGGTGCATTAAATGCACGTCTTGTCCTTGTCCGCAATGTGCTGGTGAAGACACGTGTCTAGGTGTTTCGACATTTGTGCACTACGTTGGCGCATGCGAAATGCGCTAGAACTTGGGGGCGGTGGCACTATATCGAGGGCGTCCGCCCTCCAATGCCTGGCCCTATCATCCCGGCAAGGGGAGGCTTGCCGAGGCCTCGGGTCCTCGTCCCGGCAAGGGATCTTGTCGGGGGCTTCGGTTGTTGGCCCGACAAGGGAGGCTTGCCGAGGTCTTGTACTTGGTGAGTTCATCACGCCCACTAAATGGGCATGGCCTTGGTTATCTTCCCGGCAAGACAGGCTTGCCGGGGCCTTGGTAATCTCGGGGGTGCATCTTGTCTGGGACCCGCCATGCCATGCCGTCACGGGTTCTTTGCGCCCGTGCACAAGTGTGGGGCACTATGGACCCCAGTCTTTAGTGCACCGACATATGCTTTCATTGTCAACGTAACAACTAAGAGTTCTCAATATCCTGAATTATAATTACATTATAGGTGGTTCCCAAACAGAATAGTAAGGTTTTTACCCCCCCCCCCTTCCACCAATCAATCATATTCCACGGCGGGCCGCATCCACGTGTACCATCCATACAAACATAAATCGTGGGGGATTTTGTTTCATTAAGTTTGATTTGACTTTTGAGCATGGAACTCGGCATCCCGATTGCCAACCACTTTCCCGTGAATGATAGTGAATCAACACATATCTTGAGAATAACCCACCTAGCATCGAAGATACTGATAGCCCCTAGCTACTACATGAGCAATTCGGGCATACAAAACAGAATATTTATTTGAAAGTTTAGAGTATCGCACATGCAAAGTTACTTGGGACGATAGGTAAATACCGCATATAGGTAGGTATGGTGGACTCATATGCAACAACTTTGGGTTTATGACGATGGATGCACAAGCAGTATTCCCGCTTAGTACAAGTGAAGGCTAGCAAAAGACTGGAAGCGACCAACTAGAGAGCGACAAGAGTCATAAACATGCTTTGAGATTAACCAAAATTGACTGCAAGCATGAGTAGGATATAAATCACTATGAACATAAACATCGTAGAGGCTATGCTGATTTTGTTTCAACTACATGTGTGAACATGTGCCAAGTCAAGCCACTTGAATCATTTGGAGGAGGATACCATTCTATTATACTACATCACAACCATTTTAATATGTAGGTTGGCACTCAAGACAAACCATTATTCACTCCTAGCTAATTAAGCATGGCATAAGAAACTATAATATCTAATTGTTATTGCAAACATGTTCAATCCATAACGAGCTAAATCCAAATTGATGAGCTAATCACATTTCCAAAAACAAAATAGGTCGAGTTCATTCCAACTTTTCTCCATCTCAATAACTTCATCATATATCGTAATTTTTTCTTTTCACTTGCACGACTGGTGATGAATTGATGGATATACTTCTCGCCCCTCGTTGGTTAGCCCAAGTAGAAGGTGGAGATGTAGTCAGAAGCAGATTTCCCTTACACGGGGACTGTAAGGTTTATGAACCACGAGGACTCTGAGGATCAACAAGTAGGTGTCCGCTGCTCTCGCGCTAGCAGAAGACGTGGACCTGCACACACAACAAATAACTTTGCTCCCAAGACAAGTAGATCGTTTATTCATCAGCATCTACTTAATAATCATCCACCTTGAGATATCTATCCACAACATCTCGCTAGTATTAAGTTGCGAGCCCCACCCAAAGTGTAAACTCAAAGGAACGGACAACTGCATTAACGAACTTTGCATCAGGTAAACAATCCTTGCAACCACGGTCACAAGCACCGTTGTTTTCTCCCTGGTGGCAACTGCACATTCCCTAGTCTCATGTTTCTGTCACTCAAGCTAGACATCAGGGGGCATGAACCCACAATCATGCATAATGCTCCCTCTTGTAGTTACAATCTACTACTCGACCAAAGCAATAAAAAGTAACGGAGAACATGCATGAATTACCTAAGAACATAATATAAAAGAATAACCAAATATATAACTCATCACAATCTAAACATAATCTCATAATCCATCGGATCCCAGGAAACCAAGCATAGCAATAGCAGGAAAATTACATAGATGGCTTGATCATGTGGGGCAGCTCACAAGGGTTAATCATTGAAGCACAAGATTATAGAGAAGACATCACATAGCTACTGGTCATAGACTCATGGTCCAAGGAGGACTAGTCACGACACGTCCGGGAAGCGTCCATGGTGGTGGATAAGATCCCGAAGGTCAATCCTCCCTCCGGCAGGGTGCCGGGAAGAGGTCTTCTGATGCTCCCGATCTCGGAAGCCCTATAGTGGTGCAATGATGGAGAAATTCATGATTCTGGATCTCCTGGAAGGGTTTCCTATCAGAGAGGTAAACATAGGCCGAAGGAGGGCACCAGAGGGCGTGAGCACCACCCAGATAACCTCTGGGCGCGGCTAGGGGGTAGGCCGTGCAGGGAGGCCATCTGTGCAGGCCCTGGCTCGCCTCTCGCCCATCTTCGTGCTTCATGAAGCTCCTGTCACCCTGATTTTCATATATTTTTCTCGGGATTTTTGGGACTTTGTAAATTGGGGTAAAAGTCCCTGCAAAAAAGACATCAGCAGACAAAAACTGGGACTGGGTGCACTGAGTTAGTAGGTTAGTACAAATATGTGTAAAAATATATAAAAGTGTAGAAAAACATATAACAATGTCACCCAAAAGATCATGGAACAAGTAGAAATTATAGATACGTTTGAGACGTATCAACATCCCCAAGCTTAATTCCTGCTCGTCCTCGAGTAGGCAAATGATAACACAAATTATTTTTGTGGTGACATGCTAACACACATATAAGAACTTCAAAGTAAAGCAAGTAAGATGTGCAATTCAATTCAAGACAATAACAAGCAAGAGTCTTTATTTAGTATTGAAAATAGCAAAGTAAGAACATAAAGGTGCAAGAGCTCTCGCTGACCGTGACTCGAATGACTCGAAATGGTGTTTGCATGCAAGAAGTGGGAGATGGGTTTAGAGCATAAAAATAGTTTTAATTGAGATCTCAACCTACTAAAACTTCACACTTGGTCTCCTTCGGAATCTTATTTTGACTTAACCCCAAACCACTAGTCAAGCACAAATCAAAATGATCCTCTCCCTTTCGACTTTGAGCACTCATGCAACGGATGAGTGCAAGCAAGATATGTTGGCACTTAGGATGGCAAAGAGAATAATGATGGGGAAGGAAGACAAAAAGGTGTGAAAGGCTCACATCAATGAGGACAACCATAGGGAGAGAAAGCCAAAATGATAGATATGATGTGAAGAGTAGGGATTGCCATGCAACGGATGCACATATGAGCTAAGGTAAGCTCTCCAATGGAACTAGTTGGGGTGCATCCAACTTGCTTGCTCATTAAGACCTAGAGCTCATTTGAGGAGGCTCATCATTGGAATATACAAGCCAAGTTCTATAGTGTAAGGGTCCCCAAATAGTTATCCATGAATGATAATCTCTATGGAGTACAAATATTACAATGGAGTACGAGTGTGGATCTTTCAAAAGGAATACTAGTGTTGCCCCCTTCTCTCTTTTTATTTCTTTTTTCTTTTTATTTCTTTTTATTTTTTTGTGGCCTCTTAAGCTCTTTATATTTATCTCTCATTTGTCCTCTTTGGGATCTTTTCATTTTTCCTCTTTGGGATCTTTTTATTTTTCCTCTTTGGGATCTTTTAATTTGTCCTCTTTGGGATCTTTTAATTTTTCTTCTTTGGGATCTTTTCCTCACTTAAGGGCAACACTCTATATTTTACAACAATAAAAAGAAGATCTTCACACTTTATATGTAACATCCCAAGTTTCTTAAATTCGGATGTTAATAGATCATTCATATGCATCTCATATTTTATGCATATTTGTGTTCTTCTGAAAATTCTAATCGTTATGTCACTATGGGCAATTTATTGGAGTGGAGATAATATGACTTCTCCCCTGTGAGTTAAAGTCACCAATTTGGTTTTGCAAATTTTCTAAACTCCGAAGTATTTTTTTGTTGAGTTTTTCAATCGAGTTGTGTGACCTATTGCATAAAACTCTTTTTTCAAAAGTTTGCATTAGGTGGAACTAGGGTTCCCATAGATATTGTATGTATATATATATATATATATATATATATATATATATATATATATATATATATATATATATATATATTAGTTGCATATATATATTATTCCGTTTTTTTTCCTAAGTATTCTAGTGTATATATATATATTAGTACATACTTTTTTTCTAGTATTTGTTAGCTAGGAAATATTTTTTATTGTTTTTTTTCTTTTTGCTGTTGTTTGTTCTTTGTTTTCAAAAAAAAATGAAACCTGCCAGGCCAAGCCAAAGGGGCTCAGCCTAGCCGCCCCCTCGAGCTCCCTTGCCCATGTAACCTGCATGCATCCAGCACGCATGCATCCATGCAGCAGACCCCCCCCCAACCGCCCCTTCTCTCTCCCCGTTTTTTTTCCTCTCTTTCCTTCCTCTCTCTATTCTCTCCTCTCTCTCCCCCACGCGATCTCCTCTCCTCTCTTTCCTTTCCCAGGCACCGAACCGAGCCAAAAAAACCAGCGGGTTCCTTCCACCCCGTGCTCTCTCCCTGCCTTGTCTACACCTCTCCTCCCTTATTCTCTCCTGCCTTGCCTCTTTTCTCCTGCCCAAGCCCCACGCGATATTCTCCTCCCTCCCTTTCTTTTCTCTGCCCGGGAACCGAGCTCTCCTCTCTCCCTCGCGATTCCCTTCCCGCGAGCTTTCTCCCCTTCCTTATACCACCTCCCCTAGGCCTATATAACCCCCCCCCCCTTCCCACCGCCACCCCTCCCCAACCCTAGCCACCACCGCCACCTCCCCCCGCCGCCGCCCGAGCCGCCGCCGCCGCGTGCAGCAGCAGCAGCAGTAGCCCGAAGGCTGCACCTCGCCTCGCCAGGAGGAGCCCTCCCCGAGCTCTCTCTCCACCGCCGCCTCTTCCCCGCGGAGGAGGAACCACTCCCCCGCCGCCCGACGTCTCCACCGCCAGAGCTACTCCCTCTTCCCCGTCGGCCAACTCTCTTTCCACCGGTGCAAACAGCAGCAGCAGGTAGCTAGCCTCCCTCTCTCTCTATATATTGCATGCAATCCCTCCTAGCCTTTAGATCTCCATGCAATGGCTAGGATTAGAACACTAGTAACCCTTCGGTTATTCTCAAAAAACCAGTGGGTTTTATTTTTCACTTAGGAATTAACCAGCACCTTTGTTAGAGCTCGGCCGTTTGCCCGAAGCGTAGAAACAAACACCACCGCGGCTTGCCACGTGTTAGTACTAGTAGCATCAGTTTTTTTCTGTTTTGATAGCAAAAACAGAAACTTTCAATCTAGTTTTGGCCACAACTTTTTATCCCGAAGTCCAATGACATTGATTCTTTTTCCAGTAGCTCAAAAATTTCCGGAAGTTTTAAAAAACATATAATTTGTCTGTGTTTGAAATTTTTAAATATAAGTTAGAGCAGATTTAGTTTCAACACTGTTTTGCCTATTCCAGGAGTTTGAAAAATGATATTGAGTTGATTCTTTTTGCTACTGTTTTCTAGTGATAAAATCTTACTGTGGTAGAAAGTTCAGAATTTTTAAAGCATTTGTACTGGTGTTTTCAACAGAAACAAGTTTCTGCCTTACCGGCGCGCGATAGACTCTTTTGCGTAGGCTTTTGCAAATCATTGCATGTGATGTTATTTTTACTCGTGGCATGATTGAATTGCTTATGGTGTGCTTTGTGTTTGTATCGGTAGATCATCCGGAGTGCGAAGCGTGTTATTTAGAGACGCTCGAGCAGGACAACTATCATCAAGGCAAGTCATCTTTGATCATGTTATTTTACCTATGTTTTCAATGCATAGTAGATCACCTTCTTTGCCCAATTTTGCATGCTGCCTAGGTACTTGGAAACTTTAGTCATAGTTGTAGTATCATGTGGTAGGAACACAACATCCCCGATACTTGGCCCCGGGACGACAATGTTATATTTTGCTATGCTAAGTAGATGGGTTATCGGTTGAGTGTATACCACGAGTGATGCGAGGTTGATATAATAATCAAGACCGGACTAAGACAAGATTTCAAGACCTCGGACGCAATGCAACACTGGGTGAAGGACGGTTGATCGGCTCCCTGGGAAACCCAGTGGATGCCCGGGATGCTGGAGAGGCCATGTCATCCTGCGGAAAGCTTCACCCAGGCTCAAAGAGACGGACGGAGACTTCAAGACTCAAGGCTTACCTGCACAGCCACAAGTCATTATGGGCTCTGGCTTGGTTGGCCAACACAGCGACTCTGGACAGGCGGTGCTAGCAGATATAGACGAATGGTAGGAATGGATGGGCACCGACACGGATTCAGAGGGACCCGTTGAAAGACCATGTTTTGATCATCCGGTCTTCAAAAACCCTGAAGTGCGAGGACAAACCCGGAGGAGATCAAATCTTGTGGGGAACGTGTGCAAAACTCTGCAGAGTACTCAAACCTAATCGATTAGCCGTGTCCACGGTCATGGACAACTTGAGCCGAAGGCATTGAATTTCCCCTGAACTCTCGACACAACTTAATAATGATGTGGGTGTTAACAACTATTCGGGTACGAGAACTGGTTGGCGGAACCATCTCGTTAACAACAAACATGTAGTAATATTTTGCTTTCGACCACTTTTGTTGTAGGAGAAAACTGGCTTTATGCAAAACTTAGCTCCACCGGCCAAATATGCATGTAGAGATAGATGATTATTATTTTACCCCTCTCTTGATGATTTGCCAGCATATTCAATATGTTGACCTACACGGCTGCAACGTATGATGTTGTAGAGTACTTTTCTGACCAGGAGTGAGGCTACGGTTCTACGCTCAGCGACATGCCCTTGGAGTCGGATGGACTCGTCTACCTGATGCTTCCGCTTAGTCTTCGTTAGATAATCTCATGAGTTGGCCCTCAGCCACTTTATTGTACTCCTTTATTGTAATAAAGTACTCTTTATGAGATTTCGATTAATAAAGCTGTGTGATTGCACTCTTGAATATATACATTATGTACTGTGTGTGTACCAGCATGATCTTGGGATGGTACGGAAACACCAGAGGCTTGACTCGTCGAGTCGGGTCGTTACAGAAATGGTATTCAGAGCACACGCTGACCTTAGGACGTAACCTCTAGGAATGGAAAAGCCTTAGGAAGAAAATTATTTTCTCTTATATCTTCTATTTCCTCTTCTGATCATTTCTGACTTCTCTTCGATTTTCCAATGTTTAGATGGCCACGTTCGTCCCTGTTAAGTTCACGGAGTTTTGCCAGCCCGACACCACTATGCCGTTCGGAAAGGAGCTGGTGCAGATCACCAAGGATTTGAGGATTGCTCTGCCGTCTATCACAGGGAAGCCAACTTCGTCTTACCCGGAGGATTCACGCTATAGGATCGAGGTGCATATTCCCGGAAGGACATTCCAGCCGCGCACTGAGCCGATGGATTTCAAGTTCATCGCACCCAACTGGATTCTCGGAAGGGACATGGCGATCCATTGTGCACTCGGACGTATCAAGGATGAATACAAAGGCTCCCCTATTTCTCCAGACCTACTCGCTGTATCCCGGAGAAATGAAGACGGAGACATCATCTCAAGCAAGACCAATGACGCTCTCTTGTCTTATGCCCAGACCTTGGAGAAGCACAGCGGAACTCTGGAGTATCATGCGATCAAGGACGCTAGGAAGATCAAGCAACTGTCACTCCGCGATCTTGAACTTAAGATGCAGCCCGAGAAGCCCACTATGAACATGAACTGGAAGTGAAGGACTTTCTGGAACGGATCGAGAAGCTGAAGACTCGAGTTGCATACCTAGAGGAGGAACTGGACATGGGCGAGAACCTTCATCCCGAAGGAGACGTAGCCCCCGTGATCAGCAACGACGAGGACTATGAAGAAAGCTCCACCGAAGGACCCGACACCATGCTATTCTGAGGAGGACACTTAGACTAGACCATCAAATTTACTTTATCGTTTTACGTTTTAGGCCAATGTTTAGGACTATCGAATTTTGTATCCTCGTGTGAACCTTTGTGATGATTGAATAAAATGTGTGGTGTGATACTTGTGTGATGCATTCATATGGGTAGTGTAATTACTCTTAGACCATTGTTCTATGCTAATCTCACCCCTCTACAAACATCAGATGCCTCCAAGACGCACCCCTGAGTCGAACTTCCCGCCGGAACTCACTCAGTTGATCCAGCAACAAAACACCCTGATGCAGCTGATCATCCAGAACCAGAACAACAACAACAACCATCACCCACCCCAGGCTGACAATCTCACCCATTTTCTGAGGTTGAACCCTCCAACTTTCTCCAGCAGCATTGAGCCCATTGTGGCAGATGATTGGCTTCGCAAGATGGAGCGTGAACTCATCACCGCTGGTTGTTCTGAAGCTGAGAAGGTGCGTTTTGCCGCGCATCAACTTGAAGGCCCTGCAGCTGCTTGGTGGGAGAACTACACCACCACTTATCCCATTGTTGGAGTCACTTGGGAGCAATTCAAGCAAGCCTTCCGCACCGCGCATGTCTCAGCTGGTGCAATGAGTCTGAAGAAGCGTGAGTTTCACAACTTACGCCAGGGGAATCGCACTGTGGCCCAGTACGTTGATGATTTCAGCATGCTCGCCCGTTATGCACCTGGAGATGTGGCCCATGATGCGGCCAAGCAGGAAAAGTTCTTGGAAGGACTGAATGATGAGCTGAGCATTCAGTTGACGGTAGCCACCTTCAACAACTACCAGGAGCTGGTTGATAAGGCCCCCATCTTGGAGGGGAAACATCAGCAGATGGAGAACCGCAAGCGAAAGTATGGGGTTGGAAAGTTCAACCCCGGCACTCAGCAGAAGCCTCGCTACACCCCTTATCCAGGGAATACCGGGACTGGATCCGGTAAGTTTGGAGGACACGTTCAGCATAACCACCCTGTGCACAACCATGGAGGCCACAACCATGGAGGAAATGGTAACCACCGCAACAACAACAACTTCAAGAATGCCGGTACTGGAACTCAGCAGCAATCAGCTCCAGCTCAGAAGGATCTGACTCACATCACTTGCTTCAAGTGTCAGAAGAAGGGACACTATGCCACCGATTGTCCCTAGAACAAGCAGGGAAATGGAAACGGCAACGACAACTCTGCAGCAAAGAAACCCAATCCTTTTCCTCGAGCTCAGGTGAACCACCTTGATGTTGAAGAGGTCTATGATCACCCCGATACTGTGGTCGGTAAGTTTTTGCTAAATTCACATCCAGTATTGGTACTTTTTGATTCTGGTGCAACGCATTCATTCATATCAAGGGTAGTTGTGGAAAAGTATAGTTTGCCAACTAGAACCCTCAGCCAACCTATTAAGGTCAGTTCCCCACGAGGCATGATGACAGCCGGGATAGGATGCCATGCTTTGAGTCTCAACATCGGGAACCATAATTTCCCCACCGACCTCATCGTATTAGAGTCCCAGGGATTGGATGTAATCCTAGGCATGGATTGGTTGTCCAAGTATGAAGGGAATATCGATTGTGCCCTTAAGTCTGTTTTGCTCACCACCCCCGAACAGAAGCGGATTAAGTACGTATCACAGCGCCCGACACGGAGTAAGCGAGTAAACTCTCTCACGGGAGTAGTCCAGGAGGAAGTACCGATCGTACAGGAGTATCCAGATGTATTTCCGGAGGAATTGCCGGGCATGCCACCCGATAGAGAGATTGAGTTCTTGATTGAGCTATTACCCGGAACAGCCCCGATATCCAAGAGACCTTATCGGATGCCCGCAAATGACTTGATAGAAATCAAGAAGAAAATTAAGGAGTTATTGGACAAAGGGTATATCCGCCCAAGTTCTTCACGTTGGGGAGCCCCAGTGCTCTTAGTTGAAAAGAAGGACAAGTCCTTGAGAATGGTTGTCGATTATCGTGCATTGAACGATGTGACCATCAAGAACAAGTACCCCTTGCCGATGATCAATGATCTGTTTGATCAGTTAGTTGGAGCTCGCGTATTCTCAAAGATTGATCTTCGATCCGGGTATCATCAGTTGAAGATTCGTGAACAGGATATACCCAAGACAGCCTTTACCACTCGGTACGGCTTGTATGAGTACACGGTCATGTCATTGGACTGACTAATGCTCCGGCATATTTTATGAATCTGATGAACAAGGTATTTATGGAATACTTGGACAAGTTTGTCGTGGTGTTCATCGATGACATACTGATATTCTCCAAGAACGAAGAGGAACACAAGGAACATCTGCGTCTAGTTCTGGAGAAACTTCGAGAGCATAAGCTATATGCAAAGTTCAGCAAATGTGAGTTTTGGTTGAAGGAAGTCGGATTTCTCGGACACGTCATCTCAGGAGAAGGAATAGCAGTGGACCCTGCCAAGGTCGCAGCAGTCACCGAATGGGTAGCACCCACTTCAGTCAAGGAGATCCGCAGTTTCCTCGGACTTGCCGGGTATTACCGGAGGTTCATTGAGAATTTCTCAAAGATTGCCAAGCCCATGACAGAGTTGTTGAAGAAGGAATCCAAGTATATTTGGACTGAGGAATGTGAAACCAGTTTTCAAGAGCTGAAGAAACGTCTTGTTACAGCCCCAGTGCTGATATTGCCGAACATTCAGAAGGATTTCCAGGTTTATTGTGACGCTTCTCGTCAAGGACTCGGAGGAGTGCTCATGCAAGAAGGCAAAGTTGTAGCCTATGCATCCACACAGCTCAGACCTCATGAGTTGAATTATGCCACACATGACTTGGAACTAGCAGCCGTAGTGCACGCTCTCAAGACCTGGAGACATTTCCTAATCGGAAATAGTTGTGATGTTTACACTGATCACAAGAGCCTGAAATATATCTTCACGCAGAAGGAGTTGAACGTCAGACAGAGGCGATGGCTGGAGTTGATCAAAGACTATGACATGAGATTACATTATCACCCAGGCAAGGCAAATGTTGTAGCCGATGCGTTGAGCCGCAAGAGTTATGTGAACACGCTCACAGCGGGAGGATTACCCCAAGAGTTAGTCGATGATCTCCGAGAGCTCAAACTGGAGATAGTTCCAAGAGGATTTGTTGCCACTTTGGAAATTCAGTCTACTTTGACGGAAAAGATCCGCGAAGCACAGAAAGCTGACAAGGAGATAGCTGAGATTAAGCAGAAAATGGAAGACGGGAAAGCTAAAGGTTTTCGTGAGGATGAACACGGAACTTTATGGTTTCAGGATCGCATCTATGTGCCCAATGATCCCGAACTCAGGAAGTTGATACTTCAGAAAGCTCATGATTCCCCGTACTCGATACACCCCGGTAACACCAAGATGTATCTGGATCTGAAAGAAAGTTTTTGGTGGACAGGATTGAAGAAAGACATTGCCGAGTTTGTAGCTATATGCGATGTTTGTGAGCGAGTAAAAGCCGAGCATCAGAAACCAGCAGGTTTGCTCCAACCTCTGCCGATACCCGAATGGAAATGGGAAAAGCTTGGTATGGACTTCATCACAGGATTACCTCGGACCCTTTCTGGCTATGATTCTATTTGGGTTGTGGTCGATCGTTTGACCAAGGTAGCTCACTTCATTCCGGTGAAGACTACCTACACGAGTGCCAAGCTGGCCAAGATATATATGACGAGGATCGTATGTCTGCACGGAGTTCCTAAGAGCATTGTGACTGATAGAGGGACTAAGTTCACATCGAAATTTTGGCACCAACTACATGAAACCTTGGGAACAAGATTGGAGTTCAGCACAGCATTTCACCCGCAGACAGATGGACAGACCGAGAGAGTCAATCAAATTCTGGAAGACATGTTGAGAGCTTGCGCACTAGACTATGGGTCTAGTTGGGATGACAATTTACCGTATGCCGAGTTCTCATACAACAATAGCTACCAGACCAGTCTGAAGATGGCCCCTTTCGAAGCTCTATACAGATGGAGGTGCAGAACACCGTTGATGTGGGATGGAGTTGGAGACCGACAACTTTTTGGTCCCGACCTCATCCGAGATTCTGAAGAGAAGGTCAAGCTTATTCGTGACCGACTCAAAATAGCTCAGTCCAGGCAGAAGAGTTATGCCGACAGCAAACGCAAGGAAGTAACGTACAAAGTGGGAGATCGAGCATATCTTCGGGTGTCTCCACTTCGAGGAATCAAGAGATTCGGTGTGAAAGGAAAATTAGCACCACGTTTCATTGGCCCCTACAAAATTCTTGAACGTAGAGGCGAAGTTGCATACAAACTGGAATTGTCGGAAGGATTGTCCGGAGTTCATGATGTCTTCCATGTTTCCGAGTTGAAAAAATGCCATGCTGAGATGGCCGATGTTCCGTTGAGAGATACCGTGCCCCTAGAGGCCATACAGCTTGACAATGATCTGACGTATGAGGAGAAACCCGTCCGGATTCTCGAGACTGCCAACAGAGTTACCCGCAGCAAGATCATCAAGTTCTGCAAGGTGTTGTGGAGCCACCACACCGAGGAAGAAGCCACCTGGGAACGGGAAGAGGATCTTCGTCGAGACCACCCGCACCTATTTTCTAGCCAACCCGAATCTCGAGGGCGAGATTCATCTTAAGGTGGGTAGGTTTGTAACATCCCAATTTTCTTAAATTCGGATGTTAATAGATCATTCATATGCATCTCATATTTTATGCATATTTGTGTTCTTCTGAAAATTCTAATTGTTATGTGACTACGGGCAATTTATTGGAGTGGAGATAATATGACTTCTCCCCTGTGAGTTAAAGTCACCAATTTGGTTTTGCAAATTTTCTAAACTCCGAAGTATTTTTTTTGTTGAGTTTTTCAATCGAGTTGTGTGACCTATTGCATAAAACTCTTTTTTCGAAAGTTTGTATTAGGTGGAACTAGGGTTCCCATAGATATTGTATGTATATATATATATATATATATATATATATATATATATTAGTTGCATATATATTATTCCGTTTTTTTCCTAAGTATTCTAGTGTATATATATATATTAGTACATACTTTTTTCTAGTATTTGTTAGCTAGGAAATATTTTTTATTGTTTTTTTTCTTTTTGCTGTTGTTTGTTCTTTGTTTTCAAAAAAAAATGAAACCTGCCAGGCCGAGCCAAAGGGGCTCAGCCCAGCCGCCCCCTCGAGCTCCCTTGCCCACGTAACCTGCATGCATCCAGCACGCATGCATCCATGCAGCAGACCCCCCCCCCAACCGCCCCTTCTCTCTCCCCGTTTTTTTTCCTCTCTTTCCTTCCTCTCTCTATTCTCTCCTCTCTCTCCCCCACGTGATCTCCACTCCTCTCTTTCCTTTCCCAAGCACCGAACCGAGCCAAAAAAACCAGCGGGTTCCTTCCACCCCGTGCTCTCTCCCCTGCCTTGTCTACACCTCTCCTCCCTTATTCTCTCCTGCCTTGCCTCTTTTCTCCTGCCCAAGCCCCACGCGATATTCTCCTCCCTCCCTTTCTTTTCTCTGCCCGGGAACCGAGCTCTCCTCTCTCCCTCGCGATTCCCTTCCCGCGAGCTTTCTCCCCTTCCTTATACCACCTCCCCTAGGCCTATATAACCCCCCCTTCCCACCGCCACCCCTCCCCAACCCTAGCCACCACCGCCACCTCCCCCCGCCGCCGCCCGAGCCGCCGCCGCCGCGTGCAGCAGCAGCAACAGCAGCCCGAAGGCTGCACCTCGCCTCGCCAGGAGGAGCCCTCCCCGAGCTCTCTCTCCACCGCCGCCTCTTCCCCGCGGAGGAGGAACCACTCCCCCGCCGCCCGACGTCTCCACCGCCAGAGCTACTCCCTCTTCCCCGTCGGCCAACTCTCTTTCCACCGGTGCAAACAGCAGCAGCAGGTAGCTAGCCTCCCTCTCTCTATATATATTGCATGCAATCCCTCCTAGCCTTTAGATCTCCATGCAATGGCTAGGATTAGAACACTAGTAACCCTTCGGTTATTCTCAAAAAACCAGTGGGTTTTATTTTTCACTTAGGAATTAACCAGCACCTTTGTTAGAGCTCGGCCGTTTGCCCGAAGCGTAGAAACAAACACCACCGCGGCTTGCCACGTGTTAGTACTAGTAGCATCAGTTTTTTTCTGTTTTGATAGCAAAAACAGAAACTTTCAATCTAGTTTTGGCCACAACTTTTTATCCCGAAGTCCAATGACATTGATTCTTTTTCCAGTAGCTCAAAAATTTCCGGAAGTTTTAAAAAACATATAATTTGTCTGTGTTTGAAATTTTTAAATATAAGTTAGAGCAGATTTAGTTTCAACACTGTTTTGCCTATTCCAGGAGTTTGAAAAATGATATTGAGTTGATTCTTTTTGCTACTGTTTTCTAGTGATAAAATCTTACTGTGGTAGAAAGTTCAGAATTTTTAAAGCATTTGTACTGGTGTTTTCAACAGAAACAAGTTTCTGCCTTACCGGCGCGCGATAGACTCTTTTGCGTAGGCTTTTGCAAATCATTGCATGTGATGTTATTTTTACTCGTGGCATGATTGAATTGCTTATGGTGTGCTTTGTGTTTGTATCGGTAGATCATCCGGAGTGCGAAGCGTGTTATTTAGAGACGCTCGAGCAGGACAACTATCATCAAGGCAAGTCATCTTTGATCATGTTATTTTACCTATGTTTTCAATGCATAGTAGATCACCTTCTTTGCCCAATTTTGCATGCTGCCTAGGTACTTGGAAACTTTAGTCATAGTTGTAGTATCATGTGGTAGGAACACAACATCCCCGATACTTGGCCCCGGGACGACAATGTTATATTTTGCTATGCTAAGTAGATGGGTTATCGGTTGAGTGTATACCACGAGTGATGCGAGGTTGATATAATAATCAAGACCGGACTAAGACAAGATTTCAAGACCTCGGACGCAATGCAACACTGGGTGAAGGACGGTTGATCGGCTCCCTGGGAAACCCAGTGGATGCCCGGGATGCTGGAGAGGCCATGTCATCCTGCGGAAAGCTTCACCCAGGCTCAAAGAGACGGACGGAGACTTCAAGACTCAAGGCTTACCTGCACAGCCACAAGTCATTATGGGCTCTGGCTTGGTTGGCCAACACAGCGACTCTGGACAGGCGGTGCTAGCAGATATAGACGAATGGTAGGAATGGATGGGCACCGACACGGATTCAGAGGGACCCGTTGAAAGACCATGTTTTGATCATCCGGTCTTCAAAAACCCTGAAGTGCGAGGACAAACCCGGAGGCGATCAAATCTTGTGGGGAACGTGTGCAAAACTCTGCAGAGTACTCAAACCTAATCGATTAGCCGTGTCCACGGTCATGGACAACTTGAGCCGAAGGCATTGAATTTCCCCTGAACTCTCGACACAACTTAATAATGATGTGGGTGTTAACAACTATTCGGGTACGAGAACTGGTTGGCGGAACCATCTCGTTAACAACAAACATGTAGTAATATTTTGCTTTCGACCACTTTTGTTGTAGGAGAAAACTGGCTTTATGCAAAACTTAGCTCCACCGGCCAAATATGCATGTAGAGATAGATGATTATTATTTTACCCCTCTCTTGATGATTTGCCAGCATATTCAATATGTTGACCTACACGGCTGCAACGTATGATGTTGTAGAGTACTTTTCTGACCAGGAGTGAGGCTACGGTTCTACGCTCAGCGACATGCCCTTGGAGTCGGATGGACTCGTCTACCTGATGCTTCCGCTTAGTCTTTGTTAGATAATCTCATGAGTTGGCCCTCAGCCACTTTATTGTACTCCTTTATTGTAATAAAGTACTCTTTATGAGATTTCGATTAATAAAGCTGTGTGATTGCACTCTTGAATATATACATTATGTACTGTGTGTGTACCAGCATGATCTTGGGATGGTACGGAAACACCAGAGGCTTGACTCGTCGAGTCGGGTCGTTACAGAAATGGTATTCAGAGCACACGCTGACCTTAGGACGTAACCTCTAGGAATGGAAAAGCCTTAGGAAGAAAATTATTTTCTCTTATATCTTCTATTTCCTCTTCTGATCATTTCTGACTTCTCTTCGATTTTCCAATGTTTAGATGGCCACCTTCGTCCCTGTTAAGTTCACGGAGTTTTGCCAGCCCGACACCACTATGCCGTTCGGAAAGGAGCTGGTGCAGATCACCAAGGATTTGAGGATTGCTCTGCCGTCTATCACAGGGAAGCCAACTTCGTCTTACCCGGAGGATTCACGCTATAGGATCGAGGTGCATATTCCCGGAAGGACATTCCAGCCGCGCACTGAGCCGATGGATTTCAAGTTCATCGCACCCAACTGGATTCTCGGAAGGGACATGGCGATCCATTGTGCACTCGGACGTATCAAGGATGAATACAAAGGCTCCCCTATTTCTCCAGACCTACTCGCTGTATCCCGGAGAAATGAAGACGGAGACATCATCTCAAGCAAGACCAATGACGCTCTCTTGTCTTATGCCCAGACCTTGGAGAAGCACAGCGGAACTCTGGAGTATCATGCGATCAAGGACGCTAGGAAGATCAAGCAACTGTCACTCCGCGATCTTGAACTTAAGATGCAGCCCGAGAAGCCCACTATGAACATGAACTGGAAGTGAAGGACTTTCTGGAACGGATCGAGAAGCTGAAGACTCGAGTTGCATACCTAGAGGAGGAACTGGACATGGGCGAGAACCTTCATCCCGAAGGAGACGTAGCCCCCGTGATCAGCAACGACGAGGACTATGAAGAAAGCTCCACCGAAGGACCCGACACCATGCTATTCTGAGGAGGACACTTAGACTAGACCATCAAATTTACTTTATCGTTTTACGTTTTAGGCCAATGTTTAGGACTATCGAATTTTGTATCCTCGTGTGAACCTTTGTGATGATTGAATAAAATGTGTGGTGTGATACTTGTGTGATGCATTCATATGGGTAGTGTAATTACTCTTAGACCATTGTTCTATGCTAATCTCACCCCTCTACAAACATCAGATGCCTCCAAGACGCACCCCTGAGTCGAACTTCCCGCCGGAACTCACTCAGTTGATCCAGCAACAAAACACCCTGATGCAGCTGATCATCCAGAACCAGAACAACAACAACAACCATCACCCACCCCAGGCTGACAATCTCACCCATTTTCTGAGGTTGAACCCTCCAACTTTCTCCAGCAGCATTGAGCCCATTGTGGCAGATGATTGGCTTCGCAAGATGGAGCGTGAACTCATCACCGCTGGTTGTTCTGAAGCTGAGAAGGTGCGTTTTGCCGCGCATCAACTTGAAGGCCCTGCAGCTGCTTGGTGGGAGAACTACACCACCACTTATCCCATTGTTGGAGTCACTTGGGAGCAATTCAAGCAAGCCTTCCGCACCGCGCATGTCTCAGCTGGTGCAATGAGTCTGAAGAAGCGTGAGTTTCACAACTTACGCCAGGGGAATCGCACTGTGGCCCAGTACGTTGATGATTTCAGCATGCTCGCCCGTTATGCACCTGGAGATGTGGCCCATGATGCGGCCAAGCAGGAAAAGTTCTTGGAAGGACTGAATGATGAGCTGAGCATTCAGTTGACGGTAGCCACCTTCAACAACTACCAGGAGCTGGTTGATAAGGCCCCCATCTTGGAGGGGAAACATCAGCAGATGGAGAACCGCAAGCGAAAGTATGGGGTTGGAAAGTTCAACCCCGGCACTCAGCAGAAGCCTCGCTACACCCCTTATCCAGGGAATACCGGGACTGGATCCGGTAAGTTTGGAGGACACGTTCAGCATAACCACCCTGTGCACAACCATGGAGGCCACAACCATGGAGGAAATGGTAACCACCGCAACAACAGCAACTTCAAGAATGCCGGTACTGGAACTCAGCAGCAATCAGCTCCAGCTCAGAAGGATCTGACTCACATCACTTGCTTCAAGTGTCAGAAGAAGGGACACTATGCCACCGATTGTCCCTAGAACAAGCAGGGAAATGGAAACGGCAACGACAACTCTGCAGCAAAGAAACCCAATCCTTTTCCTCGAGCTCAGGTGAACCACCTTGATGTTGAAGAGGTCTATGATCACCCCGATACTGTGGTCGGTAAGTTTTTGCTAAATTCACATCCAGTATTGGTACTTTTTGATTCTGGTGCAACGCATTCATTCATATCAAGGGTAGTTGTGGAAAAGTATAGTTTGCCAACTAGAACCCTCAGCCAACCTATTAAGGTCAGTTCCCCACGAGGCATGATGACAGCCGGGATAGGATGCCATGCTTTGAGTCTCAACATCGGGAACCATAATTTCCCCACCGACCTCATCGTATTAGAGTCCCAGGGATTGGATGTAATCCTAGGCATGGATTGGTTGTCCAAGTATGAAGGGAATATCGATTGTGCCCTTAAGTCTGTTTTGCTCACCACCCCCGAACAGAAGCGGATTAAGTACGTATCACAGCGCCCGACACGGAGTAAGCGAGTAAACTCTCTCACGGGAGTAGTCCAGGAGGAAGTACCGATCGTACAGGAGTATCCAGATGTATTTCCGGAGGAATTGCCGGGCATGCCACCCGATAGAGAGATTGAGTTCTTGATTGAGCTATTACCCGGAACAGCCCCGATATCCAAGAGACCTTATCGGATGCCCGCAAATGACTTGATAGAAATCAAGAAGAAAATTAAGGAGTTATTGGACAAAGGGTATATCCGCCCAAGTTCTTCACGTTGGGGAGCCCCAGTGCTCTTAGTTGAAAAGAAGGACAAGTCCTTGAGAATGGTTGTCGATTATCGTGCATTGAACGATGTGACCATCAAGAACAAGTACCCCTTGCCGATGATCAATGATCTGTTTGATCAGTTAGTTGGAGCTCGCGTATTCTCAAAGATTGATCTTCGATCCGGGTATCATCAGTTGAAGATTCGTGAACAGGATATACCCAAGACAGCCTTTACCACTCGGTACGGCTTGTATGAGTACACGGTCATGTCATTGGACTGACTAATGCTCCGGCATATTTTATGAATCTGATGAACAAGGTATTTATGGAATACTTGGACAAGTTTGTCGTGGTGTTCATCGATGACATACTGATATTCTCCAAGAACGAAGAGGAACACAAGGAACATCTGCGTCTAGTTCTGGAGAAACTTCGAGAGCATAAGCTATATGCAAAGTTCAGCAAATGTGAGTTTTGGTTGAAGGAAGTCGGATTTCTCGGACACGTCATCTCAGGAGAAGGAATAGCAGTGGACCCTGCCAAGGTCGCAGCAGTCACCGAATGGGTAGCACCCACTTCAGTCAAGGAGATCCGCAGTTTCCTCGGACTTGCCGGGTATTACCGGAGGTTCATTGAGAATTTCTCAAAGATTGCCAAGCCCATGACAGAGTTGTTGAAGAAGGAATCCAAGTATATTTGGACTGAGGAATGTGAAACCAGTTTTCAAGAGCTGAAGAAACGTCTTGTTACAGCCCCAGTGCTGATATTGCCGAACATTCAGAAGGATTTCCAGGTTTATTGTGACGCTTCTCGTCAAGGACTCGGAGGAGTGCTCATGCAAGAAGGCAAAGTTGTAGCCTATGCATCCACACAGCTCAGACCTCATGAGTTGAATTATGCCACACATGACTTGGAACTAGCAGCCGTAGTGCACGCTCTCAAGACCTGGAGACATTTCCTAATCGGAAATAGTTGTGATGTTTACACTGATCACAAGAGCCTGAAATATATCTTCACGCAGAAGGAGTTGAACGTCAGACAGAGGCGATGGCTGGAGTTGATCAAAGACTATGACATGAGATTACATTATCACCCAGGCAAGGCAAATGTTGTAGCCGATGCGTTGAGCCGCAAGAGTTATGTGAACACGCTCACAGCGGGAGGATTACCCCAAGAGTTAGTCGATGATCTCCGAGAGCTCAAACTGGAGATAGTTCCAAGAGGATTTGTTGCCACTTTGGAAATTCAGTCTACTTTGACGGAAAAGATCCGCGAAGCACAGAAAGCTGACAAGGAGATAGCTGAGATTAAGCAGAAAATGGAAGACGGGAAAGCTAAAGGTTTTCGTGAGGATGAACACGGAACTTTATGGTTTCAGGATCGCATCTATGTGCCCAATGATCCCGAACTCAGGAAGTTGATACTTCAGAAAGCTCATGATTCCCCGTACTCGATACACCCCGGTAACACCAAGATGTATCTGGATCTGAAAGAAAGTTTTTGGTGGACAGGATTGAAGAAAGACATTGCCGAGTTTGTAGCTATATGCGATGTTTGTGAGCGAGTAAAAGCCGAGCATCAGAAACCAGCAGGTTTGCTCCAACCTCTGCCGATACCCGAATGGAAATGGGAAAAGCTTGGTATGGACTTCATCACAGGATTACCTCGGACCCTTTCTGGCTATGATTCTATTTGGGTTGTGGTCGATCGTTTGACCAAGGTAGCTCACTTCATTCCGGTGAAGACTACCTACACGAGTGCCAAGCTGGCCAAGATATATATGACGAGGATCGTATGTCTGCACGGAGTTCCTAAGAGCATTGTGACTGATAGAGGGACTAAGTTCACATCGAAATTTTGGCACCAACTACATGAAACCTTGGGAACAAGATTGGAGTTCAGCACAGCATTTCACCCGCAGACAGATGGACAGACCGAGAGAGTCAATCAAATTCTGGAAGACATGTTGAGAGCTTGCGCACTAGACTATGGGTCTAGTTGGGATGACAATTTACCGTATGCCGAGTTCTCATACAACAATAGCTACCAGACCAGTCTGAAGATGGCCCCTTTCGAAGCTCTATACAGATGGAGGTGCAGAACACCGTTGATGTGGGATGGAGTTGGAGACCGACAACTTTTTGGTCCCGACCTCATCCGAGATTCTGAAGAGAAGGTCAAGCTTATTCGTGACCGACTCAAAATAGCTCAGTCCAGGCAGAAGAGTTATGCCGACAGCAAACGCAAGGAAGTAACGTACAAAGTGGGAGATCGAGCATATCTTCGGGTGTCTCCACTTCGAGGAATCAAGAGATTCGGTGTGAAAGGAAAATTAGCACCACGTTTCATTGGCCCCTACAAAATTCTTGAACGTAGAGGCGAAGTTGCATACAAACTGGAATTGTCGGAAGGATTGTCCGGAGTTCATGATGTCTTCCATGTTTCCGAGTTGAAAAAATGCCATGCTGAGATGGCCGATGTTCCGTTGAGAGATACCGTGCCCCTAGAGGCCATACAGCTTGACAATGATCTGACGTATGAGGAGAAACCCGTCCGGATTCTCGAGACTGCCAACAGAGTTACCCGCAGCAAGATCATCAAGTTCTGCAAGGTGTTGTGGAGCCACCACACCGAGGAAGAAGCCACCTGGGAACGGGAAGAGGATCTTCGTCGAGACCACCCGCACCTATTTTCTAGCCAACCCGAATCTCGAGGGCGAGATTCATCTTAAGGTGGGTAGGTTTGTAACATCCCAATTTTCTTAAATTCGGATGTTAATAGATCATTCATATGCATCTCATATTTTATGCATATTTGTGTTCTTCTGAAAATTCTAATTGTTATGTGACTACGGGCAATTTATTGGAGTGGAGATAATATGACTTCTCCCGTGTGAGTTAAAGTCACCAATTTGGTTTTGCAAATTTTCTAAACTCCGAAGTATTTTTTTTGTTGAGTTTTTCAATCGAGTTGTGTGACCTATTGCATAAAACTCTTTTTTCGAAAGTTTGTATTAGGTGGAACTAGGGTTCCCATAGATATTGTATGTATATATATATATATATATATATATATATATATATATATATATATATATATATATATATATATATATATATATATATATTAGTTGCATATATATTATTCCGTTTTTTTCCTAAGTATTCTAGTGTATATATATATATTAGTACATACTTTTTTCTAGTATTTGTTAGCTAGGAAATATTTTTTATTGTTTTTTTTCTTTTTGCTGTTGTTTGTTCTTTGTTTTCAAAAAAAAATGAAACCTGCCAGGCCGAGCCAAAGGGGCTCAGCCCAGCCGCCCCCTCGAGCTCCCTTGCCCACGTAACCTGCATGCATCCAGCACGCATGCATCCATGCAGCAGACCCCCCCCCCAACCGCCCCTTCTCTCTCCCCGTTTTTTTTCCTCTCTTTCCTTCCTCTCTCTATTCTCTCCTCTCTCTCCCCCACGTGATCTCCACTCCTCTCTTTCCTTTCCCAAGCACCGAACCGAGCCAAAAAAACCAGCGGGTTCCTTCCACCCCGTGCTCTCTCCCCTGCCTTGTCTACACCTCTCCTCCCTTATTCTCTCCTGCCTTGCCTCTTTTCTCCTGCCCAAGCCCCACGCGATATTCTCCTCCCTCCCTTTCTTTTCTCTGCCCGGGAACCGAGCTCTCCTCTCTCCCTCGCGATTCCCTTCCCGCGAGCTTTCTCCCCTTCCTTATACCACCTCCCCTAGGCCTATATAACCCCCCCTTCCCACCGCCACCCCTCCCCAACCCTAGCCACCACCGCCACCTCCCCCCGCCGCCGCCCGAGCCGCCGCCGCCGCGTGCAGCAGCAGCAACAGCAGCCCGAAGGCTGCACCTCGCCTCGCCAGGAGGAGCCCTCCCCGAGCTCTCTCTCCACCGCCGCCTCTTCCCCGCGGAGGAGGAACCACTCCCCCGCCGCCCGACGTCTCCACCGCCAGAGCTACTCCCTCTTCCCCGTCGGCCAACTCTCTTTCCACCGGTGCAAACAGCAGCAGCAGGTAGCTAGCCTCCCTCTCTCTATATATATTGCATGCAATCCCTCCTAGCCTTTAGATCTCCATGCAATGGCTAGGATTAGAACACTAGTAACCCTTCGGTTATTCTCAAAAAACCAGTGGGTTTTATTTTTCACTTAGGAATTAACCAGCACCTTTGTTAGAGCTCGGCCGTTTGCCCGAAGCGTAGAAACAAACACCACCGCGGCTTGCCACGTGTTAGTACTAGTAGCATCAGTTTTTTTCTGTTTTGATAGCAAAAACAGAAACTTTCAATCTAGTTTTGGCCACAACTTTTTATCCCGAAGTCCAATGACATTGATTCTTTTTCCAGTAGCTCAAAAATTTCCGGAAGTTTTAAAAAACATATAATTTGTCTGTGTTTGAAATTTTTAAATATAAGTTAGAGCAGATTTAGTTTCAACACTGTTTTGCCTATTCCAGGAGTTTGAAAAATGATATTGAGTTGATTCTTTTTGCTACTGTTTTCTAGTGATAAAATCTTACTGTGGTAGAAAGTTCAGAATTTTTAAAGCATTTGTACTGGTGTTTTCAACAGAAACAAGTTTCTGCCTTACCGGCGCGCGATAGACTCTTTTGCGTAGGCTTTTGCAAATCATTGCATGTGATGTTATTTTTACTCGTGGCATGATTGAATTGCTTATGGTGTGCTTTGTGTTTGTATCGGTAGATCATCCGGAGTGCGAAGCGTGTTATTTAGAGACGCTCGAGCAGGACAACTATCATCAAGGCAAGTCATCTTTGATCATGTTATTTTACCTATGTTTTCAATGCATAGTAGATCACCTTCTTTGCCCAATTTTGCATGCTGCCTAGGTACTTGGAAACTTTAGTCATAGTTGTAGTATCATGTGGTAGGAACACAACATCCCCGATACTTGGCCCCGGGACGACAATGTTATATTTTGCTATGCTAAGTAGATGGGTTATCGGTTGAGTGTATACCACGAGTGATGCGAGGTTGATATAATAATCAAGACCGGACTAAGACAAGATTTCAAGACCTCGGACGCAATGCAACACTGGGTGAAGGACGGTTGATCGGCTCCCTGGGAAACCCAGTGGATGCCCGGGATGCTGGAGAGGCCATGTCATCCTGCGGAAAGCTTCACCCAGGCTCAAAGAGACGGACGGAGACTTCAAGACTCAAGGCTTACCTGCACAGCCACAAGTCATTATGGGCTCTGGCTTGGTTGGACAACACAGCGACTCTGGACAGGCGGTGCTAGCAGATATAGACGAATGGTAGGAATGGATGGGCACCGACACGGATTCAGAGGGACCCGTTGAAAGACCATGTTTTGATCATCCGGTCTTCAAAAACCCTGAAGTGCGAGGACAAACCCGGAGGCGATCAAATCTTGTGGGGAACGTGTGCAAAACTCTGCAGAGTACTCAAACCTAATCGATTAGCCGTGTCCATGGTCATGGACAACTTGAGCCGAAGGCATTGAATTTCCCATGAACTCTCGACACAACTTAATAATGATGTGGGTGTTAACAACTATTCGGGTACGAGAACTGGTTGGCGGAACCATCTCATTAACAGCAAACATGTAGTAATATTTTGCTTTCGACCCCTTTTGTTGTAGGAGAAAACAGGCTTTATGCAAAACTTAGCTCCACCGGCCAAATATGCATGTAGACATAGATGATTATTATTTTACCCCTCTCTTGATGATTTGCCAGCATATTCAATATGCTGACCTACACGGCTGCAACGTATCATGTTGCAGAGTACTTTTCCGACCAGGAGTGAGGCTACGGTTCTATGCTCAGCGACATGCCCGTGGAGTCGGATGGACTCGTCTACCTGATGCTTCCGCTTAGTCTTCGTTAGATAATCTCATGATTTGGCCTTCAGCCACTTTATTGTACTCCTTTATTGTAATAAAGTACACTTTATGAGATTTCGATTAATAAAGCTGTGTGATTGCACTCTTGAATATATACATTATGTACTGTGTGTGTACCAGCATGATCTTGGGATGGTACGGAAACACCAGAGGCTTGACTCGTCGAGTCGGGTCGTTACATTATAAGAAGTACTCAACATAAAGACAAATGAAAACTATCATAACGTATGCAAATGTATGCCTCTGCCGGTGTAGCAGGATATGCAATGAAACTAGCGCGTCTTGTAGCAATAATATGGGCAAGGCCCAACTAGCATGCGGCTCCTTGATCAAGCAAAAGCATGTATGACATGAAGATCAAGTCATGAGATGGTGGATGTTACATGGCAATGTATCTCGGAAAGGCTATGTAAATGCCTTAATAGGTAGGTATGGTGGTCGTTTTGAGAAAGGATATAATGAGGTTTATGATGACAGAGCATATCATGCCAAGTGTTTGGATGCACCGGCGAAGTTTGCACCAACTCTCAAGGTGAGAAAGGGCAATGCATGATACCGAAGAGGCTAGCAAAATATGGATGGTGGAAGTGCCAACAATCGAATAGTCCCATTAGTCCGAAGTACTCATGCACTTATTATCGGTAACTCTCTATCTAGTTAGGAGATTCACAAAGAGACAAGTACCCCGAGGAGGAGTGTTTGGGGGTTTGGTTATCCTTGCGCATCCTCGACCAATGGTAACGCGAGGGTACTGTATATATTCCAACCCCTCTAGAGGTTAACGATGTGTCTAGTAGCTACAGTTCTCAACTATTTTTTTAGTTTTTGAAAAACACACAGATTTCCCAAAATACGACACCTATCACTAATAGGATCAAGCTCTTGGCACCAATAGTCCAAACATTACTCAATTCAATACCTCAAAACTATTGGAAGTTACTACTATACTTAAATAGCAACCTCAATTACCTACTCATGCAAGACACACAACTCAGTGCAACAAGCCAACTCTCTAAACAAGATAAGCATGATAACTCAAGAGAGTTCCAAAATAAACCTAAATAAAATCTCTTAAAAATGTAAAGCATGAAAACTAAGAGCTAAGCATGACAGCAGCTATGAAAAGATAAAGAACACGCAAAAAGGATAAGCATGAAAACCTATGTTGTGTTCTAGGGTGGAGTGGAGCGTGTTTCTTTCCCAAACAAAGAAAGCTAGGTTCCAACTTGTTGTGAACATCAAGCAAAACTAAAACAAACTAAAAAGTAAAGAGTGGGACGCTCCAAGCATAGCACATAATATATGAAGTGATAAAAATATAGCATAGAGAAGGGCGAACTGATGATTGTTGATAGAGAAGGGGATACATGGGGGCATCCCCAAGCTTAACGCTTGAGTATCCTTGAATATTTCTTGGGGTTTCATGGGGGCATCCCCAAGCTTGAGCGCTTGGCCCTCCCGAATCTTCTTTCATCATCTTCCATCGCATACTTGAAAACTCCCTTCATACGAAACTCATCATAAGCTGATTAGAGTGGTTAGTGCCCATAATAAAATAATTTATTATCTACTGGAAATAAAGATTTTCATGAAGAGATATTGTTTCTCAAGATCGCCAAAAGGTTTTTTCAAAGTAAAAGCAAGCCTAAGATTTGCAAAATGATGAAAACACAAAACGTGGTAGAATTTGGGGAAAAATAGAACAACAGGTAGTAAATATATTTTTCTGGGCACTTCTGCAACTCAAATCAGCAAACTGAGAACATACGCCAGAAAGACAATTATATAGAGCATGTTGTCAAAACAATTCAGATCAGAAAAATGATCTGGTGATTTTTGGCCAATTTTTCTGTCAAGCAGACAGAATCGGTTTCTGGACAACATGTCAAAACTTTTGAACTTTCTTGCAATCGGATGCTAAAACTTGGCACAAAGCTTAAAAATAAAGATACAATGATGTTTCTACAGTAGTAACAAGCATCAAGACCACTAAAACTGAAATTAAAAACTCAAATTAAAGATAACAAGGGTTGTCTCCCTAGAGCTCTTTCTTTATAGCCATAAAGATAGGCTTAAGATTTTAATGATGCTCTCATAGAAATAAGTGGTGTAGAATCAAGAGAGAGTATCAAGAAGCAAATACCAAACACATTTAAGTCCAACATGCTTCCTATGCATAGGAACATTGCAATAGAATAATTCATTGAAGCACAAAGCAATAAGCATAGGGAGGCAAAGCAAGTGCAGCTTCAAAACCTTCGACATAAAGAGGGGAAACTTCTTAGTTTTTAGATATTTAGAACCCTGTCTCCCCCTCTCATTATAATTTCAGTGCCATCATGGATGAACTCAAGAATATAACTATCACATAACGCATTATTTCCATGATCCAAAAGCATAAAAGTATCATTACTCTTCTTATAAGCAAAATCTTTCTTATTAGGAATAGTGAGAGTAAAGCAATCATTATCATCATGGTAATCGTCACATTTAGGATGCATAGTATCATCAAAGCAAATTTTCTCCTCAAAAGTTGGGGAACTAAAAATATCATGTTCGTCAAACCCGTCATCCCCAAGCTTAGAGCTTTCCATGTCATTAGCAATATTGATAATCAAAGAAAACATACTAATAACATTGCCACCATCATAATTGTCATGCAAATAATAAAGTTCCATAGGTTTCTTAATTTTCTACTCAAACACTTCATGTCCTAGTTCAAGATAAAGTTTATAAAGCTCTCTCATATTTTTGTTGTTTTCCATTAAGCCAAGGTCATCTAATTTTTATTTTTATTTTGTGGTTTTTTGGTATAAGACTCTAAAGCAAAAACTAGAAAGCAAACTAACAAGACTAAAAAGCAAAGGTAAAAGATAGCATGCAACTCCCCTATCTTGAAGATTGGAGTCCCCGACAACGGCGCCAGAAATTTTCTTGATGACGAGTTGATGGATATACTCCTCGCCCCTCATTGGTTATCCGAAGTGTAAGGTGGAGATGTAGTCAGTAGCAAATTTCCCTTACACGGGGACTGTAAGGTTTATCGAACTAGGAAGACTCCGAGGATCAACAAGTAGGTGTTCGCAGCTCTGGCGCTAGCAGAAGACGTGGACCTGCACACACAACAAATAACTTTGCTCCCAACGAGTACAGAGAGGTTGTTGATAACGAGATGATGTATATACTTCTCGCTCCACATTGGTTACCCCAAGTGAAAGGTTGAGATGTAGTCAGCAGCAAGTTTTCCCTTACACGAAGAATGCAAGGTTTATCGAACCAGGAGGACTCCTAGGATCAACAAGTAGGTGTCTCCTACCCTGGCGCTAGCAGAAGACGTGGACCTGCACACACACAAATAACTTTGCTCCCAACGAGTACACAGAGGTTGTCAATCTCTCCGGCCTTGTAGTTGGCAAAGGATCAAAACACAAGCGGGAATAGTGATAGTGATTGCAACGGAAAAGTAAATGAAAGCACTAAATGATGGATGTGTAAGCAATGGTGGTGATATGGACCGGAGTCACATGATGTTCACTAGTGATGTCTCTCTCCCAAAAGATGATAAACAACTATGCTTGGGTGAATAAATTACAGCTAGGCAATTGACAGAATTATGAACGCACAGCAATGCTAATTATGCTACTTGAAAGTTAGAGGCTTAATAGTAATGGGCAGTACGCCAAGACAAGTAGACCGTTTATTCATCAGCATCTACTTACTAATCATCCACCTTGAGATATCTATCCAAAACATCTCGCTGGTATTAAGTTGCGAGCCCCACCCAAAGTGTAAACTCAAAGCAACGGACAACTGCATTAACGAACTATGCGTAAGGTAAACAATCCTTGCAACCGTGGTCACAAGCACCGTCGTTTTCTCCCAGGTGGCAATAGAACATCCCCTAGTCTCATGTTTCTGTCACTAAAGCTAGACATCACGGGGCATGAACCCACAATCATGCATAACGCTCCCTCTTGGAGTTACAATCTGCTACGCGGCCAAAGCAATACAAAGCAACGGAGAACATGCATGAATTACTAAGGAACGTAATATAAAAGGATAATCAAATATATAACTCATAACAATCTGAACGTAATCTCATAATCCATCGGATCCCAACAAACCGAGCATAGCAATAGCAAGAGAATTACATAGATGCCTTGATCATGTAGGGCAGCTCACAAGGGCTAATCATGGAAGCACAAGATTGGAGATAAGACATCACATAGCTATTGGTCATCGACTCATGGTCCAAGGAAGACTAATCACGGCACGTCCGGGAAGTGTCCATGGTGGTGGAGAAGCTCCCGGAGGTCAATCCTCCCTCCGGCATGGTGCCGGGAAAAGGTCTCCTGATGCTCCCGATCTCAGAAGCGTTGCGGCGGCGGAACGATGGAGAAATTCACAATTCTGGATGTGATGGAAGGTTTTCCTCGCGGAGGAGTAAATATAGGCCACAGGGGGGGGCGTCAGAAGAGGTTGGACCCACCCAGGCGGCCTGTGGGGGCAGCCAGGGGCCAGGCCGCATCGGGAGGTCGCCTGGGCAGGCCGTGTCCCCCCTCTGGCCCATCTTCGGTGATATGGAAGCTTCCGGCACGCTTATTTTTACATATTTTTCTTGGGATTTTTGGGGCTTCAGAAAATTGGGTAAAGCCCCTGCAAAAAAGACATCAGCACACACGAACTGGCACTAGGTGCACTGAGTTAGTAGCTTATTCCAAATATCTGTAAAAAGATATAAAAGTGTAGCAAAACATATAACAATGTCACCCAAAAGATCATGGAACAAGCAAAAATTATAGATACGTTTGGGACGTATCAACATCCCAAAGCTTAATTCCCGCTCGTCCTCGAGTAGGTAAATGATAACACAATAATTTCTTTGGTGACATGCTAACACACATATAAGAACTTCAAAGTAAAGCAAGTGAGATATGCAATTCAAGTCAAGACAATAACAAGCAAGAGTCTATATTTAGTATTGAGTTTAGCAAAGTAAGAACATAATGGTGCAAGAGCCCTCGCTGTCCGTGACTCGAATGAATCCAAATGGTGTTTGCATGCAAGAAGTGGGAGATGGGTTTAGAGAATAAAATATTTTTTAATTGAGAACTCAATCTACTAAACCTCACACTTGGTCTCTTTCGGAATCTTATTTTGACTCTTCCCAGACTACTAGTCAGGCACAAGTCAAAATGATCCTCTCCCTTTCAACTTTGATCACTCATGCAATGGATGAGCGTTAGCAAGATATGTTGGCACTTAGGATGGAAAATAGAATAATGATGGGGAAGGAAGACAAAAAAGGTGTGAAAATCTCACATCAATGAGGACAACCATAGGAGAGCGAAAGCCAAATGATAGATATTATGTGAGGAGTAGGGATTGCCATGTAACGGATGCACATATGAGCTAAGGTAAGCTCTCCAATGGAACTAGTGGGGGTGCATCCAACTTGTTTGCTTATGAAGACCTAGAGCTCACTTGAGGAGGCTCACCATTGGAATATGCAAACCAAGTTCTATAGTGTAAGGGTCGCCACATAGTTATGCATGAATGATAATCCCTATGTAGTACAAATATAGGAATGGAGTACGAGTGTGGATATTTCAAAAGGAATAGTAGTGTTGCCCTCTTCTCTCTTTTTTATTTCTTTTTATTTCTTTTTCTATTTTTGTATTTTTTGTGGCCTCTTTGGCTCTTTCTTTTTATCTCTCATTTGTCCTCTTTGGGATCTTTTAATTTGTCCTCTTTGGGATCTTTTCCTCACTTAAGGGCAACGCTCTATGTGTTACAAGAATAAAAGAAGATCATCACACTTTATAAGAAGTACTCAACATAAACACAAGTGAAAACTATCATGATGTATTTAAATGTATTCCTCTGCGAGTGTAGCAGGATATGCAATGAAACTAGCACGTCATGTAGAAATAAGGGCAAGGCCCAACTAGCATGCGGCTCCTCGATTAAGCAAAAGCATGTATGACATGAAGATCAAGTCATGAGATGGTGGATGTTGCATGGCAATGTATCTCGGAAAGGCTATGGAAATGCCTTAATAGGTAGCTATGGTGGCTGTTTTGAGGAAAGATATAATGAGGCTTATGTAGGATAGAGTGTATCATGTCATGGGTTTGGATGCACCGGCGAAGTTTGCACCAACTCTCAAGATGAAAAAGGGCAATGCACGGTACCAAAGAGGCTAGCAAAATATGGGTGGTGGAAGTGCCAACAATCGAATACTCACATTGTTCCAAAGAACTCATACACTTATTATTGGTAACTCTCTATCTAGTAAGGAAATTCACAAAGAGACAAGTACCCCGAGGAGGAGTATTTGGGGGTTTGGTTATCCTTGCGCGTCCTCGACTCATGGTAACGTGAGGGTACTTGCTACGGCAACAGACAACAGTGCCAGAAATTGACACGTTGACGGAGACTGGGATTGTGTTGGTTTTTCCCTTGTAGAGGAAAGGGTGATGCAACACAGGAGCAGTAAGTATTTCCCTCAGTTTGAGAACCAAGGTATCAATCCAGAAGGAGGGTCTCATCAAGTCCAGAGTACCTGCGCAAACACAAACAAGCTTGCACCCAACGCTTCAAAGGGGTTGTCAATCCCTTCAAGATTGTTTGCAAAGTGAGATCTGAAGGCAGAAAGTGCAATGAAGTAAAAAGCGTAAGGCCATAGTGTTCACTAGAGGCTTCTCTCAAAATAGCAAATATCACGGGGGGTGAACAAATTATTGTCGAGCAATTGATAGAACCGCGCAAACTCATGACGATATCTAAGGCAATGATCATACATATAGACCGATACTTTCTTCATATACTACTATTACTCCACACATCGACCGCTATCTAGCATGCATCTAGTGTATTGAGTACATGACGAACAGAGTAACGCCTTAAGCAAGATGACATCATGTAGAGGGATAATCTCAAACCAATGATGAAAACCCCATCTTTTTACACTTGATGGCAACAACACGATGCGTGCCTCGCTACCCCTTCTGTCACTGGGTGAGGTCACCGCACGGTATGAACCCAAAACCAAGCACTTTTCCCATTGCAAGAATCATAGATCTAGTTGGCCAAACAAAACCCACAACTCGAAGAGAATTACAAGGATATGAAATCATGCATAAGAAAGATCAGAAGAAACTCAAATAAGATTCGTAGATAATCTGATCATAAATCCACAGTTCATCGGATCTCGACAAACACACCGCAAAAGAAGATTACATCGGATAGATCTCCATGAAGATCATGGAGAACTTTGTATTGAAAATCCAAGAGAGAGAAGAAGCCATCTAGCTACTAGCTATGGACCCGTAGGTCTATGGTGAACTACTCACGCATCATCGGAGAGGTCATGGTGTTGATGAAGAAGCCCTCCGTATCCGAAGCCCCCTTCGGCAGGGCACCAGAACGTGCCCCAGATGGGATCTTGCGGAGACAGAAGCTTGCGGCGGTGGAAAAGTATTTTCGATGATCTCCTGATTTTTTTGGGATATTTAGGGAATATATAGGCGCAACCCTTAGGGCAAAGGTCGTCAAGGGGGGCCACAAGCCTGTGGGCCGCGGCCTCCCCCCTGGCAACGGGGTGAGGGCTTGTGGGGCCCCTGGGGCCCCCTGCCTTGGCTCTCAAGTCTCCTGATCTTCTTCCGTTACGGAAAAATTCTTTTCGGGGATTTTATTCCGTTTGGACTCCGTTTCAAAATCTCCTCTGAAAGGGGTCAAAAACATGGAAAAAACAGGAACTGGCACTTGGCACTGAGTTAATAAGTTAGTCCCAAAAAATATATAAAAGTCACGCAAAACATCCAAAGTCTGATAAGATAATAGCATGAAACCATCAAAAATTATAGATACGTTGGAGACGTATCAAGCATCCCCAAGCTTAACTCCTGCTCGTCCTCGAGTAGGGAAGTGATAAAGAATGAATTTTTGATGTGGAATGCTACCTAGCATAGTTGTCCGTTGCAACTTCTTTCACGTGACATGAATGTTCAGATCTGTAAGATTCAAAACAATAGTTTGCTATTGACATGAAAACAATAATACTTCAAGCAAACTAGCAAAGTAATCATGAACTTTCAAAATAACAAGGCGAAGGAAAGTTATCCCTACAAAATCATATAGTCTGGGTATGCTCCATCATCCTCACACAACTAATGTAAATCATGCACAACCCCGGTATTGGCCAAGTAATTGTTTTCACACTCTTACTTTCTCAAACTTTTTATAACTATCACGCAATACATGAGCGTGAGCCATGGATATAGCACTATAAATGGAATAGAGTGTGGTGGTGGTTGTGAGACAAAAAGGAGGAGATGGTCACATTGACTCGGCATATCAAAAGGCTATGGAGATGCCCATTAATAGATAGCAATGTGAATGAGTAGGGATTGCCATACAAGAGATGCACTAGAGCTATAAGTATGTGAAAGATCAAAAGGAAAACTAGTGGGTGTGCATTCAACTTGCTTGCTCACGAAGACCTAGGGAAATTTTGAGGAAGCCCATCATTGGAATATACAAGCCAAGTTATATAATGAAGATTCCCACTAGCATATGGTAGTGACAAAGCAAGAAGCTCCCAATCATGAAGAACATGGTGCTATTATGGAGCACAGGTGTGAAAAAGATAGTAGCATTGTCCCTTCTCTCTTTTTCTCTCTCTTTCTACTCTTAGGCCTCTTTTTCTGTTTTTTTGGCTCCTTGGCCTCTCTTTTTTACCTCACATGGGACAATGCTCTAATAATGATGATCATCACACTTTTATTTAGTCACAGCTCAAAATGATGATGACTCTATAGGAAATGCCTCCGGCAGTCTACCGAGATGTGCAACGATCTAGCATGGTGTATGACGTTGAAACATCTCGCTACCTATCTTACGATCATGCAATGGCAATATGAGAGTGACAGCACAAGTCATGAGACGGAACGGTGGGAGTTGCATGGCAATATATCTCAGAATGGCTATGAAAATGCCATAGTAGGTAGGTATGGTGAATGTTTTGAGGAAGGCATATGGTGGGCTTGTGCACCGGCGAGAATTGCGCGGCACTAGAGAGGCTAGCAATGGTGGAAGGTGAAAGTGCATCTATACCATGGACTCACATTAGTCATGAAGAACTCACATACTTGTTGCGAAAGTTTTTATTAGTAATCGAAACAAAGTGCTAAACACATATTCCTAAGGGAAGGGTTGGTAGGTGTTAACCATCGCGCGATCCCGACCTCAACACAAAGGATGACAATCAATAGATCAATTATGCTCTGACTTCCTAACATAGCGGTTCACCATACGTGCATGATACGGGAATCACTAACTTCAACACAAGTATTTCTAGATTCACAACACCCTACTAACGTAGCTCTTAATATTACCAAATCCACGTCTCAAAACTAATTGAGAGGAATCAAAACTTCTCTTTCTACTCAATGCACATGAAGATGGAGGTTTTTGTATCCTCTTTGGTTACCTATTACATTTGGGAGTACTTTCATAGCATAATCCAACTACCAAGTCACGCACCGCCGTGCTCTAAAAGATATAAGTGAAGCACAAAGAGAAAAAGTATCTAGCTCAAAAGATATAAGTGAAGCACTATGAGAAAAAGTATCTAGCTCAAAAGATATAAGTGAAGCACTATGAGCTTTCTAGCAAAATCACGATGAGTGCATGTCTCTCTCTCTCAAAAAGGTGTGCAGCAAGGATGATTGTGATACAACAAAAAGAAAAGACTCCTAAGATACAAGACGCTCCAAGCAAAACACATATCATGTGGTGAATAAAAATATAGCTCCAAGTAATGTTACTAATGGATTGAAGACGAAAGAGGGGATTCCTTCCCGGGGCATCCCCAAGCTTAGGCTTTTTGGTGTCCTTGAATTTGTCTTGGATGCCTTGGGCATCCCCAAGCTTGATCACTTTCCACTCCTTATCTCTTTGTCCATGAGAACATCACCCAAAACTTGAAAACTTCACAACACAAAACTTAAACAGAAACTCGTGCTAACATTAGCACTAGAAAACAAACTACCACCTCTTTTGGTACTGTAGCAAACTTGAATTCTATCTATATAGGTGTTGGGCTACTGTATTCTCACTTTTCCATGGCTAGTAACCCCCGATACTAACCATAGATTCATCAAAACAAGCAACCAACTCAACAAAAACAGAATCTGTCAAAAACAGACCAGTCTGTAGAAATCTGTATACTTCGTATACTTCTGGTACCTCATAAATTCTGAAAAATTATGAATGCCTGGGAAAAAGGCATATAAACCAGCAGCAAAAATAATCAACTCAAAATCTCTTTCTGAATAAAAATGAAAAATAATCTCGTGAGCGAAAAGTTTCTGTCTTTTTCCAGGAGGATCGAGCAACCATCACCAAGACTAGTCATAAAGGTTTTGCTTGGCTCAAACACAAAAAGAAACACAAAAAAACACAATCACAACAGAATTATGATAGTGTGGACGCAACAAAACAGAAAGAAAAAGATAAATTCATTGGGTTGCCTCCCAACAAGCGCTATCGTTTAACGCCCTTAGCTAGGCATTGAAAATTCAATGATGCTCAGACAAAAGACAAGAATTGAAGCACAACGAGAGCATCATGAAACATGTGAAAATCACATCTAAGTCTAACATACTTCCTATGCATAGGCATTTTATAGGAAAACAGATTGTCAAGACAACCAATAGTTACCATATGCAAGGAAGAAGAAAGAGAGAATATCAATCTCAACATAACGAGAGGTGATTTGGTAACATGAAAGTTTCTGCCAAAATATTTTCCTCCCTCATAGAAATTACATGTGGGATCATATTCGAATTCAACAATGTAACTATCACATAGGATATTCTTTTCATGATCCACATGCATGCAAAGTTGACGCTCTTCAAAAATAGTGGGATTATCCAAACCCACTTTTAATATTATTGCAAATATCATAATCATCGTGAGGCTTAAAAAAATTCAAGATCATAAGAAAAATTGTTACCCCAATCATGATCATTGCAACAAGTAGTGGACATAGCAAAACTAGCATCCACAAGTTTGTGGTTCTGCATATTTTCAGCATGATTGTCACTAATAGGATTCATAGTAAAACCATTGCAATCATGCTTTTCATTCAAGAAGCCCTCATGAATCACTTCATAAATTTCTTCACCACAATTTTCAGATTCACGCGTCTCAAGTAAAACTCCATAGAGAAAGTCAAGTGCACTCAACTCACTAGCAATTGGATCAACATAATTGGATCTCTTAAAGAGATTAGCAAGTGGATGAGGATCCATATCGATAGATTTTCAGCAAGCGAAGATGCAAGCATATTGTAGGCACATAGCGCACAAGCGAAGGAGAGGCAAACAAAAAAGGCAAACGAAGAAAAGGGCAAATTGGTGAAGTGGGGGAGAGGAAAACGAGAGGCAACTGGCAAACAAAGTAAATGCAAGAGATGATTTTGCGACACTTACTTGGATGAGTTCTTGACTTGATCCTCCCCGGCAACGGCGCCAGAAATTCTTCTGCTACGGCAATAGACAACAGCGCCAGAAATTGACACATTGACGGAGAGTGGGCTTGCGTTGGTTTTTCCCTTCAAGAGAAAAGGGTGATGCAGCACAGGAGCAGTAAGTATTTCCCTCGGTTTGATCAGTAAGGTATCGATCCAGAAGGAGGGTCTCGTCAAGTCCAGAGTACCTGCGCAAACACAAACAAGCTTGCACCCAATGCTTCAAAGGTGTTGTCAATCCCTTCAAGATTGTTTGCAAAGTGAGATCTGAAGGCGGAAAGTGCAACGAAGTAAAAAGTGTAAGGCTGAAAATATGGTGTGGAGTTGACCCGGGGGCCATAGTGTTCACTAGAGGCTTCTCTCAAAATAGAAAATATCACGGTGGGTGAACAAATTACTGTCGAGCAATTGATAGAACCACGCAAAGTCATGACGATATCTAAGGCAATGATCATACATATAGGCATCACGTCCGAGACAAGTAGACCGATACTTTCTTCATCTACTACTATTACTCCACACATCGACTGCTATCCAGCATGCATCTAGTGTATTGAGTTCATGACGAACAGAGTAACGCCTTAAGCAAGATCACATCATCTAGAGGGATAATCTCAAACCAATGATGAAAACCCCATCTTTTTACCCTTGATGGCAACAACATGATGTGTGCCTCGCTACCCCTTCTGTCACTAGGTGAGGTCACCTCACGGTATGAACCCAAAACCAAGCACTTCTCCCTTTGCAAGAATCATAGATCTAGTTGGCCAGACAAAACCCACAACTCAAAGAGAATTACAAGCATATGAAATCATGCATAAGAGAGATCAGAAGAAACTCAAATAAGATTCATTGATAATATGATCATAAATCCACAATTCATCGGATCTCGACAAACACACCGCAAAAGAAGATTACATCGGATAGATCTCCATGAAGATCATGGAGAACTTTGTATTGAAGATCCAAGAGAGAGAAGAAGCTATCTAGTTACTGGCTATGGAGTCGTAGGTCTATGGTGAACTACTCACGCATCATCGGAGAGGTCATGGTGTTGATGAAGAAGCCCTATGTGTCCGAATCCCCCCTCCGGCAGGGCACGAGAATGTGCCCGAGATGGGATCTTGCGGAGACAGAATCTTGCGGTGGCGGAAAAGTACTTTCGATGATCTCCTGATTTTTTTGGGATTTTTAGGGAATATATAGGCGCAACCCCTAGGGCGAAAAGGGCATCCAGGGGGCCCACAAGCCTGTGGGTCATGGCCTCCCCCTTGGCCGCAGGGTGAGGGCTTGTGGGGCCCATGGGGCCCCCTGCATTGGCTCTCAAGTCTCCTGATCTTCTTCCGTTACGGAAAAATTCTTTTCGGGGATTTTATTCCGGTTGGACTCCGTTTCAAAATCTCCTCTGAAAGGGGTCAAAAACATGGAAAAACTAGGAACTGGCACTTGGCACTGAGTTAATAAGTTAGTCCCAAAAAATATTAAAATGCATGCAAAACATCCAAAGTCTGACAAGATAATAGCATGAAACCATCAAAAATTATAGATACGTTGGAGATGTATCAGTACTCTATATATTCCAACCCCTCCATGCAAAAAAGATATCAGCAGACATAAACTGGCACTGGGGGCACTGAGTTAGTAGGTTTGTCCAAATATGTGTAAAAATATATAAACGTGTAGCAAAACATAAAACAATGTCACCCAAAAGATCATGGAACAAGCAGAAATTATAGATACGTTTGGGATGTATCAATGACCGAATGATGTGGAAAATAATAATAAGAGTGTTCGTGCATTGGACTAATCTAGAATCTGCAAGCAATAATTCAAAGGAGAAGACAAGGTAGTATGGACTCTGTGATAGATAAATGATAATAGATACGAGAGCCAGTCAGCATGTCATTGTGGTCTTCTCCTTACGACCCAAAGAAGAAAGAAAAGAAAAAAACTATGTACACGGGGAAGCCCACAACAAGCAAAAGAAGAACGAAAAATCTTTTTGAGTTTTATTTTAACACTACAACTAAGCAACTAGAGGGTATAGCTAAAACTAATTTATTTTTCTGGATTTTCTCAAGGTTAATGAAACACACAAGAAGAAAACAAAAAGAACAAGTAAACTACCATGGATGGTACAATGAAAAAGTATAAGCGTCGACAACTGGAATGAGTGTGTGAACATGAATGTAATGTCGGTGAGAAATACGTACTCCCCCAAGCTTAGAATTTTGCCTAAGTCGGTCTAAGTGAAAGTGCATGTAGTTCCCATGTGTGGTTTTGGTAATTGATGACAATCCTAATGGACTAATGTTTCCATTGAGTTATACATTTGAAGGAATGTTCTATATGCAACACATGAAGAATATTGGATGATTTGAAGTATGCTTGTTCCATGAATATGCAAGAAGGAGCTCGAACGAATTCTAAATGAATGTCATATACATATTGCTGTGAATGCATCAAGGATGAGCTCAATGAGTGAATCAAATCTGATACGATCAAGATGAACTCCATGTGATGAACTAATGTGATCTATGTGGAGTTCATTGGGGATCTCAGACATTCTCATGCTTTGGCTTATGGTTTGAGCCATGATGGATAAATATCTTGAGAGAATAATTAAAGAGAAGAATTCTACATATGTCTTGAAAATAGGATCATGATGAGCTCATATGTTGTATCATGAAGACGAGCAAGTTATAGCCTATATGAGATTCATGGAGAAACTTGATATGGTCATAGTGAATTGAGATATTGGCAATCATTTCTTAAAGCAATGAAGCCTAACAAGAAATCAATAGGGCCTTCAAGGCATCAAGATTAATCATGGATCTAAAATAAATGTTGACCATGATGAAGATCAAAGAGTTAATTCAAAGTTGGTCATCACACAAGCGCAAATGATGTATGATACGTCCATTTTGCATCATGCTTTCATGTTGATATTTATTGCTTTATGGGTTGTTATATTACTTTGTGGTACCATATTTATGCCTTTTCTCTATTATTTTGCAAGGTTTATTTGAAGAGCGATAATTCAGGCAGTTGGAATTCTGGACTGGAAAAGGAGCAAATCTTAGTCCACTATTCTACACATCTCTAAATGCCCTAAAAAGTTACGTGGATTTTTTTTGGATTATATAAAAAATACTGGGCGAAAGAAGTACCGGAGGGGGGCCACCAGGGCTCCACAAGCCCTGCCACCGCCACCCCCCCCGGTGGCGGAGGGCAAGCTTGTGGGCTGCCTGACGGCCCACTAGCCCACCTCTTTTTCTATATGAAGGGTTTTGGTCCAGAAAAAATCATTCGAGAGCTTTTTCGTGGTTTCGCCGCTGCCACGAGGCGGAACTTGAGCAGATCCAATCTAGAGCTCCGGCAGGACGATCCTGTCGGGGAAACTTCCCTCCCGGAGGGGGAAATCGTCATCACCAACACTCCTCTCGTCGGAGGGGAGGCATCTTCATCAACATATTCATCGGCACCATCTCGTCTCCAATCCCTAGTTCATCTCTTGTAACCAATCTTCGTCTCGCAACTCCGATTGGTACTTGTAAGGTTGCTAGTAGTGTTGATTACTCTTTGTAGTTGATGCTAGTTGGATTACTTGGTGGAAGAGTTTATGTTCAGATCCTTGATGTTATTCATTACACCTCTGATCATGATTATGATTATGCTTTGTGAGTAGTTACTTTTGTTCCTGAGGACATGGGATAAGTCATGCTGATAATAGTCATGTGAATTTGATATTTGTTCGGTATTTTGATATGATCTATGTTGGCTTTTCCTCTAGTGGTGTTATGTGAACGTCGACTACATAACACTTCACCATATTTGGGCCTAGAGGAAGGCATTGGGGAGTAGTAAGTAGATGATGGGTTGTTGGAGTGACAGAAGCTTAAACCCAGTCTATGCGTTGCTTCGTGAGGGGATGATTTGGATCCACTAGTTTAATGCTATGGTTAGACTTTGTCTTAATTCTTCTTTTGTAGTTGCGGATGCTTTCTAGAGAGGTTAATCATAAGTGGGATGCTTTTCCAAGTAAGGGCAGTACCCAAGCGCCGGTCCATGCACATATCAAACTATCAAAGTAACGAACGTGAATCATATGAACATGATGAAACTAGCATGACAGAAATTCCCGTGTGTCCTCGGGAGCGTTTTTCCTCCTATAAGACTTTGTTCAGGCTTGTCCCTTGATACAAGAGGGATTGGGCCACTTTCTGCACCGTTTCTACTACTTGTTACTTTTTGCTTGCTACGTTTCACCTTGCTACACAATCATTAGTTACCGCTACTTTCAGTGCTGGCAGTTATTACCTTGCTGAAATCCGTTTATCAGAGCCTTCTGCTCCTCGTTGGGTTCGACACACTTACTTATCGAAAGGACTACGATTGATCCCCTATACTTTTTGGTCATCAAGACTCTTCTCTGGCGCCGTTGTCGAGGAGGGAAGCGCCTTTGGTAAGTGGAAATTGGTAAGGAAACATCTATATACTGTGCTGAAATTTATTGTCACTTGTCACTATGGAAACTGTTCCTTTGAGGAGTTTGTTCGGGGTATCTTCACAACGAACGGAAGCACGAGGAGTTGTTCCTCAACCTGAGGTACCTACTGAAAATATCTTTTATGAAATTCCTTCGGGTATGCTTGAGAAACTGCTGGCTAATCCTTTTACAGGAGATGAATCTTCACATCCAGACTTGCATCTGATCTATGTAGATGAAGTTTGTGGTTTATTTAAGCTTGCAGGTTTGCCCGAGGATGAGGTAAAGAAGAAAGTCTTTCCTTTATCTTTGAAGGATAAGGCGTTGACATGGTATAGGCTATGTGATGATACTGGATCATGGGGCTACAATCGGTTGAAACTGGAATTTCATCAAAAGTTCTATCCTATGCATTTAGTACATTGTGATCGGAACTTTATTTATAACTTTTGGCCTCGTGACAGGGAAAGCATAGCTCAAGCTTGGGGGAGGCTTCAATCAATGCTATATTCATGCCCCAATCATGAGCTCTCGAGAGAAATCATCACTCAAAACTTTTATGCTCGGCTTTCTCATGAAGATCGTACTATGCTTGACACTTCTTGTACCAGTTATTTTATGAAGAAGGATATTGATCACAAGTGGAATTTATTGGAAATAATCAAATGCAACTCTGAAGATTGGGAGCTGGAGGAAGGTAAGGAGTCAGGTATGAATTTCCAGTTTGATTGCGTTAAATCTTTTGTTGAGACAAACACTTCTAGAGATCTTAGCGCTAAGTTTGGACTTGACTCTGAGATAGTAGCTTCTCTATGTGAATCTTTTGCTGCTCATGTTGATTTTCCCGAAGAGAAGTGGTTTAAATATCATCCTCCTATAGAAAGCAACATAGCCAAAACCAATCTAGTTGAGGAGAAAGTCATTGCTTTTAGTGATCCTGTTGTTCCTTGTGCTTAGACTGAGAAACCACCATACCCTGCTAGGATAAAGGATTATTCTAAAGCTCCAACTGTGATACGTAGGGGTTACATTAGACCACTTGCACCCCCTGAGGAGATTAGAGTTGAACCTAGTGTTGCTATTATCAAAGATCTCTTAGCCGAAGATATAGATGGGCATGTTATCAAATTTTGTGAGGACTCCGCTAGAATTGCTAAACCTCACGCGAAAGACAAATACGGACTTGTAGTTGGCGTGCCCGTCATTTCTGTCAAGATAGGAGATCACTGTTACCATGGTTTATGTGATATGGGAGCTAGTGTTAGCGCAATACCCCGTTATCTATATGAAGAAATCAAAGATGATATTACACCTGCTGAGTTAGAACCCATTGATGTCACTATTATGCTAGCTAATAGAGACACTATCTGCCCTCTGGGAATTGTGGGAGACGTAGAAGTCCTGTGTGGTAAGACGAAGTATCCTACTGATTTCCTCGTCCTTGGTACTGCACGAGATAGCTTTTGTCCCATCATATTTGGTAGACCCTTTCTCAACACTGTCAATGCTCACATTGATTGCACTAAGTAGACCATCACTGTTAGTTTCGAGGGTGTGTCTCATGAATTTAACTTCTCCAAGTTTGGAAGACAACCCCATGAAAGAGAGTCGTCTGGTAGGGATGAAATCATTGCTCTTGCCTCTATTGTCGTACCTCCTACGGATCCTTTAGAGCAATATCTTCTTGAGCATGAAAATGATATGCATATGGAGGAGAGAGATGACATAGATAAAATTGTCTTAGAACAATATCCTATTCTCAAGAATAATCTGCCTGTTGAACTGCTTGGGGATCCTCCCCCACCAAAGGGTGATCCTGTGTTCGAGCTTAAACAGTTGCCTGATACTCTTAAGTATGCCTATCTTGATGAGAAGGAGATATATCCTGTCATTATTAGTGCTCTCCTCTCAGAGCACGAAGAGAAGAAGTTACTAAAAACTCTGAGGAAGCACCGTGCTGCTATTGGATATACTCTTAATGATCTTAAGGGTATTAGTCCCACTCTATGTCAGCACAAGATTAAAACCGATCCTGACTTTAAACCAGTTGATGATCATCAAAGGAGATTAAATCCTAAGATGAAAGAGGTCATTAGAAAAGAAATATTAAAGCTTCTGGAAGCAGTAATCATTTATCCTGTTGCTCATAGTGATTGGGTAAGTCCAGTACATTGCGTACCTAAGAAGGGAGATATCACCGTCGTTCCTAATGATAAGGATGAACTAATCCCACAAAGGATTATTACCGGCTATAGGATGGTGATAGACTTCCGGAAACTGAACAAGGCAACCAGGAAAGATCATTATCCTTTGTCGTTTATCGACCAAATGCTAGAAAGGCTATCAAAACACACACACTTATGCTTTCTAGACGGTTATTCAGGTTTCTCGCAAATACCTATTGCACAATATGATCAGGAGAAAACCACTTTCACCTGCCCCTTCGGTACCTTTGCCTATAGACGTATGCCTTTTGACTTATGCAATGCGCCTGCCACCTTTCAAAGATGTATGATGGCTATATTCTCTGACTTTTGTCAAAAGATTGTCGAGGTTTTCATGGATGACTTCTCCGTTTACGGGTCTTCCTTTGATGATTGCCTCAACAAACTTGATCGAGTCTTACAGAGATGCGAAGATACCAACCTTGTTTTGAATTGGGAGAAGTGCCACTTTATGGTTAATGAAGGTATCGTTTTAGGACACAAAATTTCTGAAAGAGGCATTGAAGTTGATAAGGCTAAGGTTGATGTAATTGAGAAAATGCCTTGCCCCACAGATATCAGAGGTATACAAAGTTTCCTAGGTCATGTTGGTTTCTATAGAAGGTTCATTAAAGACTTCTCTAAGATTTCTAGGCCCCTTACCAACCTCTTGCAGAAGGATGTTCCTTTTGTTTTTGAGGAAGCCTTTGAAATACTTAAGAAGGCTTTGATAACCGCACCTATTGTTCAACCACCTGACTGGAACTTGCCCTCTGAAATCATGTGCGGTGCTAGTGATTATGTTGTTGGTGTTGTTCCAGGACAAAGAGTTGACAAGAAGTTGAATGTTATTCACTACGCTAGTAAAACTCTAGGCAGTGCCCAAAGAAACTATGCCACCATGGAGAAGGAATTTTTTAGCAGTCGTGTTTGCATGTGAAAAGTTCAGATCTTATATAGTTGACTCCAAAGTCACTATTCACTCTGATCATGCTGCTATCAAGTACCTCCTCGAGAAGAAGGACGCTAAGCCTAGACTAATCAGATGGGTTCTCCTGCTACAGGAATTTGATTTGCACGTCGTTGACCGAAAGGGTGCTGATAACCCTGTAGCAGATAACTTGTCTAGGCTAGAGAATGTCCTTGATGACCCACTACCTATTGATGACAGCTTTCCTGATGAGCAATTAAATGTCATCCGCACTTCACATAGTGCACCGTGGTATGCCGATTATGCAAAATACATCGTAGCCAAATACATACCACCTAGTTTCACCTTTCAGCAAAAGAAGAAATTCTTCTTTGATTTGAGACACTACTTTTGGGATGATCCTCACCTTTATAAGGAAGGAGTAGATGGTGTTATTAGAAGTTGTGTGCCTGAACATGAACAAGGACAGATCCTACAGAAGTGTCATTCCGAAGCCTATGGAGGACATCACGCTGGAGATAGAACTGCCCATAAGGTATTGCAATCAGGTTTCTATTGGCCCACTCTCTTCAAGGATGCCCGTAAGTTTGTCTTGTCTTGTGACGAATGCCAAAGAATAGGGAATATCAGTAAGCGTCAAGAAATGCATATGAACTATTCACTTGTCATTGAACCATTTGATGTCTGGGGCTTTGATTATATGGGACCCTTCCCGAGTTCCAATGGGTACACTCACATCTTAGTTGCTGTGAATTACGTTACTAAGTGGGTAGAAGCTATCCCCACTAAAAATGCTGATCACCACACCTCTATTAATATGCTTAAAGAAGTCATATTCCCAAGAATTGGAGTACCTAGATATCTGATGACTGATGGTGGTTCACACTTCATTCATGGTGTTTTCTGCAAGATGCTCGCTAAGTATGATGTCAACCATAGAGTTGCATCTCCTTATCATCCTCAGTCTAGTGGTCAAGTGGAGTTGAGCAATAGGGAGATCAAATTGATCCTACAAAAGGCCGTCAATAGATCTCGAAAGAATTGGTCTAGCAAACTTGACGATGCACTATGGGCTTATAGGACTGCTTATAAGAATACCATGGGCATGTCACCGTATAAAATGGTTTACGGTAAAGCCTGTCATTTACCTCTTGAGCTGGAACACAAAGCTTATTGGGCAATCAAAGAGCTCAACTTTGATTTCAAACTTCCCGGTGAGAAGCAGTTGTTTGATATCAGCTCGTTAGTTGAATGGAGGGCCCAGGCATATGAGAATGCCAAGTTGTTCAAGGAAAAGGTTAAGAGATGGCACGACAAACGAATACAGAAACAAGAGTTCAATGTAGGCGATTATGTCCTGCTATACAATTCTCGTTTGAGATTCTTTGCAGGCAAGCTTCTCTCTAAATGGGAAGGTCCTTATGTTATCGAGGAAGTATATCGTTCCGGTGCCATCAAAATCAATAACACGGAAGGAAATTTTCCTAGAGTGGTAAATGGGCAAAGAATCAAGCATTACATCTCTCGTACTCCCATAAATGTTGAGACCAATATCATCAATGTCATAACTCTAGAGGAGTACATAAGGGATGTTTATCAGCCTGTTTCAGACCTTGAAAACGAAGAGGTATCTGTTTCGGTAAGAAATTGGACTCCGATGCTTTTCCAATAGGAAATATTCTCCGTTTTGGAATTTTTGGAAAATTAGAAAAATAAAAAGCAGTCCGGAGAGCGCACGAGGCGGCCACAAGCCCTGCCACCGCCCCCTACCCCCTGGTGGTGGAGGGTAAGCTTGTGGGAACCTCGTGTGCCTCCCGGACTCCATTTTCTTGCGGAGCACTCCTTCTGGTCCAGAAAAAATCAATATATACTCGCCCGAAGGTTTTGATCTCCGCATCGCGCAGTTTTCCTCTGTTTTCGTTTCGAGCCTGTTTCTGTGACAGATCTAGATCATCATGACTTCCCCAAACGCTCCTAAGGACAAGATCTTCGAGAAGGTCATCAATCCCTACCTCACGGAAGTACTGAAACACCCTCAATCTATCAAGATGAGCGAGGGGATGTTGCACATCCGTGATGTTGAGGGGCCTAAGAAGACCGGAAGCATGGAGACGAGGCTCGAAGCAATGGAGCAACAAGTCTTCAAGTGCCAAGGGATGGTGGAGCGTGGACTCAACGCCAACCACATGATGATCATGGAGTTCACTAGCAATCACAAGATGGATGACATTGACATTGGGAAACACCTCTCCAGGCTCTATGACAGGGTTGATCAACTTCAGGGCCAGATCTATGACTTGCAGAACCAAAACTTTGAGTATGAGTACAGATTTAAATCAATAAGGTTGGCTGCAGATTTGAGGATTCCGGCTACTCGTTCATCCTTCCATGATGGAGCACCTATGCCTTGGAAGACGGAGGATCAGACTACTCCGAAAACTCCACCACCATCACCACCAAAGGAAGACAACTAAGCATTGGTATGGGCAATCCCCTTGGCTTCTGCCAAGCTTGGGGCAGTTGCCCTGGTATCGTATCACCTTTATATCTTTTGCTTTTACCTTTGTTTTAGTTCTTTCCTTTTCAGTTTTTATTTCTTCTCTTAGAGGAATAAGTCTTTAGTGTTTAGTTTGAGTCTTTTGCTTTTGTCTCTCCCCCGTTGTATTCGAGCTTACGAGCTATATAATAAAGAGTATCTTAGTCAAGGGCTTTGCTTTGTGCCATGACCAATAGTATGAAAAGAACGATAGCATGAAAGATCATGAGACGATCTTATGGAAAGTGATAGCTTCACATATGATACGTATGATGATTGAAACTTGTCGAGAATAAATCAACATAGACCTCAGTCATTGTTGCAATTAATAAGAAGTAATAAGGAAAGAGAGGTTCACATATAAATATATCATCTTAGACATTTTTTACAATTGTGAGCACTCACCAAACTATTACATGCTTAGGAGTAGATGTTGAAAAAGGAAGACAACATAATGAATTGTGTTTGCTTGGTTCCAAACAATGTTATATGATTAGAGATCCCTTAGCATGTGACGATTGCTTCCACCTCATATTAGCCAAAACTCCCGCACCAAGTAGAGATACTACTTGTGCATCGATAAACCTTCAACCCAGTTTTGCCAAGAGAGTCCACCATACCTACCTATGGATTGAATAAGATCCTTCAAGTAAGTTGTCATCGGTGCAAGCAATAAAAATTGCTCTATAATATGTATGATCTATTAGTGTGTGGAAAATAAGCTTTGTACGAACCTGTGATGAGGAAGACATAAAAGCGAGAGACTGCATAATAAAGTTCTTTATCACAGGAGGCAATATAAAGTGACGTTCCTCCGCACTAAGAGGACACGCATTAAAACCTCAAAAGCGCATGACAACCTCTGCTTCCCTCTGCGAAGGGCCTATCTTGTACCTTTACTTTTTGCCCTTGTAAGAGTCATGGTGATCTTCACCAATTCCCTATTTTTGCCTTTGTCTTGGCTACCGTCACATGTTTGGGAAAGATCTATATTCATATATCAACTTGGAGTTGAGTACTTATGCTTTATTATTGCTGACTTTACCCTTGAGATAAATCGTTGGGAGGCAAAACTATAAGCCCCTATCTTCCTCTGTGTCCAGCTGAAACTTTGACACCATGAGTACCATGTGAGTTGTAACAATTGTAGAAAACAAAGAGATGATTGAGTATGTGGGTTTGCCTTACAAGCTCTTATTTGACTCTTTCTGATGTTGTGATAAATTGCAATTGCTTCAATGACTATATGGACTATTGTTGGTTACTTCTCGGTAAGGTTTTTGCTTCATGATTTGCTTTGTGAAAGAATTATTACTTTCCCGTAAGAACATTTATGATGTATTGATGTTCTATGTGTGATCATGATGCCCTCATGTCCGTATTATGTTTTATCGACACCTTCGTCCCTCAACATGTGGACATGTTTATGGAAGTTGGTTTTCGCTTGAGGACAAGAGAGGTCTAAGCTGGGGGGAGTTGATACGTCCATTTTGCATCATGCTTTCACGTTGATATTTATTTCTTTATGGGCTGTTATATTACTTTGTGGTACCATATTTATGCCTTTTCTCTCTTATTTTGCAAGGTTTATTTGAAGAGAGAGAATTCAGGCAGCTGGAATTCTGGACTTGAAAAGGAGCAAATCTTAGTCCACTATTCTGCACATCTCCAAATGCCCTGAAAAGTTACGTGGATTTTTTTGGGATTATATAAAAAATATTGGGTGAAAGAAGTACCGGAGGGGGGCCACCAGGGCTCCACAAGCCCTGCCACCGCCACCCCCGTGGTGGTGGAGGGCAAGCTTGTGGGCTGCCTGACGGCCCACTAGCCCCCCTCTTTTTCGATATGAAGGGTTTTGGTCCAGAAAAAATCATCCGGGAGCTTTTTCATGGTTTCGCCGCCGCCACGAGGCGGAACTTGAGCAGATCCAATCTAGAGCTCCGGCAGGACGATCCTGCTGGCGAAACTTCCCTCCCGGAGGGGGAAATCGTCGCCATCGTCATCACCAACACTCCTCTCGTCGGAGGGGAGGCATCTTCATCAACATCTTCATCAGCACCATCTCCTCTCCAATCCCTAGTTCATCTCTTGTAACCAATCTTCGTCTCGCAACTCCGATTGGTACTTGTAAGGTTGCTAGTAGTGTTGATTACTCTTTGTAGTTGATGCTAGTTTGATTACTTGGTGGAAGAGTTTATGTTCTGATCCTTGATGCTATTCATTACACCTCTGATCATGATTATGATTGTTCTTTGTGAGTAGTTACTTTTGTTCCTGAGGACATGGGATAAGTCATGCTGATAATAGTCATGTGAATTTGATATTCGTTCGGTATTTTGATTCGCTCTATGTTGTCTTTTCCTCTAGTGGTGTTATGTGAACGTCGACTACATAACACTTCACCATATTTGGGCCTAGAGTAAGGCATTGGTGAGTAGTAAGTAGATGATGGGTTGCTGGAGTGACAGAAGCTTAAACCCCAGACTATGCGTTGCTTCGTGAGGGGCTGCTTTGGATCCACTAGTTTAATGCTATGGTTAGACTTTGTCTTAATTCTTCTTTTGTAGTTGTGGATGCTTGCGAGAGAGGTTAATCATAAGTGGGATGCTTGTCCAAGTAAGGGCAGTACCCAAGCGCCGGTCCACCCACATATCAAACTATCAAAGTAACGAACGCGAATCATATGAACATGATGAAACTAGCATGACAGAAATTCCCGTGTGTCCTCGGGAACGTTTTTCCTCCTATAAGACTTTGTTCAGGCTTGTCCCTTGCTACAAAAGAGATTTGGCCACTTGCTGCACTATTGCTACTACTTGTTACTTGTTACTTTTTGCTTGCTACGTTTCACCTCGCTACACAATCACTTGTTACCGCTACTTTCAGTGCTTGCAGTTATTAATGTCCCACATGAGATCCTACGGTATGGTAAGTAATTGTCAATTGCATGTTGTGTTCTAACCCATACTATGTGTTGTCTTTGTCTACAAGGGTTAGGTAATTCTCATGGGCTTGCATCAAGAGAGAGATTCCAAGTGTCCATGATATGATGACATCAAGGGTTCATGATCATGTTTGATAAGGACAAGTTCAAGACAACCATTTCTAAAGATTAAATTCTTGAAGCTTGTGGTTGCTCACATGATAGAAAAATGAAGATGAATACAAAGCAAGGATTTCCACATTGTGTATGGGAGAGCTACTTGAAGACTTCATCAATGTTTTGCCTTCAGCTTGAGCCAAGAAGAAACAATAACATCAAGCTCATGTCTAAGGCCTCACTCAAAGGTATTAGTTTCTTTGCCGTTAGTGGTGCGGAGTGATGATTACCGAATAAACATATACACTCAAGTATGGATTGTCGGTAGCTATGTAGGGTAGCTATTTTATGACTCTTGAGTTTTAGGGATCCCGCACTATTAAGAGGGGATCACTAGGTCTCGCAAGAAACTTGTTCAAAACTCTAGGCAATTCCACTCTCTCTATCTTCTGGTTGGTCTGCTCTTCTTCGGTTGTCCGTAGTTCTCGGACGTCCGGCCCCGGATGGCCGACGCCGTCCGGAAATCCAGAGCCAGAAAACAGAGTCAAACCTTCGTACTTCCGACCCCTGCGGTCGTCCGAGAACCGGACGTCCGGGTACGGTAGGAATTCCATTGCCACCAAATAGATCCAAAATGTACAACTTTTGACCATTCCGGGCGACCGTGTCCTCGACGGTCGACCCTTTTGGTCGTTTGTGCGATGTTCACTTTTTCACCTGATGCTGACCTAATATCTTATGTGTCTTCGGACGACCGACGTCCTCCGGATGACTGTATGATGATTACCTCTCCACCAAACAATGTGGTAATCAGATACCTTCTGCATCATTCGGACGACCGACCAGTGTCGGACGTCCGACCCCTCGTGGCTGTCCGGATGACCGTGAGCTGCTAGATGTCCGGCAACTGCACTTCATAAGTGGCTCCAACGGTCACCTTTGTGCCACCACTATATATAGTCTTCTCCCACCTCGAGTGGGAGGTGCCAAACACAACCAAAAGGTTCCAAGAACATCTTTCTTTCTCACTCCCATTTGCCTACACCAAAAGCTAGATCCCAAGTGCATCTGTGAGTGCCTTTGAGGGTTGCTCCAATCAAAAGATAGATCGTCTCCCTCTCCTCCTCTCAATCCAAGCTATTTGTGATTTGAGCAAGTTTTGAGCAGTCATCGTGATCTTGTTACTCTTGGAGGTTGGAGACTCCTAGGCGGTAGGAGTTTTCCGAGACAAATCAAACCATTGTGGTTACCCCGAAAAGTTTGTGAGGGTTTGGAAGCCACCTCAAAGGCTTACCACTAGTGGTTGGGAAATGCCTTTGTGGTGTTGTCTCAAAGGGAGAATAGGGTGAGCCTTCGTGGCGTTGGTGTGCCTTCGTGGTAACATCCACCTCTCTAACGGTGGCTAGCTTCCCTCCAAGGTAGTGAACATCAGGGTACATCCTCGTCTCCGTGACTTCGGTTATCCCTATCCCTAACTCCTTGCTTGTGGCCTACCTTGGTTACTTGAGCGTACAGTCACTAAATATTATTGTCCACATTATATTGTGTTGGCTATTTGCATGTAAAGATTAATCAGTCAGGCCTACACTTTATATCCCGCAGTTCATACTTGCTACTGTTGATATATCTTGTGTTTGATGTGATTTGCTAACTTGTGTCATACACTTACACATCTTGTGATACTGCTCAAGTAAGTTTGTGTAACTTACTTGTGCTTGTGAGTAATCTTATTGTGATTCATCTTGGTAGAACAAGTTATTGGTGCACATAGTTGAGCCTATTATATTTAGGATTTGTGCTTGAAAAGTATCCTCTTAGTTTATTTCCGCATTAGGACTAAGCCAAATCCGTAGAAGTTTTTAAAACGCCGATTCACCCCCCCCCCCCTCTAGGCGACATCGTGGTCCTTTCAATTGGTATCAGAGCAAGGTCTCTCCTTATTAGGCTTCACCGCCTAGAGAGTATCGATGTGGACTATTGGATTAGTGCACAATGACACCTTTGACTTTGATGGCACAAATTATCACTTGTGGAGAATTCGTATGCTTTATCACCTTTGGGCCATGGGTCCAAATGCTTTACGAATTGTTCTTGTATGGATTGCTGCTGCAAAGGCTGATCCATCTCCATCTATAGATGACATGTATCTTGATTGTGAGGCCTCCCTTGCCATTCATCAAACTATGAACCCTAAAGTGTTTAAGTCAATCTCGACTCGCAAGTCGGCTCATGAAGTTTGGACCAAACTCGAAGATATATATGGTGGGTCCAATCTCGATGAAGACAATTTTATGTTGAAGGAGTTGGTGCACGATATCTTCACACTTTTCTATCATGAAGAGCCCTCCATTACTTCCATCTCCGATTACTTGCACACTTCAGCATCTTCTACTCCACCAACATGTGGCGTGCCACAAGGTAATGACATGGTGAGTGAAGAAATATCTTGTGATGATGGGGTTAAGCTCATTATTAATGAACTTGCTTGTGTTGATGATAATGTTGTATCCTCTGTGGACATGGGCATATCTAGCACCACATATAGTGTAAATTATTGTGTTGATAGTTCATGCATATCACCTAAGGATTGCTTGATAAATGTTTGTGGTGATATGCTTGCTCTCACGTTGCTTCCATGATCAAAATGCTTTGGTTCCCTCTAGTTCCCCTATGACTAAACATTTAGGGGAAATCAAGAAAAATGAGGCACTCTTAACTGATGAAGAACCTGGTTCTCCAAAAGAATCATCATCAACTCCCTTTGTTCAAATGTGCCTCATGGAAAGAGGTAATGATGAGTTATCATCTTCTCTTAGTGACAACGATGATATTTGTAATGAGGATGATGATGATGACTTGACTGAAAATCTCTATGTGATTGGTAAAATTCTTCATAGAGCTAAAAATAACGCCTATAAAAGGTTTCAAGATGTTCTTGCTTACTTTGAAAATTGTAATGATTCACTTATGTACGAACAAGCTAAAAGTGAACAACTTGAACATGAACTTGATAAGGTTCATCAAACATGTAGAGACTTAAGATCTTCAAAAGGAGAGATTGAAATTTCTCATGGTAAACTAAAAGAGGATTTTGAGCTCCTTCTCCTTGAATGCAATAATGTCAAGGGAGAGCTCATCAAAACCTCTAAGATCTATGAGGAGCTTCAACCTACTCATGAGAAGTCTCTAATTGCTACTTACTCCTGTCATATTGTCGATGATACTTGTGCATCTAACTCTACCTAATTTGAAGCATCAACGTTGAAGGAGAATGTTGAGTTATGTGCTCAACTTGATTTGCTAACCAGCAATTATGGGAAATTGGAAGAAAGTCATGAAAATCTCTCAAGCACTGATGAGGATATTCTAATCTCTCGTAATGAGCTAAAGTTAGCACTTGAGAATATGGCCATCAAGGTAAAATCTTTTAAGTCTCATGTGATTAGCACATCTACTATAAATGCTTTATTTCCATGTGATAATACTTTTAATTCATCCATCTCTCATATTATTACCAATCATGATGAATTGTTCGCATTGTCTTGTTGCTCTAACGATGAAGTTTCTACTTCCACTAGTCCTCTTGTTTCTAGTGTTGAAACTAACCATGTAGAAGAAATTAATAAGCTCAAGGCCCAAGTCACTAGTTTGAATAAAGACTTGAAAAAGTGTGATGATGGACATAGTTATCACTGCAATAAGAAGAAGTCCATGAACAAGAAAGGGGGACAAGACCAAGCCACGAACAAGTCCAACATTTCTTGCTTTAAGTGCAAAAAGGTACATGTCCATTGAAGATAAGGGCGTATAAGGATATGCTACATGGGAAGAGGTCTCAAGATCAATCTTGATCTCAACCTCATGTTTTAGAACAACCACTATGCATGATGAAACATGTTACTTCTTCCCAAATTGAGAGAGTAAATAAGAAGAACATAAAAGGGAGTATATGTTGTTATATCTGTCGAAAGAAGGGGCACATAGCTTCAAAATGCCCCACTGGTAACATATCTAAACCTCCAATTATCAATGATCATTTTTCACTTTGGAAGGATATTTTTGGCAATGTGTTTTCCAAGTATGTTCGTACTCAAAGTGTTCAGGAAGTGGATAAGACCATTTGGGTTGCCAAGCCTATTGTTACTAACTTCTTAGGACCCAACTTGCTTGGGGACCATCAATCTCAAACCTGATAGGTCTGTAAAGGGCATTGGAGACTTGGTTGGTTCTTGAAGAAAAATTATTTTCCCCATTTATTATGGTATAAGCCTAGTCAAGAATATTACCATCATATTTGTCATTACAACGCCTCTCCTAGCGGTAACATGTGTATATCATCTACATTGAAAGTTACTAGCCCATCTCATGTTCAGGTTTGGTACCTAGCATGTGTTTTGATATGTTGCGCCTTCTAGTGTGCTTGATTTGTGTTATCTACCATGTGTAGGTTGTTGTGCATGTCATATAGTTGTGTGTGTAGTCATGATCCTTACTTGCATCCTGGTTGCACCTTACGGGGCTCTTTTAAGACATTAATGGGTCATCACATTTTGGGGGAGTGTCATGCTCTACGCACATCACTATCCTAAAATGTGTATATATTGGACACCACCTAGTATTTATAGTGCAAGATTATCCAGTTACTTTGTGGTATGTCAAGGTCATCTAAAAATTCAATTTCTCATCCATTGATCATTTTTACTTGGATTTAAATTGCCTCATATGGAAAATACATGGATTATCACATTATGAGGGAGTGATATGCTTTGTGCATATCACAATCCTTAGTAATATAAACATTCGATGAATGCCACTTAGAATCTATTATTGAGATTATTCTACATCTTTGTGGCTTGCCATGGTCAACGTGTCTCTATTTGCATAATAATTATTTTTTGTTTAATTCCTTAGATGTGTCATGTGTGTGAGTATGACATTCCACCACAGGATTATTCATGGTTTAGCTTCTAGATCATACTTAAAAAGGGCATATATGATGCAAGCCTTTCAAATTATTTCTGTGCATGATGATCTAGCTAATCGGCATGTTAATAATACGGTCTCTAAGCATTGTGCCTATTGCTAAACTCCCATATCATGCTTGTGTGAGTATAAATGACTCTGTGCTTATTTGGAATCTATCACAGAATGATAATTCTAAATACCATTGTGTTCTCTTACACCTGGTATCCCTTCTATGGTAGAGTTTCATGGTCATCTTTATATCGGCTTTGCTTCTACTTGCATTTTATAACTAGCCAAGAAATTCATTTGTCTCCCGGTAATCTCCCATTCATTTATTTGAGCTCGTATTACTATTTTTATGATGTTGTGGGAGTTATTATCTTATTACCTATAATATAATATATCTACTTGAGTGAGACATGCATGTAAGATTACGCGCAATGCATATCTTATATGCTCATTTGTTTTGCTTGGTTCAGGTGTTGAACTTGGTGTGCTATCATATGCTGATTTCTCACTTTGATTTATTTTGGAAAACATGAATGATTGGTGAGGTTATTGGAAGAATTAACAGTTATGTGTTCATTTGTCCAATTTGTATCTCTTTGGATTTTGATAGGCTTGTGTAGGCATATTTACTATGTGTAAATTCCCATGCCTTATTTATCATATTTTTTATCCAATATATATATGGTAAATTCATCATATCCTTTAAATATAAGATGTGCATGAAATTAAAATTCATATCTATATGCACATAATTGAGTGGTTTTTGCCCTATATATTGTAGTTTGACTAACTACTTTGGACCCAATAAGTTTGGGGACCATATTGTACTTAAAAGTGATCTAGGTACTTTGGAGAAGCATTGTTGTCTTGGCTTATTCATAAAGAAGGTGGTGCCATCACGAGGGAATTAGAGCCAAGAGTACATGACTCAGTCATTACTACTCCATACCAATGCTTTCTTGGTAACAAGTATTTACTTCATGCATGTATAAAAGTAGAGTCAACCTTGTGTAGGTTGCATCATAGCATGAAATAGTACTTATTCTATTTTGTGTTTTCCTGCATGTTCTAGAAAACACTTTGTTGCAATGTTTAGACAATTGAGTACAATCATCTAATGGGGATCTACAAAATCATATTCATGGTTCATTCATACAAATACATGCCAAATAAGAACCTCATTGCATGTCATTTCCTAAAATGTTTTCTCATGTGCAGCTTTTATGAAAATTGCAAAAACACTATAATTGCTTGTAGTATTGGTATCTTCGTAGGAATTCATAGTCACGCGAATGAGATCAATTTGTGCCATGGTCCTTGTGCCATGTGCCTTGCTCTTATGTTAGGATAACATGTGTATGATAATGGATTCACTTGTGCATATCATGTTCTTATCAATTGTGACTTTTTATGTATGCAAGTTTCGTTGTGGATACATAGTATCCACTTAGAAATTTGTGCACATAAGTAAGTTCCCATCTTTGAGATATCACTTGATCCTTGCCGGTCACTTGGTTCCTTCCTTATTGATTCATTGGTGGTGTCGGTAAGAGGTTGCGAAGTAAGTGCCTATATGTCTTGCACATAATCTTATGCACTCATGTGTTTGGATGTATTTTGGACCCACACTTATCATAATGATCGATTTGGATATTCACATTATACCTTGTCCAAAATATGTTGTTTGGATATTTAAATGTTTGTCGAATGCTTATTTTCATATCTCATCTATTGCAATCTCTAGATCCTCAGTTCCTCAAATTTCCTGTCATTAAATATGTGCATTTTATTTCACTCACATCTTGCAATACACATACAGTAAGGAGGAACTCATTGTCTTTGAGATTTGTCCAATTTTGGCATTTGTTGCCAATGGGGGAGAAGCTTAGAGGATTTAAGATATCTAAAAATATTTTTTATTGCATGAATTAGTATATCTAGAGCAAATAGATAAAACTCCACCTAGTTCATGTCAACCAATATATGCAACAAAATTCATAGTTCGTTCACACATGCATATATTGTGGGGGAGCATGCTCTATATATTGTGTAGTATTTTGATGGTATTACACCGAGTGTGATAAACTCAAGCATCTTTGTGACACTTGACGCTATCAAGTATCTTGATGTCAGTACATCGAGTGTGATAAACTCAAGTATCTTTGTGACAATTGATGTTGTCATGTATTTTGATGTTAGTACACCGAGTGCGATATTTTGATGTCAGTACACTGAGTATGATAAACTCAAGTATCTTTGTGACACTTGACGCTATCAAAACCATCCCAAGTATTCAATATATCCTTGGGTAAATTGCATACTTGTGTTAAAATTCATTATACTTGTGTTAAAGTTGATTATATAAATCCTCTTGTTGAGATTCTCATAAACTACCAAAATGGGGGAGATTGAAAGTGCATGTAGTTCCCATGTGTGTTTTTGGTAATTGATGACAATCCTAATGGACTAATGTTTGCATTGAGTTATACATTTGAAGGAATGTTCTATATGCAACACATGAAGAATATTGGATGACTTGAAGTATGCTTGTTCCATGAATATGCAAGGAGCTCGAATGAATTCTAAATGAATGGCATGTACATATTGTTGTGCATGCATCAAGGATGAGCTCAGTGAGTGAATCAAATATGATACGGTCAAGATGAATTCCATGTGATGAACTAATGTGATCTATGTGGAGTTCATTGAGGATCTCAGACATTCTCATGCTTTGGCTTATGGTTTAAGCCATGATAGATCAAGATCTTGAGAGAATAATTAAAGAGAAGAATTATACATATATCTTGAAAATAGGATCATGATGAGCTCATATGTTGTATCATGAAGACGAGCAAGTTATAGCCAATATGAGATTCATGGAGAAACTTGATATGGTCATGGTGAATTGAGATATTGGCAACCATTTCTTAAAGCAATGAAGCCTAAAAAGAAATCAATAGGGCTTTCAAGGCATCAAGATTAATCATGGATATAATATAAATGTTGACCAAGATGAAGATCAAAGAGTTAACTCAAAGTTGGTCATCACACAAGCGCAAATGATGTACCACATGGGATCCTGTGGTATGGTAAGTAATTCTCAATTGCACATTGTGTACTAACCCATACTATGTGTTGTCTGTGTCTATAAGGGTTAGGGAAGTCTCATGGGCTCACATCAATAGAGAGATTCCAAGTGTCCATGAGATGATGTGATCAAGGGTTCATGATCATGTGTGACAAGGACAAGTTCAAGATAACCATTTCTAAGGATTACATGCTTGTAGCTTGTGGATGCTCACATGATAGACAAATAAAGATGAATACAAAGCAAGGCTTTCCACATTGTGTATGGGAGACCTAGTTGAAGACTTCATCAATGTCTTGCCTTCAGCTTGAGCCAAGAAGAAACAATAACATCAAGCTCAAGCCTAAGGCCTGACTCAAAGGTGTTAGTTCTTTTGATCTTAGTGGTGCGGTGTGATGATCACCGAATAAACATATACACTCAAGTATGGATTATCGGTAGCTATGTAGTGTTGCTCTTTTACGATTCTTGAGTTTTAGGGATCCCGCACTATTACGAGGGGATCACTGGGTCTCGCAAGAAACTTGCTCAAAACTCTAGGAAATTCCACTCTCTCTATCTTCCTGGTTGGTCTGCTCCTGTTCGGTCGTCCGGTGGTTCTCGGACGTCCGGACCCCGGATGGCCGACGCCAACAGAGTCAAACCTTCGGACTTCTGGCCCCTCCGGTCGTCCGTGAACCGGACGTCCGTGTATGGTAGGAATTCCGTTGCCACCAAACAAATCCGAAATGTCGGGGTTTTGACCATTCCGGACGACCGTGTCCCGGACGGTCGATGCCTTTCGGTCGTTCGTGGGTTGTTCACTTTTTCACCTGATGTTGACCTAATATCTTCTCTGTATTTGAATGGTTGTATCATGATTACCTCTCCACCAAACAATGTGGTAATTAGATACCTTCTGCATGTTTTGGACGGCCGACCATTGTCGGATGTCCGACCCCTCGTGGCTGTCCGGATGACCGTGAGCTGCCGGACGTCCCGCAACTGCACTGCATAATTGGCTCCAACGGTCACCTTTGTGCCACCACTATATATAGTCTTCTCCCACCTCGAGTGGGAGGTGCCAAACACAGCCAAAATATTCCAAGAACATCTTTCTTTCTCACTCTCATTTGCCTACACCAAAAGCTAGATCCCAAGTGCATCTGTGAGTGCCTTTGAGGGTTGCTCCAATCAAAAGATAGATCGTCTCCCTCTCCTCCTCTCAACCCAAGCTATTTTTGACTTGAGAAAGTTTTGAGCAGTCCTCATGATCTTGTTACTCTTGGAGGTTGGAGACTCCTAGGCCGTAGGAGTTCTTTGGGGAGGAATCAAACCATTGTGATTACCCTCGGAAAGTTTGTGAGGGTTTGGAAGCCACCTCAAAGGCTTACCACTAGTGGTTGAGAAATGCCTTCGTGGTGTTGTCTCAAAGGGAGAATAGGGTGAGCCTTCATGGCGTTGGTGTGCCTTCGTGGTAACATCCATCTCTCTAACAGTGACTAGCTTCCCTCCAAGCAAGTGAACATCGGGATACATCCGCATCTCCGTGACTTCGGTTATCCCTAACCCTAACTCCTTGCTTGTGGCTTACCTTGGTTACTTGAGCGTACATTCACTACATATTGTTGTCCGTGTTATATTGTGTTGGCTATTTCCATGTAAAGATTAATCAGTCAGGCCTACACTTTATATCCCGCAGTTCATACTTGCTACTATTGATATATCTTGTGTTTAATGTGATTTTCTAACTTGTGTCATACACTTACACATCTTGTGATACTGCTCAAGTAAGTTTGCGTAACTTACTTGTGCTTGTGACTAATCTTGTTGTGATTCATCTTAGTAGAACAAGTTGTTGGTGCACGTAGTTGAGCCTAGTATAATTTGGATTTGTGCTTGAAAAGTATCCCCTTAGTTTATTTCCGCATTAGGATTAAGCCAAATCCATGGAAGGTTTTAAAACGCCTATTCACCCCCCACCTCTAGGCGACATCATGGTCCTTTCTCTAAGGCCATGGATGGCCCGGATAATATTCAAAATCATAGTTAGGGTTGCACATGGCTGTGACACCTGCTGCCTGAATGGCTTCATCATGGAGACGAGTGGCTGTCGCCTCTCTCTCGTACTCGTCTGCCTCCTCTCTGGTTATGAAGTACCTTTGTTTTTCCTAAAAGTTAAAGAAGGCACGAGAAGGAAGGGTAATATCGACATCATGTTGTCTATCAAAGATTAGTCGATTTAGGAGATGTTGCTCATTTCTCTTGAGGAACTAGTAACGCAACATAGCCTCATAATCAAGAAATGCAGGTGGTAGCTCAATATCATTCTCCTTTATAGGTATCCTAAGATAATTGGCTACACGCGTGGCATAAATTCCACCAAAGAAATCTCCGTCCTTCGCATTTTTGTGTAGCCTCCTAGCAATAAAGGCTCCTAAGTTATATCGTCTATCACCCAAGGCCGCACTCTTAAGAATACTTATGTCGGGTACACAAAGATGGCTTTGCACATGCTTACCATTAATACATCTACCTATGAAGAGAGCAAGATAATGTAGGGCAGGAAAATGAATGCTCCCCACGGTAGCCTGTGTAATATTTCTAGTTTCTCCCTTAGTGATTCTAGCAAGAAAATCATTATATTCAGCCTTGTGAGGATCACTAAAGCTACCCCATTGTGGAATTTTGCATGCATGGTTAAAATCCTCTAGGTCCATAGTATAGGATTCATCATAAAGATTAAATAGGACGGAATGTGTATTACGCCTGAAAATCCAAACCTCTGCACGAAGGAATCAGTGAGTTGATAATATTGCTTGCATTGGTCCGAAATAAATCTTCAAGGCGAGCATTTCATATATACGCGTAAAATTCTTCCTTGAATCCAGCCTGGACCATGAATGATTCTGATGGATATTCACAAGGCCGCACTTGATCTTCCCTTGGGTGTTCAAGGTCGGGCTCGCGTATCGCGAGTCTCGGGGTCGTCTTACTCGAGGAACCACCTTGGTATATTTTCCTTAACATTTTTTTATTTTTCTAAAAAATAATTTTGAAAGTTTTATTGACTCAAAATAAAGATGAACAAAGCTCAATCAAAGTTTATAGCAACTACTACCACAAGTGCCTAGAAGCTATATCATGCATCAAAACTACTTGGGACCCTACAAATTTGACATGCAAGCTCAAGAACAAGGTCACCACATCAGCAAGATTTTGCAATATATAAATCACTAGAACAAAAACTAATTGGACTATTGGAGGAGTCACATACCGATGAAGAATCCCCTAAAATAGTTTTGCAAGTCAAGCTTTGACCAAGGAGATTAAAAATGGTAGCAAGATGAGCTAAAACACGGGTTTGAAAAATGGTGGGATTTTTTCTCGAGGAAGAAGGAGTGGATGGGTACTTGAATAAGTGAAGGGGCCCCACATGGGACCCACAAGCCCAGGGGCGCGCCCAGGGGGGTGGCCGCGCCCTGCAGGCTTGTGGCCCACTCGTGCAGCCCTTGTTGTGTTCTTAGTACAAGAAATTCATAAATATTCTAGAAAAAAAACATACTAAATTTTCACGGAGTTCTTAGAACTTTTATTTTCAGGATATTTTCTATTGCACGGGTAAAACAGAAACAGTGAAATAATAAAAAATTTACTGAATTGAAACTAAAGAACGGAAAATAAAAAAGTTAAATCCATCCATCTCATGCCCATAAAAAATAATCCATCAATAAGGTTGATCAAGTCTTATTGACAAACTTTTTTTCGAATGACATGAAACCGGAGAAATTTCGAATAACACTAGGTTATCTCAATGGGGATATGCATGTCACCAACAATAAGCATATCATATTTCTTCTTGGCAGTAGGAAGAGGGAATTCAAGGCCTCCAATAATGAACGTTGGAATTTTTTCAATAGAGTTGATGCTATGAACTTGAGATTGCTTCGTCGGAAAATGTACCGTATGCTCATTACCATTGACATGAAAAGTGACATTGCCTTTTTGCAATCAATAACAACTCTTGCACTATTCAGAAAGGGTCTACCAACGATGATCGACAAGCTGTCATCCTCGGGAATATCAAGAATAACAAAGTTAGTTAAGATAGTAACGTTTGCAACCACAACAGGCACATCCTCACAAATACCGATAGGTAAATTAGTAGATTTATCATCCATTTGAAGAGAGATTTTAATAGGTGTCAATTTGTTCAAGTCAAGTCTACGATATAAAGAGAACGACATAACACTAACACCAGCTCCAAGGTCACATAGAGCATTTTTAACATAATTTCCTTTAATAGAGCATGGTATAGTTGGCACTCCGGGATATCCTAATTTATTTGGTATTCCACCCTTAAAAGTATAATTAGCAAGCATGGTGGAAATCTCAGCTTCAGTTATCTTTCTCTTATTAGTAACGATATCGTGCATGTACTTAGCATAGGGAGACATTTTCAGAATATCAGTTAAGCGCATACGTAAGAAAACAGGTCTCGACATTTCAACAAAGCGCTCAAAATCCTCATCCTTCTTTTTGGATGGTGTAGGAGGGAAGAGCATGGGTTTCTGAACCGATGGTTCTCTTTCTCTACCATGCTTCCTAGCAACAAAATCTCTTCTATCACATCTCTTATTCTTAGGTTGTGGGTTATCAAGATCAACTGCAGGTTCAATCTCCACATCATTGTCATTACTAGGTTGAGCATCAACATGAACATCATCATTAATATTCATGTTCATTATGAGATTGTGTCTCAACATCAGAAATATAGATATCATTTGGGTTTTCATGTGACTCTATAACAGGTTCACTAGCAGCATGCAAAGTCCTATCACCATTCTTTTTGTTTTTATTAGAAGGACCAGGTACATCAATATATATTAACCCTTTGAGAATCTTGCTCAACTCTCTTAGGATGGCTCTGAGGATACAAATGTTCTTGAGTCATTCTACCACCTCTAGTCACAACTCTAACAGCATGATCATTGTTCTTACTTGTCACCTCATTGAGCAAATCATTTTGTGCTTTAAGTACCTGTTCTACTTGAGTAGTTACCATGGAAGCATGTTTACTAATAAGCCTAAGGTCATATTCACCCAAGCCATCAAGCATGTAAGCATTATGCCTCTATTGTCTACTAACATAAGCATTGAAATTTTCTTGTTTAACAACAAAGTTCTCAAATTCATCCAAGCATTGGCTTGTAGACTTATTATAAGGAATGTCACCTTGATCAAATCTACGAAGAGAATTTACCTCTACTACCTGTGTCCGGTTATCAAGACCACGTATTTCTTCAATAGGTGGTAGATTCTTAACATCTTCAGCTTTAATATCTTTCTCCTTCATAGATTTCTTTGCCTCTTGCATATCTTCAGGACTGAGGAATAGAATGCCTCTTTTCTGCGGAGTTGGTTCTGTAAGTGGTTCGGGAACGGTCCAATCATTATCATTGCTCAATATATTATCAATAGATGTCCAGCTTCTTCAAGAGTTTGTTCCCTGAAAACACAACCAGCACAACTATCTAGGTGCACTAGTAGAAAATGGCCCATTTGTCCCGGTTCCACAGGCCCATTAGCCCCGGTTCTGGAACCGGGACTAATGGGTCGGGACTAAAGCCCATAACCTTTAGTCCCGGTTCCCTTACTAACCGGGACCGAAGGGTCTTCGCGTGGCCTCTGCGGGTAGCCCGGGCAGGAGGTTCTTTAGTCTCGGTTGGTCATACCAACCGGGACAACATGGCATCCACGCATCAGCATTTGGCCGGAGCTGGGGTTTTTGTTTCTTTTTGAATGGGGGGAGGGGTGGGTTTGGGGGGGTGGAGCATTAATTTAGTGGTTTCATAGTGTGTTAGCTAGCTAATAGAGAGAAGTGTCATGTGTTTCTCCATGCTTGGTCGAACAACAAGTTTTCGTATATCTATACGACACTATTACATATATACAATATAACATATTTTACAATTAATCCAAAACATCATCTAATTAAGATCCAATGACAAATCCACATGGCATTCTCCGTCTTTAGGTATGTCGTGGTCAATAAAGAATCCCGCCAATTCCTCTTGAATTGCTCGTATGCGATCATATGGTAGGAGTTGATCCCGCATCTCGCAGATCTAATTTAAAGAAGGGGGTCAATACATGCATATATATATGAATAAACTCAACAAAATTGTGAATATTATTTACGTACTCGAAATTGTTTCTCACACAAGACCCGCTCAGAGATCGAGTGGCGAATAAACTCGCATACGTAGTATGCACATAAAACAGTGCCTTCTTTCTGGTACATACACTTTACGAGAATAGAGTTCAATCAAACTGATAAGCAAGCATGGTAATGATATATTGATGAAAATTTGAATCAATTAGAGATGTGCGGAACTAGCTAGTACTACTTACTTTGGGTGCGTAAATCGCAACTCTTTGTTTAGACCAGGAACCATATTGGCGAAATTCGTCCAAACCCTGCCACGCAAAGAAAATGATTACTTGATATCAGGAAATTAACGAAAGTTGCATGCCGATATAGTCTCGGTATATTGACTGAACTTACTTCTTGAGCATTGCAGTAATATCCTCATAATCCTCTTCGGCTTTATGTCTCGAGTCTAAGACATTTACTACTGCCCTGCCAACGTCAATGGATAGCAGAATAAAGTGGTCTCTGCGCACGCATATATAACTCGTCAATTACATTACTTAATTAACCTCGAGTAAGCGAAACCGAGTTTACAGAGAAGACAACAACACTCACTTGAAGTTGTAAGGAAAGATTATTTCCACTTTTTTTATGTATAAGGAACGAGTTTAGCAAGTTCTCCTCGGTCTCTTTGATTGAGTTTCGTACCGTCAATTCATTTACGGCATTTGGGCTAATGAACCCAACATCGATGATTCCTGCTTTTTTTATTTCGACAATTTTCAATCTGCATAATATATATAGTGAGGATAATTATATATACATGCAATGAATGAGCTGAGCTAGAGACTTAACTATAGAAGTAATACTTACAGACCAGTAGGAAGCCATGAGTTGTTTGTCGAGGGACAGTTGATTGTATAACTGAAATAACTCCTAAAATTGAATAGTAATCATGGGAAGTCCAATGAATTTGTGCTCTGGTTTCACTGCCACATACATAGCTTTTTTTCCAGACTCCCTGCAGGTTTTCATGTACCACTCATGCAATCTGTGCATCATCATTGTTAGAGCAGGATGACCAGGTTTGACGAGAGGATTCCCGTGCACGTATTTATATTGTTCTTTTGTTACATCATCCCCCAAGTAATCATCAGGATTGGTACCGGGCACCATCTCTAGATGATTAGCGACGACGATATCGAGCTCGGGAATTGTTTTCCCACTTGTTCGTTCTGCTAACCTTGCATCACTAGAAGTAGTTCCCGACCGCACCGCTTGTGCATATGTATTTTTAAGAATGCGGTCATAGTTGGAATCCGGCGGAGGCGATGGTGGACGCTGCAGTTAATTGATAGTGCGCTCCACTCTCACTAGATCTAGCTTCTCCTTCGAGCTGGAGTTTTCTTTGAAAAATGTTCCTCAGTTCGGCATGACATATCTCCTCGTTTTCCTCCTTGGTCCTCTCATATGGTAACTTTTCCACAGGCTTGAGATATGGACCGAATTTCCAGCCTCTGCTTGTACTGCTATCCGCCGGAGAGAAGGAGGTGTATCTCTTCCGCTTGAGAGAAGGAGGTGGACTGCTCTGACACGTTGGACGAGCCGGAGCGGCGGCGTTTGTCTTCCGACGTTGCCGACGAGGCAAAGGAGGAGGCGGAGTGCTCTGACGCACCGGAGTAGGCGAAGGAGGAGGCGAAGTTCCCTCACGCGTCGGAGGAGCTGGAGAAGGAGGCGGAGTGCCCTGATCACTCGTCACGGGAGGAGGAGGAGGAGGGGGAGGAGGCAGAGTGCCCTGACTCGTCGGAGGAGGAGGAGGAGGAGGAGGAGGCGTCCAGTTTGGAAGCTTGATGAACTCCTTCTACCATAGACATGTACTCCCCACAGCACGAACCAGCTGAATCTCCCCTTCACCTATAGGGTGGTCAAGATCGAGCTGCTCAAAATTCTCCATTACTTGATCCACCATCACAACAGCATAGCCATGTGGAATCGGAAGGCAGTGAAAAGTTCCGTTGGGTTGAGGAGGTTCAACAGAGCCGACAACCGCCATGAAAGTGAGGTTCCAACATTTCATCACAAGCTCGCAACGTTGAGCCTCCGTGATAGTATCCACGGGGGTAGCTAGGAGCCGTGAAGTCATGCTGAACGGGCTCCGTGGAAGCCACGTTGCTTCTCTGCTGAGATGGTGGGGTACCTTCTAGGATAGCTTTGTGCCACTGAGATGGTTGGCCGGCAGCTCGCTGGCTCTCAAGTTCCTCTAGCTTTTGCAGTCTTGTCTTCATCTGCTGCATGTCGCTCAGATCCGCTTTCCTATTTCTCTCCCAACTTGTGAAGTAGCTTGCGTTAGGAAACCCAAACTTCCACGGAACGGAGCCTGGTGTGCCTTGTGTTCGTCTAGGGTGCTCGGCATTCCCTAGGGCCTCAGTTAGCTCATCATTCTCTTTGTCTGGAATGAACGTACCTTCCTGCATTGCGGTGATACACTTCTGAAGCTTGATCATGGGTATTGTAAGTTGCTCGTTCGTCCAACGACACTTCCCTATTTCACGGTCCAAAGTTCCCCCAACCCCGAAGAACCAACTCCTTGAACGCTCTGGCCAGTTCAATGTCTGTGGTTGGACCCCTTTAGCAATCAGGTCATTCTCACCTTTGTCCCAGAACGGTCGGGCTTTGAGGTAGCCACCTGACCCCGTGTGATGGTGATACTGCTTCTTTGCGGCATTGTTCTTGTTTGTCTCTGACATTTTCTTACTCTTCTCCGATGACTTGTAGGCCACGAATGCGGGCCAGTGATCTCTTATCTTCTCAAATCGGCCGACGAATTCTAGAGTCTTCCCTTTGTCGACAAACATTGATTCCAAATCATTCTTCCACTTCCCGAATAGATGTGCCATCTTCTTAAGAGCACACGCCTTGATAAGTGGCTCTATAACTGGCTTATTCGGATCTTCCTCTGGCGGTAGGGTGAAATTTGCCTTCAGCGCGGTCGAAAGATCATCTTTCTGCCTATCGGTGACATAATCACCTTCAGGGACGTCATCGCCCTTAGGCTTTTTCCATTGCTTGACGCTTATCGGGATGTTATCCCTAACAATAGATCCGCACTGAGCAGAAAATGTGCCCTTGGTCAGCTTGGGTTCAATCGGTAGGCCATCGGCCGCGATTGCTATGATTGTGAACTTTTCAACCATGCGCAACCTTCTCTTCGGGCCTCGTCTCTTTACCGAAGTTTGGCTCGATCTGGAGGGCTATAAAAGAAGAAATAATGAAGTGTTAATATATGTACATACCTTCGGGCTTAATTAATATATATACCTCGCCGTACTTTGCAACATCTCCCTCCTTCGTTCGGTCACCGGAGCCGTCATTATGGTCTCCTTCTTCCTCCGGCCTTCGGTCACCGGAGCTATCATGATCATGTCCTTCCTCCTCCATTGTTCGATCATCTGAGCCATCATCCTCTCCTTCCAGACCATCGGTGTCCTTGAGATACGACAGATAGTCATCGACCATTATCTCCCCCAACAACTGTTCTCTTTGATCCATATAGTTTCTGCAAATAATCACCGAGCATTATCTCCCCCAACAAGTTTTTATCAGTATAATGAAATTTTATATATTAAGATTTTTTTAAATCTCAGGTACCTCAAATATTTCAAAGCTAGCAACATACAGATATAAAACAACACCGGTCGATCTGGCGAGCTACAATAAAATAGATAATTTGTATCTTTCTTATATTATCCGTTTAGTGCTACCTGACTAGAATAGATGACTTTTTCTCTTTCACCTACAAAAATGTCGTTTCAAAATGTCGTTTGGTATGTATTTTTTCTAGACTTTGGCATGTGTCTCCCTAGCGCCGGATGACACTGTGTGGATGGTGCACCATTGGGAACTTTTGTCGAACCGACGAATCCTGCTTTATACTTTGCTACAGTTGCACGTTACAAGATATTATTATTGTTCTCCTCTCCCATTGCAACGCACGAGCATGCTTACTAGTGATATATACTGCAATAGATCTCAAGAGGTAAAAAGGTTTTCTTTTAGTTAGAACCAATAATCAACTTAATACATCTCGAATTTAATTTCGAATACATCTCTAGTATAATCTATATATGAACAAAATTTGTATGAACAGCAATATGCACGGGCGGCGGTGGCGACAAGCACAAGACGCGCAGAGGAGGAGCTCATCGAGGCTGACAGGCTGAGGGCGGGGACGACGACGGGCTGAGGGCAGCGACGACGATGGGCTCGGGGGCAGCGACGGCGACGTGCTCGGGGCGTCGACGACGGCAAGGAGGACTGGATCGGGGGCGGGGGCGACGGCGACGTGCTTGGGGCAACGGCGACGGGCTTGGGGACGGCACCGATGACGAAGAGGACTGGATCGGGGCAGCGACGACGAGGACTAGCTCGGAGGGCGGCGGCGAGCAATGGGAGAGTTTTGGGGGAAATTTTGACAACTCCGCCTATATGCGAAAACCTTCTGTCCCGGTTGGTAGCCCGAACTGGCACCAGTACCACCCTTTCATCCCGGTTGACTCAGCAAACCGGGACTAAAGTCAATTTTCAGTTGCCAAATAGCGGGGAAGAAGATACCTTTACTCCCGGTTTGCGGAACCAACCGGGACGAAAGGGTGCAATTTGTCCCGGTTTGTGCCACCAACCGACACTAAAGTCCGTCTCTAGTCCCGGTTTGTGCAACAAACCAACAAGAAAGGCATGTGCCTCGCATAGCCGCGGTGCGGTTAGATGTTTAATCCCACCTCGCTAGCCGAGCGAGAAGTTTTGTGGTTTATAAGCGCTTGTGCGCACACTGTATCAAGCTCCTCTAATATGAAGGCTTCCGGGCCTAAACTGTCACTAGTTGTTGGGCTTTCTGCGGGCCTGAATCATGGCCCAACTGTCTAGTTCGGTTTCCAGTCGTATTCACGCCGAGGTGGCCCATTAGTTGACATTTTTTAAAGAATATAGTTTTTGTTCCTACTTACTGTTTTTCAATGATTCTTTCATTTTTTTGGAATTATTTGAACTCCAGACCTTTTGTGTGTTCAAAATGCACCATTTAAAGCCACATCATCAATTTTCAACTATTTCTGACTTCATTTGGTATTTATTTTTTTGGAGGAACTTCATTTGGTATTTTTTTTTTGGAGGAACATCATTTGGTATTTTCATGCATTTATTGATTTGTTTGAGCTAAATGGCCCAAAAATTGAAAAGCACTACAAATGAACTCTGAAAATGTTGAAAGTTGGCATGGTATCATCATTTCACCCACATAGCATGTACTAAAAGTTGAGAGGGTTGCGGCAAAAACTGGATGCACTTCGTGTAAAAATTGGACAATCTCTTTCGAAGTATCACGGTTTCATATAAAAACTCATCTGTTACAAAAGGGGTCTCATTTATTGGAATTATTTGAACTCCAGAACTTTTGTGTGTTCAGAAGGCACCATTCAAAGCCACATCATCAATTTTCAACTATTTCTCACTTCATTTGGTATTTTTCATGCATTTATTGATTTTTTGATCTAAATGACCCAGAAATTGAAAGGCACTACAAATGAACTCTGAATAGGTTGAAAGTTGGCATGGTATCATCATTTCACCGACATAGCATGTGCTAAAAAGTTGAGAGGGTTGCGGCAAAAACTGGACGCACTTCGTGTACAAATCGGACAATCTCTTTCGAAGTATCAGGGTTTCATACGAAAACTCATCTGTTACAAAAGGGATTTCATTTTTGGAATTATTTGAACTCCAGACCTTTTGTGTGTTCAAAATGCACAATCCAAAGCCACATCATCAATTTGCAACTATTTCTGACTTCATTTGGTATTTTTCATGCATTTATTGTTTTTTGAGCTAAATGACCCAGAAATTGAAAAGCACTACAAATGAACTCTGAATAGGTTGGAAGTTGCCATGGTATCATCATTTCACCCACATAGCATGTGCTAAAAAGTTGAGAGGGTTGTGGCAAAAACTGGACGCACTTCGTGTACAAATCGAACAATCTGTTTTGAGGTATCAGGGTTTCATATGAAAACTCATCTGTTACAAGAGGGATTTCATTTTTTGGAATTATTTGAACTCCAGACCTTTTGTGTGTTCAAAATGCACCATTCAAAGCCACATCATCAATTTTCAACTATTTGTGACTTCATTTGGTATTTTTCATGCATTTACTGATTTTTTTGAGCTAAATGACCCAGAAATTGAAAAGCACTACAAATGAACTCTGAATAGGTTGAAAGTTGGCATGGTATCATCCTTTCACCCACATGGCATGTGCTAAAAAGTTGAAGAGGGTTGCGGAAAAACTGGATGCACTTCGTGTACAAATCGAACAATCTGTTTTGAGGTATCAGGGTTTGATACGAAAACTCATATGTTACAAAAGGGATTTCATTTTTGGAATTATTTGAACTCCAGACCTTTTGTGTGTGCAAAATGTACCATTCAAAGCCACATCATCAATTTTCAACTATTTCTGACTTCATTTGGTTTTTTTCATGCATTTATTGATTTTTTTAGCTAAATGACCCAGAAATTGAAAAGCACTACAAATGAACTCTGAATAGGTTCAAAGTTGGCATGGTATCAAGCATTTATTTATTTAACTCTGAATAGGTTGAAATTTGGCATGCATTTATTAAATTTTGCTGAAAAAACAGAAACTTTCGACCTCAGTCCAGGAATTTTTTAAATTCACTGGAACGTACTTTTGATCTCAATTTTTTGCACAAGATTCATATACAATTTACCTAGATTGTCTTAATTTTTCATAATTTTTGGAGTTACATAAGTATTTGAATTATACAGATTACTTCCGACTATTCTATTTTTGACAGATTCTGTTTTCTTTGTGTTGTTTGCTTATATCGATGTATCTATGGGTTGTATCGGGGGTATGAACCACGGAGAAGTTTGAATACAGAAAATATTACACCAATATGAATAAAGAATTAGTTCACAACAATACCTAAAGTGGTGATGAATAAAGAAAGGGCTAAATAACCATGCAAATTTGGAAACTCTATATAATGGCACAAACAGAAAGTAGATATATATAAATTGGTCCAAGTAGTACATAATAATACATGCAAGCAGTACATAATAATAGCTAGCATACATATATATACAAGTGTTCACCGTTCTGCACACTACTCGTCTGAATCTGAATCTGAATGTCCCAAAGCTGGTTCTGCGAGGTGACGCTGGCCATATCTCACGATACCAATCTTGCGGTACAACTCGTATGCAACGTATGCATCTTTTGCTGCAGACTCAAGGTTGATAGGGTCAAGTGGGGTCTTCCCCCAGTTCTTGTGTTGAGACTTCGGGAAAGCCTTCTTCATATCATGGTACTCCTCGTCGATCAAGGCGACTGCCATATCAGCCATTGAAATCCTCGGATAATCAAGCTAGAATAGGCCTTGGAGATCAATGTGGCACTCAGCTGGTATCTCGATACCAAAGTTGCGCCTCATATTTGTCCTATCGTTCGTTATGTCAACGCTAGTGAAACGTATGCCGCTGCGAAGGAAGTCCATGAGTTCTGGACAATGCTTGTCACTACTGCAACATCAACAAATTAAAATAAAACAAATGTTACATACTGGTGCAACAAGGAAAATGTTTCAATACAACTAAAGAGAAATTTATCATAATGATTCAAATGGAACATATTGCTATTTTATGCAATTTTCATATCCTATGAATTGATCTTTATAGGATTCCAATATTGTAACATATTGCTATCCGATGCAATTTTCATATCATATGAGTTGATCAAGAAACCCTCAATTTACTATCCAATGGAACATATAAAGAAACTGCATATTGCTATCCAATGGAACCTAGAGAGATCAGTATATGCAATTTTCATAACCGTTGGATCAAAGGAAGCCTCAAAACTTACCAATGAAAAATTGTTTCACTACAACTAAAGAGAAATCAATCTTTATAGGATTCCAATATTGTAACATATTGCTATCCTATGCAATTTTCATATCCTATGAATTGATCAGGAAACCCTCAATTAACTATATATCCAATGGAACATATATAGAAACTGCATATTGCTATCCAATGGAACCTAGGGAGATCAATATATGCAATTTTCATAACCTTGGGTCAAAGAAAGCCTATGTTGTAATATATCCAATGGAACCTAGGGAGATCAATATATGCTATCCAATGGAACCTAGGGAGATCAATATATCCAATGTTGTAACACATATTGCTATCCTATGCAATTTTCATATCCTATGAATTGATTAAGAAACCCTCAATTAACTATCCAGTGGAACGTATATAGAAACTCCATACTGCTATCAAATGGAACCTAGAGAAAATCAATACATGCAATTTTCATAACCTTGGATCAAAGAAAGACACAAAACTTACCTCGCTCATTGGAAGATCAAGACATGTTGTTTGAAACACAGCTGGATGACGGCAACACCTTGATGGTTGGGTGTGAACTCCTGATCAAGCCCCAAAAACTTCTCATGCTCCGGCGCGACGTCAACCCACTCCCGGAACCGTGATAGAAAATTTGGCACCACCCTGCTCTCGTTCGTGTACCCGACCCTGAGCCAGGTCGTGCCATGTGCGAGCGTCTCCGGTATCATATGTCATGATGGAAGAAGAATGGAAGAAGAGAGGGGAAGAAGAGAGGAAGAAGAAGAACAGAGGAGAGGAGAAGAAGAGAGAATGGCGATAGACTCTGCTTCGGTTGCAGTTTTCATCGTTGGAAACGATGCGGGAGGGCGAACCGTTTGGACCTTTAGTCCCGGGTTGGACGACAAACCGACACTAAAGGGGTGATTCGAAGGGTCGCCACCCCGATTTGATCCACCAACCTGGACTAAAGGAGGATACGAACGGTTGTACGAACGCCTGCCACCACATCTTAGTCCCGGTTTGATCCACCAACCGGGACTAAAGGGGATAAGAATGGTTGTCGGCCTATTAGTCCCGGTTCTTGACTGGAACCGGGACAAAAGAGGTGAGACGAACCGGGACCAATGTCCCACGATGCCCGGCCGGTGCCCTCGCCTCACGAACTGGGACCAATGTCACCATAGGTTCCGGTTCGTATGTGAACCGGGACTAATAGGATTTCACGACCTGGACCAAATCCCTCTATTCTACTAGTGGTGGTCCCTAGAAGCATCGGTTAGTCCATTATAGAAGATATCAAGTATTTCATTTTTCCTGAGAGGGTGATCAGGCAAAGCATTAAGTAACTCGAGAAACCTCCCCCAAGCTTGTGGGAGACTCTTTTCTTCAATTTACACAAAGTTAAATATTTCCTACAAGGCAGCTTGTTCCTTATGGGTAGAAAAGTATTTTTCAGAGTAGTAATAAATCATATCCTGGGGACTACGCACACAACCAGGAGCAAGAGAATTAAACCATATCTTAGCATCACCCTTTAATGAGAACAGAAAAGCTTAAGAATATAATAGTAACGAATTTTTTCCTCATGATTAAACAGGATGGTTATATCATTCAATTTAGTAATGTCTGTCACAATAGTTTCAGATTTATAACCATGAAAAGGATCAGATTATACCAAAATAATTAACTCAGGATCGGCAGAGAATTCATAATCCTTATCAGTAATACTGATAGGTGAAGTATCAAATTTGGGGTCGTATTGCATTCTAGCATTCAAAGAATTTTTCTTCCACTTGCATAGCAATTTCTTAAGATCATCTCTACTCTTACAAGCGTGAACAGTATCATCTACTCCCTCTGTTCATAAATATATGATGCTCTAACTTTTTCTTTTGCAAGTCAAATGTATACAAACGTATTTTAAATATGTTGGTTCACTAATTTTAATCCATGTAGTTCATGTGGAATCAGAAGGTATGTGGATACAAATTCTGAAGAACAAGTATTTACAGCAAAAAACCATAGCTCAGGTAACCGTGAGACCTGGAGATTCACCTTTTTGGAAGGGTCTAATGAGGACAAAAACGGCTTTTTTTAACAGGGCTAAATTCATCATAGGCAATGGTGAATCTACTAGATTAAGGGAGGATAATTGGCTAGGTGACGAGCCACTAGCTCTTCAATATCCGCAGCTGTATAATATTGCCCAGCACAGACAAACGTCTGTTGCGGCAGTGTTACGTGAGACTCCTCTCAACATTTAATTTCGCAGATCCTTAGTTGGCAATAGATGGGTTAGATGGCTACATCTAGTCAGAAGGCTAATGGATGTTAGTCTTTCTGATGATCCTGATAGTATTACTTGGAGACTGACCTCCAATGGTACATTCTCCGTGAAATCAATGTATGACCATATTATTGATAATCCACTTATTCCAAAATCTAGGAATATTTGGAACGTTAAAGTTCCCCTTAAGTTAAAAATATTTTTGTGGTCTGTCCACAAAGGAGTTGTTTTAACTAAGGATAACTTGGCCAAGCGAAATTGGAAAGGAAATCAAAGATGTAGCTTCTGTCAGACGTCTGAAACAATTAAGCACCTCTTTCTGGACTGCCCTATGGCTAAAATCTTATGGTGCTCAATCCATATTGCTTTTAACATTCCCCCGCCTACTAGCATTGACATGTTATTTGGGACGTGGCTGGACGGGGTTAATGTTTCTTTCGCCAAACTAATTCGAGTTGGAACCTCTGCACTTTTGTGGGCTTTATGGAACTGCAGAAATGATCTAGTTTTTAACAGACAACAATGTATTAATTTTTTGCAGGTCACCTTCAGGGCTACCGCCTTGATCTGCATGTGGTCCTTACTCACTCCTGTGGAAACCAGTGAGTCTTTGGTTACTGGGTGTGCCTGATGGGAGATGGTAGCTCAGGCTATCTTCGGCCGATATGGATGGCGACATGCTGATAGAATAGGGAGTTAGTCAACTACACCGATTTATATCATCGGCTTTGGCGTTGATCGCCTTGTAATTTCTTTTCACACTTTTCCGCTCTACTTTGTACTTATTTTGGATTGTTCCAGTACTTAATAAATGGCTGCATGCATCACTCGATGCAGAGGCCGGGGCGTGCCTCCTTTTCGGAAAAAATATAGTTCATACTAAAATGTCCAAAACATCTTATATTTACAACGCAGAGGGAGCAGTTATCAAACAAGTTGATTTCGCAATTGCATAATAAGAGAACAGGCATACGAAAATCCTTTGAACTTATTAGTGCACCCGCTCCTACATTTGACGGCGAGACATTAGCCCCCTCCACCTCGCGTGAGCGAGAGCCAGCCCACCCCTCCACCCATGCCACGGGCCACTCCGGCCGCGGCGGCCACCGCCCCTCCATTCATGGCAAGCTCCGGGAGATCCACCAGTCCCTCGCGGGGGTCGCCTCCTGTTGACCGGCGCGGCTGCTTGCCCCGCGGACCGACCAGAGGCGCGCGGTCACCATCCCCCCTCGGTCTGCGTCAGATCCAGACCCGACGCCGCGAATCCTGCGACACGAGGGTGCTCGGCATCCCCTGCCGGACCGTCGGTGGAGCTCGCGCCATTACTGCAGCTGCGGGATCCGCGGCACTTGTTTTCATCGTCAGGCTCGGAGGAGACTGCGTGCGTCCCGCCGTCGACCGCTGAGGGGACAGTGACAGCACCCCAACCTGCGCCGCGCATCAAATCGGTAGTCGTCGCGCCTTCCCCGGTGGAGAGGCTTTCCTCTTCGAGGACGGGCCCGGGCTGGACCGAGGTCAACGCGCGGAAGGGAGGCCATCCACCTTTCGACCCCTCGGTCCCTCGGGAGCATCGGGCGTTGCAGCGGCCCGTCCGCCTACAGGCTTTGAATGCCGGTAAATCACCGCCCCTGTATCTCTTCCGCGGCCGTTGCTTCCGATGCCTGAGCAAGCGCCATCGTCTGGTCGACTGTCGAGATCCGATACACTGCATCACTTGTAGGAGGGCCGGCCACATAGCGAAGCGCTGCCCTCAGAACCACACTGCCCGAGATCGAGGAGGCCCTGTGAGAGATAGGCTAGGTCCCCCCCCCCCGGCTCAACTTGTGCACCATCGCATACGCTTCCCACCATCGGCGACCTCCACTATGTCGCAGCTCTCCCCGGCCATGCTTCGCCACCTTGACCACGCGCGCCGGCCCAGGGCCACCCGCTCCGTCACCATCCCCTCCCCGGCCATTGACCAGGCGGTCTTCTTCCTCCATAGCCACGCCGTCACACTAACGGCGGTAGACGGGGTCAACGCTACATCGCCGATGGCAGTAGGCAGAGCACTCGAGGGGCTCCTGTCGGTGCCAGTGCATTCTCTTCGCGTCACAGCACACCACCCAGAGCATTTCTTGGTCCTCTTCACACAGCCTGCGCACCAAGTCAACGCGGTGCGCCGCGGCTCCATCTGTGTCGAGGGTGCCTCCTTCAACATCGCATCCTGGCATGAGCATGACCACGCCATCTTCGACTGCCTTCTCTTGCATGTCCGCGTCATCGTGGAGATGATGCCAATGCAGTTTTGGTCAGTTGAGGGGGCGGAGGAGATTCTAGGGAAGAGAGTTCGAGTGGATCGGCTCGACAGCCGGACCCTCGAACGCGGCCACGCAAAAACTTTTGCCTGCTGGGTGTGGACGAGCGACATCGCAAACATCCCTACCGCGCACAGCTTGGCGGTCCTACCGCGCGGTGCGGGCAGGGTGGAAGAGATGGAGGGGTTCTCCCCTCCCGACAGGCGCGTCGCGCCACCGCCAGCCATGGCGGACTACACCATGCTGACCCATGTCGATAAGATCGAAGATTGGACGCCGCCGTCTCCACGCTCATCTCACTCGGGCCGGAGCGGCCTCCCTTCGTCAGGCAGCGACGATGACTCCACCCCTTTCCCGGTGGTGGCCCCTGCATCCTGGAAGATGGGGGTTGAGGATGGGCATGCGTCGGGGCGCAGCCAGAGCCCGGCTCGTGCGTCGGTGGCAGACTTAGGCTGCCGCGGCAGGCCGTCGGGTGGCCGCATCAGAGATCAAGACGGCGAAGGGGGCTCGGGGGGAGGTGGACACAGGTCCTGGAGAGATGTCCTCCTTCGTCGTGGACGCTCCCAGGCCCCTCCCAGGGCTGCCCCTGCACCGCGCCACCGTAGCCGATCCCCGCAGTCCCGTCGCAGGTCCAAGGACGTGACTGGGAGGCGACAGGGGGCAGGGAGGGACCGCTCGAGGGCACGGTTGCAGCCCCAATAGCAGCGGTCGCGTCCCCCTCCTCCGCCTCCCTCTGTCGAGAGGGACGCCCACGAGATCCTTGGCAGTAGGGGAGTGACTGCCCCCGACCTGGGGCGCACAGGAGAGGACCCTGTCGGAGATTTTTTTCATATCGGCGTCGAAGCCATCCATCTCCTCAGCTGTCGTCGATAGTATGGCGGCCGACGTCCACGCGGCTGCACAGGCAGCGATCAGCTCGCCGCTGGAGTTCGACGCGGCACTGCTGCTCAACAACCCCAATGAGGCGGTGCAGCTAGACGCTTTCAGCCCCATGTTGTACGCCGCTGCGTCAGACATGGGCCAGTACAATAGGACGACACCAACACTGGCATGTACGATGCAGCTGCAGCTAGGTCCATCCGCCGCCGATCGACAGGATACGCAAGGCCTGTTCCACGCTAGCAAACAGCCTCTCATCGCGGCTGCCCCGGCACCGGCACCCGCTACACGCCCAGCTGCACCACCAAAGACTAGAGCTTCCTCGACACCGACTAGACACAGTGCCAGACAGGCGGCAAGCGGCTCGATGGTGCCGGTAGCACAGCGCGCCTCACTGCATCTCGTGAAGGAGCTGGGACTGCTGGGCCCCCGTGACAAGATGACCGACGAGGTGGCGCGAGCACTCCTGTAGCGTTTCGACGAACCGGTGTCCGACAGTGATTTAGCGGTGATAGACAAGCTGACTCGCCTCGACAGCGACGCACTACGGGTCATGGCTAGCATGATTGGGCCCGAAGGAGCTGCCGAGGAGGCCATGGTCTGATCATGTTAGTCTACCTTTCGTTTCCACTCTGGAGGCAACCGAGCCTACCTTGGTTTAAGTTTAAGTTTAAGTTAGGATTGTGTAAGGTTCTTTCGGGTAGAGGGAGGACAACTATTAGCCGGCGCGTCTTGGGGCCTATTGGTGGGCGCCGGTTCTCCAGTAGTAAGATGGCAGTGTGTGTCATGGGCCTGAGGCCGTTTAGTTTTCTGCCTTCGGAGTTTAACAAATGTTCCAAATGAGTGTCAACTTCCCACCTATTATGTGCTGGAATGTCCGCGGTTTAAATAGCCCGACTAAGAGGGCAGCTGTCGGGGAGATGGCAAACGCACACCGAGCTGCCATTCTTTGTCTTCAAGAGACCAAGATCTCAGCATGGTCGCCAGAGCTAGTTAGAGAGATTGGGGGAGCGAACCTCACCGGATGCATAGCGCTACCGGCAATCGGCACTTGTGGGGGGGAAGCTATCCTATGGGATAAATACCTAGCCACCGTCACCTCCCACGCAATAGGAATTTTTGCCATCACGGCCAAGGTCACCCTAGCTGGGCAGAGCCATAGTTTTTGGCTATCTTCTGTCTATGGCCCGGCGGATGATGCTAGAAAGGAAAATTTCCTACGAGAAATTACCTCCTCTGCACCGCCGATGTCTGAACCATGGTTCATCAACGGGGATTTTAATCTCATCTACGAAGCACGAGACAAGAACAATCTAATCCTCAATCGCAGGCTGATGGGTAGGTTTAGATCGACAATCGACTCGGCGGGACTAAAAGAGATTAGATGCACAAATCGGAGATACACTTGGAGTAATGAACGCCGGGATCCCACCTTAGTTAGTATTGACAAGTTCTTCTGCAACATCCCCTGGGAAAGCTGCTTCCCCTTGGTATCCCTGCATGCCGCATCAATGGCAACGTCGGACCACTGCCCGCTAGTTCTGTTGGACACCACAGCTGCTCATCGCCCGGCCAGTTTCAAATTTGAAAATTTCTGTCCGAGTTTCCCACGCTTCCACGTCACGGTACAGAGAGCATGGAATATACCAGTACAATACACTTGTGCTTTCCATAGACTTAGTATAAAGCTGTTAAGGACGGCACGTGATTTGAAGACATGGAGTAAGGGTTTTTTCAGCCAGGCAAAACTGCAATTTCATCTGGCAGCGGAAGTAGTGCTCTGCCTAGATGTAGCACAGGAGAATCGCACACTCTTAGACGCAGAATTCCGCATGCGCAAACTACTCAAGCTACGGCTACTAGGGCTGGCGGCACTAGAACGAGCGCACCGACGACAGGCATCATGCCTTATTTGGATCAGACTAGGAGATGCGGGGACGAAGTTCTTTCATGCCAAGTGTTAGAGCATATATCTCCATATGTGGTTTTCGTAATTGATGACAATTCCTATGGACTAATGGTTGCCTTAAGTTATATTTATAGGATTTGTCCATAGGCACTTCTTGAAGTCCATCTGTTGGGTTCAAGGAGTTTATATGTTGACCAAGATGTTATTCAAGGTATTATCCAAAGAATGGTCATAGAAACACTAGGTTGATCAAGATCTCAGACTAAGAGTAAATCAAGATGATCAACACACAAAGCGTATAAGATGTACCGAGAGGATCAAGTAATCCCATGGTATGGTAAGCATTGTCCATTACGTGTTTGTGTACTAACCCATGGTCTTTGTGAGACTCCTAGGTGGGGGTTAGGTGTGTTTCCATTGGGCTTGCGTCAAAAGGAAGATCTCATACAACCCATGAAGGATGACGTCAAGTGGTGATCGTCATCAAGATTGTGGTGTGCAAGTTCAAGTGGATCAGCACGAATATATCATTGAAACTATTGTCAATGATCATGTGTTGATAAGGACAATCTCATGTGCTAACAAGGACAAGATCAAGATAAGCATTCTTGAGCACTACATGCTTGATTCTTGTGGATGTTCACATGGTGGACAAATGAAGATAAATACATAAGCTAGGCTTTCCGCATTGTGTATGGGAAAGCTACTTGAAGACTTCATCATGTCTTGCTTTCAACTTGAGCCAAGAAGGAACAACAACATCAAGCTCACGTGAAAGGGCTAACTCAAAGGTATCAGTTTCCTTTAACGTTAGTGGTGCGGAGTGATGATCAGCGAATAAAAGTATACACTCGAGTATGGATCATCAGTACAATTTTATGATTCTTGAGTCCTTAGGGATCCCGCACTATTAAGAGGGGATCACAGGTTTTGCGATGAACTTGCTCAAACTACATCATCACTTTCTGCTCAGTCCACATCTCCATTGTTTTGTTGTTATATGAAAACAGAACCAGTGCCTCGGACATCCGGCTTTCTCCGTACGACCGAGGACCGGACGACCGACTAGTTTGGAAATCCGGAATCCTATACCAGAGAAATCAGAGCCATATAACTCGAACTTCCGGCTCCCTCCGGACGTCCGAGGCCCGGATGTCCGGCCAAGTCCCGGAAATCCGGAAGCCTGCACCAGTAGAAGTTGAGTTCTATAGCTCGGAAATCCGGCTCCCTCCGGACGTCAGAGCGTCGGACGTCCGAGACCCGTCGGAAATCCGGAACCTACCACTAGTAGAAGTTGAGCTGTATAACTCGGATTTCCGGTCCTCTCCGGACGTCCGGTGGCTGATAAATTCAACATAGGTTCAGTCGTATCTACAGGCCTCGGACGACCGACCCCTGTCGGACGTCCGGTCGCTGTTTAATTCAAAATAGTTTCAGTTGTATCTACAGGCCTCGGACGACCGACCCCGAACTTCCGACAACTGTCGGACGTCCGGACCCTGTGTGACTTAAAGTGTCCCCAACGGCTCTTTTTCTCTCCCCACTATAAATACCCCCCTCCCACTTCGTGAGAGGGTCGCCCAACACAGCCTTATCCTCATAAGAACACATTTCCACCTCACACACATTTGCTCACTCCAAATCTTAGATCCCAAGAGCATTTGTGAGCCCCTTTGAGAGTTGTTCCAATCAAAAGATAGATCGTCTCCCTCTCCTTCTCTCAATCCAAGCTATTTGTGATTTGAGCAAGTTCTGAGCATTCCCCGTGATCTTGTTACTCTTGGAGGTTGGAGACTCCTAGGCGGTAGGAGTTCTTCGGAGAGGAATCAATTCGTGTGATTTCCCCCGGAAAAGTTTGTGAGGGTTTGGAAGTCACCTCAAAGGCTTACCACTAGTGGTTGAGAAACGCCTTCGTGGTGTTATCTCAAAGGGAGAATAGGGTGAGCCTTCGTGGCGTTGGTGTGCCTTCGTGGTAACATCCACCTCTGTAACGGTGACTAGCTTCCCTCCAAGGAAGTGAACATCGGGATACATCTTCGTCTCAATGACCTTGGTTATCCTTAACCCTAACTCCTCACTTGTGGTTTACTTGTGTTATTTGAGCATACATACATTGCATATTGGTTGTGCTCATTATATTGTGTTGGCTATTTCTTGAACAAGATTAATCATTCAAGCATACCCTCTATATCCACACGTTCATACTTGCAGCCCTTGATACTTTATGTTGATATAGTGTGATCTAGTATCCTGCGTTGTTCACCTACTTGTCGAGTGATATAGCTCAAGTAAGTTTGTGTAACTTACTTGTGCTTGTTAGTAACTGTATTGTGTCCATCTTGGTAGATCGTGTTGTTGATACACGTTGCAGTGCCTAGTGCATTTAGGTTTTGTGCTTGACAAGTACCCTCTTAGTTTATTTCCGCATTAGGTTCAAGCCAAATCCGAAGAAGTTTTTAAATAGCCTATTCACCCCCCCCCCCTCTAGGCGTCATCGAGGTATTTTCAATTGGTATCAGAGCTAGGTCTCTCTTTAATTAGGTTTCACGACCTAGAGAGTATCGATGTCGACTATTGGATTAGTGCACAATGGCATCTTTGACTTTGATGGCACAAATTATACCCTATGGAGAATTCGTATGCTTCATCACTTTCGGGCCATGGGCCCAAATACTTTACGAATTGTTCTTGTAGGGATTGCCGACAAAAAGGATGATGCATCTTCATCTACTAATGAAATGTATCTTGATTGTGAGACATTTCTTGCCATTCATCGAACCATAAGTCCTGAAGTGTTTAAGTCTATCTCGACTTGCAAGTCAGCTCATGAAGTTTGGACTAAACTTGAAGATATATATGGTGGGTCCAATCTTGATGAAGACGGTATTATGATGAAGGAGTTGGTGCATGAACTCTTCACTCTTTTCGATCTTAAAGAGTCCACCACTACTTCCATATCCGATTGCTTGCACACCTCTCCATCTTCAATCTCACAAGGTAATGACATGGTGAGTAAAGAAATATATGTTGATGAAAATGTCATAGCCTCTATGGACACGAGCATATCTAGCACCACACATAGTGTAAATTATTGTGCTGATAGGTCATGCATTTCACCTAAAGATTCCTTGACAAATGTCTGTGGTGATATGTCTGCTTCCTCGTGTCCTCTTGATCAAAATATCTTGTTTCTCCCTAGTTGCTCTATGACTAATCATTTAGGGGATATCAAGAAATATGAAGTACTTTTGACTAATGAAGAATCTGATTCACCAAAAGAATCATCATCAACTCCTCCAGTTCACATGTGCCTCATGGCAAGAGGTAATAATGAGGTATCATCTTCCCTGTGCAATAACGATGATATTTGCGATGAGGATGATGATGATGACTTGACTGAAAATATCTATGTGATCAGTAAAATTCTTCATAAAGCTAAAAATAACGCTCTTCAAAGATTCCAAGATGTTCTTGCTTACTTTGAAAATTGTAATGATTCACTTAATCATGAACAAGCTAAAAGTGAACAACTTGAACATGAACTTGAGAAGAGTCATCAAGCATGTAGAGACTTAAGATCTTCAAAAGGAGAGATTGAAGTTGCTCATGATAAAATTAAAAAGGATTTTGAGGTCCTTCTCCTTGAATGCAATAATGTCAAGGGAGAGCTCATCAAAACCTCTAAGATCTATGAGGAGCTTCAATCTACTCATGAGAAGTCTCTATTTGCTACTTACTCCTCTCATATTGTTGATGATACTTGTACATCTAACCCCATCTCTTCTGAAGTATCAACATTGAAGGAGAATGTTGAGCTACGTGCTCAACTTGACTTACTAACTAGCAATTATGGGAAGTTGGAAGAAAACCATGTAATGCTCACAAGCTCTCATGCCGATCTTCTAACATCCCATAATGTGCAAAAGTTAGCTCATGAGGCTATCATCACCAAGGTAACATCAAGTGAGCCTCATGTGGACAATGGCACTACTTCTAGTCAAAGTACTATATTTCCATGTGCTAGTCCTCGTAATTCGTCTACTCACAATGTTGCTACCTCGTGTGATGAATTACTTTCCTTGCCTTGTTGCTCTAACATTGAAGCTTACACTTCCTCTAGTACTTGCATTGATACTAACCGTGCAGAGGAAATCGAAGAGCTCAAGGCCCAAGTCAATTCTTTGAAGAAAGACTTGGAACAGTGTCATGAAGGGATGTCCACACTCAACAACGTCCTGTGTGAGCAAACATCTCCGAATGACAAAAATGATGTTGGAGTAAACTCAAACAAGAACAAGAGGGGCCTAGAACAAGTCAAGAATTCGGCCAAAATCTTTGCTTCAAGTGCAAAGTTAAAGGGCACCATGTTAGATCTTGCCCTCTGAAGACGAAGTCTCAAATTCACAAGCAACAAGGGAAGCGGCCACAAACTCAATCACATATTCAACTACAAGTTGAAGGAAGGCCTCTTCCCAATAAGACCCAAACCAACACTCCCCAAGGTGAGAAATCAACTGGGAAGAAAACAAAGGGTAGATGTTGCTACTTATGTCGTGAGAAGGGTCACGTCGCTTCGTCTTGCACGAGAGGTAACTTATCCAGCCCAATCACTATTGATGATATCTATTCCCTTGGGAAGGATAAGGTTGGCAATGTGTTTGCCAAGTTTGTTGGTACTCAAAATGGTGTCAAGAAAAGAACCATTTGGGTTGCCAAGCCTATTGTGATTAACCTCTTAGGACCCAACGTAGTTGGGGACCAACAAGCTCAAACTTGATACAATAGGTGACTATGGAGGACATTAGAGACTTGGATACTAATGAAGAATTAAGGGGTCTTCATCATTCATATTATCTCAAGCCAAGTCATTTGGATTATCGAGTTTCTATCTTATATCCAATGTGCCCCCTTACGTAACTTATACTTAAACTGTTTACATTGTTAGGTGCTTGCCCCTTTGCATGTTGTGGTTTTGTACCTTGCATGTGTTTGTATATGTTGTGCCTCCAACTTGCTTATCTTGAGTAATCAAGTATGTGTATGTTGGTTTGCACATCATGTACATGTGAGTCTTGTATTGAGCCTATTTGCATCTTGTCTGTATTTTTGTTGGCTCTTGTGAGAGATTAATGGATTATCCCATTGTGGGGGAGTGATGTGCTTTGCACACCTCACAATCCTATAAATGTGTATACATGGGGAATACCACTTAGTTTTGATGCTTCAAGATTATCTAGTGTCTATGTGGTATGTCTTACTCATGAGAAATTCAAATTCTATATGGTCCATTAAGTATCTCTTGTTGGTTTTAATTTGCCACTTGTTAATATTATTGGTTTATCACATTATGGGGGAGTAATATGCTATGTGCATATTACAAACCTAGAAAATGTGTACATTTGACGTATTGCCACTTAGCGTTGATATTGTAAACTACCTTGTTCCTAGGTGGCATGTTAGCTCTACAAGTGTCATTTGCTTGCGTTTTATGGGTAAATATGATCTTGGATATATTTGTGATCTACCAATGAGTATCATTTCAAAAATACTTCTTGTCCTTGACAATTGGTATTCCCATCATATGATTGGAATTGATAATCATCTTTACATTGGATTTTGTGTTTCGTTTGTCTTTCGTGCTTCTTATGAATCTATTTTTAACATGTCTAGTGTGGTTATAGATATAGAGAAAGTGATGATCCCATCGTGTGCGTTTTGTATTCAAATGCAAATTCTATATAATGCACGTCCCTTGGGGGAGCTATCCTATTCTCTTTAAAAACACTCTCTTTATTCACCCATCATAAAATCATTTGATCCCCATCAAGTGTGTGTTGATGGGAGGCAAGTCTTGCTCTTTATGATGCTCTGTGCCATCATGAAAATTTGTAGAGGGCTTTGTTTGTTGGAACCTAGCTCTCTCTTAGAAACTAGATACCTCGTGTTTGTTTTCCTTCAATTGGTTTCTTGTTGCCTTCTATTTGGCATGTGTCAATGGATATCTCATTCCTTGATGTATCTTTTAATTGATATCTTTCAAGTGATAGTTCTTTTGTTTTTGGATCTTATTATCACTTGATATCTTGTCTTTTAATGACTTATCAACTTTGTGTTGAGTTGATTCTTGAGAGTCTTGAGCATGCATATCTAGCTACTATATACAACTTCTTTTGCTTGCTTTCCTCCTTTGACCCAATATATAAGGGGAACTCCACCCTATCATAAATTGGCTAAGGTGTGCATGAAATTCAAATTCATATCTATATGCACATATGTGTGTGGAGTTTGTCCTATGTGTTGCTGGTTTTCTAACTCTTTGGTCCCAATGAGTTTGGGCACCATTTTGTTTGTTTTTGTTGTTCCAGGAACAACTGGAGATGCATTGGATGCTCGGCTCACCTATAAGGAAGATGTTGAGACCATATGGTTATTGGAGCCAAGTTAGGATGATCAAAGAACAACTATCTACTACATCAATCCAATGTTGTCTCGGTAACAAGTATCCACTTCATGCATTCTTCTCTTGCAAAGGACCCAACCTGTCTTTTCTTTTCCAGGTTGCATCATGGCATGAATCTCTTGATTCGTTCTTTTAGTGCTTGTTTGCTTTCTCAAAGCATCCGAACGATGATGTCTTACTACTAGTTGGGATGTCTTTGATGTGCGTATGTTGGAAGTTCATATTATACAATAAGAAAATATTAGGCCATGTGCTATGCTTCCAAGCAAAAGATCTCATTGATATATTTATGACTTCCTTTTTGGATATCTAGTTTGTTCCTTCTTGTAACCATTTCGTGTGTACATCCTTCTTTGTAGATATATATCATCATGATTGTCTTCTACTTAGAATCTTTTACACATGAGAGAAGTTACATCTCTAATTGATATCCTCTTTTCTTTCACGTCCATCATTGCATTTCCTCTTTCAAGTTTTTTTTATGGCTTCGTGAAAGGATTTGTTTTGAGTGCGCATCTCTATTTCTACATCTTGATGCACTCTTTGGCCGTGAAGATTATTTTTCCTCATGCTTGTCTTGTTGAGGGTTTTTGCCATTTTCAATTAGTATCCCTCCTCTTGACAAGGTTCTTACTTCCTATCTTCATAATGGGTTGTCACAAGCGTTGGTTCTTATTTTGTTTATTAGTAATCTTGTGAACCCATTTTCTAGTATGTGTGTGTGGGAATGATATGTCTTGCACTTTGTATCTCATTTCATCAAGACTATGTTGATGAGTAATGCTCATCCTTATCTTAGTCTTCTCAAGTGCTTTGCCATGACTCATACACATTACTTTGTTTGAGCCTATTCTTAAGTTGCTTCTATTACATGTTGCTCAACCATTTGTTTTGTGCAAGTGATATGCTTATTGTCTCATCCATCCTCTTGCACTCGTTATGTGTTTTATAAATTCTGAGGGAAGCAACGATCCTATTTTGTGCACCTGTGTCAAATACAAAAATCTCATATTAGTGCACAAATCATGGGGAGCTTCTCTAGTTTTTGATAAAGCACTATGTTGCCTCTATCATAATATCTTTTATTCATGTGGTTCGAAGGACCATATGATTGTTTGTTCCATCTGGAATCTTTTGATTGCTTGCCTCTATCTGTGTATGTCTTTGTGGCATACGATCCTTTTATTTGCAATCTTTGGGTCCTCAATATAGTTTGTTTTCCTCCAACTACTTATCATTGTATTTGTGTATTTTTCTGCACTCATTTGTTGAGAAGTACACACTTTTTGGAGGACCACCTACTATATTTTATTTCTCAACTTTTCGTCCATTTTTGCAATCGATGCCAATGGGGGAGAAGTTTAGAGAGTTTACTTTGGATATGTAGATATGTAGAGGGTTTTGCTTTTATTGCGTAAGCATTTACATCTTGCTCACATGCATTATTACCTTGTATGTGTGCGCTTGGTTATGCTTATTTCCTTATATAAACTCTCTTGAAGTGGTTGTCTTCAATTACCAAAATGGGGGAGATTGTTAGAGCATATATCTCCATATGTGGTTTTGATAATTGATGACAATTCCTATGGACTAATGGTTGCCTTAAGTTATATTTATAGGATTTGTCCATAGGCACGTCTTGAAGTCCATCTGTTGGGTTCAAGGAGTTTATATGTTGACCAAGATGTTATTCAAGGTATTATCCAAAGAATGGTCATAGAAACACTAGGTTGATCAAGATCTCAGACTAAGAGTAAATCAAGATGATCAACACACAAAGCGTATAAGATGTACCGAGAGGATCAAGTAATCCCATGGTATGGTAAGCATTGTCCATTACGTGTTTGTGTACTAACCCATGGTCTTTGTGAGACTCCTAGGTGGGGGTTAGGTGTGTTTCCATTGGGCTTACGTCAAAAGGAAGATCTCATACAACCCATGAAGGATGACGTCAAGTGGTGATCGTCATCAAGATTGTGGTGTGCAAGTTCAAGTGGATCAGCACGAATATATCATTGAAACTATTGTCAATGATCATGTGTTGATAAGGACAATCTCATGTGCTAACAAGGACAAGATCAAGATAAGCATTCTTGAGCACTACATGCTTGATTCTTGTGGATGTTCACATGGTGGACAAATGAAGATAAATACATAAGCTAGGCTTTCCGCATTGTGTATGGGAAAGCTACTTGAAGACTTCATCATGTCTTGCTTTCAACTTGAGCCAAGAAGGAACTACAACATCAAGCTCACGTGAAAGGGCTAACTCAAAGGTATCAGTTTCCTTTGACGTTAGTGGTGCGGAGTGATGATCAGCGAATAAAAGTATACACTCAAGTATGGATCATCAGTACTCTTTTATGATTCTTGAGTCCTTAGGGATCCCGCACTATTAAGAGGGGATCACAGGTTTTGCGATGAACTTGCTCAAACTACATCATCACTTTCTGCTCAGTCCACATCTCCACTGTTTTGTTGTTATCTGAAAACAGAACCAGTGCCTCGGACATCCGGCTTTCTCCGGACGACCGACTAGTTCGGAAATCCAGAATCCTATACCAGAGAAATCAGAGCCATATAACTTGGACTCCCGGCTCCCTCCGGACGTCCGAGGCCCGGATGTCTGGCCAAGTCCCGTAAATCCAGAAGCCTGCACCAGTAGAAGTTGAGTTCTATATCTCGGAAATCCGGCTCCCTCCGGACGTCCGACACCCGTCGGAAATCCGGAACCTACCACTAGTAGAAGTTGAGCTCTATAACTTGGATTTCCGGTCCTCTCCGGACGTCCGGTGGCTGATAAATTCAACATAGGTTCAGTCGTATCTACAGGCCTCGGACGACCGACCCCTGTCGAACGTCCGGTCGTTGTTTAATTCAAAATAGTTTCAGTCGTATCTACAGGCCTCGGACGACCGACCCCTGTCGGACGTCCGACCCCTCGCGGACGCCCGGACTTCCGACAACTGTCGGATGTCCGGACCCTGTGTGACTTAAAGTGTCCCCAACGGCTCTTTTTCTCTCCCCACTATAAATACCCCCCTCCCACTTCGTGAGAGGGTCGCCCAACACAGCCTTATCCTCATAAGAACACATTTCCACCTCACACACATTTGCTCACTCCAAATCTTAGATCCCAAGAGCATTTGTGAGCCCCTTTGAGAGTTGTTCCAATCAAAAGATAGATCGTCTCCCTCTCCTTCTCTCAACCCAAGCTATTTGTGATTTGAGCAAGTTTTGAGCATTCCCCGTGATCTTGTTACTCTTGGAGGTTGGAGACTCCTAGGCGGTAGGAGTTCTTCGGAGAGGAATCAATTCGTGTGATTTCCCCCTGAAAAGTTTGTGAGGGTTTGGAAGTCACCTCAAAGGCTTACCACTAGTGGTTGAGAAACGCCTTCGTGGTGTTATCTCAAAGGGAGAATAGGGTGAGCCTTCGTGGCGTTGGTGTGCCTTCGTGGTAACATCCACCTCTCTAACGGTGACTAGCTTCCCTCTAAGGAAGTGAACATCGGGATACATCTTCGTTTCAGTGACCTTGGTTATCCTTAACCCTAACTCCTCACTTGTGGTTTACTTGTGTTATTTGAGCATACATACATTGCATATTGGTTGTGCTCATTATATTGTGTTGGCCATTTCTTGTACAAGATTAATCATTCAAGCATACCCTCTATATCCACACGTTCATACTTGCAGCCCTTGATACTTTGTGTTGATATAGTGTGATCTAGTATCCTGCGTTGTTCACCTACTTGTCGAGTGATATAGCTCAAGTAAGTTTGTGTAACTTACTTGTGCTTGTTAGTAACTGTATTGTGTCCATCTTGGTAGATCGTGTTGTTGATACACGTTGCAGTGCCTAGTGCATTTAGGTTTTGTGCTTGACAAGTACCCTCTTAGTTTATTTCCGCATTAGGTTCAAGCCAAATCCGAAGAAGTTTTTAAATAGCCTATTCACCCCCCCCCTCTAGGCGTCATCGAGGTATTTTCACCAAGGCATCAGCTAGAAAAAGAAAAAAAATCATCCACTGCCTGCAAGTAGGTACTGAAGTAGCATCCTCACACGAACAAAAGGAGGAAGCAATTTTTAGCCGCTTCCAGCAGAATTGGGGTACTAGAGCGGATAGACCACTATCGATTGACAGGACGAGTCTCGAGCTTCCATCAGTACATAATAGGGGTTTAGATAACCCTTTCTCCGAGGAGGAGGTTTGGGAAGCGATTAAGGAAACACCGGCAGAAAAAGCACCAGGACCAGACGGCTTCACAGGGACCTTCCTTAGGTCTTGCTGGTCGATAATAAAAGAGGACATCATGAATGTTTTCAGTAGTTTCTACAACTTAGCAAGGGGAGATTTTGGCACGCTCAACACAGCTAGGGTAATCCTTCTTCCAAAAAAAGATGGCGCAACAAGGGTAGAGGATTTCCGACCGATCAGCCTAATCCACTCAGTAGCGAAACTGATCACCAAGGTTCTTTCCAGACGTCTAGCCATGCAGATTAGCACCATCATCTCCCCGGCTCAATCAGCTTTCTTGCGCTCCAAGTCTACTCAAGACAGGTTCCTCTATGTGCAAAATTTAGTAAGATCACTTCACAAGAAGAAAATTCCGGCTCTGCTACTTAAACTAGATATAGCGAGGGCTTTCGACAATGTCTCATGGGAATATTTGTTAGAAGTGCTGCAACAACTAGGGTTCCCAGCACGTTGGCACGACTGGATGGCACTCCTCTTTAGCACGACATCGTCCTCGATAATGCTGAATGGCTCCGTCGGCCGCTCTTTCGGCCATCAAAGAGGACTCAGACAAGGGGACTCCCTTTCACCGCTACTTTTCATCATCGCAATAGATACGCTCCACCGCCTGCTCGAGAAAGCAACGGAATTGTGCCTGCTAGCCCCGCTGCCGGGAAGGAACATCCCCCTCTGGATCAGCCTATATGCCGACGACGCCGTAATTTTCGCTAATCCAAGCAAAACAGAGATCGACACCTTGATGATGATCCTCCGAGATTTTGGACACGCCTCGGGCCTTCGCATCAACCCGGCAAAGTCAACCGCCTCGGCCATCCGCTGCGACGGATTTAACCTACAAGAGATCCTGGTCAACTTCGGGGGGGGGGGGAAACTAAGGGTTTCCCGTTAAAATATTTAGGGTTGCCGATCACCCTAGCAAGACTTCGTCTAGTCCACATACAATTCATTCTGGACAGAATTAGGGCTAACTAGCAGGATGGAAGGGTAGACTCCTAACCATCGCCGGCAGACGCGTCCTCGTCCGCAGCGTCCTAACCGCCCTACCATCATTCGCGTTATCAGTCCTTAGGATGCCAAAAAAATTCCTTGCCGAGGTAGACAAAGTTAGGCGACGCTTCCTATGGGCGCAGGATGATGAACCCAATGGAGGAAAATGCAAAGTAAACTGGCCGACAGTTTTCTCCCTTGTGGGAAACGGAGGTTTAGGAATCCTCGAGTTAAATCGCTTCAGTAGAGCTCTTTGACTACGATGGCTATGGCTATCCTGGACTAACCAAGAGAGACCATGGCATGGCATGGTTCTACCATGCGACGAGGCTGATAGGGCCCTCTTCCATGCATCTACGACAGTCACCAGGAGACGGCGCAACGGCATCATTCTGGCATTGCTCCTGGACGGGCTTCGAAAACCTAAAGACGTCCTTTCCAAACCTCTTTGCACCCTCCAGGCATAAGAACAGATCAGTTCGCGATGCACTTGCTAACAGCACTTGGATAGCAGACCTCGCCCATGGGAACACGGTGCAGCTGTGGGAAGAGGCAATTAGGTTACACAGATGGATCCGAGACAGGCAAGTTCATTTGCAAGAAGGGAGACATGACACAATCAATTGGAATCTCGAAGCTTCAGGGGTATATTCCGCCAGTTCGGCATACAAGGCCCAGTTCCAAGGCCACCTCACATCGGAGTACAAAAAGATGATTTGGGCAACCTGGGCACCGGGACGTCTAAAGTTCTTCCTCTGGCTGCTCCTAAAGAACAGACTTTGGTGCAACGACCGACTTCAACGCAGAGGGTGGCCTAACGGCTACTTTTGCCAACTTTGTCATCGGAACCTCGAATCAGCGAAGCACCTGTTCTGGCAATGCCCGATGTCCCTACAAATATGGACACACGCGGCATCGCACCATGGCTGTGTGACACTGCACCCGGGAGCATGGAGGACAAAGAAAAATCATCCGACATCTTAGCCACGATGAGCAACTCTGCTTTACCAAAACACAAGAAAGCAGTGAAGACAATCAACATCTTGATCCTGTCAGAAATTTGGAAAGAGAGAAATGCCTGCACCTTCAGAAACAAAGCTGCAGACCTCCATGACATGAAATATGCTATCAATAGCACCGTAGAGCTATGGAGGCAAGCCGGAGCCATGTTGGAGCACCCGTTCTGGGATCCTCCGTGAAACATCCCCCCCCCCCCCCTAATCTTGCTTGGTTTTTTTTCCTTTCTTTTCCTTTTTTCCTTGATCACTCGGATCATATTCCCCCGTGACATTTGTTTCCATCATGCTACCTCTTTTGAATCAATATAAACCAGCCAGTGGCTGGATCTTTCACAAAATAAAAAATAAAATAAGAGAACATCCACACTCACACGGCAAGTGAGCAGCCAGCCAGCCAGCCAGCGCCCTCGAGCGTGTCGACGCCGTCGCCCTCGAAGCTTTTGCATCGATATTTCTCCCCGGAGAGCTGCTTCACGTTGCCATCACAGATTCTACTCCACTTGATAACCCACCCGTACGTGCCCAACCACGCGAGGCTGGACCGGACAATCAATGAAAACTCTGTAAATCTTGTTTCCTATCGTTGGAAAGTGCTCCGACTCATCATCACACTAGCTTCTGATCGCCTGTGTGGGGAACGGAGGGACAAACACCAGTCCCACGGCATATCGGTCAGTCCGAGTCCGGACACCATCCAAGTCGTCACACGCATGATGATTAACTGCATATTTGCTGCCCGCCCTGGCCCGGTCTGGACGCTCTCCCGGACTTCTCACGGGTTCACAGCAACGACGAGGGTTTTGATTTTCGCGCAAACTACTCCGTAACATCCATTCGCCGTGTCGTGCGACACGAGTTATACTTGTCACCTAGACCAGACCAGTAGAACGCGTTCATTCAATCAGTTGCTGGCACGCCAGGGAGCAGCGATAACATCCCATCTCAGAGGTCGGTATTAAGCAGAGACCCGGAAAGCACAAGCCTGCACGTATGGAGAGGCGACGATGGAGATGGAGATGGAGATCGAGATGGAGGGGTCATCCATTCATCTCGTGGCGATGCACGTCACGGCCCATGGTGATGGTCGGCAACGGCGACGGCAATGTCGTCAGCTGCATTTTTCCTTGCTGGTGCTAGCCGAGTCGCCCATGGGCAGCAGCCACGGCCAGCAGCGACTTGTCAAGGGCGTGCCCGCCGCCCATTCACCTCCTTTCCTTTCCTTTCCCCTCGGAGAAAAGAAAGGTCTCGCGCATTTCCTCGGGTCGTTCTCACAGCTGAAATCCGAGCGATCCATCCAATCCACGGACAAACTTTTGCCGCACAACCAAATCGATCATGCTCTTGTCCAAGTGGCATTAAGATTAGGATCACTACCAGCATCATCTATTTTTGCAGCTGCAGCTAGCAACATCAATCACATGATCAAGATTAACACCGGCAAACAAGGAGCAGCCTTGATTTGGGCTGCGCACAGGGTTTTTCCGGGGAGGGGGGCAGGCACGGCATGTGGCAGGCCCTGCATTCCTGGGGGGTGGGGGGTCGCCCGGATGCATACAATAATCAGCATCTGACGAAGAGTGTCATTAAGGTTAACGGCTCCACCGCCACCTCCCTGCTCCCCGCTCGCTTTGAACGACAGCCAAAAGAAAGAAATATATAGAGAGAAGAGAGGGAAAGAATCAATGCAGCGCCATGTGAATAAAGAAGGAGCAAAGCGGCTTTGGTGGATGATGGTATCATGATTGAGTGGCGGCAGAATCTTTTCAAAAACCCACACTTTCTGCTCAACCCTGGCCTCTTTCCAGTTTTATAGTTCCTCCTCTCCTCCCTTCGATGCATGTCGATGTTGGGAACAGCAAACAGTGCCAGTAGCGTCTCAACGAAATTCATCAGGTTCAGCAAACAATCCAAGATGCCCCTCCATTTCTTTTTCGTTTTTCTTTGTGTGCGCGTATAAAGCTCTACTCCTGGTGCAACCGATGGTGCTGTTTTTAGTAGCAGCAGTTGAATTCGTAGGCCGGCATTATTGGTGGCGGTAGGAGCTCAAGGCCTGGAAACGAGCGGTACCAATAAATAAGAAATGAAAAGAATGGAAGGTGGCAAAACCGATGGTGCAACCGATCCAACCTAAGCAAAGCAGGCATCATCAGGCGCGGCCAAACAAAGAGCAAGAATTGACGTACACAACAGTTGGCAGCTATCACAGGTTCGTTCGTTTGTTTGTTTAATCACATTGTATATTACCCTACATGAACACAACGAAGCAACACCGTTCCGTGAGGGCAGCTCAACTGCCAAATGATGCACCGCACCGGTGTTGGGTTAATGTAAATGTAAGCACATTGTGGGAAAGTGCATTCCGTGCTATATATTCCCTTCCTTTCTCAATGGTGGCGGACCTAGCCCATTGGGTCACGATGGGACAACAGTATTATTATACACATATATTATATTATATATTTATTTTGTCTTTCTTTTATACGATATAATACTCTTTTCGTCACAGTTTATAAGGTATGCACGTGTATCTAGGTCGTCAATTTAACTTATATAAAATATATTGTTTAACGTAAAAATTATATCATTAAAAAATAGAACATCTAAAGTTTTTAATGATATATTTTTTATAATATATGTCTTTCATTAAGTTGGTCAAATTGACGACCTAAATACCGGTGTCGGACTTATAAACTGAAACGGAGGGAATAGTTATTTTTAAAAACTCAGGATGGAGCGTGGCCCACCCTGGCCACCCGTAGCCTCCGCCATTGTTTCTCAATATAAATCATTTTTAAGATTTCACTAAAAGACTTCATACAAAATAAAATGAGTGAATCTATACTTTAAATTGTGTCTATATACATCCTTATGTACGTTCCTAATGAAACCTTTAAACAGATTTATATTTAGGAACGGATGAAATATTATATAGGGTGGAGCATTTGTGAATTTGCTACTATATCCCACAAAAGGTGAATTAACTTAGGAATACCATTACTATTAGTAGTAGGAGTTAATTAACACATTGATGCTTGATGAGCAAAGCATTCACCTTCTTTGAAAACCAATCTCTCTTTCTCATCCCTACACACAAATCAGTAGACCTAGCCGCCATCATCAACCGTAAAGAAAGGAAGAAAATAAAACTGGTCGTAACATAAATTTTATTCACATTAATAGCTCATCTATGGCCGCTGGGAACGCGAGAGGGTGAACATTTCTAAGATCAGACGAGATCCACACCCCTGGCGTCGCCCCAGCCCATGGCAGCTCGGGGCGTCCCTCCCCTCCAAAACTTAGGATCCGCCTCCCCGTCCACCCCTTCCCTTGAGTCGCTGTCGAAGGATGCCGCCGGGCGAAGCCCGTGCGGCTGACGACGATGGCGGGGACCTTCTCGCGGCATCTCTGGAGCGGAGGGTGACAACTCCAGACGAGGTCCTGCGGTGTCGCGTGGCGCGACTGCTCAGACATGCGGCCGCGGGGCTCGGCGAGCAACAATTGGTTCCGTGGTGGTCGGGCTCGGCAGCCTGCGTTGCTCCGTGCGGGCGCGGTGTGCTGCGTTGTGGATCCAGGTGGGCTCGCAACGGCGGCCGGATATGTGGTGGTCGGGCTCGGTAGGCTGCACTCCTCTAGGGCAGCGGTGTGCCATGGTTGCGGGACCGGTGACATGGTGCATGCGGGGTAGACATATATGACGTGTGCGTCTTCGACGACGACGCTCCGATCTGTCCGCCGTGGGGGCGAGTCTAGAGTGACTTGGCTCCGAGGGCTTGATTTGGTTGTCTCCTCCCCTCCGTCGTTGGCGGCGATCTCGATCAGGAGTACACCCAGTGTAAGGCGGTCCTAGGTTTCTTTTCGCGTCAAGATGGTGTTCTAGTAGATGTCGTCATCCATTGACTTGTCCATTGATGAGTTCCGGAAGGCTCCGTTGGAGATCTCCATTGGATGCTTGTTCCTTGTAGATTGGTGGATTGAATGGGATTCGGTCGTGTGCGCCCTCATCTCAGCCTATGTGGCTTCATGTGGGCGTGATCCGAAGCTTTGTTTTTTTGACATCATGGAACATGTCGGTATTTCGATTTTCATGGTGAAGATAGTGACGGAGAATGTCATGCGGCTGGGATCTGAGGCTTATTAATGGTGGACCGAGTCTTCGAGGCCATGAAGACTTTGTTTGATGTTTCGTGACTCGTAGCAACAACATTGGCAAGTGGGGGCATAACACATGAGGAGTATAGAGTCTGTTCTTTCAGGATAAAAATCTAAGGTCCGACTTTAATTGGTTGTGTGTGGCAATGATTTTGTTGAAGGTATTGTTTTGAAAGCGTGGATTTCTTCAGGGTGAAAACCTAAGATATATGATCGAACGACGTCGTAGTTTATGCACTATTTCCTTCTTGAAGGTGTCGTTTTCGAAGAATTTGAATTTGAAGTGTTGTCTTGATGATGGTTTGTGTTGCAGCTACTAGTAATTGATCACCGTAGTGGAATCTTTTTTTTTACTTCTTCTTTTAAAAAAATAGATTGTGTGCATCTATAATGTCTTTAGAACATTTTATTATTGCAGGATGTGTATGTACTTCCTCCGTCACGGTTTAGAAGGCATGCTCGGAAATTTTCGGGAACCTAGCTGGTTATTGTTTGGCTATGAGATGAGATAAGAAATATAATTTACACTATGCATGCATATAAAAGTAGTAATTAGCAGCTAGAAGTAAATGCAACACGCCTTAAACCGTGTCTATTATGAAAATGCACGTAAATTTAAATGTGTCTTCTAAACCCTGACGGATGTAGTTGATATCATTATGATATTAATATATTTCAGAAAAACTACGGGGCCGGGTAAACATGGCAAGCACGGACAAAGCGTGAGCGAAACAGAAAATGCCTAGCACTATACTAACACATGCGGGACTAGGCCATTAGGACCACACAGTGCAAGCGTTGCATCTCAAATCAAATCAAGTGGGGTGAAACGTCCGCCCAAGTAGGGGGGAACACGTGCCCAAACCCCCAAGGAATAACGATCCGGGGTGCGCTCCGCCGGGTGCCCCGAGCATTTCGCTTCTTCGCTAATACTGTAGTAATCAGACCAAAACCTGAGGTCACAGAAGAGACGAGGCCTCGTTAATTAATCAGCCCGGCACTTGGCTTTCAGCCCCTGTTATTAATCAAAGGGATGCTCGACAAGGAATTGAAGGCCGCTTTGCGAATAACGCATCGGCCCGCTACTCCTTCTAATTAAGCCGGATTTGATTGATGAATGGATTAATTAAGCCGGGGTTTAGGAAGAGCGGCTACCAGAGAGGGGAGGAGGAAGACGACTTGGTTTGGTTCGGCCTGGGTGGACCGACTGACTTGGGACGATAAGAACGAGACACGCGCACTCGGAGCCGGAGAGAGAGACCCCTCCCATTCCCATTCCCATTCCCCTTCCCATTCCCGTTCCCGTTCCCGTTCCGTCCTACTAAACCCCTCCGTCGTCTACTTCTAGACGGACGCCCAGCACCCGTCCATATATCGCTTCTTCCGCCGCTCCGCCTCCACGCGCACCAACCGCCCGCCCTTCGATTCCCCCGAGGCCCCTGAAGAAGAAGAAGAAGAAGAAGAAGAAGAAGCAGCAGCAGCAAACAAGACCCATTCTTCTGGTTCTTGGTGCGGTGCGGTGCGGCGCGCGGGCATGGCCATCGACCACGAGTCGCCGTTCAAGGAGCTCCGCCTCAAGAACAGGAGGATCATGGTAATAATCGGTTAACCGACCCACCCTCCTCCCCTCTCCCGTAGCTTGTTGTGCTAGCTGCGATGGCGCATCGCCATTCCCCTCCTGCTTGATTGATTGGTGCTAGTGGTGCTGGTTTCTTGCCTCGTGCGCGCGTTTCGTTCTGTTTGGCCCGTGCTAGCTCCTGTCCGTGGTGAGGGGAGGGAGGGAGGAATGAGGGGAACTGGTTGCGTTACTGTTGCATCGGGCGCGCGGGTTGCTGCTGTGCCAGTTCGTGTCCATCCTGCGACGAATGGCGGTCAAACCATTGGTTGATTCTTCTTCTGCGTCTTCCCTCTCCCCCACCACCTAATTAATGGCGGTGTTTCTGTTTTGGTTCCGCGTCGTCGTCTCTCTGCTCCGGCATTTGGATTGGATGCCTTGGAATTTGGTGGAAGTACTGGTCCTAGCCTTCGTGTTTCTGTAGTTTCTTATCTCTGATTGACTGATTGATTGGTGAGGTATGGCTCGCCGTAGATTTCTGGCAATCTTGCCGGCGTTCCGACGAGATCGATTTCTCGCTTGTCAAAGACCCAATGTTTCCATCGCTGAGCATTTCTTGTTGACCTGACCGATCTTTCTTGTGGTGGTTGTTGTGTGCAGGGAGGCGGCGCCCCCGAGCCGGAGGAAGAGGAGGCGGAGCCGCAGGTGGCGGCGGCCACGGCGGCGGGGGAGGAACAGCAGTGGCCGCAGTGGCTGCGCCCGCTGCTGTCCGCGCGCTTCTTCGCGCAATGCAAGACGCACTCCGAGTCGCACCGGAGCGGCGAGTGCAACATGTTCTGCCTCGACTGCGCCGCCGGGGCCGCCGCCGGCGCGGCGGCGCTGTGCTCGCTGTGCCTCGCGCACGGGCACCGGGGGCACCACACCATCCAGATCCGCCGCTCCTCCTACCACGACGTCATCCGGGTGTCAGACATCCAGCGCTTCATGGACATCGCCGGCGTGCAGACCTACGTCATCAACAGCGCCCGCGTCGTCTTCCTCAACGAGCGGCCCCAGCAGAAGCAGCCCGGCAAGGGCGGCGGCGGCGGCGGCGCCGGGAGCGCCAACCTCTGCGAGGTCTGCAGCCGCAGCCTCCTCGACAACTTCCGCTTCTGCTCCCTCGGCTGCAAGGTGGCCGGCTGCTCCTCCGACGGGGGCGGCCGCCACGACAAGGCGAGGACGATGCGGGCCAGCAGGCTGAGCCGCGCCAAGGGCTCGTCGGACTCCGAGGCCGCCTCCTCCTCCTCTCCACTGCGCAATGCCGCCAGGCACAGCTTCACGCCGTCCACGCCGCCGCCGCCGCCGCCGCCTCCAGCGGCCAAGCGGCGCAAGGGCATCCCTCACCGGGCGCCGTTCGGCAACCTCATCATCGACTACTAGGCGCGCACCACCCGCCATTGACAAGCTACGACCCGCACGCCCAGTTGCAGAGTGAATGGGGTGAGAAAGCGGCCACCACTTCGGTGCCCGCCATTGCCTTTGGTTGTGCTTCTCGATGTGGATTCCACCAGTAGCTTTTCAGGGAGAAAGCAGGCAGGTGGACGGACGGAAACACAACTGAAAAAGCGCCAGCCTTTTCTTCTTCTTACTGCTTAAAATCATCTTCATCATCTAGGACAGACACCAAAAATTACCACCACACTACAGAGAGATTAATTACTGTATATGATTATGGCCCTGCTCTGCTACTACTGTCTCTACACTAGACTTCAGTTTTGTGGTTCATGTTTCTAGGTAATTACCCTAGCTAGAGTAATAAGCAACTGCCACTTGTTGGTCAGGTTTTGTGATGTCTGGCTCTTGTTAGTTTGTGCTTTCTTTATCTGTAAATATGGAGTGCTGGGAGAGGATGACTGCTTGTTAAAAACATGGTGTTGCTCAACCTTCAATCTTCTTTCCGTATGGGTCAATGGTTGGCTCCGGAGTACAGTATTATTCATCTCACTTGTTGTTGAGTTTACTTAACTGTGAGGCTTGCTTGACTGTGATGTTGGCGATTAGCTGACGCCGTCACGTTAATGCCACCCCCAACAAGCAAAGCCGCACAGCTTGCGTTGATGCAGGGGCAGCATGAATGTGATGGCCTGATTGATTATCACTTACTTGTAATCTAATCGTCTTGTTCTTGCTCCTGTGGCTGCGGTTGCGGCATTAAACTAAGCTGAATTTGAACGCTTCTGATACGATGGCGATCCGCCGGTCGACAGAGCAAGGCATATACAGTAGTATGATTGATGAACCCGACGCCGAACGAGAATTGTTTGCACCCAACAGGAGGGAAAGGGGGAAGGGAGATGCCGCATTTTCTGCATTAGGAACCGAGTACGTAATTCGCACGAGCATCTTCCTATCTCCGTAGTGCTGCAACTTTGCATATCGAACTTTGCTACAAGAATCGTCCGTCTTCAAAGAAGAATACGGAACATTGCGTGCATTGTGTTTGTGTGAATTGGAACAAAATATGCAAGGCAGGCAGCAGAGACTTTTTTTTCCTTTTAGTTTTATTATATGAAAATGGCAGCGAAAGCCCTCTTTCAGTGGGGTGGATGTCGACGTTGATTGATCAAGACGTGGATTGGGAAGAAAGATGCTCTGCGTTTTGGGATTTTTGGTTGGTTCGTGCCAATCTTCGCCGAGTCAAAAACCAGGAACGGCGTAAAATCTAGGGGAAATATGGTGCGTCGTGAAATGCGACATGATTGCTTCTGAGATTTTGTGCCCTTTGCTCCTCCAAGTCATGGCTTGTCAACTTTGAACGGTCTCCTTTGGAGTAGTATAATTCTCCTCCTGGTATGTTCTGTGAACTACGAGTACCATGGAAGTAGGATATTCTGAAAACACAAGAGTAAAAGGAAAATGCTTGATTTAGAACGAGAAAGTGCTGGATTTAGATGTTGCCGCTGTATGAAAACGAACTTGGGCGCGGATTTTACTTTAGGACTCATGGCACAGGCTTTTTATGTCTAGGAATTCACTTTCGATAAAGAGTATACATTAATATCGCGGAGATACCAATTACAATCAACCTCTGCAACAACGCAATGCCCTGATGACATGACGGATGCACACAACCAAAGAAACGAAGAAGCTCAAAAAGAAAAGTCTCGCTACAGAGTTGCAGTGCTTGCAACAGCAACACAACCACCACCAACACAACACTTGATGTCCAAGTACTTTAAAAACAACGTCTCCAAGAAGAAAATTGTCGGCGTTCTGGGAATGAGGGTATCCACACCTGCCTGCCCGCGACCCAGCGCCGGCCCACTTCATCGACCTAAAACCAATGGGCTCGGCGTCACTCAGGACAAGACCCTCGCGAGGGACCAAGCCTCAAGAGGAGGAGCAGCATCAAGACCCGCAGGGGGCCTCCTCAGGACCCCTCTGGGACGGCGGATATTCTGAGGCGAGGTCCAGCCTCAGGAGTCAAGGGTGACACAAGAAAAGGACAGGAGAGCAGCAAACAACAGGGTGGTCAAGTTCCTCCTTTAGTGCAAAGGGGGCAAGGACGTACCGAGGCCCCGAAGGCATCTTCCAAAGGTTTCCCTTCTGGTGCAACAAGGCCGTCGCCGCCCGCCAGCCAGCCAGACGTCATCCCCGGGCCCGTCCCTGCAGCGCGGGCAACCACTTTGCAGGCGAAGACCACCTTTGGGCAGGGAGCATGTTCCCCTGTTCCCCTTCAAAATTGGCCACTGTGGGATCCCTTCCCGCCGAAACGATAAGGGAAGAGGATCGGGGCCGCCACTATAAATAGAGGATAGGTTGCTTCGTAGAAGGGCCCCCCGATTCCCGAACCACTTATTCGCCCACTAGCACTCCGCAAGGTCATCCAACCTCCGGAGGCGCCCAAGCACCGTACTAGTTCATCCACCAACCTCCACGAGAGGCAATCCACCAAAGCAGGAGTAGGGTTTTATGCTTTGCAGCGGCCCGAACCTGGGTAAACTATTGCGTTCTGTGTTTTCCTCACCATCGAGTGAGTTCTTTGTCGTTCCCATCGAGTAGAGAGCTGGGCGAGGTTAGGCCGTGGGAGATCTTCATACACGCCCCTGAGTTCGAATCCTTAGGGTTTTGCGGAGCCAGAAATCCGACATTTGGCGCGCCAGGTAGGGGGCGTGTTAAGATCATTCCTGAGCTTCACCTTCCCCAGGCCCGCTGCTCCGATGGTCGGCGCCCAACCGGCTTCTTCGGGCCTCATCGAGTTGGCCGCCAACCACTACGTGACGGCGGCCAGAAGCGCACATGCCGGCGTTATGGTATCGGGCGGCTCGTACCAGATCGTCAACGTCGTCTCCACCATCGCAACCACCCGCGCCACCCAGGTGCTAGGCGGCTGGGTCGTGCCCCCGGCACCCACGACGCGTCGCATCAACCTGGGGGACCTCGGCGCACACGACACATTGCAGATGGAGAGCGAGATGCTCTGTCAATGATCGACGCAGGGGGGCTTTGACGCTTGGGCAGACCACATCATGGAGCTGATCGTTATCGCCCAGAAGACCGTCCAACCCCGCTCTTCTTCAAGGCCGCCAGCGTCGGGCGCCGGGGGCTCGCACCTCATGCCGGTCCATGGGGCTGCGAGCAAGGGGGCCCATCCTATGCTGGGTGGGGTCGAGGGAGACGCGCCGCATGCAGCCCTCCTCCTCCTGCAAGTTCCGGCGGCCGGCCCCGAGGCGCATCACGTTGACAACCGCGAGGGGCACGAAGAGAGAAGTGGTACAACCAGCGCACACACCGGTGTGCATCACCAAGACCAGGTCGGCCCCCGACATCCCGGGGCGGCCAGGCGGGAGCGCTTCCTCTGGCGCAGCCAACAGAGGGCGGAGGCGTCGACACGGGTGAACTACGACAACGGAGACATGCCAGGGCACCAAGGAGAGAATCAACATCGGGCGGCGCCGGGACTAGCCAACGACAGCAATAGGAACAAGCGACTTTGCGTGGAGGCTTATCACAGGATGATCTCCGAGCAGTACAACAGGGGGGACCCCCCTCCAGCACCGAGAGGGACCGCCACCGTCGCACTGCTGAGCGGCCATGGAGGACGATCGAACGCCTACATGGAGCCGTACGTGCCGGAGTATGCAGCATCACCTGAACCTCCCGACGAGGAAGAGCTTCAGGCGTCCTCCCGGGCGCCTATCCTCCTCAGGAGTGAGGAACGCTTTGGGGCCCCTCCTTGATCCGGGCCCAAGAGGCGCGGGCAGGGAGGCGCCCTCAAGCCGCGGGGCACGGCGCGAGCCGCCTTCCCCACGGGAGAACTATGTAAGGCCAAACCCCCGGGCCTCAGGAGGACGAGTTGAGTGCAGCGACGAGGCGCAAGCGGCACGGGTCACCCACGGCAACCACGATGCAAACGTGGGCGCCAAGGGCCAGTCCTCGCGAGGCGCTCCCCAGGCACAAGGGAGCTATTCGAGGTAATTTTTTGGATTTACTGCCTTAGGAAGTGTCTGTTGACCGGTACAAGTCAAATGTGTTCGAGTGGAATGATGAAGCAAAAGCAGCGTTTGTGGAGCTCAAAGCTCTGCTTTCCACCCAGCCGGTGCTTGGTACTCCGCACAACAAAGAACCATTGCTCTTATACATCGGAGCCACCAATCAAGTCGTCGGTACAGTCCTGACTGTCGAGAGAGAAGAAGAAGGTAAAGCCTACAAGGTTCAACGTCCAGTCTATTATATTTCAGAAGTGTTGACTCCGTCGAAGCAAAGGTATCCCCATTACTAGAAGCTTCTTTATGGAATATATTTGACAACAAAGAAAGTGGCGCATTACTTTCAAGATCACTCCATATCAGTCATCAGTGATGCTCCACTATCAAAAATCCTTCACAATCGGGATCCAACGAGTCGAGTGGCTAAATGGGCCATGGAGTTGTTATATTTGGACATCAAGTTTGAAGCAAAGAAAGCCATCAAGTCTAAGGCCCTTGTTGATTTTATGTCCGAGTGGGTGGAACAGCAACAACAAGCCCAGATTCACTCGGCACATTGGACTATGTTCTTCGGTGGATCCAAAATGTTAAATGTATCCGGTGCTGGTGTGGTACTGGTGTCCCCAAAAGACGACAAGCTTACCTATGTCCTTCAGATTCACTTTGACTCCTCCAACAATGAAGCTGAATATGAAGCTCTCCTTTACGGGTTGCGTATAGCCATCTCACTCGGCGTCCGACGCCTGATGGTCTACGACGACTTAGACATGGTGGTCAATCAGGTGATGAAGGAGTGGGATGTCATGAACCCTGCCATGACAGGATACTGCAATGCAGTGAGGAAGCTGGAGAAGAAGTTTAAAGGCTTAGAACTCCATCACGTACCCCGACTAAAGAACCAGGCAGCTAATGAATTGGCTAAGATAGGATCCACTTGAAGGCCTATACACAACAATGTGTGTTTGGAACACTTGTGCACTCCGTCTATGCAAGAACACCCTTTCACCAAAGAGCCCCCGCAACCAACAAGTGATTCCGATCTGACTGAAGTTGATGTTCCAGCAGTCGTCGATCTGATCATGGAGATTTTGGTAATTACCCCCGACTGGACAGTACCATATATTGCATACATATTAAGGCGAGAGTTGCCAGAAGATGAAGACGAAGCCCGACAGATTGTCCGCAGGTCAAAGGCCTTCACAGTGATGGGTGATCACCTCTACAGAGAGTGCGTAACTGGCGTAGCTCAACGATGCATATCCCCTGAGGAGGGCCAACTGATTCTGTAAGAAATCCACTCGGGGACCTGTGGCCATCATATGTCCTCTCGGACCATTATTGCTAAAGCATATCGATCTGGGTTCTTATGGCCACGCGCGAATGAAATGGCCAAAGATCTCGTCGATCGTTGTGAAGGTTGTCAGTTTTACTCCAACTTGTCTCACAAACCTACATCTGCCTTGAAGACTACCCCTCTCATCTGGTGGTTTGCTGTTTGGGGCTTAGATATGGTCGGGCATTTCCAGACAAGTCAGAGTGGGTTCACACACTTGCTCGTTGCAGTCGACAAGTTCACCAAATGGGTCGAAGCTAAACCAATCAAGAAGTTGGATTCCCGCACAACCATCAAGTTTGTGAAGGAAATCACATTCCGATATGGAGTCCTGCACAACATCATGACGGACAATGGGTCAAACTTCGACTCGGACGAGTTCAGGTGTTTCTGCACTAACCAAGGGACCCGAGTGGATTATGCATTTGTTGCCCATCCTCAAACAAACGGCCAAGTTGAGCGAGCGAATAGCCTTATCCTCCAAGGATTAAAGCCTCCAATCATGCGATACCTTGAGTATGCCGCAGGCGCTTGGGTAACTGAACTGCCTTCCGTTCTCTGGGGTCTGAGGACAACACCAAACCGGTCGACTCGGCGAACCCCTTTCTTCCTGGTTTATGGAGTTGAAGCCGTTCTACCGAGTGACTTGCTTCACAGTTCATCCCGAGTGGATCTCTATTCAGAAGGTGAAGCCGAGCAAGCACGTCAAGATGGAGTGGATCTTTTGGAGGAAGAATGCGAGATGGCGCTGATTCGATCTATAGTTTATCAATAGGACCTACGGCGTTTTCATTCAAGGCATGTAAGGAGTCGGGCGTTTCATGAAGGCGATATGGTACTCAGAGTGGATCAGCAACAACCTCATAAGCTAGCTCCTGCTTGGGAAGAACCTTTCCTCATCACCAAGGTGTTAAACAATGGATCCTATCGACTCTAAAATCTCCAAAAGAGGATTGACGAGCCGCGCGCATAGAATGCAGATATGCTCAAACGTTTTTATGGTTGATCACCGGTTGATCCGATGTAATAGATGAAGTTTGCTGAATAAAGTTGCTTGTCAAAGGCATAACTTCTTCATTTTTGGTCGATTCCGGTCGAGTGCCTACACGCCCAAATCCTACTCCGAGTGAAGAGCGATCCTCTCACTCGGGGCTTAGCTGCGAACCTGATTCGCCTAAGTTAACAAACCCTTCCGAGTGAATAAAAACTATTAACTCGGATGCTTAGCTGTGAACCAGTCTTCGCCTAAGTACAAAACGTACTCTGAGTGAAGTGCGATCCTCACACTTGGGGGCTTAGCTGCGAACATGATTCGCCTAAGTTACAAAACCCTTCCGAGTGAATAAAAACTATTCACTCGGATGGTTAGCTACGAACCAGTCTTCGCCTAAGTACAAAACATGCTCTCAGTGAAGAGCGATCCTCACACTCGGGGGCTTAGCTGCGAACATGATTCGCCTAAGTTACAAAACCCTTCTGAGTGAATAAAAACTATTCACTCGGATGCTTAGCTGTGAACCAGTCTTCGCCTAAGTACAAAACGTACTCCAAGTGAAGAGCGATCCTCACACTCGGGGGCTTAGCTACGAACATGATTCTCCTAAGTTACAAAACCCTTCTGAGTGAATAAAAGCTATTCACTCGGATGCTTAGCTGCGAACCAGTCTTCACCTAAGTACAAAACACACTCCGAGTAAAGAGCGATCTCACACTCGGGGGCTTAGCTGCGAACATGATTCACCTAAGTTACAAAACCCTTCCGAGTGAATAAAAACTATTCACTCGGATGCTTAGCTGCGAATCAGTCTTCGCCTAAGTACAAAACATACTCCGAGTGAAGAGCGATCCTCACACTCGGGGGCTTAGATGTGAACACGATTCATCTAAGTTACAGAACTTTTCCGAGTGAATAAAAACTACTCACTCGGATGCTTAGCTGCGAACCAGTCTTCGCCTAAGTACAAAACGTAATCCGAGTAAAGAGCGATCCTCACACTCGGGGGCTTAGCTGCGAACATGATTCACCTAAGTTACAAAACCCTTCCGAGTGAATAAAAACTATTCACTCAGATGCTTAGCTGCGAACCAGTCTTCGCCTAAGTACAAAACGTACTCTGAGTGTAGAGCGATCCTCACACTCGGGGGCTTAGCTGCGATCACGATTCGCCTAAGTTACAGAACTTTTCCGAGTGAATAAAAACTACTCACTCGGATGCTTAGCTGCGACGAGTCCTCGCCTAAGTATGAAATATACTCCGAGTGAAGAAAAATTCTCACACTTGGGGGCTTAGCTGGGAACATGATTCACCTAACTAAAGATATAATCCGAGTGGAAAGAAGACTTCACACTCGGAAACTTAGTTGTGAGCAAATCGCCTAAGTCAAAACCTTTTTCCGAATGAATAGCAATCTATTCACTCGAAGGAAACCAAGCCAATCTTGCAAATCACAGAAGCAGATAAATTCAAAAGAGCTCAACACGGATCAAAGTCATCCGTGCAGCCATAAAGTACTCGGGTTCAACACCCGAACGAAGTTTAACGATACATCAACCACTCGGCATACCGAGGCAAATTTAAAGTTTTTGGGAATAACAACAGTTTCCTTCTCAAGGACCTCCGGGACTTTCTAGCTTGACAAAAGTATCGAGATAAGTTCCATCAGCAATGCAAGTCGCAGTGCTAATGAAGGTCTCCATGAAATCCTCGAACTGGAGCTTCTTGGTGTTCGCCACTTGGAGCATTTTCAGCTTGTCTTCTTTCGCCTCCTTGCAGTGGACCCTGACGAGTGAAAGGGTAACATCGGCTCCGCACCGTGCAACGGATTTCTTCCATGTTTGGACTCTATCAGGAACCCGACCCAAGCGGTCCATCACAGCTTCCAGATCAACAACGAACGTATCTTCAGGCCACAATTCCTTGTCAATCCCCCCCACAGCAACTCGCAGTGGAGTGAGATATCCTTGAACCTTCACGAGGCGACAGTTGAGGCGACACATATCTATGGCCAAGTCATCAGGAATGTATCTTAATGGGGTCCAGGTATGGCTCCACCTCGAAGGTCTCTTTCTCCAAGTCCGGACAGAATTCTGTGGAAGTAGGAAAACGAAGCATCAACCACATTTCATTCGGCGAAAATTGTAAAAATACACTCGGCAAAGGGAACATACCAATGAGGGCCGCAAGCATCTTCGCCAGGAAATATTTTACAAAATTTTCTATGGCGTTTCCCCTCTTTGCCATAGAATCAAGTTCTTTGACTACACATCTCTTTCTTTCTTCATTTTCTCATTTTCTGCCACCAACCTATTAAAGTCCGCAAGCTTCTGCTCATCAACTTTGGACTTCTCCTTAAGCTTTGCAAGGACTAGATCCTTGTCTTCAAGCACCTTTTTCATAGCATCACACTCCAGCTGCACCTGGTTCTTCTCTGACTCCATCTGGGTATATTGCGACCCAATCTCGCAAGACTTCTAAAAAACATCAACAATATTGTTTCAGTTGACGCTTCAACTTTTTTCTACTTCTAAGTGGAAAAATAAGTTTCAGTCGACACAATTATTTTTCTACTTTTGAGTGGAGAACTACAATTCATTCGACCAATTAGCGGCCTGCCACACCCACCCAAGTTCTTAAGACTAGTGCCCTTCGCAAACGATCAACACTAGTCTCGAGGACTACACCCCGTGGGTGCACTTAGCGTGCCCCCACTGGATACAAAACTACTCGGTCAGACCCGTCTTGCCCGGGTCAAACATTTACTGATTCTCAATTAGACCCCTGCCGAGGCAAGCACTCGACAATGGTCTCGGGGACTACACCAAGTGGGTGCACTAAGAGTGCCCCCACTGGATACAAAAACACTCGACCCGGTCTGGCCTGGCCGAGTCAAAAACAGAGCATACCTCTCAAGTTCAGACTCCTGCTGATGCAAGCACTCAACAACAGTCTCACGGACTACACATAGTGGGTTCACTAAGCGTGCCCCCATTGGAATAAAGACAAACTACTACACGGCAAACCCCTAGTGGGTGTAAAGCATGATTGACAAGATTCAATCGGAAATTAACTTATAGTGGAACTTACTCGGATGTTCGCCTGGAGCGCCGAGCTGGCGTCATACGCCAACTTACTAGCCTCGAACACCTCCTTAGTCCGCTACATCATCAACTCAGCTTGGATCATAGCCTCTTTGGCAGCTCCAGTCTGCTCCTCTAGCACGCGATGCAGGGAAAATGCAAGTGATGAGGAGGTTGGCATCATAGCAGTGGCAACTTGGGTTACCGGAGGCGCACTCAGCACGATCGTCACGATAGTTGATCCAGCCGTAGGGGTTGTTGCCATAGCACCTGAACCGACCAGAGGTACACTCGACGCATGCGTCACACACATTCCCAGTGTAGACGTTACCGGCTCGACATGAGTTTGTTCTGCAACTGTATGCTGCAGCTCTTGTTCGTCATCTAAGAAAATGACGTCCGAAGCTGCAGCAGTGATGATCAAGTAAGTCGACAGATCCAATCCATAAAACAGAGTAAAAACTAATGCTTATCATACCTGGTCGAGGAGCAGGCTTATCCACGACGTCCAAGTCCATGGGGTCCTCTCCAGTCCCGACACGAGTCCACATCGAAGTAGCAGCACTAACAAGCCAATTGCACCCGGTTACCAGAAACTCGAAAAGTTATGATGGCAAAACAAAAAATAAAAACACTCACGTTGAGGCTACCGGCACGACAATTCTCATTCGCGGCAAGGCTTTCCAAAGCTTGTGCGCGTTAGGCTTTGGCTGCTTTGCAGCCTTCTCCATAGAGTCAGTTGCAGCGGCTCGGTCCCGCTTCACATTTCTACTGCTGGAGGCGACTGTTTTGATTGGAGCAACCACTAGGTCGTGGCGTTGCTTGGATCGTGACTCGCGGTGCGGAGGAGGTTGTTCTTCTTCTTTGTTGTCGTCTGAAGCATCTTTGGTTTCTTCGCTATCATCAGCATATTCACTCTCGGCACTACCGCCTTCGCTTTCCACCCCGAGCTCAAACTGCTTCCCGTTGGGCACAAGGGAGTGCAAGTTTGTCCATTCCTGCAAAGGACAAAGACAACAAAGTCAATCGGATCAGTATGCAATCACTCGGGAAGACACGAACACAATTAGAAAAGATATAACATACCATTTTCCGCGGCTTATTCTCAGCAGAATATGGCACGACTCGTTCGGATCCCACAGGGTTGTCGCAAGGCCCGGTGGTGCTTCTAATCCACTATCTTACTGTATCTTCAGAAACTTCCTCAGGGTGCGACCGAGTGGAATCTTCCGAACCAGAATAATGCCACCTGGCATGGTACCTCGCCTGAAGGGGCTGGATGCACCGACTGAGGAACATCTCCAGCAGGTCCATACCAGTCAGCCCATTTCTGACCAAGCTAATCACCTCACTTGCCAACATCTCCACTTCTGCCTTCTCATCCTCGAATATAGTCAATATTCTAGGGGTAGTTGGACGATCTAAGGTGAAGGGAGGGAGGCCAGTCGACATGTTCGGGGATGCGATATTATTGCAGTAGAACCATGTCGACTATCGGTTTCGAACCGATTCAGGAAGGATCATTGGAGTATAAGTGCTCCTATTCCTTTTCTGAACCCCTAAACCACCGCACAATTGGATAACATTGGTTCGAGTGTCCCCAGGATTCACTTTTTTCACCGTTTGGGACCGAGCAGTGAATATGTTCTTGAACAACTCCCAGTGAGGAGGGCAGCCCAAGAAACACTCGCACAGAGTGATAAATGCGAAAGGTACGCGACAGTATTCGGTGGAAGATGATGAAGTTGTATCCCCGAAGTAAAAGAGGAAGCCCCGGAAGAAAGGGTGTGGAGGCAGAGAAAAACCTCGTTTGACATGTGTGAGGAGAAGGACCCGCTCCCCCTCGCGAGATGCAGGCTCAAGCTCCCCCTGCGGCAATCTCCAAGAGTTCTCCACCACCATCCCATTCTTGACAAGATCCAGGACGTCCTGCTTCGTCACTGTGGACAGGAGAAAATCCCCTTGTATCCACCCTGGCGGCACTACGGTCCGATCGGGCTTTCTCCCGTTGCCGCCCTTCTTGGCGTGCTCGAGCTTGGAGGTTTTGCTCTTCGGCATGGCTGCCGTGGTGAAGCAAGGACCGATCAAAGCTGGTGAGACGAAGGTGGAGGAGAAGCAAGAAAAGATCAAGGCACAACTGTAACCCTAGTCCCAGCCGCATTTATATAACCTAACGACTGAGTCACCGATTGGTGGGCCCTCCAGATCTCCTCCTATCCCGGTATCACACGAGACGTGACGCGTGGCGATGATGGCGGCGCGATAATCGAGGTGTCATTGCTCCACTTCCCCTGACAGCTGCGTCATCCCCGCGAGGCGCGCGGAAACCGAAATTTCTAATCCCGTGAGATCCGGACATGCCGCAGTGATCAGTCATATCAAAAGATCCTATCAGTCACTCGGAGTGAGTCGAAGCATGTGTAATCACTCGGGCACACTTCGCAACGGAATCGATCAAGGCGAATGACGAAGATTTCAGTCGACCCAAAGTTTTATCAATCCCAAAAAAATGACTAAGATCAGAACGACTCGACAAGAACTCGCATCGACCCCTTCGCCACTCGAACCCCGATCCATTCCGGGGCAAATGATGGGGATATGTACCTAGGGTAGGGTCACAGGCCTGACCTGAATGTCCTACCCAACGGTACCTCATTATTAGGCCAAGGGTCGGACAGAAGATTCTGCCTCGATGAAGATGACACCTAAAAAGTCACTCGGTACATAAACACTCAGACTACATTCCCATCCACTCGACGACCTGTATCCACTCAGAAGGATTTGAGTCGGCATTGAAGACCAGAAGTCACCAACGAGGGCCAACGGACACACGTTCAACCAATGGTCTTTAGTAGCATTTATTACTCACATACGTTATCAGTAACGTATATCTTTAACTCATATTGATCGAGCCCTTAGATGATGAGGCCTTGATGAGAGGTGGCGCACTCTATATAAGCCACCCCTCACCTCTGGCACAAGGGTTCACACCCCCTGCATTACACAATCCACACTGCAAGAGCTCTCGAGCACCTATGACGTAGGGTTGTTACCTCCAAGAGCGGGGCCTGAACTCATACATCTTGCGTACAAGCTTGCCATAGCTAGGACTCTGCCCTCTCCATTCATACCCTACACCTCTACTGTCAGGTCTATTCCCACGACACCTACTTCATCCCGTGACACTCTCATGTAATAACGAGCTGAGACTGTATACGCCCAGGCCCCCCGAGGACACGGACAGGGTCCACCCCACGCCAAGTTGAAGACCTATGCTCCGCGCTGGGTACAGACGGAGGAAATCAACATAGTCCACTGATACGGCTCCAACGTATCTATAATTTTTGATGGTTCCATGCTATTATCTTGTCAACTTTGGATGTTTTATATGCATGAATATGCTACTTTATATCTTTTTTGGGACTAACCTATTAACTCAGTGCCAAGTGCCAGTTTCTGTTTTTTGTGTGTTTTTTGCCCATTTTCAGACGGAGTCCAAATGGAATGAAGCTTTACGATGATTTTTTTTGGACCAAAAGAGACCCCCGAAGCTTTGGAAGAAGGCAAGAAGAGCCACGAGGGAGTCACAAGCCCTGACGCCGCCACCACCCCCCTATGTGGTGGCGACTAGGCTTGTGACCTCCTCGTGGGCCCAACCGACGTAATTCCACCGCCATAAATTCCTATAAATTCAGAAACCCCCAAAAAGAAACCTAGATCGGGAGTTCCGCCGCCGCAAGCCTCTGGAGCCCGTTCTGGCACCCTGCCGGAGGGGGAATCCATCTTCGGTGGCCATCTTCATCATCCTAGCGATCTCCATGATGAGGAGGGAGTAGTTCTCCCTCGGGGCTGAGGGTATGTACCAGTAGCTATGTGTTTGGTCTCTCTCTCTCGTGTTCTTGAGATGTCTTGATCTCGATGTACCATGGGCTTTGCTACTATAGTTGGATCTGATGATGTTCTTCCCCCTCTCCCTCTTGTAATGAATTGAGTTTCCCCTTTGGAGTTATCTTATCGGACTGAATCTTTGAGAACACTTGATGTATGTCTTGCACGTGTCTATCTGCTGTGATCAACTTGTGGGTTTGTGACATTGGGAACCTATGCACATGGGTTGGCACACGTGGATTCATGTGAGTACTTGATGTATGTTTTGGTGATCAACTTGCGGTTTCGTGACATTGGGAACCTATGCACAGGGGTTGGCACACGTTTTGACTCTCCGGTAGAAACTTTGGGGCACTCTTTGAAGTTCTATGTGTTGGTTGAATAGATGATTCTGAGATTATGTGATGCATATCGTATAATCATGCCCACGGATACTTGAGTTGACAATGGAGTATCTAGGTGACATTAGGGTCTTGGTTGATATGTATCTTAAGGTGTTATTCTAGTACGAACTCTTGAATAGATCGATCAGAAAGAATAACTTTGTGGTGGTTTTGTACCCGACAATAATCTCTTCGTTTGTTCCCTGCTATTAGTGAATTTGGAGTGACTCCTTGTTGCATGTTGAGGGCTAGTTATATGATCCAATTATGTTATCATTGTTGAGAGAACTTCACTAGTGAAAGTATGAACCCTAGGCCTTGTTTCCACGCATTGAAATACCGTTCGTGCTCACTTTTGTTACTTGTTACCTTGCTGTTTTTGTAATTTCAGATTACAAAAACCTATATCTACCATCCATATTGCACTTGTATCACCATATCTTCGCCGAACTAGTGCACCTATACAACTTACCATTGTATTAGGTGTGTTGGGGACACAAGAGACTCTTTGTTATTTGGTTGCACGGTTGCTTGAGAGAGACCATCTTCATCCTACGCCTCCTGCGGATTGATAAACCTTAGGTCACCCACTTGAGGGAAAATTGCTACTGTCCTACAACCCTCTGCACTTGGAGGCCCAACAACGTCTACAAGGAGAAGGTTGCGTAGTAGACATCAAGCTCTTTTCTGGCACCGCTGCCGGGGAGGTTAGCGCTTGAAGGTAAATCTTTAGATCTTGCAATCGAATCTTTTTGTTTCTTGTTCTTTCGCTGAAAATTACAAAAAAAATGGAATTGAGGATGCCTCATATGCTCCATCTTTTCAATGTCTTTCGTGAGCACGATGGGAAGGAAAATTATGCTCAAGTGCTGAAAGAAGAATTACATAGAATGCTTGGCATAGAATATGTGAATGATGAGCATGATTGCAATGTTCTTAGCATGAATTCTATGAATACCCATGAGGATAATGATATGCAAAGCCACAAGCTTGGGGATGCTATATTTGATGAGGATGATCTTTTTAGCTCTTCCACTTTGAATGATCAAAATCATTTTGATGAAAGCATGCCCCCTATCTATGATGATTATTGTGAGGATACTTATGCTTTGAAGAATAGGGATGATAAAGCTTTTCATACTTTCGAAAACCCCTTTGCTAAACCTTGATTTTTCATTGTGGACACAATTTGTAGTGCTCAAGTCTTTTACGATACTCCCACTACTATTCTTGAGAATAGATTTCCTTATGTGGAGAGTAGTAAAATTTCTATGCTTGTAGATCATGAAAAGAAAGCTTTAGGTGCTGGTTATATTGTTGAATTCATTCATGATGCTACTGAAAATTACTATGATAGAGGATCATATGCTTCTACTTATTGCAATAGTATCAAGCTTCCTCTCCATATGTTGAAATTTTTGAAGCTATGCTTGTTTTGCCTTCCTATGCTAGTTGATTCTTGCTCCAATAAATTGTTTGATCACAAAATCCCTATGCATAGGAAGTGGGTTAGACTTAAATGTGCTAGCCATTTGCTCCATGATGCTCTCGTTGTGTTTCAATCCTTACCTTTTATGTGAGCATCATTGAAATCAATGCCTAGCTAAGGGCGTTAAACGATAGCGCTTGTTGGGAGACAACCCAATGAATAAATTTTTCTTTTATTTTTGCTTCCTGTTTTGTTTTCTCCACACCATCATAATTCTATTATGATTGTGTCTTTTGTGTTTCTTTTTGTGTTTGTGCCAAGCAAAACCGTTATGATTAGTCTTGGTGATGATTGTTTGATCATGCTGGAAAAAGACAGAAACTTTCTGCTCACGAAAAGAATTTTAATTTTTATTCTGTAAGAGCTTTTGATTTGATTATTTTTGCTTCTGATTTCTATACAATTTCTTCAGACTGTCGTAAGTTTTCAGAATTTTTGAAGTAACAAAAGTATACGAAATATACAGATTGCTACAGACTAGTGTGCTGTTAATAGATTCTGTTTTTGTTGTGTTGGTTGCTTATTTTGATGAAACTATGGATAGTATCGGGGGTATTAGCCATGGAAGATTGAAAATATAGTAACCCAACATCAGCATAAGTAGAATTTAAGTTTTCTACAGTACCTAAGGAAGTGGTGGTTTGCTATCTCATACTAATGTTATCACGAGTTTCTGTTTAAGTTTCGTGTTGTGAAGTTTTCAATTTTGGGTGAAGTTCTTATGGACAAAGAGATAAAAAGTGGCAAGGTCTCAATCTTGGAGATTCCCAAGGCACCCCAAGAGATTCAAGGATGCCGCAAAAGCCTAAGCTTGGGGATTCCCTGGGAAGGCATCCCCTCTCTCGTCTTCAATCCATCGATAACGTTACTTGGGGCTATATTTTTATTCACCACATGTTATGTGTTTTTGCTTGGAGAGTCTTGTATTGTAGGAGTCTTTTATTTTTGTTGTGTCATAATCATCCTTGCTGCACACCTAGAGAGAGATACATGCACTCACCGTGATTTTGTCGAGCTTCACTTATATCCTTTGGTAGACAATTCAGCTCACATGTGCTTCACTTATATCTTTTGAGCTAGATACTTTTGCTCTATGTGCTTCACTTATATATTTTAGAGCGCAGGGGTGCGTGGCTTGGTAGTTGATCTATGCTTTTAAAGTAGTCTCAAATGGGGTAGTTATCCAAAGGGATACGAAAACTTCCACCTTCATGTGCATTGAATAGTTAGAGAAGTTTGATTCATCTCAATTAGTTTTGAGTTGTGGTTTTGGTAATATTGAAGTTATGCTAGTAAGGCGTTGTGGATCTAGAAATACTTGTGTTGAAGTTAGTGATTCCCGTAGCATGCACGTATGGTGAACCGCTATGTGATGAAGTCTGAGCATGATTAGTCTTTTGATTGTCATCCTTTGCGTGGCGGTCGGGATCACGCGATGGTTTATACCTACCAACTCTTCCCCTAGGAGTATGCGTTGAATGCTTTGTTTCGATTACTAATAACACTTTTGCAACAAGTATATGAGTTCTTCATGACTAATGTTGAGTCCATGGTTTAGATGCACTTTCACCTTCCACCATCACTATCTTCTTAGTGCCGTGCAACTTTCGCCGGTGCACAAAACCCACCATTAGCCTCCCTCAAAACAGCCACCATACCTACCTACTATGGCTTTTTCAAAGTCATTCCGAGATATATTGCCCTGCAACTACCACCATGACATGTGCCACCACGTCTACATTTCCATTGCATAATCGTAAGATATCTAGCATGATGTTTCCATTAATATCTATGCCATGCTAGATCATTGTCACGGTACACTACCGAAGGCATTCCATATAGAGTCATCGTTGCTCTAAGTTTTGAGTTGAAAGTGTGATGATCATCATTGATGGAGCATTGTCCCATGTGAGGAAATAAAAGAGGCCAAAGATGCCCACCAAAAAAAAGAGAGGCCAAGGAGCCCACCAAAAAAAATAAAAAAAATTGAGAGAAAAAGAGAGAAGGGAAAATGCTACCACCTTTCCACACTTGTGCATATTAAGCACCATGATCTTCATGATTGAGAGTCTCTCGTTTTGTCACCATCATATAGCTAGTGGGAAATTTTCATTATATAACTTGGCTTGTATATTCCAATGGTAGGCTTCCTCAAAATTGCCTTAGGTCTTCGTGAGCAAGCAAGTTGGATGCACACCCACTAGTTTTCTTTAAGAGCTTTCACATACTCCTAGCTCTAGTGCATCATTTGTATGGCAATCCCTACTCATTCACGTTGATATCTATTGATGAGAATCTCCTTAGATCATTGATATGCCTAGTCAATGTGACCATCTTCTCCTTGTTTGCCTTGCAACCTCCAACACACTCCACACCACTTATAGTGCTAAAACCATGGCTCACGCTCATGTATTGCGTGAGAGTTGAAAAGGTTTGAGAAAGTAAAGGTGTGAAACAATTACTTGGTCAATACCGGGGTTGTGCATGATTTATATTCATTGTGCAATGATGATAGAGCATAGCCAGACTATATGCTTTTGTAGGGATAACTTTCTTTTGGCCTTGTTATTTTGAAAGTTCATGATTACCTTGCTAGTTTGCTTGAATTATTATTGTTTCCACGTCAATAACAAACTATTGTTTTGAATCTAACGGATCTGAACATTCATGTCACGTGAGATAAGTTACAAAGGACAACTATGCTAGGTAGCATGCAACATCAAAAATTCATTCTTTATCACTTCCCTACTTGAGGACGAGCAGGAGTTAAGCTTGGGGATGCTTGATACGTCTCCAACGTATCTATAATTTTTGATGGTTCCATGCTATTATCTTGTCAACTTTGGATGTTTTATATGCATGAATATGCTATTTTATATCATTTTTGGGACTAACCTATTAACTCAGTGCCAAGTGTCAGTTTCTGTTTTTTTCGTGTTTTTGGCCCATTTTCAGACGGAGTCCAAATGGAATGAAACTTTACGATGATTTTTTGGGACCAAAAGAGACCCCCGAAGCTTTGGAAGAAGGCCAGAAGAGCCACGAGGGAGTCACAAGCCCTGACGCCGCCACCACCCCCCTAGGTGGTGGCGACCAGGCTTGTGACCTCCTCGTGGGCCCAACCGACGTAATTGCACCGCCATAAATTCCTAAAAATTCAGAAACCCCCAAAAAGAAACCTAGATCGGGAGTTCCGCCGCCGAAAGACTTTGTAGCCACCAAAAACCAATCTGGAGCCCGTTCTGGCACCCTGCCAGAGGGGGAATCCATCTCCGGTGGCCATCTTCATCATCCCGACGATCTCCATGACGAGTAGGGAGTAGTTCTCCCTCGGGGCTGAGGGTATGTACCAGTAGCTATGTGTTTGATCTCTCTCTCTCTCGTGTTCTTGAGATGTCTTGATCTCGATGTACCATGGGCTTTGCTACTATAGTTGGATCTTATGATGTTCTTCCCCCTCTCCGTCTTGTAATGAATTGAGTTTCCCCTTTGGAGTTATCTTATCGGATTGAGTCTTTGAGAACACTTGATGTATGTCTTGCACGTGTCTATCTGCTGTGATCAACTTGTGGGTTTGTGACATTGGGAACCTATGCACATGGGTTGGCACACGTGGATTCATGTGAGTACTTGATTTATGTTTTGGTGATCAACTTGCGGGTTCGTGACATTGGGAACCTATGTACAGGGGTTGACACACGTTTTGACTCTCCGATAGAAACTTTGGGACACTCTTTGAAGTTCTATGTGTTGGTTGAATAGATGATTCTGAGATTATGTGATGCATATCGTATAATCATGCCCACGGATACTTGAGGTGACAATGGAGTATCTAGGTGACACTAGGGTCTTATTTGATATGTATCTTAAGGTGTTATTCTAGTACGAACTCTTGAATAGATCAATCAGAAAGAATAACTTTGGGGTGGTTTCGTACCCGACAATAATCTCTTCGTTTGTTCCCCGCTATTAGTGACTTTGGAGTGACTCTTTGTTGCAGTTTGAGGGCTAGTTATATGATCCAATTATGTTATCATTGTTGAGAGAACTTCACTAGTGAAAGTATGAACCCTAGGCCTTGTTTCCACGCATTGCAATACCGTTCGTGCTCATATTTTTTACTTGTTACCTTGCTGTTTTTGTAATTTCAGATTACAAAAACCTATATCTACCATCCATATTGCACTTGTATCACCATCTCTTCGCCGAACTAGTGCACCTATACAACTTACCATTGTATTAGGTGTGTTGGGGACACAAGAGACTCTTTGTTATTTGGTTGTAGGGTTGCTTGAGAGAGACCATCTTCATCCCACGCCTCCCGCGGATTGATAAACCTTAGGTCACCCACTTGAGGGAAATTTCTACTGTCCTACAACCCTCTGCACTTGGAGGCCCAACAACGTCTACAAGGAGAAGGTTGGGTAGTAGACATCATCCACCAATGACTTCCAGAATCAGGTGCCTATGCCTCAGGGGTAGGGACACTCACGAGGACAAAGCGTCCTCGCAACCTCCATATACACCCCACCATGACACTCTCACGTAATAATGAGTCGAGGTTGTATACGCCAAGCCCCCCCCCCCCCCCCCCCCCCCCCCCGAGGACGCGGAGGGGTCCATCCCATGCCTACTAGCAGCCCTACGCTGTGCGCTGGGGAGAAGATGATGGCAATCAGCACAGTCCACCAATGAATATGCCCATAGCTGGCAAGGAAACCCATATAGTCCACCAATGACTATGCCAGCCAAAGTACCGGAGTCGGCATTGCTTTCTTTTCTAGGATTTTGAACCATTTCTTGCTGAACTTAAACTTGTCGATTCCAAAAGTTGTTTTCAGATTCTCAATGCTTGACGTTTGAAAAAAAGGGGAAAACTTTCTCTCACGCTTTCTTATTTTACTGGCTTTAAAACCTCCCGCCTGGAGGACGTGTTTGGAGATGAACGCTCTGCACCCCCTAGTAGTCAAGGAGCATGAAAGAAAGGACTTGCCACCCCAGGGGCAAACATTTTTTAGTAGTCAACCCCCGCTCGGGGGTCCAGATCGAAACATGATACCACCACAAAGAGTCTCAGGAGGCCTCAGGGCCCCCTGGGTCGATGAGCAAAGGAACGGAGTGCGGAATCGCTCGAGCGCCAGAAAGGGGGATCCTGGGCATGCCTCAGGAGCCTTACCGGCCATAATGCCACTCGCCACTATTGGCGCCGTCCGGGAGCCCGGTCGACGTCAGGAATGGCGGGGCCCTGCCCTGTGAAGCGCGAGCCTAACGGTGGTGGGGAAATGTGCGGGGTTGGGGCCTGACGACGCAGAGCGGCTTGCGTGTCAAGGGGGGCTCCTGAGCAGCACGCCTCAGGAGCCTTACCGATAACAAGGCCACCTGGCCTTCGGTCAGGGCCTTGCCCTATGGAGGGCAACCTTGGTAACGCGTTGCACCCTACGGAGGCAGGGAAATGCGCGGGACCAGGACCCGCAGACATAGAGTGCCGAAAGGGTCTTCACTCCGTCCCACCTGCGAAACAGGAGCTACACAAGAGGGACTATGCAAGGGACTGACACAAACCCACGAGCTAAGTACCCCGCATGCCCGGACTAGAAACATCTTGTCTCACATCAGACTAACAAACAATTAAAAACATGCGTGCTAACGAAGGGATGCATAGCCTAAGGATTCAGCGGCGACAAGGAAGGAGGCCATCGACCGAACGTGCAACGGCATGAGCGATGCCTTGGGAGGATAGGACCTCCTCAGGGCCTCGGCCCCCGTCACTCCCAAGCAGTGGCTGGGGCAGTGATGGACCCTGAACCTCGAAGCCAGGCCGCGAGGACCACCGGCGAGCAAACCATAAATTCAGGAGCGAAAGGAGAAAGGAAAACGACGCAGGTAATGAACAAAAGCTTTAACGCCCAACTGGGCAGAGCCCTTGGTCCACTATTACACGAGCAGATAAGTAGAAACTGGGGGGCGCCTAATGGAAACGGTAGGCGGCGATGCCCTTGATGACCGCATGCTCGTCGTCGGAGCCCTCCTCCCCGCTGGAGACGGGCACCCGGTGCACCGCTCCACCAGGATGTCCACGTGCGGGCGGACTTCGTCCCAAAGAAGATGGCAGGACTCAGCAGGCGTCGGCTCAACGACGTACCAGAGATCGAGCCCGGAGCGAGGCAGCGCAGGTTGGAGAAGACGAGCGTCAAGGCAAGGCCCAGAAGCTCGCGCGCGTTGGCTGCGCTGTCCTCCTCCACGCGGGAGGCACCGGTCTCGAGCGTCTCCACCACATTCTGGAAAAAGGCAAGGTAGCCCCCGTTGCTCGTCACGTTTGGCAGCGCCGGGGCCTCCCCCACAAATCTACGCGTTGCGTTGACCACCCGGCCAGCGATGCCGATGAACTGCTTGGCTCGCTGGTACGCCATCGTTCGGGCATACGATGCCTTGTCCTTGGTGGCCAAGACGACGACGGCTGATAACCCACAAGTATAGGGGATCGCAACATTTTTCGAGGGTAGAGTATTCAACCCAAATTTGTTGGTTCGGCAAAGGGAAAGCGAAAGAATATTCTCAAGTATTAGCAGATGAGTTTGTCAGATCCAACCACACCTGAAAGATTAGTGTCTACAAGCAAAGTATCATTAGCAAAGTAGTATGATAGCAACGGTGCCAGAAACGATCTGTTGGCGGCACACTATTCCTAACTGTTCTATCAATGGAGCCAGTAGGTTGCACGTGGGCGAGTAACTATTCTTCCCCGACAACAGTGTCGGAAAAGATCTTGCAACAAGTAACAGCGAAGTAGCAAGGAACAACAGTAGCAGCAGCAGCAAAGTAACAACAGTAGCAACAGCAGCAACAAAGTGGCCCAATCCCTTTTGTAGCAAGGGACAAGCCTAGACAAAGTAACGTAGCAAGGACCAGTAGTAAAAGACTCGTAGGCAGTGGATCAGTGATGGATGAGTATTACAGATGTGATTCATCATGTAACAGCTATAACACGGAGAGATATGTAACTATCTCCCGTTCGTCAATCTAATGTAGGCATGTATTCCGTATGTAGTCATACGTGCTTAGGGAAAAGAACTTGCATGACATCTATTGTCCATCCCTCCCGTGGCAGCGGGGTCCTAATGGAAACTACGGGATATTAAGGTTCTCCTTTAAATAAAGAACCGGACCAACGCATTAACACACGGTGAATACATGAACTCCTCATACAATGGTCATCTCCGGGAGTGGTTCCGGCTATTGTCACTCCGGGGTTGCCGGGTCATAACACATAGTAGGTGACTACAACTTGCAAGATAGGATCTAAAACACACATATATTGGCGACAACATAATAGGTTCAGATCTGAAATCATGGCACTCGGGCCCTAGTGACAAGCATTAAGCACAGCCATGTAGTAGCAACATCAATCTCAGAACATAGTGGATACTAGGGATCAATCCCTGTCAAAACTAACTTGATTACATGATAGATCTCATCCAACTCATCACCGTCCAGCAAGCCTACGATGAGATTACTCACGAACGATGAAGAGCATCATGGAATTGTCGATGGAGGAAGGTTGATGATGACGATGGCGACGATTTCCCCTCTCCGGAGCCCAAAACGAACTCCAAATCTACCCTGCAGATGAAGAACAGGATGTGGCGGCACCTCCGTATCATAAAACGCGATGAAACCTTCTCTCTGATTTTTTCCGGGCGAGACGGAAGATATAGAGCTGAGTTTGGGGGCGGTGGTGCCACGTGGGCCCCACAAGCCCTCATGGCGTGGCCAGGGGGGGTGACCGCGGCCCAGGGGCTTGTGGCCCACTTGCACGCCCTCTCAGGTGGAACTTTGCGCAGGTATTTTTCTTTTATTCTAGAAAGAATCTCCATAAATTTTCAGGACATTTCGAGAACTTTTATTTCTGCACAAAAACAACACCATGGCAATTCTGCTGAAAACAAGGGCAAAAGAGTTCAGAAAAGTATATACGATGGAGACGTATCAAATCCCCCATGCTTAAAGCCTTGCTTGTCCTCAAGCAATTCAGTTGACAAACTGAAAGAGACAAGAGAAAAACTTTGACGAACTCTGTATGATATCGTTATTGCAACTATGTCTAAATCATATCCAGAGTTTCAGGAAGATCAGAAGCAAACCACATAAGCAAATGACATCTAGGTCTCACGGTAAACTCATATCAATGGCATAATCAACTAGCGAGAAAATAATAATAAGCCTCAAATGTCAACACTTCAATCAAAACAACATGAAGCAGTTTGAATAGATGGTACCTCGCTAGCTCTTTCTGAGACCGCAAACATAAATGCAGAGCACCTACAAAGACCAAGGGCTGACTAAAGATTGTAATTCAAGGCAATGAAGATCCAATCACAGTCATACTCAACACAGTTAAAAGCAAAGCATAAAAATGACAGAGGTGCTCTCTAATTGGTGCTTTTGTAAGAGGAGGATGACTCAACAGGAACATAAATAGACAGGCCCTTCGCAGAGGGAAGCATTGATTTGCAGAGGTGCCAGAGCTCAAGCTTTGAAAACAGAGATAATAATTTTGGGTGGCATTCTTTCATTGTCAACGCAATGACCAAGAGTTCTCAACATCTTCCATGCTAAACATGCTATAATCGGTTCCCAAACAGAAAAGTAAAGTTTTGACTCCCCCACCACCAATCAATCACACTCCACGGCTAGCCGAATCCTCGGGTATCGTCCATACTGACATCAATCCGGGGGGAGTTTGGTTTGTAATTATCTATTCGATTTGAGCATGGAACTGGGAATTCCAATTACCGGCCCCTTTCTCATGAATGATAGTGAATAAACACATATCGAGGATAACACGCCTAGCATGGAAGATACCAATAGCCCCCTGTCACCACATGAGCGATTCGGCATGCAAAATAGATTATTTCTTGAAGATTTAGAGAGTGGCACATGCAAATTTACTTGGAACGGTAGGTAGATACCGCACATAGGTAGGTATGGTGGACTCATATGCAACAACTTTGGGTTTATGGAAGTAGATGCACAAGCAGTATTCCCGCTTAGTACAAGTGAAGTCTAGCAAAAGACTGGGAGGCGACCAACTAGAGAGCGACAACATTCATCAAAATGCATTGAGATTAACTAACATTGAGTGCAAGCATGAGTAGGACATAAATCACTATGAACATTAACATCATAGAGGCTATGTTGATTTTGTTTCAACTACATGCGTAAACATGCGCCAAGTCAAGCCACTTGAATCACTCAAAGGAGGATACCATCCTATCATACTACATCATAGTCATCTCAACATTCATGTTGGCAACCAAGACAAACCATTATAAGCTCCTAGCTAAGTAAGCATGGCATAAGCAACTATGATCTCTAAGTTGTCATTGTAAACATGTTTCTCTCACAACAAAGCTGAATCAGGCATGATGAGCTAGTCATATTTACAAAAAAAAAATAGATCGAGTTCATACCAGCTTTTCCAGGCTCAGTCATTTCATCATATATCGTCATTATTGCCTTTCACTTGCACGATCGAATGATGTGAACAATAATAAGAGTGCTCGGGCATTGGACTACGCTGGAATCTGCAGGCCAACACAAAGGAGAAGACAAAGTAATATGGCTCTATGAAAGCTAAACAGGTATGCATGCAAGAGCCACTAAATGTTGTAACCAATATCTTCTACCTTGACCCAAAAAAAAAGAAAACTATCTACACGGGAAAGCTCCCAACAAGCAAAAGAAGAAAAAGAAAATATTTTTGGGTTTTTCTCAAACTAGACAGACACACGAAAAGAAAACGAGGAAAAGAAAATAAACTAGCATGGATGATACAGTGGCAAAGTGTGAACACCGGCTAACAAAGTGAAAGCATAAGCAAGAATATAAAGTCAGTGAAAACACGTACTCCCCCAAGCTTAGGCTTTTGGCCTAAGTTGGTCTACTCCCAAGGATGGTCCTGGCGAAACTCAAAATCATAATGGGGGTTATACGGGAGCGCTACAGCCACTGCCTGAATAGCTGCCTCACGGAGACGAGCAGCTTTTGCCTCACTCTCATACTCCTCTGCCTCTCCTCTGGTTATGTAATATCTCTGTTTTACCTGAAAGTCAAAGAAGGCAGGAGCAGGAAGGGTAATATGGAAAACACGTTGCCGGTTAAATATCAAATGGTATAGGAGGGATTCATCATCCCTCTCAAGGAACTGGTAGCGTGTCAAAGCGACGCGGTCAAGGAAAGCTGTATGGAGCGGGGATATCCTTCGCGGATAGGTACTCCAAGAAAATTTGTTATGCGAGTGGCATCGATCCCACCAAAGAAATCCCCTTCATTAACATTCTTATTCAGCGTCCTTGCTATCATAGCTCCCATGTTGAAGCTTTTGTCACCCGTCACTACGCTCTTAAGGATACTAAGGTCGGGTGCGCAGAGGTGACAATGCTCAATCTTGCCATTAATGCATCTGCCTATGAAGAGGGCAAAATAATGCAAGGCAGGAAAATGAATACTCCCCATGGTAGCTTGCGTAATGTCTCTAGTTTCTCCAACGGTAATACTAGAGAAATAATCTCTAACCAAGGATTTAGGAGGATCATTGAGGCTACCCCAAAAAGGTATTTTGCAAATTCTATTGAAATCCTCTAAATCCATGGTATAAGATTTATCATAGAGATCAAATAGTACCGATGGCTCACGGCCAGCTGAAAATTTGAATCTACGAACAAAAGAGGCACTGAGAGCAACATAGTGTTCACATTTATCGGAGATGAATTCTTCGAGTCCGGCGTTGTGAACAAGTGCATCAAACTCATCTTTGAAACCTGCCTCAATCATAAATTCATCATAAGTCCATTCACACGGTTGTACCTGCGTGTCCCTAGGTTGGTAAGGATCAGGCTCCCGGATCGCAAGACGGGGACCTCTATTGCTTGAGGAACCACCATGAAAGCTTCTCCTGAACATCTTCTTTTTTCTGAAATTTTCAGTGACCCAAAGGAAAGGTGAACAAGGCTCAACGAAACTAGCAGCAACTACTCCCACAAATGCCTAGAGGCCATATTACGCATCAAAACTACTTGGGACCAACTGAAATCAACATGCAAAGCTCAAGAACAGGGTCACCAAGGTAGCAAAAATACGCGAAGTATAAGGCACTAGAGCAAAAACTAATTGGACCAATGGAGGAGTCACTCACCAAGCAGTAATTTCCCCAAAACAGTTCGGAGAACGGTGATTTGAGAAAAGAGATCGAAAATCCCAGCAAGAGGAGCAAGAACACGGGTTTGAGCTGCGAAACGATTTTTTCTAGAGGTAGGAGAACCAGATGAGAGCAAGAATGAGTGGAGGGGGTGCCTGTGGGCCCCACAAGCCTGGGTGGCGCGACCAGGGGGTGCCCGCGCCCCTAGGGCTTGTGGCCCACTGGTGTGGCCCCCAGACAGACTCTTCGTCCCAGTATTTTTCAAAAATTCCAGAAAAAATCATACTTGATTTTCGCGGCGTTCGGAGAACTTTTATTTTCGGGGTACTTTTCTACCGCACGCTAAAACAGAAAACAGGGAAAACTAAACTAAATTTATCATTTTTCTTCTAAGCAACCGAAGGTAAAAGCTTGGAATAGAGTTTTGTGACTCCTCGATTCATCCATCTCATGGTCATCAAAAGAAATCCGTCAATGGGGTTGATCAAGTCTCCTTGACAAAACTTTCCCGAATCGCAAAAGAGAACGTAGAATTTTGGAATAGTCACTAGGTCACCTCAATGGGGATGTGTATCTCCCCAACAAGCAAATCATACTTCATCTTGACACGAGAAATAGGGCATTCAAAGCTCCCAATAAGAATCGATGAAGTTTTTTTGATAGCATTGATGCAATGTACTCGATATTGTTTCTTCGAAAAGTGCACCGTATGCTCATTACCGTTAACATGGAAAGTGACATTGCCTTTGTTGAAATCTATAATAGCCCCTGCAGTGCTTAAAAAGGGTCTCCCGGGGATGACAACCATGGCATCGTCCTCACGAATATCCAAGATAACAAAGATTGTTAAGATAGTGGTGTTAGCAACCACAACAGGCACATCCTCGCAAATGCCGATAGGGAAAGCAATTGATTTGTCGGCCATTTGCAGAGAGATTTCAGTGGGTGTCAACTTATCCAGTTCAAGTCTACGATAAAGAGAGAGAGGCATAACACTAACACCGGCTCCAAGGTCGCATAACGCAGTTCTAACGTAGTTTCCTTTAATGGAGCAAGGTATAGTGGGCACACCTGGATCACCTAGTTTCTTAGGAGTTCCACCCTTGAAGGTATAATTAGCAAGCATGGTGGAAATCTCAACCTCAGGTATCCTCCTCTTATTAGTCACAATATATTTCATGTACTTAGCATACAGAGACATCTTGAGCATATCCATCAAACGCATTTGCAGAATGACGGGTCTAATCATTTCAACGAAGCGCTCAAAATCTTCATCATCCTTTTTCTTGGATGGTTTGGGAGGAAAGGGCATAGGTTTCTGAACCCATGGCTCCCTTTCTTTACCGTGCTTCCTAGCAGCGAAGTCATTCTTATCGCAACTTCTATTCTTAGGCTGTGGGTTATCAAGATCAACACTAGGTTCAATCTCCACATCCTTATCATTGCTAGGTTGAGCATCATCGTGAACATCACTATTGATATTATCATTAGGCTCATGTTCATCACCAGATTGTGTTTCAGCATCAGAGACAGAGGCATCGTTTGGACTCTCGGGTGTAGCAGCAATAGGGTTGCTAGCATGCACATCCCTATCATCTTTCTTCTTCTTTCTAGGATGACTAGGTGCATCAGTGCTAACTCCTTGAGAATCTTGTTCAACTCTCTTCGGATGACCCTCAGGATACAAAGGTTCCTGGGCCATTCTACCGCCTCTAGTCACGACTCTGACGGAATTTTCATTCAACTCATTGAGCAAGTCATTTTGAGCTTTAAGTACTTGTTCTACTTGAGTGGTAACCATAGAAGCATGTTTACTCAGAAGTTTAAGATCATTGACGTTTGTGTCACACAAGCACTTAAATGACTAAGCATATGAGCATTCTGTTCCAATTGTCTGCTAACATAATCATTGAAACTATGTTGTTTGGCAACGAAGTTATCAAATTCATCCAGGCATAGGCTAGCAGGTTTATCAAGAGGAATATCACTCTCATTGAATCTACACAGAGAGTTTACTTCTACTACGTGTATCGGGTTATCGAGACCATGGATCTCTTCGATAGGTGGTAGATTTTTGACATCTTCAGATTTAATGCCTTTCTCTCACATAGATTTCTTGGCTTCTTGCATATCTTCAGGACTGAGGAATAGAATACTTCTTTTCTTCGGAGTTGTCTTAGGAGGTGGTTCGGGAATAGTCCAAGCATTATCATTGATCAAGATGTTATTCAGTAGAATATCAGCTTGTTCTACAGTTCGTTCCCTAAAAACACTACCGGCACAACTATCTAGGTGGTCTTTAGAATCGTCGGTAAGTCCATTATAGAAGATATCAAGTATTTTCTTCTTCTCAATAGGGTGATCAGGAAAAGCATTCAGTAGCTGGATAAGCCTCCCCCAAGCTTGTGGGAGACTCTCTTCTTCAGCTTGAGCAAAGTTGTATATTTCCTGCAAGGCACCTTGCTTCTTATGGGCACGGAAATATTTTTCAGAGAAGTAGTAGACCATATCCTGAGGGCTATGCACACAACTAGGAGCAAGAGAAGTGAACCAGGTCCTAGCATCATCCTTTAGCGAGGAAGGAAATAGCTTGAGCATGTAGTAGTGGCGGATCTTTTCATCACTAGTGAATAGGGTGGCTATATCGTGCAGTTTGGTAAGATGGGCTACAAATGTTTCAGACTCATAACCGTGAAAAGGATCAGATTCGACCGGAGTGATTAACTCAGGGTCGACAGAGAATTCATAACCCTTATCGGTCACAACGATAGGTGAAGTGGCAAACTTCGGGTCGTATTTCATCCTAGCGTTCAAAGATTTTTCTTTCCACTTGCGTAGTAATTTCTCAACATCATAGTTATCCTTACACGCAAGAAAATCCTCAGCTATATCTCCCTCCATAACATAACGCGTATCAGGCATATCAGGCAATTCAGGCATAGGAGAGCTAGTTCTAGCAGGCAAAATAGCAGGTTCTACTTCAATAGTATCAATAGTTTTAGAAGTATCATCACATCTAGCAGCAACTCTAGCAATTTGTGCATCAAGGGCACTTAGTGGCAAAGCAGTATCAGGCATAGTATCATCATGCATAGTATCAAGCATAACATCATCATAAGCATCATGGGAAGCAGAAGTTGCATCATCAAGCACATGCGACATATCAAGATTTCTAGCCGGAGGCGATGTCGTAAACTTACTCATAACTGAAGGTGAATCAAGTGCATAGCTAGATGGCAGTTCCTTACCTCTCCTTGTAGTGGAAGGCAATATTATAGTTCTTGGATCTTTCGGATTCCTCATAGTGATCAGCAGACGAAAATCCCAAGTGACTCAGAGAATATAGTTGTGCTTCCCCGGCAACGGCGCCAGAAATAGGTCTTGATAACCCACAAGTATAGGGGATCGCAACAGTTTTCGAGGGTAGAGTATTCAACCCAAATTTGTTGGTTCACCAAAGGGAAAGCGAAAGAATATTCTCAAGTATTAGCAGCTGAGTTTGTCAGATCCAACCACACCTGAAAGATTAGTGTCTACAAGCAAAGTATCAGTCGCAAAGTAGTATGATAGCAACGATGCCAAAAACTATGTGTTGACGGCAAACTATTCCTAACTGTTGTATCAATGGCGCCAATAGATTGCACGTGGGCGTGTAACTATTCTTCCCCGACAACAGTGTTGAAAAAGATCTTGCAACAAGTAACAGCGAAGTAGCAAGGAACATCAGCAGCAGCAGCACCAAAGTAAAAGCAGTAGCAACAGTAGCAGCAAAGTGGCCCAATCCCTTTTGTAGCAAGGGACAAGCCTAGACAAAGTAACGTAGCAAGGACCAGTAGTAAAAGACTCGTAGGTAGTGGATCAGTGATGGATGAGTATTACAGATGTGATTCATCATGTAACAACTATAACACGGAGAGATATGTAACTAGCTCCCGTTCGTCAATCTTATGTAGGCATGTATTCCGTATGTAGTCATACGTGCTTAGGGAAAAGAACTTGCCTGACATCTATTGTCCATCCCTCCCGTGGTAGCCGGGTCCTAATGGAAACTAAGGGATATTAAGTTTCTCCTTTTAATAAAGAACCGGACCAACGCATTAAGTCGCGGTGAATACATGAACTCCTCATACTATGGTCATCTCCGGGAGTGGTTCCGGCTATTGTCACTCCGGGGTTGCCGGGTCATAACACATAGTAGGTGACTACAACTTGCAAGATAGGATCTAAAACACACATATATTGGTGACAACATAATAGGTTCAGATCTGAAATCATGGCACTCGGGCCCTAGTGACAAGCATTAAGCATAGCCAAGTAGTAGCAACATCAATCTCAGAACATAGTGGATACTAGGGATCAATCCCCGTCAAAACTAACTCGATTACATGATAGATCTCATCCAACTTATCACCGTCCAGCAAGCCTACGATGGGATTACTCACGAACGATGAAGAGCATCATGGAATTGTCGATGGACGAAGGTTGATGATGACCATGGCGACGATTTCCCTTCTCCGGATCCCGAAACGGACTCCAGATCTGCCCTCCAGATGAAGAACAAGATGTGGCGGCGCCTCCGTATCGTAAAACGCGATGAAACCTTCTCTCTGATTTTTTTCCGGGCGAGATGGAAGATATAGAGCTGAGTTTGGGGGCGGTGGTGCCACGTGGGCCCCACAAGCCCTCATGGCGCGGCCAGGGGGGTGGCCGCGGCCCAGGGGCTTGTGGCCCACTGGCACGCCCCCTCAGGTGGAACTTTGCGCAGGTATTTTTCTTTTATTCTAGAAAAAATCTCCATAAATTTTCAGGACATTCCGAGAACTTTTATTTCTGCACAAAAACAACACCATGGCAATTCTGCTGACAACAGCGTCAGTCCGGGTTAGTTCCATTCAAATCTTGCAAATTAGAGTCCAAAACAAGGGCAAAAGAGTTCCGAAAAGTAGATACGACGGAGACGTATCAATGGCAAAGTGGAAGGTGGAGATGTAGTCAGCAGCAGATTTCCCTTACACGGGCACTATAAGGTTTATCGAACCAGGAGGACTCCAAGGATCAAAAAGTAGGTGTCCGCTGCTCTGGCGCTAGCAGAATACGTGGACCTGCACACAAAACAAATAACATTGCTCCCAACGAGTTCAAAGAGGTTGTCATTCTCTCTGGCCTTGTAGTTTGCAAAGGATCAAAACACAAGCGGAAATAGCGATAGTGATTGCAACAAAAAAAGTAAATAAAAACAGTAAATGGTGGAGGTGTAAACAATGGTGGTAATATGGACCAGAGTCCCATGATGTTCACTAGTGATGTCTCTCTCCCAAAAGACGATAAACAACTATGCTGGGTAAACAAATTACAGCTCGGCAATTGACAGAATTATAAACGCACCGCAATGCTAATCATGCTACAAGAAAGTTAGAGGCTCAAAAGTAATGGGCAGTACGCCAAGACAAGTAGACAGTTTATCCATCATCATCTACTCTCTAATCATCCACCTCGAGGTATCTATACAGAACATCTCACTGGTATTAAGTTGCGAGCCCCACCCAAATGTAAACTCAAAGCAACAGATAACTGCATTAACGAACTTTGCATAAGGTAAACAATAGGATCGTTGCTCCCCCAGAATTAATAGAAACACACAACGAGTGCAAGAAGATAGATGAGACAATAAGCATATCAATTGCACAAAACTAATGGTTGAGCAACATGTTAAGGAAGCAACTTAGGAATAAGCTCAACCAAAGTAATGTGTGTGAGTCATGGCAAAGCACTTGAGAAGACTTAAGATAAGGATGAGCATTGCTCTTCAACATAGTCTTGATGAATATGAGATACAAAGTGCAAGACATATCATTCCCACACACACATACTAGAAAATGGGTTCACAAGCTTACTAATAAATAAAATAAGAACCAACGCTTGTGACAACCCTTTGTGAATATAGGAAGTAAGAACCTTATCAATAGGAGGGATACTAGTTGAAATGGCAAAACCCTCATCAAGACAAGCATGAGGAAAAATAATCTTCACTGCCAAAGAGTGCATCAAGATGTAGAAATAAGATGCACACTCAAAACAAATCCTTTCACGAAGCCATAAAAAAACTTGAAAGAGGAAATGCAACGATGGACGTGAAAGAAAAGAGGATATCAATTAGAGATGTAACTTCTCTCATGCATAAAAGATTCTAAGTAGAAGACAATCATGATGATATATATCCACAAAGAAGGATGTACACACGAAATGGTTACAAGAAGGAACAAACTAGATATCCAAAAAAGGAAGTCATAAATATATCAATGAGATCTTTTGCTTGGAAGCATAGCACATGGCCTAATATTTTCTTATTGTACAATATGAACTTCCAACATACGAACATCAAAGACATCCCAACTAATAGTAAGACATCATTGTTCGGATGCTTTGAGAAAGCAAACAAGTACTACGAGAAAAAATCAAGAGATTCATGCCATGATGCAACCTGAAAAGGAAAGACAGGTTGGGTCCTTTGCAAGAAAAGAATGCATTAAGTGGATACTTGTTACCGAGACAACATTGGATTGATGTAGTAGATAGTTGTTCTTTGATCATCCTAACTTGGCTCCAATAATCACATGGTCTTAACATCTTCCTTATAGGTGAGCCGAGCGTCCAATCCATTTCCAGTTGTTCCTGGAACAACAAAACAAACAAAATGGTGCCCAAACTCATTGGGACCAAAGAGTTAGAAAACCAGCAATGCATAGGACAACCTCCACATACATATGTGCATATAGATATGAATTTGAATTTCATGCACACTTTTAGCCAATTTATGAAAAGGTGGGGTTTCCCCTATATACTGGGTCAAAGAAGGAAAGCAAGCAAAATAAGTTGTATATAGTAGCTAGATACGCATGCTCAAGACTCTTAAGAATCAACTCAACACAAAGTTGATAAGTCACCAAAAGACAAGGTATCAAGTGATAATAAGATCCTAAAACAAAAGAGCTATCACTTGAAGGATATCAATTAAAAGATACCTCAAGGAATGAGATATCCATTGACACATGCCAAATAGAAGGCAACAAGAAACCAATTGAAGGAAAACAAACACGAGGTTTCTAGTTTCCAAAAGAGAGCTAGGTTCCAACAAACCAAGCTCTCGACAAATTTTCATGATGGCACAAAGCATCATAAAGAGCAAGACTTGCCTCCCATCAACACACACTTGATGGGGATCAAAAGATTTTATGATGAGTGAATAAAGAGAGTGTTCTAAAGAAAATAAGATAGCTCCCCCAAGGGACGTGCATTATATAGAATTTGCATTTAAATACAAAACGCACACGATGGGATCATCACTTTCTCTATATCTATAAAAGCACTATACATGTTAAAATAGATCCATAAGAGGCAAGGAAGACAAACGAAACACAAAATTCAATGTAAAGATGATTAGCAATTCCAATCACATGATGGGAATACCAATTGTCAAGGACAAGAAGTATTTTCGAAATGATACTCATTGGTAGATCACAAATATATCCAAGATCATCTTTACCCATTAAACGCAAGCAAATGATACTTGTAGAGATAACATGCCACCTAGGAACAGGATAATTTACAATATCAACACTAAGTGGCAACACCTCAAATGTACACATTTTCTAGGTTTGTAATATGCACATAGCATATTACTCCCCCATAATGTGATAAACCAACAATATTAACAAGTAGCAAATTGAAACCAACAAGAGATAATTAATGGACCATATAGAATTTGAATTTCTCATGAGTAAGACATACCACATAGAAACTAGATAATCTTGAAATATCAAAACTAAGTGGTATTCCCCATGTATACACATTTATAGGATTGAGAGGTGTGCAAAGCACATCACTCCCCCACAATGGGATAATCCATTAATCTCTCACAAGAGCCAACAAAACTACAAACAAGACACAGAAGGCTCAATACAAGATTCACATGTACATGATTTGCAAACCAACATACCCATACTCGATTACTCAAGATAAGAAAGTTGGAAGCACAACATATACAAACGCATGCAAGGTACAAAACCACAACATGCAAAGGGGCAAGCACCTAACAATGTAAACAGTTTAAGTATAAGTTACCGTAAGGAGGCACATTTGATATAAGATAGAAACTCGATAATCCAAATGACTTGGCTTGAGATAATATGAATGATGAAGACCCCTTAATTCTTCATTATGTATCCAAGTCTCTAATGTCCTCCAGTGTCACCTATTGATCAAGTTTGAGCTTGTTGGTCCCCAACTACGTTGGGTCCTAAGAGGTTAATCACAATAGGCTTGGCAACCCAAATGGTTCTTTTCCTGACACCATTTTGAGTACCAGCAAACTTGGCAAACACATTGCCAACCTTATCCTTCCCAAGGGAATAGGTATCATCAATAGTGATTGGGTTGGATAAGTTACCTCTCGTGCAAGACGAAGCGACGTGACCCTTCTCACGACATAAGTAGCAACATCTACCCTTTGTTTTCTTCCCAGTTGATTTCTCACCTTGGGGAGTGTTGGTTTGGGTCTTATTGGGAAGAGGCCTTCCTTCAACTTGTAGTTGAATATGTGATTGAGTTTGTGGTCGCTTCCCTTGTTGCTTGTGACTTTGAGACTTCGTCTTCAGAGGGCAAGATCTAACATGGTGCCCTTTAACTTTGTACTTGAAGCAAATGATTTTGGCCGAATTCTTGACTTGTTCTAGGCCCCTCTTGTTCTTGTTTGAGTTTACTCCAACATCATTTTTGTCATTCGGAGATGTTTTCTCACACATGACGTTGTTGAGTGTGGACATCCCTTCATGACACTGTTCCAAGTCTTTCTTCAAAGAAGTGACTTGGGCCTTGAGCTCTTCGATTTCCTCTACACGGTTAGTATCAATGCAAGTACTAGAGGAAGTGTAAGCTTCAATGTTAGAGCAACAAGGCAAGGAAAGTAATTCATCACACGAGGTAGCAACATTGTGAGTAGACGAATTACGAGGACTAGCACATGGAAATATAGTACTTTGACTAGAAGTAGTGCCATTGTCCACATGAGGCTCACTTGATGTTACCTTGGTGATGATAGCCTCATGAGCTAACTTTTGCACATTATGGGATGTTAGAAGATCGGCATGAGAGCTTGTGAGCATTACATGGTTTTCTTCCAACTTCCCATAATTGCTAGTTAGTAAGTCAAGTTGAGCACGTAGCTCAACATTCTCCTTCAATGTTGATACTTCAAAAGAGATGGGGTTAGATGTACAAGTATCATCAACAACATGACAGGAGTAAGTAGCAAATAGAGACTTCTCATGAGTAGATTGAAACTCCTCATAGATCTTAGAGGTTTTGATGAGCTGTCCCTTGACATTATTGCATTCAAGGAGAAGGACCTCAAAATCCTTTTTAAGTTTATCATGAGCAACTTCAATCTCTCCTTTTGAAGATCTTAAGTCTCTACATGCTTGATGACTCTTCTCAAGTTCATGTTCAAGTTGTTCACTTTTAGCTTGTTCATGATTAAGTGAATCATTACAATTTTCAAAATAAGCAAGAACATCTTGGAACCTTTGAAGAGCGTTATTTTTAGCTTTATGAAGAATTTTACTGATCACATAGATATTTTCAGTCAAGTCATCATCATCATCCTCATCACAAATATCATCGTTATTGCACACGGAAGATGATACCTCATTATTACCTCTTGCCATGAGGCACATGTGAACAGGAGGAGTTGATGATGATTCTTTTAGTGAATCAGATTCTTCATTAGTCAAAAGTACTTCATATTTCTTGATTTCCCCTAAATGGTTAGTCATAGAGCAACTAGGGTGAAACAAGATATTTTGATCAAGAGGACACGAGGAAGCAGGCATATCACCACAGACATTTGTCGAGGAATCTTTAGGTGAAATGCATGACCTATCAGCACAATAATTTACACTATGTGTGGTGCTAGATATGCTCGTGTCCATAGAGGCTATGACATTTTCATCAACATATATTTCTTCACTCACCATGTCATTACCTTGTGAGATTGAAGATGCTGAGGTGTGCAAGCAATCGGATATGGAAGTAGTGGTGGACTCTTTAAGATCGAAAAGAGTGAAGAGCTCATGCACCAACTCCTTCATCATAATACCGTATTCATCAAGATTGGACTGACCATATATATCTTCAAGTTTAGTCCAAACTTCATGAGCTGACTTGCAAGTCGAAATAGACTTAAACACTTCAGGACTTATGGTTCGATGAATGGCAAGAAAAGCCTCACAATCAAGATACATTTCATTAGTAGATGAAGATGCATCATCCTTTTTGTCGGCAATCCCTACAAGAACAATTTGTAAAGTATTTGGGCCCATGACCCGAAAGTGATGAAGCATACGAATTCTCCATAGGGTATAATTTGTGCCATCAAAGTCAAAGATGCCATTGTGCACTAATCCAATAGTCGACATCGATACTCTCTAGGTCGTGAAACCTAATTAAAGAGAGACCTAGCTCTGATACCAATTGAAAAGACCTCGATGACACCTAGAGGGGGGTGAATAGGCTATTTAAAAACTTCTTCGGATTTGGCTTGAAACTAATGCGGAAATAAACTAAGAGGGTACTTGTCAAGCACAAATCCTAAATGCACTAGGCACTGCAACGTGTATCAACAACACGATCTACCAAGATGGACACAATACAGTTACTAACAAGCACAAGTAAGTTACACAAACTTACTTGAGCTATATCACACGACAAGTAGGTGAACAACACAAGATACTAGATCACACTATATCACACGATATATCAAAGGCTGCAAGTATGAACGTGTGGATATAGAGGGTATGCTTGAATGATTAATCTTGTACAAGAAATAGCCAACAGAATATAATGAGCACAAACAATATGCAGTGTATGTATGCTCAAGTAACACAAGTAAACCACAAGTAAGGAGTTAGGGTTAAGGATAACCAAGGTCACTGAGACGAAGATGTATCCCGATGTTCACTTCCTTGGAGGGAAGCTAGTCACCGTTAGAGAGGTGGATGTTACCACGAAGGCACACCAACGCCACGAAGGCTCACCCTATTCTCCCTTTGAGATAACACCACGAAGGAGTTTCTCAACCACTAGTGGTAAGCCTTTGAGGTGGCTTCCAAACCCTCACAAACTTTTCCGGGGGATATCACAATGGTTTGATTCCTCTTCGAAGAACTCCTACCGCCTAGGAGTCTCCAACCTCCAAGAGTAACAAGATCATGGGGAATGCTCAAAACTTGCTCAAATCTCAAATAGCTTGGGTTGAGAGAAGGAGAGGGAGACGATCTATCTTTTGATTGGAACAACTCTCAAAGGGGCTCACAAATTCTCTTGGGATCTAAGATTTGATGTGAGCAAATGTGTGTGAGGTGGAAGTGTGTTCTTATGAGGATAAGGCTGTGTTGGGCAAACCTCTCACGAAGTGGGAGGGGGGTATTTATAGTGGGGAGAAAAACAGAGTCGTTGGGGACACTTTAAGTCACACAGGGTCCGGACGTCCGACAGTTGTCGGAAGTCCGGGCGTCCGCGAGGGGTCGGACGTCCGACAGGGGTCGGTCGTCCGAGGCCTGTAGATACGACTGAAACTATTTTGAATTAAACAGCGACTGGACGTCCGACAGGGGTCGGTCGTCCGAGGCCTGAAGATACGAGTGAACCTATGTTGAATTTATCAGCCACCGGACGTCCGAAGAGGACCGGAAATCTGAGTTATACATCTCAACTTCTACTGGTGGTAGGTTCCAGATTTCCGACGGGTGTCGGACGTACGGTGCTCGGACGTTCGGAGGGAGCCGGATTTCCGAGATATAGAACTCATGTTCTTCTGGTGCAGGGCTCCGAATTTCTGAAGCCAGTCGGTCATCCGAGCCTTGACCGGCCCTCGGACGTCCGGAGGGAGCCAGAAGTCCGAGTTATATGGCTCAAGTTTCTCTGGTGCATAGTTCCGGAATTCCGAAGCTGGTCGGCTATCCGGGCCTCGGACGTCCGGAGAGAGCCGGATGTTCGAGTTATATGGCTCTGATTTCTCTGGTATAGGATTCCGGATTTCCGAAGCTGTCGGTCGTCCGGCCCTCGGACGTCCGGAGGAGGCCGGATGTCCGAGGCACTGGTTCTATTTTCAGATAACAGCAGAGCAGTGGAGATGTGGTCTGAACAGAAAGTGAAGATGTAGTTTGAGCAAGTTCATCGCAAAACCTGTGATCCCCTTTTAATAGTGCGGGATCCCTAAGGACTCAAGAATCATAAAAGAGTACTGATGATCCATTCTTGAGTGTATACTTTTATTCGCTGATCATCACTCCGCACAACTAACGTCAAAGGAACTGATACCTTTGAGTTAGCCCTTTCACCTGAGCTTGATGTTGTTGTTCCTTCTTGGCTCAAGTTGAAAGCAAGACATGATGAAGTCTTCAAGTAGCTTTCCCATACACAATGCGGAAAGCCTAGCTTATGTATTCATCTTCATTTGTCCACCATGTGAACATCCATGAGAATCAAGCATGTAGTGCTCAGGAATGCTTATCTTGATCTTGTCCTTGTTAGCACATGAGGTTGTCATTATCAACATCCTTGTTAGCTTATGTTTCAATGATATATTCGTGCTGATCCACTTGAACTTGCACACCACAATCTTGATGACGATCACCACTTGACGTCATCCTTCATGGGTTGTATGAGATCTTCCTTTTGACGCAAGCCCAATGAAAGCACACCTAACCCCCACACAGGAGTCTCACAAAGACCATGGGTTAGTACACAAACACGTAATGGACAATGATTACCATACCATGGGATCACTTGATCCCTCTCGGTACATCTTATACGCTTTGTGTGTTGATCATCTTGATCTACTCTTTGTCTCAGATCTTGATCAACATAGTGTTTCTATGACCATTCTTTGGATAATACCTTGAATAACATCTTGGTCATCATATAAACTCCTTGAACCCAACAGATGGACTTCAAGAAGTGCCTATGGACAAATCCTATAAATATAACTTAAGGCAACCATTAGTCCATAGGAATTGTCATCAATTACCAAAACCACATATGGAGATATATGCTCTAACAGATTGTCATGCAACGGATGCACATATGAGCTAAGGTAAGCTCTCCAATGGAACTAGTGGGGGTGCATCCAACTTGCTTGCTCATGAAGACCTAGAGCTCAATTGAGGAGGATCATCATTGGAATATACAAGCCAAGTTCTATAGTGTAAGGGTCCCCACATAGTTATGCATGAATGATAATCTCTATGGAGTAAAAATATAACAATGGAGTACAAGTGTGGATCTTTCAAAAGGAATAGTAGTGTTGCCCCCTTCTCTCTTTTTATTTCTTGTTTTCCTTTTTTTGTGGCCTCTTTGGCTCTTTCTATTGATCTCTCATTTGTCCTCTTTGGGATCTATTCATGTGTCCTCTTTTTGGATCTTTTAATTTGTCCTCTTTGAGATCTTTTCCTCACTTAAGGGCAACACACTATGTTTTACAAGAATAAAAAGAAGATCTTCACACTTTATAAGAAGTACTCACATAAAGACAAATGAAAACCATCATGATATATGCAAATGTATGCCTCTGCCAGTGTAGCAGGATATGCAATGAAACTTGCGGGTCATGTAGCAATAATAAGGGCAAGGCCCAACTAGCATGCGGCTCCTCGATCAAGCAAAAGAATGTATGACATGAAGATCAAGTCATGAGATGGTGAATGTTGCATGGCAATGTATCTCGGAAAGGCTATGGAAATGCCTTAATAGGTAGTATGGTGGCTGTTTTGAGGAAGGATATAATGAGGCTTATGATGACAGAGCGTATCATGCCAAGGGTTTGGATGCACCGGCGAAATTTGCACCAACTCTCAAGATGATAAAGGGCAATGCACGGTACCGAAGTGGCTAGCAAAATATGGATGGTGGAAGTGCCAACAATCGAATACTTGCATTAGTCCGAAGAACTCATGCACTTATTATCACTTACTCTCTATCTAGTTAGTAGATTCACAAAGATACAAGCACCTCGAGGAGGAGTGTTTGTGGGTTTGGTTATCCTTGCGCATCCTCGACCCATGATAACGTGAGGGTACTCTATATATTCCAATCCCTCCAGAGGTTAGCGATCCATCTAGTAGCTAGAGTTCTCAACTAATATTTTAGTTTTCTAAAATACAGAAGGATTTCCCAAAATACGGTACCTATCACTAATAGGCTCAAGCTCTTGACACCAATAGTCCAAACATTACTCAAATCAATAGCTCAAAACTATTGCAAGTTACTACTATACTTAAATAGCAACCTCAATTACCTACTCATGCAAGACACACAACTCAGTGCAACAAGCCAACTCTCTAAACAAGATAAGCATGATAACTCAAGAGAGTTCCAAAAGCAACCAAAATAAAATCTCTTAAAAAGATAAAGCATGAAAACTAAGAGCTAAGCATGACAACAACTATGAAAAGATAAAGAACACACAAAAAGATAAGGATGAAAACCTATGTTGTGTTCTAGGGTGGAGTGGAGCGTGTTTATCCCCCAAACAAAGAATACTAGGTTCCAACTTGTTATGAACAACAAGAAAAACTAAAACAAAGTAAAAAGTAAAGAGCGGGACGCTCCAAGCATAGCACATAACATATGAAGTGACAAAAATATAGCACGGAGAAGGACGAACTGATGATTGTTGATGGAGAAGGGGATGCACGGGGGCATCCCCAATCTTAGACGCTAGAGTATCCTTGAATATTTCTTGGGGGTTCATGGGGGTATCCCCAAGCTTGAGCGCTTGGCACTCCTAGATCTTATTTCATCATCTTCCATCGCATACTTGAAAACTCCCTTCATACGAAACTCATCATAAGCTGATTAGAGTGGTTAGTGCACATAATAAAATAATTTATTCTCTACTGGAAATAAAGATTTTTAGGAAGATATACAATTTCTCAAGATTGCAAAAAGGTTTTTGCAAAGAAAAAGCAAGCTTAAGATTTGCAAAACAATGAAACACAAAACAGGGCTGAATCTGGGATAAACAGAACAAGAGGTAATAAATATATTTTTCGAGGCACTTCTACAACTCAAATCAAAAACTGAGAACAGAAGCCACAAAGGCAATTATATAGGGCATACTGTCAAAAAAGTTCAGATCAAAAAGATGATCTGGTGATTTTTGGTGAATTTGTCCATCAAGCAGACATAATCTATTTCTGGACAACACGTCACAACTTTTGAACTTTCTTGCAATCGTAGGCTAAAACTAGGCACAAAGCTTGAAAATAAAGATACAATGATGTTGCTACAATAGTAACAAGCAGCAAGAACACTAAAACTAAAATTAAAAACAAATTGGGTTGCCTCCCAACCAACGCTTTTTTTATGTCTTTGAGCTAGGCATGATGCAGAAATATCAAGTTGTATCAATTGAACCATCACAAAGATCATCAAAAAGCTCTTCAATAGAACAACTAATCTTAAGAGGACTCTCAAAGAGAGGCCTAGTGGCAACACTTCTAGGAACAAAATAAAAGGTAGTAAGAGCAATTGGAATTTCATTTGTAATTCTATTTAAGAGAGGTATCTCTTCCAAGGTCTTCACAGTTTCAACACCCTTAGCAATAGGTATACTCGTTTTGGGTTGAGGAACCTTGGGCACGTGAACGAACTTAGGTTCTTTCCTTGCGGTGGTTTCTACCTTTTTAGTCTTGATGGAGGATAGAGTAGTTCCTAAAGTTTCAATAATATCCTCGATCTTATCAATCCTAGAAGGATCCACATCATGGGATTTAAGGGTCTCCAAAGTTTTGTAAATTTTGTGCAAGGAGCTATCAAATCTATTTAAGTTCCCTTGAATCCTATGATCTACTTCATTTATTTTACCCATGCTTGTCATATCTAGCTCTATATTCTCAAGTTTACTCATAATGTGAGCTAAAGTGATATCATCCTTTATGTCAACAATAGGTGGGATTCCGACAAGATTTTCCATAACGTTAAGAGCCTCCCAAATGGGAGCTTCCAAGAAATTCCCACCTATTGTTGTGTCTAGAACAAAACTATTCCAAGAAGTAATACCAACATAAAAATTTCTAAGCAAAATATTGGTGGATTTCTTCTTGGTGGCTCTATCTTGGGAATCTTTAATTTTATACCAAGCATCTTTCAAACTTTCTCCAACCGTTTGTTTGAAGGTAAGAATTTCTCCTTCGGGTGCAACACCAAAGGCAAAGGACTTAGACATACTGACTAAGCAAAGCAAAGTAACTACTCTTTTTTTTGTAGTTTTTGGTACAAGACTCTAAAGCAAAAACTAGAAAGAAAACTAACAAGACTAAAATCAAAGGTAAAATATAGTGTGCAACTCCCCTATCTTGAAGACGGGAGTCCCCGACGATGGTGCTAGCAATTTGCTTGATGACGAGTTGATGTATATACTTCTCGCCCCTCATTGGTTACCCCAAGTGGAAGGTGGAGATGTAGTCAGGAGCAGATTTCCCTTACACGGGGACTATAAGGTTTATCGAACCAGGAGGACTCCGAGGATCAACAAGTAGGTGTCCGCTGCTCTGGCGCTAGCAGAAGACGTGGACCTACACACACAACAAATAACTTTGCTCCCAACAACTTCAGAGAGGTTGTCAATCTCTCCGGCCTTGTAGTTTGCAAAGGATCAAAACACAAGCGGGAATAGCGATGGTGATTGCGATGGAAAAGTAAATAAAAACAGTAAATTGTGGAGGTGTAAAAAATGGTGGTAATATGGACCAGAGTCCCACGATGTTCACTAATGATGTCTCTCTCCCAAAAGATGATAAACAACTATGCTCGGTAAACAAATTACAGCTAGGCAATTGACAGAATTATAAACGCACCGCAATGCTATCCTGCTACAAGAAAGTTAGAGGCTCAAAAGTAATGGGCAGTACGCCAAGACAAGTAGACCGTTTATCCATCAGCATCTACTCTCTAATCATCCACCTTGAGATATATATCCAGAACATCTCACTGGTATTAAGTTGCGAGCCCCACCCAAAGTGTAAACTCAAAGCAACTGATAACTGCATTAACAAACTTTGTGTAAGGGAAACAATCCTTGCAATGGTGGTCACAAGCACCGTTGTTTTCTCCCTGGTGGCAACAACACATCCCCTAGTCTCATGTTTCCGTCACTCAAGCTAGACATGAGGGGGCATGAACCCACAATCATGCATAACGCTCCCTCTTGGAGTTACAATCTACTACTCGGCCAAAGCAATAAAAAGGAATAGAGAACATGCATGAATCACTCAAGAACATAATATAAAAGGAGAACCAAATATATAACTCACCACAATCTGAACATAATCTCATAATCCATCGGATCCCAGCAAACTCAGCATAGCAACAACAGGTAAATTACATAGATGCCTTGATCATGTAGGGCATCTCATAAGGGATAAGCATTGAAGCACAAGATAGGAGAGAAGACATCACATAGCTACTGGTCATGGACTCATGGTCCAAGGAGGACTACTCACGACACGTCCGGGAAGCGTCCATGGTGGTGGAGAAGCTCCCGGAGGTCAATCCTCCCTCCGGCAGGGTGCCGGGAAGAGGTGTTCTGGCGCTCCCAATTTTGGAAGCGCTACGGCGGCGGAACGGTGGAGAAATTCGTGATTCTGGATTTATCTTTAGGGTTTTCCGTCTGAGGGGTAAATATAGGCCAAAGGAGGGCGCCAGGGGGTGGACCAGCAGCCCACGGGACGTGGTGGCGCGGCAAGGAGGGGTCCGCGCTAGGTGGCCGCGTGCGTGAGGACTGGCTCCCCTCTGGACCACCTTGGTGCTTCCTGAAGCTTCCGTCATGCTGATTTTTAATTTTTTTCTCGGGATTTTTGGGGCTCTGAAAATTGGGGTAAAGTCCCTGCACTTAAAATATATCAGCAGATAGAAACTGGCACTAGGTGCACTGAGTTAGTAGGTTAGTCCAATATGTGTAAAAAGGTATAAAAGTTTAGCAAAACATATAACAATGTCACCCAAAAGAGCATGGAACAAACATAAATTATAGATACATTTGGGATGTATCAATCGCCTCGTGGACTTGCTTCCGTAGCGATGCCAACTCTGCCTTGGCCTCCGCTTCGTCCCCGCGGGCGGCCTGGAGGGCGGTTTCAGCAGTCGCGAGCTGGGCCCGCAACCCTTGCTCCACCTCCTAAAGCTCTCCAAGCTTGGGTTTCTTGGAGGAGGGCGTGCTAGAGAAGAGAGGAAATCAGCCACCAAGCTGCAGAAGAGGCGACAAGTAACGGAAATTCAAACAAGGGGCTTACTCGAGGGCCAGAGCCCAATGATGACGGGCACGCTAAGGCCCCGAGGGCCCTCCTTCGCTGCCTACGGGAGCAGACGGAGGCGTCGGAGGCACTGCGTGCTTCCCCGAGCTGAGACCGTCTCCGGGGGACGCCATGAAGACAAGGAACGAAGGTGAGAGGAGGTTTTCTCGTGGCAAGCAGAGTAGCGGAGAAGAAGCTCGAGATTGCTGTGCCTCCCCCTAGTGGGGGCGGGGCATATTTATAGGCGAGTAACAGCCACCAACCTTCGTGGAAGCGCAAGCGTCGTGCGCCTCACGAGGGTCGCGAGGTGGGCCGACGGGAGAGTTGCCACCCACGTCACCTCACGTGTCCACCGAGTGGTCATGTCCGCGAGGGCCGTTTGGAGTGGTCAGGCCACACCTATGCCATTCAATGGGAACAATGGTGGCCTGCGCGGTTCTAGAAGACCGTGTTGTCGTGGCTTGGTGCAACCCGGACACGTCTAGGACGTCTCCGGGAGTGAGAGCGTCGCCACATGGCTGCTAGACACGTGTGCCGCCCGGCCCGCAGGCAAATAGGGCCCGCGACGCTTTACGCCTCCCTCCAAGCTTCGCCAAGAAGCCAACCACGGCACGCCTTGGGCCTGGGGGCTACTGTCGGTGTTCTAGGAATGGGGGTACCCAGGCGTGCCTGCTTGCGGCCCAGGGTCGGCCTACTTCATTGACCTAAAACCAATGGGCCCGGAGTCACTCTGGACATTGCCCTCGCGAGGGGCCAAGCTTCGCAAGGAGGAGTAGCATCAAGACCAGCAGGGGGCCTCCTCAGGACCCCTCTGGGGCGGCGGATATTTCGAGGCGAGGCCCAGCCTCAGTAGTCAAGGGTGACGCAAGGGAAGGACAGGCGAGCAGCAGACAACAGGGTGGTGCAGTTTCCCCTTTAGTGCAAAGGGGGCAAGGATGTACAGGGGCCCCGAAGAAATCTTCCAAAGGTTTCCCTTCTGGTGCAACAAGGCCGTCGCCGTCCGTGTAGCGCAGACAACCACTTTGTAGGCGAAGACCACCTTTGGACAGGGGAGCATGTTCCCCTGTTCCCCTTCAAAATTGGCCACTTTGGGATCCCTTCCCGCCGAAACGATAAGGGAAGAGGATCGGGGCCGCCATAATAAATAGAGGATAGGTTGCTTCGTAGAAGGGCCCCCCGATTTCCGAACCACTAATTCGCCCACTAGCACTTCGCAAGGTCATCCAGCCTCCGGAGGCGCCCAAGCAATGTACTAGTTCATCCTCCAATTTCCACGAGAGGCAATCCACCAAAGCAGGAGTAGGGTTTTACACTTCGCAGCGGCCCGAACCTGGGTAAACTATTGCGTTCTCGAGTAGAGAGCTGAGCGAGGTTAGGCCATGGGATATCTTCATACATGCCCCTGAGTTCGAATCCTTAGGGTTTTGCGGATCCCAAAATCCGACAAAAACAGTGCACAAGCACTGCCGTCTCCTTATTGTAAATCTTGGGTATTCACCCTCAAGATAATCCCCGCTCTCAAAACAATGTGTTCGACAATGCCATTGCCAAACACAACCAATTAAGGTCACACCTTAAATTTTTCACCCTAAAAGGTAGGACCTTGAACTTCACCTATGATGTCACCCTCACTTACATACAACTGCTAAAAATCCCGAAACTCCAAGCAAATTCCTCAATGTCGTAGGATACAATCACCATTACTAGTCCTCCAATCTCGGCTTTCATGACATTCTCCATCTCTGACTTTACCATAGAGTAAAAATGTCTCCTGATGGAAACATATAGCAAAGCTTCGCGCCTCTACCTCCTTAACGGAGAACCAATGTGCATGACCGAATTCCACCCGATCCAGCAATCCCCGGGCATAACACGCCCATGGGAGTTTGCCGACGGAGCCTTCCGAAACCCGCCACTCCGGCGAGATCAGAAAGTTCGGGTATCAGGCAGATCTTCGTCTTGGCGCAAGAGGGACACTAGGACCGCCGCCTTTATTCAAGCACGCCAGCAGGCCCCACCATTGTTGTAGGTTCGCGTCATCGCCTTCGGCCATGACCGACCGTCTGTCCCTGTCAACCAATCCACGCCTCCCTGCGGTGCGTTGACAGACGCCGCGCATGGGCTAGTCCCGCCGCCTCACTGCGAGACCTTGATACGTCTCCAACGTATCTACTTTTCCAAACTCTTTTGCCCTTGTTTTGGACTCTAATTTGCATGATTTGAATGGAACTAACCTGGACTGACGCTGTTTTCAGCAGAATTGCCTTGGTGTTATTTTTGTGCAGAAATCAAAGTTCTCAGAACGTCCTGAAAATTTACGCGGAACATTTTTGGAAAATATGAAAAATACCTGCGCAAAGATCCACCTGAGGGGGTGGGCCAGTGGGCCACAAGCCCTGCCACCGCCACCCTGTGGCGGCGGTGGGCAAGCTTGTGGGGCCCACACGGCTCTGCCGCCCCCAATCTCAGCTCTATAAGTTCACTTTGATCCTAGGAAAAATAAAAAGATAAGATTTCATCGCGTTTGCGATACGGAGGCGCCGCCACAACCTGTTCTTCATCTGGAGAGCAGATCTATAGTCCATTTTGGGCTCCGGAGAGGGGAAATCGTCGCCATCGTCATCATCAACCTTCTTCCCTCTCCACTTCCATGAAGCTCTTCGTCGTTCATGAGTAATCTATTCGTAGGCTCGCTGGGCGGTGATGAGTAGGATGAGATCTATCATGTAATCGAGTTAGTTTTGATGGGGATTGATCCCTAGTATCCACTATGTTCTGAGATTGATGTTGCTACTACTTTGCCATGCTTAATGCTTGTCACTAGGGCCCGAGTGCCATGATTTCAGATCTGAAATTATTATGTTGTCACCAATATATGTGTGTTTTAGATCCGATCTTGCAAGTTTTAGTTACCTACTATGTGTTATGATCGGGCAACCCCGGAGTGACAATAACCGGAACCACTCCCGGTGATGACCATAGTTTGAGGAGTTCATGTTTTCACCAAGTGCTAATACGTTGGTCCGGTTCTTTATTAAAAGGAGAACCTTAATATCCCGTAGTTTCCTTTTGGACCCCGCTGCCACAGGAGGGATGGACAATAGATGTCATGCAAGTTCTTTTCCCTAAGCACGTATGACGACACACGGAATGCATGCCTACATCACATTGATGAACGGGAGCTAGCCACATATCTCTCCGTGTTATAACTGTTGCATGATGAATATCATCCAAACAAATCACCGACCCATTACCTACGAGTTTATCCTACTGCTGCTGTTACTTGTCTTGCTTTGCTGCTGTTACTTGTCTTGCTCTGCTGCTGTTACTTGTCTTGCTCTGTTGCTACTATTGCTAGTCCTATCGTTTGCTACTGTTGCTACTTGCTACTGCTGTCACTACTGTTGTTCCTTGCCACTGCTATTACTCGTTACACTGCTGCTACGTGCTACAATCTTGATCGCTGGTGGTTGACGGGAACTGACAATTTCCGTCCACGAGGCAACTTGGCGCCATTGATACAATCGTAGAAATAGTCTGCCGTGTCAACAGATCATTTCTGACACCGTTGTTATCATACTACTTTGCTTGAAGATACTAATCTTTCAGGTGCGGTTGAATCAGACAAATTCAGCTGCTAATACCCGAGACTATTCTCTCACCTCCTACCTGGCGTACCAACAAATTTGGGTCGAATACTCTACCCTCGAAAACTGCTGCGAACCCACGTGCTGGTGGGCCATCAACAATATTCTTCTAGTTTCGTTGCCGGGGAGTGCTAGCAGCATTCTTCTGGTGTCGTTGCAGGGGAAGGCTTGTTGTCACAGAATCAACGTTCGTCTAGCTATTGCCAGAGAGTGCCAGTCACCCCTCCACTTCACCGCTAAGGAGTCGATGCCCCGCTCAAAAGGGATCTAGCAGGCTACGCCAGCCCCGCCCGTCGTCTTTGACAGCCATGACTTGGACGCCACCACTACCGCTGGTGAGGAGGAGGCAGCCACGCCGGGCAAGAGGATGCAACAGCCGAACGGAGGGAGGGTGCACCACAACCGGCTGGGGGAGGCCCCATATCCAATCGGGGTGGACGGGATGGCGCCCAGGAGTTGGGGCAAGGCCAACAATGGCAACAGCTGGTCGGGGAAGAGGCTACAGGAAAGCCGTTGGGGGAGGTCGCCTATCTCGCGAGGAGCGGATCTTGGGTTGGGGTGAGTCAGGGGAGCAGCTGGGCACGCGGGAGGGGGAGAGGGGGAGAACAACCCCGCCACCGCCATCATAGGCCCGACGCGGTTTCAGCGGCCGGCCTTCCCGACAATGATGACGCAGACTAGGCTGGAGGAGAGGTGGCCGGCCGACGGGGCTCCCCCCCCCCGAGTCGCCGGGGGCGAGCAACGCGAGGGTAGGCAGTTCGTCCAAATTGCTAGCTCGCCTAGGAATTCATAGGACTCCGCATGTGCATGGCACAATTTAAGGCCACGAATTGAACCCTTTCTCCGTTTCAACAAAATACACACTGTAGAATTATGTAGGAGTATGGGGAAATCCAGTTTGGATCCCGGGAGCGTTTTCTCCTACTCGTGAAAAATAATGTTTGAAATCTCAAAAAAATTCCAACAAAAATTGTATGCATTTATAGTTACATTCTAGCGCTACCTGCAAATTTTTGTGTAAAAATGCTAAATATTTTGGCATGTGTAAAAATAACAAATTTGAACATCAAATTTTACCCCAAAATTTCACCCATATTTGTTATTTTCACGGACGAAATATTATTGCTCCGTTTTATATGAAAATTGTCAAACATGCTTGTCACACTGACACGGACATTCACGAAAAATTCAGAAGTCTTTAAAAATATTTTACCATTTTTTCGCATTACTGTTCATCCAGAAGCATATGCTCCCGGGAGCCAAAACACCACTCCTGTATGTCATGTTACAAAGTGATTGCAAAAAGAAAATAATAATTCATTAGGCATTTTATGGTCTCACAGAAAAGGCTACATTATTCTATAATTGAGAATGTCTCTAGATATATAGTCGGCTAAGGCATATAAACACAGAATGAGTCTAGGCTCTGGTTAGGAAATAGAAACTCTGGCCATTTAGGCAGAAATTTAGCATGGACGGGGGTAGACATGCATGTGGACAAAATTGTTTTAAGATTAGTAAAGTTGTTTGGTCTTAAACCTCTTACTGTATGGGTCCCATGCATGCATGCTTTTGGATGAGTTGCATGCGTCACCTACCTCAGCTTTCATGTTTTTTATTTTATCTCCAAACTTGAATAATTTAAATATTTTGAACCACTAGTTTAAATTAGTTTCATTTGCACATTTGTGTTCAACGAGGAGAACTTTCAAACAAGACCGCTCTTGAATACATTTTAGCAACTTGTAAATTTTACTAAATTTAAATATTAAAACTTGATAGTCGTAATATTATGTTTTTTTTTCCAAGTTTCACTTGTTTTACGGGTTCCAAGTATAGCATTTAAAGTGTAGGGCTTACAGCTTAGAGGTTAGGGGTTCGGATTTGGGGTTTAAGTTTTAGTATTTTGAAACTTGGTGAATATATCATTCGTTCCACGTACATGTCAAGTCTTACATAGATAGAGCCTCGAAGGCCAACACACCAATATAACTAGCAGCGGAAATTTTAAACGAAAGCGTAAAGCCATACCATCTACCTTAACTTTAGAGACATTTTGACTGAAAAGTGTCCTAGTTCGCATGTTCGTATCCAACATACTCTTTCATCAATCAGTATACCCCTGTTCTTCCATGCCTGGTCAATTAAATAACCAGTGGCAAGCCAATGAGTTCTTTGAAAGTACTAGCAAGCAACCCATGTTTGCAACAAGGCAACAATAATGCATGATATAGCACTAATAGGTAAGTTGCAGAACGCTAATTTTAAGTGCAATGACATGATCAATCAACTTGTAAAAGCATGCATCATGAGGTTGCAGATATCCATATGAATAGTTACATATATCAATATAACAGGGTCTGAACATCTCAAGTTCATTCATCATGTCAAATCATCTGCCTTAGCTCAAGTATCTCCTTTCTCATACACACGCACACCAAGTTTGTGAAACCGTCGGACGTAGTTTAAGCAGCATCACCCAATTGTCCTTGACCGTGGACACGTCTAGTCGAATAGTTTTACACTCTATAGAGGTCGGACACTTTACACACGAGACACGGGAAACTACCTTGTCAGGCCGCGATTCGTGACATGGTTCATACCCGAGGTAAGTACCTGAACAATGCCTTTCCTCGGATGATACTAACAAAGAGTCCACTCGTTGGCACCCAGCCCACATGATGTACATCAAAAGTAACACCCATGCAGGGACCAACGGTGTGTCCAGTGTCTCTAAAAACAGCCAATGGTCGTCCTTTCCTAGCAGGACTCCGTATGGAGAGTGACCACGTCACTCCTGCCACTAGTAATGCGGACTCTCTGCTAGTACTGACCAAGGTAATCAAAAAACCCCCGTCCCATAAGGGTTATCATGGTTGTACATGTAAGGTTGGGACGGTCGACAAATCTTAAATCTCTCCGTTTTTGAGAACACACACAACTTGTCTTGGTACCCCACTTCTTTCTCAAGTGGTCACCTGATCTCAACATCATCTCCCTCGGTCGTTAGTGGCACCCGACGGGTTTTCGAAAAGTCTTGAAATCATTTCGTTTCCAACACCATGCAGATTCGCATCCCATTTGCATAGCAACTATCTTCGCATCCTATCTACTTCCCACCCGCACAACCCACATAGGATGGTAGGGTCATGCTCAGTGCAAGTATCAACGAGGAGTTATCGGAGACGACCCACCAAGGTGGTCACTGATTCACATGATTTAAATGCAACAGAGTAGAGTGCCATATGGCATGCATAAGAAAGGTTTCGAGTCATGGTCAAAGGATTGCTGACCTGGCTCAACAAAGTCCTTGGGGTCTTCAAATCCTTATATTCCAAGCTCTTCGTCAACAACGCAATCTATTCTTTGTAATATAACGAGCAAAAATAAGGCAACGACAAAAACAGGAAAAATATAACACCCAGAAAAATGTCAACTCATTTTTTGTAAAATACTAGGGTGAATATTAGTTTAGTAAAAAATACTAGTCCCTGGTTTTGAAATACAAAAATTAGTGTAATGCATTTTAATGGAGAGCTAAAATATTTAAAATGAGCTTTTTAAATAAATTACTAGTCCCTACCCAGTGCGCGCGCGCACCGTCACATTTCAAACCTAGTGGGCGGGGCCCAGCAGTAGAGAGATAGTAATACATGAGGGGGCGAGAGGCTGACGGACATGCCCCTTCTGTCAGGGTCGCCATCAACCCATGGCTAGGGAGGACGATGAGCTCACCGGTTAGGTTCTAGAGAACGACGAGGGCATGCGAGGACAGGAACGGCTTTAGGAGGTCGTGTTTGTTCGAGGGGGAGTTGAGGGAGGTGCTGAGGTGGCTGGAGTCTCTGGCGAAAAAGGGCAGCGGTGGAGAAGTTTCAGGTGAGCTCCAGGCCCATGTTCCCTTCAGTAATCCATATAGGAGGAGAGGGAAAAGCGTCAAGGAGGCAAGGCAAGAGGAGAAGGAATCGGAGCCGATGAGCCGACATGGTGGACTCCGAGCTCGATCTCGAGCTTGGGAGCTCCTGGAGAGGGGTTGATGTACTAGTGGGTCGATTGGGAGAGAGGGGAAGACAGAGGAGGGGGGAGAGGCACTCGGGGTGGCTATTTATAGCCGAGGCACGATCTCACAATGGACCCGTGTGCCGATGAGGTTGCAGTCGGGGTTGGGGTACACAAGAGAAGGTGAGGCTGTTTAGGGGTGCTCATGGGGGTGGCCCACAACCAGAAGGAGGGAGAAAAGCGAGCTCGATCGCACGCATGCGAGGGCGAGGGTTGGTCGACAAGGGCGGCATCGAGCGCATGCTGTAGATGGATGAGATAGAGAGAGGGGGGGAGAAGCGGCTCCCGGCACATTGGCGTGTCGCGGACGTCGAGGTGCCTTGACTGGCTCAAGGGAGGGACTCAAGGCAGCCAGGGGCATAGGCAAGGAGCGACGTCAGCGCTCGACCGTCCTGTAACATGCTCAAGAGCGCGCTTTTGGCTGGCATGATGATGCCTTTGACGAGCTCTCGCACGGCCACTAGTGCCCAGTAGCTGCGAGGGGATTAAACAAAGGGGGAGGGATCATGGGTTGCTCTTAATGAGAGAGAGATAGATAGACAGATAGATTGAGAGAGCGAGGGAGAGAGGGAGAGAGATATGGAGAGAGAGAGAGAGAGAGAGAGAATGGGCTGTCCAGAGAGGTGCAAGTGGGGTTTCACCACCTCGATTATGGAGATAGCCATTGGGGTTGCTATTGGAGATGATATGGGTCTCAGAGAGCGTGTGGTAAAAATTTGGGGGCAACGAGAACAAATTAAGCTGGGAAAATAGTAGTTTTAAATTCTGCTAGAAGGTGTTTGATGATTGTTTGAGAAAGATAATTTTCCCCACTAGCTATGATACTTAACAGGATCAAATAGTGGGAATAATTAAGCATGACCACCAAGTTTGGGCTTATTTGAAGAAAGTTGGCAATGCAAACATAGAAAACACTAGAAAACAACAGAATCAGGTTTTTGTAGATCTAGGTAAGCAAATCTATTCCCCCTAATGCACAACTTGGTGTAGCATCATTATTTGGGGACTAGATCACTCCTATAAAGTTTTTAAGCAATTGGAAAAACTTGGCAATGTAGGGTTACTTAAATTTGGTTTTGGACAAAGAGGGTTTTGGAATATTTTGGTGGACCAAATCAATTTGTAATACATGGAACTTGGCAAGATTATCACATATTGATGGGTAACGTAGTAAATTCAAAATGTTCCTACGCCATACAAGGATCTATCTATGGAGAGACCAGCAACAAGAAAGAGGGAAGAGCATCTTCATACCTTTGAAGATCGCTAAGCGGAAGCGTTACTAGAACACGGTTGATGGAGTCGTACTCGCAGCGATTCAGATCACGGTGAGATTCCGATCTACGTGCCGAATCACGCCACCTCCGCGTTCAACACACGTGCAGCCCGGTGACATCTCCACACCTTGAACCACCAAGGAGGAAGGAGAGGTTGAGGGATAGCTCCTGCAGCACGACGCCGTGGTGGCGATGGAGCTAAGTGGGATTCTGACAGGGCTTCGCCAAGCACCGCGGAGGACGAGGAAGACGAGAGGTAGGGCTGCATCGAGAGAGAGAGGTTTCTTCGTCTCAAAACAGCCCCAACTCATGGGTATATATAGGAGGAGAGGGAGGAGGGTGCGCCACCTCTAGGGTTCCCACCCTAGAGGTGGCGGCAGCCCCATTTGGCGCCGGGAGGTGGCGGCCAGGGTAGGGAGAGGAGGGGCGGCGCGCCAGGTGGGCCTGGCCCCCCTCCTGCGCTAGGGTTTGCCCACTTCCTCCCTTTGCCACGACTTGGGATGGGTGGGAGGCACACCAGCCCACCAAGGGGTTGGTTCCCTCCCACACTTGGCCCATGTAGCCACTCGGGGCCGGTGGCCCCGGTAAATTACCGTTGACGCCCGAAAAATTTCCGATGTCCAAGAACTAACTTCCTATATATCAATCTTTACCTTCGGACCATTCCGGAGCTCCTCACGACGTCCGAGATCTCATCCGAGACTCCGAACGACCTTTGGTAACCACGTACACTATTTCCCTATAACCCTGGCGTCAACGAACCTTAAGTATTTCCCTATAATCCGAGACATGCAGACATGACCGAGACATCTCTCCGGCCAATAACCAACAACGGGGTCTGGATATCCATGTTGGTTCCCACATGTTCTACGGCGATCTCATCGGATGAACCACGATGTCAAGGATTCAATCAATCTCGTATGCAATTCCCTTTGTCTATGAGTATGATACTTCCCCGAGATTTGATCGTCGGTATCCATATACCTTGTTCAATCTCGTTACCGACAAGTCTCTTTACTCGTTCCGTAGCACATCATTCCATGACTAACTCCTTAGTCACGTTGAGCTCATTATGATGATGTTCTACTGAGTGGGCCCAGACATACCTCTCCGTCACACGGAGTGACAAATCCCGGTCTCGATTCATACCAACTCAAAAGACACTTTCGGAGATACGCGCAGTGCATCTTTATAGTCACCCAGTTACGTTGTGACGTTTGATACACCCAAAGCACTTGTACGGTATCCGGGAGTTTCACAATCTCACGGTCCAAGGAAATGATACTTGACATTATAAAAGCTTTAGCAAACGAACAACACGATCTTGTGCTATGCTTAGGATAGGGTCTTGTCCATCACATCATTCCCCTAATGATGTGATCCCGTTATCAACAACATCCAATGTCCATGATCAGGAAACCATGATCATCTGTTGATCAACGAGCTAGCCAACTAGAGGCTTACCAGGGACATATTGCGATCTATATATTCACACATGTATTATTGTTTCCGGTTAATACAATTATAGCATGAAAAATAGACAATTATCATGAACAAGGAAATATAATAATAACTACTTTATTATTGCCTCGATGGCATATTTCCAACAGTCTCCCACTTGCACGAGAGTCAACAATCTAGTTACATTGTGATGAATCGAAGACCCATAGCATTCTGGTGTTCATTATGTTTTGCTCGTGGAAGAGGTTTAGTCAACAGGTCTGCAATATTCAGATCCGTATATACTTTACAAATATCTATTTCTCCTATCTAGACGTAGTCCTGGATGGAGTTGTAGCGGCGTTTGATGTGCTTGGTCTTCGTGTGAAATCTGGGCTCCTTGGCTACGACAATAGGTCCAGTGTTTTCACACAAGAGTGTCATCGGGCCTGATGCACTTGGAATCACTCCAAGGTCGGTGATGAACTCCTTCATCCAGATCCATTCTTGAGCTGCTTCTGAAGCAGCTAAGTACTCCGCTTCACATGTAGATGCTGCCACGACGTCTTTCTTGCAGCAGCACCAGCTAACTGCCCCACCATTCAAAACATACACGTATCCGGTTTGTGACTTGGATTCATCCGAATCTGTGTCGAAGCTAGCATCGGCGTAACCCTTTACGACGAGCTCCTCGTCACCTCCGTAAACGAGAAACATCTCCTTAGTCCTTTTCAAGTACTTAAGGACATTCTTGACCGCTGCCCACTGTTCCATACCGGGATCACTTTGGTGCCTCCCTACGAAACTTATGGAAAGGTTCACATAAGGTCTGGTACACAACATGGCATACATAAGAGAGCCTATGGCCAATGCGTAGGGGATGGTACTCATCTTCTCTCTATCTTCTGCCGTGGTCGGGCATTGAGTCTTACTCAATCTCATAACTTGAAATACAAGCAAGAATCCCTTCTTTGACTTATCCATATTGAACTTCTTCAATATCTTGTCAAGGTATGTGCTTTGTGAAAGACCTATGAGGCGTCTCGATCTATCTCTATAGATCTTGATGCCTAATATGTATGCAGCTTCTCCAAGGGCCTTCATAGAAAAACTTTTGTTCAAGTAGGCCTTTATGCTCTATATACCCAGAAGTATAGGGAGCTATCGTAGTCCTTTCGATAAGTAAGAGTGTGGAACCCAACGAGGAGCAGAAGGATCTGACAAGTGGTTTCCAGCAAGGTAATCTCTGCAAGCACAGAAATTTATCAGTAACAGATAGTTCTGTGGTAAGATGATTCGTAGCAAGTAGAAAAAGTAACAACGGTGCAGAAAAGTGGCCCAATCCTTTTTGTAGCAAGGGACAAGCCTGGATAAACTCTTATAGGAGGTAAAGCACTCCCGAGGACACATGGGAATTTCTGTCAAGCTAGTTCTCATCATGTTCATATGATTCACGTTCGCTACTTTGATAGTTTGATATGTGGGTGGACCGGTGCTTGGGTGCTGCCCTTGCTTGGACAAACCTCCCACTTATTATTAACCCCTCTCGAAAGCATCCGCAACTATGAAAAAAGAATTAAGACAAAGTCTAACCATATCATTAAACTAGTGGATCCAAATCAGCCCCTTACGAAGCAACGCATAAACTAGGGTTTAAGCTTCTGTCACTCTAGCAACCCATCATCTACTTACTACTTCCCAATGCCTTCCTCTAGGCCCAAATAATGGTGAAGTGTTATGTAGTCGACGTTCACATAACACCACTAGAGGAAAAACAACATACAACACATCAAAATATCGAACGAATACCAAATTCACATGACTACTTGTAGCATGACTTATCCCTGTCCTCAGGAACAAAAGTAACTACTCACAAAGCATAATAATATTCATGACCAGAGAGGTATTGAATTGCATCAAGGGTTTGAACATATAATCTTCCACCGAGTAATCCAACTAGCATCAACTACAAAGAGTAATTAACATTACTAGCAACCTTACAAGTACCAATCGGAGTCGCGAGATGGAGATTGGTTACAAGAGATGAACTAGGGTTTGGAGATGAGATGGTGCTGATGAAGATGTTGGTGGTGATGAGTCGTGATGACGATGGCGACGATTTCCCTTGCCGGGAAGGAAGTTTCCTCGGCACGACGACCCTCCGGAGCTCTAGATTGGTTCTGCTCAAGTTCCGCCTCGTGACGGCGGCGATTCCTCCCGAAAGCTCCTCCTGATTGTTTCTGGAACGAAACCCTCCTTATAGCAAAAGAGGCGGGCCAGAGGGCCAGCAGGGAGCCCACAAGCCCCCTAGGCGCGGCCAGGGGGGTAGGCCGTGCCTAGCATGCTTGTGGCCTCCTGCTGGCTCCCCTATGGTACTTCTTCCGCCCGGTATTTTTTAAAGATTCCAAAATAAATCCTCGTTGATTTTCACGGCTTTTGGAGTTGCGCAGAATAGGTATCTCAAACTTGCTCCTTTTTCACGCGAGAATTCCAGCTGCCGGCATTCTCCCTCTTCATGTAAACCTTGCAAAATAAGAGAGAAAATGCATAATTATTGTACCGTGAAGTGTAATAACAGCCCAAAAAAGATAAATATCAACATGAAAGCATGATGCAAAATGGACGTATCAACTCCCCCAAGCTTAGACCTCGCTTTTCCTCAAGCGAAAGCCGAGATCAATAAATATGCCCACATGTTAGAGAGAGAGGTGTCGACAAAACAAGATACGGACATGCAGGCATCATGATCATAGTCAGAACAACAATAACATCATATAATCTCATGCTAAAGTGACAATTCCTTCACAAAGTAAAGTATGGATCAAGAACCTTACTGAGAATTAACAACCAATAGCCTTTAGTCATTGAAGCAATTGCAATTTATCATAACATCGGAAAGAGCCACATAGGAGCTTGTAAAGCAAATCCACATACTCAATCATCCCTTCGTCTTCTACAATTGCTACAACTCACGTGGTACTCATGAGATCGAAGTTTCAGTCGGACACAGAGAAAGATAGGGGCTTATAGTTTCGCCTCGCAACTGCTTTTATTATGCAGTGTGTCGCTTTTATGTCTTCCTCATCATAGGTTCGTACAAAGCTTATTTTCCACGCACTAATAGATCATACATATTTAGGGAGCAATTTTATTGCTTGCACCTATGACAACTTACTTGAGGGATCTTATTCAATCCATAGGTAGGTATGGTGGACTCTCATGGCAAAACTGGGTTGAAGGTTTGTGGATGCACAAGTAGTATCTCTACTTGGTGCAGGAGTTTTGGCTCATATGGGTGGAAGCAATCGTCACATGCTAAGGGATCTCTAGTCATATAATCATTGTTCGGAACCAAGCAAACATAATTCATTATGTTGTCTTCCTTGTCCAACATCTACTTCTAAGCATCCAATAGTTTAGTGAGTGTTCACAATCATAGATGGTGTCAAAGATGATATATTTATATGTTAACCTCTCCTTCTTTATCACTTCCTATTAATTGCAACAATGACCAAGGTCTATGTTTGTCCACCCTCAATAAGTTTCAATCATCATTCTTTTTATTTGTGAAGCCATCACTTCCCATAAGATCATTACATGATCTTTCATGCTTTTGTTCTTTTATCATTCTTTTGATCATGGCATGAGGCATGGCCCTTAACTAAGACACTCTTTATTATATGGCTCACGAGCTCGAATACATCGGGGGTGACACAAAGCAAAACTCAAGCCTAAAACACTAAGAACTTTATTCCACTAGAGGAATATAAAACCAAAAAGGATCGAACTAAGAAAAGGTAAAGGCAAAAGATGTGATGGTTATACGATACCGGGGCAACTCCCCCAAGCTTGGCATAAGCCAAGGGTATTGCCCATACCCATGCTTAGTTGTCTTCCTTTGGAGGTGATGATGGTGGAGTTGTTGCAACATGGGTTTGATCCTCCATCTTCCAAGGCATAGGTGCTCCATCATGGAAAGATGACCGAGTCTCCGGAATCCTCAAATCTACAGCCAACCGTATTGATTTAAATCTATACTCATACTCACAGTTTTGGTTCTGCAGGTCATAGATCTGGGCTTGGAGGTGATCAATTCTGTCATAGAGCCTAGAGAGGTGCTTCCCGATGTCATTGGCATCGATCTTGTGCTTGTTGGTGAACTACATGATCATCACGTGGTTGGCGTTGAGTCCACGCTTCACCATCCCTTGGCACTTGAAGACTTGTTGCTCCATTGCTTCGAGCCTCGCCTCCATGCTTCCGGTCTTTTTGGGCCCCTCAACATCATGAATGTGCAGCATCCTCTCATGCATCTCGATAGATTGAGGGTGTTGTAGCACTCCCACGAGGTAGGGATTGATGACCTTCTCGAAGATCTTGTCCTTCAGAGCTTTTGGGGATGTCATAGCGATCTAGATCTGCAGCAAAAACAGGCTCGAAACTAAAACAAAGAAATTTGCGTGATACAAGGGTCAGACCTTTCAGGAGAATATATAATGATTTTTTTCCGACCAGAAGGAGTACTCCGCAAGAAAACGGAGTCCGGGAGGCACACAAGGTGGTCACAAGCCCCCCAGGCGCGGCCAAGCGGGTGGTCCGCGCCTCGCACGCTTGTCGCCTCCTCGTGCACTTTCCGGACTGCTTTAAATTTTTCTAATTTTCTAAAAATTCCAAAACTGAGAAAAATTCCTAATGGGAAAGTTTTGGAGTCTGTTTACTTACCGAATCACATACCTCTTCGTTTTCGGAGTATGAAACAGGCTGATAAATATCCCTTATGTACTCCTTCGGAGTTATGGTATTCATAATATTACTTTCAAAATTTGTGGGAGTATCCTGAGATATAATGCTTGATTGTTTGCCCATTTACCACTCTCGGAAAATTACCTTCCGTGTTGTTGATCTTGATGGCACTGGAACGATATACTTCCTCAATAATGTAAGGACCTTCCCATTTAGAGAGAAGCTTGGCTGCAAAAAATCTTAAACGAGAATTATATAGCAAGACATAATCACCTACATTGAACTCACGCTTTTGTATCCTTTTATCATGCCACCGCTTAACCTTTTCTTTGAACAACTTGGCATTTTCATATGCCTGAGCTCTGCATTCATCAAGCGAGCTAATATCAAATAACCTCTTCTCACCAGCAAGTTTGAAATCAAAGTTGAGCTCTTTGATTGCCCAATAAGCCTTATGCTCTAGCTCAAGAGGTAAATTACATGCTTTGCCGTAAACCATTTTGTATGGAGACATGCCCATGGGATTCTTATAGGTAGTTCTATAAGCCCACAGTGCATCATCAAGTTTCTTAGACCAATTATTTCTAGACCTATTGACAGTCTTTTGCAGAATTAGTTTAATCTCTCTATTGCTTAGCTCTACCTGACCACTGGACTGAGGCTGATAGGGAGATGCAACTCTATGATTGACATTGTACTTAGCAAGCATTTTACGGAAAGCGCCATGAATGAAATGTGAACCACCATCAGTCATTAGATATCTAGGGACTCCAAATCTAGGGAAAATAACTTCTTTAAGCATCCTGATAGAGGTGTTGCGATCAGCACTACTAGTTGGGATAGCTTCTACCCACTTAGTGACGTAATCAACATCAACTAGGATATGAGTATACTCGTTGGATTTTGGAAAAGGTCCCATATAATGAAAGCCCCAAACATCAAATGGTTCAATGACAAGTGAATAATTCATAGGCATTTCCTGACGTTTACTGATATTACCTATTCTTTGACATTCGTCACAAGACAAGACGAACTTACGGGCATCCTTAAAGAGAGTGGGCCAATAGAAACCTGATAGCAATACCTTGTGTGCAGTTCTATCTCCCGCATGGTGTCCTCCATAAGCCTCGGAGTGACACTTCTGTAGGATATGTCCCTGTTCATGTTCAGGTACACAACGTCTAATAACACCATCTACTCCTTCCTTATAAAGGTGAGGATCATCCCAAAAGTAATGTCTTAAATCAAAGAAGAATTTCTTCTTTTGCTGGTATGTGAAACTAGGTGGTATATATTTGGCAACGATATAATTTGCATAATTAGCATACCACGGTGTACTACGTGAAGTATTGATGACATTCAGTTGCTCATCAGGAAAGCTATCATCAATATGTTGTGGGTCATCAAGAACATTCTCCGACCTAGACAAGTTATCTGCTACTGGGTTCTCAGCACCCTTCCTATCGACAACATGCAAATCAAATTCTTGTAGCAAGAGAACCCATATGATAAGTCTAGGTTTAGCGTCTTTCTTTTCCATGAGGTACTTAATAGCAGCGTGATCAGTGTGAATAGTGCCTTTGGAATCAACAATGTAAGACCTGAACTTTTCACATGCAAACACGACTACTAAAAATTCCTTTTTCGTAGTAGCATTGTTTCTTTGGGCACTGTCTAGAGTTTTACTAGCATAGTGAATAACATTCAACTTCTTATCAACTATTTGTCCTAGAACATCGCCAACAGCATGATCACTAGCATCACACATGATTTCAAAAGGTAAGTTCCAATCAGGTGGCTGAACAATAGGCGCAATTATCAAGACCTTCTTAAGTATTTCGAAGGCTTACTCACAATCATCGTCAAAAACAAAAGGAATATCCTTTTGCAAGAGATTGGTAAGAGGCCTAGAAATCTCAAAGAAGTCTTTAATGAACCTTCTATAGAAACCAGTATGACCAAGGAAACTTCTTATACCTTTGATATCTATGGGGCATGTCATTTTCTCGATCGCATCAACCTTAGCCTTATCGACTTCAATACCACTTTCAGAAATTTTATGTCCTAAGACGATGCCTTCATTAACCATAAAGTGGATCTTCTCCCAATTCAAGACAAGATTGGTATCTTTACATGTCTGCAAGACTCGATCAAGGTTGCTAAGGCAATCATCAAAAAAAGACCCGTAAACGGAGAAGTCATCCATGAAAACCTCAACAACATTTTCACAAAAGTCAGAGAATATAGCCATCATATATCTTTGAAAGGTGGCAGGTGCATTACATAAGCCAAAATACATATATCTATAAGCAAAGGTACCGAAAGGGCATGTGGAAGTGGTTTTCTTCTGATCAGATTGTGCAACAGGTATTTGGGAGAAACCAGAATAACCATCTAGAAAGCAGAAGTGTGTGTGTTTAGACAGTCTTTCTAGCATTTGGTCGATAAAAGGCAAATGGTAATGATCTTTCCTAGTGGCCTTATTCAATTTCCTAAAATTGATCATCATCCTATAGCCAGTAATAATCCTCTCTGGGATCAATTCATCCTTATCATTAGGGACAACGGTAATACCTCCCTTCTTAGGGACGTAATGCACCGGACTCACCCAATCACTATGAGCAACAGGATAGATAATACCTGCTTCCAAGAGCTTTAGTATTTCTTTTCTTACTACCTCTTTCATCTTAGGATTTAATCTCCGTTGATGATCGACAACTGGTTTGTAATTAGGATTGGTTTTAATCTTGTGCTGGCATAGAGTGGGACTGATGCCCTTCAGATCATCAAGAGTATATCCAATAGCAGCACGGTGCTTCCTTAGAGTTTTTAGTAACTTCTTTTCTTCATGCTCTGAGAGGCTAGCACTAATAATAACGGGATATATCTCTTTTTCATCGAGATAAGCATACTTAAGAGTATCAGGCAACTATTTAAGCTCGAACACAGGATCACCCTTTGGTGGGGGAGGATCTCCAAGCAGATCAACATGTATATTATTCTTAAGGATAGGATATTGTTCAAAGATAACTCTATCTATCTCATCCCTTTCATCCATATGCATATCATTTTCATGCTCAAGCAAGTATTGCTCTAAAGGATCAGTAGGAGGCACGACAATAGAAGCTAGGGCAATAATTTCATCCTTACTAGGCAACTCTTTTTCATGAGGTTGTCTACCAAACTTTTTAGAAACTGAACTCATGTGACACACCTTCAAAGCCAAGAGTGACAATTTGCTTCTCACAGTCAATATGTGCATTGATAGTATTGAGGAAGGGTCTGCCAAATATGATGGGACAAAAGCTATCTTGTGTGGTGCCAAGAACGAGAAAATCAGCAGGATACTTCGTTTTACCACACAAGACTTCAACATATCTAACAATTCCCGCAGGGCAGATAGTATCTCTATTGGCAAGCTGGATAGTGACATCAATAGGTTCCATCTCAACCGTTGCAATCTCGTCTTTAATTTCATCATATAAGGCTTGAGGTATTGCACTAACACTAGCACCCACGTCACATAAACCATGATAACAATGATCTCCTATCTTAACAGAAACAACAGGCGTGCCAACAACATGCCTATGTTTGTCTCTACCATGAGGTTTAGCAATTCTCGCAACATCTTCACAAAAGTGAATATCATGGCCATCAACATTGTCGGACAGAAGATCTTTGATAATAGCAATGCTAGGTTCAACTCTAATTTGCTCAGGGGGTGTAGGTGTTCTAATGTAGCCCCTACGTATCACAATTGAAGCTTTAGAATGATCCTTTATCCTAATAGGGAAAGGTGGTTTCTCAATGTAAGCACTGGGAACAACATGATCATTATAAGCGATGACTTTCTCTTCAACTGGATTGGGTTTAACTACATTGACTTCTAAGGGAGTATGATATTTAAACCACTTCTCTTTAGGGAGATCAATATGAGCAGCAAATGATTCACACAATGAAGCTACTATCTCAGAGTCAAGTCCATATTTAGTGCTATACCATGTCAATGCTTTATCCCTCAAAGATAAGGGAAGACCTTCTTCTTGACCTCATCCTCGGGCAAACTTGCAAGCTTAAATAAACCACAAACTTCATCTACATAAATTAGATGCAAGTCTGGATGTGATGTTCCATCTCCTGTAAAAGGATTAGCCAGCAGTTTCTCAAGCATACCCGAAGGAAATTTATAGCAAATATTTTCAGTAGGTGCAGCAGGTTGAGGAGAAACTCCTTGTGCTTCCGTTCGAGGTGAAGATATCCCGAACAAGCTCCTCAAAGGATTACTTTCCATAGTGACAAGTGACAATAAATTTCAGCACACTATATAAATGTTTCCTTACCAAATTCCACTTACAAAAGGCGCTTCACTCCCCGGCAACGGCGCCAGAAAAGAGTCTTGATGACCGACAAGTATAGGGGATCTATCGTAGTCCTTTCGATAAGTAAGAGTGTCAAACCCAACGAGGAGCAGAAGGATCTGACAAGTGGTTTCCAACAAGGTAATCTCTGCAAGCAGTGAAATTATCGGTAACAGATAGTAGTGTGGTAAGATGATTCGTAGCAAGTAGCAAGTAGCAAAAGTAACAATGGTGCAGCAAAGTGGCCCAATCCCTTTTGTAGCAAGGCACAAGCCTGGACAAACTCTAATAGGAGGTAAAGCGCTCCCGAGGACACATGGGAATTTCTGGCAAGCTAGTTTGATATGTGGGTGGACCGGTGCTTGGATGCTGCCCTTGCTTGGACAAACCTCCCAATTATGATTAACCCCTCTCGCAAGCATCCGCAACTACGAAAGAAGAATTAAGAAAAAGTCTAACCATAGCATTAAACTAGTGGATCCAAATCAGGCTCTTACGAAGCAACGCATAAACTAGGGTTTAAGCTTCTGTCACTCTAGCAACCCATCATCTACTTACTACTTCCCAATGCCTTCCTCTAGGCCAAAATAATGGTGAAGTGTTATGTAGTCGACGTTCACATAACACCACTAGAGGAAAAACAACATACAACACATCAAAATATCGAACGAATACCAAATTCACATGACTACTTATAGCATGACTTATCCCATGTCCTCAGGAACAAAAGTAACTACTCACAAAGCATAATAATATTCATGACCAGAGAGGTATTGAATAGCATCAAGGGTCTGGACATATAATCTTCCATCGAGTAATCCAACTAGCATCAACTACAAAGAGTAATTAACACTACTAGCAACCTTACAAGTACCAATCGGAGTCGCGAGACAGAGATTGGTTACAAGAGATGAACTAGGGTTTGGAGATGAGATGGTGCTGATGAAGATGTTGATGGTGATGAGTCCCCTCCGATGAGAGGAGTGTTGGTGATGACGATGGCGACGATTTCCCCCTCCGGGAGGGAAGTTTCCCCGACAGGACGACCCTGCCGGAGCTCTAGATTGTTTCTGCTCAAGTTCTGCCTCGCGACGGCGGCGATTCCTCCCGAAAGCCTCCTCCTGATTTTTTCTGGAACGAAACCCTCCTTATAGCAAAAGAGAGGGGCCAGAGGGCCAGCAGGGAGCCCACAAGCCCCCTAGGCGCGACCAGGGGGTAAGACGTGCCTAGCAGGCTTGTGGCCTCGTGCACGCTCCCCTGTGGTACTTATTCCGCCCGGTATATAAATTGCAAAATAAATCCTCGTTGATTTTCACGGCTTTTGGAGTTGCGCAGAATAGGTATCTCAAACTTGCTCCTTTTTCAGGCCAGAATTCCAGCTGCTGGCATTCTCCCTCTTCATGTAAACCTTGCAAAATAAGAGAGAAAAGGCATAAGTATTGTACCGTGAAGTGTAATAACAGCCCAAAAAGCGATAAATATCAACATGAAAGCATCATGCAAAATGGACGTATCATTTTCCTATAACTCTATATCAATTCCCATCAACAATATGTCATCCACATATAGTACGAGAAACGCTACAGAGCTCCCACTCACTTTCTTGAAAATACAGGCTTCTCCATAAACCTGTATAAACCCAAATGCTTTAATCACCTCATTAAAGCGAAATTTCCAAATCCAAGATGCTTGCACCGGCCCATAGATGGAGTTATGGAGCTTGCGTTAGCATTCTTAGGATTGACAAAACCTTTTGGTTGCATCATATACAACTCTTCCTTAAGATATCCATTAAGGAATGCTGTTTTGACGTCCATTTGCCAAATTTCACAATCATGACATGCGACAATTGCTAACATGATTCAGACTGACTTCATCTTTGCTATGGGAGAGAAAGTCTCATCGTAGTCAATTCCTTGAATTTGTCAAAAGCCCTTTGCGACAATCAAGCTTTATAGATGGTCACATTACCGTTCGTGTCAGTCTTCTTCTTAAAGATCCATTTATTTTCTATGGCTCGCCGATCATCGGGCAAGTCCACCAAAGTCCATACTTTGTTCTCATACATGGATCCTATTCTTGGATTTCATGGCCTCAAGCCATTTTTGGAATCCGGTCCCGCCATCGCTTCTTCATAGTTCGAAGGTTCATCGTTGTCTAACAACATGATCTCCATCACAGGGTTACCGTACCACTCTGATGCGGAAGATACCCTCATGGACTTTCGAGGTCCAATAGCATTTTGAATCGAAGTTTCATGATCACCTTCATCAACTTCCTCCCCAGTTGATGTAGGCGCCAAAGGAACATTTTCCCACGCTGTGCTACTCTCCGGTTCGAGAGGAGGTACAATTACCTCATCAAGTTCTACTTTCCTCCCACTTACTTCTTTCGAGAGAAACTCTTTCTCTATAAAGGATCCATTCTTTGCAACAAAGACTTTGCCTTCGGATCTAAGGTAGAAGGTATACCCAATAGTTTCCTTAGGGTATCCTATGAAAATGCATTTCTCCGCTTTGGGTTCAAGCTTTTCTGGTTGAAGTTTCTTCACATAAGCATCGCAGCCCCAAACTTTCAGAAATGACAGCTTAGGTTTCTTGCCAAACCATAACTCATATGGTGTCGTCTCAACAGATTTAGACGGTGCCCTATTTAAAGTGAATGCCACGGTTTCCTGTGCATATCCCCAAAATTATAGCGGTAAGTCGGTAAGAGACATCATAGATCGCACCATATCTAATAAAGTGCGATTACGACGTTCAGACACTTCGTTACGCTGTGGTGTGCCAGGCGGCGTAAGTTGTGAAACAATTCCACATTTCCTTAGGTGTGTGGCAAACTCGTGACTCAAATATTCTCCTCCACGATCAGATCGTAGACATTTTTTTGTCACGTTGATTCTCAACGTCACTCTAAAATTCTTTGAACATTTCAAATGTTTCACACTTGTGGTTCATCAAGTAGACATATCCATATCTACTTAAATCATCGATGAGAGTGAGAACATAACGATAGCCACCACGAGCTACAACGTTCATTGGACCACATACATCAGTATGTATTATTTCCAATAAGTTGGTTGCTTGCTCCATTATTCTAGAGAACGTAGTCTTGGTCATCTTGCCCATGAGGCACGGTTCGCATGTTTCAAATGATTCAAAATCAAGAGACTCCAAAAGTCCATCAATATGGAGTTTCTTCATGCGCTTGACACCGATATGACCAAGGCAGCAGTGCCACAAGTATGTGGAACTATCATTATCAACCTTACATCTTTTGGTACTCACACTCTGAATATGTGTAACATCACGATCGAGATTCATCAATAATAAACCATTGACCAGCGGGGCATGACCATTAAACATATCATTCATATAAATAGAACAACCATTATTCTCTCATTTAAATGAGTAGCCATCTCGCATTAAGAAAGATCCCGATACAATGTTCATTCTGAAAGCTGGTACTAAATAACAATTACTAAGGTTTGAAACTAATCCCGAAGGTAGATGTAGAGGTAGTGTGCCGACAGCGATCACATCGACCTTGGAACCATTCCCGACGCGCATCGTCACCTCGTCCTTAGCCAGCCTTCGTTTATTCCGCTCCTCCTGCTTTGAGTTGCAAATGTGAGCAACATCACCGATATCAAATACCTAGGAGCTACTACGAGTGCTGGTAAGGTACACATCAATAACATGTATATCATATATACCTTTGACGTTGCCGACCTTCTTATCAGCTAAGTATTTGGGGCAGTTCCGCTTCGAGTGACCGGTTCCGTTGCAATAGTAGCACTCAGTCTCTGGCTTGGGTCCATTCTTTTTCTTCTTCTTGACAACTGGCTTACCGGGCGCGACAACAGCTTTGTCGTCTTTCTTGAAGTTCTTCTTACCCTTGCCTTTCTTGAAACTAGTGGTCTTATTGACCATCAACACTTGATGCTCTTTCTTGATTTCTACCTCTACGGATTTCAGCATCGAGTACAACTCGGGAATGGTCTTCTCCATCCCTTGCATGTTGTAGTTCATCACAAAGCTTTTATAGCTAGGTGGAAGCGACTGGAGGATTCTGTCAATGACAACATCATCCGGAATTCGACTCCAAGCTGAGTCAGACGACCGTGCAACCCAGACATTCTCAGTATATGCTCACTGACAAAACTGTTCTCCTCCATTTTACAGCTAAAGAACTTGTTGGAGACTTCATAATTCTAGACCCGGGCATGACGCTGAAAAACTAGTTTCAGCTCCTGGAACATCTCATATGCTCCGTGTTGCTCATCACTCCACGACTGCCAGGCATTCTGAACGTTCTGGGTTGCCGGGGCAGCAGGAGGATCACCTAGTGCCGCATCAAGGACATAAACCTTCTTGGCCGCAATCAGGATGAGCTTTAAGCCACAGAGCCAATCCGGATAGTTGCTGCCATCTTCTTTCCGCTTTGTTTTCTCTAGGAAAGCGCTGAAATTCAGGTTGACAGGTGCGTTGGCCATTGGATCTACAATATTTGTAAAGACAACTTTTAGACTAAGTTCATGATAATAAAGTTCATCTAATCAACTTATGTAATGAACTCCCACTTAAATTGACATCCCTCGAGTCATCTAAGTGTTAAATGATCCATGTCGACTAGCCCGTGTCCGATCATCATGTGAGACGGACTAGTCATCAATGGTGACCATCTCCATGCTGATCGTATCAAACATATGACTCATGTTCGACCTTTCGGTCTCCTGTATATGGGGCCATGTCTGTACATGCTAGGCTCGTCGAGTCAACCTAAGTGTTTTGCGTGTGTAAACTGGCTTACACCCATTGTATGCGAACGTTAGAATCTATTACACCAGATCATCATGTGGTGTTTCGAGACAACGATCCTTCGTAACGGTGCACACTTAGGGAAATACTTTCTCGAAATTTTATGAGGGATCTTCTTATTAATCTACCGTCGTTCTAAGCAATAAGATGAAAAACATGATAAACATCACATGCAATCATATAGTGACATGATATGGCCATTATCATCTTTGCTCCTTTGATCTCCATCTTCGGGGCATCGCATGATCATCATCGTCACCGACGTGACACCATGATCTCCATCATTGTGTCTCCGGGAAGTTGTCAGGCCAACTATTACTTCTACTACTATAGCTAACCGTTAGCAATGAAGTAAAGTAATAAACACATGGCGTTGCATCTCATACAATAAATTAAGACAACTCCTATGGCTCCTGCTAGTTGTCGTACTCATCGACATGCAAGTCGTGAATCCTATTAAAAAACATGATCAATCTCATACATCACACATGTAACATCACATCCTTTGGCCATATCACATCACATAGGAAACCCTGCAAAAACAAGTTAGACGTCCTCTAATCGTTGTTGCAAGTTTTACCTGGCTGATTTGGGTTTCTAGCAAGAACGCCTTCTTACCTACGTGACAGCCACAACATTGATATGAAAAAACTATTTACCCTTCATAAGGACCCTTTTCATCGAATCCAATCCGACTAGAGTGGGAGAGACAGACACCCACTAGCCACCTTATGCACCATGTGCATGTCAGGCGGTGGAATAAGTCTCACGTAAGCGTGTGTGTAAAGTCGGTCCGGGCTGCTTCATCCCACAATACCGCCGAAAAAGATAAGACTAGTAACATCAAGCAATTGACAAAATCAGCGCTCACAACTTTTGTGTTCTACTCGTGCGTAGAACCTACGCATAGAAAGCCTTGGCTCGGATGCCACTGATGGGTAACGTAGTAAATTCAAAATTTTCCTATGCCATACAAGGATCTATCTATGGAGAGACCAGCAATGAGCAAAGGGAAGAGCATCTTCATACCTTTGAAGATTGCTAAGCGAAAGCGTTACTAGAACACGGTTGATGAAGTCGTACCCGCAATGATTCAGATCGCGGTGTGATTCCGATCTACGTGCCGAATCACGGCACCTCCGCGTTCAACAAAGTGCAGCCCTGTGACGTCTCGAACACCTTGAACTAGCAAGGAGGAAGGAGAGGTTGTGGGAGAGCTCCTGCAGCACGACGGCATGGTAGCAGTGGAGCTACGTGGGATTCCGACAAGGCTTTGCCAAGCACTGGGGAGGACGCGGAAGAAGAGAGGTAGGGCTGCGCCGAGAGAGAGAGAGAGAGGTTTCTTCGTCTCAAAACAGCCCCAACTCATAGGTATATATAGGAGGAGAGGGAGGAGGGTGCACCACCTCTAGGGTTCCCACCCAAGGGGTGGCGGCAGCCCCATATGGCGCCAGGAGGTCGTGGCCAGGGCAGGGAGAGGAGGGGTGGCGCGCCAAGTGGGCCTGGGCCCCCTCCTGCGCTAGGGTTTTCCCCCCTTCCTCCCTTTGCCACGCCTTGGGCTGGGTGGGAGGCAAACCAACCCACCAAGGGTGTGGTTCCCTCCCACACTTGGCTCATGTAGCCTCCCGGGGCCGGTGGCCCTTCCCGGTGGACCCCGGGAACCCTTCCTGTGGTCCCGGTACGTTACCTGTGACGCCCAAAACATTTCCGGTGTCCAAAACCTCACTTCCTATATATAAATCTTTACCTCCGGACCATTCCGGAGCTCCTCGTAACGTCCGGGATCTCATCCGGGGCTCCAAACAACCTTCGGTAACCACATACACTATTTCCCTATAACCCTGGCATCATCGAACCTTAAGTGTGTAGACCCTACGGGTTCGGGAGACATGCAGACATGACCGAGACATCTCTCCGACCCATAACCAACAGCGGGGTCTGGATATTGCTACTACAGAAAAAGACCTTCCAACGGTGCCAGAAATAGGCGTGTTGACGGGAGACTATTCTTGTCTTGATACTCCTCGGCAACAGCGCCAGGAATCCTTCTACTACGGCTACGCCTTTAGGGACTTCCTTGGCAAATATGCAAAGGATTCCCCCGTGTCCTTGGAGCCTTGCGTTGGTGTTCCCTCGAAGCGGAAAGGGTGATGTAGCACAGTGGCGGTAAGTATTTCCCTCAGTTTTGAGAACCAAGGTATCGATCCAGAGGAAGGATTGCGTCAAGTCACAAGTACATGCACAAACACAAAGAGCTTGCACCCAATGATATGAAGGAGTTGTCAATCCCTTATAGATTGTTTGCAAAGTGAGAACTAAAAGCAAAAAGTAAACAAAGCAAAGTAAAAGTGGAAGTGGAGACAATAGTTGTGAATAGACCCGGGGGCCATAGTGTTCACTAGTGGCTTCTCTCATGAAAGCAAGTAGACGGTGGGTGAACGAATTACTGTCGAGAAATTTATAGAACCGCACAAAGTCGTGACATTATCTATGGCAATGATTATATCTATAGGCATCACGTCCAAAAGAAGTAGACCGATACTTTCTGCATCTACTACTGTTACTCCACACGTCGACCGCTATCCAGCATGCATCTAGTGTATTAAGTTCATGAGAACAGAGTAATGCCTTAAGCAAGATTACATGATCTAGATGGACAATCTCATATCTACGATAAAAGCCCATCTTGTTACCCTTGATGGAAACAACATGATGTGTGCCTTGCGGCCCCTTCTGTCACTGGGAAAGGTCACCACATGGTATTAACCCAAAACCAAGCACTTCTTCCATTGCAAGAATCATAGATCTAGTTGGCCAAACAAAACCCAAGACTCGGAGAGACTTACAAGGATATCAAATCATGCATATAAGAAATCAGCAAAGACTCAAATATAATTCATAGATAATCTGATCACAAATCTACAATTCATCAGATCTCGACAAACACACCGCCAAAGAGGATTACATAGGATAGATCTCCATGAAGATCATGGAGAACTTTGTATTGAAGATCCAAGAGAGAGAAGAATCCATCTAGCTACTAACTACGGACCCGTAGGTCTGAAGTGGACTACTCACGAGTCATTGGAGAGGCGATGATGTTGATGTAGAAGCCCTCCAACTCCAAAGTCCCCTCCGGCAGGGCACCGGGAAGGGTCTGCAGATGAGATCTCGCGGAAACGGAAGCTTGCGGCGGCGGAAAAGTGTTTTCGTGGATGCCCTGATTTTTTTCTGGATTTAATGAATATATAGGCGAAAGAGATAGGACTGGGGAGCGCCAGGGAGGCCACAAGCCTGGTAGCCGCCGGCCCCCCTGGTGGCGGCTACAGGGCTTGTGGGCCCCCTGTGACTCTCCTGCCTTGGCCCTCAAGTCCCCGATCTTCTTCTGTTCTGGAAAAATTTATTTCGGGTATTTTATTCCGTTTGGACTCCGTTCCAAAATAAGATCTGAAAAGAGTCAAAAACACAGAAAAACAGGAACTCGCACTTGGCACTGAATTAATAAGTTAGTCCCAAAAAAGATATAAAAGGTATATAAAACATCCAAAGTTGACAAGATAACAACATGAAACCATCAAAAATTATAGATACGTTTGAGACGTATCAAGCATCCCCAAGCTTAACTCCTGCTCGTCCTTGAGTAGGGAAGTGATAAAGAATGAATTTTTGATGCTTTCATGCTACCTAGCATAGATGTCCCTTGTAACTCCTCTTATGTGACGTGAATGTTCAGATCCATTAGATACAAAACAATAGTTTGCTATTAACGTGGAGACAATAATAATTCAAGCAAACTAGCAAGGTAATCATGAACTTTCAAAATAACGAGGCCAAAAGAAAGTTATCCCTACAAAATCATATAGTCTGGCTATGCTCTATCATCCTTGCACAACGAATTTAAATCATGCACAACCTCGGTATTGGCCAAGTAATTGTTTTCACACCTTTACTTTCTCAAACCTTTTCAACTCTCATGCAATACATGAGCGTGAGCCATGGTTTTAGCACTATGAGTGGAATGGAGTGTGGTGGAGGTTGCAAGACAAACAAGGAGAAGATGGTCAAATTAACTAGGCATATCAATGAGCTATAGAGATGCTCATCAATAGGTATCAATGTGAATGAGTAGGGATTGCCATACAAATGATGCACTAGAGCTAAGAGTATGTGAAAGCTCTTAAAGAGAACTAGTGGGTGTGCATCCAACTTGATTGCTCACGAAGACCTAAGGCGATTTTGAGGAAGCCTATCATCGGAATATACAAGCCAAGTTATATAATGAAAATTTCCCACTAGCTATATGGTGGTGACAAAACGAGAGACTCTCAATCATTAAGATCATGTTGCTTAATACGCAAAAGTGTGGAAGGATAGTAGCATTGTCCCTTCTCTCTTTTTCTCTGATTTTTTGGTGGCCTCTTTGGCCTCTATTTTTTTGGTGGGAATCTTTGGCCTCTTTTATTTCATCACATGGGACAATGCTCCATCAATGATGATCATCACACTTACAAATCAAAACTTAGAGCAATGATGACTCTATATGGAATGCCTTCGGTAGTGTACCGTGACAATGATCTAGCATGGCATAGACATCAATGGAAACATCATGCTAGCTATCTTACGATCATGCAATGGCAATGTAGAAGTGGTGGCACATGTCATGGTAGTAGTTGCATGGCAATATATCTCGGAATAGCTTTGAAAAATCCATAGTAGGTAGGTATGGTGGCTGTTTTGAGGGAGGCTATATGGTGGGTTTTGTGCACCGGCGAAAGTTGCACGGCACTAAAGAAGATAGTGATGGTGGAAGGTGAAAGTGCATCTAAACCATGGACTCAACATTAGTAATGAAGAACTCATATATTTGTTGCAAAAGTCTTAGTAGTAACCGAAACAAAGCATTCAACGCATACTCCTAGGGGAAGGGTTGGTAGGTATAAACCATCGCGCGATCCCAACCGCTACGCAAAGGATGACAGTCAATAAACTAATCATGCTCAAACTTCATCACATAGCGGTTCACCATACGTGCATGCTACGGGAATCACTAACTTCAACACAAGTATTTCTAGATCCACAACACAGTACTAACATAACTTAAATATTACCACAACCACATCACAAAACTAATTGAGAGGACTCAAACTTCTCTAACTATTCAATGCACATTAAGGTAGAAGTTTTCATATCCCTTTGGATAACTACCCCTTTTGAGACTACTTTCATAGCATAGATAAACTACCAAGCCACGCGCTTCCGTGCTCTAAAAGATATAAGTGAAGCACACAGAGCAAAATCAACTAGCTCAAAAGATATAAGTGAAGCATATGTGAGCTGAATTGTCTAACCAAAAGATATAAGTGAAGCTCGACAAAATCACGGTGAGTGCATGTCTCTCTATCTAGGTGTGAAGAAAGGAAGAATGTGAAACAACAAAAATAAAAGACTCCTACGATACAAGACGCTCTAAGCAAAACACATAACATGTGGTGAATAAAAATATAGCCCCAAGTAACGTTACCGATGGATTGAAGACGAAAAGAGGGGATGCCTTCCCGGGGCATCCCCAAGCTTAAGCTTTTACGGCATCCTTGAATCAACTTGGGGTGCCTTGGGAATCCCCAAGCTTGAGATCTTGCCACTCTTTATCTCATTGTCCATAAGAACTTCACCCTAAACTTGAAAACTTCACAACAGGAAACTTAAACAGAAACTCGTGATAACATTAGTATAAGAAAGCAAACCACCACTTCCTTTGGTATAGTAGCAAACTTAAATTCTACTTATGTTGATGTTGGGTTACTGTATTTTCAATATTCCATGGCTAATACCCCCCGATACTATCCATAGTTTCATCCAAATAAGCAACCAACTCAACAAAAACAGAATGTGTTAACAGCAGACCAATCTGTAGCAATCTGTATACTTCGTATACTTCTTGTACTTCAACAATTCTGAAAAATTATGACAGTCTGAAGAATTTGCGTAGCAATCAGCAGCAAAAAGAATCAACTAAAAATATCTTACATAAAAAAAATAAAAATTCTTTTCGTGAGCAGAAAGTTTCTGTCTTTTCCACCATGACCAAACGATCATCCCCAAGACTAATCATAACGGTTTTACTTGGCACAAACGTAAAAAGAAACACAAAAAAACACAATTATAACAGAATTATGAAACTGTGGAAAACACAAAATAGAAATAAAAAGGATAGATTCATTTGGTTGCCTCCCAACAAGTGATATTGTTTAACGCCCTTAGCTAGGCAAAAGGTGATGGAATCACGTATAGTCATCTTTGGTGCTCAAACCATAAGTAGCCCTCATCATAGATTCATAAGGCAATCTTATTTTCTTTCTAGGAAAATGCTCCTTGCCCTTCTTTAGAGGAAATTGATATGTAATATCCCTTCCTTCATATCGATGATAGCACCAATAGTCCTTAGGAAAGGTCTACCAAGAATAATGGGACATGAAGGATTGCAATCTATGTCAAGTACAATGAAATCCACGGGTACATAGTTCTTATTTGCAACAATAAGAACATCATCGATCCTTCCCATGGGTTTCTTGACAGTAGAAGCCGCAAGATGCAAATTAAGAGAACACTCTTCAATCTCATGAAAACCAAGAATATGACATAAAGACTTTGGAATCACGGAAACACTAGCACCCAAATCACACAAAGCATTGCATTCATAGTTTTTGATTTTGATTTTGATAGTAGGTTCCCACTCACCATGAAGTTTTCTAGGTATAGAGACTTCTAATTCGAGTTTCTCTTCAAGAGATTTCATCATAGCATCTACGATATGTGCGGTAAAGGCTTTGCTTTGGCTATAAGCATTTGGAGAGTTTGCAATGGATTGCATCAAAGAAATGCATTCAAACAAGGAGCAACTATCATTATTGAATTCCTTGAAATCCAAAGTGGGAGTTTCATTACTACCCAATATTTTGATTTCTTCTACTCCACTCTCCACTCCTTTATCATCAAGATAGGTGGACTCTGAATAATTGGGGCGTTTTTCAACCAAAGTGGATTCATATCCAGCCCCTTCATCAATAGGTTTGACACGCGAAAAAAAGATTCAAGAGGAGTCACACCAAGCACTTTAAGATCTTCGTGATTTGCATCACTAGAACGCACACTTTTAAACCATTCATGCCTAGCGCGAATTTGGGAGGTTCTTTCTTTGCTCTCATTCATGGAGACACTCATAGCTTTTAAAGTCTCATCCAAGTTGACCTTGGGAGGAGCACATCTAACTTTCAAAGCATCAATATCACAAGACATCCTATGAACGCTCTTAGCCAAATCGTCTATTTTGAGTAGTTTTTCCTCTATGGACGCATTGAAAATCTTTTGAGAGTTGATGAAATCTTTGGTATTACTCTCTAAATCAGAGGGTTATTTTTTGTGATTTCCATAAGTGTTGTTGTAGGAATTGCCATAATTATTAGAGGAGTTACTAGGAAAAGGCCTAGGAACATAGTTTCCTCTAAAAGCATTGTTGTTGCCAAAATTGTTCCTACCAACAAAATTAACGTCCAAACTAGCGTTGCTACTCTCATTCAAGGAAGATAGTGGCAGGTCAGTAGGATCTAAAGGAGCATTTCTAGTAGCAACCAAATTCATCAACTCGTCCATCTTAGCACTAAGCGAGTTAATTTCTTCTATAGCGTGTACCTTTTTTCTAGCAGGCGACCTTTCAGTGTGCCACTAAGAGTAGTTGGTCATGATATTGTCTAGGAGTTTTGTAGCGTCTTCTAACGTGATTTCCATGAACGTTCCACCTGAGGCGGACTCCAAGATATTGCAAGAAGAAAAATTGAAACCAGCGTAAAAGATTTGTATAATCATCCACAAACTCAAGCCATGAGCGGGACAATTTCTAATCATTAACTTCATCCTCTCCCAAGATTGTGCAACGTGTTCATGATCAAGTTGCTTGAAATTCATGATATCGTTACGTAGAGAGATAATCTTAGCCGGCGGAAAATACTTGGATATGTAAGCATCTTTGCACTTATCCCAAGAATCGATACAATTTTTAGGCAAAGAAGAAAACCAAGTTTTTGCGCGATCTCGCAACGAGAAAGGAAAAAGCTTCAACTTTATCAGGTCATTATCCACATCTCGTTTCTTTTGCATATCGCAAAGTTCAATGGAAGTATTGAGATGGGATGCGGCATCTTCACTAGGAAGGCCAGAGAATTGCTCTTTCATAACAAGATTCAGCAAGGCAGGGTTGATTTCATATGATTCCGCACTAGTGGCAGGAGCAATCGGAGTACTAATAAAATCATTATTATTAGTACTCGAGAAGTCGCAAAGTTTGGTGTTTTCAGCCATGGTGACTTCAACAAACCAACAAGAACACAAGCAAGCAAGAAAACCGGCAAAGGAAAACGGCAAAAGGCAAAAGAAAACGGCAAGGAAGAAAGGCAAAAAGGCAAAAGAAAACGGCAAGGAGGAAAGGCGAAAGGAAACGGCAAATGTGAAGTGGGGGAGAGGAAAACGAGAGGCAACTGGCAAAAAAGGTAAATGCAAGAGATGAGTTTGTGATACCTACTTGGATAGATCTTGACTTGATCTCGCCTTCCCCGGCAACGGCGCCAGAAATACTTCTGCTACTGCAGCAAAAGACCTTCCAACGACGCCAGAAATAGGCGTGTTGACGGGAGACTATTCTTGTCTTGATACTCCTCGGCAACGGCGCCAGGAATCCTTCTACTACGGCTACGCCTTTAGGGACTTCCTTGGAAAATATGCAAAGGATTCCCCCGTGGCCTTGAAGCCTTGCGTTGGTGTTCCCTCGAAGCGGAAAGGATGATGTTGCACAACGGCGGTAAGTATTTCCCTCAGTTTTGAGAACCAGGATATCGATCCAGAGGAAGGATTGCGTCAAGTCACAAGTACCTGCACAAACACAAAGAGCTTGCACCCAACACTATGAAGGGGTTGTCAATCCCTTATAAATTGTTTGCAAAGTGAGAACTGAAAGAAAAAAGTAAACAAAGCAAAGTAAAAGTGAAAGTGGAGACGATAGTTGTGAATAGACCCGGGGGCCGTAGTGTTCACTAGTGGCTTCTCTCATGAAAGCAAGTAGATGGTGGGTGAACGAATTACGGTCGAGCAATTGATAGAACCGCGCAAAGTCGTGACGTTATCTGTGGCAATGATTATATCTATAGGCATCACGTCCAAAACAAGTAGACCGATACTTTATGCATCTACTACTATTACTCCACACGTCGACCACTATCCAGCATGCATCTAGTGTATTAAGTTCATGACAACAAAGTAACGCCTTAAGCAAGATGACATGATGTAGATGGACAATCTCATATCTACGATAAAAGCCCATCTTGTTACCCTTGATGGCAACAACACGATGTGTGCCTTGCTGCCCCTTCTGTCACTGGGAAAGGTCACCACACGGTATGAACCCAAAACCAAGAATTTCTCCCATTGCAAGAATCATATATCTAGTTGGACAAACAAAACCCAAGACTCGGAGAGACTTACAAGGATATCAAATCATGCATATAAGAAATCATCAAAGACTCAAATATAATTCATAGATAATCTGATCACAAATCCACAATTCATCGGATCTCTACAAACACACCGCCAAAGAGGATTACATCGGATAGATCTCCATGAAGATCATGGAGAACTTTGTATTGAAGATCCAAGAGAGAGAAGAAGCCATCTAGCTGCTAACTACGGACTCGTAGGTTTGAAGTGGACTACTCACGAGTCATTGGAGAGGCGATAATGTTAATGAATTAGCCCTCCAACTCCAAAGTCCCCTCCGACAGGGCACCGGGAAGGGTCTCAAGATGAGATCTAGCGGAAACGGAAGCTTGCGGCGGCCGAAAATTGTTTTCGTGGATGCCCTGATTTTTCTGGATTTTAGGGAATATATAGGCGAAAGAGCTAGGGTAGGGGAGCGCTAGGGAGGCCACAAGCCTGGTAGCCGCCGCCCCCCTGGTGGCAACTACAGGGCTTGTGGGCCCCGTGTGGCTCTCCTGCCTTGGCCCTCAAGTCCCCCGATCTTCTTCTGTTCTGGAAAATATATTTCGGGGATTTTATTCCGTTTGGACTCCGTTCCAAAATCAAATCTGAAAAGAGTCAAAAACACAGAAAAAACAGGAACTGACACTTGGCACTGAATTAATAAGTTAGTCCCCAAAAAGATATATAAAACATCCAAAGTTGACAAGATAAGAGCATGAAACCATCAAAAATTATAGATACGTTTGAGACGTATCAGATATCCATGTTGGTTCCCACATGTTCCACGATGATCTCATCGGATGAACCACGATGTCAAGGATTCAATCAATCCCGTATGCAATTCCCTTTGTCTATCGGTATGATACTTGCCCAAGATTCCGTCGTCGGTATCCCTATACCTTGTTCAATCTTGTTACCGACAAGTCTCTTTACTCGTTCCGTAGCACATCATCCCGTGACTAACTCCTTAGTCACATTGAGCTCATTATGATGATTTTCTACCGAGTGGGCCCAGAGATACCTCTTCGTCACACGAAGTGAAAAATCCCGGTCTCGATTCGTACCAACTCAACAGACACTTTCGGAGATACCCGTAGTGCATCTTTATAGTCACCTAGTTATGTTGTGACATTTTATACACCCAAAGCACTTCTACAATATCCGGGAGTTGCACAATCTCACGGTCCAAGGAAATGATACTTGACATTAGAAAAGCTTTAGCAGATGAACGACATGATCTAGTGCTATGCTTAAGATTGGGTCTTGTCCATCACATCATTCTCCTAACAAGGACATCCAATGTCCATGATTAGGAAACCATGATCATCTGTTGATCAACGAGCTAGCCAACTAGAGGCTTACTAGGGAGATATTGTGATCTATATATTCACACATGTATTACTGTTTCCGGTTAATACAATTATAGCATGAACAATAGACAATTATCATGAACAAAGAAATATAATAATAACTGCTTTATTATTGCCTCTAGGGCATATTTCCAACATATCTATCATGTGTAGCTTCTAGAATTTTTCTAGAATTATCTGAGAATATTTCATATGGAATATTTTAAAAGCTTGAAATAGGCAGAAATAGTTGTGAGGAGTTTTGTCCAATATTTTGAACATGACCACGTGTTTAAATTTTTTACATATGGAAAATATATGTGCACTAAGTTTCCCTAAATTTTCTCAAATATTTTTGAAGCAAGAAAATAATTTTCCTTCACAAAGGACCATTTCTGGTCTTAAAAAGAGGTATTTAATGAAAATAGGAAAATAACTTTTAAAATAATAATTTTGAGGTTTCTGGAAGTATTTTTGCTATTAGGATCCAACTAAAATATTTGTGACAAAACTTTTCATCTAAATTGAGGACTTGTAGTACAAATCTCAAGTGAGGTAGTTTTGAAAGCTTAAAATAAATAAATGCCCTTTTGGTTAAAATAATATTTAGATAAAATAGTTTTAGGTCCTATACACATTGTATGGTCATTGGGCAAGGATTTGTAGCAATAATATGAGCTTTGAGAGAAGAAGATTTTATGAATAAAACCTAAATAGGCAAACACGCATATATCAATCAATTCAATCATCACAAGGACAGGAGATTTTTTATGCATGCTGGATATCGGTCAATGGAGGAGTAATAGTAGTAGATGAAGTCAGGAGTCGGTCTACTTGCTTATAGACGTGATGCCTATATACACATGATCATAACCATGAATAAATATTGCGTACCTATGTGCTTTTCTATCAATTGCTCAATGGTAATTTGTTTACTCACCGTATGGCTTCTTCGAGAGAGATGCCACTAGAGAACACTATGGCTCCCGGGTCTATTCACTTATACATTTACAAACACTATTATTTCCTTGCTGACGTTTATTATCTGTGTGTAATTTTTATATTTAATATATTTGAACTATCTATCTACACTACTTATATTCTTGCAAGTAACGAGTTCAAAGGGCTTTACAACCCTCTTGACCGTGTTGGGTGCAAGTGTTTGCTATTTTGTGCGTAGGTGCTGAAGACAGGAGTTGCATGGTCCTCCTATTGGTTCGATAACCTTGGTTCTCACTAAGGGAAATACTTATCTATACTATCATCCATTCCTCTTCACGGGAAAACTCAACGCAGATCACAAGTAACAGTAACTATCAAGGCTCCAGAGCCCTTTCATTTGACCTTTTTTCTTAAAGCTTGAATATTTCTCTTAATATCCAGAAATGGGCGACCCAGGTGGAAAATATCAATTGGTCGACGCCCCTGCCCGAGGGTGTCAGAACCCCTGAGCTCTAGGTTCTCCTAGCCGAGGCGCCTCCAAAGGGCCCAGCCAAGGTCAAATCGAAGGTGGGGAAGAAGTGGAAGAAGGGAGGGGTCTTTGGATTGAGGACCCCTTGGATTCCAGATTCGAGGACCTCAAGGTCACCTCCTCGGAAGGAGGGGCAAGAAGGAGGAGGAGCAGAGCGGAGGCAGCTCGTGTCTGCCTAGAAAGATTGTGGCGGCCGAAGACAACGCGGGGATCAAGACCCATGTGTGCGAAAGACGTATTGTGAGGGCCTCCGATAAGGAGGCCGCTACCAAGGCCCAGTTTCCCTCTCTTCTTCAGAGAGTGAGCAATCTGAGGCTCATATGGGAAAGCCACCACTGAGGAGGTGAGCCATTTTGTTTTCACCATATTCTTGCCTCACAACTCTTCCTTGATGCATATTAATTTTAATGATTCTTTATACACGGCCCAGACGACGGTCCCTAGAGGCGGAATTCCAGCGGCCTTCCCTCCATCAGCTCTCCCGAGAGCGTTGCCCTTCTCCCCCTGCTCGGTACGGTACCAAGGAGGTGATCTCAAGGGCTCAGGTGTGACGAACACGGGAGGCAACACAAATGTGCCTATGGATGAGCTAGAGTCCTCGGCCACCGATATCTCGCTAGAGAATGGCCCTTCCTCCATGGAAGGGTCACAATAGGTGCATCCGATGATTTCAGCGCCAACGACTGATAACCCACAAGTATAGGGGATCGCAACAGTTTTTCAGGGTAGAGTATTCAACCCAAATTTGTTGATTCAACACAAGGGGAAGCCAAAGAATATTCTCGAGTATTAGCAGTTGAGTTGTCAATTCAACCACACCTGAAAGACTTAGTATCTGCAACAAAGTTTCAGTAGCAAAGTAGTGTGATAGAAATGGTAGCAACGGTAATAGTAGCAGCAGTGACAACAGTAGCAGTAACAGTAGCAGCCGTGACAATAGTAGCGGTAAAGTAACGTAGCAAGGACCAGTAGGAAAAACTCGTAGGCATTGGATCGGTGATGGATAATTATGTCGGATGACATTCATCATGTATGAGTTATAACATGGGTGATTTGTAACTAGCTCCAGTTCGTTAATGTAATGTAGGCATGTATTCCGTATATAGTCATACGTGCTTATGGAAAAGAACTCGCATGCCATCTATTGCCATCCCTCCCATGGTAGCGGGGTCCTAATGGAAACTAAAAGATATTAAGGTCTCCTTTTAATAAGAACCGGAACAAAGCATTAGCACTTAGTGAATACATAAACTCCTCATACTATGGTCATCTCCGGGAGTGGTTCCGGCTATTGTCACTCCGCGGTTGCCGGGTCATGACACATAGTAGGTGACTACAACTTGCCAGATAGGATCAAGAACACCAATATATTAATGAAAACATAATAGGTTCAGATCTGAAATCATGGCACTCGGGCCCTAGTGACAAGCATTAAGCATAGCAAAGTAGTAGCAACATCAATCTCAGAACATAGTGGATACTAGGGATCAAACTCCATCAAAACAAACTCGGTTACATGATAGATCTCATCCAACCCATCACCAACCAGCAAGCCTACGATGAGATTACTCACGAACGGTGAAGAGCATCATGGAATTGGCAATGAAGGATGGTTGGTGATGACGACGACGTCGATTTCCCCTCTCCGGAGCCCAGAATGGACTCCAGATCTGCCATCCGGAGGAAGAACAGGTGGTGGCGGCGGCTCCATGTCGTAAAACACGATGAACTCTTCTCTCCTAAATTTTTCTGGGCGAGAGAGACTATATAGAGCTGGAGTTGGAGGCGGTGGAGCCACGGGGGCCTCACAAGCTTGCCAGGCGCGGCCAGGGGGGCCGCACCTCCTGGGCTTGTGGGCTCCAGGCTCCGTCCCTCCAGGTAATTCTTGCGCCAGTATTTTTTATATATTCCACAAAAAATCCTCGTAAATTTCCAGGTCATTCCGAGAACTTCTATTTCTGCGCAAAAACAACATCATGGCAACTCTGCTGAAAACAGCGTCACTCCGGGTTAGTTCCATTCAAATCATGCAAATTAGAGTCCAAAACAAGGGCAAAAGAGTTTGGAAAAGTAGATACGATGGAGATGTATCAACTCCCCCAAGCTTAAAGCCTTGCTTGTCCTCAAGCAATTCACTTGACAAACTGAAAGAGACAAAAGAAAAAAATTTACAAACTCTGTTTGATCTTGTTGCTGTAATTATGTCTAACTCATATTCGGATTTTCAGCAAGATCATAAGCTAACCACATAAGCAATGACATTTAGGTCTCATGGTAAACTGATATCAATGGCAAAATCAACTAGCGAGCAATAATAATAAGTTTCAAACGTCAACACTTCAATCAAAACAATCATGAAGCAATATGAACAGATGGTATCTCGCTAGCTCTTTCTGAGACCTCAAAACATAAATGCAGGACACCTTCAAATACCAAGGGCTGACTGAACATTGTAATTCATGGCAAAGAAGATCCAGTCACAGTCATACTCAATAACAATTAATAGCAAAGCATAAAAATGACAGAGGTGCTCTCTAATTGGTGCCTTTATAAGGAGAGGCCGACTCAACAGAAACATAAATAGATAGACCCTTCCCAGAGAAAAGCATTGATTTGCAGAGGTGCCATAGCTCAAGCTTTGAAGACAGAGATGAATAATTTTGGGTGGCATGCTTTCATTGTCAACGCGATAACCAAGAGTTTTCACCATCTTCCATGCTACACAAATTATAGGCGGTTCCAAACAGAGAAGTAAAGTTTTACTCCCCCACCACCGATCAATCACACTCCACGACTAGCCGAATCCTCGGGTGCCGTCCATACCAACAACAATCCAGGGGGAGTTTTGTTTGCAATTATCTTTTCAATTTGAGCATGGAACTGGGCATTCCATTTACCGGCCCCTTTCTCGTGAGTGATAGTGAATAAACACGTATCAAGGATAACACGCCTAGCATGGAAGATACTGACCGCCCCTTGTCACCACATGAGCGGTTCGAGCATACAATACAAATTATTTCTTGAAGATTTAGAGAGTGGCACATGCATATTTACTTGGAACGGCAGGTAGATACCACATATAGGTAGGTATGGTGGACTCATATGGAACAACTTTGGGTTTATGGAAGTGGATGCACAAGCAGTATTCTCGCTTAGTACAAGTGAAGGCTAGCAAAAGACTCGGAAGCGACCAACTAGAGAGCGACAACAGTCATCAATATGCATTGAAATTAACCAACATTGAGTGCAAGCATGAGTAGGACATAAATCACCATAAACATGAATATCATAGAGGCTATTTTGATTTTGTTTCAACTACATAAGTAAACATGCGCCAAGTCAAGCCACTTGAGTCAATCAAAGGAGGATACCATCCTATCATACTACATCATAATCATCTTGAAATTCATGTTGGCATCCAAGACAAATCATTATAAGCTCCTAGCTAATTAAGCATGTCATCACAAACTATGATCTCTAAGTTGTCATTGCAAACATGTTTCTCTCATAACAATGCTGAATTAGGAATGATGAGCTAGTCATATTTACAAATACAAAATAGTGCGAGTTCATACCAGCTTTTCCAGGCTCAGTCACTTCATCATATATCATCATTATTGCCTTTCACTTGCACGACCGAATGATGTGAATAATAATGAGGGTGTTCATGCATTGGACTAAGCTGGAATCTACAAGAAAACTCAGAGAAGAAGACAAAGTAATATGGCTTTTTGATAGATAAATAGATAATGCATACGAGAGCCACTAAACATTGTAACCATGGTCTTCTACCTTGACCCAAAGAAAAAGAAAACTATTTACACGGGAAAGCTCCCAACAAGCAAAAGAAGAACGGGAAATATTTTTGGGTTTTCTTTTTAAACACCACTAAGCAAGCTAGAAAGTAAACTTACAACTAATTTTTTTCTCAATATAAACAAACACACGAGAAAAATGCGAGAAAAAGAAATAAACTAACATGGATGATACAATGGCAAGGTGTGAACATCGACTATCAAAGTGAAAGTGTGAGCATGAATATAAAGTCGGTGAGAAACACGTACTCCCCCAAGCTTAGGCTTTTGGCCTAAGTTGGTTTACTCCCATGGCTGGTCCGAGCGATATCCAAAATCATAATGGGGGTTGGACAGGAACGCGGCAGCTACCGCCTGAATAGCTGCCTCACGGAGGCGAGCAGCCTTTGCCTCCCTCTCATACTCCTCTGCCTCTCCTCTGGTTATATAATATCTTCTTTTTACCTGAAAGTCAAAGAAGGCACGAGCAGGAAGGTTAATATGGAAAACACGTAGTCGGTTAAAAATTAACCGGTATAGGAGGGATTCATTATCCCTCTCAAGGAACTGATAACGTGCCATAGCTGCGCGATCAAGGAAAGCTGTATGGAGCGGGGGATCTCCTCGCGGATAGGTACTCCAAGAAAATTGATATGCGCGTGGCATAGATCCCACCAAAGAAATCCCCTTCATTAGCATTATTATTAAGCTCCTAGCGATTATAGCTCCCATGCTGAAACTTCTATCACCCGTTACTGCGCTCTTAAGAATACTAAGGTCAGGTGCGCAGAGGTGACAATGCTCAATCTTGACGTGAATGCATCTACCTATGAAGAGGGAAAAGTAATGCAAGGCAGGAAAATGAATGCTCCCCATGGTAGCCTACATAATATCTCCAGTTTCTCCAACAGTTATACTAGAGAGAAAATCTCTAACCGAAGACTTAGGAGGATCATTAAGACTACCCCAATCATGTATCTTGCAAATTCTATTGAAATCCTCTAAATCCATGGTATACGATTTGTCATAGAGATCAAACAGTATGGAAGTGTCACGGCCTACTGAAAATTTAAATCTACGAACAAAAGAGGCATTGAGAGTAGTATACTGTTCACATTTATTGGAGATGAATTCTTCGAGCCCGGCATTGTGAACAAATGTATCAAACTCGTCTTTGAAACCTGCATCAATCATGAATTCATCAGAAGGCCATTCACATGGCTATACCTGTGCGTTCCTCGGTTGATAAGGATCGGGCTCCTGAATCGCGAGACGGGGACCCCTCTTGCTTGAAGAACCACCATGATAGTTTTTCCCGAACATCTTCCTTTTCTGAAATTTTTAGTGACTCAAAAGAAAAATGAACAAGGCTCAACAAAACTCATATCAACTACTCCTACAAGTGCCTAGAGGCCATATCATGCATCAAAACTACTTGGGAGCAACTAAAATTAACATGCAAAGCTCAAGAACAGGGTCACCAAGGCAGCAAAAATACACAACGAATAAAGCACTAGAGCAAAAACTAATTGGACCAATGGAGGAGTCACATACCAAGGAACAATTCCCCCAAAACAGTTTGGTGAAAGGGGTTATGCACAAGGAGATCGAAAAACGCAGCAAGAAGAGCAAGAACACGGGTTTGAGCTGTGGAATAATTTTTTTCTGGAGGTAGGAGAAGGAGATGGGAGCTGGAATAAGTGGAGGGGGACATGTGGGGCCCACAAGCCTACCAGGCGCGGCTAGGGGGGTGCCCGCGCCTCCTGGGCTTGTGGCCCACTCGTTCGGAACAGAAGGTTGTGACTCTTAGATTCATCCATCTCATGGTCATCAAAAGAAATCTGTCAATGAGGTTGATCAAGTCTCCTTGAGAAACTTTTTTCGAATCACATGAAACCGGAGAATTTTCAAATAATCGCTAAGTTACCTCAATGGGGATGTGCATATCCCCAACAAGAAAATCATACTTCATCTTGACAGTAGGTATAGGACATTCAAAGCTCCCAATAAGGATTGATGAAGTTTTTTCAATATCATTGATACAATCAACTCGATATTGTTTCTTCGGAAAGTCCACCGTATGCTCATTACCATTGACATAGAAAGTGACATTGCCTTTGTTGCAATCAATAACAGCCCCTGCAGTGTTTAAAAAGGGTCTTCCAAGGATGACCGCCATGGCATCATCCTCGGGAATACCCAGAATAACAAAGTCCTTTAAGATAGTAACATTAGCAACTAGAAGAGGCACATCCTCGCAAATACCGATAAGAAAAACAGTTGACTTGTCGGCCATTCGCAAAGACATTTCAGTGGGTGTCAACTTATCCAATTCAAGTCTACGATAAAGAGAGAGAGAGAGAGAGAGAGAGAGGCATAACACTAACACCGGCTCCAAGATTGCATAAAGCAGTTCTAACGTAGTTTCCTTGAATGGAGCAAGGTATAGTGGGCACTCCGGGATCACCTAGTTTCTTAGGATTTCCACCCTTGAAGGTGTAATTAGCGAGCATGGTGGAAATCTCAACCTCAGGTATCCTCATTTTATTAGTCACAATATCTTTCATGTACTTAGCATAAGGAGACATTTTGAGCATATCTGTCAAATGCATTTGCAGAAAGACAGGTCTAATCATTTCAACAAGGAGCTCAAAATCCTCATCATCCTTTTTCTTGGATGGTTTGGGAGGAAAGGGCATGGGTTTCTGAACCCATGGTTCCCTTTCTTCACCATGCTTCCTAGCAATGAAGTCGTTCTTATCATATCTCCTATTCTTAGGTTGTGGGTTGTCAAGATCAACATGTCCAATCTCCACATCCTTATCATTGGTAGGTTGAGAATCAACATGAACACCACTATCAATATTATCACTAGGCTCATGTTCATCACCAGATTGTGTTTCGGCATCAGAAACAGAGACATCGTTTGGATTCTCACGTGTAACATCAGCATGTTTGCTAGCATGCAAGTTCTTATCATCTTTCTTTTTCTTCCTATTACTAGGATGAATAGGTGCCTCAGTGCTAACTCCTTGAGAATCTTGTTCAATTCTCTTTGGATGACCCTCAGGATACAAAGGTCCCTGGGTCATTCTACCACCTCTAGTGATAACTCTAACGGACTTGTCATTCAACTCATTGAGCAAGTCATTTTGAGCCTTAAGTACTTGTTCTACTTGAGTAGTGACCATAGAGGCATGTCTACTCAAAAGCTTAAGATCATTGATGTTTCTATCCACACAAGCACTTATATGATCAATCATACGAGCATTTTGCCTCAATTTTCTGCTTACATAATCATTGAAAGTTTGTTGTTTGGCAATAAAGTTATCAAATTCATCTAAGCATAAGATAGCAGGTTTATCAAAAGGAATATCACTCTCATTGAATCTACGAAGAGAATTTACCTCTACTACCTGTGTCGGGTTATCCAGACCATGTATTTTTTCAATAGGTGGTACATTCCTAACATTTTCAGATTACCTTTCTCTTGCATATATTTCTTGGCTTCTTGCATATCTTCAGGACTGAGGAATAGAATACCTCTTTTCTTCGGAGTTGGCTTCGGAGGTGGTTCGGGAATAGTCCAAGCATTATCATTGCTCAAGATATTATTCAATAGAATTTCCGCTTGTTCCACAGTTCGTTCCCTAAAAACACAACCAGCACAACTATCTAGGTGGGCCCTAGAAGCATCGCTTAGTCCATTATAAAAGATATCAAGTATTTCAATTTTCTCAAGATGGTGATTAGGCAAAGCATTCAGTAACTGGAGAAGCCACCCCCAAGCTTGTGGGAGACTCTCTTCTTCAACTTGCACAAAGTTATATATATCCTAAAAGGCAACTTGTTTCTTATGGACAGGAAAATATTTCTCAAAGAAGTAATAAATCATATCCTGGGGACTATGCACACAACCAGGAGCAAGAGAAGTGAACCAAGTCTCAGCATCACCCTTTAGTGAGAAAGGAAACAACTTAAGGATATAGTACTGGCGGATCTTTTCCTCACTCGTGAATAGGGTGGCTATATCTTGCAGTTTGGTAAGATGTGCTACAACCGTTTCAGACTCATAACCATGAAAAGGATCAGATTCGACCAAAGTGATTAACTCAGGATCGACAGAGAATTCATAATCCTTATCAGTAACAAAGATAGGCGAAGTAGCAAACTTAGGATCGTATTTCATCCTAGCGTTCAGAGATTTTTGTTTCCACTTGCGCAATAAATTCTCAAGATCATAGCTATCCTTACAAGAAATAAAGTCCTCAGCTACCTCTCCCTCCACAACATAACCCTCAGGTATAACAGGCAATTCATATCTAGGAGAGCTAGTTCTAACAGGTGAAACAACAGGTTCTACTTCAATAATCTCAGCAGTTTCAGAAGTATCATCGTGTCACATGCCTGACACCCTAAGCAAGTTAGCTTTGTGCTCATGTTTTCTTTGCATTGCATCTAGGAAATTTTCAACAAGAAGCAAGCAAGTGGTGAAGGAAAATCCTAAAACACTAGCCACTTCTCAAAATAAAGGAAAATTCAAACTAGTTAAAATCAATGAACCCAAAATGGCCTCAAGAAAAGTTCAATCTTTCTGATAATTCATGAAAGTAAATGAGCAATGAAGAAAACCATTTTCTTGAAACTTTAAGCATTTTATTTAAATGGAAAAAGCTACTGGTTTCAAGTTTAAAATTTGAAATCAGAAACTTTAAGCTTTCAAAAATGTTGAAAACTTTAGGAATGGTTGGAAATATTCCAACAAATATTCTGGGGTGTTCAACATAGCTTTTAAAAACTAATTGGGAGCTGAAATAATTAGTAAATCAATGTCAGTAATTAAAACAGAAACAAAACAAAAAGAAAATGAGAAAAATCTTACCTGACGCTCACCTGGCCGGCCCATCTTCTTCCTGTCGTCTTCCTCCCCCGCCAGTGGGCAGCAGGAGGTGGCCGCCGCGTACTCCGGCGCAGCCACGCACCTGTGCGCCTGCCTGGCCGCCGCTTCGCGCTGGCAAGCACGGGGATAACCTCCCCGAGCTCGTAGCTATCCATCCCCGTACTCAGTCTCCCCCTCTGCCTCGTTTCTTTCTGCCGCCATTGGAGCCCGAGCAGAGCTCGAGCTCGCCGTCGTTCTAGCCTACCCTTCTCCCTCCTGAGCCGCGCAATAGGTCCGCCGCAACTCCCTGAAGCTTTCTAGCCACGAGCCCGACGCCGAGACGCAGTGAAACGACGAGACGCAGTCTTCTTCTTCCTCGGGTCACCGAAGTGCGTCGCCGGCGTTCTTCCTCTCCAGGCCGTCCCCGAGCAAGCTAGCGCCACCACTGCACTCCTCGTGAGCTTGCTCATCTTTCCCCTAAGATCTCCCCGTCGATCCCCTCCTCTAGGCCTAGTTCCATCGGAGCCCGACGAGATCCGCCGCTGCAGCTCGTCGCCGGTAGCCCTCCGGTGATCAGCTCGTCCTTGTGAGGCCACCAGCAGCTTGAGGCCGTCGCGTAGATGTCGTAGGAGCTGAGTCCCGTGCGTAGCTCCCTCTGTATCGATGACCCCGATGACGCCCGAACTTTGGCCGCCGCCAAGCTCGTCGCCGGCGTCATCTCCGGCCAGATCAGCCCCAGCTAAGCGCAAAAATGAACCCAGGGGAGAAGTGTCGTTCCTGTGGTGCTCTCCGCGCAGAGTTTGGCCCCCTATGCGCCGTTTCCGGGCCCCTCCGCCCTTCTGGTGGTCGCCGGAGGCTCCCCACCGGCGAGGACGACCTCACCGCCGGTGGATCTCAGCTGGGCTGAGCCACTGACGTGTGGGGCCAGCCTCTGGGAGTTTAGGTATAATAAAAATAAATTCAAATAATTTAATAAGTCACTGACATGTGGGTCCAGTGAGATTAGTTAGCTAATTAAGTTTAAGTTTAATCTAAAATTGACCAGAGACACTGACCAGTGGGTCCCACTGGTCAGGTTTGACTTTCAATGGCCAGCTGGACCTGCTGATGTCATGCTGATGCAATTAAGAGTTATCTGATTTAAAAGAATTCCACAAAAGTGTTAAAACTTCTAAAATTCATAGAAATTAATCTATAACTCCAATGAAAATAATTTATATATGAAAAAGTATCAGAAAAATTCAAGGAATCTGAATATGTCATTTTCAAACATGTTTGGAAATGTTATACAACCCAAACATGTAGATTAATGAATAAGTTAATTCTTATAAATACTTTATAAATAGAATTTGGAAAATAGTTAAATTTTCACTATGAATGACATGATCACACACTGTCCTAATTACAAACCAGCAACCTAACATGCCATCCCATGCATGTTAAAAGAAAGTTGATCTGAGCATCAGGTTGAATCAATTAAAATGGTATCCGAGAATACCTCGTCTGAAGTGATATTTGAATTTGATTCAAATCAGCTTCAAACCTAATACATGCTAGCTATATTAGTATACCACCTTGCATTCTCATGCCATGCTCATGCATCATTTTGATTGCATATGTTTGTTATTGATTGTTGTCATTCCTTTCGGTAGGCTCCGCTCCCCGGATTCCACCGAATATCCGTCTAACGGATATTGTCACTCCTGTGAGCAACAAGGCAAGCAACCATTTTTGATCATCCCGATAAATCCCATGTTCTTTCTCCTGCACTTACTTATTGCATTAGGATCAAATGCGTCAAATACTTTTGCCACGTTAGTTGAACCCACTTCATTTGCATGACCGATCCTTGTCACAGTAAATAGCTGAACCTTGCAACCTAGCATACCTGGTAGTTGCTTGAGCCATGATGTGCCTTATCCTACTATGCATGCTATGCTTAGAGTTGTGTATCATCTGTCATCTGGGAGATGAACAGAATTGTGAGAATGTGTTCGGTAAGCAAAGGTGGTGTGTTGAACCTGATTTGGTAAAGGTACCGGTGAAAGGCTGTGTAGGAGTACATGGCGGGTTGTTTCATTGGAACCGTCCTTAGGAACTGAGTTCTGTGTATGTAATCCAAGAAGAGATACTACCACATGCTGGGCCCTGAAATATGACCCCGCTCGACTTATTAATCGCTTAGTACTCGGTCCAGGAGTTGCAAGTAGTTTCTGGTGTTTATAGTCATGCTGGAGGCCGTGCATGGTGCTGACCTGAGAGGTGGGCTGTGATGCGGTAGGCAGTGGCACGGTGTACCAAGTGGCACCCGGATGGTGGGCTTGGGAACCCTGCGCACATCGTTTGGGGCCGTGGCGGAAACCTCGGCCGGACTTCCGTGCGGGTTACCCTCAGATAGGCGATAGACCTGGACTAGGTACTAATGTGGTTAACGGTCGTGGTCGACTCCCTGGCTGGGCTTCTGCTTGAAGATTGCCGAGGTGCAGGACGTGCACATGGCGATAAGTGGCGAGAGCTTGTGTGACGAAGTACACCCCTGCAGGGTTATAATATATTCGAATAGCCGCGTCCGTGGTTATGGACTACTTGGAGACATATGTTGTTCATAGATAACTTCAATGGCTACTCATAAAATTGTCAAGATAAGCGCGAGTGTCGTGGACGGTATTTCCGTATGGAGACGAAATGATTCCACGATGGAGTATTGTTGTGGTGTTAGTGGAGTCGTGTGCGAGAAATCAAGTTGTCAAAATTATTTAAAAATGCAAGTTGTCTAGCCACGAGTCAAATGCTGGCTTTCCGCATGAAACCCCACCATACCTTATTGATACATTGCATGAGTCGTTAGTTATCCTAAAGTCTTGCTGAGTACCTCCGTACTCATGTTTGCTTAATAAATGTTGCAGAGGTTGCTAATGACCCTAATGGAGGGTTCTTCATAGACATCGACGATGACGAGTAGCTGGTGTCCCAGCTACGATCTGGCCCTAGGTTGGGTCTGTAGTATAGTCAGGCCATGTGCCTTCTAGTTGCACGTGTCTATACTCAGACAGTTTTAAACACTTCCGCTGGCTTGTAACTGGATGACTGCTTTTATGGGTCGTATGACCCTTACTGTGTAATATTATGTGTGTGGCTCTTCCGAGCCTCTTAAATAAAGCTTGTATGTTTATGGTTATGTTGTGATGCCATCGATGTATCTATACATATCGGTATGCCATGCGTACGTGTGTCATACTTGATATGTATGGGGTTCGATTACCTAGCCATGAACTTTAGTAGCACTCCTTACAGGGAAATGCCCCTTTGTGATCCAACGAGCCATGGTAGCTCGCTACTGCTCCGGACACATTGGTTGACCGGCATGTGTCCTTCTTAGCTGTTGTGTCTATCCCCTTTGGGGAAATGTCACGCGATGTAATGAAGTCCTTCTAGCTTGCTACGACTCATCTACACTCGCTGGTGACCGACACCTGCTTTGTTGGGTCATGTATGCCTGTCCTTGTGCGGTACTGCCACTATGGTTTATGACTAGACTTGTCGATCCGGGTTCTTTGACATTGGAATTCTAGCGACACTATTGCATACGTGAGTCAAAAGACGCAAACGGTCCCAGCTAAGGTAAGGCTACAGCCGTGGAGTTAACCGTGCGTGAGACCGCAAAGGAATGCGATGTGTTACAGGCTGGATTCCTATGGCTTAGGACCGAGGTCCCGACAGCGTTGGTATCAGAGCCTGACTGACTGTAGGACTACTAAGCCAAACTGGTCGAAGTTGAGTCTAGAATTGCTTCAGTTATATATAAGGGAATTGTTTGTGGAAGGGAACATAAGACTCTTGTTCTCTTCTCAAGTTATTCTATTCTGGTCATCCTCGTCTTTTCTGCGGGAATTAAGGACTAGGTTACTCATCTTCTTCTAGGCTCGTGTTTCTGATCGGTAGATTATAGTTCTACGGGTCAAGAGATAATTGGGTTTCTTTCATTCCTAGGAAAAAGGAAGTAAGTTTGATGATCAGAGAGTTGAACTTGATAGTTGAGTGGTTACGCGATTCCATTTTGGGTTGTCTCAAAATTTGTTTTTGAGCATTTACAGCCGTTATGCTGCCCAATTTTGCATTCAGAGCTCTAATGCTTTTGCATTACTCTCTATTTACAGATGCCTGGCCGTCCTTCTCGTCAGGTGGTACGACTGACTAGGTGCATTGATGTACCGGGTCATACGGCCATGCTGGTCAGGGTGATGTCGGTGTGCGGTTACCGCTGGTACCCCGAGTACACAATTAAGGAACAGTACCGAGACTTCAACCAGAGCCAGTATATCCGCACTGTTAGGGTATTTCCAGACTACCCTGGAGCTAAGGAGCCAATCCATTGGTCCTATGGGTTGGGAGTCACTGTTGACATGGCAGTACAAGATGCTGCCTATTCAATGCTGACCATTATGAGGGCGAGACATGCATTGCTGCAGAATTCAGAGTTCTGCTATGTTCCGGCCTCTCAGCCTGGTGAAGAGGGATACCTCAGTGGAGTCTATTTTGATTCTTCTATGGAGGATCTACTACTGCAGTCCACTGTTGAGATGCTAGAGAACAGAGACAGGGATGCTCGTGCTCTTCGCATGGAGCTTTATGCTACCCGTGCCCGTCTGTGGACGGCTTTGACGCAGCTGGCACCGGTAGTCTAGACAGGGTACAGAGATATGGAGATGCTGAACCCTGTTAGGACCCATCTTCCGGCCCACGTTGACTGGCCAGCTATAGGAGGAGTCACCCCTCTTCGGGGACCCCTCTTACCACCAGTCAGGGGACCAAGGCCACATCCGTGTCCTTATGGATCCCAGGGATCTCAGGCTAGAGTGTTTCCTGATCCGCAGGTTGAGCTTCCAGGTCATGGAGGTAATCTCTATGAGATGTTCTATACGAATGCCTGAGCTATGAGCGGAAGGATAGTATGGTAGTAGCCGTACGTTCACAGTCCTGTGTGACTTGTGAAGTATGCCTGTGATGTGAAATGAATTCCGGAGGCCTAGATAAATAATGTATAGGGAGCTTGTAAGCCTCTGATGAGTAGTTTCATAATTTCAGTAGTTTGCTCTCCGGTTAAGGTTGTACTGAACTATGTAAGGGTGTGTATGAACCATGGTGTATATATAGCAGTTGCTTGTTACCATGTTGTTCGGATATTCATTTCCGCATTCCGTGTGTTCAGTACATTCTTAATCCATAGCTAGTATTGATATGATATTGGTCTAAGTTGTGAGTTTGTTTGTCAGGATGGTGTTCACCAGGTTGAACCGTGCCCCTACTCATGAGCAAGGCGAGGGTAGTCAAGCATCACAGGAAGACCTGCCTCATCCGCCCTCTATGGCGGAAGTTATGCTAGAGGCAGAGAGAAACAAAAGGGAGACCAACCGACTGTTAGAGCGTATTGAGCAGAATACGACTCGTCACCGTAGGAATGCTGCAGTGTCCCTCAACGACTTTGTGAAGCTGAATCATCCAAAGTTTCATCATTCTGTCGATCCCCTCGATGCTGATGACTGGCTGTGCAACTTCTCACGCAAGATTCGCTCTGCGAATGTTTTTGAGGCTGACAAGGTGACCTTTGCGGCGTATTTCCTGGAAGGACCCGCCAATCTGTGGTGGGAGAACTTTGAAGCTATGCGTCCCGCTGAACCAGCAGCCACATGGGCAGACTTCAGTGCAGCCTTCCGTCTGCACCATATTCCAGAGGGCCTGATGGACAGAAAGAGAGAGGAGTTATGTGCTTTCACTCAGGGCAAGTTCAGCATGGATCCTATAGCCGCGAGTTCAGTAACCTCGCCCGCTATGCAACAGAGGAGGTGCCTACTGATGCCAAGAAGCAAACAAGATTCCGTAAGGGTCTGAGCCCTGAGTTTCGTCGTGATCTGCGCCTCCACGAGTGTGCAAGCTTTCAAGCCCTGGTCAACAAGGCGATCAGTGCCGAGACTGGTCATACTGACTTTCAAGCCACAAGGAAGCACTCCCATGACTTTGGCTCGTCTTCTGGTTCCGCGTTTCCCAAACGCAGGCTGTGGGTTCCGAACAGTTCCCTGCCGCCAAGATACACTCCGAGGCCATCCTACATGGCGCCTCAGACGAATCAGACCCACCCTCCAGCAAAAACTTATGGTGGTCCAGCTAGCAATGCTGCACCACGTGCCAACCAAGTGATATGCTACAAGTGTGGAGAACCAGGGCACTATTCCCGTGAGTGTCCTCAAAATGTGGGTGCCAAGCAACCCGGAAAATCCGTCGGGCAAGGCAAGCCGGGCAAAGCTTACTATGTGAAGCCAACTCCTGCACGTGGCCGTGTGAACTATGTCTCAGCAGAAGAAGCTGCAGAGGATCCCGACGTCATGCTGGGTACGCTTCTTGTTAATCATCACCCAGCGTCTGTTCTCTTTGACATTGGGTCTTCCCATTCCTTCATTTCAGAAAGTTATGCACAGTTGCATAACATGTCTTTTTGCGATATGACAATTCCATTGGTTGTCCAAACTCCTGGTAGTAAATGGCAAACCTCTAGGATAACCTATGGCAATGAAATCCTAGTAGACATGCTAGTTTTCCTAGCCTCATTGATAGGCTAGAAATCTTCTGATATTAATATCATCTAGGGTATGGACTGGATGTCAGCTCACTATGCCAAGATTGATAGTCATTCTAGAAATGTCCAGCTTACCCATCCCTCGGGTGAGATAGTAAATGTCTCTACTAGAGTTTCCAAATGCCAACTCTATTCCTTAAATGCCAACCCTCTTCCGGAACTTGAAGACATTCCGGTAGTCCGTGACTTTCCGGATGTTTTTCCAGAGGAACTGCCAGGAATTACACCTGACAGAGATGTAGAGTTTGTGGTAGATCTTGTTCCGGGAACTGTCCCAATAGCCAGAAGACCATATAAGATGGCACCCCTGGAGCTAGCCGAACTTAAGAAGCAACTAGATGAGGCCTTGAATAAAGGTTTCATTCGTCCTAGCTCTTCTCCTTGGGCTTGCCCCGTCCTCTTCGTCAAGAAGAAAGACGGAACGGATCGGATGGTTGTAGATTACCGACCAGTTAATCTGGTCACCATAAAGAACAAGTATCCGCTCCCCAGGATCAACGACCTGTACGATCAGCTCGCTGGGTTCTCAATCTTCTCCAAAATGGATTTGAGGTTGGGATACCATCAAATCAAGATCAAGAACGGGGACATTCCAAAAACGTCTTTTGTTACTCGTTATGGCCAATATGAGTACACCGTCATGTCCTTCGGTTTAACCAATGCCCCAGCCACCTTCTCTCGTTTGATGATTTCAATCTTCATGGAGTATTTGGATAAATTCCTCATGGTATACCTCGATGATATTCTCATCTACTCGAAGAACGAACAAGAACATGCCGAGCATCTAAGGCTGGTATTGATGAAACTTCGAGAGCATCGCCTTTATGCCAAGTTTTCAAAATGTGAATTTTGGTTACCAGAAGTGACCTATCTAGGTCACGTAATCTCTGGTAAGGGTATTGCTGTCAATCCCGAGAGAGTTCAAGCTGTCCTTGATTGGACTCAACCTGAATCGGTTAAGCAAGTTAGGAGTTTTCTTGGTCTAGCGAGCTATTGTCGCCGCTTTGTCAAGAATTTCTCCAAGGTTGCAAAGCCTCTAACTGAACTCCTCAAGAAGGATAAAAATTTGAGTTGACACCACAGTGTGAGCATACTTTTCAGGAACTGAAAAGACGCCTGACTTCCGCACCTGTGTTGCTACCACCAGATTTTCTAAGTACTTTGTTATTTATTGCGACGCCTCACGACAAGGATTAGGTTGCATTCTCATGCAAGATCGTGATGTGATCGCATACGCATCTCGACAGTTGCGTCCACATGAGGATAATTATCCCACACATGACCTTGAGCTTGCAGCTGTGGTCCATGCACTAAAAACCTGGCAACATTACCTTCTGGGTAATCGTTGCGAAATATTCACCGATCACCAAAGTCTGAAATATATCTTCACCCAGCCGGATTTGAATCTCAGGCAAAGACGGTGGGTTGAGTTGATCTCGGATTACGACTTAGGGATAACTTACACCCCGGGGAAGGCCAATGTTATGGTTGATGCACTAAGTCATAAATCTTATTGTAACAATTTGATGCTACAACAAGGTCAACCACATCTCTATGAGGACTTTTGGAAGTTGAATCTTCATATTGTTCCTCAAGGCTTCCTTTCTACCCTGGTGGCGAAGCCTACCCTTAAGGATCAAATTATAGCTGGCCAAAAGCGTGACAAGGGTATATCACGGATCAAGGAGAATATTTTTAGCGGAAACGCTAAAGAATTTTCCATGAACGATCAAGGTGTTGTGTTCTTCCAGAATCGTCTAGTGGTTCCTAAGAACCCACATCTAAGGCAGTTAATCCTTAAGGAGGCCCATGATTCTCCTCTCACCATTCATCCTGGTAGTACTAAGATGTATCAGGACCTACGCCAGAGGTTCTGGTGGACTAGGATGAAGAGAGAAATTGCTGAGTTCGTTGCTAACTACGACGTTTGTCGTCGAGTTAAGGCAGAACATCAAAGGCCTGCTGGCACCCTTCAACCTCTAGCTATTCCTGAATGGAAATGGGATAAAGTTAGTATGGATTTCATTACCGGATTTCCCAAGACCAAGAAAGGAAATAATGCTATCTTTGTGGTCATTGACCGTCTTTCCAAAGTGGCTCATTTTCTTCCCGTTCGTGAGAGTATAACAGCTAGCAAGCTGGCGGAGTTATATATCTCTCGAATAGTGTCTCTTCATGGTGTTCCCCTGGAGATTAACTCGGACCGTGGGAGTATCTTTACTTCTCGCTTCTGGGAAAGTTTTCAGAATGCCATGGGGACTCACTTGTCTTTTAGCACTGCTTTTCCATCCCCAATCAAGTGATCAAGTAGAAAGAGTGAATCAAATCCTAGAAGATATGCTCCGAGCTTCTGTTATATCATTCGGTATGAATTGGGAGAAGTGCCTTCCATTCGCCGAATTCGCTTATAACAATAGTTATCAATCAAGCTTGGGCAAAGCTCCTTTTGAAGTTCTCTATGGATGAAGATGTCGAACACCTCTTAATTGGTCAGAAACCGGAGAGAGGCAACTCTTTGGCCCGGATATGATCCAGGATGCAGAAGAGCATGTTCGCATTATTCGTGAAAAGTTGAAAACAGCCCAGTCTCGTCAAAAGAGCCAATATGATCGTCATCATAAGGCTGTGACCTTTGAAGTTGACGAGAAGGCTTACCTTCGGGTTACACCTTTGAAGGGTACCCATCGATTCGGTATCAAGGGCAAGTTGGCTCCTCGTTACATTGGTCCTTTTCGCATTCTTGCCAAACAAGGAGAAGTTGCCTACCAGTTGGAACTTCCTCTGCATCTTTCCAAGGTTCATGATGTCTTCCACGTCTCGCAACTCAGGGTTGCTTTTTCAGATCCTATCCGTGAAGTGGACCACGAAACGCTTGATCTCCAAGATAACCTTTCATACCGAGAATACCCCGTGCGTATTCTTGATCAAGCTGAGCGTACCAATCGACGTCGAAACCTTAAGTTTCTTAAAGTTCAATGGTAAAATCATTCTGAAAAGGAGGCAACATGGGAAAGAGAGGATCGTCTCCGACTTGAGTATCCTGCGTTATTCCCGACGACTTCTAAATCTCGGGACGAGATTCTTTTGAGTGGGGGTGAGATGTCACATCCCTGACACCCTAAGCAAGTTAGCTTTGTGCTCATGTTTTCTTTGCATTGCATCTAGGAAATTTTCAACAAGAAGCAAGCAAGTGGTGAAGGAAAATCCTAAAACCCTAGCCACTTCTCAAAATAAAGGAAAATTCAAACTAGTTAAAATCAATGAACCCAAAATGGCCTCAAGAAAAGTTCAATCTTTCTGATAATTCATGAAAGTAAATGAGCAATGAAGAAAACCATTTTCTTGACACTTTAAGCATTTTATTTAAATGCAAAAAGCTACTAGTTTCAAGTTTAAAATTTGAAATCAGAAACTTTAAGCTTTCAAAAATGTTGAAAACTTTAGGAATGGTTGGAAATATTCCAAGAAATATTCTGGGGTGTTCAACATAGCTTTTACAAACTAATTGGGAGCTGAAATAATTAGTAAATCAATGTCAGTAATTAAAACAGAAACAAAACAGAAAGAAAATGAGAAAAATCTTACCTGACGCTCACCTGGCCCGGCCCATCTTCTTCCTGTCATCTTCCTCCCCCGCCAGTGGGCAGCAGGAGGTGGCTGCCGCGTACTCCGGCGCGGCCACGCACCTGTGCGCCTGCCTGGCCGCCGCTTCGCGCTGGCAAGCACGGGGATAACCTCCCCGAGCTCGTAGCTATCCATCCCCGTACTCAGTCTCCCCCTCTGCCTCGTTTCTTTCTGCCGCCATTGGAGCCCGAGCAGAGCTCGAGCTCGCCGTCGTTCTAGCCTACCCTTCTCCCTCCTGAGCCGCGCAATAGGTCCGCCGCAACTCCCTGAAGCTTTCTAGCCACGAGCCCGACGCCGAGACGCAGTGAAACGACGAGACGCAGTCTTCTTCTTCCTCGGGTCACCGAAGTGCGTCGCCGGCGTTCTTCCTCTCCAGGCCGTCCCCGAGCAAGCTAGCGCCACCACTGCACTCCTCGTGAGCTTGCACATCTTTCCCCTAAGATCTCCCCGTCGATCCCCTCCTCTAGGCCTAGTTCCATCGGAGCCCGACGAGATCCGCCGCTGCAGCTCGTCGCCGGTAGCCCTCCGGTGATCAGCTCGTCCTTGTGAGGCCACCAGCAGCTTGAGGCCGTCGCGTAGATGTCGTAGGAGCTGAGTCCCGTGCGTAGCTCCCTCTGTATCGATGACCCCGATGACGCCCGAACTTTGGCCGCCGCCAAGCTCGTCGCCGGCGTCATCTCCGGCCAGATCAGCCCCAGCTAAGCGCAAAAATGAACACGCGGGAGAAGTGAAGTTCCTCTGGTGCTCTCCGCGCAGAGTTTGGCCCCCTATGCACCGTTTCCGAGCCCCTCCGCCGTTCTGGTGGTCGCCGGAGGCTCCCCGCCGGCGAGGACAACCTCGCCGCCGGTGGATCTCAGCTGGCCTAAGCCACTGACGTCTGGGGCCAGCCTCTGGGAGTTTAGGAATAATAAAAATAAAATCAAATAATTTAATAAGTCACTGACATGTGGGTCCAGTGAGATTAATTAGCTAATTAAGTTTAAATTTAATCTAAAACTGACCAGAGACACTGACCGGTGGGTCCCACTGGTCAGGTTTGACTTTCAACGGCCAGCTGGACCTGCTGATGTCATGCTGATGCAATAAAGAGTTTTCTGATTTAAAAGAATTCCAGAAAAGTGTTAAAACTTCTAAAATTCATAGAAATTAATCTATAACTCCAATGAAAATAATTTATATATGAAAAAGTATCAGAAAAATTCAAGGAATCTGAATATGTCATTTTGAAAATGTTACAGAACCCAAACATGTAGATTAATGAATAAGTTAATTCTTATAAATACTTTATAAATAGAATTTGGAAAATAGTTAAATTTTCACTATGAATGACATGATCAAACACTGTTCTAATGACAAACCAGCAACCTAACATGTCATCCCATGCATGTTAAAAGCAAGTTGATCTGAGCATCAGGTCGAATCAATTAAAATGGTATCCGAGAATACCTCGTCTGAAGTGATATTTGAATTTGATTCAAATCAACTTCAAACCTAATACATGCTAGCTATATTACTATACCACCTTCCATTCTCATGCCATGCTCATGCATCATCTTGATTGCATATGTTTGTTATTGATTGTTGTCATTCCTTTCGGTAGGCTCCGCTCCCCCGGATTCCACCGAATATCCGTCTCAAGGATATTGTCACTCCTCTCAGCAACAAGGCAAGCAACCATTTTTGATCATCTCGATAAATCCCATGTTCTTGCTCCTGCACTTACTTATTGCATTAGGATCAAATGCTTCAAATGCTTTTGCCACGTTAGTTGAACCCACTTCCTTTGCATGACCTATCCTTGTCACAGTAAATAGCTGAACCTTGCAACCTAGCATACATGGTGTTGCTTGAGCCATGATGTGGCTTATCCTGCTATGCATGCTATGCTTAGAGTTGTGTATAGTCTATCATCTGGGAGATGAACAGAATTGTGAGAATGTGTTCGGTAAGCAAATGTTGTGTGTTGAACCTGATTTGGTAAAGGTACCGGTGAAAGGCTGTGTAGGAGTACATGGCGGGTTGTTTCATTGGAACCGTCCTTAGGAACTGAGTTCCGTGTATGTAATCCAAGATGAGATACTACCACATGCTGGGCCTTGAAATATGACCCCGCTCGACTTATTAATCGCTTAGTACTCGGTCCAGGAGTTGCAAGTAGTTTCTGGTGTTTATAGTCATGCTGGAGGCCGTGCATGGTGCTGACCTGAGAGGTGGGCTGTGATGCGGTAGGCAGTGGCACGGTGTACCAAGTGGCATCCGGATGGTGGGCTTGGGAACCCTGCGCACATCGTTTGGGGCCGTGGCGGAAACCTCGGCCGGACTTCCGTGCGGGTTACCCTCAGATAGGCGATAGACCTGGAATAGGTACTAATGTGGTTAACGGTCGTGGCCGACTCCCTCGCTGGGCTTCCGCTTGAAGGTTGCCGAGGTGCATGACGTGCACATGGCGATAAGTGGAGAGAGCGTGTGTGATGAAGTACACCATTGCAGGGTTATAATATATTCGAATAGCCGCGTCCGCGGATATGGACTACTTGGAGACATATGTTGTTCATAGATAACTTCAATGGCTACTCAGAAAATTGTCAAGATAAGCGTGAGTGTCGTGGATGGCATTTCCGTGTGGAGACGGAATGATTCCACGATGGAGTATTGTTGTGGTGTTAGTGGACTCGTGTGCGAGAAATCAAGTTGTCAAAATTATTTAAAAATGCAAGTTGTCTAGCCACGAGTCAAATGCTGGCTTTCCGCATGAAACCCCACCATACCTTATTGATACATTGCATGAGTAGTTAGTTATCTAAAGTCTTGCTGAGTACCTACGTACTCATGTTTGCTTAATAAATGTTGCAGAGGTTGCTAATGACCCTAATGGAGGGTTCTTCATAGACATCGACGACGACGAGTAGCTGGTGTCCTAGCTACGATCTGGCCCTAGGTTGGGTCTGTAGTATAGTCAGGCCATGTGCCTTCTAGTTGCACCTGTCTGTACTCAGACAGTTTTAAACACTTCCGCTGGCTTGTAACTGGATGACTGCTTTTATGGGTCGTGAGACCCTTACTGTGTAATATTATGTGTGTGGCTCTTCCGAGCCTCTTAAATAAAGCTTGTATGTTTATGGTTATGTTGTGATGCCATCGATGTATCTATACATATCGGTATGCCATGCGTACGTGTGTCATACTTGATATGTATGGGGTTCGATTACCTAGCCGTGAACTTTAGTAGCACTCCTTACAGGGAAATGCCCCTTTGTGATCCAACGAGCCATGGTAGCTCGCTACTGCTCCGGACACATTGGTTGACCGGCATGTGTCCTTCTTAGCTGCTGTGTCTATCCCATTTGGGGAAATGTCACGTGATGTAATGAAGTCCTTGTAGCTTGCTAAGACTCGTCTACACTCACTGGTGACCGACACCTGCTTTGTTGGGTCATGTATGCCTGTCCTTGTGCGGTACTACCACTATGGTTTATGACTAGACTTGTCGATCCGGGTTCTTTGACATTGGAATGCTAGCGACACTATTGCATACGTGAGTCAAAAGACGCAAACGGTCCCGGCTAAGGTAAGGCTGCAGCCATGGAGTTAACCGTGCGTGAGACCACAAAGGAATGCGATGTGTTATAGGCTGGATTCCTATGGCTTAGGACCGGGGTCCCGACACATCACATTCAACAACAACTCTAGCAATTTGTGCATCAAGGAATGCACCTAGTGGCAAAGCAGTATCTAGCAAAGCATCATCATAAGCATCATGGATAGTGGAAGTAGTATCATCAAGCACAGGCGACACATCAGAATTTCTAGTAGGTGGTGGTGTCGCAAACTTACTCATAACTGAAGGTAAATCAAGTGAGAGCTAGATGGCAGTACCTTACCTGTCCTCGTAGTTGAGGGCAAGATTTTAGTTTTTGGATCTCTCGGGTTCCTCATAGTGATCAACAGACGTAAATCCCAAGTGACTCGGAGAATAGAGCTATGCTTCCCCAACAACGGCGCCAGAAAATAGTCTTGATAACCCACAAATATAGGGGATCGCAACAGTTTTCAAGGGTAGAGTATTCAACCCAAATTTGTTGATTCGACACAAGGGGAAGCCAAAGAATATTCTCGAGTATTAGCAGTTGAGTTGTCAATTCAACCACACCTGAAAGACTTAATATCTGCAACAAAGTTTCAGTAGCAAAGTAGTGTGATAGCAACGATAGCAACGGTAACAGTAGCAGTAGTGACAACAGTAGCGGTAATGGTAGTAGCAATGACAGCAGTGAGGAGCATCATGGAATTGGCGATGAAGGATGGTTGGTGATGACGACGGCGTCGATTTCCCCTCCCCGGAGCCCAGAACAGACTCTAGATCTGCCCTCCGAAGGAAGAACAGGTGGTGGCGGCGGCTCCGTGTCGTAAAACGCGATGAACTCTTCTCTCCAAAAAATTTCTGGGCGAGAGAGACTATATAGAACTGGATGGCGGTGGTGGAGCCACGAGGGCCTCATAAGCCTGCGAGGCACGGCCAGGGGGGCCCCGCGCCTCCTGGGCTTGTGGCTCCTGGCTCCGTCCCTCCAGGTAATTCTTGCGTTAGTATTTTTTATATATTCCAAAAAAAATCCTCGTAAATTTCCAGGTCATTCCGAGAACTTTATTTCTGCGCAAAAACAACACCATGGTAATTCTGTTGAAAACAGCGTCAGTCCGGGTTAGTTCCATTCAAATCATGCAAATTAGAGTCCAAAACAAGGGCCAAAGTGTTTGGAAAAGTAGATACGATGGAGACGTATCAACGACCACCAAGGATCCCCGACCATTTGCCCTAGTGATAGCCTCTGGAGGGAGGAGCCAAGGTGATCCTCACACCCCCGCCTGCTAGAGGGCCGGCACCCAAGGGGTGGGCAGAAGATATGGAGTCAACCATGACAACGTTCTCTATTCATGTCGAGAACTATACCCTTATGTGTGTGGCACTTCAAAGCCACCGATTTGCGGAGGTCAGTATGTGGGAGGTCTTCCAAGTCCGCTTTCAGGGTTTAAAGTAAAATTCATCCCTTACTTCGTTGTAACAAATATATAAATACACCAAGAACTAGTCATAACCAATATTCATAGGCACAAAAAGTAAAAGATGATTGATCCAAGGATCGTAAGTGTCTAACCACGTTAGCCCTCGAGCCCTAAGTGATATTTGTTGATCTTACTTGGGGGTCATCAAAGTATTATAAAATAAAACGCAGTAGCCCCTGAGACCTTGGTCGGATAAACATGTGTGAGCAAGGGATCGATTTCATCCGTGAAGTATTAAATATCTGCATTTTATATTGTGTAGTAGTCGGCTTCGGCTTCCTTGTGCAATGATGTCTACTACGCAACCTTCTCCTTGCAGACGTTGTTAGGCCTCCAAGTGCAGAGGTTTGTAGGATAGTAGCAATTTTCCCTCAAGTAGGTGACCTAAGGTTTATCAATCTGCGGGAGGCGTAGGATGAAGATGGTCTCTCTCAAGCAAACCTGCAACCAAATAACAAAGAGTCTCTTGTGTCCCCAACACACCCAATACAATGGTAAGTTGTATAGGTGCACTAGTTTGGCAAAGAGATGGTGATACAAGTGCAATATGGATAATAGATATAGGTTTTTGTAATCTGAAATTACAAAAACAGCAAGGTAACTAATAATAAAAGTGAGCACGAACAGTATTGCAATGCTTGGAAACAAGGCCTAGGGTTCATACTTTCACTAGTGAAGTTCTCTCAACAATGCTAACATAATAGGATCATATAACGAGTCCTCAACATGCAACAAAGAGTCACTCCAAAGCCACTAATAGCGGAGAGCAAACGAAGAGATTATTGTCGGGTACGAAACCACCACAAAGTTATTCTTTCTGATCGATCTATTCAAGAGTCCGTAGTAAACTAACACGAAGCTATTCTTTCCGTTCAATCTATCCTAGAGTTCGTACTAGAATAACACCTTAAGACACACATCAACCAAGACCCTAATGTCACCTAGATACTCCATTGTCACCTCAAGTATCCGTGGGCATGATTATACGATATGCATCACACAATCTCAGGATCATCTATTCAACCAACACATAGAACTTCAAAGAGTGCCCCAAAGATTCCACTAGAGAGTCAAAACGTGTGCCAACCCATATGCATAGGTTCCCAATGTCACGAAACCCGCAAGTTGATCAGCAAAACATACATCAAGTACTCACATGAATATCCTATTGTCACCACAGATAGACACGTGCAAGACATACATCAAATGTTCTTAAAGACTCAATCCGATAAGATAACTCCAAAGGGAAAACTCAATTCATTACAAGAAGGGAGAGCGGGAAGAACATCATAAGATCCAACTATAGTAGCAAAGCCCACGGTACATCGAGATCATGACATCTCAAGAACACGAGAGAGATAGATCAAACACATAGCTACTGGTACATACCCTCAGCCCCGAGGGAGAACTACTCCCTCCTCGTCATGGAGATCACCGGGATGATCAAGATGGCCAGTGGAGATGGATTCCCCCTTTGGCAGGGTGCCGGAACGTGCTCCGGATTGGTTTTTGGTGGCTACAGAGGCTTGCGGTGGTGGAACTCCCGATCTAGGTTTCTTTTTGGGGGTTTTTGTATTTATAGGAATTTATGGCGGTGGAATTACGTCGATTGGGACCACAAGGAGGTCACAAGCCTGCTAGGCGCAGCCTAGGGGGCGCCTCCTGGGCTTGTGACTCCCTCGTGGCTCTTCTGGCCTTCTTCCAAATCTTCGGGGGTCTCTTTTGGTCCAAAAAAATCATCGCCAAATTTTATTCCATTTGGACTCTGTTTGATATTCCTATCTGAAAAGGACAAAAACAAGGAAAAAAAGAAACTAGCACTGGGCTCTAGGTCAATAGGTTAGTCCCAAAAATAATATAAAATAGCATAATAATGCTTATAAAACATCCAAAGTTGATAATATAATAGCATGGAACGATCAAAAATTATAGATACGTTGGAGACGTATCATCCAACTCAAAGGAGTTGGAGGAAATCGCAAGGTGGCTAGGTCCGAGAAGGACTTGGAGCTTGTGAAGAGGCGGATGGATGAAGTGCAAGGTAAGTTTTAAAACACAATTAGTATTTATGTGTCTCAAGGAGTGTTATGTGATAACCCACATGTATAAGGGATCACAACAGTTTTCAAGGGTAGAGTGTTCAACCCAAATTTGTTGATTCGACACAAGGGGAAGCAAAAGAAAATTCTCGAGTATTAGCAGTTGAGTTGTCCACTCAACCACACCCGAAAGGCTTAGTATCTGCAGCAAAGTATCAGTAGCAAAGTGGTGTGATAGCAACAGTAGCAACGGTAATAGTAGCAACATTGACAGTAGTAATGACAGAGTAACAGTAGCAGCAGCGACAACAATAGCGGTAATAGTAGCAGCAGTAGCGGCAAAGTAACGTAGCAAGGACCAGTAGGAGAAACTCGTAGGCATTGGATCGGTGATGGATAATTATGCCGGATGACATTCATCATGCAACAATTATAACATGGGGAGATACGTAAGTAGCTCCAGTTCGTCAATGTAATGTAGGCATGTATTCTGTATGTAGTCATACATGCTTAGGGAAAGAACTTGCATGACATCTATTGTCCATCCCTCCCGTGGCATCGGGGTCCTAATGGAAACTACGGGATATTAAGGTTCTCCTTTTAATAGAGAACTGGAACAAAGCATTAGCACTTAGTGAATACATGAACTCCTCATACTATGGTCATCTCCGGGAGTGGTTCCGTCTATTGTCACTCCGGGGTTGCCGGGTCATAGCACATAGTAGGTGACTACAACTTGCAAGAAAGGATCAAGAACACACATATATTGACGAGATCATAATAGGTTCACATCTGAAATCATGGCACTCGGGCCCTAGTGACAAGCATTAAGCATGACAAAGTAGAAACAACATCAATCTGAGAACATAGTGGATACTAGGGATCAATCCCCATCAAAACTAACTCGATTACATGATAGATCTCATCTGGCCCATCACCGTCCAGCAAGCCTACGATGAGATTACTCACGAACAATGAAGAGCATTATTGAATTGGCGATGAAGGAAGGTTGGTGATGACGATGGCGATGATCTCCCCTCTCCGGAGCCCAGAAAGGACTCTAGATCTGCCCTACAGAGGAAGAACAGGTGGTGGTGGCGCCTCCATATCATAAAACGCGATGAACTCTCCTCCTTGATTTCTTTTTCTGGACGAAAGGGACTAAATAGAGCTGGAGTTGGAGGCGGCGGAGCTCCGTGGGCCCCACAAGCCTGTTAGGCTCGGCCAGGGGGGGTGCCTGGTGGGCTTGTGGGCTCCTCGCTCCACTCCGGTTGATTCTTGCGCCAGTAGTTTTTATATATTCCACAAAAAATCCTCGTAAATTTCCAGGTCATTCCAAGAACTTTTATTTCTATGCAAAAACAACACCATGGCAATTCTGTCAAAAACAACGTTAGTCCGGGTTAGTTCCATTCAAATCATGCAAATTAGAGTCCAAAACAAGGGCAAAAGAGTTTGGAAAGGTAGATACGACGGAGACGTATCAACTCCCCCAAGCTTATAGACTTGCTTGTTCTCAAGCAATTCAATTGATAAACTGAAAGAGACAAAAGAAAAACTTTTACAAACTCTATTTGATCTTGTTGTTGTAATTATGTCTAACTCATATTCAGATTTTCAGCAAGATCATAAGATAACCACATAAGCAATGACATTTAGGTCTCAAGAGGAACTCATATCAATAGCATAATCAACTAGCGAGCAATAATAATAAGTTTCAAATGTCAACACTTTAATCAAAACAATCATGAAGCAATATGAACAAATGGTATCTCGCTAGGTATTTCTGAGACTGCAAAACATAAATGCAGAGCACCTTCAAAGACCAAGGGCTGACTGAACATTGTAATTCATGGCAAAGAAGATCCAGTCCTAGTCATACTCAATAACAATTAAAAGCAAAGCATAGAAACGACAGAGGTGCTCTCTAATTGGTGCTTTTATAAGAAGAGGATGACTCAACAGAAACATAAATAGATAGGCCCTTCACAGAGGGAAGCATTGATTTGTAGAGGTGCCAGAGCTCAAGCCTTTAAAACAGAGATAAATAATTTTGGGTGGCATGCTTTCATTGTCAACGCAATGACCCAGAGTTTTCACCATCTTCCATGCTACACATACTATAGGCGGTTCCCAAACAGAAAATTAAAGTTTTACTCCCCCACCACCGACCAATCACACTCCACGACTAGCCGAATACTAGGGTGCCGTCCATACCAACAACAATCTAGGGGGAGTTTTGTTTGCAATTATGTTTTCGATTTGAGCATGGAACTGGACATTGCAATTACCGGCCCCTTTCTCGGGAGTGATAGTGAATAAACATGTATCGTGGATAACACACCTAGCATGGAAGATATTGATTGCCCCTTGTCACCACATGAGCGGTTCGGGCATGCAAAACAGATTATTTCTTGAAGGTTTAGAGAGTGGCACATGCAAATTTACTTGGAACGGCAGGTAGATACCGCATATAGGTAGGTATGGTGGACTCATATGGAACAACTTTGGGTTTATGGAAGTGGATGCACAAGCAGTATTCCCTCTTAGTACAAGTGAAGGATAGCAAAAGACTGGGAAGCGACCAACTAGAGAGCGACAACAGTCATCAATATGCATTGAGATTAACCAAAATTGAGTGCAAGCATGAGTAGGACATAAATCACCATAAAGATGAATATCATTGAGGCTATGTTGATTTTGTTTCAACTTCATGCGTAAACATGAGCCAAGTCAAGCCACTTGAATCATTCAAAGGAGGATACCATCCTATCATAGTACATCATAATCATCTCACAATTCATGTTGGCATCCAAGAAAAACCATTATAAGCTCCTAGCTAATTAAGTATGGCATCAGAAACTATGATCTCTAAGTTGTCATTGCAAACATGTTCCTCTCACAACAAAGCTGAATCAGGAATGCTGAGCTAGTGATATTTACAAAAACAAAATAGATCGAGTTAATATCAGCTTTTCCAGGCTCAATCACTTCATCATATATCGTCATTATTGCCTTTCACTTGCACGACCGAATGATGTGAACAATAATAAGAGTGCTCGTGCAATGGACAAAGCTAGAATCTGCAAGCAAACACAAAGGAGAAGACAAAGTAATGTGGCTCTTTCACAGATAAACATATATGCATGCAAGAGCCACTAAACATTGTAACCATGGTATTCTACCTTGACCCAAAACTATTTACACGGGAAAGCTCCCAACAAGCAAAAGAAGAACGAGAAATCTTTTTGGGTTTTCTCAAACTAGACAAACACACTAGAAGAAAACGAGAAAAAGAAAATAAACTAGCATGGATGATACAGTGGCAAGGTGTGAACATCGACTATCAAAGTGAAAGTGTGAGCATGAATATAAGGTCGCTGAGAAACACGTACTCTCGCAAGCTTAGGATTTTGGCCTAAGTTGGTCTACTCCCATGGAGGAAAATAACCGTCTCCGGGGTACTCCGGAGTGTACTCAGGGTGCCACTGCTGTGTGAGCTCCTCTGGCACCCACTGATAAACTGGCGTCTGGTACTCGACTGGTAGCTCAGGCACGGGCGCCTGTGGTGGTGCTATGCCCCAATATGCGTAGATGTCCGAGGGCATAATAATGTACCTGCCTAGATGAAGATTGAACAAAGAAGGAGCAGGCAAAGTAATAGTCTCACGAGTACCCTGACTAAATACCAGGTTATAAATCATCCTCTTATTTATATCTTTATCAAGAAAGTCATGGCGAACCATGCTATCATAATCTAGATATCTCTCAGGAAGAAGAATCTCTTCTTCCTTGTGCAGTCTAATAGGTATCTCAAAATGTCTAGCAAGACGGGTGGCATAGATACCTCCATAAAAACGCCTTTAGAACGGTTCGTGTTCAACTGTTGAGCTACTATACCGCCCAAGCTATAAGTTTTATCATTATAAAGGGCTTAGCGCAAAACCGCAAGATCTGGGGAGCTAAGGGCCCCAGCTTTCCCACGGGCAATCAAACATTTTCCCACGAATAATGAGAAGTACTGAAGCACAGGAAAATGTATGCTAGCAGCTCTAGCGCAAGACACTCCTGTCTCCTCTCCTACAACAATAGTATCTATGAAAGCCTCCAAGACCCGTGGACGAGGTTCATCAATATCCCCAACATAAGGTAATTTGCAAACATTGCAAAAATCCTGAAGTGACATGCGCTGGGGGATATCATATAACTTGAACTCAACCATAGGAGGACTCTTCCTTGGATAGAAATTAAAGCTTTGCACGAAAATATTAGTGAGGAGGAGGTATTGCGGACACTTATCTTCAACGAAGGCGGTAAGGCCTGCGTTCTTCACCAAGTAGTAAAAGTCCTCATAAAGTCCGGCGGCGCACAAGAACACATTGCTTGGCCACTCGCACGCTCGAACTTCTGCAACTCGGGGGACCGGATACTTGGGTTTCCTCTTCTCATTTTCATCATCCTTGGGGTCACGGCTTGAAGAGCCTCTTAGGTACCTCCTCCTCTTTTCCTTTTTCTTTCTCTGAAAATTTCTGAAATTTTTAGTGACTCTAAGGAAAAGTGAACAAGGCCCAACGAAACTCGTAGCAACTACTCCTACAAGTGCCTAGAGGCCATATCACGCATCAAAACTACTTGGGACCAACTAAAATTAGCATGCAAAGCTCAAGAACAGGGTCACCAATGCAGCAAAAATACGCAACGAATAAGGCACTAGAGCAAAAACTAATTGGACCAATGGAGGAGTCACATACCAAGGAACAATTCCCCCAAAACAGTATGGTGAATGGGGCTTTGCACAAGGAGATCGAAAATGCAGCAAGAAGAGTAAGAACATGTGTTTGAGTTGTAGAATGATTTTTTCTGGAGGTAGGAGAACGAGATGGGAGCTGGAATAAGTGGAGGGGGGACACGTGGGCCCCATAATTTTGGTAGGCGCAGCCAGGGGGGTGCCCGCGCCTCCTGGGCTTGTGGCCCACTGGTGCATCCCCCTGACTAGCTCTCCGTCTCAGAATTTTTCAAAAATTCCAAAAAAAATCATACTTGATTTTCATGGCATTCGGAGAACTTTTATTTTCGGGACACTTTTCTACAGGACGCAAAAAGCAGAAAACAGGAGAAACTAAAGCTAAATATATCATTTTTCTTCTAAGCAACCAAAGGTAAAGGTTTGGAACAGAGGGATGTGACTCTGAGATTCATCCATCTCATGGTCATCAAAAGAAATCCGTCAATGAGGTTGATCAAGTCTCCTTGACAAACTTACTCGAATCGCGTAAAAACGGAGAATTTTCGAATAGTCACTAGGTTACCTCAATGGGGATGTGCATATCCCCAACAAGCAAATCATACTTCATCTTAACAGTAGGTATAGGGCATTCAAAGCTCCCAATAAGAATCGATGAAGTTTTTTCAATAGCATTGATGCAATGTACCTGATATTGTTTCTTCGGAAAGTGCACCGTATGCTCATTACCCTTGAGATGGAAAGTGACATTGCCTTTGTTGCAATCAATAAAAACCCCTGCAGTGTTTAAAAAGGGTCTTCCAAGGATGACCGCCATGGCATCATCCTCGGGAATATCCAGAATAACAAAGTCTGTTAAGATAGTAACGTTAGCAACCACAATAAGCACATCCTCGCAAATGCCGATAGGGAAAGCAGTTGATTTGTCGGCCATTTGCAGAGAGATTTTAGTGGGTGTCAACTTATCCAGTTCAAGCCTACGATAAAGAGAGAGAGGCATAACACTAACACCGGCTCCAAGGTCGCATAAAGCAGTTCTAACATAGTTTCCTTTAATGGAGCAAGGTATAGTGGGCACTTCGGGATCACCTAGTTTCTTAGGAGTTCCACACTTGAAGGTGTAATTAGTGAGCATGGTGGAAATCTCAACCTCAGGTATCCTCCTCTTATTAGTCACAATATCCTTCATGTACTTAGCATAAGGAGACATTTTGAGCATATTTGTCAAACACATTTGCAGAAAGACAGGTCTAATCATTTCAACAAATCGCTCAAAATCCTCATCATCCTTTTTTCTCGGATGGTTTGGGTTTCTGAACCCATGGTTCCCATTCTTTACCATGATTCCTAGCAATGAAATCGTTCTTATCGTATCTCCTATTCTTAGGTTGTGGGTTATCAAGATCAACAAGTTCAATCTCCACATCCTTATCATTGCTAGGTTGAGCATCTTCATGAGCATCACTATCGATATTACCATTAGGCTCATGTTCATCACCAGATTGTGTTTCGGCATCAGAAACAGAGACATTGTTTGGACTCTCGGGTGTAACAGCAACGGGGTTGCTATCCTGCAAGTTCCTATCATCTTTCTTTTTCTTCATAGGATGACTAGGTGCCTCGATGCTAACTCCTTGCGAATCTTGTTCAATTCTCTTAGGATGACCCTCAGGATACAAAGGTTCCTGGGTCATTCTACCGCCTCTAATGATAACTCTGACAGAATTGTCATTCAACTCATTGAGCAAGTCATTTTGAGCCTTAAGTACTTGTTCTACTTGAGTAGTAATCATAGAGGCATGTTTACTCAAGAGCTTAAGATCATTGACATTTCTATCCACACAAGCACTTAAATGACTAAGCATGCCAACATTCTGTTCCAATTGTCTACTAACATAATCATTGAAACTTTGTTGTTTGGCAACAAAGTTATCAAATTCGTCCAGGCATAAGCTAGAAGGTTTATCAAAAGGAATATCACTCTCATTGAATCTACGAAGGGAATTTACCTCTACTACCTGTGTCGGGTTATCAAGACCATGGATCTCTTTGATAGGTGGTAGATTTTTGACATCTTCAGATTTAATGCCTTTCTCTTTCATAGATTTCTTAGCTTCTTGCATATCTTCAGGACTGAGGAATAGAATACCTCTTTTCTTCGGAGTTGGTTTCGGAGGTGGTATGGGAATAGTCCAAGCATTCTCACTGCACAAGATATTATTCTAGAGTTCGTTCCCTGAAAACACAACCAACACAACTATCTAGGTGGGCCTTAGAAGCATCAGTTAGTCCATTATAGAAGATATCAAGTATTTCATTCTTCTCAAGAGGGTGATCAGGCAAAGCATTCAGTAGCTGGACGAGCCTCCCCCAAGCTTGTGGGAGACTCTCTTCTTCAACTTGCGCAAAGTTGTATATTTCCTGCAAGGCAGCTTAATTCTTATGGGTAGGAAAATATTTTTCAGAGAAGTAGTAGATCATATCCTGGGGACTACAAACACAACCAGGAGCAAGAGAAGTGAACAACTTAAGGATATAGCATCATCCTTTAGCGAGAAAGGAAACAACTTAAGGATATAGTAGTGGCGGATCATTTCCCCACTCGTGAACAGGGTGGCTATATCGTGCAACTTCGTAAGATGTGCTACAACCATTTCATACTCATAACCGTGAAAAGGATCAGATTCGACCAGAGTGATTAACTCAGGGTCGACAAAGAATTCATAATCCTTATCGGTCACAAAGATAGGCGAAGTAGCAAGCTTCTGGTCGTATTTCATCCTAGCATTCAAAGATTTTTCTTTCCACTTGCACAGTAATTTCTCAAGATCATAGCTATCCTTACAAGCAAGAAAGTCCTCAGCTATCTCTCCCTCCGAAACATAACCCTCAGGCATATCAGGCAATTCATATCTAGGGGAGCTAGTTCGAACAGGTGAAATAGCAGGTTCTACTTCAATAAACTCAGTAGTTTCAGAAGTATCATCACATTCAGGAGCAACTCTAGCAATTTGTGCATCTAGGAATGAACCTAGTGGCAAAGCAGTATCAAGCAAAGAATCATCGCAAGCATCATGGACATCAGAAGTAGCATCATCAAGCACAGGTGACACATCAGAATTTCTAGCAGGAGGTGGTGTCGCAAACTTACACATAACTAAAGGTGAATCAAGTGTAGAGATAGATGGCAGTTCCTTACCTGTCCTCGTAGTTGAGGGAAAGACTTCAGTTTTTGGATCCCTCAGATTCCTCATAGTGATCAGCAGACGTAAATCCCAAGTGACCCAGAGAATAGAGCTATGCGTCCCCGGCAACGGCGCCAGAAAATAGTCTTGATAACCCACAAGTATAGGGAATCACAACATTTTTCGAGGGTAGAGTATTCAACCCGAATTTGTTGATTCGACACAAGGGGAAGAAAAAAAATATTCTCGAGTATTAGCAGTTTAGTTTTGATACGTCTCCATCGTATCTACTTTTCCAAACTCTTTTGCCCTTGTTTTGGACTCTCATTTGCATGATTTGAATGGAACTAACGTGGACTGACGCTGTTTTCAGCAGAATTGCCATGGTGTTGTTTTTGTGCAGAAATGAAAGTTCTCGGAACGTACTGAAAATTTACGAACAATATTTTTGGAAAATATGAAAAATACCTGCGCAAAGATCCACCGGAGGGGATGTGCCAGTGGGCCACAAGCCCTGTAGCCGCCGCCCCCCTGGTGGCGGCTACCAAGCTTGTGGGGCCCACGTGGCTCTACCGCCCCCAAACTCAGCTCTACAAATTCACTTTCTTCCCAGAAAAAATCAAGAGAGAAGATTTCGTCGCGTTTGCGATACAGAGGCGCTGCCACATCCTGCTCTTCATCTGGAGGGCAGATCTGGAGTCCGTTTTGGGCTCCGGAGAGGGGAAATCGTCGCCATCGTGATCATCAACCTTCTTCCCTCTCCAATTCCATGAAGCTCTTCATCGTTGGTGAGTAATCTATTCGTAGGCTCACTGGGCGGTGATGAGTAGGATGAGATCTATCATGTAATCGAGTTAGTTTTGATGGGGATTGATCCCTAGTATCCACTATGTTCTGAGATTGATGTTGCTACTACTTTGCCATGCTTAATGCTTGTCACTAGGGCCCGAGTGCCATGATTTCAGATCTGAAATTATTATGTTGTCACCAATATATGTGTGTTTTAGATCCGATCTTGCAAGTTGTAGTTACCTACTATGTGTTATGACCCGACAACCCCGGAGTGACAATAACCGAAACCACTCCCGGTGATGACCATAGTTTGAAGAGTTCATGTGTTCACCAAGTGCTAATGCATTTGTCCGGTTCTTTATTAAAAGGAGAACCTTAATATCCCATAGTTTCCTTTTGGACCCCGGTGCCACGGGAGGGATGGACAATAGATGTCATGCAAGTTCTTTTCCCTAAGCACGTATGACGACACACGGAATGCATGCCTAAAACACATTGACGAACGGGAGCTAGCCACATATCTCTCCGTGTTATAACTGTTGCATGATGAATATCATCCAAACAAATCACAGACCCATTGCCTACGAGTTTGTCCCACTCGTGTTGTTACTTGTTTTGCTCTGCTGTTGTTACTACTGTTGCTCTGTTGCTACTTGCTACTGCTGCTACTTGCTACTTCGGTCACTACTGTTGTTCCTTGCCACTGCTGTTACTGGTTACACTGCTGCTACCTGCTACAATACTTTTTCGCGCACCGTTGCCGAGAAAAGACTATTTCCCATCCACAAGCAACTTCTGGCGCCATTGATACAACCGTTAGGAATAGTCTGCCGTCAACAGATCGTTTCTGGCACCGTTGCTATCATACTACTTTGCTACTGATACTTTGCTTGCAGATACTAATCTTTCAGATGCGGATGAATCTGACAAATTCAGCTGCTAATACTTGAGAGTATCCTTCCACTTCCTGTCGGGCGAACCAACAAATTTGGGTTGAATAGTCTACCCTCAAAAACTGCCTAGAACCCACGCGCTGGTGGGCCATTGCAAGACAATTGCTAATTGTTGAGCAACTGGGAGCAGTTCTGGCTCTGTTGCCGGGGAGGCATCAAGTCAGGAACATGTCAACAGCATTATTCTAGTGTCGTTGCCGGGGACTGCTAGCAGCATTTTTTCTGGCGCCGTTGCCGGGGAAGGGATTGCTATATTCTCTGAGTCACTTGAGATTTATATCTGCTGATCACTATGAAGAATCTGAAAGATCCAAAAACCAAAGTTTTGCCCTCAACTATGAGGGGAGGTAAGGAACTGCCATCTAGCTCTGCACTTGATTCACCTTCAGTTATGAGTAAGTTTGCGACATCACCTCCTGCTAGAAATCTTGATATGTCGCCTGTGCTTGATGATGCTTATGATGCTACTATGCCTGATACTGTTAGAGATGCTTTGCCGGATATTGCTAGAGATGCTATGCCTGATACTGCTAGAGATGCTATGCGTGATACTGATAGAGATGCTATGCCTGATGATGCTATGCTTGATACTGCTTTGCCTGATGATGCTAGAGATGCTATTTTGCCTGATGATGCTATGCTTGATACTGCTAGAGATACTACTTTGCCTGATGTGCCACTAGGGGTATTCCTTGATGCTCATATTGCTAGAGTTACTGCCAATGCTCGTGATGCTTCTGAAACTGCTGATACTATTGAGATAGAACCTGCTTTTGCTCCTGCTAGATCTAGCTCTCCTAGATATGAATTGCCTAATATACCTGAGGTTTATGTTATGGAGGGAGAGATAGCTGAGGATTTTTTTGCGTGTAAGGATGCCTATGACGCTGAGAAATTACTTCTCAAGTGGAAGGAAAAATCTCTGAAAGCTAGGATGAAATACGACCGGAAGTTTGCCACTTCACCTATCTTTATCACCGATAAGGATTATGAATTCTCTGTCGACCCCGAGATAATCTTTCTAGTCATATCTGATCCTTTCCACGGTTATGAGTGTGAGACGGTCGTAGCCCATCTTACCAAACTACACGATATAGCTACCCTTTTCACTAGTGAAGAGAAGATCCGCTACTACTATATCCTTAAGTTGTTTGCTTTCTCTCTAAAGGATGACGCTAAAGCCTGCTTCACTTCTCTTGCTCCTGGATGTGTGAGTAGTCCCCAGGATATGGTATATTACTTCTGTGAGAAATATTTCCCTGCCCATAAGAAGCAAGCTGCCTTGCAGGAAATATACAATTTTGCTCTACTCAAAGAAGAGAGTCTCCCACAAGCTTGGGGGAGGCTCATCCAGCAACAGAATGCTCTGCTTGATCACCCTCTTAAGAAGAACGAGATACTTGATATCTTCTATAACGGACTTACCGATACTTCTAGAGACCACCTAGATAGTTGTGTCGGTTGTGTTTTTAGGGAACGAACTATAGAACAAGCTGAGATTCTACTGAATAGCATCTTGATCAACGATAATGCGTGGACTATTCCCGAACCACCTCCTAAGCCAACTCCTCAGAAAAGAGGTATTCTATTCCTCAGTCCCGAAGATATGCAAGAAGCTAAGAAATCTATGCAAGAGAAAGGCATTAGATCTGAAGATGTAAAAAATCTACCACGTATCAAAGAGATCCATGGTCTCGATAACCCGATACAGGTAGTAGAAGTAAATTCTCTGTGTAGGTTTGATGAGAGTGATATTCCTTTTGACAAACCTGCTAGCCTATGCTTTGATGAATTTGACAACTTTGTTGCCAAACAACAGAGTTTCAATGATTATGTGAGCAGACATTTGGAACAAAGTACTCGTATGCTTAGCCATTTAAGTGCTTGTGTAGACAGAAATGTCAATGATCTGAAGCTTCTGAGTAAACATGCCTCTATGATTACTACTCAGGTAGAACAAGTACTTAAAGCTCAGAATGACTTGCTCAATGAATTAAATGACAACTCTGTCAGAGTCATTACTAGAGGAGGTAAAATGACTCAGGAACCTTTGTATCCTGAAGGCCATCCTAAGAGAATTGATCAAGATTCTCAAGGAATTAATGCTGATAGACCCAGTCATCCTAAGAAGAAGAAGGATGATAGAAACTTACATGTCAGTTCACCAAATACTTTCACACCTGAAGAACCAAATCATATTTCTGCGTCATAATGAGGACAACGATGAACATGAACCTGGTGGCAATATGGACAACGATGTTCATAATGAGGCTCAACCTAGCAATGATAAGGATGTGGAGATTGAACCTACGTTTAATCCTGATAACCCACAACCTAAGAGATACGATAAGAATGACTTCGCTGCTAAGAAGCATGGTAAAGAAAGGGAGCCATGGGTTCACAGACCTATGCCCTTTCCTCCTAAGCCATCCAAGAAAAAGGATGATGAGGATTTTGAGAGATTCGTTGAGATGATAAGACCCATCTTTCTGCAGATGCGGTTAATTGATATGCTCAAAATGTCTCCATATGCCAAGTACATGAAAGATATCGTGACTAATAAACGGAAGATACCAGATCTTGAGATCTCCACCATGCTTGCCAATTACACTTTCAAAGGTGGAACTCCTAAGAAACTTGGTGATCCGAGAGTGCCCACTATACCTTGCTCCATTAAAGGAAACTACGTAAGAACTGCCTTATGTGACCTTGGAGCCGGTGTTAGTGTTATGTTGCTCTCTCTTTATCGTAGACTTGAACTGGATAAGTTGACACCCACTGAAATTTCTCTGCAAATGGCCGACAAATCAACTACTTTCCCTATCGGCATCTCCGAGGATGTGCATGTTGTGGTTGCTAACACCACTATCTTAACAGACTTTGTTATCTTGTATATTCCCGAGGACGATGCCATGGCGGACATCCTCGGAAGACCCTTTTTAAACATTGCAGGGGATGTTATAGATTGCAACAAAGGCAATGTCACTTTCCATGTCAACGGTAATGAGCATACAGTGCACTTTGCGAAGAAACGATATCAAGTACATTGCATCAATGCTATCGAAAAAACTTCATCGATTCTTATTGGGAGCTTTGAATGCCCTATTCCTCGCGTCAAGATGAAGTATGATTTTCTTGTTGGGGAGATACATATCCCCATTGAGGTGACTTAGTGGCTATTCGACAATTTTTCATGAGGATTTGATCAACCCCATTGACAGATTTCTTTCGATGATCATGAAGTGGATGAATCAAAGAGTCACATACCTATGTTTTAAGCTTTCACTTTATGTTGATTAGAATAAAAATGATAGATTTAGTTTAGTTTTTCCTGTTTTCTGTTTTAGCATCCCGGAGAAAAATACCCCGAAAATAAAAGTTCTCCGATTGTCCTGAAAATCTAGTATGATTTTTTCTGGAATATTTGAAAAATACTGGGACTAAGAGCTGGCCTGGGGGCCACACCAGTGGGCCACATGTTGGAAATATGCCCTAGAGGCAATAATAAATTAGTTATTATTATATTTCTTTGTTCATGATAATCATTTATTATCCATGCTATAATTGTATTGATTGGGAACACAATACTTGTGTGGATACATAGACAAAACACTGTCCCTAGTAAGCCTCTAGTTGACTAGCTCGTTGATCAAAGATGGTTAAGGTTTCCTGACCATAGGCAAGTGTTGTCACTTGTTAACGGGATCACATCATTAGGTGAATCATGTGATGGACTAGACCCAAACTAATAGACGTAGCATGTTGATCGTGTCATTTTGTTGCTACTGTTATCTGCGTGTCAAGTATCTATTCCTATAACCATGAGATCATATAACTCACTGACACCGGAGGAATGCTTTGTGTGTATCAAACGTCACAAAGTAACTGGGTGACTATAAAGATGCTCTACAGGTATCTCCGAAGGTGTCCGTTGAGTTAGTATGGATCAAGACTGGGATTTGTCACTCCATGTGACGGAGAGGTATCTCGGGGCCCACTCGGTAATACAACATCACACACAAGCCTTGCAAGCAATGTGACTTAGTGTAAGTTACGAGATCTTGTATTACAGAACGAGTAAAGAGACTTGCCGGTAAACAAGATTGAAATAGGTATGCGGATACTGACGATCGAATCTCGGGCAAGTAACATACCGAAGGACAAAGGGAATGACATACGAGATTATATGAATCCTTGGCACTGAGGTTCAAATGATAAGATCTTCGTCGAATATGTAGGATGCAATATGGGCATCCAGGTCCCGCTATTGGATATTGACCGAGGAGTCCCTCGGGTCATGTCTACGTAGTTCTCGAACCCGCAGGGTCTGCACACTTAAGGTTCGACATTGTTTTATGCGTATTTGAGTTATATGGTTGGTTACCGAATGTTGTTCGGAGTCTCGGATGAGATCACAGACATCACGAGGGTTTCCGGAATGGTCCGGAGACGAAGGTTGATATATGGGATGACCTCATTTGATTACCGGAAGGTTTTCGGAGTTACCGGGAATGTACCGGGAATGACGAATGGGTTCCGTATGTTCACCGGGGGGGGGGGGGCAAGCCCACCCAGGGTAAGCCCATAGGCCTTAGGGATGCCACACCAGCCCTTAGTGGGCTGGTGGAACAGCCCAAGAAGCCCTATGCACAGCAGAAAGAAAAATCAAAGAGAAAAAAAGGGGAAGTGGGAAAGTGGAGGACTCCACCTTCCAATCCTAGTTGGACTAGGATTGGAAGGGGAGGACTTACCCCCTTTGGTTCGGCCGAACCCCTTGGGGCTCCTTGAGCCCCAAGGCAAGGCCCCTCCCCTCCCACCTATATATACGGAGGTTTTAGGGCTGATTTGAGACAACTTTGCCATGGCAGCCCGACCACATACCTCCACGGTTTTTCCTCTAGATCGCGTTTCTGCGGAGCTCGGGCTGAGCCCTGCTGAGATTAGATCACCACCAACCTCCGGAGCACCGTCACGCTGCCGGAGAACTCATCTACCTCTCTGTCTCTCTTGCTGGATCAAGAAGGCCAAGATCATCGTCGAGCTGTACGTGTGATGAACGCGGAGGTGCCGTCCGTTCGGCACTAGATCGGAGCGGATCGTGGGACGGATCGCGGGATGGTTCGCAGGGCGGATCGAGGGAGGTGAGGACGTTCCACTACATCAATCACATTTATTAACGCTTCTGTTGTGCGATCTACAAGGGTACGTATATCAGAAATCCCCTCTCGTAGATGGACATCACCATGATAGGTCTTCGTGCGCGTAGGAAATTTTTTGTTTCCCATGCGACATTCCCCAACAGTGGCATCATGAGCTAGGTTCAGGCGTAGATGTCTTCTCGAGTAGAACACAAAAGTTTTTGTGGGCGGTGATGTGCGATTTGCTACCCACCTTAGTCTTTTCTTGATTCCACTGTATTGTTGGATCGAAGCGGCTCAGACCGACATTACTCGTACGCTTACGAGAGACTGGTTTCATCGCTACGAGTAACTCCGTTGCTCAAAGATGACTAGCGAGTGTCGGTTTCTCCAACTTTAGTTGAATCAGGTTTGACCGAGGAGGTCCTTGGATGAGGTTAAATAGCAATTGATATATCTCCGTTGTGGTGTTTGCGTAAGTAAGTTGCGATCCTACTAGATACCCATGGTCACCACGTAAAACATGCAACAACAATTAGAGGACGTCTAACTTGTTTTTGCAGTGTATGCTTGTGATGTGATATGGCCAACGATGTGATGTGATATATTGGATGTATGAGATGATCATGTTGTAATAGTTAATATCGACTTGCACGTCGATGGTATGGCAACCGGCAGGAGCCATAGGGTTGTCTTTAAACTAACGTTTGTACTTGCAGGTGCGTTTACTATATTGCTAGGATGTAGCTTTAGTAGTAATAGCAAGAGTAGCACGACAACCCCGATGGCGACACGTTGATGGAGATCATGGTGTGACGCCGGTGACAAGAAGATCGTGCGGGTGCTTTGGTGATGGAGATCAAGAAGCACATGATGACGGCCATATCATGTCACTTATGAATTGCATGTGATGTTAATCTTTTATGCACCTTATTATGCTTAGAACGACGGTAGCATTATGAGGTGATCTCTCACTAAAATTTGAAGCTCAAATTGTGTTCTCCCCGACTGTGCACCGTTGCGACAGTTCGTCGTTTCGAGACACCACGTGATGATCGGGTGTGATAGACTCAACGTTCACATACAACGGGTGCAAAACAGTTGCACATGCGGAACACTCGGGTTAAACTTGACGAGCCTAGCATGTGCAGACATGGCCTCGGAACACATGAGACCGAAAGGTCGATCATGAATCGTATAGTTGATATGATTAGCATAGAGATGCTTACCACTGAAACTATTCTCAACTCACGTGATGATCGGAGTTGAGATAGTGGATTTGGATCATGTACCACTCAAATGACTAGAGAGATGTACTTTTTGAGTGGGAGTTCTTAAGTAATATGATTAATTGAACTAATTGTCATGAGCATAGTCTAATGGTCTTTGCAAATTACGATGTAGCTTGCGCTATAGCTCTACTGTTTTTATATGTTCCTAGAGAAAATTTAGTTGAAAGTTGATAGTAGCAAACTTTGCGGACTAAGTCTATAAAACTAAGGATTGTCCTCATTGCTGCGCAGAAGGCTTATGTCCTTAATGCACCACTCGGTGTGCTACACCTCAAGCATCGTCTGTGGATGTTGTGAACATCCGACATACACGTTTCTGATGACTATTCGATAGTTCAGTGCAAAATACTTAATGGCTTAGAAGCAAGGCGCCGAAGATGTTTTGAAACGTCACGGAACATAGAGATGTTCAAAAGAGATGAAATTGTGATTTCATGCTTATGCCCCTGTTAAGAGGTATGAGACCTCCGACAAGATTCTTTGTCCACAAAGTAAAGGATAAAAACTCAATCGTTGAACGTGTGCTCAGATTGTCTGAGTACGACAATCGGTTGAATCAAGTGGGAGTTAATCTTCCATATAAGATAGTGATGGTTCTCCAAAGTCACTGCCACCAAGCTGTGAGAGCTTCGTGATGAACTATAACATATCAAGGATATATACAATGATCCTTGAGTGATTCGTAATGTTTGACACTGCGAAAGTAGAAATCAAGAAGGAGCATCAATTGTTGATGGTTAGTAAAACCACTAAGTTTCAAGAAAGGCAAGGGTTAGAAGGGATACTTCGTGAAACGGGAAAACAGTTGTTGTACTAATGAAGAGACCCAAGATTAAACCCAAGCCCGAGACTAAGTGCTTTTGTTATGAGGGGAACGGTCACTGAGGCGGAGCAACTCTAGATACTTGGTAGATAAGAAGGCTGGAAAAGTCGAAAGAAGTATATTTGATATACATGATGTTCATGTGTACTTTAGAGTACTCCTAGTAGCGCGAGGGTATTGGATACCGGTTCGGTTGCTAAGTGATTAGTAACACGAAATGAAAGCTACGGTATAATCGGAGACTAGCTAAAGGCGAGGTGACGATAAGTGTTGGAAGTGTTTCCAAGGTTGATGTGATCAAACGTCGCACGCTCCCTCTATCATCAGAATTGGTGGTAAAACCTAAATAATTGTTATTTGGTGTTTGCGTTGAGCATGAACATGATTGGATCGTGTTTATTGAAATACGATTATTCATTTGAAGAGAATAATAGTTGTTCTATTTGCTTGAATAATTATCCTCAATGGTTTATTGAATCTCGAACGTATTATTACACATGTTCATGATGTTACTGCCAAAGATACAAAGTAATAATGATAGTACCACTTAGTTGTGGCACTGCCACTTAAGTCATGTTGGTATAAAATTCATGTAGAAGCTCCATGCTGATGGATCTTTGTACTCACTCATTTTTGAAACGTTTGAGACATGCAAACCATACCTGTTGGTATAAATGCATGTATCGTTTGGACTCACTTGATTTTGAATCACTTGAGACATTCAAAACATGCCACATGAAACAAGAGAGTAACTTGTTGGAAATAATACATTTTTGATGTGTGCAGTCCAATGAGTGCTAAGGCACGCAGTGGATATCGTTATGTTCTTACTTCACTGACGATTTGAGTAGATACATGAGTATTTACTTGATGAATCACAAATCTGAAATATTGAAAAGTTCAATTCTGTTTCAGAGTGAAGTTCGTCGTAACAAGAGCATAAACTGTCTACAATGTGATCATAGAAATGAATATCTGAGTTACGAGTTTTGGTACGCAGTTAAGACAATGTGGAAACTGTTTCGCAGTTCATGCCACCTGGAACACCATAGTATGATGATGTGTGTGAACATCATAGCCACGCCCTATTTGACATGGTGCATACTATGATGTCTCTTATCGAATTACCACTATTGTTTAAGAGTTATGCATTAGAGACAACCGCATTCACTTTAAATAGGGCACCGCGTATTTCCGTTGAGATGACACAGTATAGACTGAGGTTTAGAGAAATCTAAGTTGTCGTTTCTTGAAAGTTTGGGGCTGCGATGCTTATGTGAAAAAGGTTTCAGTCCGATAAGCTCGAACCCAAAGCGGATGAAAGCATCTTCATAGGATATCCAAAACAGTTGGATACATCTCCTATCTCAGATCCGGAAGCAAAGTGTTTGTTTCTAGAAACGGATCCTTTCTCGAGGAAAGGTTTCTCTTGAAAGAATTGAGTGGGAGGGTGGTAGAACTTGGTGAGGTTATTGAACCATCACTTCAACCAGTGTGTAACAGGGTGCAGGAAGTTGTTCCTGTGGCGCCTACACTAATTGAAGTGGAAGCTGATGATGGTGATCATTAAGCATTGGATCAAGTTACTACAAACCTCGTATGTCGACAAAGGTCGCGTACTTCTACAGAGTGGTACTGTAACCCTGTCTTGGAGGTCATGTTGTTGAGCAACAATGAACCTACGAGTTATGGAGAAGCAATGGTGGGCCCGGATTCCGACAAATGGCTGGAGGCCATGACATCCGAGAGAGAATCCATGTGTGAGAACAAAGTGTAGACTTTGGAAGAACTGCTTAATGGTAGTAAGACTATTAAGTAAAGATGGATCTTTAAAAGGAAGACAGACGAGGATGGTGATGGGTCACTATTAAGAAAAGCTCGACTTGTCGCAAAGATGTTTCCGACAAGATCAAATAGTTGACTATGATGAGACTTTCTCACTCGTAGCGATGCTAAAAACATGTTAGAATTATGTTAGTACTTGTTGCATTATTTATGAAATATTGCACATAGGATGTCAAAACATTGTTTCCTCGACAGTTTCCTTGAGGGAAGATTGTATGTGATACAACCAGAAGGTTTTGTCGATCCTAAAGATACTAACAAGTATGCAAGCTCCAGCGATCCTCCAATGGATTGGTGCAAGCATCTCGGAGTTGGAATATACACTTTGATGAGATCATCAAAGATTTTTGGTTTGTACAAGTTTATGAGAAACTTGTATTTCCAAAGAAGTGAGTGGGAGCGCTATAAATTTTTGATAAGTATATGTGGTTGACATATTGTGGATCAGAAGTAATGTAGAATTTCTATAAAGCATAAAAGGTTGTTTGAAAGCAGTTTTTCAAAGGAATACCTGGATTCAGCTAATTGAACGTTGAGCATCAAGATCTATGGAGATAGATCGAAACGCTTAATATAAGTTTCAACAAGATGCATGCCTTGACAAGTTTTTGAAGGAGTTCAAAATAGATCAGCAAAGAAGGAGTTCTTGACTGTGTTGTAAGGTGTGAATTTGAGTAAGACTCAAAACCCGACGACGACAGAATAAAGAGAATAGACGAAGGTCGTCTTCTATGCCTTAGCCGCAGACTCTAAAGTATGCCATGCTGAATACCGCACCTGATGTGTGCCTTGCCTCAAGTCTGTTAAGAGGTACAGAGAGTGATCCAAGATTGAATCACTAAACAACGGTCAAAGTTATCCTTAGTAACTAATGGACTAAGGAATTTTTCTCGATTATGGAGGTGGTTCAAAGAGTTCGTCGTAAAGGGTTACGTCGATGCAAGATTTGACACTAAACCGAATAACTATGAGTAGTGAAATGGATTCGTATAGTAGAGTAGATATTTGGAGTATTTCCGAATAGCACATAGTAGCAGCATCTATAAGATGACATAAAGATTTGTAAAGAATACACGGATCTGAAAGTTTACAAAACCACTGACTAAAACCTCTCTCACGAGCAATACGTGATCATACCCCAGAACTATATGGGTGTTGGATTCGTTAGAATCACATGGTGATGTGGACTAGATTATTGATTCTAGTGCAAGTGGGAGACTGTTGGAAATATGCCCTAGAGGCAATAATAAATTAGTTATTATTATATTTCTTTGTTCATCATAATCATTTATTATCCATGCTATAATTGTATTGATTGGAAACACAATACTTGTGTGGATACATAGACAAAACACTATCCCTAGTAAGCCTCTAGTTGACTAGCTCGTTGATCAAAGATGGTCAAGGTTTCCTGACCATAGGCAAGTGTTGTCACTTGATAACGTGATCACATCATTAGGAGAATCAAGTGATGGACTAGACCCAAACTAATAGACGTAGCATGTTGATCATGTCATTTTGTTGCTACTGTTTTCTGCGTGTCAAGTATTTATTCCTATGACCATGAGATCATATAACTCACTGACACCGGAGGAATGCTTTGTGTGTATCAAACGTCACAATGTAACTGGGTGACTATAAAGATGCTCTACAGGTATCTCTAAAGGTGTCCGTTGAGTTAGTATGGATCAAGACTGGGATTTGTCACTCCGTGTGATGAAGAGGTATCTCGGGGCCCACTCGATAATACAACATCACACACAAGCCTTGCAAGCAATGTGACTTAGTGTAAGTTACGGGATCTTGTTTTACGGAACAGTAAAGAGACTTGCCGGTAAACGAGATTGAAATAGGTATGCGGATACTGACGATCGAATCTCGGGCAAGTAACATACCGAAGGATAAAGGGAATGACAAACGGGATTATATGAATCCTTGGCACTGAGGTTCAAACGATAAGATCTTCGTAGAATATGTAGGATCCAATATGGGCATCCAGGTCCCGCTATTGGATATTGAACGAGGAGTCCCTCGGGTCATGTCTACATAGATCTCGAACCCGCAGGGTCTGCACACTTAAGGTTCGACGTTGTTTTATGCGTATTTGAGTTATATGGTTGGTTACCGAATGTTGTTCGGAGTCCTGGATGAGATCACGGACGTCACGAGGGTTTCTGGAATGGTCCGGAGACGAAGATTGATATATAGGATGACCTCATTTGATTACCGGAAGGTTTTCGGAGTTACCGGGAATGTACCGGGAATGACGAATGGGTTCCGGATGTTCACCGGGGGGGGGGGGGGGGCAGGCTCACCCGGGGGAAGCCCATAGGCCTTAGGGATGCCACACCAGCCCTTAGTGGTCTGGTGGGACAGCCCAAGAAGCCCTATGCGCAGGAGAAAGAAAAATCAAAGAGAAAAGAAAAAAAGGGCAAGTGGGAAAGTGGAGAAGGACTCCACCTTCCAATCCTAGTTGGATTAGGATTGGAAGGGGAGGAGTTCCCCCCTTTGGTTCGGCCGAACCCCTTGGGGCTCCTTGAGCCCCAAGGCAAGGCCCCTCCCCTCCCACCTATATATACGGAGGTTTTAGGGCTGATTTGAGACAACTTTGCCACGGCAGCCCGACCACATACCTCTATGGTTTTTCCTCTAGATCGCGTTTCTGCGGAGCTCGGGGCGGAGCCGTGCTGAGATTAGATCACCACCAACCTCTGGAGCGCCATCACGCTGTCGGAGAACTCATCTACCTCTCTGTCTCTCTTGCTGGATCAAGAAGGCCGAGATCATCGTTGAGCTGTACGTGTGCTGAACGCGGAGGTGCCGTCCGTTCGGCACTAGATCGGAGCGGATCGTGGGACGGATCGCGGGACGGTTCACGGGGCGGATCGAGGGACGTGAGGACGTTCCACTACATCAACCGAGTTTATTAACGCTTCTGCTGTGCGATCTACAAGGGTACGTAGATCGGAAATCCCCTCTCGTAGATGGACATCACCATGATAGGTCTGCGTGCGCGTAGGAAATTTTTTGTTTCCCATGCGACGTTCCACAACACCACAAGCCCTATAGCCGCCGCCCCCTTGGTGGCGGCTATGAAGCTTGTGGGGCCCACAGGGACCCCATCCACTCATAACAGCTCACATCCTCTTCTTCTACCTCCAGAAAAAATCGTTTCGCAGCTCAAACCCGTGTTCTTGCTCATTTGGCTGAGATTTTCGATCTCCTTGCTCAAAGCACCATTCTTCGAAACGTTTTGGGAAAATTACTCCTTGGTAAGTGACTCCTCCATTAGTCCAATTAGTTTTTGCTCTAGTGCTTTATCCTTCGCGTATTCTTGCTACCTTGGTGACCCTATTCTTGAGCTTGAAATGTTGATTTTAGCTGGTCCCAAGTAGTTTTAGCGCGTGATACGGTCTCTAGGCACTAGTAGGAGTATTTGCTACAAGGTGTGGTTGGTCTTTATTCACTTTTCTCTTGAACTTCAAAAATTTCAGCAAAAGGAAATTATGTTCAGGAGGAAGTTTCATGGTGGTTACTCAAGTAAGAAGGCTCCCCGGCTTTCTTTTCGGGAGCTCGAACCTTATCAACTAAGGGACGCACCGGTACAACCATGTGAATGGCCTTCCGATGAGTTCATGATCAAAGCAGGCTTCAAGGATGAGTTTGATACACTTGTCCAGAATGCCGGGTTAGAAGAATTCCTCTCAAATAAATGTGAACAGTATGCTATGCTCACTGCCTCTTTCGCGCGTAGATTTAAATTTTCAGTTGGTCGTGACTCATCCATACTGTTTGATCTGTATGATAAATCCTACACCATGGATTTGTAGGATTTCAATAGGATTTGCAAGATACCAGATGGGGGTAGTCTTAATGATCCTGCTAAGTCTTCGGTTAGAGATTTTGTCTCTAGTATAACTGTTGGAGAAACAAGAGACATCACACAAGCTACCATAGGAAGCATTCATTTCCCTGCCTTGCACTACTTTGCCCTCTTCATAGGTAGATGCATTAACGGCAAGGGTGCACATTGTCACCTATGCGCATCCGACCTTAGTATCCTTAAGAGCGCAGTAACAGGTGACATGAGCTTCAACATGGGATCTATAATAGCAAGGAGTCTGAATAATAATGCCATTGATGGGGATTTCTTCGGTGGAATTTATGCTACCGCTTAGCAAAGTTTCTTGGAGTACCCATCCGTTCAGGAGACCGCCCTCTCCGTACAGCCTACCTTGATCGTGTCGCTCTAACACGCTACCAGTTCTGTGAGAGGGATGATGAATCCCTCTTATACCATTTGATATTTAACCGGTAGCGAGTTTTCCATATTACCCTTCCTGCTCCTTCTCTCTTTGAATTTCAGATAAAACACAGATACTACATAACCATAGGAGAGGCAGAAGAGTATGAGAGGGAGGCGACGGCTGCTCATCTTCGTGAGGCAGCTATTCAGGAAGTGGCTGCAGCACTCCCGTACAACACCCATTATGATTTTGGGTTTCGCTAGGACCATCCTGGAGAGTAGACCAAGCTAGGCCAAAAGCCTAAGCTTGGGGAGTACGTGTTCTCACCGACCTTACATTCATGCTTATGCTTTCACTTTGTTAGTCGATGTTTACACTTTGCCACTGTATTATCCATGCTAGTTTATTTTCGTTTTCTTGTTTTCTTGTTTTGTGTCCTTTTGAGAAAACCCAAAAAGATTTTCCTTTCTTCTTTTGCTTGTTGGGAGTTTTCCCATGTAAATAGTTTTCTTTTTCTTTGGGTCAAGGTAGAAGATATTGGTTACAATGTTTAGTGGCTCTTGCATGCATACCTGTTTAGCTTTCAAAGAGCCATATTACTTTGTCTTCTCCTTTGTGTTTGCCTGCTGATTCAGCTTAGTCCAATGCAGAAGCACTCTTATTATTGTTCACATCGTTCGATCGTGCAAGAGAAAGGCAATAATGATGATATATGATGAAGTGACTGAGACTGGAAAAGCTGGTATGAACTGTATCTATTTTGTTTTTGTAAATATGACTAGCTTGTCGTCCTAGATTCAGCTTTGTTGTGGGAGAACCATGTTTGCAATGACAACTTAGAGATCATAGTTTCTGATGCCATGTTTAATTAGCTGAGAGCTTATAATGGTTTGTATTGAATGCCAACATAGATTTTGAGATGACTATGATGTAGTATGATAGGATGGTATTCTCCTTTCAATGATTCAAGTGTCTTGACTTGGCGCATGTTCATGCATGTAGTTGAAACAAAATCAACATAGCCTCTGTGATGTTCGTGTTCATGGTGATTTATATCATGTTCATGCTTGCACTCAATGTTAGTCAAACTCATTGCATCTTGATGACTGTTGTCGCTCTCTAGTTGGTCGCTTCCCAGCCTTTTGCTAGCCTTCACTTGTACTAAGCGGAATACTGTTTGTGCATCCACTTCCATAAACCCAAAAGTTTTTCCATGAGAGTCCACCATACCTACCTATTTGCGGTATCTACCTATCGTTCCAAGTAAATTTGCATGTGCCATTCTCTAAACCTTCAAGAAATAATCTGTTTTGCATGCCCGAACTGCTCATGTGGTGACAGGGGGCTATTGATATCTTCCATGTTAGGCGTGTTATCCTCGACATGTGTTTATTCACTATCATTCACAAGAAAGGGGTCAGTAATTGGAATGCCCAGTTCCACGCATAAATCGAAAACATAACTCTAAAACAAGACTCCCCCCGGATTGATGTTAGTATGGACGGTACCCGAGTATTCGGCTTGCCGTGGAGTGTGATTGATTAGTGGTGGGGAGTTAAAACTTTACTTTTCTGTTTGGGAACCGCCTATAGCATGAGTAGCATGGACGATAGTGAGAACTCTTGGTCATTGCGTTGACAATGAAAGCATGCCACCCAAAATTATTATCTCTGTTTTCAAAGCTTGAGCTCTGGCACCTGTGCAAATCAATGCTTCCCTCTGCGAAGGGTCTGCCTATTTATTTTCCTGTTGAGTCATCCTCCTCTTGTATAAGCACCAATTAGAGAGCACCTCTGTCATTTTTATGCTTTGCTTTTGATTGATATTGAGTATGACTATGACTGGATCTTCTTTGCTATGAATTACAATGTTTAGTCAGCCCTTGATCTTTGAAAGTGCTCTGCATTTATGTTTTGCGGTCTCAGAAAGAGCTAGCGAGAAACCACTTATTCATATTGCTTCATGCTTGTTTTGATTGAATTGCTGGTATCTGAAACTCATTATTATTTGCTCGCTAGCTGATTATGCCATTGATACTAGTTTACCGTGAGACCTTTGTGTCACTTGCTTATGTGGTTAACTTGTGATCTTGCTGAAATCCTGGTTTTGAGTTAGACATAGTTGCAACAACAAGATCAAATAGAGTTTGTCAAAGTTTTTCTTCCTCTTTCAGTTTGTCAACCGAGTTGCTTGAGGACAAGCAAGGTTTTAAGCTTGGGGGAGTTGATACGTCTCCATCGTATCTACTTTTCCAAACTCTTTTGCCCTTGTTTTGGACTCTAATTTGCATGATTTGAATGGAACTAACCTGGACTGACACTGTTTTCAACAGAATTGCCATGGTGTTGTTTTTGTGCAGAAATGGAAGTACTCGGAACGTCCTGAAAATTTACGGAGAATATTTCTGGAAAATATGAAAAATACCTGCGCAAAGATCCACCGTAGGGATGGGCCAGTGGGCCACAAGCCCTATAGCCGCCGCCCCCTGGTGGCGGCTACCAAGCTTGTGGGGCCCACGTGGTTCTGCCGCCCCCAAACTCAGCTCTATAAATTCACTTTCGTCCCAGAAAAAATCAAGAGGGAAGATTTCATCGCGTTTGCGATACGGAGGCGCTGCCACATCATGTTCTTCATCTCGAGGGCAGATCTGGAGTCCGTTTTGGGCTCCGGAGAGGGGAAATCGTCGCCATCGTCATCATGAACCTTTTTCCCTCTCCAATTCCATGAAGCTCTTCATCGTTCGTGTAATCTATTCATAGGCTCGCTGGCGGTGATGAGTAGGATGAGATCTATCATGTAATCGAGTTAGTTTTGACGGGGATTGATCCCTAGTATCCACTATGTTCTGAGATTGATGTTGCTACTACTTTGCCATGCTTAATGCTTGTCACTAGGGCCCGAGTGCCATGATTTCAGATCTGAAATTATTATGTTGTCACCAATATATGTTTGTTTTAGATCCGATCTTGCAAGTTGTAGTTACCTACTATGTGTTATGACCCGGCAACCCCGGAGTGACAATAACCAGAACCACTCCCGGTGATGACCATAGTTTGAGGAGTTCATGTGTTCACCAAGTGCTAATGCATAGGTCCGGTTCTTTAATAAAAGGAGAAGCTTAATATCCCGTAGTTTCCTTTTGGACCCCGCTACCACAGGAGGGATGGACAATAGATGTCATGCAAGTTCTTTTCCCTAAGCACGTATGACGACACACGGATAGCATGCCTACATCACATTGACGAACGGGAGCTAGCCACATATCTCTCCGTGTTATAACTGTTGTATGATGAATATCATCCAAACAAATCACCGGCCCATTGCCTACGAGTTTGTCCCACTGCTGTTGTTACTTCTTTTGCTCTGCTGCTATTACTACTCTTGCTGTTGCTGTTACTTTCTTTGCTCTGTTGCTACTTGCTACTGGTACTACTTGCTACTGGTGCTACTTGCTACTGCTCCTACTTGCTACTGCTGTCACTACTGTTTTTCCTTGACACTGTTGTTACTCGTTACACTGCTGCTACGTGTTACAATACTTTTTTCGCTCGCCGTTGCCAGGAAAAGACTATTTCCCGTCCACGGGCAACTTCTGGCACCATTGATACAACCGTTAGGAATAGTCTGCCGTCAACAAATCGTTTCTGGCACCATTGCTATCATACTACTTTGCTACTGATACTTTGCTTGCAGATACTAATCTTTCAGGTGTGGTTGAATCCGACACATTCAGCTGCTAATACTTGAGAGTATCCTTCCACTTCCTGTCTGGTGAACCAACAAATTTGGGTTGAATATTCTACCCACGAAAACTGCCGCGAACCCACGCGCTGATGGGCCATTGCAAGACAATTGCTAATTGTTGAGCAACTGGGAGCAGTTCTTGCTCTGTTGCCGGGGAGGCATCAAGTCAGGAACACGTCAACAACATTATTGTAGTGTCGTTGCCGGGGACTGCTAGCAAGTTGTTAATTCAATCACACCTGAAAGACTTAGTATCTGCACCAAAGTATTAGCAGCAAAGTGGTGTGATAGCAACAGTAGCAACAATAATAGTAGCAAGAGTGACAGCAGTAACGACAGAGTAACAGTAGCAGGAGCGACAGCAATAGCGGTAACAGCAACAGCAGTAGCGGCAAAGTAACGTAGCAAGGACCAGTAGGAAAAACTCGTAGGCATTGGATCGGTGAAGGATAATTATGCCGGATGACATTCATCATGCAACCGTTATAACATGGGGAGATATGTAACTAGCTCAAGTTCGTCAATGTAATGTAGGCATGTATTCCGTATGTAGTCATACGTGCTTAGGGAAAAGAACTTGCATGACATATATTGTCCATCCCTCCCATGGCAGCGGGGTCCTAATGGAAACTACGGGATATTAAGGTTCTTCTTTTAATAGAGAACCGGAACAAAGCATTAACACTTAGTGAATACATGAACTCCTCATACTATGGTCATCTCCGGGAGTGGTTCCGGCTATTGTCACTCCGGGGTTGCCGGGTGATAACACATAGTAGGTGACTACAACTTGCAAGAAAGGATCAAGAACACACATATATTGACGAGAACATAATAGGTTCATATCTGAAATCATGGCACTCGGGCCCTAGTGACAAGCATTAAGCATGGCAAAGAAGTAGCAACATCAATCTCAGAACATAGTGGATACTAGGGATTAATCCCTATCAAAGCTAACTAGATTACATGATAGATCTCATCCAACCCATCACCGTCCAGCAAGCCTACGATGAGATTACTCACGAACGATGAGGAGCATCATGGAATTGGCGATGAAGGAAGGTTGGTGATGACGATGGCGACGATCTCTCCTCTCCGGAGCCCAGATCGGACTCCAGATCAACCCTCCGGAGGAAGAACAGGTGGTGGCGGCGCCTCCGTATCGTAAAATGCGATGAACTCTCCTCCTTGATATTTTTCCAAACGAAAGGGACTAAATAGAGCTGGAGTTGGAGGCGGCGGAGCTCCGAGAGCCCCATAAGCCTGCTAGGCGCGGCCAGGGGGGCCGCGCCTGGTGGGCTTGTGGGATCCTCGCTCCACTCCTCTGGTTGATTTTGCGCTAGTATTTTTATATATTCCAAAAAAATCCTCGTAAATTTCCATGTCATTCTAAGGACTTTTATTTCTGCGCAAAAACAACACCATGGCAATTCTACTGAAACCAGCGTTAGTACGGGTTAGTTCCATTCAAATCATGCAAATTAGAGTCCAAAACAAGGGGCAAAAGAGTTTGGAAAGGTAGATACGACGGAGATGTATCATTATGTTACTCAGGTTTTAATATGTTTGTAACATAATCGCAGCTCCTGCATGATGCTTGAAAATTTGAAAGCCGAGCAGAGGCCGAGCAGCATAGGGTTGTGGCAGAAGAGGCCCGCAAGGAGCTGTCTTTTGTGAAGGAGCTCGGAGACAAGCACGTGGAACGGGTCCTGGAGGTCAAGGATGACTTGAAGGGGGTTTATACTGAGCGTGACACAATTCAGGAAGATAAGAAGAGACTTGTTGCCGAGCATGCCACAACCAGCTCGGCCAGTAAAGAGGCCAAGACCCAAGCCCGAACGGATCGCGATACGCTCAACCAAGTCAGCTAGATCACCGTGGGTAAGCCATACGTACTTAACTACTTCTTTGGCGATAGCCAGTTTGCCCTTCTTATGCAAGCCTGGCGTTCCTCAGAGGCGTTCAAGGACCTGTCAAGCAGCATCATGGACGCATCTGCTCATTATGCTTCCCGCCCTGACAATCAACCAAGGAGATCTTCTGGCAGCAATTCCACGCACCCGAGCATTGATAACCCACAAATGTAGGGGATCGGTTGTAGTCTTTTTCGATAAGTAAGAGTGTAGAATTCAACGAGGAGCTAAAGGTAGAATAGTATACTCTCAAGTTCTATCAACCACCGATACAACTCTACGCACGCTAACGCTTACTTTACCTAGAACAAGTATGAAACTACGGGAAAGAAACTAGAAGTGCTTAGTAGGTGTAATAGAAAGGTTTGCAAGATAATAAAGAACAAGTAAATAAAAGTTAGGTGCTATTTTGCATGGAAATAATGAGCATGGAAACAAAAGTTGGGGGTTGTTTAGTAGAAAGCTTTTTGTGTAACGCAAGAGGAAGATTGTCCATGGGCAATTCAATATAACATGTTAGATCCTTATCATATGCAATGAGGGAGAGTCATACGCTAACACACTTTATGTACTTGGATCATATACACTTACGATTGACCTCTAGCAAGCATCTACAATTACTAGAAATCCTTAAGGTAAACCCAACCATAGCACAAAACATCAAGTCCTCTTTACTCCCATATGCACACAACCCCCTTACTCGGGTGTAAGCTTCTGTCACTCTAGCCACCCACTATAAGCGAATCATGAACATTTTGCAAACCCTCCAGCATTAGTCCTTTACGTGTGCGCCTCATGGAAGACACCTTAGGACAACACCATATCAACACACAACTCATATAAATAACATCATATCACAATTAACTCGTAGGACAAAAGAAATCTACTCAAACATCATAGGATATCCACACATCACTGGATAATAATATTTAGCATTAATCCCCATGTTCAAGTAGATATTACATTTGGGAATAGAGGCTTTACACCACTGCATATAGGAGGAAAGAGTTGGTGGTGACGACGGCAAAGTTGTTGGTGTAGATCGTCGTCACGATGGTTGCGCCGACGGCGCTCCGACGACACCAGGAGAGAGGGGAGAGAGCCGCCCTCCTTATTCTTCTTCTTCCTTGGCCTCCTGCCTACGTGGGAGGAGGGTTTCTCCTGTGGTCCATGGCCTTCATGGCACCCGGAGGGCAGCATCCCCTTCGGGATTAGGTCTCTCTCTGTGTTTGTCTCCTGTTTTTGCAACTTGTTTTGTGGTCATTCACCGTTTCTTAAATATCCGGAGATCCGTAACTCCGATCGGGCTGATATTTTGAGAGGTTATTTACCAGAAAATTATTTATCTTGCAGCCAAAGGAGAGCTCCAGCCGACTTAAGGACTGCCCACATGCCATCAGGAAGCGACCGCACCCCCTGGCCATGCTATGTTGGCTTGTGGGGCCCTCGGGCACCGTCTTGCATTGATTCTGACTCCCAAAATTCACAAATATTCTAGAAAGAAAATCTGCACAATTTTTTATTGAGTTTGGAGTCCGTTTGATATTGATTTTCTATGAAACAAAAAAAATACTAAAAACAGGAACTGGCACTAGGCACTGGGTCAATAGGTTAGTGCTCAAGAATAATATAAATTGGTAAAGTATCTTATAATGATAATATAATAGCATGGAGCAATCAAAAGTTATAGATACGTTGGAGACGTATCAAGCATACTCCTCGGATGGACAATTAAATGAAGTTGATGGCTGAGATGTTTCGTGCAGCGCGGCCTATGATGGAAGATCTATCTGTCAACCTACTGAACAGGGTGCGTGAGGTTATCTCCAGGTGCACCTTTGGAAGATATCAACTTGTCTGGAGAGTGCCTAGCAGACGTATGCATCGAAGATGGCACAATACGAGAAGATCAAACTGCTGGCTATTATGTCCTCGGTATGTCGAGGAGTATTATGCACTAAGTTTGAGCTTCACTTCTAAGGGGTCCTCGGTATGTCGAGGAGTATTATGTAAAGATAACGAAAAAATATGTTATTTTTTTTCAGCTTAATCCGATGTGTTTATATACTCCTCCTTTGTGACTGTTTTTTACTTCTCAAAGTTTCCAGTCGTCGGCTTCCGCCCTCGTGTAGATGCTACACTAGGTGTTCTTTAACATGCTTAAGCCTTTAAGCGACATTTCGAGACCCGAAAGCGGCTTGCGTGCTATATGAATGAGGCAACCCAACTATAACAACTTTATCACGTTCAAATAGTCATATGAGCTCTAATTGACGAGGCAACTTAAACTAGCTCCCGGTGTAATGGTGATTGAGCCAGCCGAGATACACCAATCATAACACCTCGGAAATTATAGTAAGGACCCTTCATTTAGCACAACTTTACCACTAATATTGAGTAATGTAACATTGTCCATGGATCACATACCTATTTATGCTCATCATGATAGTCGATTTTCGTCTTTCTCCACTGAGGCGCTTAACAATCAAGGCTGGAACCGCAATCGCAGTGGTTCCCCCTTTACACCCCTAGCCGGATAGAGTGGAACATGATATGTCTCCAATATATCTATAATTTTTATTGTTCCATGCTATTATATTATCAGTCTTGGATATGCATTTATATGTTGCTTAATATCATTTTGGTAACTACCATATTAACCCAGTGCCTAGTGTCATCTGCTATTTTATGTGTGTTTTTGGTTTTTCCGGAAATCAGTACCAAATGACGTCCAAATGCCATGAATGTTTTTGATGATTTTTCTTGACAAAAATAAGACCTAGAAGCTTCAGAGGGAGGCAGGAGGCTGCACAAGGTGGTGCCAAGGTAACAGGGCGCGCCCCAGGGGTGTGGGTGCGACCTGATGCCTTGGGGCCAGCCCCTGGCTCCTCCTGGCCTAACTCTGCCTCCACAAATTCTATAGAATCAGGAAAACATGTGAGAGCTACCTGAAATACATTTTTCGCCACCACAAGTCTCTATTCCATCGTGATCCCATTCGGAGCCCTGTTCCGGTGCCCTATCGGATGGGGGATCAATCACGGAGGGCTCTACATCAACCTTGTTGTTCCCATCATGTTGTGTCAGTAGTCTAGCACAAACCTATAGGTCCATAGCTAGTACCTAGATAGCTATATATCTCTATGACCTTCAATACAAAGTTCACCGGTATTCCCGTGTTGATCTATTCAATGTAGTCTTCTTTGCGGTGTGTATGTACCTAGATGTTCCTAGATGGCTATATCTCTCGAGATGCATGCTGGATAACGGTCGGTGAGTGGAGTAATAGTAGTAGATGCAAGCAGGAGTCAGTCTACTTGCGCATGGAAGAGATTCCTATATATATGATCATCGTCATGAATAAATATTTCATAACTATGCACTATTCTATCAATTGCCCAACATTAGTTTGTTTACCCACTATATGTTATCTTCAAGAGAGAAGCCTCTAGCAAAAATTATGCCCCCCCGGGGTTCGCGCACAATATAGTATTAAAACCCTAAAATTATTATTGTCATTTAACTTGTGTTATTTTATTTAGATTCATATTATCTATCTATGAATACTTAATCCCTACAAGTAACGAGTTCAAGGGCCTTGACAATCCTCTTGCCCGCATTGGATGCATGTGTTTGCTCTTTTGTGTGTAGGTGATGACGACGAGAGTTTGCGTGGTTCTCCTATTGGTTCGATAACCTTGGTTCTCGTTAAGGGAAATACTTATCTCTACTGTGTGTCATCTCCTCTCCTCTTGTTGGAAAAATCCAATGCAATTTACAAGTAGCAGAACATAGGGGGCAAAGACAAGAGCTGGACAACCCAACTCAACCCATGTTGAATACTCCCTCCATTCCTAAATATAAATCTTTAAAGAGATTTCATTAGTGGACTGCATATGGATGTATATAGACATATTTTAGAGTGTAGAGTCACTCATTTTGTTTCGTATGTAGACTTCTAGTAAAATATGTTACAAGACTTATATTTAGGAACGGAGGGAGTACTTTCTGGTTTAATTGCCATCGAGACCGAAACTCAACCCGTGTTGAATACTTTCTGGTTTACTTGCCATCATTTTTTAATCTTTGAATCATGAACATAGGAGTCTGACGATGAGGTGATCCCTGAGTGTGATTTATGCGGCAAAGATTGGAGTCTATGCGGCATGCCTAACTTGCAAAACGGTAGGTTCTTCACCTTCAAGCTTGAAGAGACCATTGATGTTTTTACAGTGTGCAACAATGACAACTATTTTTCCATAATTAATCATGACATGTGTTTCTTTGTTCAATGTGTAATTTCATTTTTTACAATTCGACTAGTGCATCCCCTGCCATGCAATGTGGTATCCCTTGGAGAAGCTCGGTTTCCAAGATATGAAGAATATGGAGATGTGGAGAGCTAACCTGAGGACTAAACATGGTTTCACATTTTGGGTTTAAATATAAAATGGAATTAATCACACACATTTTAGTTTCTCAAATCGGGAAGCTCTTTGCAAGCCATATGGATTTCAGGAGGATATGGAAATAACCTTTGATATTCGTTCTGAAGCTGATATTGAAAGTAATATCGACATTTGGGTGGATGTCGATATGCTTCTAGTTTTACCTCCATGTTAGTTTGTCAACCATATTTGTTAATTAATTTGTATTATTTATTTAAAAATAGTTTGTGTTCATCCCTACTTAACTTGTTTATTTTTAATTGTCAGCTTATTTCTCATCTTCAAGAAAACTCAAAAGATAGTAGACCGGAACTACTACAGTCCTGGCTCTGATCTAACTTGGTTGGAGAAAAATCGTGTGATATCATTTATTGATGATGTTCATAATTTTAAGATAAATTAATAAGATATTGGCGAAAGTTATTGTGAATACGTGTCACTAGTGCACGAGGTGAACCATAGTAACTTCCATGTAGATAGCATGGTAAGATTATTTTGTACTATTATGTCATTAATTAGTCCATCTTTTCCATACATAAATTTTTCTTAAGAAAAACTAGATTGCTAACTATGTTATTCTTATGTTCTTCAAAGAAATTCCCGTAAAAGGTTTTGCGTGAACTGATATTTCTAGAAGGTCATTTGAATGTTATCAACTTACGACCATGGTTTCCTACATGTTTCCGCAATGCATACTCGGTTTCTAGAAAGTATGAAATCCTGAAACTCAAAGGATTTAGCAAAATAATGAAAGACCGCACACAACCACCTGGCAGAGACGCGAATGATTTGCGCATGCCACATGTTGGAGATAGGAGGATCTCTGTTCTTCACAATGGAGTGGGAGGATCTTACCTTTTTTATTCTATTTTACCTAGGAGAGAGTGGTAGGTTCTACACAAGAGAGAATATTATGTGTTATCTAACAGAGAGGGCCTTTTCTAGTTTAAGACATTGTGTAGTAACGGTTAACTTGTCATGAGTTGTTATATGATTCAGATGATGATAAGTTGTTATGTGAGCAGGGATAATGAGTTATTAGATGACACATATCAGATTAAAGTGGATGGGTGCAAGTGATTAAGTTGGGTTAGTAGGAAAATATGATGTTACGACTACACACAAATGTCGAACAAAGGGAATCCTTTCATTCGACACTTGTGTCCCGTGTAACACCATATTTTCTGACTAATTCAACTTGATCACTTGCACCATCCACTTTAATATAAATGTTGGTTCTTGCACAATTATTATTGATGTTGTATATTAATATGTATAACCTTGTGTAAGTACTATATAAATATATATAAAAGAAATATGCGCAATTACTAGTGGCGAGGGGAACAGAACCTCGCTGCTAATAGTTAGCAGTAGCGGGGGCTCAGAACCGTGCTACTAATAAGTTTATCACAAGTAGCGCGGATCCAACCCGCGCTACTGCTAACTATTATTTGTAGCGCCCTAGTAATAGCGAGGTCACCTATGGTACTGACAGGGGAAAAACTTGTGCTACTACTATGATTTTCTCTAGTAGTGTGTGACCACTTGCCGAATAGTATTAATGTTATTTACCGAAGCTTATTTCTTTGAAAAGTGCACCATATGTAGTTTACCATTGACATGAAAGGTAACCTTGCTTTTGTTGCAATCAATATGAGCCCCAACGGTATTTACAAAGGGTCTACCAAGGATAATCGACATGTTGCCGTCCTTGGGCATATCAAGAATAGCAAAGTCTGTTAAGATAATAACATTTGCAACCATGACAGGAACATCCTCACAAATTCCAATAGCTATAGAGGATGATTTATCATCTGTTTACAAAGATATTTTAGTAGGTGTGAGCTTATTCAAGTCAAGGCTTTTATATAAAGAGAAATGCATAACACTAACACGGGCTCCTAGATCACATAGAGTAGTTTTCACATAATTTTGTTTAATGGAGGAAGGTGTTGTGAGTATACTAGGGTCTCGCAAATTCTTAGACACTCCACAATCGAAATAATAATTAACAAGCATGGTGGAAATCTTAGTTTCAGGTGTCTTTCTTTTATTAGTGACAATATCTTTCATATACTTAACATATGGAGGCATCTTCAAAATATCAGTCAAACGAGTGCGCAAAAACAGAGGTCTAAGCATTTCGACAAAGCGCTCAAAATCCTCTATGTCCTTATTCTTAGAAGGCTTACGAGGGAAGGGCATCGGTTTTTGAACCCATGGTTCTCTTTCTCTACCATGTTTTCTAGCAACACGGTCCCTCTTATCACAACATTTTATTTTTAGGATGTGGGTTATCAAGATCTTTAGCACGTTCTATTTCCACATCATTATCAGGTTCTTTATCATTATCTAGTTGAGCATCTACGTGAACATCATTATTATCATTATCATTATCATTATCATTATAACTAGGTTAATGTTCACTAACAGGTTGTGTCTCAGCATCATAAACATAAACGTCATTATGATTCTTAGTAGGTTTTTGTATAACAGGTTCATTAGAAGCATGCGAAGTCCTACCATTTTTTTAGATGGACTAGTTGCATCATCATTAATTCTCTAGGAATGTTGTTCAATTCTTTTAGGGTGTCCTTCAGGATGCAGAGGTTCCTGAATCATTCTACCCCCTCTAGCCATTACTGTAACAGCATGATCATCGAGGTTATCATTCATTTAAGTAAGCCAATCATTTTGTGACTTAGCAACTTGGTCTAGTTGAGTATGAACCATGGAAGCATGTTTACCTAGACCTTTGACATCATTAGCAATTCTAAACATCATGCACTCAAGTGATCAATAATCATAGCATTCTGTTTTAATTGATCCTTAAATAATTATTAAAATTTTCTTACTTAACACTGTAATTATCAAATTCAGCCATGCATCTACTAGGGGTTTTATTGTAAGGTATATCACTTTCATCAAATCTACTGTAGCGACCCGACTCAAGACGAGTCAAGCCTCTGGTGTTTCCGTACCATCCCAAGATCATGCTGGTACACACTCAGTACATAATGCATATATTCAAGAGTTCAATCACACCGCTTTATTAATCGAAATCTCATAAAGTGTACTTTATTACAACAAAGGATTACAATAAAGTGGCTGAAGGCCATCTCATGAGATATCTAACGAAGACTAGCGGAAGCATCAGGTAGACGAGTCCATCCGACTCCAAGGGCATGTCGCTGAGCGTAGATCGTAGCCTCACTCCTGGTCGGAAAAGTACTCTGCAACATGATACGTTGCAGCCGTGTAGGTCAGCATATTGAATATGCTGGCAAGTCATCAAAGAGAGGAGTAAAATAATAATCAACTATCTCTACCTGCATATTTGGCCGGTGGGGCTATGAGTTTTGCATAAAGCCAGTTTTATCCTACAACAAGAGGGGCTGGAAGCAAAATATTACTACATTGTTTGTTGTTAACGAGATGGTTCCGCCAACCAATTCTCGTACGCGAATAGTTGATAACACCCACATCATTATTAAGTTGTGTCGAGAGTTCAAGGGAAATTCAATGCCTTCGGCTCAAGCTGTCCATGACCGTGGACACGGCTAATCGATTAGGTTGGGCACTCTGTAGAGTTTTGCACATGTTCCCCACAAGATTTGATCGCCTCCGGGTTTGTCCTCGCAATTCAGGGTGTTTGAAGACCGGATGATCAAAACATGGTCTTTCAACGGGTCCCTCTGAATCCCTGTCGATGCCCATCCATTCCTACCATTCTTCTACATCTGCTAGCACCGCCTGTCCAGAGTCGCCGCGTTGTCCAACCAAGCCAGAGCCCATAATGACTTGTGGCTGTGCAGGTAAGCCTTGAGTCTTGAAGTCTCCGTCCGTCTCTTCGAGCTTGGGTGAAGCTTTCCGCAGGATGTCATCTCCTCTCCAGCATCCCGAGCCATCCACTGGTTTCTCCAGGGAGCCGATCAACCGTCCTTCACCCAGAGTTGCATTGCGTACGAGGTCTTGAAAATCTTGTCTTAACCGGTCTTGATTATTTAATCAACCTCGCATCACTCGTGTCATGCACTCAACCGAAAACCCGTCTACTCAAGCATAGCATTAAGAAATTGTCGTCCCAGGGCCAAGTATCAGGGTTGTTGTGTGCCTACCACATGATACTACATCTTATAATAAAATTTCAAAGTACCTAGGCAGCATGCAATTGGGCAAAGAAAGGTGAACTACCATGCATCGAAAACATAGGAAAATAACATGATCAAAATGACTTGCCTTTATGATAGTTGTCTTGATCGAGCGCTTCTAAGTAACACGCTTTGCACTCCGGATGATCTACCGATACAAACACAAAACACACCATAAGCACTACAATCAAGCAACAAGTAAAATAACATCACAAGTAAGGATTTGCTAAGGCCTAAGTAAAAGAATTCAACACGCGTTACTAAGGCAGAAACTTGTTTCTGTAAAAAAACACCAGTAAAAATACTTTAATTTTTTTGAAACATCTACCACAGTAGATATAATCACTAGGAAGAAGTAGCAAAAAGAATCAACTCAAAATCATTTTTTAAACTCCTGGAATTGGCAAAACAAGGTTTAAACTAAATCTGATCTAACTTATATTTGAAAATTTCAAACATGGACAAATTATATGTTTTTAAAAACTACAGAAACATTGGAGTCTACTGGAACAAGAATCAATATCATTGGACTTCGGGATCAAAAGTTATGGTCAAAACAAAACAGAAACTTTGCTGTTTTTGCAACTAGACAGAAAAAAGAAGCTAACTTGCTAACAGACAGGGGTATACGTGGCGCGCTGTGATTGGCTAAGGGGTGTTTGCTGCAAGGCTTATAAACAAACGGCTGAATTGTAACTAAAGGCTTCGGCTAACAGTTAAGGGAAATAAAAACCAGCGCGGTTTTTGCTGGAAAACCGAAGGGGTATCCTACTCTAATCTACACCGTTGAAAATAGATCTAAGGGCAAACCAAGAAAAGAGAAAAAAAATAGAAACAGGAGGAGGGGCCTCACCGCAGCAGTGGCTGGGCAACTCCGGCGGGGGTGAGGGTCGCCGGCGAGGGGAGGGTCTCCGGTGGTGGCGATGGGACGGGGGGGGGGGGGGGGGGGGCTTCCCTCCGATGAGTGGGGGCGTCGGGCGAAGTCGGGGGAGGCTCGGGGTGGCTGTCCCCAGGTGCGGCCGAAGTGGAGCTTCGGGCTCTCGCCGGCGAGGCTGCGGCAGGGCTTGGGGGCGGCGGCTCGGCGAGGTGGTGGTGGGAACGGGGTGCGGCCGTGGCTCGGGGTTTATATAGGCCGGGAGTGGCTTGGGGAAGGAAGGGGGAGAGGGGTCCGAGAGGAACCCGGGTTCCAGGGAGCTCGGCTGGAGTCGGGCATGGATTAGGAAGGGGCGAGGTGGGGGTGACCGTGGGGAAGAGGCAGGTCGGGCAGGGGCCCCGCGTGGCACTGGGAGGGAGCTGGGGATGGAAGGGGCGGTCGGCCGGTATCTAGGGGATTTCGGATCCCGGGCTGTGGGGGTGGCGGCCCACAGCTATTAAGCGCTCAGGCGGTTGCCTTCTAGAAAAAACTTTCCTATTTAAATCTTTTCCGAAACAGAAAAACAAAAGTGAAATAAAAGGAAATAAATCAAATATTTAATATGGAGTATTATATACCAAAAAAATCAGAAAAATATCCTCTGTTCCAATAACATTTTTCCAAAGCAAATATAAAAACTTTAAAAAAATGTTTTTTCAGAAATTCCCCAAAATGCTTTATTTTCTGGTTGCAAATATTTTTGCAAATAAACTTTGGATTTCTTGGCTCCAATATTTCAGAAATGCCCGTACTTTGGAGGGTCATTTTCCTCCGCTCTCTCTCTTGCGTGCAAGAGAGTATTTCCCCGGGCATTTCTCTTGTGAGGAAAAAATAGAAAATGCAAAAACAAAAGACGAAAGAATTCAAGTGCCGACTTTATTACAACCAATATGCATAGATGCTTAGCTACAATGTAAAACATTCCCAATTAGGAAAATTGGGATGTTACATCTACACAGTGAATTTACCTCTACTACCTGTATAGGGATATCAAGTCCGTGTACTACTTAATTAGGTGGTAGATTCGTGACATCTTCATACTTAATACCTTTTTATTTCATAGTTCTCTTAGCGTCTTGCTTATCTTATGGACTGAGGAATAGAATAGCTTTTTTTTTGAATAAGTTCTGGCAATGGTTCAGGAAGTGTCCAATCATTAACATTCTTCAATAAATTATTCAATAATTCTTCAACTTGTCCAATAGTATGTTCCCTTAAAACACAACTAGCACAACTATCTAGGTAGTCCCTAGAAGCATCGGTTAGTACATTATAAAAGATATCAAGTATTTCATTTTTCTTAAGAAGATGATCAGTCAGAGCTTTAAGTAGCTCGAGAAGCCTCCCCCGAGCTTGAGGGAGATTCTATTCTTCAATTTTCACAAATTTAAATATTTCCTGTAAAGTAGCATGTTTCCTATGAGCAGGAAAACATTTTGCAGAAAAGTAACATACCATATCCCGGGGGCTACACACACAACAAGAAGCAAGAGTATGAAATTGTTTCTTATCATCACCTTTTAGAGAAAAGGGAAAAAAGTTGAAGTATATAGTAGTAGCGCATCTTTTCCTCACGAGCAAACACAGTGGCAATATCATGCAATTTGGTAAGGTGTGCCACAACAGTTTCAGTTTCGTAACCATGAAAAGGGTTAGGTTCTACTAAGGTAATTAAATAAATAGCAACTGAAAATTCATAATTTTTATCACTAACACATATAGGGATAAGTAGAAAATTTAGGATCATGTTTCATTTTCTCCATCATAGATTTTTCATTTAGATTAGAGAGCAATTTTCTTAACTCATCTCTATAATTGCAAGCAAGAAAGCCTCTAGTTATCTACCCATCAACAACATAACCCTCGGGTACTTCAAGCATATCATATCTATTAGGAGAGCTAGGCATATTAGATGAATCATAGTTTTCATTATTTTCAGCATTTTCAGTTTCTATAGATTTAGAAATATGAGCTTCAAGCATTTCATTAAGTGGCACAATTTCAGTTTTATCAAGCATAGTAGTAGAATCATCGCGAGTCTCATGAAATTCAGAAGTAGTATCATCAAGTACTTGCGACATATCAGAACGAACAACAAGTGGGGGTGTCACAAGCCTACTCAAAACATAAGGTGAATCAAGTGCACACCTCGATAGTAGTTCCTTACCTCCTCTAGTCTTAGAGGTTACGACCTTGGTTGTGGTATCTTTTAGATTCTTCATAGCGACAATTGGATATCCTTGATTGAACACATCAAATAGAGATATGCTCTCTCGCCACGGCGCGAGAAAATAGTCTTTATAATCCACAAGTGTAGGGGATCGCAATAGTCTTCGGAGGAAGTATTCTTCCCAAATTTATTAATTCAATGCAAGAGGCCCAAAGAATATTTCTTGGTCTTAGAAGTTGAATTTTCAATTCAACCACACCTGTGATTTCCTGTGTAACAAAAGTCTAGTAGCATAACAAAATAGAGATAGGGACGGTAACAGTAACAACAACAGGTTTGTAGTGACTGTAACAGTAGTAGCAGCAATAGTAGATTACCAAGAATAAATATATGAAAAGTGTAGGCATTTGGATTGGTGATGGATAAGTATATTGGATAATATTCATCATATAACAGTTACACACTAGAACGATATAGAACTATCTCCAATCCATCAATGTAATGTAGGCATGTATTGCTTATATAGTCATACGTGTTTATAGTAAGAACTTCCATGCCATCTTTTGTCTCGCCTTCCCGTGGCAGCAGGGTCCACAGGGAAACTAAGGGATATTAAGGCCTCCTTTTAATAGAGAACAAAACAAAACATTAACATATGATGAATACCTGAACTCTTCCAAATACGGTAATCACCGACAAGAATCCCAATTATTGTCACCTTGAGGTATGAGGATCATGACACGTAATAGGTGCATATAACTTGCAATATAGGATCCATAACACTCTCATATTCATGAAAACATAATAGGTTCAGATCTGAAATCATGGCACTCGGGCCCTAAAGACAAGCATTAAACATAGCAAAGTCATAGCAACATCAATCTTAGAACATAGTGGATACTAGGGTTCAAGCCATATCAATATAACTCAATTACATGATAAATATCAATCAATCCCATCACTGTCCAACAAGACTACGAAGTAATTACTTATTCCCGGTGGTGGGCATGATGGAATTGCTGATGGACAATGGTTGGTGATGACGACAGTGACGAACCCCCCTCTACGAGGCCACAAACGGACTCCAGATCATCCCTCCCGAGGAAGAACAGGAGGCGGCGGCGGCTCCGTCTCGTAAAATGTGATGAAATCTTATCTTTTTTCGTGGGGAATAGGAATTTACAGGCTTGGAATTAGGGTCGGCGGAGCCACGTGGGCCTCCCAAGGTAACAGGGCGCGCCCTCTTGCCTTGGCGGCAGTTGGTGGCCCCCCTCTCGTGGCTCTTCGCTCTAGTATTATTTTTATATTCCAGAAAAAATCTCCCAAAATTCCATCCAATTCCAAGAACTTTTATCTCTACACGAAAACAACGCCATGGTAGTTCTGCTGAAAACAATGTCAGTCCGGATTAGTTTCATTCAAATCATCCAAATTAGAGTCCTAAACAAGAGCAAAAGTGTTTGGAAAAGTAGATACGTTGGGACGTATCAGAGGCTCTTCTTTGGGTTTTATATAAGTACTAGCTATTTATTCATTGTACAAATTACGACCGAGGTAATCACTTAACTCTTTCTCAAGCAGGTGATCTAATCCAGGATTTCCAATAACAAATTGATCATTGTGTTCGGAACAACCAAATACTAGGTGGGACCTTTTTTCTAAGGTTCTCATCGTAAGCAGCACAATCTGTTGATCTTAGTTTCCTTATGCCTTCTTGATCACAAAGAATTCTTTATATGGGGGGCATTCCCCATTTATTATATAGTGAGAAAATATGCCCCTAGCTTCTTTTATAATATGGTTGAAGTCATGAACAAGGAATATAGTAGCTAAATGCTTAGTAGGAGGATCATGAATATTAAAATACTCTAAAAACAACCATTGTATATGGGGATGCATATGCACAAATTTTCTCTCCAATTCCACTATAAGCAAAGATATGTCATCCACAAAACTAGTAGTTCTAGCAAGTATTGATCCACCTATCAAAGGTAGCGAGCCAACACAAGTGAAAAAATCTTGAATCACACTTTTTCCAATAATATTACCACTGCCTATACAATATTTCTTTGTATACATATTAGTAGTTCCTTCTTTAGAAGGATCATCATCGGCAAGATTATCTAATGTTTCTTTAGCAATCTCATCAAAACTTATTTTAGCATTTTCATTAATTGGTGAAGCTTGATGATCCAAAGGTTCCGCAATTATGGCGGGGGCATCACTAACCTTTTCAAACTCACACATGATAGAAACTTCAAGAAAGACAAGCAAACAAAAATATTTTTGTGTTTTGGTTTCTTTGTATAAGGGAAGGGGTGTGAAAAAGAGAGCCAAATAAAAGGAAAATAAGAAAAGAAAAGAAAAGGTAGAACAAGTGGATGCTAGTTTTTATATAGGTTCCTTCAAATAATTTGATGATGTGTCCCTCGCAACGGCGCTAGAAATTCTTTTTTCTACATGTGAGTTGCGTTGGGATTTTCCCCGGAGAGGAATGGTGAAGCAATATAGTAGCTGATAAGTATTTCCCTTCATGAGAACCAAGGTTATCGAACCAATAGGAGAACCACGCAAATTCCCTTCAATAGTAACTACGCACACAAAAGTAAACAATTGCACCCAATGCAGACAAGAGGGTTGTCAATCCCCTTGAACTCGTTACTTGCAAGAATTAATTCTAATAATGATTGTTGTAATAAAAGAAAAAAACAAAACAATAAAATTGCAACAAGTTGTTTAGGTTTTTAGCAATATGATTAAGTAGACCTGGGGACCATAGTTTTCACTAGAGGCTTCTCTCTTGAACACAAAGCATGCGATTGGTAAACAAATTAGTGTTGGGTAAATGATAGAAAAGCACATAGTTATGATGTTATTCACGGCAATGATCATGAATATAGGCATCATGCCAATAAACAAGCAGACCGACTCCTATCTGAATCTACTACTATTAGTCCACCAATCGACCGCTATCGAGCATGCATTTATGGTATTAAGTTCATAACAAATAGAGTAATGCTTTAGGCAAGATGGCATGATGAAGACAAAGTAAACCAAACCAATATGAATAAACACCATTGTTTTATCCTTAATCACAACAATACAAATACATGTCGTGTCCCCTTCTGTCACTTGGATATAAAGCACCGCAAGATTGAACCCATTACAACGCACCACTGCCACTCAAGATAATCATAGTTGGTCAAATAAAACAGATAGGTCAGGGAGAAATACAAAGTTATAAAAATCATGTAGAGTAAAGTTCAGATTTGACTCAGTTACTTTCAATGAATAATCTGATCATAAACCGCGCAATTTATTGGATGCCAACAAACACTCCGCAAAAAAAGATTACATCGGATAGAACTCCAAGGAGACCGAGGAGAACATTGTATTGAAGATAAGAGAGAGAGAGAGAGAGAGAGAGAGAGAGAATAAGTCATCTAGATACTAACTATGGACATGTAGGAATATGGTGAAATACTCACATATCATCATGGAGGCAGCAAGGTTGATGTCGACAGCCTCCGTGATCGATACCCCTCCATCGGTTTACTAGCGAAGGCCTCTAGATGAGATCACAGCGGGACAGAGGCTTGTGCCAATAGTAAATGTATTTTAGGTGGCCTCTATTAAGTGGAATTAGGTCAAGGGGCATGACGGAGTCACGAGTCTGCATGGCGCGCCCTCCCACCTAGGGCAAGGCGCACCATGCGAGCTTGTCGCTCCGTCATGGCTTTTATGGTCTCCTACCGAAGCTTCTAGGATCTATTTATGTCCAAAAATAACACCGATAAAGTTTCATCGTGTTTGGACTTTGTTTGGTACTGTTTGTCTTAAAAGGACAAAAATACGCAAAAACCAGGAATTGCCACTAGGCACTTAGTAAATAGGTTAGTCCTGGAAAATGATGTAAAATAGCATATAATTGCATATAAAGCATCCAAGTTTGATAATAATATAACATAAAACAATAAAAAATTATAGATACGTTGGAGACGTATCACTTTGTCATATGGGCCATATGCCACCAATGCTGACACATGCAGCCCAGGAGGAGTTGGCATCCCCACTATGTGGGTCAAAGACGAGCCACCTCTCTCCTTTGTGCGCAACTACGACGACGTCCAGATCGATATCCACGTCAAAAATGAGCCTACCCCACCCCACACATACACACAACCATGGTGGTCGTGTCCAGATCGAGCTTTGCATCAAGGACGAGTCAACCTCGCCGCCACAGTCTCCACGCCCGTATCGACGGGTCTGCATCGCTAGCCGTTCGTGAACGACTAGTTGTCGACTACAAGGCACGGGGCCACATCATCCACTACGTCAATGGTGGATACGGCAACAATCCCTCAGGATCAAGGGTTGTTGTATCCGAGGGGAGCACGTGGCGAGGCAACAGGTGCAGTACAACTAGTGCAATGTCGTGATACTTGTGATCTGCGTTGGGTTTTCCGTGAAGAGGAACGGCTAATCGCAACACAATGCGGGTAAGTATTTCCCTCGACTAAGAAACCAAGGTTTATCAAACCAATAGGAAGAAAAATCATCAACAGTCTTCAATGGCTATACACAAAAGAGCAAACAACTTGCACTCAACGCGGACAAGAGGGTTGTAAATCCCCTTGACCTCGTTATCTGCGAAATAAAGTAAAAGAAATATAATAACAGCGAGGAAATTATAAGTTTTCTGAATATATAAGAGAATAGACCCGGGGCCATAGTGTTCTATAATGGCATCTTTCATGAAAGCAACATATGGCGGGTAAACAAAATATTGTTGGGCAATTGACACAACAGCGAATAGTTATGTGGTTTCCACGCCAATGATCATCTGTATATAGGCATCACATCCATAAGAAAATAGGCCGACTGCTACCTGCACCTACTACTATTACTCCACCAATCGACCACTATCAAGCATGCATCTAGAGTATTAAGTAAAACAGAGTAATGCTTGGAGAACGATGACATGATGTAGACAAAGTAAACTCAACCAATATGAATAAACCCCACCGTTTTATCCTTACTGACAGCAACACGAAGATGCAACTTGTCCCCTTCTATCACTGGGATATAGAAACTCACCAGGTTGAACCCACTACAATGCACCCCTCTCACTGAAGAAATATCAAACTACTTGGCCAAAGCAATTCAATGGATCGAAGAAAATTACGAAGCCATGATTATGATAAAAATAAGAATAATAAAACTCAGAGAAGTCTCAAATATTTTTCATGAATAATCTGAATATAAACTCATAATTCATCAGATCCCAACAAACACACCATACAAAAGAATTACATCTGATAAATCAAAGCGAAGATGTGATGATCATTAAATTGAAGATCAAGAGAGAGAGATAGCCATCTAGATACAAACTATGACCCTTAGGTCTGGTGAACTACTCACACATCATCACAAGGGCAACAAGGTTGATGAAGAGGCCCTTCGTGATCGATCCCCCTCCGACAAGGTGCTAGGACAAAGCTCTAGATGGGATCACCGTGGAACAGAGACTTGCGGTGGCGAAAAAGTGGTTTACTCTTATTTTTAGGGTTTCTCGAATGTATGTGAATTTATTGGCCAGAGATCAGAGCAAGAGGGGTCAGCAGGGAGGGACAAGCCATCAGGACGCGGCCACCCTCCGAAGCCACGCCCTGTTGCCTTGTGCCTCCCTTGTGTGGCTTCACGTCTCCTCTCGAAGCTTCCACGTCTTCTTTCGGTCCAGAAAAATCATAAAAAAGTTTCACCAATTGGACTTCGTTTGGTACTAAAAACCTGAAAAACAAAAAACATGCAGAAAACAACAACTGGCAGTGGGTTAAAAGGTTAGTGGTAAAAAATAATATAAATTGGTGAATTATGACTCAAAAAGTATCCTAGAATGATAAGATAACAGCATGGAACAATCAAAAATTATAGATACGTTCGACACGTATCAAGCATCCCCAAGCTTAATTCATCCTCGTCCTCAAGTAGGTAAATGATAAATCAGAATTTTTATGTGACATGCTACCCAATATGTAATCTTTTGCATGTATGCTCATTAAGAAACAATGAATTACAAACATCAACATAGTAATAATTATAATCACAAGCAACAAAATCATCAATCTTTCAAAGTATATGATCCTAAAAGGATGTTTACCCCCATTCATCTTTCATATTAGCAAAGCATGGCTCCTTCTTCACCACATTAGTAAAAACGTCAAGCACCACGGTGTCCAAGTTTGGGAATTGCATCATACTTTTTCAACGTGAATAAACTTTTTATTCTTCACGCAATACATGAGAGTGATCCATGGACATAGCATAAGGTGGAATAGAATATGGTGGCAGATATAAAAGGGGTAAAAGTGGGGAAGATAGTCCCACATCAACTTGGCATACCAACAGGCTATGGAGATGCCCATCGATAGATGCCAATGCAAGCAATACGGATTACCATGCAAATTATGCACTATAGCTATAAATGTATAAAAGCTCAAATGAAGCTAGGTGGGGTGTGCATCAAATTTGCTTGCTCATGAAGACCTCGGGCATTTGAGGAAGCCCGTCATGAGAATATGCAAGTCAAGTTTCTAATAATGATAATATGATTCCCACTAGCATGTGAAAATGACATATCATGAGACTCTCTATATGAGGAACATGGTGCCACTTTGAGGCACAAGTGTGGTAAAGGATAGTACAAAGTCCCTTCTCTCTTTTTCTCTCTTTCATTTTTTTTTATTTTTTATGGTGGTCTCGTTTGGCCTCCCCCATTTTTATTTTTCGTCTAGAGTTTCTTCCCGACTTGTGGGGGAATCATAGTCTCCATCATCCTTTCTTCACTGGCACAATGCACTAATAATGATGATCATGACACTTTTATTTACTTACAACTCATGAAAGGTCGATATGAAGAACTATGACTCAATATGAATGCCTCTGGCGGTGTACCAGGATGTGCAATGATCTAGCATGACATGTATCGGCATATAATGAATGGTGGTTTTGCAACAAATGCTATGTCAGCTCTATATGATCATGCAAAGCAATCTGATGATGAATGAACTAGTCATATGATGTAACGATGGAATTTTCATGGCAATATATCTCAGAATGGTTATGTAAATGCCATGATAGATAGATATGGTGGCTTTTTTGAGGAATATATATGAAGGTTTATGTGTGATAGAGCATATCATGCCACGGGGTTAGGATGCACCTGCGAAGTTCGCACCGATCCTCGATGTGAGAATGGGCAATGCAAGGTACCGAAGAGGCTAGCAAAATATGAGGAAGTGAGCTTGCGTATGTCCATGGTTTCACATTATTCATGAAGAACTCGTATGTTTATTGTAAAGTTTTATTAGTATCATCACAAAACAAAGCGCTGCCCCGAGGGAGAAGGTTGGGAGAAGTTAACCATCGTGTGACTCCGACTCGAGACAACACTAGGATTTCAACGAGGAATACAAATGCGCACACATCACCACTATGCCTTTTTAATATTTAGACAAACAATAAATTAACACCTCTTAATATTGATACTTCTACGAATCAACAATGATGCACTCACACCTTTTTCGTATCACCGCATCAATATCATTAACCAAAAATTTCTCTTTATGTGCTACATGATTGTTCTGATTATCATTAATGAATAGCTATTATTTTTGGACTAGCCTTATGACCCACACAAATTACTGCTACTATTTGGTAACTCTAAAAAAATATAAGTGAAGAATGAGAGTGCAAATATTTCTATAAAATCTGCATGGCACCATGCTCAAAAATATATAAGTGAAGTAGTAGAGCAACTGCTTAGCTCAAAAGATATAACTGAAGCATATAGAGTATTATAACAAATCATGATAAATGTGTGTCTCTCTCAGGTTGGTGTGTCCAGAAAATGATGATCGTGGCAAACTAATTATAAAAAAGCAAACTAAAGCAAACTACGTTGCAAGCAAATCTCATATCATGTGATGCATAAAAATGTATCTCCAAGTGACATACCGATGGGTTGAGAAGAAAGAGGGGATGCCTTCCGGGGCATCCCCAAGATTAGACGCTTCAGTATTACTACAATATTACCTTGGGGTGCCTTGGGAATCCCCAAGCTTAGGTTATTGCCGCTCCTTATTCAATTGTCCATCACGATAACACCCAAAACTTGAAAACTTCAATCACACAAAACTCAACAAAACTTCGTGAGATACGTTAGTACAAGCAACATATCAAATACTTAGGTGCTGTTGTAAATTCATTCATATTTAAATATTGCATAATAGGTACTGTATTCTAACTTCTCCATGGCTTATACCCCCTGATACAATCTATAGCATCATCAAAACAAGCAAACTATGCAAGCAAAAACAGAATGTGTCAAAAACAGAATAGTGTGTAGTGATGTATAATGAACCTATACTTCTATAACTCCAAACATTCTGGAAAATTATGAACACCTAAGGAATTTGTACGAAAATACTGTGTAAAAACGTCACCTTAAAAAGGAATTCCAGTAAAATCAGATAAACTCTACACTGTGTGTCAAAACTTTTGCTTTTGCACCATATCAATTATACTTATCAAACAAATACTCCCAAAGGCTTTACTTGGAAGACACACTAAATTAAACATAAAAACACAATCATTACAAAGGCAATGATCATGTCATAAGACCAAGATAGAAAGTAAAAAGCAAAAAGTAAGATAACTATTGGGTTGCCTCCCAATAAGCGCTATTGTTTTATGCCCCTAGCTAGGCATAATGCATATGATCAAGTGTTGTCATCCTTGACACTCAAACCATAAGTGGCCCTCATGATGGATTCATAAGGTGGTTTGATTCTATTTCTCGGGAACTGTTCCATCCCTTTCTTTAATGGAAATTGGAACCTTATGTTGCCCTCTTTCATATCAATAATTCCACATACAGTTCGTAGGAAAGGTCTTCCAAGTTTTATTGGAGAGGTAGGGTTGCAACCAGTATCAAGCACTCTATAATCTATAGGCACACAATTTTTTTTACAATAGTGAGAACATCATTAATTCTACCTAAGGATTTCTTAATGGTAGAATCCGCAAGATGTAAGTTTACGGAACACTCTTGAATATTAGTGAGACCAAGCACATCACAAAGAGATTTAGGTATTGTTGAAATACTAGGACCAAGGTCACACAAAGCATTGCATTTATATTATTTTTATAGTAGGCTCCCATTCATCATGCAATTTTCTAGGAATAGGAACTTCAAGTTCAAGTTTCTCATCATATGCTTTTATCATTGCTTACACTATATGATTAGTGAAAAGCCTTATTTTGTTCATAAGAAATGGGTGAGCTAATAATGGTTTGCAATAAGGAAATACATTCTACTAAAGAGCAGTGTTCATAATTAAAGTCCTCGTAATCCAACATAGTGGGCACATCACTAGTTAAAGTTTTGACCTCTCCAAACCCACCTTTTCAATTTTAGCATTAGAATCATCACCCTCCAAGCAAATGGGATGCTCTCTAACTAAAGTTGAACCATATCCAGTCCCTTCATCATTTATATTCATAGAAGTAAATAAAGATTCAACAGGAGAAGTGTCAATCATTTTAATATATTCATCATGATTTTGGTAAAAACCGAGTGGGGGCTTTTTCTAGGAATTCCCGCTTAGCTTTCAACTTAGCGGTCCTCTAACTACTTTCATTCATAGATATTCGGGTAGACTTAATAGTCTCATTAAAATCATGCTTGGGTGGCAAAGCTTTACTTTTAAGAGTTTCTACATCAAGAGCAATTCTATCTGTGGTCTTTTTCTTTTGCATATCACTAAGTTCAACAAAGGCATTAAGATGAGTAGTGGGATCCTCGTTAGGAATTCCTGAAAATTGTTCTTTCATGACAAGATTCAGAAATGCAGCATTAATATCAAAAGCATCCGCACGATTGGCAGGTGGTATAGGATTACTAATAAAATCATTATTACGAGTACTTGTGAAGTCACACAACTTAGTAGTATCTTGAGACATGGTGACCGAGCAAGCAAAGTGACAACCAGGACAAGTAAATAGAGAGCGAAGATGCAAACTAGTGACAACCAAAGGTAAATATTTTTTTATTTTTTAAGCAAGCAAGATATAACATCATATAAATATGGTGTAAGGCTGAAAATATGGTGTGGAGTAGACCCTGGAGGCCATAGTGTTCACTAGAGGTTTCTCTCGAAATAGCAAGTATTACGGTGGGTGAACAAATTACTATGGAGCAATTGATAGAACCGCGCAAAGTCATGACGATATCTAAGGGAATGATCATACATATAGGCATCACGTCCGAGACAAGTAGACCGATACGTTCTGCATCTACTACTTCTGTCACTGGGTGAGGTCACCGCACGGTATGAACCCAAAACCAAGCAATTCTCCCATTGCAAGAATCATAGATCTAGTTGGCCAGACAAAACCCACAACTCGAAGAGAATTACAAGGATATGAAATCATGCATAAGAGAGATTAGAAGAAACTCAAATAAGATTCATAGATAATCTGATCATAAATCCACAATTCATCGGATCTCGACAAACACACCGCAAAATAAGATTACATTGGATAGATCTCCATGAAGATCATGGAGAACTTTGTATTGAAGATCCAAGAGAGAGAAGAAGCCATCTAGTTACTAGCTATGGACCCGTAGGTCTATGGTGAACTACTCACGCATCATCGGAGAGGTCTTGGTGTTGATGGAGAAGCCCTCCGTGTCCGAATTCCCCCTCCGGCAGGGCACCAGGACGTGCCCCAGATGGGATCTTGCGGAGACAGAAGCTTGCGGCGGCGGAAAAGCGATTGCGATGATCTCCTCATTTTTTCTGGAATTTTTGGGATTATATAGGCGAAAGACCTAGGTCAGGGGACCTCCAGGGGGCCCACAAGCCTGGATGGCACACCCCCTTGGCCGCAGGGTGGGGGCTTGTGGGGCCCCTGGGCTCTTCTAGCTTGGCTCCCAAGTTCTCCGATCTTCTTCTCTTCCAAAAAAAAAATCTTTTTGGGGATTTTCTTCCGTTTGGACTCCGTTTCAAAATCTCTTGTGAAAGGGGTCAAAAACATGGAAAAAAACATGAACTGGCACTTGGCACTGAGTTAATAAGTTACTCCCAAAAAATATATAAAAGGCATACAAAACATCCAAAGTTTGACAAGATAATAACATGAAACCATAAAAAATTATAGATACGTTGGAGACGTATCAAGCATCCCCAAGCTTAACTCCTGCTCGTCCTCGAGTAGGGAAGTGATAAAGAATGAATTTTTGATGTGGAATTCTACCTAGCATACTTGTCCTTTGCAACTTCTTTCACGTGACATGAATGTTCAGATCCGTAAGATTCAAAACACTAGTTTGCTATTGACATGAAAATAGTAATACTTCAAGCAAACTAGCAAAGTAATCATGAACTTTCAAAATAAGAAGGCCAAAGAAAGTTATACCTACAAATCATATAGTCTGGCTATGCTCCATCATCCTCACACAACTAATGTAAATCATGCACAACCCTGGAATTGGCCAAGTAATTGCTTTCGCGCTCTTACTTTCTCAAAAAATTTATAACTATCACACAATACATGAGCGCGAGCCATGGATATAGCACTATAGGTGGAATGGAGTGTTGTGGTGGTTGTGAGACAAAAAGGAGGAGATGGTCACATTGACTCGGTGTATCAATAGGCTATGGAGATGCCCATTAATAGATATCAATGTGAATGAGTAGGGATTGCCATACAAGAGATGCACTAGAGCTATAATTATGTGAAAGCTCAAAAGTAAAACTAGTGGGTGCGCATCCAACTTGCTTGCTCACGAAGACCTAGGGCAATTATGAGGAAGCCCATCATTGGAATATACAAGCCAAGTTATATAATGAAGATTCCCACTAGCATGTGGTAGTGAAAAAGCAAGAAGCTCTCAATCATGAAGAACATGGTGCTATCATGAAGCACAAGTGTGGAAAAAGATAGTAGCATTATCCTTTCTCCCTTGTTCTCTTTTTTTTTGATTTGGGCTCTTAGGCCTCTCTTTCTTTCTCTTTGCTATTTTTTTTGGGCTCTTTGGCCTCTTTTTTTATTTCCTCACATGAGACAATGCTATAATAATGATGATCATCACACTTTTAATTACTCATAGCTCAAAGATCACAATGATGATGACTCCATAGGAAATGCCTCCGGCAGTTACCGGGATGTGCAACAATCTAGCATGGCGTATGACGTTGAAAACATCTCGCTAGCTATCTCACGATCATGAAATGGCAATATGAGAGTGACGGCACAAGTCATGAGACGGAACGGTGGGAGTTACATGGCAATATATCTCAGAATGGCTATAAAAATGTCATAGTAGGTAGATATGGTGGTTGTTTTGAGGAAGGCATTTGGTGGGTTTGTGCACCGGCGAGAATTGCATGGCACTAGAGAGGCTAGCAATGGTGGAAGGTGAAAGTGCATCTATACCATGGACTCACATTAGTCATGAATAACTCACATACTTGTTGCGAAAGTTTTTATTAGTAATCGAAACAAAGTGCTAAACGCATACTCCGAGGGGAAGGGTTGGTAGGTGTAAACCATCGCGCGATCCCGACCTCAACACAAAGGATGACAATCAATAGATCAATTATGCTCCGACTTCCTAACATAGCGGTTCACCATATGTGCATGCTACGGGAATCACTAACTTCAACACAAGTATTTCTAGATTCACAACACCCTACTAATATAACTCACAATATTACCGAATCCATGTCTCAAAACTAATTGAGAGGAATTGAAACTTCTCTTTCTACTCAATGCACATGAAGATGGAGGTTTTTACATCCTCTTTGGGTACCTAGCACATGGGACTACTTTCATAGCATAGACCAACTACCAAATCACGCCCCGCCGTGCTCTAAAGATATAAGTGAAGCGCTAGTGCAAAAGTATCTAGCTCAGAAGATATAAGTCAAGCACTAGAGCAAAAGTATCTAGCTCAAAAGATATAAGTGAAGCACTATGAGCATTCTAGCAAAATCACGATGAGTGAATGTCTCTCTCTCTCAAAAAGGTGTGCAGCAAGGATGATTGTGACACAACAAAAAGAAAAGACTCCTATGATACAAGACGCTCCAAGCAAAACATATATCATGTGGTGAATAAAAATATAGCTCCAAGTAATGTTACCGATGGACTGAAGACGAAAGAGGGGATGCCTTCCCGGGGCATCCCCAAGCTTAGGCTTTTTGGTGTCCATGAATTTGGCTTGGGATGACTTGGGCATCCCCAATCTTGAGCTCTTTCCACTCCTTGTCTCTTTGTCCATGAGAGCGTCACCCAAAACTTGAAAACTTCACAACGCAAAATTTAAACAGAAACTTGTGATAACATTAGTACAAGAAAACAAACTACCACTTCTTTTGGTACTGTAGCAAACTTGAATTCCATCTATATTGATGATGGGCTACTGTATTCTCACTTTTTCATGGCTAGTACCCCCCGATACTAACCATAGTTTCATCAAAACAAGCAACCAACTCAACAAAAACAGAATCTGTCAAAAACAGACCAGTCTGTAGCAATGTGTATACTTCGTATACTTATGTTACTTCAAAAAATCTGAAAAATTACGACGGCCAAGGAAAAAGGCATATCAATCAGCATCAAAAATATTCAACTCAAAAACTCTTTCTGAGTAAAAATGAAAAATCATCTCGTGAGCGAAAAGTTTCTGTCTTTTTCCAGCAGGATCAAACAATCATTACCAAGACTAGTCATAAAGGCTTTGCTTGGATCAAACACAAAAGGAAACACAAAAAACAAAACCACAACAGAATTATGAGAGTGTGGACGCAACAAAATAAAAATAAAAAGATAAATTCATTGGGTTGCCTCCCAACAAGCACTATTGTTTAACGCCCTTAGCTAGGCATAGAAGCGATAGAATCACGTATCGTCGTCTTTGGTGGTCAAACCATAAGTGTCCCTCATCATGGATTCATAAGGCAATCTTATTTTCTTTCTACGAAAGTGTTCCATGCCCTTCCTCAAAGGAAATTGAAATCTAATATTCCCTTCCTTCATATCGATGATAGCACCAATAGTCCTTAGGAAAGGTCTGCCAAGAATAATAGGGCATGTAGGATTGCAATCTATGTCAAGCACAATGAAATCCACGGGTACATAGTTCCTATTTGCAATAATAAGAACGTCATTGATCCTTCCCATGGGTTTCTTGACAATATAATCAGCAAGATGCAAATTAAGAGAACACTCTTCAAACTCATTAAAACCCAGAACATCACATAAAGACTTTGGAATCGCAGAAACACTAGCACCCAAATCACACAAAGCATTGCACTCATAGTTTTTGATTTTTATTTTGATGGTAGGTTCCCACTCATCATGAAGCTTTCTAGGGATAGAGACTTCCAATTCAAGTTTCTCTTAAAGAGCTTTTATCATAGCTTCGACGATATGATCGGTAAAGGCTTTGTTTTGGCTATAAGCGTGTGGAAAATTTAACATGGATTGCATCAAAGAAATGCATTCAATCAAGGAGCAACTATCATAATTGAATTCCTTGAAATCCACGGTAGTAATTTCATTACTACTCAAAGTTTTAACGTCTTCTACTCCACTTTTTATGCTTTTAGCATCAAGGTTGATGGACTCCGAATCATTGGGGCACTTTTCAACGAAATTGGATTCATATCCAGCCCCATAATCATTAGGTTTGACACAAGAAAACAAAGATTCAATGGGAGTCACACCAAGCACTTTAAGATCTTCGTGATCCTCATCACGAGTTTCGGGTTTAGCAGCCATTTTATTGACTAAAGTAGCTTGCTTATCAGAAATCTGGCCCACTAGCTTTTCAAGATGAGCAAACTGAGAATTCAGCACAAGGAATTCTTTGGCCATATCATCAACTTCTCTACTCATAAAAGCCTGAAAAGAATTTTGCTCCTTCACCTCTCTACGGAAGTAACTATTATATTCAAACTGTGTAGACATGAAGCCTTTAACACTAGTTTCAATCTCTTCTAACTTCACAACGTGAGCATCAAAATCCCTTAGTGGGACCATTCGGGCTTTAGCAGGCAAGCAAGCACACAAGAAAACAAAAAGGAGGCGAGAAAAAGGGCGAACGAAAAGGCGAACGAAAAAGGAAAATTGGTGAGGTGGGGGAGAGGAAAACGAGAGGCAACTAGCAAACAAAGTAAATGCAAGAGATCAGTTTGCGACATTTACTTGGATGAGTTCTTGACTTGATCTTCCTCCCCAGCAACGGCGCCAGAAATTCTTCTACTATCCCACAGACAACAGCGCCAGAAGTTGACACGTTGATAGAGGTTGGGCTTGCATTGGTTCTTCCCTTGAAGAGGAAAGGGTGATGCAGCACAGGAGCAGTAAGTATTTCCCTCAGTTTGAGAACCAAGGTATCGATCCAGAAGGAGGGTCTCGTCAAGTCCAGAGTACCTGCGCAAACACAAACAAACTTGCACCCAACACTTCAAAGGGGTTGTCAATCCCTTCAAGATTGTTTGCAAAGTGAGATCTGAAGGCGGAAAGTGCAACAAAGTAAAAAGTGTAAGGCTGAAAATATGGTGTGGAGTAGACCCTGGGGGCCATAGTGTTCACTAGAGGCTTCTCTCAAAATAGCAAGTATTACGATGGGTGACCAAATTACTCTCGAGCAATTAGTAGAACCGCGCAAAGTCATGACGAGATCTAAGGCAATGATCATACATATAGGCATCACGTCTGAGACAAGTAGACCGATACTTTCTGCATCTACTATTACTCCACACATCGACCGCTATCTAGCATGCATCTAGTGTATTGAGTTCATGACGAACAGAGTAACGCTTTAAGCAAGATGACATGATGTAGAGGGATAATCTCAAACCAATGATGAAAACCCCATCTTTTTACCCTTGATGGCAACAACACGATGCGTACCTCGCTACCCCTTCTGTCACTGGGTGAGGTCACCGCACGGTATGAACCCAAAACCAAGCAATTCTCCCATTGCAAGAATCATAGATCTATTTGGCCAGACAAAACCCACAACTCGAAGAGAATTACAAGGATATGAAATCATGCATAAGAGAGATCAGAAGAAACTCAAATAAGATTTATAGATACTCTGATCATAAATCCACAATTCATCGGATCTCGACAAACACACCGCAAAAGAAGATTACATCGGATAGATCTCCATGAAGATCATGGAGAACTTTGTATTGAAGATCCAAGAGAGAGAAGAAGCCATCTAGTTACTTGCGATGGACCCGTAGGTCTATGGTGAACTACTCACGCATCACCGGAGAGGTCATGGTGTTGATGGAGAAGCCCTCCGTGTCCGAATCCCCCCTCCGGCAGGGCACCAGGACGTGCCCCAGATGGGATCTTGCGGAGACAAAAGCTTGCGGCGGCGGAAAAGCGATTGCGATGATCTCTTGCGGCGGAAAAGCGGCGGCGGAAAGGGGTCAAAAACATGGAAAAAACAGGAACTGGCACTTGGCACTGAGTTAATAAGTTAGTCCCAAAAAATATATAAAAGGCATACAAAACATCCAAAGTTTGACAAGATAATAGCATGAAACTATCAAAAATTGTAGATACGTTGGAGACGTATCACGACTGCACACAAAAGAGCAAACAACTTGCACCCAACGCGGGCAAGAGGGCTATCAATCCCCTTGATCTCGTTATTTGCAAGCAATTGAGGTGTGTATATAATTGTATGTAATTTTAACTTGCAAAATAAAATAAAAATATTAACAATGAATAAATTATAAGTTTTCTAAATATATAAGTGAATAGACCCCGGGGTCATAGTGTTCTCTAGTGGCATCTCTCATAAAAGCAACACTTGGTGGGTAAAAAATTATTGTTGGGCAATTGACAGAACAACGGATAGTTATGATATTTTCACGGCAATGATCATGTGTATATAGGCATCACGTCCATAAGAAAATCGGTTGACTCCATCCTGCACCTACTACTATAACTCCACCCATCGACCGCTATCCAACATGCATCTAGAGTATTAAGTAAAATAGAGTAATACTTGGAGAATGATGGCATGATGTAGAAAAAGTAAACTCAACCAATATGAATAAACCCCGTCATTTTATCCTGAGTGACAGCAACACAAAGATGCAACTTGTCCCCTTCTCTCACTCATATATAGAAACTCTCCAGGTTAACCCACTATAACGCACCCCCTCACTCAAGAAATACCAAACTACTTGGCCAAAGCAATTCAATAGATCAGAGAGAATTATGAAGCTATGATGATCATGCAAATAAGAATCATAAAACTCAGAAGAAACTCAAATAATTTTCATGAACAATCTCAACATAAACCCACAATTCATTGGATCCCAACAAACACAACGTACAAAATAATTACATTGAATAGATCAAAGTGAAGATGCGATGAACATTCTATTGAAGATCAAGAGGGAGAGAGAGAGAGAGATAACCATCTAGATACTAACTACAAACCCGTAGGTCTATGGTGAACCACTAAAACATCATCACGAGGGTAGCAAGGTTGATGAAGAGGCCTTCCGTGATCAACCCCCCTCCGACAATGTGCCAGAACAGAGCTCCAGATGGGATCCCCATGGAACACACACGTACGACTATAGAAAAAGTGTTTTGCTCTTATTTTTAGGGTTTTCTGGAATATATTTGAATTTATAGGCCACAGAACACAGCAAGACAGGCTACCAGGGAGGGACAAGCTATCAGGGTGCGGCCACCCCGCCCCCCCCCCCCCTCAACGCGCCTTGTTTGCTTGTGCCTCCCTCATGTGGCTTCATGTATCCTCCTGAAGCTTCCACATCTTCTTTTGGTCCAAAAAATCATAAAAAAGTTTCGTGGTAATTGGACTTGGTTTGGTACTGCAAACCTAAAAAACAAAAAACACGCAGAAAACTGCAACTGGCATTGGGCACTGGGTTAATAGGTTAGTTGTCAAAAATAATATAAGTTGGTGAATTTTGACCCAAAACGTATCCTAGGATGATAATATAACAACATGGAACAATAAAAATTGTAGATACGTTGGAGATGTATCATGCCACCCGTCGTTCCACATTTACCAAGTCCGTATAGCTCCACAATAACCCAGATCTAGCCTCTGTGTGGGCACTCCACCACACCGTCACCACCGCAAATGAGATGGTCACGCGACATCGCCGCCGCTTTGACTGCATCCTAGCCAGTATTGGCTGGGAGTCGTCGCATAGGGGTTCCTCCGCCAATGTTGTCAAGATCAAGGCCGCCATCAGAGCTCCATGGGAGCCCTCGGCATTGTCTGTGATGGCCCTCCGCACCGTGCATGATGTGGCAGAGCGATTCCTCTACGAGCGGCAAACAACCGTTCAACAAGGTTGTTGTCGGCCACCGACGCCCTACTGCCATGGTATGGATGATGATGGTGATGGCACGGACAGGGTAGGGCGGCCACGCATACAAGGTGGTTGTCCGATACAAGTTGAAGATTTTTTACCTAGTTTTTAGTTATCGGTCAAAATATCATCATTTTATGTAAATTATGTCCAGATATTAATGAATATCATGCGGTTTGCCTAAATTTTGTCTCGTTAGTTGAAATGCGTTTTGAAATCTATGAGGATAGCATGGGATGGTCGGCTCCCACATCCATGTTTGCGTGTTGGTCCCCCTGTTCTCGGACTAATGTGTTGTTAGTCTTACAGGTCAGCATTTGAGATGCCCTTAGATGGAGGGATAGAACGACAACCGAGCAGAGCAAGGCATAGCTGGCTACTCCGTATGTCTCATAATACAAGATGTCTTACCACAATCGATATGCTCACATATGGGTATTAAGAGTGTCTATAGCCGGGCACCCCAAACCCACCCAAGCGCATGGGCGGATGGCCCGGACAGTGGCCGGTCAAAAAAAGCAACCCAGACGGGTGCCCCAAACGAGCCTCAAATGCCTGGGTTGACAGGTACCCCTCATATCCAGCCCAAATACATGGAAGATATGGGGATGTGAGGACACCTCCGCCATGTTAGACCCTGATAGGCCTACCCCACAACAAATCGCACCATATCCACCCCCTCGACCTATCAGATCCATTTTCTCACTCATCTCTTCTTCCTCCTCCATGCCAGACGTGTCATAGCTCTGCCACCACCCTTGCTCCGCAGACGTTCCGAGCCTAAGCGCCTCCACGACAGGTACACTGCTCCTCTCCCCCGTGATCGCCGCCGCAAACATCATCGATGGCACGAACGCCACCATGGTACATCCGACAACTCTCGGGATACCACTTGCCCTTTGTGTGTTCGACAAAATTCCTGACTCGGTTTTATGTGATTTATTTATAGGAGAGCCATAAATTCGGATGCTTCATCTGAAGAGGAGTATGGACCGATAGAGCTTGATAAAATGATTGAAGTTGAGTTCTTTGATTCGTCGGATTCAGAAGAAGAAGTAGACATGAGCATGCAAGAAAAAATGGACCGACGGGTGGGGCAAATCCTAAACTTCAAGGGCTCGGTCAAAGGGATAAGAGTGACCAATCGGGATAGGGTCTCCACGGCATAAGTACTTTAGAAGACTACTTTGCTCCGGACCCAACTTTTTTTGGCTGATCCATGGTTTCGTCATCGTTTTCACATGCAGAAATCATTTTTTTTGCGCATGATGGAGGGAGTGGAGTCACACAATAATTACATACTTCAAGCTCCGAAGGGATTGTCGCGGCCAACTTTCTTTCTCTGCTAAGCAAAAATGCACGACTGCTTTGAGGATGCTTGCACTTGGTACTGTCATAGATGGTGTTGGTGAGATGATCCACATAAGGGAGAGCACATGCCTGAACACAACTGTCAACTTTTCTCGTGCCATGGTGCAAGTGTTCGAGCAGAGTATCTAAGGGAACCAAATGTGCATGGCATAGAAAAGTCATTGGCTATTGGAGAGGCTAGAGGGTTTCCAGGAAAGCTCGAATCAATTGATTATATGCATTGGCCAAGGAAAAACTACCCAAAAGGTTTGTAGGGAATGTATGAAGGTCACACCAAAGAGGCCATCATCATACTCGTAGCAGTGGCATCACATGACTTATGAATTTGGCATGCTTTTTCAGAATGGCACGTTCTCACAACGACATTAACGTGCTTCAATGATCTCCCATGTCTCCCGTGTTCAGGAAGCTTTGTAATGGGAATCGTTGTCGTACAACTAGACTATCAATGGTCGTCATTATAATATGGGATACTTTGCCAATGACATCTATCCTCATTGGCTGGCATTTGTAAAGACCATATCCGAAACACACGGCAACAAACAAAGCCACTTTGCAACAATGCAGGAAGCAAGGAAGCATCTAGGAAGGATGTGGAGAGGGCATTCGTAGTGCTTCAAGCCCATTGAGAAATTGTTCGTGGAGCTGCAATGATGTGAGAATCAAAAACTTTATGGTAGCTAATGACAAGTTATGTTATTTTGGACAATATGGTTGTCGGGGATGAGGGTGATGGTGTTGCTCAAACCAATAATTTTGAAGAGTTGGGAGAATAATTTTATATCCGAGAAGATCAAGATGCAAGTCACCTTATGAACTTTCTACAGGTGCATCAGAATCTTCGAGATCATTAGGCGAACATGCAACTGGTGAGTGATCATGTGAAGCATATGTCGGTCCATAATGAAAACCAATGAGCTATGTTTGAGTTTTGTACTTAAAATAAATTTTATGTAAGCTATGTATTTTCTGTATCATAATTTGCTATTTACGTGTGACATTGGTGTGCATAATTGACGTCCATGGGTTTGCATGATAGACATACATGGTTTGTATGGATTTGAGTGTCCGGATTTAAGATACGTAACTTTGCGAGCATTTTAAGGACTAAATTTACCAAGGTCGGGTGTATATGCTCGCATCCACGCATTTAAAGAGGCTTTGAGAGCAACTTCAATGGGGCGACGCATTTCATCCGCCGTCGTTCCTTTGGGTCCGCGTGGACAAAAGGTTGGCCCAACATGCCGTCCCAAACGGACGCGCGTCCGCTTTTTGTCCGCATGCCGACCGAGTCCTGACCCAATTTTGACCTGATTTGCATTGGCACGGACACGAAGCAGAGACGCACGATGCACGCCTACTCCCCTCCCTGGCCTGCAAGTCGGCGGCACAGAGGCCACAATTTCCCTCTATTTTCCCTCAAACCCTCCCACTCACTCCCGCGCCCGCTCCCACTGCCATGGACGACGAACTCGAGGCCACCGCCACCATTGCCTACCTCGCCTCGTCCGACGCTGTCGCCGAAGCCAGAGGCAAGTCCCATGCTCCCGCAAGGCCTCTGCGTCGCCCAAGAAGAATAAGGAGTTGACGCCCGAGGATCAGGTCATGGAGTCGATCAAGAGGAAGGGCCGGAGGCACTCAGAGGATGCAACGAGCGAGCCACCTGCCGCCGCCGCCATCGCCGCCGCCGTGCAGCAAGAAGACACCAATGCCCGGGTGTAGGCGGAAACGAGGGAGGTCTTCTTGTACCAAGGGGTAAAACCAAGCTAGCATGGGCTTGTCGCCGCCATTGCCACGACCGCGGCCAACACGGGCTCGTTAGCCTATCCTCGGATGATGCTACCGGAGTCGCTGCACGCGTCTTCCACGCAGTCGATTCCCGGCTTCCACGTGTACCTACATGGCAGCCTCTTCTCCGGGGAATGCTCGCCGGAGGTGAGCATTCTGGCCCCTTCCACTCCCGCTTCGATGACCATCGACATCAATGCCATGCCGGTGTAGGCGGATCATCCTCTGGAGGCATGAGGAAACGCCAGCGTGAGATGCCAGCTGACATGCTCACCGACGCCCGTAATCTGTTTGACGGAATGCCGGTGGCCATCAACAATGACACGACCAATGATATGTCCATTTTGCATCATGATTTTATATCGATATTTATTGCATTACGGGCTATTAATACATATTATGGTACAATACTTATGCCTTTTCTCTTTATTTTACAAGATTTACATGACGAGGGAGAATGCCGGCAGGTGGAATTCTGGACTGGAAAAGGAGCAAATCTGAGAGACCTATTCTGCACAGCTCCAGAAGTCCTGAAAAGTTACGAAGAATTGTTTTGGAATATATAAAAGATAGTGGGCAAAAGAAATACCGAAGGGGACCCACCAGGAGGTCACAAGCCAGGGGAGCGGCCTACCCCCCTGGTCGTGCCGTGCACGCTTGTGGGCCCCTTGGCAGGCCTCAAGTGTCCATCTTCTACTATATGAAGGGTTTTGACCTAGACAAAATCATATCAGAGATTTCGGGACAAGGTGCTGCCATCTCGAGGCGAAACTTCGACAAAACCAATCTAGAGCTCTGGCGGAGCTATTCCACCGGGAGAACTTCCCTCCCGGAGGGGGAAATCGAAGCCATCGTCATCACCAACAATCCTCTCATAGAGAGGGGGTCAATCTCCATCAACATCGTCATGAGCACCATCTCCTCTCCGAACCCTAGTTCATCTCTTGTATCCGATCTTTGTCTCAAAACCTCAGATTGGTACCTGTGGGTTACTAGTAGAGTTGATTACTCCTTGTAGTTGATGCTAGTTGGTTTATTTGGTGGAAGATTATATGTTCAGATCCTTAATGATTATTAATACTCCTCTAATTATGAACATGAATATGCTTTGTGAGTAGTTACGTTTGTTCCTGAGGACATGGGACAAGTCTTGTTATAAGTAATCATGTGAATTTGGTATTCGTTCGATATTTTGATAAGATATATGTTGTCTCTCCTCTAGTGGTGCCATGTGAATGTCGACTAGATGACACTTCACCAATATTCGGGCCTAGGGGAAGGCATTAGGAAGTAATAAGTAGATGATGGGTTGCTAGAGTGACAGAAGCTTAAACCCTAGTTTATGTGTTGCTTCGTAAGGGGTTGATTTGGATCCATATGTTTCATGCCATGGTTAGATTTATCTTAATTCTTTTTTCATAGTTGTGGATGCTTGCAAGAGAGGTTAATCATAAGTGGGAGGTTTGTCCAAGTAAGGACAGCACCCAAGCACCGGTCTACCCACATATCAAATTATCAAAGTAACGAACGTAGATCATATGAGCATGATGAAAACTAGCTTGACATAAATTCCCATGTGTCTTGGGGAGCACTTTTCTTTAGATAAGAGTTTGGCTAGGCTTGTCCTTTGCTACAAAAAATATTGGGCCACTTTGTTTTACCGTTGTGACATTTGTTACTTGCTACTCGTTATGAATTACCTTATCACAAAACTATTTGTTACCTATAATTTTAGTGCTTCCAGAGAATACCTTACTAAAAACCGCTTGTCATTTTGTGGCGACCCGGACTTACAAGTCGAGATTGCCGAATGTACGTGCTCAGTGATCCCATAGATCAATGCTCCCGAACACACAGATACTGAATAATAAGAGTCTTACATCCAAGTACCGAGTTATTACATCACATGACCGAATGGTCAAGTTCACAAGGTTGGGCCTAAGGCCAAATCATACTGATACAACTAATAGCAGAAATCATAGGGGCTAAGTGGGTGCCCATGCAATCAAGCCTACACCGACAAGAATTATGATTCAGAAGTGTCCTAGTTCGCAGGGGCGTCTCCGAAGATGTACTCATCTCCGAATTCTGGTCCTTCCATGTCTGGTCAATAATATAACAAGTGGCAAGCCAATGACTACTTTGAATGTACTCGCAAACAGCCCATGATATGAACAATGAAATTGAAGGATAACAATAACATGCATCTTTGGTGGATATTTCTTGGTGGTAAATAAACATGATCTTAGGTATGATTCATAAGTTAAGAACTACTATTGAAGAACAGGTTACAGATATCAATATATCTGTTCAGGGCTGAACCATCCGGGTTCACCCTATATGCCAAGTCACCAAACTTGGTCATATCATTACTTTCATAATAATTCCTTGTAACTCATACGCACGCACACTTGGTTTATGCGGAAACAACTGGACGTAGTTTAAGCAGCACCACCCAACTGTCCTTGACCGTGGACACGGCTATTCGAATATTTACATTCTGCAAAGGTAGTATGTTGGACCCACGAGATCCGGGAAACTTTCTTATCATCCACGACTCGCGGTATATAACATACACGAGGTAAGTACCCGATCAATGTCTTTCCCCTCACAATACTATAAAAAGAGGTCCACTCGATTGGTACCCAGCCCACATGTTGTACGTCTTAAGAGCACCGACTCTGGACAGTATCAATCATGCGGGGATCAACGGTGTGCCTGGAACACTTAAAAATGGCATAGTCACCCTACCTGGCACGACCCCATCACGAGAGTAACCACATATCACTCCCGGCACTAGTAATGTGGCTCTTTGCTAGCACCGACCAGAGTAATCAACAAAGCCCCGTCCCATAAAGGGGTAACGTGGTCGTACATGTAAGGTTGGGATGGTCGACACATCATAAATCTAATCCCATTTCTGAAACCATACTCACTCAAAATACCCGGTGCACCATTTCACCAAAATTGTCCACCTAACTCATCATCACCCTCGGGCATTAGTGGCACCCGACGGGGTTTTCTTAAGTCATTGATTTATACCAACAACATGCTCATGCTACTATTACTCTACCTTTACTTGTCAACATGATACTAGCATGACCCTCATAGGTGGTAGGATCAAGCTCTATGCATGTACTCTGGAGGAGCCATCGGTAACATCACATCAATGATTTACTGGCACTTATGATCATATGCAACGGAAATATTTTGCTACACTAGCATGCAATATAACATATGCTCACTCATGGTCAAAGGGTTGCTTGCCTTGGTCAGCTAGGTATCCGGGGTCTTCGAGGTCTTCTGCTCCGATTCCCTCGTCACACGGATTTTCTATCGTCGTCACAAGAATAACTAAGAAACAGCTCACTCAAAAACAGATCACAAAGTCATTTTAAAAATGTTCTTTATTACTGATAAATCTAAGTGGTTATTTTGGAAAATATTTGCCTCTGATTCCAACGAAGGAACATTTTTAAAATCAACCAAACAGAAGCAAAACTATTCCAATTTAGTCCTTTTTATTATTGTAAAACAGAATAGTTGCTGAAGAATTTATCCAATGGTCTCATTAAATACTACATATTTTTCGAAGAATATCAGTGGAAAAATTATATTTTTACACTTGTTAAATATTTTTATAAAAATCTTTGAAATCAGATTTTAAAAACAAACGAATAATGGGGTAAGTCCCTGGCTTGGCTCAGCCTGGAACTGGGCCGGCCCAAGTCCACCCGACAGCCTGCCCAGGCGCGCATGCCGTGAGGTTTGAACCTGACGTGCGGGGCCCTGCGGTCAGCAGCTGCCGACACCAAGGGGGAGAGAGCTGGGCCACCGACAGGTGGGGCACACCTGTCGGGGTCGTCTCCTACCTCTCGCTGGAGAGGAGGAGGAGCATGTCAGCGAGGCTGCCGACGTTCTCAAGCCCCAACGAGGACAGAAATGGGTTCGGTTCGCCACCGCCTACCTGCTGATGGTCGGAACAACGACGGAGAGGCACGGGTTCGCCGGTGACGAGGAGGCCGCGGCGGAGGAGTTTCGGGAGGTGGTCGAGAGGGTAGCTAGGGGCACGGAAATGCTTGGGAAAGTTGGGGGAAGTTTCCTGAGGTCGAGGGGATCAGGTTGGTGGGTCGAGGGACGCAAGAGCCGTCGTGTAGCCAGAGATCAACTCGAGCTCCGAGGCGGAGGGGTCTCGGTCGATCTCGAGCACCGCGGTTCTCCTGGCTTGCTGGGGTGGCTAGGGAGGTGCTAGTGGTTGTGGCGAAGCTGTCTGAGGGGTCCTGGAGCGAGGGGGAGGGCTATTTATAGGCCCGCGACGGGGAGCCGACTCTTGAGCGCCGGTGACTCACCGTGGCGCGCATGGGGTGCACATAGGAGCTGGGGTCGAAACCACGGTCTCCGGAGGTGGTTTTGGACTGCCGGAACCATCTGCAACAGAGGGAGAGAGAGAGAAGTCAAGCATCAGTGGCGGCGCAACCTTGGCCTGCTCTGGTGCGCGTGGGCACACGTCGCACGACCTCTACCGCGGGAGAGGAGGGGCCCTGATGGTTGCTCGATGTAGACGGGTTGACGGGGAAGAGGTTGGGCACCTCGGGGGAGGCTAGAAATGGCCGAGGACGTTGCCCCCACCTCGGTGGCTTCCTGTAGCGCGCCCAGAGCGCAGTTTTGGCATGCCACGGCATGCTGGTGCGCTCTGAGTCACTTTGGACCTGTCTAGCATGTCCTGGCACTGGCTGGGCGTGAGGCTAGCCGTTGGGGTCCCGTGGGAGCTTCGGCTGGTCAAGGGAGACAAGGTATACTGGTGGTGTTAGCTTTGAACTGAAGGTTAGATTGGGTTTTTTGGCATTTCCACTTTGAACCAGTGAGGGGCCAGTTGACTAGGGTTGGGCATTGATACTGGCCACATAATCTGAGAGTTTGGAGCAAAGGAGTTGGGTTTAGCTATGGATTAAAAGGGCTTTTACCCATCTGTCACAAGGTGCACCCCACCACCGGTGCTGCAACTTGACAGGTTTGGGTTTGGTGCTAAAACATGGGGTTTCACCAAGTTTGAGCTCCATTGGACAAGTTTAGATTTGTAAACTTGAAAACACCACCATTTGACCAGATCTGTCCCTTCCAAAGAGAGTGCGGGCAAACTAAGTCCCACAAATCCTATTTTTGGTGTGGAACCCTCATTTGAGGTATTAGACACTCCTGCAAAGTTTCAGCATCATTGGACAAACCTTGCTATGTAGAGTTGCTCTAACACCAATCTAGACAGAAGGAGTTTTAGGGTTATTTGGGGTCTTTAATCACCTTGGATCAAGGTGAAACTTTATGTGGACACCAAATATGGCTTAGGGATACCACTTGAATTTTCTAGGATTTTATTGAGAATATTTCCTTTGGAAATATTTCAAAAGGTCAAAACAGAGAGAAATGGTTTTCATGGTTTTACTCAAATAATTATAATATAAATAGGGTCTAAAATCTTATGTATGGAAAATATATGTCCTTCTGATCATCTCCAAATTTAATCAGATTTTCTAAGACACAAAAGTATTTTTCCATGTAGGAATACCAATTCTGGCCTCAAAAATGGACATGCAATTAAATTAGGAAAATAATTCCCAAAATAATTATTTTGTGGTTTTGGAGCACTAAAATAAAGTTAAAACCAGATGACCAACTTTTGGTAGAAACACTCCTTGCCATCAAGGGCATGTAGTGCAACTCAAAGTAGGGTTTTTCCTTGATCAGAAACAAGTAAAGGTTTTTGAAAAAAAATCAATATTGCAAAATGGGGTTTTTATCAGCACATGATCAAACACACAAGCATACAATGACAATCATGGCACTCACACCATTAGTTTTGAAAAACTTTTAACAAGCTCAGATTTTTGCATTATAGAGAAGTGGTAGTAAAAATAGGGTGTGACACATTTCCTTCTGCTCCTTGTTGGGTTCGACACTCTTACTTATCGAAAGGACTACGATAGATAACCTGTACTTGTGGGTCATCAGCCAACCATTTCCTCGACAACATGATCTTCGAAGGCGATGCACCGGCGGTTGATTATTTCGCCGCAACTGCGTACGATCCCGATGAGACCCAAAGCCAGGCAAGGTGTTGACATGGTATAGGCTATGTGATGATATTGGATGATGGAACTACAACCGATTGAAATGGGAATTTCATCATAAGTTTTATCCTATCCATCTGGTTCATCACGATCGGAGTTATATTTATAATTTTTGGCCTCGTGAAGGAGAAAGAATTGCTCAACCTTGGGGGAAGCTTAAGTCAATGTTATATTCATGCCCCAATCATGAGCTCCCGAGGGAAATTATTGTTCATAATTTTTATGCACGGCTCTCTTGTAATGATCAATCCATGCTCGACACTTCTTGTTCTGGTTCCTTCCCGAAGAAAGATATTGAATTCAAATGGGACTTATTTGAAAGAATTAAATGCAACTCTAAAGATTGGGAACTCGACGAAGGTAATGAGTCAGGTATAAGCCTTAAGTTTGATTGTGTTAAATCCTTTATGGACACCTATGCTTTTCGTGATTTTAGCACTAAATATGGACTTGACTTTGAGGTAGTACTTCATTTTGTGAATATTTTGCTACTCATGTTGATCTCCGCAAGGAGAAGTGGCTTAAATATCATCCTCACATTGAAGTTAAAGTGGTAGAACCTATTAAAGTTGAAGAAGAAACTACTATTTATAATGTCGATCATGTTATTCCTACTGCTTATATTGAGAAACCACCTTTTCCTGTTAGGATAAAGGAACATGCTAAAGCTTCAACCGTGGTTCGTAAGACTTGTACAAGACCAGCTATACCTCGTGAACAAATTAAAGTTAAACCTCATATTGCTATGGTTAAATATATCTTGGTTGATAATATTGATGGGCGTGTCATTCACTTGTGTGATGAGGCCGCTAGAATTGCTAGACCTGATACTAAGGGTAAACATAGACCTATTGTTGGCGTGCCTGTTGTTTCTATTAGAAATAGGAGATCATTGTTACCATGGCTTATGTGATGTGCGTGCTAGTGTGAGTGCAATTCCCTTTACCTTATACCAAGAAATTATGAATGATATCGCACCAGCCGAATTAAAGGAAATTGATGTTACCATCAAGCTTGCTAATAGAGATACTATTTCACCAATTGGGATTGTTAGAGATGTTGAAGTCTTGTCACATCCCTAACCCTTAAGCAAGATAGCATTGTGCTCATGTCTTCTTTGAATTTGCATCTAAGAAGTTTCAACAAAAACAACAAAGTGGCAAAGGAAAAACTCAAAACCCTAGCCACCATTTCAATTAAAGGAAATTTCAAACTAGTTCAAAATCAATGAACCCAAAATGGCCTCAAGAAATGTTCAAACTTTCTGATAAATCATGAAAGTAAATGAGCATTGGAGAAAACTATTTTCTTGACACTTTAAGCATTTTAAATAAATGCAAAAGCCACTGGTTTCAAACTTTAAAATTTGAAATCAGAATCTATAAATTTCCAAAAATGTTGAAAACCTTGGAAATGAGTGGGGATATTATAACAAATATTGCAGGAGGTCTAAAATAGTTTTTACTTTTTGTTTTGGAGCTGAATTAATTAGCAAAACAATAATTAGCAAAACAGAAAAACAAAAACAGAAAAAAATGGAAAAACCTTACCTGTCGCCTAAGCCTGGCCTGGCCCATCTCCCCGCTCGTCCCCTCCCTCGCGCCAGTAGGCAGCAGGAGGTGGCCGCCGCCTCCTCCTGCGCGGCCACGCACCTGCGTGCCTGCCTGGCCGCCGCCTCGCGCTGGCGACGATGGGGATAAGCTCCCCAGAGCCTCCCCTATCCATTCCCCGCCTCGGTTCTCCTCCTCCTCCCGGATCTCCTCCTCCTCCTTGCTGCCGCCATTAGAGCCGAGCTCGAGCTCGAGCTGCCCGTGCCCCTGGCCATAGGTTTCCCTCCCAGAGCACGCCATTAGCTCCGCCTCGTCGCCCTGGTCATCTCTGCAGAAGCCGAAGCTTCCTCGAGCCCTGCAACGCCGTCGTCTTCCACCTCCGGCCGCCGGACCTCTCCCGCCGATTCGTCGCCCCCAGGCCTTCCCCGAGCCGTCTAAGCTCTGCTCTGCACTCCCCGTGAGCATGCGGTCGTTTCCCCTAAGTTTCCCCCCGTCGATCCCCTCCTCTAGCTCTAGTTTCACCGGAGCCCGACGAGGACCGCCGCTGCCGCTCGTCGCCGGTAGCCCTCCGATGTTCAGCTCGTCCTTCCGAGGGCACCAGCAGCTCCACGACGACGCGTAGATGCCGTAGCAGCTAAGAACCGAGCGTAGATCCCCCTGATTCAAAGACCCCGATGACGCCCGAGCTTTGACCGCCGCTCCGGCTCGTCGCCAACGCCTCTTCCGGCGACCCTAGCCTCCCCAGTTGGTCCTGCCAGATCGGCCACTTCGCGAGCATGCTGTAGCTGCCAACCGCGCGCGTTTTGGTGTTGTGTAGCGCCGTCTAGGTCGCCTCCGGCGAGCCCTCCGCCGCGGGTCTGATCGCCGGCCACCACCCTCCGGTGGGCATCGACGTGGCCGACCATTAGGGCGTAATCACCCTCCCCTTAGTCGTTGACAGAGGGCCCCACGCCTGGTCAAACCCCAATTAGGGGCTGGTCAGCGCGGGATTAGTCCCAGAGAGGCTGACCAGTGGGGCCCCCCTGTCAGGTTTGACCTGAACAGGTCGGCTGACCTGCTGACGTCAGCCTGAGGCAATAAATAGAATTTCCAGTTTAAAACTAATTCAGGAAATTGCTAAAATTTGTAAAAATCATAGAAATTAATCTGTAACTCCAATGAAAATAATTTATATATGAAAAAGTATCAGAAAAATTCAAGGATTCTGATTATGCTATTTACAACCATGTTCAAAAAAGTTACAGAACCCTAAATTGTGGAATAAGGAATAATTCAATTCTTTTATTCACTTTATAAATGGAATTTGCAAAAATATTCAAATTTCATTATATATGCAATGATCACACACTGCCCTAACTACAAATCGGTACCATAACATGACATTTCATGCATGTTAACATCAAGCTGATCTGAGCATCAGGTCGAATCAATTAAACCGGTATCCGAGAATACCCGTTTGAATTGCTATTCGAATGTGATTCAAATCAACTCTAAACCTATTACATGTTGAAAATAATAACTTATCACCTTGCATTCTCATGCCATGTTCATGCATCATTTTGAGTGCATATGATTGTTATTGAATGTTGCCATTCGTTTCTGTAGGCTCCGCACCCCCGGATTCCACCGAATATCCGTCTGACGGATATCGTTCCTCCTCTGAGCAACAAGGCAAGCAACCCTTTTGATCATCCCGATAACTCCTATGTTCTTGCTCCTGCACCTATTCATTGCATTAGGATCAAATGCTTCAACTGCTTTTGCCACGATAGTTGGACCCACTTCCTTTGCATGACTTAACCTTGTCACAGTAAATAGCCGAACCTTGCAACCTATCATACCTGGTAGTTGCTTGAGCTATGATGTGCCTTATCCTGCTATGCATGCTATGCCTAGAGTTGTGTATGGTCTGTCATCTGGGAGATGAACAGAAATGTGGAATGTGTTCGGTGAGCAAAGGTTGTGTGTTGAACTTGATTTGGTAAAGGTACCGGTGAAAGGCTGTGTAGGAGTACATGGCGGGTTGTTTCATTGGAACCGTCCTTAGGAATTGAGTTCCGTGTATGTAATCCAAGACTAGATACTACCACATGCTGGGCCCTGAAATATGACCCCGCTCGGCCTATTAATCGCGTAGTACTCGGTCCAGGAGTTGCAAGTAGTTTCTGGTGTTTATAGTAATGCTGGAGGTCGTGCATGGTGCTGACCTGAGAGGTGGGCCGTGATGCGGTAGGCAGTGGCACGGTGTACCAAGTGGCACCCGGATGGTGGGCTTGGGAACCCTGCGCACATCGTTTGAGGCCGTGGCGGAAACCTCGGCCGGACTTCCGTACGGGTTACTCTTAGATAGGCGATAAACCTGGACTAGGTACTAGTGTGGTTAACGGTCGTGGCCGACTCCCTCGCTGGGCTTCCGCTTGAAGGTTGCCGAGGTGCATGACGTGCACATGGCGATAAGTGGCGAGAGCATGTGTGACGAAGTACACCCCTGCAGGGTTATGATCTATTCGAATAGCTGCGTCCGCGGATATGGACTACTTGGAGACATATGTTGTTCATAGATAACTTCAATGGCTACTCATAAAATTTGTCAAGATAAGCATGAGTGTCGTGGATGGCATTTCCGTATGGAGACGGAATGATTCCACGATAGTGTATTGTTGTGGTGTTAGTGCACTCGTGTGAGAGAAATCAAGTTGTCAAAACTAATTTCAAAATGCAAGTTGTCTAGCCACGAGTCAAATGCTGGCTTTCCGCCTGAAACCCCACAATACCTTTTGATACCTTGCATGAGTAGTTAGTTCTCCTAAAGTCTTGCTGAGTACCTTCGTACTCATGTTTGCTTAATGAATGTTGCATAGGTTGCTAATGAACCTAGTGGAGGGTTCTTCGTAGACATCGACGACGACGAGTAGCTGGTGTCCCAGCTACGATCTGGCCCTACGTCGGCTCTGTAGTATAGTCAGGCCATGTGCCTTCTAGTTGCCCTGTCTGTACCCAGCCAGTTTATAACTCTTCCGCTGGCTTGTATTTGTATGACTGCTATTATGGGTCGAGAGACCTTAATGTGTAATATTACGTGTGTGGCTCTTCCGAGCCTCTTAAATAAAGGTTGTATGTTTATGGTTATGTTGTGATGCCATCGATGTATCTATACATATCGGTATGCCATGCGTACGTGTGTCTTACTTGATATGTATGGGGTTCGAATACCTAGTCGTGAACTTTAGTAGCACTCCTTACAAGGAAATGCCCCTTTGTGATCCAACGAGCCTTGGTAGTCCGCTACTACTCCGGACACATTGGTTGACCGGCATGTGTCCTTCTTAGCTGCTGTGTCTGTCCTCTTTGGGGAAATGTCAAACGACGTAATGGAGTCCTTGTAGCTTGCTACGACTCGTCTACGTTCGCTGATGACCGACACCTGCTTTGTTGGGTCATGTATGCCTGTTCTTGTGCGGAACTGCCACTTTGGTTTATGACTAGACATGTCGATCCGGGTTCTTTGACATTGGATTGCTAACGACACCTATCGCATACGTGAGTCAAAAGACGCAAACGGTCCCGGCTAAGGTAAGGCTGCAGCCGTGGAGTTAACCGTGCGTGAGACCACAAAGAGATGCGACGTGTTACAGGCTGGATTCCTATGGCTTAGGATCGGGGTCCCGACAAGTCTTGTGTGGGAAAATAAAGTATCCTACTGATTTTTCTTGTTGTTGGTTCCCCGCAAGATGATTTTTGTCCCATTATATTTGGTAGACCCTTCTTGAATACTGTTAATGCTAAGATTAACTGTGAAAAAGAAACTGTTACTGTAACTTTAGGGGATGCATCTCATGAGTTCAATGTCTCTTAATTTCGTAGACAACCCCATGAAAAAGAATTGCCTAGTAAATATGAAATTATTGGTCTCTCTTCTATCATGGTGCCTCCTACCGATCCCTTAGAACAATATTTGCTAGACCATGAAAATGATATGCACATGAATGAAAGGAACGAAATAGATAAGATTTTCTTTGATCAACAGCCTATTTTGGAACACAACCTGCTTGTTGAAATACTCGGGGATCCTCCTCCACCCAAGGGTGATCCAATGTTTGAGCTTCAACAATTACCTGATACTCTGAAGTATGCCTATCTTGATGAAAAAGAGATATATCCTGTTATTATTAGTGCTAACCTTTCAAGGCGTCAAGAAAAGAGATTATTGAAAACTCCAAGGAAGCACCGTGCCTCTATTGGATATACTCTTGATGATCTTAAGGGCATTAGTCCCACTCTATGTCAGCACAAAATCAATATGGAGCATGATGCCAAACCAGTTGTTGATCACCAACGACGATTAAATACTAAAATGAAGGAAGTGGTAAGAAATGAAATATCAAAGCTTTTGGAGGCAGGTATAATTTATCCTATTACTGATAGTAGATGGGTTAGTCCCGTTCATTGTGTCCCTAAAAAGGGAGGTATTACTGTTGTTCCAAATGATAAAGACGAATTGATCCCGCAAAGAATTGTTAGAGGATATAGAATGGTAATTGATTTCTAGAAATTCAAAAAGGCTACTAGGATAGATCATTACCCGTTGCCTTTTTTCGATCAAATGTTAGAAAGACTATCCAAACATACACATTTTTTCTTTCTAGATGGTTATTCTGGCTTCTCTCAAATACCTGTATCAAAAGAGGATCAAGAGAAGACCACTTTTACTTGCCCTTTCGGTACCTTTGCTTATAGACGTATGGCTTTCGGTTTATGCAGTACACCTGCTACCTTTCAAAGATGTATGATGGATATATTCTCTCACCTTTGTGGAAGAATTGTTGAGGTTTTCATGGATGATTTTTCTGTTTACGGAACTTCTTTTGATGATTTCTTGAGCAACCTTGATCGAGTTTTGTAGAGATGTGAAGAAACTAATATTTTCTTGAATTGGGAGAAGTGTCACTTTATGGTTAATGAAGGCATCGTCTTGGGACACAAAATCACTGAAAGAGGTATTGAAGTTGACAAAGCTAAAGTTGATGCGATTAAAAAATGTCGTGTCCAACAGATATTAAAGGTATAAGAAGTTTCCTTGGTCATGCTGGTTTCTATAGGAGATTTTTTAAAGACTTCTCTAAAATTTCTAAGCCTCTCACTAATCTTTTCCAAAAGGATGTTCCATTCGTTTTTATAATGATTGTGTAGAAGCATTTGAAATTCTTTAGAGAGCATTGATCACTGCACCTGTTGTTCAACCACCTCATTGGAACCTACCCTTTGAAATTATGTGTGATGCTAGTGATTATGCTCTTGGTGCTCTTCTAGGACAAAAAGTTGATTAGAAATTAAATTTCATCCATTACGCTAGCAAAACTCTAGACAATGCTCAAAGAAACTACACTACCACTGAAAAGGAATTTTTAGCAATTGTGTTTGCTTGCGATAAGTTTAGACCTTATATTGTTGATTACAAAGTAAATGTTCACACTGTTCACGCTTCTATTAAGTATCTTATGGAAACCAAATATGCTAAACCTAGACTTATTAGATGGGTTCTTCTGCTACAAGAATTTGGTCTGCATATTATTGATAGAAAGGATGCTGATAGCCCCATAGCAGATAACTTGTCTAGATTAGAGAATGTTCTTGATGACCCACTACCTATTGATCATAGCTTCCCTGATGAGCAATTAGCTATCATAAATGCTTCATGCAATGCTGCTTGGTATGTTGATTATGCTAACTACATCGTTGCTAAATTCATATCGCCTAGCTTCACATACCAAAAAAAGAAAAAGTTCTTCTATGATTTAAGAGATTACTATTGGGATGATCCACATCTTTATAAAAATGGAGTAGATGGTATTATTAGACGTTGTGTACCTCAGCATGAACGGGGAAAGATCCTTCACAAGTGTCACTCCGAGGCCTACAGAGGACACCACGCTGGAGATAGAACTTCACACAAGGTATTACAATCTTGTTTTTATTGGCCTACTCTCTTCAAGGATGCTCGTAAGTTTTTCTTGTCTTGTGATCAATGTCAAAGAATTGGTAATATTAGTAGGCGTCAAGAAATGCCTATGAATTACTCTCTAGTTATTGAACCATTTGATGTTTGGGGTTTTTATTATATGGGATCTTTTCCAAAATCCAACGGGGATACTCATATTCTAGTTGATGTTGATTATGTTACTAAGTGGGTAGAAGCTATTCCAACTAGTAGTGCTGATCGTAAAACTTCTATTAAAATGCTTAAAGAAGTTATTTTCCCTAGATTTGGAGTCCCTAGATATTTAATGATTGATGGTGGTTCACACTTTATTCATGGCGCTTTCCGTAAATTGCTTCCTATGTATGATGTTAATCATAGAATTGCATCCCCTTATCATCCCGAGTCTAGTGGGCAAATAGAATTGAACAATAGATAAATTAAGTTGGTCTTGCAAACGACCGTTAATAGATCTAGAAAGAATTGCTCTAGGAAACTTGATGATGCATTATGGGCTTATAGAACTGCTTACAAAAACCCTATGGGTGTGTCTCCGTATAAAATGGTTTATGGTAAAGCATGTCTTACCTCTAGAGCTAGACCATAAAACTTATTGGGCAATTAAAGAGCTTAACTATGATTTCAAACTTGCTGGTGAAAAGAGGTTATTTGATATTAGCTCACTCGATGAATGGAGAACCCAGGCCTATGAGAATGCCAAGTTGTTTAAGGAAAAGGTTGAGAGATGGCACGATAGAAGGATACAAAAGCGTGAATTCAATGTAGGTGATCATGTCTTATTATACAACTCTTGTTTAAGATTTTTTGTAGGAAAACTTCTCTCTAAATGGGAAGGTCCTTACATTATCGAGGAAGTATATCGTTCTGGTGCCATCAAGATCAACAATGCTGAAGAAACAAATCTGAAGTTGGTAAATGGGCAAAGAATCAAACATTATATCTCGCGTACTCCCATAAATGTTGAAACTAATATTATCAATACCATAACTCTGGAAGAGTACATTAGGGAGACCTATCAGAACGTCCCGGACCCCAAAAAGGAATAGGTATGTTCTTCGGTAAGCAAACCGTCTCCAAAATGTTTTCGATGGACTTTTTTACCAGTTTTGGAATATTTGAAAAATTAGGAAAATTTAAAGCAGTCCGAAGCGTGCACGAGGAGGCGACAAGCTAGAAGGGCGCGACCTACCCCCTAGGCGCGCCCTGCAGGCTTGTGGCAACCCCGTGCACCCTCCGGACTCCGTTTTCTTGTGGAATACTCCCTCTGGTCGGCAGAAATTCATTATATAATCTCCCGAAGGTTTTGACCTCTGTATCATGACAATATCTCATGTTTTTGTTTTGAGTTGTTTCTGCCGCAGATTTAGAGCAAGATGTCTTCACAAGAGTCGGTCGGGGAGAACCGTGCCTTTCACCTGACACCGGGGGTCGCGGCATTCAGCAAGGCCAACCACTTTGGGCAGGCCACAAAGGAAAAGATTGAGGCTGACTTGAAAAGGATATATGCTATGGAGGAAGGCCAAGAAGTTACCTCTCGTTTACAACCTGAAGTCATGTTGGAAGAACTTCAGAGCTGAGCAATTCCGAATTTGGTTATCCCTCCCAATGCTAAATTTCTTACTTATGAAAATATGAAAAAGAGTGTTGCCTTTTCCCCCGCAACAACGGAACATCCATGGGTTATGGGAGCTCTAACCGTCACTCGGAAACTTCGCAAGGAAATAATGGATCCCCAATGGCGAAATAATAACCTTGAGGAGGAGAATCGCATTCTGAGGGGCATCATCGCCAAGAATATAAAAGCACTACCTCCGAATAAAGACAACCGAACACATGGGTATGGGCACCCCCTTGGCTTGTGCCAAGCTTGGGGGAGGTCCCCGGTATCGTGTCACCATCACGCCTTTTTACTTTTTTGTTTTTCTTCGTTCAATCATTTTTGTTTTATCTTGATCTAGTAGAATAAAGTTTTAGTGTGATCTAATTATGAGTTTTCTTTTTGTTCCCCCTATGTAAGCAAGTCCGGGAGTTATATAATAAAGAATAGTTTTGAGTCGAGGGCTTTGCTTGCTTTCTATGATCTTGAGAAAAAGAAATAGAAAGAAGTATAGAATAAAAGCAAAAAAACATACATAATGATCTTGTGAGGAGTGATGACTTCACATATAAAAATTATGTCAATTGAAATTTGTTGTGAGTTGACAAACAAAGCTATTAGTCATTGTTGCCATTAAAAGGAAGTAATAAAGAAAGAGTGGTTCACATATAAATATATTATCTTAGACATCTTTTGTGATTGTAAGCACTCATTAAAATATCATATGCAAAAAAGGTTGATGTTGGACAAGGAAGACAACATACTGTAGTTATGTTTGCTTATTTCCGAATAGAAGTTATATGGTTGTGGTTCCTTCCACATGTGTCGCTTGCTTCCACCTCATATTAGCTAGAAACTCATGCACCAAGTAGAGATACTACTTGTGCATCCAAAAACCTTTAACCCAGTTTTGCCTTGAGAGTCCACCATACCTACATATGGATTGAATAAGATCCTTCAAGTAAGCTGTCGTCGGTGCAAGCAATAAAAATTTCTATTTAAATATGTGCGGTTTATTAGTGCGAGGAAAATAAACTTTATACGAACTTGTGATATAGAAGAAATAAAAGCGACAGACTGGATAATAAAGTTCTTAATCACAAGGGGAAATATAAAGTGACGTTCTTTTGCATTAAGGTATTTTGCATCCAACTATAGAAGTGCATGACAACCTCTCCTTCCCTGTACGAAGGGTCTATCTGTTACCTTTAGTTTCTAGTACTTAGCTTTATGTAAGAGTCATGGTGATCTTGACTATTTGCTTTATTTCACCTTTATCTTTTGGCAAGCGTCATGTGTTGGGGAATGATCTAGACAAATATATCCACTAAGATGTGGGTGATTATGAGTTATTATTGTTAACATTACCCTTGAGGTAAATAGTTGGGAGGCAAAACTATAAGCCCCTATCTTTCTCTGTGTCCGATTGAAGCTTTGACCTCATAGGTACCGCATGAGTGTTAGCAATTATGAAAGACCATAAGATGATTGAGTATGTGGATTTTCCTTACAAGATCTTATATTGACTCTTTCCTATGTTGCGATAAATTGGAATTGCTTCAATGACTGAAATCATAGTTTGTTAGTTCTCAATAGAGTTCTTGATTCATATTTTGCCTTGTGAATGAATTGTTACTCTAATATAAGATATTCTATGTCAATATGTATTGATGTTCTAAAGATAACCATGATGCATTCATGTCCGTATTTTATTGTATCCCCTCTATCTCTAAACATGTGGGTATATTCGTTGATCTCGACTTTCGCTTGAGGACAAGCGAGGTCTGAGCTTGGGGGAGTTGATACGTGATACGTCTCCAACGTATCTATAATTTTTTATGGTTTCATGCTATTATCTTGTCAAACTTTGGATGTTTTGTATGCCTTCTATATATTTTTTGGGGCTAACTTATAAACTCAGTGCCAAGTGCGAGTTCCTGTTTTTTCCATGTTTTTGACCTCTTTCAGAGGAGATTTTGAAATGGAGTCCAAACGGAAGAAAATCCCCGAAAAGATTTTTTCTGGAACGGAAGAAGATCGGGGAGCTTGAGAGCCAAGGCAGGGGAGCCTCAGGGGCCCCACAAGCCAGGGGGGAGGTCGCGCGATCCAGGCTTGTGCACCCCCTGGGCGCCCTTTGCCCTAGGGGTTGTGCCTATATATTCCCTAAAAATCCCAAAAAAATCAGGAGATCATCGAAAGTACTTTTCTGCCGCCGCAAGCTTCTATCTCTGCAAGATCCCATCTGGGGCATGTTCTGGTGCCTTGCCGGAGGGGAGATTCGGACACGGAGGGCTTCTTCATCAACACCATGACCTCTCCCATGATGCGTGAGTAGTTCACCATAGACCTACGAGTCCATAGCTAGTAACTAGATGGCTTCTTTTCTCTCTTAGATCTTCAATACAAAGTTCTCCATGATCTTCATGGATATTTATCTGATTTAATCTTCTTTTGCGGTGTGTTTGTCGAGATCCGATGAATTGTGGATTTATGATCAGGTTATCTATGAATCTTATTTGTGTTTCTTCTGATCTCTCTTATGCATGATTTCATATCCTTGTAATTCTCTTCGAGTTGTGGGTTTTGTTTGGCCAACTAGATCTATGATTATTGCAATGGGAGAAGTGCTTGGTTTTAGGTTCATACCGTGTGGTGACCTCACCCAGTGATAGAAGGGGTAGCGGGGCACGCATCGTGTTGTTGCCATCAAGGGTAAAAAGATGGGGTTTTCATCATTGGTTTGAGATTATCCCTCTACATCATGTCATGTTGCTTAAAGCATTACTCTATTCGTCATGAACTCAATACACTAGATGCATGCTGGATAGCGGTCGATGTGTCGAGTAATAGTAGTAGATTCAGAAAGTATCGGTCTACTTGCCTCGGACGTGATGCCTATATGTATGATCATTGCCTTAGATATCGTCATGACTTTGCGCGGTTCTATCAATTGCTCGACAGTAATTTGTTCACCCACCGTAATACTTGCTATTTTGAGAGAAGCCTCTAGTGAACACTATGGCCCCCGGGGTCTACTCCACACCATATTTTCAGCCTTACACTTTTTACTTTGTTGCACTTTCCGCCTTCAGATCTCACTTTGCAAACAATCTTGAAGGGATTGACAACCCCTTTGAAGCGTTGGGTGCAAGCTTGTTTGTGTTTGCGCAGGTACTCTGGACTTGAGGAGACCCTCCTTCTGGATCGATACCATGGTTCTCAAACTGAGGGAAATACTTACTGCTCCTGTGCTGCATCACCCTTTCCTCTTCAAGGGAGAAACCGACGCAAACTAGAGAAGTAACAAAAAGAATTCCTAGCGCCAAGGAAGGACTTTTGTTGCCGTAGCAGAAGAATTTCTCGCGCCGTTGCCGGGGAGGAAGATCAAGTCAATAACTCATCCAAGTAAGTGTCGCAAATTCATATCTTGCATTTACTTTGTTTGCCAGTTGCCTCTCGTTTTCCTCTCCCCCACTTCACAATTTGCCTTTTTCGTTCGCCTTTTCATTCGCCCTTCTCCTCGCTGCTCATTGTTTGCTTGTGTGCTTTCTTGCTTGTTGAAGTCACCATGAACGAAAACACCAAACTTACTGACTTCTCGAATACTAATAATAATGATTTTATTAGTACTCCGATTGCTCCCGCCACTAGTGCAGAGTCATACGAAATCAATGCCGCTTTGCTGAATCTTGTTATGAAAGAGCAATTCTCTGGCCTTCCTAGTGAAGATGTCGCATCCCATCTCAATAACTTCATTGAGCTTGGCGATATGCAAAAGAAAAAAGATGTAGATAATGACGTGATTAAATTGAAGCTTTTTCCTTTCTCGTTGGGAGATTGCGCAAAAACTTGGTTTTCTTCTTTGCCCAAAAATAGTATCGATTCTTGGGATAAGTGCAAAGAGGCTTATATATCCAAGTATTTTCCGCCAGCTAAGATTATCTCTCTCTGTAATGATATTATGAATTTCAAGCAACTTGATCATGAACATGTTGCACAATCTTGGGAGAGAATGAAATTAATGATTAGAAATTGTCCCGCTCATGGCTTCAGTCTTTGGATGATTACTCAAATCTTTTACGCTGGCTTGAATTTCGCTTCTAGAAATATCTTGGACTCCGCTTCAGGTGGAACGTTCATGGAAATCACGTTAGGGGAATCCAGAAAGCTCTTAGACAACATCATGACAAACTACTCTCAGTGGCACACAGAAAGGTCACCTACTAGTAAAAAGGTACACGTTATAGAAGAAATTAACTCGTTAAGTGCTAAGATGGATGAGTTAATGAATTTGGTTGCTAGTAGAAGTGCTCCTTTGGATCCTAATGATATTCCCTTGTCTTCTTTGATTGAGAGTAGCAATGCTAGCTTGGACGTTAATTTTGTTGGTAGGAATAACTTTGGCAACAACAATGCTTTTCGAGGAAACTATGTTCCTAGGCCTTTTCCTAGTAACTCCTCTAATAATTTTGGCAACTCCTACAACAATACTCATGGAAATTATAATAGATTACCCTCTGATCTAGAGAGTAATATCAAAGAGTTCATCAACTCGCAAAAAAAATTCAATGCGTCCATAGAGGAAAAGCTACTCAAAATTGACGATTTGGCTAAGAGTGTAGATAGAATGTCTAGTGATGTTGATGCTTTGAAAGTTAGATGTGCTCCTCCTAAAATCAACTGGGTGAAACTTTGAAAGCTATGCGTGTTTCCATGATTGAGAGCCAAGAAAGAACCGCCCAAATTCATGATAGACATGAATGGCTTAAAAAGGTCTGTTCTCGTGATGAGAATCACGAAGATCTTAAAGTGCTTGGTGTGACTCCCATTGAATCTTTGTTTTCTTGTGTCAAACCTAATGATTATGGGGCTGGATATGAATCCACTTTGTTTGAAAAGTGCCCCAATGATTCAGAGTCCATCTATCTTGACGCTAAAGGCATTAAAAGTGGAGTAGAAGAAGTTAAAACTTTGATTAGTAATGAAATTACTACCGTGGATTTCAAGGAATTCAATTATGATAGTTGCTCCTTGATTGAATGCATTTCTTTGATGCAATCCATGTTAAACTCTCCACACGCTTATAGCCAAAACAAAGCCTTTACCGATCATATCGTCGAAGCTATGATAAAATCTCTTGAAGAGAAACTTGAATTGGAAGTCTCTATCCCTAGAAAGCTTCATGATGAGTGGGAACCTACCATCAAAATCAAAATCAAAAACTATGAATGCAATGCTTTGTGTGATTTGGGTGCTAGTGTTTCTGCGATTCCAAAGTCTTTATGTGATGTTCTAGGTTTTAATGAGATTGAAGAGTGTCCTCTTAATTTGCATCTTGCTGATTATACTGTCAAGAAACCCATGGGAAGGATCAATGATGTTCTTATTATTGCAAATAGGAACTATGTACCCGTGGATTTCATTGTGCTTGACATTGATTGCAATCCTACATGCCCTATTATTCTTGCTAGACCTTTCCTAAGGACTATCGGTGCTATAATCGATATGAAGGAAGGGAATATTAGATTTCAATTTCCTTTAAGGAAGGGCACGGAGCACTTTCCTAGAAAGAAAATAAGATTGCCTTATGAATCCATGATGAGGGCCACTTATGGTTTGAGCACCAAAGACGACGATACGTGATTCTATCGCTTTTATGCCTAGCTAAGGGCGTTAAACAATAGCGCTTGTTGGGAGGCAACCCAGTGAATTTATATTTTTCTTTCTGTTTTGTTGCGTCCACACTTTCATAATCCTGTTGTGATTGTGTTTTTTGTGTTTCTTTTTGTGTTCGAGCCAAGCAAAACCTTTATGGCTAGTCTCGGTAATGGTTGTTTGATCCAGCTGGAAAAAGACAGAAACGTTTTTCTCACGAGATGATTTTTAATTTTTATTCAGAAAGAGATTTTGAGTTCATTCTTTTTGCTGCTGGAAGATATACTTTTTTCCCAGGCCGTCGTAATTTGTCAGTTTTTTTAGGTACCAGAAGTATACGAAGTATACAGATTGCTACAGACTGGTCTGTTTTTGACAAATTCTGTTTTTGTTGAGTTGGTTGCTTGTTTTGATGAAACTATTCTTATTATCGGGGGGTACTAGCCATGGAAAAGTGAGAATACAGTAGCCCAACATCAATATAGGTAGAATTCAAGTTTGCTACAGTACCAAAAGAAGTGGTGGTTTGTTTTCTTGTGTTAATGTTATCACGAGTTTCTGTTTAAGTTTTGTGTTGTGAAGTTTTCAAGTTTTGGGTGATGTTCTCATGGACGATGAGATAAGGAGTGGAAAGAGCTCAAGCTTGGGGATGCCCAAGGCATCCCAAGCCTAATTCAAGAACACCAAAAAGCCTAAACTTGGGGATGCCCCGGGAAGGCATCCCCTCTTTCGTCTTCAATCCATCGGTAACATTACTTGGAGCTATATTTTTATTCACCACATGATATGTGTTTTTCTTGGAGCGTCTTGTATCTTAGGAGTCTTTTCTTTTTGTTGTGTCACAATCATCCTTGCTGCACACCTTTTTGAGAGAGAGAGAGACATGCACTCATCGTGATTTTGCTAGAATGCTCATTGTGCTTCACTTATATCTTTTGAGCTAGATACTTATGCTCATAGTGCTTCACTTATATCTTTTGAGACTAACTTATTCACTCAGTGCCAAGTTCCAGTTCCTGTTTTTTCCATGTTTTGGACCCCTTTCAGAGGATATTTTGAAACGGAGTCCAAACGGAACAAAATCCCCAAAAAGATTTTTTCTGGAACGGAAGATGATCGGGGAGCTTGAGAGCCAAGGCAGGGGAGCCTCAGGGGCCCCACAAGCCCCCACCCCGCGACAGGGGGAGGCCGCGCCATCTAGGCTTGTGGGACCCCTGGGCGCCCTTTGCCCTAGGGGTTGCGCCAATATATTCCCTAAAAATCCCAAAAAAAATCAGGAGATCATTGAAAGTACTTTTCCGCCGCAGCAAGCTTGTGTCTCCGCAAGATCCCATCTGGGGCACGTTCTCGTGCCCTGCCGGAGGGGAGATTCGGACACGGAGGGCTTCTTCATCAACACCATGACCTCTCCCATGATGCGTGAGTAGTTCACCATAGACCTACGGGTCCATAGCTAGTAACTAGATGGCTTCTTCTATCTCTTGGATCTTCAATACAAAGTTCTCCATGATCTTCATGGAGATCTATCCGATGTAATCTTCTTTTGTGGTGTGTTTGTCGAGATCCGATGAATTGTGGATTTGTGATCAGATTATCTATGAATCTTATTTGAGTTTCTTCTGATCTCTCTTATGCATGATTTCATATCCTTGTAATTCTCTTCGAGTTGTGGGTTTTGTTTGGCCAACTAGATCTATGATTCTTGCAATGGGAGAAGTGCTTGGTTTTGGGTCCATACCATGCGTTGACCTCATCCAGTGACAGAAGGGGTAACGAGGCACGCATCATGTTGTTGCCATCAAGGGTAAAAAGATGGGGTTTTCATCATTCGTTTGAGATTATCCCTCTACATCATGTCATCTTGCTTAAAGCGTTACTCTGTTCGTCATGAACTCAATACACTAGATGCATGCTGGGTAGCGGTCGATGTGTGGAGTAATAGTAGTAGATGCAGAAAGTATCGGTCTACTTGCCTCGGACGTGATGCCTATATGTATGATCATTGCCTTAGATATCGTCATTACTTTGCGCGGTTCTATCAATTGCTCGACAGTAATTTGTTCACCCACCGTAATACTTGCTATTTTGAGAGAAGCCTCTAGTGAACACTATGGCCCCCAGGGTCTACTCCACACCATATTTTCAGCCTTACACTTTTTACTTCGTTGCACTTTTCGCCTTCAGATCTCACTTTGCAAACAATCTTGAAGGGATTGACAACTCCTTTGAAGCGTTGGGTGCAAGCTTGTTTGTATTTGCGCAGGTACTCTGGACTTGACAAGACCCTCCTTCTGGATCGATACCTTGGTTCTCAAACTGAGGGAAATACTTACTGCTCCTGTGCTGCATCACCCTTTCCTCTTCAAGGGAGAAACCGACGCAAACTAGAGAAGTAACAAGAAGAATTCCTAGCGCCAAGGAAGGACTTTTGTTGTCGTAGCAATACGTCAAGCGAGGTCTGATCTTGGGAGAGTTGATACATCCATTTTTTATCATGCTTTTATATCAATATTTATTGCATTATGTGCGGTTAAAACACACTATGGTACACTACTTATGCCTTTTCTCTCTTATTTTACAATATTTACATGAAGAGGGAAAATGCCGGCAGCAGGAATTCTGGGCTAGAAAATGAGCAAATCTAAGAGACCTATTATGCATAGCTCCAAAAGTCCTGAAAATTTACGGAGAATTGTTTGGGAATGTATAAAAATAATGGGAAAAAGAAATACTGGAGGGGACCCACCAGGAGGTCAGAAACCAGGGGCGCGGCCTACCCCCCTGGTCGCGCCCTGCAGGCTTGTGAGCCCCGTGGCAGGCCTCCGGTGCCCATCTTCTGCTATATGAAGGGTTTGACCTGGAAAAAATCATATCAGAGCTTTCGGTACGAGGCGCCGCCGTCTCAAGACGGGTCTTCGACAGAACCAATCTAGAGCTTCGGCGGAGCTATTCCCCCGAGGAAACTTCCCTCCCGAAGGGGGAACTCGAAGCCATCGTCATCACCAACAATCCTCTCATCGAGAGGGGGTCAATCTCCATCAACATCTTCGTCAGCATCATCTCCTCTCTAAACCCTAGTTCATCTCTTGTATCCGATCTTTGTCTCAAAACCTCAGATTGGTACGTGTGGGTTGCTAGTAGTGTTGATTACTTCTTGTAGTTGATGCTAGTTGGTCTATTTGGTGGAAAATTATATGTTCAGATCCTTAATGATTATTAATACTCCTCTAATTATGAACATGAATATGCTTTATGAGTAGTTACGTTTGTTCCTGAGGACATGGGATAAGTCTTGTTATAAGTAATCATGTGAAATTGGTATTCGTTCGATATTTTGATAAGATATATGTTGTCTCTCCTCTAGTGGTGTCATGTGAATGTCGACTAGATGACACTTCACCATTATTTGGGCCTAGGGGAAGGCATTAGGAAGTAATAACTAGATGATGGGTTGCTAGAGTGACAGAAGCTTAAACCCTAGTTTATGCGTTGCTTCGTAAGGGGCTGATTTGGATCCATATGTTTCATGCTATGGTTAGATTTATCTTAATTCTTTTTTCATAGTTGCGGATGCTTGTAAGAGAGGTCAATCACAACTGGGAGGTTTGTCCAAGTAAGGGCAGCACCCAAGCACCGGTCCACACACATATCAAATTATCAAAGTAACGAACGCGGATCATATGAGCACGATGAAAACTTGCTTGACATAAATTCCCATGTGTCCTCGGGAGCGCTTTTCTTTATATAAGAGTTTGGCCAGGCTTGTCCTTTGATACAAAAACGATTGGGCCACTTTGCTGCACCATTGATACATTTTTTACTTTCTACTCGTTACGAATTACCTTATCTCAAAACTATCTGTGATCAAATATTAGAAAGACTATCCAAACATACACATTTTTGCTTTCTATATGGTTATTCTGGCTTCTCTCAAATACCTGTATCAAAAGAAGATCAAGAGAAGACCACTTTTACTTGCCCTTTCGGTACCTTTGCTTATAGACGTATGCCTTTCGGTTTATGCAGTGCACCTGCTACCTTTACGGAACTTCTTTTGATGATTGCTATATTCTCTGACTTTTGTGAAAAAATTGTTGAGGTTTTCATGGACGATTTTTCCGTTTACGGAACTTAGTTTGATGATTGCTTGAGCAACCTTGATCGAGTTTTGTAGAGATGTGAAGAAACTAATATTTTCTTGAATTGGGAGAAGTGTCACTTTATGGTTAATGAAGGCATCGTCTTGGGACACAAAATCACTGAAAGAGGTATTGAAGTTGACCAAGCTAAAGTTGATGCTATTAAAAAATGTCGTGTCCAACATATATTAAAGGTATAAGAAGTTTCCTTGGTCATGTTGGTTTCTATAGGAGATTCATGAAAGACTTCTCTAAATTTTCTAAGCCTCTCACTAATCTTTTCCAAAAGGATGTTCCATTCGTTTTTTTATGATGATTGTGTAGAAGCATTTGAAATTCTTAAGAGAGCCTTGATCACTGCACATGTTGTTCAACCACCTGATTGGAACCTCCCCTTTGAAATTATGTGTGATGCTAGTGATTATGCTCTTGGTGCAGTTCTAGGACAAAAAGTTGATAAGAAATTAAATGTCATCCATCACGCTAGCAAAACTCTAGACAATGCTCAAAGAAACTACACTACCACTGAAAAGGAATTTTTAGCAGTTGTGTTTGCTTGCGATAAGTTTAGACCTTATATTGTTGATTCCAAAGTAACTATTCACATTGATCACGCTTCTATTAAGTATCTTATGGAAAACAAAGATGCTAAACCTAGACTTATTAGATGGGTTCTTCTACTACAAGAATTTGATCTGCATATTATTGATAGAAAGGGCGCTGATAACCCCGTAGCAGATAACTTTTCTAGATTAGAGAATGTTCTTGATGACCCACTACCTATTGATCATAGCTTCCCTGATGAGCAATTAGCTATCATAAATGCTTCATGCAATGCTCCTTGGTATGCTGACTATGCTAACTACATCGTGGCTAAATTTATATCGCCTAGCTTCACGTACCAAAAAAAATTCTTCTATGATTTAAGACATTACTTTTGGGACGATCCACACCTTTATAAAAATGGAGTAGATGGTATTATTAGACGTTGTGTACCTGAGCATGAACAGGGACAGATCCTTCACAAGTTTCACTCTGAGGCCTACGGAGGACACCACGCTGGAGATAGAACTTCACACGAGGTATTACAATCTTGTTTTTATTGGCCTACTCTCTTCAAGTATGCTCGTAAGTTTTTCTTGTCTTGTGATGAATGTCAAAGAATTGGTAATATTAGTAGACATCAAGAAATGCCTATGAATTACTCTCTAGTTATTGAACCATTTGATGTTTGGGGTTTTGATTATATGGGGTCTTTTCCAAAATCCAACGGGTATACTCATATTCTAGTTGATGTTGATTATGTTACTAAGTGGGTAGAAGCTATGCCAACTAGTAGTGCTGATCATAAAACTTCTATTAAAATGTTGAAAGAAGTTATTTTCCGTAGATTTGAAGTCCCTAGATATTTCATGACTCATGGTGGTTCACACTTTATTCATGGTGCTTTCCGTAAATTGCGTCCTAAGTATGATGTTAATCATATAATTGCATCCCCTTATCATCGTGAGTCTAGTGAAGAATTGAACAGTAGAGAAATTAAGTTGATCTTGCAAAAGACCGTTAATAGATCTAGAAAGAATTGGTCTAGGAAACTTGATGATGCATTATGGGCTTATAGAACTGCTTACAAAAACCCTATGGGTATGTCTTCATATAAAATGGTTTATGGTAAAGCATGTCACTTACCTCTAGAGCTAGAACATAAAACCTATTGGGCAATTAAAGAGCTTAACTATGATTTCAAACTTGCTGGTGAAAACAGGTTATTTGACATTAGCTCACTCGATGAATGGAGAACCCAGGCCTATGAGAATGCCAAGTTGTTTAAGGAAAAGGTAAAGAGATGGCATGATAGAAGGATACAAAAGCGTGAATTCAATGTAGGTGATCATGTCTTACTATACAACTCTTGTTTAAGATATTTTGTAGGAAAACTTCTCTCTAAATGGGAAGGTCCTTACATTATCGAGGAAGTATATCGTTCTGGTGCCATCAACATCAACAACGCCGAAGGAACAAATCTGAAGGTGGTAAATGGGCAAAGAATCAAACAATATATCTCAAGTACTCCCATAAATGTTGAAACTAATATTATCAATATCATAACACCGGAAGAGTACATTAGGGAGATCTAGTTTTGAGTTTTCTTTTTGTTCCCCCTATATAAGCAAGTCCGGGAGTTATATAATAAAGAGTAGTTTTGAGTCGAGGGCTTTGCTTGCTTTCTATGATCTTGAGAAAAAGAACTAGAAAGAAGTATAGAATAAAAGCAAAAAAAACATAAATAATGATCTTATGAGGAGTGATGACTTCACATATAAAAATTATGTCGATTGAAATTTGTTGTGAGTTGACAAACAAAGCTATTAGTTATTGTTGCAATTAAAAGGAAGTAATAAAGAAAGAGAGGTTCACATATAAATATATTATCTTAGACATATTTTGTGATTGTAAGCACTCATTAACATATCATATGCAAAAAGGTTGATGTTGGACAAGGAAGACAACATACTGTAGTTATGTCTGCTTATTTCCAAATAGAAGATATATGGTTGTAGTTCCTTCAACATGTGTCGCTTGCTTCCACCTCATATTAGATAGAAACTCATGCACCAAGTAGAGATACTACTTGTGCATCCAAAAACCTTTAACACAGTTTTTCCTTGAGAGTCCACCATACCTACATACGTATTGAATAAGATCCTTCAAGTAAGTTCTCGTCGGTGCAAGCAATAAAAAATTCTCTTTAAATATGTGTGGTTTATTAGTGCAAGGAAAATAAAATTTATACGAACTTGTGATATAGAAGAAATAAAAGCAACGGAGTGCATAATAAAGTTCTTTATCACAAGAGGAAATATAAAGTGACGTTCTATTGCATTAAGGTATTGTGCATCCAACTATAAGAGCACATGACAACCTCGGCTTCCCTGTACGAAGGGCCTATCTGCTACCTTTACTTTCTAGTACTTACCTTTATGTAAGAGTCGTGGTGATCTTGACTATTTGCTTTATTTCACCTTTATCTTTTGGCAAGCGTCATTTGTTGGGGAATGATCTAGACAAATATATCCACTCGGATGTGGGTGATCATGATTTATTATTGTTGAAATTTCCCTTGAGGTAAATAGTTGGGAGGCAAAACTATAAGCCCCTATCTTTCTGTGTGTCCGATTGAAGCTTTGACCTCATAGGTACCGCATGAGTGTTAGCAATTATGAAAGACCATAAGATGATTGAGTATGTGGAGTTGCCTTACAGGCTCTTATATTGACTCTTTCCTACGTTGCGATAAATTGGAATTGCTTCAGTGACTGAAATCATAGTTTGTTAGTTCTCAATAGAGTTCTTGATTCATATTTTGCCTTGTGAATGAATTGTTACTCTAATATAAGATATTCTATGTCAATATGTATTGATGTTCTAAAGATAACCATTATGCATTCATGTCCCTATTTTATTATATCCCCTCTATCTCTAAACATGTGGGTATATTCATTGATCTCGACTTTCGCTTGAGGACAAGCGAGGTCTAAGCTTGGGGGAGTTGATACGTCAAGCGAGGTCTGAGCTTGGGAGAGTTGATATGTCCATTTTGCATCATGCTTTTATATCAATATTTATTGCATTATGGGCGGTTAAGACACATTATGGTACAGTACTTATGCATTTTCTCTCTTATTTTACAAGATTTACATGAAGAGGGAGAATGCCGACAGCTGGAATTCTGGACTGGAAAAGGAGCAAATCTGAGAGACCTATTATGCATAGCTCCAAAAGTCGTGAAAAGTTACAGAGAATTGTTTTGGAATATATAAAAAATAGGGATTTTCATTTCTGTGCCCCTGGTTCGTTAGCTTTACTCATTCATCCCCACGCTCTTAACTTTTGCACACTTTTCCCCACTCCCTTTTTCGAAACCCTCACAAATGGTCACAAACGATGGATGCCGTTGGGTCAGTGCTTTGACCGTTAACTCTGACGAGTGGGGCCGTGTTGACAGTGTCCCCCGTTGGACCTGATGAGTGGGGTCGCAGCGGATGGTGTCGCGGTTAGCCCGTTGGGCCGTGGTTAGATTATTGGGCCCTGCGTGCCATAACGACATGAGCTTGTTATGCATGCACCTGCCTCCATCGTTCGCTGCTGGGCCCTGCGCGTGCCATAACAACATGAGCAGCTATGCATGCACGTAGCTAGCCTACCTCCATGCGCTGATGCCCGCCGCCACGTACGCTCACCAGCCTCTTTCTTCATGCTAGCCGCCATGGACACAAGTATGGTCCCTGCTGTTGGTTCGTCTCATGTCACACGCTTGTCTCCCCGATCCACTCGCATCTATTCAATGTGGCAATTAAAGCTAAGCTATGCAAGCGCGACATGAACCGCCTTCCTGCCTGCCTGCCAGTATGCGTCGATGCGCCCCGCCACGGATGCAGCCTTCCTATGAGCCGCCACGAGACGCAGCGGCCATCGCCTCCTCGAACGATTCACAGTTCACACCGTCTCAGCCTTTTACCACCACAGCATCAACTCAACATGGCAATTAAACTCTAGGTCATACCTATCGACATGCACCGCCATGATACCGAAGCGGCGAAGCCCCCTGTGCATGCCATGTGATCGAGCTAGGCTGCCTGCATGCGCGCCGTCACGGACGCAGCGACAGTCGCTGCCATTGATCGAGCTAGGTTTTAGGTACTTGAGGGTTTAGGGCTTTGAAGCATCAACAAAAAGCATGTAATATATTTTTTGAAGCATCAACAAACATAGCCCAGAGAGCATAATAACGAAAGCGTACAATATAGGGAAGCCTACGATATATATCCTACGTACTGCCTAGTGCACTATGCTTCTTCGTCGTCGGAGATGGCCGGAGCCTGGTCCTCCTGGGCCACCACCTGTGCCTCCTCCTACGCCACCCTCGCTGCCTTCATTTGCTGCTGACGTCGGGCCTGCGCAGCTGCTTCCGAGCGGATGGACTTGAGGATCGCCGCTTGGTCGGGCCACACATAGTAGACCGACAGCGGCACCTCCACTTCCGGCTCCTGTCGTGGCGCCTCCACGTCCGGCTCCTGCGGCGGTGCCTGCACCTCCGGCTCTTGCGGTGGAGCCTCCACCTTTGGTGACTCCTCCTCTGGCTCCCCGAAATACTCTAGAGGTAGCCCCTCTTCTCTCCGGAATTGGGCCCGCCGAAGGAGGTAGAGACGTTCTTCGATCGTGTAGTACTGGCGGTGTGGTGGCATGGCTGATGGGCTGGGAAAGGGGAATGCTCGGGCCAGCGGAAAAACGGAGCAGGCGAAGAGCTATGGCTTGGGGACGGGAGTGTCCGTCCAGCTTAAATATCCATTGTAACCTAAACCCTAAATCGCCCCGTTTTCACACCCACCGCGGCATCAGGAGTGTACACGCGAGGAAAACTGTGGTTGGTTTGATGAGTGGACTGTGATCAAATGTACACGCGTGGGAAACTATGGTCAAACGTGAAAGCCAGCACGTTCACACACTATGCAAAAAACGATGCAAAAAACGATGTGAAAAACGATGCAAAAAAACGACGCAAAAAACGTTGCAAAAAACGATGCAAAAAAAACGGTACAAAAAACGATTTGGAGTCAGTGCTGGGCGAGCAGCCGAGCACAACCAACAGGATCGCCTCTCGTGGATCGCCCCACGATCCAAAGATGCACAGCCGTCCTTGTGATCCAACGGCCCGGAGCCTGCACGCAGCCTGCCTACCGAATTCCTTCTAGAAGACCACATCCAAGGGCTGTCGCTTGGCGCCAGGGTGTGATCGGACGGCTGACGTTGGGAGCTAGGGTTAGGCGAAACCCTGCGGGGTTTAGAGGGGTTTTGAGCTGGTCAACGGGGTTATGAAAGCTTTGACTTAGCATAACTAATTTAAAAAAATCAAAAAAATACGAAACATTCGTCAATCGTTGTTTTATAAGACACACTAACGAGAAAAAATACTAAACTTGGTCTATTGTCATTTTCATGAAAAAAACCTAGCTCGCACGATCGAGGTCAAATGAGCACCATCAATTCAAAAAAACAAAAAATATATGAAACTTGTGCACAATGTTGTCTTATGTGACATGTTACCAACCAAAAATCATAAACTTGATTTATGGTCATTTTCATGAGAAAACCTTCACACATATGGGCTATCACCTACAAGATTTCATTGAGTTCAAGGAGATGAGGTAGGGTTACCTTCTGTTTTTAAAAAATTTAAAAAAATCAAAAAATCACCAAAGCTTTATTTCAAAGTGAATAAGAAGGATGTGAACTTAGTTTTACATTTTCATATTTTAAACGTGTTTTTAATAGTTTTTATATTAAAGCATATTTTTCGAAAGAAAATGTAAAAATATGAAGATTAATTCAAAAAATAATGAGACTTCGAATCTACACTATATAGATTGAATAGGTGTTAATAAAAAAGATTTGGCTCATTTAGAGTAGGTCCAGAAAAACTTAATTACAAATGGGGTTGTTTACCCTAGCGTGGGAGCTCATTTGGAGCACATTTCTCAAATTCAAATTTCTTTGACATCCTCTAAATCACCTCAAATTTTGCACACATGATCTCCTATACAAACATAGATAGTTACCCTAGATAGTTTGCCAAGGTTTTTTTGCAGCATGTCCAATCAATGAAGCAACACTAGAACAACATGGGTGATCATTGCAACACCTAAGCTCATAGCTCACAACATCTAAATAGAAGTAACCATACACCACAAGAAAATTGAAGGACACAACATCTATGGTCATTTTCATGAGAAAACCTTCACACCAATTTAAGGACACAACATCTAGGGTTACCTTCTGTTTTTGAAAAATTTAAAAAAATCAAAAAATCACCAAAGCTTTATTTCAAAGTGAATAAGAAGGATGTGAACTTAGTTTTACATTTTCATATTTTAAATGTGTTTTTAATAGCTTTTATATTAAATCACATTTTTCAAAAGAAAATGTAAAAATATGAAGATTAATTCAAAAAATATCTAAACAGAAGTGACCATACACCACAGGCAAATTTAAGGACACAGAAATATAGATAGCATAATACATGGGTTCCCATAATACATTGGGTACCCTAATACCTTATTACCATAGATTCAGTTCATCACATCATAAACATCCACATTTAGTTTACGAAAAGTAACGCAAAAGATAAAGATAAAACATGCTGCCACATTCAGTTCTTCACATTATCACATCGGAGTCAGTGCCTTCGCGAGGGCAGCATGCTGCCCCCTGATCATGTAGTCCTCCCCGCGATTCGCCACATCCTCTGCATGAGACACAAGGTGATCAAAGCGGCCATCCTTTGGCTTTGGCTTGGTGGTGCAGTAGGGGCAGCGCCACTTCCTGATCTCGCGGTTGAAGAAGGAAGCAACTCCCTTGGCCTTGATCTTCTCCACCTCCTTCGCTTTGAAGGACTTGAAGTTTCCCTTGTACACATCTTCTCCAGAATCATACTGCATACATGAATGAATTGCATTAATACATTACAGAATCCTATACACCATGTCGAAGGAACTAAATGAACAATCTAAATTTCAAGTAGGCTTACCACATATTCTTCGTCGTTGATGGGGTTATAGTCCCAGGGTAGGGTCATAGGCCTGCCCTATAGGTCCTACCCAAGGACTACCCTTCATAAGGGACAAGGACCTTAGTCAGTTCCAACTGAATTAAGGACTTCCCATCATCCAGTCGGTGACGATTCCTCCATCATCCAGTCGTACATGAGCATTCGGAGCGTATCAAACTTACCGACTGGATTCCACTCTGTATATCGTAACCCCCCCCCCTGAAGGGCAACATTCGTATGTTTTCATGTGCCATTATTAGCATTTAAGACATACTATACCTGTAACGTAGGCATTTATTCGCCACTACTCCACCCCTGAGCACCAAACCGTTGTGAAGGGCAGCGCACTCTATATAAGCCGCCCTTCCCCACTGGTGCAGGGGTTGGCTTTTCACTGTAATCCATATTCCACTCGACATGAAGCTCCTAAGAGCACTGAGACATAGGGCTTTTACCTCCACCGTAGAGGGGCCTGAACTCATACAACCTTGTCGTAGCTAAGGCTCTGCCCATCCTTTCGTACCCTACACATCTACTGTCAAACTTATACCCACGACAGTTGGCGCCCACCGTGGGGCACGTGTCTAAGCGACTTCCGGCGAGTTTGCAACTACATCTTTTCATCATGTCATCCGGTGGAGATTTGTGCTTGCTTCATGAGATCCTCTTCGGTGCACTCTCCTTCATCGTCGACGATTCGGTATGGCTTCGGGATGCCCCTCTCGACGTCGAGGCGCTCCCCAGTCGCGGGGCTACGCACTTCCGTGCAGGCGCCCGCGGCATCCTTCTTCTCCAGCAGTCGGCTCCGGTGTCGATCTTCGCCCCCGTCACACGTCGCAACAAGCGGTCTCGACGTCCGCGGCTCCAGCGTTGGGTGCAACATGCTCAGGCGCGCCAGAACGCGTCTTCTGAAGTGGCGGTCCTCGAGTCGGTTGTAGTTGCGCCACCGTCCCAGAACTCGGACTCAGTTCCGACTGAGTTGCCTTCCGAGTACGTGGGTCGCAGGCCTGCAGCCAAAGTACACATGGCCAATTCCCATGAAAGTCCCTGCCAAACCGGTCGGAACGAGCACGAGGTCGGCGAGACATCCGGTGCTCGCCGTCAGCCCCGCCGTTCTGCCAGTCGATGCACTCGTCAGAGCAACGTGGAGGTGTTCCGCACAACCGTCCTCAACTTGGCTGCCGCCGCCAAGATAGCCGATTCCCTCCAGCCAACTCATTCAAAGGCTGGCAGAGGGATCGAGCAGATTCGTGCTCTGTTGCACACGGCGCAGCAGCAGAATTCGGCGGTCTCCCAGTCGCACAACAGGATCCACAACGGTTCTGTTCACGCGAACACGCATCGGTCAGTTTCCAGCCCTGATTCTCATCAGCGACACAGAGGAGGCAGCCGTTCCATGAATCCCGAAGATCGTCGCCGTTCACGCACCCCTCCGCGGGGTGGGCCCTACGGGCCCCGACATCGTGATGATCGGCGCTCGGTCGGTGACACTTATGATCCAAGGCCCGACGCAAGAGGATACATCGCCCAGAGGAAGGTCGACAGGAGCCGAGCCCACCGTAATGGTCACGATAGAGACCGTCCGAGTGGAAGCAGGACCATCGTCTCTGGTCACGAGTGTTTCAGTCGGGCCATCCGTTCGGCTGAAATCCCTCCCAACTTCCGATTGGCGACGGGGATCAGCAAGTTTACAGGAGAATGCAAGCCAGAAACATGGCTGGACGACTACCGAGTGGCAGTCCAGATCGGTGGCGGAGATGACCAGGTCGCCATGAAACATCTCCCCCTGATGCTCGACGGCTTGGCACGGGCGTGGTTGAACCAGTTAGCGCCTTCAAACATCTACAGCTGGGCAGATCTGGCCCGAGTCTTCATCAGGACCTTCGAAGGGACGTGCAAACGCACAGCTGGTCTCGTGGAGCTCCAGCACTGTGTAGAGAAGCAGAATGAGCCCCTGCGCGACTTTATCCAGCGTTGGACAACCCTCTACCACACGGTGGAGAACGTCACAGAGCACCAAGCAGTCTGCGCTTTCAAGGCAGGCGTGCGGTACAGGGATCTGTACCTGAAGTTCGGTCGGACAGACGACATCTCCATGAGCAAGATGATGGAGATAGCAGCACGCTATGCCAATGGCGAAGAAGAGGATCGCATTCGTAGAGGCAAGCATAAAGCAGTCGCCGATTGAGATGGGAACAGCACTCGGAAGCAGAAGCAGAAAGCACTGTCCACTCCGCAGGTAGAGGCTACAGCCGTTACCAATGCCAAGTTCAAGGGCAAGGGGAAGGCTCAGTTCACCCCCAAGAAGAAGCAGTTCGGAAAGCACATCCTGGACCATGTCCAATCCAGATGAAGATGGATGAAGAAGGCAACGCCATATTTCCGAAGCATACCACTCGGCAATGTTGCCTCCTGATCCAAGGGTTCGGCGAAGGGCAGCCGAGTGAAAAGGACAATGAACAGGATGAGGAGGACAAGGAGGATCTGTTCCCCCAAGTCCATGCAACACTGATGATTTTTGCTGACGTGGAAAGCAAGAGTTGACTGAAGCTGGCGAACAGGGAGGTGAACATGGCCACCCCAACCAACCCCACGTTCCTCAAATGGTCTCAGACTGCGATCACCTTTGACCAGTCGGATCATCCAGCACACGTGCCCACCCCAGGGAGGCAGGCTCTGGTCGTCGACCCGGTGGTGGAAGGAGTCCGACTGCGCAAAGTCCTCATGGACCGCGGCAGCGGCTTGAACATCATGTACGCCGACACTCTCAAGGGGATGGGCATTCCGATGTCCAAACTTAGCGAGAGCAGCATGCAGTTCCACGGAGTCGTCCCTGGACGAAAGGCCAAGTCACTTGGCCAAATCGGGTTGGACGTCGTCTTCGGCTCCGACAAGAACTTCCGCAAGGAAAAGATGACATTCGAGGTGGTGGACTTCCAGAGTGCATACCACGGGATTCTCGGCCGTCCGGCGTATGCGCGTTTCATGGCCCGTCCATGTTACATATACCTGAAGTTGAAGACGCCAGGTCCCAAAGGTGTGATCACTGTCAGAGGCAATCGGCAGCGGGCCGAAGAGTGTCTGCAGCAGGGATCGAGGATCGCCAATCAACAGATGGCTGTCCTCGAGCTCAACGAGTACAAGAAGACAGCCGACCCCGCTGACTTGATGCGTTCGAAGAAGCCAGCTTCGGAGTCCGCATTCCAGTCGGCGGGAGAAACGAAGAAGGTCAGCATCCACCCGACGGACGACACCGCTGCCCCGACGAACATCTCCACCACCCTCGATCCAAAATAGGAAGCCGAGCTCATCCAATTCCTCCGTGAGAACTGGGACATTTTCGCATGGAAGCCCGCTGACATGCCAGGTGTACCCAGGGAGTTGGCTGAGCACCGACTGCATGTGGATCCTGCTGCTCGGCCTGTCTGAGAACGCCTGTGTCGGTCCGCCGCGCACAAGAGGAAGGCAATCGGAGAAGAGGTGGCTAAGCTTTTGGCAGCCAACTTCATTCACGAGGTACACCACTCCGAGTGGCTCGCCAATGTTGTCATGGTGCCTAAGAAGGAGAAGTCTCTCCGAATGTGCATCGACTTCAAGCATCTCAATAACGTCTGCCCGAAAGACCATTTCCCGCTCCCCCGCATTGATCAAATTGTCGATTCGACTGCGGGTTGCGAGCGTTTTTCATTTCTTGATGCCTACTCGGGCTATCATTAGATCCGTCTGTATGGCCCCGATGAATTAAAAACAGCCTTCATCACCCCATTCGGGTGCTTCTGCTACATGACTATGCCATTCGGTTTGAAGAATGCAGGAGCAACTTTTATGCGCATGATCCAATAATGCCTCCTTGACCAGATAGGTCGAAATGTGGAGCCGTATATGGATGATATCGTAGTCAAGTCACGCAAAGGTTCCGACCTGCTGACTGACTTGGCAGAAACATTCGCCAACCTTCGTAGGTACGATATCAAGCTCAACCCAGCCAAGTGTTCATTCGGTGTTCCAAGCGGAAAGTTACTCGGTTTCTTCGTTTCCGAACGAGGGACCGATGTCAACCCCGAAAAGATCGGGACCATCGTCCGAATGGAGCGGCCGGTCAGAATACACGATGTTCAAAGGCTCACAGGTTGTCTAGCGGCTTTGAGCAGGTTTATCAGTCGACTCGGCGAGAAGGCATTGCCTCTGTACCGACTCATGAAGAAATCAGATACTTTCGAGTGGACAGACGAAGCCCAAATCGCATTGGACGACCTCAAAGTCCTACTTTCCACCCAGCCGGTTCTTACTGCTCCGCTCAGTAAAGAACCCCTTCTTCTGTACATCGCGGCTACAAATCAAGTCGTCGGCATTGTTCTCACAGTCGAACGCGAAGAAGAAGGCAAAGCATACAAGGTTCAGCGGCCAGTGTATTATGTCTCCGAAGTCCTCACTCCTTCCAAGCAGAGGTATCCCCACTATCAAAAACTTATTTACGGGATTTACATAACTGCGAAGAAGGTGGCTCATTATTTCCAGGACCACTCGGTGTCTGTCGTTTCTGATGCTCCGTTGTCGGAAATCCTCCACAATCGGGACGCATCAGGCCGAGTGGCGAAGTGGGCAATGGAGATGTTATACTGCGACATCAAGTTCGAGGCCAAGAAAGCTATAAAGTCTCAAGCTCTGGCTGACTTCATAGCAGAATGGGTAGAACAACAACAACCGACTCACATCTACTCGGCTCATTGGACAATATTCTTCGATGGGTCCAAGATGTTGAATGGCTCCGGCGCTGGCGTTGTGATCATATCGCCAAAGGGTGACAAACTCAAGTATGTGTTGCAGATACATTTCGATTCCTCCAACAACGAGGCAGAGTATGAAGCTCTCCTTTATGGATTGTGCATGGCCATCGCACTCGGCGTCCGTCGCCTGATGGTCTATGGCGATTCAGGTTTGGTGGTTAATCAAGTGATGAAGGAGTGGGTCGTAAGGAACCCCACCATGACTACATATTGCAACGTGGTGAGAAAGCTCGAGAAAAAGTTTGAAGGTCTGGAACTCCACCATGTTCCCCGACTGAAAAACCAAGCAGCTGATGAATTGGCGAAACTTGGATCCACTTGGAGACCAGTCCCGAGTGATGTCTGCCTCGAGCACCTACACCTTCCCTCAGTTAAAGAAGATCCCTTCTCAGAGGAACCAGTACAACCAAAGAGCTCGACAGATCCGATTGAAGTCGAGGTCCCCGCTGTGGTTGATCTGATCATGGAGATTCTCGCTGTCATCCCCGAGTGGATTGTGCCGCTCGTTGCGTACATCCTAAGGCAAGAATTAGCAGAAGATGAGGTCCAAGCCAGGCAGATCGTCCGCGGGTCGAAGTCGTTCACCGTCATTGATGGCCAGTTGTACAAAGAAAGTGTTTCAGGCGTCCTTCAACAATGCATCTCCCCTGAGGAGGGACAGTTAATCCTGGAAGAAATTCACTCGGGAACCTGTGGTCATCATGCCTCCTCAAGAGCAATCGTCGCCAAAGCATTCAGAGCTGGTTTCTTCTGGTTGCAGGCGAATGAAATGGCGAAGGAAATGGTCGACCGATGCGAAGGTTGTCAATTCTACTCGAACAAGTCTCACAAGCCAACATCCGCGCTGAAGACAATCCCTCTTGTCTGGCCGTTTGCAGTATGGGGATTGGATACAGTCGGTCCACTCAGGACAGGCCAAGGGGGATTCACACATCTGTTGGTGGCAGTCGACAAGTTCACAAAGTGGATTGAAGCCAAGCCCATCAAGAAGCTCGACGCCCTTACGGCCATCAAATTTGTCACGGACATCATCTCCAGATTCGGAGTACGGCAGAGCATAATCACTGACAATGGCACAAACTTTGACTCGGACAGATTCAAAGGTTTCTGTACAGGTCAACGTATCTGAGTGGATTTTGCATCTGTGGCGCATCCCCAAACAAACGGACAAGCAGAGCGGGCGAATGGACTTATTCTTCAAGGGTTGAAGCCTCGACTCGTGCGAGAAGTTGGACATGCTACCGGCGCATGGGTCACCGAGCTGCCTTCGGTGCTGTGGGGCCTCCGCACAACTCCAAATAGATCTACAGGGCGATCCCCGTTCTTCCTCGTTTACGGAGCAGAGGCAGTCCTTCCGATTGACTTGCTTCACAATGCTCCACGAGTCGAACTCTTCTCCGAAGCCGAAGCCGAAGCTGAGCAAGCCAGGCAAGATGGAGTGGATCTTCTAGAAGAGGAGCGCGAGATGGCACTGACTCGCTCAACCATTTATCAACAAGATCTGCGGTGATTTCACGCGCGGCACGTCAGGAGTCGTACATTCCAAGCAGGCGACCTGGTGCTCCGAGTGGATCGGCAGAGACCTCACAAGTTGGCTCCCGCGTGGGAAGGACCCTTCATCATCTCCAAGGTGCTGAACAACGGAGCATATTGACTCTACAACCTCGACAGGGAAACGGATGAGCCGCGAGCATGGAATGGAGATCTCCTGAAGCGCTTCTACACGTGACCGCCGACTGGAGCAATGTAAAGAACAAGTATCATTGAAGTAATACAAAGCAGATTGATTTTTTGCAGATTCAAAATTCTTCCTCGTTGGCAGACTCCGGTCTAAAAAAAAACTTTCTCCGAGTGTGCACTACACGTCACACTCAGGGACTTAGCTGTGATCCAGAATCGCCTAAGTACAAACTTTCTCCGAGTGTGCACACAACGTCGCACTCGGGGACTTAGGTGCGATCCAGAATCGCCTAAGTACAAACTTTCTCCGAGTGTGCACAAAACGTCGCACTCGGGGACTTAGCTGTGATCTAGAATCGCCTAAATACAAACTTTCTCTGAGTGTGCACTAAACGTCGCACTCGGGGACTTAGCTGCGATCCAGAATCGCCTAAGTACAAACTTTCTCCGAGTGTGCACTAAACGTTGCACTCGGGGACTTAGCTGCGATCCAGAATCGCCTAAGTACAAACTTTCTCCGAGTGTGCACAAAACATCGCACTCGGGGACTTAGCTGCGATCCAGAATCGCCTAAGTACAAACTTTCTCCGAGTGTGCACTACACGTCGCACTCGGGGACTTAGCTGCGATCCAGAATCGCCTAAGTACAAACTTTCTCCGAGTGTGCACTAAACGTCACACTCGGGGACTTAGCTGCGATCCAGAATCGCCTAAGTACAAACTTTCTACGAGTGTGCACTAAACGTCGCACTCGAGGACTTAGCTGCGATCGAGAATCGCCTAAGTACAAACTTTCTCCGAGTGTGCACTAAACGTCGCACTCGGGGACTTAACTGCGATCCAGAGTCGCCTAAGTAACAACTTTCACCGAGTGTGCACTAAACGTCGCAATCGGGGACTTAGCTGTGATCCAGAATCGCTTAAGCACTAACTGTTGGGGAACGTCGCATGGGAAACAAAAATTTTCCTACGCGCACGAAGACCTATCATGGTGATGTCCATCTACGAGAGGGGATATTCGATCTACCAACCCTTGTAGATCACACAGCAGAAGCGTTAGTGAACGCGGTTGATGTAGTGGAACGTCCTCACGTCCCTCGATCCGCCCCGCGAACCGTCCCGCGATCAGTCCCACGATCTACTGCCGAACGGACGGCACCTCCGCGTTCAACACACGTACAGCTCGACGATGATCCCGGCCTTCTTGATCCAGCAAGAGAGACGAAGAGGTAGATGAGTTCTCCGGCAGCGAGACGGCACTCCGGAGGTTGGTGGTGATCTAATCTCAGCAGGGCTCCGCCCGAGCTCCGCGGAAACGCGATCTAGAGGTAAAACCGTGGAGATATGTGGTCGGGCTGTCGTGGCAAAGTTGTCTCAAATCAGCCCTAAAACCTCCGTATATATAGGGGGAAGAGGGGGAGCCTTGCCTTGGGGTCCAAGGACCCCCAAGGACTTCGGCCGAGCCAAGGGGGGCAACCCTCCCCTTCCAAACTGAGTTCAACTAGGTTTGGAAGGAGGAGTCCTTCCCCCTTTTCCCACCTCCTCTTTTTTTTCTTTTCTCTTTGATTTTCTTCCTATGGCGCATAGGGCCTTCTTGGGCTGTCCCACCAGCCCACTAAGGGCTGGTGTGGCATCCCTAAGGCCTATGGGCTTCCCCCGGGTGAGCCTGCCCCCCCCCCCCCGGTGAACATCCGGAACCCATTCGTCATTCCCGGTACATTCCCGGTAACTCCCAAAACCTTCCGGTAATCAAATGAGGTCATCCTATATATCAATCTTCATTTCCGGACCATTCCGGAAACCCTCGTGACGTCCGTGATCTCATCCGGGACTCCGAACAACATTCGGTAACCAACCATATAACTCAAATACGCATAAAACAACATCGAACCTTAAGTGTGGAGACCATGCGGGTTCGAGAACTATGTAGACATGACCCGAGAGACTCCTTGGTAAATATCCAACAGCGGGACCTGGATGCCCATATTGGATCCTACATATTCTACGAAGATCTTATCGTTTGAACCTCAGTGCCAAGGATTCATATAATCCCGTATGTCATTCCCTTTGTCCTTCGGTATGTTACTTGCCCGAGATTCGATCGTCAGTATCCGCATACCTATTTCAATCTCGTTTACCGGCAAGTCTCTTTACTCGTTCTGTAATACAAGATACCGCAACTTACATTAAGTCACATTGCTTGCAAGGCTTGTGTGTGATGCTGTATTACCGAGTGGGCCCCGAGATACCTCTCCGTCACACGGAGTGACAAATCCCAGTCTCGATCCATACTAACTCAACGAACACCTTCGGAGATACCTGTAGAGCATCTTTATAGTCACCCAGTTACGTTGCAACGTTTGATACACACAAAGTATTCCTCCGGTGTCAGTGAGTTATATGATCTCATGGTCATAGGAACAAATACTTGACACGCAGAAAACAGTAGCAACAAAATGACACGATCAACATGCTACGTCTATTAGTTTGGGTCTAGTCCATCACGTGATTCTCCTAATGACGTGATCCAGTTATCAAGCAACAACACCTTGTTTATAATTAGAAGACACTGACTATCTTTGATCAACTGGCTAGCCAACTAGAGGCTTGCTAGGGATAGTGTTTTGTCTATGTATCCACACATGTAAATAAGTCTTCATTCAATACAATTATAGCATGGATAATAAACGATTATCTTGATACAGGAATTATAATAATAACTATATTTATTATTGCCTCTAGGGCATAATTCCAACAGTCTCCCACTTGCACTAGAGTCAATAATCTAGCCCTCACATCATCATGCGAATTACATTGTAATAAATCTAACACCCATACAGTTCTGGTGTTGATCATGCTTTGCCCGTGGAAGAGGTTTAGTCAGCGGGTCTGCTACATTCAGATCCGTGTGCACTTTGCATATATTTACGTCCTCCCCTTCGACGTAATCGCGGATGAGGTTCAAGCGTCGTTTGATGTGTCTGGACTTCTTGTTAAACCGTGGTTCCTTTGCTAGAGCAATGGCACCCGTGTTGTCATAGAACAAGGTTATTGGATTCAGTGCACTTGGCACCACTCCGAGATCCTTCATGAACTGCTTCATCCAGACACCCTCCTTAGCCGCCTCCGAGGTAGCCATGTACTCCGCTTCACATGTAGAATCTGCTACGACGCTCTGCTTGGAACTGCACCAGCTTACCGCACCCCCATTAAGAATAAATACGTATCCGGTTTGCGACTTAGAGTCATCCGGATCTGTGTCAAAACATGCATCGACGTAACCTTTTACGGCGAGCTCTTCGTCACCTCCATACACGAGAAACATCTCCTTAGATCTTTTCAGGTACTTCAGGATATTCTTGACCGCCGTCCAGTGATCCACTCCTGGATTACTCTGGAACCTACCTGCCATACTTATGGCTAGGCTAACGTCCGGTCTAGTGCACAGCATTGCATACATGATAGAACCTATGGCTGAAGCATAGGGGACGGTGCTCATATGCTCTCTATCCTCATCAGTTGCTGGGCACTGAGTCTTACTCAATCTCGTACCTTGTAAAACTGGCAAGAACCCTTTCTTGGACTGTTCCATTTTGAACCTCGTCAAAACTTTATCAAGGTATGTGCTTTGTGAAAGTCCTATCAGGCGTTTTGATCTATCCCTGTAGATCTTAATGCCTAGAATGTAAGCAGCTTCTCCTAGGTCCTTCATAGAGAAACTTTTATTCAAGTAATCCTTTATGCTCTCCAAAAAACTCTACGTTGTTTCCAATCAGCAATATGTCATCCACATATAATATTAGAAACGCCACAGAGCTCCCACTCACTTTCTTGTAAATACAAGATTCTCCAACCACTTGTATAAACCCAAATGCTTTGATCACCTCATCAAAGCGTTTGTTCCAACTCCGAGATGCTTGCACCAGTCCATAAATGGATCGCTGGAGCTTGCACACTTTGTTAGCATTCTTAGGATCGACAAAACCTTCGGGTTGCATCATATACAACTCTTCCTTAAGGAAACCGTTAAGGAACGCCGTTTTGACATCCATCTGCCAAATTTCATAATCGAAAAATGCAGCTATTGCTAACATGATTCTGACGGACTTAAGCATCGCTACGGGTGAGAATGTCTCATCGTAGTCAACTCCTTGAACTTGTGAAAAACCCTTTGCCACAAGTCGAGCTTTATAAACGGTCACATTGCCGTAAGCGTCCGTCTTCCTCTTAAAGATCCATTTGTTCTGAATAGCCTTGCGGCCCTCAGGTAGTACTTCCAAAGTCCACACTTTGTTCTCATACATGGATCCTATCTCGGACTTCATGGCTTCTAGCCATTTGTTGGAATCTGGGCCCACCATTGCTTCTTCATAATTTGCAGGTTCATTGTTGTCTAACAACATGATTGACAAGACGGGATTACCGTACCACTCTGGAGCAGCACGTGGTCTCGTCGACCTGCGTGGTTCGACAGAAACTTGAACCGGAGTTTCATGATCATCATCATTAACTTCCTCCTCAACCGGCGTCGCAATGACAGAGGTTTCCCCTTGCCCTGCGCCACCATCTAGAGGGATGAGAGGTTCGACAACCTCATCAAGTTCTATCTTCCTCCCACTCAATTCTCTCGAGAGAAACTCCTTCTCAAGGAAACCTCCGTTTTTAGCAACAAACACTTTGCCCTCGGATTTGAGATAGAAGGTGTACCCAACTGTCTCTTTTGGGTAACCTATGAAGATGCACTTTTTCGCTTCGCGTTCCAGGTTTTCACGCTGAAGCTTTTTGACATAAGCATCACATCCCCAAACATTAAGAAACGACAACTATGGCCTTTTGCCATACCACAGTTCGTATGGTGTCGTCTCAACGGATTTTGATGGTGCCCTATTTAAAGTGAATACAGCTGTTTCTAATGCATAACCCCAAAACAATGACGGCAAATCGGTAAGAGACATCATAGATCGCACCATCTCTAATAAAGTACGATTATGACGTTCGGACACACCATTACGCTGTGGTGTTCCAGGCGGTGTCAACTGCGAAACAATTCCACATTGTCTTAAGTGAGCACCAAACTCGAAACTCAGATATTCACCCCCACAATCAGACCGTAGGAACTTTATCTTCTTGTTACGATGATTTTCAACTTCACTCTGAAATTGCTTGAACTTTTCAAATGTTTCAGACTTGTGCTTCATTAAGTAGACATAACCATATCTACTCAAATCGTCAGTGAAGGTGAGAAAATAATGATATCCGTCACGTGCCTCCACGCTCATCGGACCGCACACATCGGTATGTATGATTTCCAACAAGTCACTTGCACGCTCCATTGTTCCGGAGAACGGAGTTTTAGTCATCTTGCCCATGAGGCATGGTTCGCACGTGTCAAGTGAATCAAAGTCAAGTGACTCCAAAAGTCCATCGGCATGGAGTTTCTTCATGCGCTTTACACCAATATGACCTAAGCGGCAGTGCCACAAAAATATGGCGCTATCATTGTTAACTCTAACTCTTTTGGTCAATGTTATGTATGTGTGTAACACTATCAAGATTCAATATGAAAAATCCTCTCACATTGGGTGCATGACCATAAAAGATGTTACTCATAGAAATAGAACAACCATTATTCTCTAACTTAAAAGAGTAACCGTCTCGCAATAAACAAGATCCAGATATAATGTTCATGCTCAACGCAGGCACTAAATAACAATGATTCAAGTTCATAACTAATCCTGATGGTAACTGAAGTGAAACTGTGCCGACGGCGATTGCATCAACCTTGGAACCATTTCCTACGCGCATCGTCACTTCATCTTTCGCCAGCCTTCGTCTATTCCGCAGTTCCTGTTTCGAGTTGCAAATATGAGCAACAGAACCGGTATCGAATACCCAGGCACTACTACGAGAGCCGGTTAAGTACACATCAATAACATGTATATCAAATATACCTGATTTTTCTTTGGCCGCCTTCTTATCAGCCAGATACTTGGGGCAATTGCGCTTCCACTGACCCATACCCTTGCAATAGTAACACTCTGTTTCAGGCTTAGGTCCAGCTTTGGGTTTCTTCATTGGATTGGCAACAGGCTTGCCGCTCTTCTTTGAATTACCCTTCTTGCCTTTGCCGTTTCTCTTGAAACTAGTGGTCCTATTCACCATCAACACTTGATGCTCTTTACGGAGTTTAGACTCTGCAACTTTCAGCATCGCAAACAACTCGCCGGGAGACTTGTTCATCCCTTGCATGTTGTAGTTCAACACAAAGCCTTTATAGCTTGGCGGCAGTGATTGAAGGATTCTGTCAGTGATAGCCTCTTGCGGGAGTTCAATTCCTAGCTCAGCTAGACGGTTTGAGTACCCAGACATTTTGAGCACATGTTCACTGACAGACGAGTTCTCCTCCATCTTGCAAGCATAGAATTTATCGGAGGTCTCATACCTCTCGATCCGGGCGTTCTTCTGAAAGATCAACTTTAACTCCTGGAACATCTCAAATGCTCCATGACGCGCAAAGCGACGTTGAAGTCCCGGTTCTAAGCCATACAAGACTGCACATTGAACTACTGAGTAGTCCTCCTTACGTGCTAACCAAGCGTTCTTAACATCCTGGTCAGCCGTAGCGGGTGGTTCATCTCCTAGCGCAGCATTAAGGACATAATCCTTCTTCCCAACTTGTAAGATTAGCTTAAGATTACGAGCCCAGTCTACAAAGTTGCTTCCATCATCTTTCAACTTAGCTTTCTCTAGGAACGTATTAAAATTCAGGGTGACTGTCGCGTGAGCCATGATCTACAACAAAAATATATTCAAAGTGGACTTAGACTATGTTCAAGGTAATTAGAGTTTAACTTAATCAAATTACTCGCTAAACTCCCACTCAAAAAGTACATCTCTCTAGTCATTTGAGTGGTTCATGATCCACTTACACTAGCTCAAGTCCGATCATCACGTGAGTTGAGTATAGTTTCAGTGGTAAGCATCCCTATGCTAATCATATCATCTATATGATTCATGATCGACCTTTCGGTCTCATGTGTTCCGAGGCCATGTCTACACATGCTAGGCTCGTCAAGCTTAACCCGAGTGTTCCACGTGCGCAACTGTTTTGCACCCGTTGTATGTGAACGTTGAGTCTATCACACCCGATCATCACGTGGTCTCTCGAAATGACGAACTGTAGCAACGGTGCACAGTCGGGGAGAACACAATTTCGTCTTGAAATTTTGGTGAGAGATCACCTTATAATGCTACCGTCGTTCTAAGCAAAATAAGGTGCATAAAAGGATTAACATCACATGCAATTCATAAGTGACATGATATGGCCATCATCACGTGCTCCTTGATCTCCATCACCAAAGCACCGGCGCGATCTTCTTGTCACTGGCGCCACACCATGATCGCCATCAACGTGTCGCCATCGGGGTTGTCGTGCTACTCATGCTATTACTACTAAAGCAACATCCTAGCAAAATAGTAAACGCATCTGCAAGCACAAACGTTAGTTTAAAGACAACCCTATGGCTCCTGCCGGTTGTCGTACCATCGACGTGCAAGTCGGTATTATCTATTACAACATGATCATCTCATACATCCAATATATCACATCACATCGTTGGCCATATCACATCACAAGCATACCCTGCAAAAACAAGTTAGACGTCCTCTAATTTTGTTGTTGCATGTTTTACGTGGTGACCATGGGTATCTAGTAGGATCGCATCTTACTTACGCAAACACCACAACGGAGATATATGAATTGCTATTTAACCTTATACAAGGACCTCCTCGGTCAAATCCGATTCAACTAAAGTTGGAGAAACTAACACTTGCCAGTCATCTTTGAGCAACGGGGTTACTCGTAGCGATGAAACCAGTCTCTCGTAAGCGTACGAGTAATGTCGATCCAAGCCGCTTCAATCCAACAATACCGCGGAATCAAGAAAAGACTAAGGAGGGCAGCAAAACGCACATCACCGCCCATAAAAACTTTTGTGTTCTACTCGAGAAGACATCTACGCATGAACCTAGCTCTGATACCACTGTTGGGGAACGTCGCATGGGAAACAAAAAATTTCCTACGCGCACAAAGACCTATCATGGTGATGTCCATCTACGAGAGGGGATATTCGATCTACGTACCCTTGTAGATCACACAGCAGAAGCGTTAGTGAACTCGGTTGATGTAGTTGAACGTCCTCACGTCCCTCGATCCGCCACGCGATCTGTCCCGCGATCAGTCCCACGATCTAGTGACGAACGGACGGCACCTCCTAATGACACAATCAACATGCTACGTCTATTAGTTTGGGTCTAGTCCATCACGTGATTCTCCTAATGACATCATCCAGTTATCAGGAAACAACACCTTGTTTATAATCAGAAGACACTGACTATCTTTGATCAACTAGCTAGCCAACTAGAGGCTTGCTAGGGACAGTGTTTTGTCTATGTATCCACACATGTAAATAAGTCTTCATTCAATACAATTATAGCATGGATAATAAACGATTATCTTGATACAGGAATTATAATAATAACTATATTTATTATTGCCTCTAGGGCATAATTCCAACACTAACTTTCTCCGAGTGTGCTCTAAACGTCGCACTCGGGGACTTGGTGCGATCAAGAATCGCCTAAGTAAAAAAGCTCCCTTCGAGTGTATCCTAGAGATCCACTCGGAGGCTTAGCAGACCCTCATTGAGGCTCATGCGGATGTCAAGACAACTGACAACTACATGCTCCGCATGTTTGCCACTGGCTTCACCAAGAAACGCCAAACAGAAACCACGAGCCAAAATCGTGTCAAGAATTTTTTGGCGAAGGAAGAGCAAAATATTCGATTCGAAGGAAGATCAAGCTTATCCACACCGAACCACGAATGTGACGGCCAACAGCAGTGGCCAAAGTTTGATACAAATACCACTCGGCATACCGAGGTTAAGTTTTTCAAGCGTCGTCAGGACTGGCACTGGGACTGGCAGGCTCCACGAAAGTGTCGAGGTCGATCCCGTCTGTGATGCGAGTGGCGCTCTCAAGAAATGTCTCCATGAAATCTTCGAATTGAAGCTTCTTGATGTTGGCGACCTGCAACGCCTTCAGCTTCTCTTCGCGAGCTTCCTTGCAGTGCACTCGGACCAGCGACAGCGCCACGTCCGCACCACAGCGAGCAGCAGACTTCTTCCACGCCTGCACTCGGTTAGGGACGCCCTCCAGCCGAGTCATCAACCCTTCTATCTCCCGCCGGGACTCGTCTTCGGGCCACAGCTCCTTGTCGATTCGGCCGACGACCTCTCTCAGGCGACCGATGAAAGGTCCCACTTTGCCAAGGCGAATGTGCGCTCGGAGCATGTCTCGATTGGCTTCGTCGCCGAGTGGAACGTTCGGAATAACCGACCGCTCAACGTCAGTTGCTTCAGCCTCAGCGTCCATACAAAAATCTGCAAAGACAAGACGAGCAGAAAGTAAGCGCAGAATGAAATACAAAGTCAACAAGCACTCGGAATAAACTTACCACCGAGCAGCGCAATCATCTTCCTAGCCCAGTCACTAACGTACTTCTCCTACGATATGCACCGACTGTTCATCACCTTTATCTGACCCATCAGCTCAGTTCATTGTTTCCCCATTTTCTCAATTTCGGCCACCAGTGCCTTGTTTGCCTCACGGGACTCCTCCAAGGACTTCTCTCGTTCAGCAAGAGCACCCTTCACACCAGCTAAGTCATGCACAGCTGCCTCCAGTTCTGCAGCAAGCTGAATCTTTTCAGCCTTCAGAACATTGTACGTTGATCCCATCTCTCAAGTCTTCTGCAAATCAGTGCGAAGAGAACATCAGACACATTCAACAAGGAAAACAATAAAAGCTCAAAGTTCTTCAGACCCCCGCCGACGCAAGCAGTCGACAGCGGTCTCGGGGACTACACCCAGTGGGTTCACTAAGAGTGACCCCACTAGCATGAAGCTCGAATAGGTCCGCCCTATTGAGCTACATAACAAAAAACAAGCCTACGAGGCTACTACTACCCGACCGGAGTAAAATTACTCTCGGGGACTACTTCCAAAAGGTGCACTCGGAGTTCTCCCACCGGTACCATTCGGACAGATTAGTTTTGATCCGATCAAGTTAAAGAAAATGTATATAAAGACAACTGCCGGTGCAAGCACTCGACAGAAGTCTCAGGGACTACACCCACTGGGTTCACTCAGAGTGAACCCACTGCAAAATAATCCTACTGTATCCGAGTATATCGCTTAAACACCCACTGGGTTACAAGAGGAAAGCAAATACTTACTAGCGCACTTACTCGGATATCGTCCCGGAGTTCCAAGCTTCTCTTGTACAAAGATGCGATGGAGTCGTACGCACTCTTGGCATCACCCGCCATCAACAACACCTGCACCATGGCCTCCTTGGCAGCTCCCACTTGATCTTCCGGGAGGCGTTGGGCGTCGTACTGGACGGTCGACGGACCTGGCGCGACAAGAGACTCCTTGGGCATCCCAAGTCCCGCTCTAGTCGGTTCAGCCGCGATGAGCACCGTTTCAGTCGACAACATCGTCTCGATTGGCGGCGCGTCCATGGCGGGAGCGGTAGCAGATGGAACAACCTCAAGGACAGGCACCGAAGCTTTCTCAGACCTCTTCTGGTCGTCCTCCTCCAGATGAATCACCTATGAAGGAAGCCCGACTGAATGACGTGAGACCATAGGAAAAAGGGCAAGATCAAAGACTGAATTCGTGAAACAATAATGTAAGCTCTCGGAGTCGTCGCGACGTACCTTGCTAGGATGTGGCAACGTTGTCCGTATCCATGGGATCGTCTTCTTGGCGTGGCGGAGAAGTGGTGGAGGTAGCAGCTCTGTCGAGTAAAATCCACTCGACCAATAAGCATGAGTTCAATCAAATACTGAAAGAAGATAGGAGAACAACACACTTACGCTGAGGCAACGGGAACGGCGATCCTCATCCGAGGCAAAGCCTTCCGAGACTTGGATCCAATCGGTTTAGCCACCTTGGGAGGTTGGCCCGCGGGCTCAGCAGCAGCGTCCCTGGTCATCTTTGTGCTCCGAGAACTCGGAACCACGGGAGTAGCTGGCAAGGCACTCGGAACCACGGGAGGAGCTGGCGGGGCACTCGGGGCCGCTGGAGGAGCCGACGGAGTCACGGGTTCGTGACGACGCTTAGTTCGAGGCTCTGGTGGTGGGGGTGGCGAGCTCTGCTCCCCATCTTCCCCCTCCTCCTCTTCGGACTCCTCCTCCGTATCCCCACTGTCGGAGACGTACTCGACGCTCTCCATGCTACCCTCCTGGCTGCCTTCCTCTTCCTCAGTCGGACTCCTTTTCGAGACGGAAGAAAACTAGTTAGTCCACGACTGCACGAGATACAGTCGACAACATCAGACGTCAGATAGTGATACAAGAAAAAGCGATAAATCTAAGAGAATTGTAAGCACTCGATAAGATATACACACCTCATTCGGAGGAGGGTTGTCAGCGCGAAAGGGCTTCACTCGCCGGGCTCCTCTGGGGTTATCGCAGGCGCCTGTGATGCTGCGGACCCACGCCGTCACAACCTCCCCGGTCACACATTCGGGGTGAGTCCGAGTGGAGTCCTCAGGCCTCGTGTAGTGCCACATAGCGTGGTGTCGAGCTTGCAAAGGCTGGATGCGCCGACCCAGAAAAATCTCCAGCAGATCCGTGCCGGTGACTCCTTTGCGGACGACATCTATCAGCGCTTCGACCAGAGGCTGAATCTGGATCTTCTCCATCTTCGTGAGCGCAAGCTGCCTGGGCGGAGCCGGTAGGCCTAGGCTAAAAGGTGGCAGTCCAGTCGAGGCGTTCGGGCAAGCAACGTCCGGGCAATAGAACCAAGTCGACTGCCAGTTCCTAACGGACTCGGACAACTGGAGAGCGGGATATCTACTTTTGTTTTTCTTCTGGAAGCCTAAGCCTCCGCAGAGCTGGAGGATACGAGTTTTGTCGTCTGACTGGCTAAGTCTTTTGACGGTTTGGGATCTAGCGGAGAAGATGTACTTAAAGAGCCCCCAATGGGGAGGACAACCGATAAAGCACTCACAAAGCACGACGAAGGCAGAAAGATGAGCTATTGCGTTGGGGGGGGAATGGTGGAGCTGCGCCCCGAAGTGATTCATGATACCCCTAAAGAAGGGATGAGGAGGCAGAGAGAAGCCTCGGTACACATGACTGAGCAGCAAGACGCGCTCCCCCTCCTGGGGCGCCGGCTCCGTCTCGCCCTCCGCCGGTAGCCTCCACGACTTGTTTTCGATCATACCTTGCTCCACCAGCTCCAGCATGTCGTTCGTCGTCACCGTGGAGGGGAGGAAATCCCCCTGGATCCAACCCGCCGGCAGTGCCCGCTGTCGCCGCTGAGCAGGAGCCGCCGCCTTCTTCTTCTTCTTCTTCGCCTCGAGCTTGCTCGTCTGCCCCTTCGTCATGGTGGAGGTTGCACATCCGCGGGGGAGTAGAGGAAGGAAGAAGCTTGTGGTGCGCAGGGAGCCACGGGAGAAGCGGGGCGAGTGCGAGTTATCAGGCGAGCGCAACGAGAAACCCCCGCTGGAGAGGTTTAAATAAGGTTCCGACTGGGTCACTAGCAGGTGGCCCCAAAATCTTATCCCCCGACCGGTTGCTGCGATAATAGTGGAGGAGATGAAGGCGCGGTAATCGAGGCGGCAGAAACTACTCGATGACGATGTCGTCATCCCCGCTGAGCGCGCGGCAACCGAAATTTGAGGATCCCAGAAAATCCGCCGCTGTCAGTTGACCGGTCACGTCAAAAGATTCTGCAGAAGCACTCGGTCTCTGGCGGTTCGTTTCACAGGTATAACCACTCGGATCACTGGTCAAGAGGATAAAATGGATCGAGGCAAACAACGCCAAAGTCGCATCCATACCAGTCGGATCCGTACTCCAAGCATCGCTTCGTCGTTCCAACCCCGATCCATTCGGGGACTAATGATGGGGTTATAGTCCCAGGATAGGGTCATAGGCCTGCCCTATAGGTCCTACCCAAGGACTACCCTTCATAAGGGACAAGGCCCTTAGTCAGTTCCGACTGAATTAAGGATTTCCCATCATCCAGTCGGTGACGATTCCTCCATCATCCAGTCGGACATGAGCATTCGGAGCGTATCAAACTTACCGACTAGATTCCACTCTGTATATCGTAACCCCCCCCCCCTGGAGGGCAACGGTCATATGTTTTCATGTGCCGTTATTAGCATTTAAGACATATGTTACCTGTAACGTAGGCATTTATTCGCCACTACTCCACCCCTGTGCACCAAACCGTTGTGAAGGGCAGCGCACTCTATATAAGTCGCCCTTCCCCACTGGTGCAGGGGTTGGCTTTTCACTGTAATCCTTATTCCACTCGACATCAAGCTCCCAAGAGCACTGAGACGTAGGGGTTTTACCTCCACCGTAGAGGGGCATGAAATCATACAACCTCGTCGTAGCTAAGGCTCTGCCCATCCTTTCGTACCCTACACATCTACTGTCAGACTTATACCCACGACAGTCGTCACTATACCCTGCATCGTACGGGTCGAACCCAGTAAAGGTCAGCTTCCTCTTTTTTCCCATCCATCATCCTCCTGAATATACAATTACATCCATCACTAGTAAATACAGAAGCCAATTGAAAATTTAGAGATGCACGCATGACAAATTGATCATAGGGCTAATATACTAGGGTTATTTGCAATTTACCATTGTCATGCACACACATTGAACAACAGAGCTAATATAACTACATATTGTGGACAAATTTATATACTAATGAATCAAATAACTTCTTAATCGATGGATTCCGTTTGGGCATATGACATTCAAAACCCCAATATGCGTAGCATTCAAAAACAAATCTAATAGGGATCCAATCTAATAACCATACATGTATGTAGCATTAAAAACCCAATTTGTGTAGCATTAAAAACAAATCTAATAAGCATACATATGTGTAGCATTGAAGCGCAGAGATCCCTATCTCTCATACAGATCTATCTAGCATTTTTGAAATGAAAAAACACACATCCCCCCATATAGAAAACCCGGCCCATCCGTCAATCCAACTACTCTAACCATCTGTACTACCGTATTAATCACAACCTAACCAATGCAACTAACTCTACAAGATAATATCCTAAATATTGCAACTAACAAGCAAGTGAAAATACCTCCTGCTCCTCGCCAGGTTGCGCATCGCGAGTATCGGGATGGACTGCGCCGCTCGACGCCGTCACCTTCTTCTCCGACAGCACTGAGGCGGAGACCACCACCTCCTTCTCCACATCCGCAGCGGTTGCGAGTTTCCCCGCACCGCCGTGGACGCCACATACATCCTTCACTTCATTCGCGGTCACCACACCCTTCAACACCACTACATCTCTGGCCGCTGCACCGGCGTCGCCATGAGCATCCTCCATCGGATAGATGGAGGCGATGAAGGTGAGGAAGAGGATGCACTGGGAGACAGTGAGACGACAGTTGGAGGAGAGCGAGATGATGTCGGTTGGGGAGAGGAAGATGATGCGGCAGGGAGGGGAAGGGAAAATGGCAGGGGCGATGCGCTGGGAGGTGGTTCCCCCTCTAAATACGATGGGACGTTTTGGGCATGTCCCATCGACTACCCCCATCGACACGTCCTACCCCACGACCGTGGTCAGTTGCATGCGCCCTACGCGGCCCCACTCGTCAGAGTTAACGGTCAAAGCAGTGACCCCACGGCAACGTCCGTTGTAACCTGTTTTGAGGATTTCGAGCAAGGGAGTGGGGAAAAGTGAGCAAAGGTTAAGAGCATGGGGGTGAATGAGTAGAACTAACGAACGAGGGGCACAAAAATAAAAATCCCTCAAAAATAATGGGCAAAAGAAATACCGGATGGGACCCACCAGGAGGTCACAAACCAGGGGCGCAGCCTACCCCCGTGGTCGCGCGCTGTAGGCTTGTGAGCCCCATGGCAGGCCTCCGGTGCCCATCTTCAGCTAAATGAAGGGTTTGACCTAGAAAAAATCATATCAGAGCTTTCGGGACGAGGCGGCACCGTCTCGAGCCGGATCTTCGACAGAACCAATCTAGAGCTTCGGCGGAGCTATTCCCCCGAGGAAACTTCCCTCCCGAAGCGGGAAATCGAAGCCATCGTCATCACCAACGATCCTCTCATTGAGAGGGGGTCAATCTCCATCAACATCTTCATCAACACCATCTCCTCTCCAAACCCTAGTTCATCTCTTGTATCCAATCTTTGTCTCAAAACCTCAGATTGGTACATGTGGGTTGCTAGTAGTGTTGATTACTCCATGTAGTTGGTGCTAGTTGGTTTATTTGGTGGATGATTATATGTTCAGATCCTTAATGATTATAAATACTCCTCTAATTATGAACATGAATATGCTTTGTGAGTAGTTACGTTTGTTCCTGTGGACATGGGATAAGTCTTGTTATAAGTAATCATGTGAATTTGGTATTCGTTCAATATTTTGATAAGATATATGTTGTCTCTCCTCTAGTGGTGTCATGTGAATGTCGACTACATGACACTTCACCATTATTTGGGCCTAGGGGAAGGCATTAGGAAGTATTAAGTAGATGATGGGTTGCTAGAGTGACAGAAGCTTAAACCCTAGTTTATGTGTTGCTTCGTAAGGGGCTGATTTGGATCCATATGTTTCATGCTATGGTTAGATTTATCTTAATTATTTTTTCATAGTTCTGGATGCTTGTTAGAGAGGTTAATCACAAGTGGGTGGTTTGTCCAAGTAAGGGCAGCACCCAAGCACCGGTCCACCCACATATCAAATTATCAAAGTAACGAATGCAGATCATATGAGCATGATGAAAACTAGCTTGACATAAATTCCCATGTGTCCTCGGGAGTGCTTTTCTTTATATAAGATTTGGCCAGGCTTGTCCTTTGCTAGAAAAAGGATTGGGCCACTTTGCTGCACCATTGTTACATTTGTTACTTTCTACTCGTTATGAATTACCTTATCACAAAACTATTTGTTACCTATAATTTTAGTGCTTGCAGAGAATACCTTACTAAAAACCGCTTATCATTTCCTTCTGCTCCTCGTTGAGTTCAACACTCTTACTTATCGAAAGGACTATGATAGATCCCCTATACTTGTGGGTCATCAGCCAACCGTTTCCTCGACAACATGATCTTCGAAGGCAATGCGTCGGCGGTTGGTGCTTACTCCTCAGCTGCGTACGATCCCGATGAGACCCAAGGCCAGGACGCCCGAGCACCATTCATACAAGCCACCAGTGATCCACATGATGCCTTCATGCAAGATTAGGTTGGACTTGACGGTTTGATGCTCGACCATGAGTTCTCGGAGGACTACGACCATGAGGAAGAGGAGGGGAACATGGACATCAATGGGGAGCCTTTGTTCGAGGAGGAGCTCGCTAACCAAATTGCTGCCGGGGCGAAGGTGAAGCACAAGAGCAAGCGGATGAAGGCATACACGGCGGCCGAGGACAAGCTCCTTTATTAGTGATGGAGGGACATTGGGCAAGAACTGAAGGTCGGCGCCGAACAAAAGTGGTCAGCCTTATGGACTCGTGTTCATCATGATTTCCATGAGCGCAAGAAGTTTCCCCCGTACCAAATGCAAAGCAAGCATGGATGGGTGTCACTTTCGAAGCGTTGGAGGGTGATTCAACAAGAGTGCACCAAGTTTTATGCCACCTATGAGAGCATCAAGGCACACCCCGTGAGCGGCCTCGGCATGAAACACATGGTATGCATGCCCTCTCATTCCCTTTTGGTGCCACGCACTTTTCTCGTGGATTGCATGTCCATTTGTCCACATATGCTTGCTTGGTTTGAATTGTAGGTGTTCCAAGCTTTGGAGGCATTCAAGTTTCAACACGACTGCAAGGCCTTCCATCTCTCCCATTGTTGTACTATCATCAACGGGGAGGAGAAGTTCAAGGTGCAATATGCCGCCCTCTTGGCGCGTAGGGAGAAAGAAGGTGTGGAGGACCATGGTGACAGTGAGCAGGCCTAGACGCGGGGGAAGAGCAACTCGAAGAAGGAGTACAAGCGGGACTCAGCGTCTATCGCCTTCCTTGAAAAGGTGGAGGGCATGATAAGCAAGAATGACTTGAAGGAGGAGAAGCACCGGCAAGAAAAGGAAGAGCAAATGAACGCCTTCAAGGAAAACCAAACGAGGAGGCTCGAGATGGACCGGAGGGGCAAGCCAAGATGCTTGAGTTGGAGGAGGCAAAGCAAGCAAAGATGATCGAGATAGAGGCCACGAATGCCAAGACCAAGGCAAAAGAAGTGGCCCTCGCAAGCATGGAGACAGGCGTGGAGATCATGAAGGTACGTCTGAACACCGTGTTACCGAGGAATAGGCTATGGGTTGAGAAGATGCAGGCCAAAATGCTCAAGTTCGACCAGTTGTGATCTGCGACGGAGATCACATGCCTGTTTTATATGCCGACAAGTGTGCTGGCATGACCACGGGCCGACATGGCATGGTCGAATTCCTGCCCCTTTTGGTGTGCTCGCATGTGTGCCAGCATGAACTGCCTGGTGGTTTTTTGTAGGATGGCAATGTATGCCGGCCGCTGGCATTGTGCCAGCATGTACTCTTGGGAGTTGGCATGGACGCCTTTTTCATCTAAATGTGCGGACATAAAATGGGTCGCCCACGTTGGGCGCACGGCCAACCCAAAAAAGAAAAGCAGGCGGACACGGAGCGGGAGGCCGGCCCAAACGGACAAAAGGCAAACAAAATCGCCTTCTGTTTGGGTCGGCTGGTTGGAGTTGCTTTGAGGGGTGTAGTTGAGAAAAAAAATCCCGGTTAGAGCAACTCCAACGGGGCGACCCATTCCGTTTGCCGCCATCCGTTTGAGTCCGCGTGGACAAATATGATGGCCCAACGCGCTGACCCATTTCCAAAACATGTCCGCTTCGCGTTCGCGCTGACCCATTTCTGGCTCAAATTGGGGACTGAAATGTGTCAGGGCGGACGCGAAACGGACGCGCACGCCCTCTCACTGTTGAAAGCACAATTTCTCCCTAAGGTGGTTTTGGTAATTAATCACAACATATGCATCATTGGACTAATGAATTTAGTCAAGTACATTTTAGTAAACTTCAAATATGCTTTGGATATAGGACTGTGTGGAGATGCCCCTTTGATGAAAGGAAGGAATAAGATTGGCTAAAGCCTCAAGCAAGAAGACTCTTCATTTTACACTTTGTGAGAAATCACTTTGAGTCCACAGGGAACCCAATACTATTAAAAGGGAATGAGGCTTTATGATGAATTGGTTGCTCAAGAGCTTAGAGATAGCCACCAAAAATACTCAGCCACTTATCCACAAAATATATTTGTCCCAAGCGAAATATGCAAAATCGGTGCCACCAACATTTCCCACTCGTCTATACCGATTTTACACATAGACAGATCATATGCCAAACCCACCGAGATTGGGTGACCAACATTCTATTGAGGTAACTTCAAGTTTCGGAATTTTTTTTAGTTTGAAGTTGGTCTCGCCGAGTTTGGGAACCAGTCTAGGTCGTTTTTCGGTACCATCAAGATTCCTATATCGGTCTCACCGAGAATTCAAAAGTTGCCACATTTAGTGCAACTCGGTACCACCGAGATTAACATTCGGTGTCATCGAGTTGGGCAATAATGTTGTAACGGTTGGATTTTGGGGGATGCCTATATATACCCCTCCACCTACCTCTCATTCATAGAGGGAGCACTCACAACATACTTACACATGCTAGATCCATTTTTCTAAGAGAGAGCCACCTAGTCATGTGTTGAGATCAAGAGATTCCATTCCAACCATTTGAACCTTGATTTCTAGCCTCCCCAAGTTGCTTTCCACAATATCAATCTATCCTACCCATGACAAATCTGTGAGAGAGTGATTGAGTGTTGACAAGACTATCTTTTGAAGCACAAGAGCAAGGAGTTCATCGTTCTACCACATCTATTACCTTTTGGAGGGTGGTTCCTCCTAGATTGGTTAGGTGTCGCTTGGGAGCCTCCTACTTCGTGTTGTGGACTTCAACCAAGATGTTTGTAAGGGCAAGCAGATTGCCTACTTCATGAAGATCTACCGTGAGTGAGGCTGGTCATGTGTGGATGAAAGCCATGGTGGAATAGACAAGGCTGCTTCTTTGTGGACCCCTTGTGGGTGGAACTCTCTGTGGACTCTCAAACACGTTACCCTCTGTGGACTGAAGTCTCCACTAACATGGACGTACGATAGCGCCACCTATTGGAACCATGCCAAAATTGTCGTGTCAACCTTTGCTTTTGATCTCCCTACCTTACCCTCTATTTACACTTGCATGCTTTACTTTCCGCTGCCATATTATTAGATATGCATGTGTAGGATGTAGTTGACAAGTCATAGTTGCTAAAACTGGCCCACACTAAAAATTGGGAAAATGCTAAGTTTTTATCTTTTCAAGTAGTCTAATCACCCCCCCCCCCTCTAGACATACTTTCAATCCTACAAGTAGTATGAGAGCTTTGGTCTCCATTGCATTGGTTTCGCAACCTCGGAGAGTATGGAGTCTAGTGAGGGAAATTATCAACGTTGAGCCCATATTTCGATGGCACTAATTTTGCTAGTTGGAAGCATAAAATGAAAATGCATATTATTGGTCATAATCCTGTCGTTTGGGTTGTTGTTCGTGTTGGTGTGCAAGGTGATTTCTTTGGAGAAGGCAGAGAACCAGATCGTGATGCCACAACGGAAGAATTGAAGATGCTGCAATTCAATGCTGAAGCATGTGACGTCGTGTTCAACTACCTGTGTCCTGAAGAATTCAACAAAATCAGTCGACTTGAGAATGCAAAGGAAATTTGGGATATTTTGATTGATATGCATGAAGGTACTGGTTCTGTCGGAGAATCTAAGTTGGATGTGCTTCAAAGTTAGCTTGACAAGTTCAAGATGAAGGATGGTGAAGGAGTCGCTGAGATGTACTCTAGGCTATCTCTCATCACGAATGAGATTGCCGGCTTAGGAAATGAAGAGATGACCAAAAAATTCATAGTCAAGAAGATACTTAGAGCCTTGGATGGAAAATACGACATAGTGTGCACAGTAATCCAAATGATGCCCAACTACAAGGATCTCAACCCTACTGAAGTCATTGGAAGGATTGTTGCTCATGAAATGTCTCTCAAAGACAAAGATGAGTTGCACAACAAGTCAAGCGGTGCTTACAAAGCTTCAGTCGATGCTCCCACTACTTGAAGTGACAACCTTGTTACCAATGAAAAGATCAGCCTCATGGTTAGAAAGTACAACAAGTTCTACAAGAGTAGAGGCAAAGAGAGAAGATCAAGCTCAAGATATGATGAGAAGCATCTGTCTAGTCGTGACTGAAACTGCTACAACTATGGAAAGCCCGGACACTTTTCCAATGAGTGCTCGGCTCCCCACAGACAAAGAGAAGAGTCACCTAGAAGATGAATCTCAATAGATGAGTCACCTCGTAGAGAGAGAAGGAGTAGAGAAGATCATTATGAACAAAGACACTCCCGGAGAGGCAGAGAATCAAAGAAGAAGGACAAGTACACCAAGAGAAGTTCAAGAAGAAGCCATCAAACTCATGTTGGTGAATGGGTATCTGGCTCCGAGTCTGACAACCACTCCGAGAGAAGTTATCACTCCAACTCTGACTACAGTCAAGATGAAGGTGTTGCCGACATTGCACTTGTTTCCTCCAACTCCTACGACTCATTTGAATCACCAAATGAAGGGATTGGAAATTACTTCATGGCAAAAGGCCCTAAGGTATCACATCTTGAGTATTTTGACTTTGATAGTGATGAGGATGACTTGTTAGGAGAAGATGACTTGCTCTTTGATAAGGCTAGTGATAATCTTGAAAATTAACTTGCTACTTATCATGCTAGTCAAGAGAAATCGAATGATGATGATAAGAAAGAGATTGAATGACTAACTAAAGAATTAAACACTCTTAAGTTAGCTCATGAAACTACTCTAGAAGATCGTAGAGAGCTTGCAAGAACTCGTGAGAAGCTACGCTTCGAGAATCTAAATTTAGAGCAAGAGCATGAGTTCCTAAAACCAATCAATGATTATCTTCGAAAGAAGAGTTCCTCTTATCTACCCAAACTATTACTCGTGTCTACTTTTCTTCCACAAGTTAAACCTAAGAACACTAGTAACAAAGGCAAGAAAGTTTCTTCATCTAGTAACAACAATGCTAAAGCTAAATCTAATGATGTTGTTGCTAGTAGATCTCTTGATTCCACTAATGATTCTCTTAGCCAAGTTACACTTGAGAAAGAAAACAAATTATTGAAACGGATTATAGAGAGAGGTGTCTTCAAGAGTCTTGCTAGAAGTATGAAATTTGAGGAAATTGTGCGCAAGTAAGGAGGACATTAGAAGAAGCAAGGTGTTGGCTACTTCAACGTCAACGGAGATGTTTGGGAAGAAGGTACATACCCCAATCAAAAGTTTGTTCCTCAAGAGGAGAAGTATGATCCTACTCCTCCCAAGGGAACAAGCTCACAGGATGGCCTTCAACCAAAAGACCACAAGGGAAAGGAAAGCTTCAAGAGAACATTGACTCATTTGAAGAAGAGCCCCAAGCCAAGGTTGAGTGGCTCCCCAAGGACACTTCTAACACTACCTCATCTAGTGCTACCACAACTCCAAGGATTCCCATCAAGTTGATATGGATACCCAAGAGGAAGAACTAGAAAGTTCTTGAGGGGTGACTCCGCCAATGAAATTCACTCTTATTCATTTTGGCAAGAACTATATGCAATCAACCTCAACCATATGCATTATTTCAAGGAGTCGCACATTCCCTCAAACGTGAGCAAGGGACAAGGTAGGTAATTAATGCTTCTTTGGACATCACCGCCCATGTATTTCACTCCATGTCCATAGATATATCTGTGTTTGTCCTTTTTCTTTGGGACTAACCCATGTAGGTGAGAAGAGTAAGAAACAACAAGGATTGCTCCCAACTCAATATGAACTTCATCAATAATAAGCATCCCCCACTACTTAACCTACTTGAAGTCTTCTACGACAAAACCCAAGGTTAGTTTATCCCTCTTAGGGGGGATGTCATATTAAGGGGGAGTTTTACTCTAAGACTTGAGTATAAGCATCTCCTAAAGATATGAACACATTAATGCATTATGTAAAAGTGGTAACCCCACTTGTGCTTAATCGTTGTGTATGACCTATGATGAAGTATTCTTACTTTACTCCTAAGTCAATATACTCATATATAGATGACTTCGTCATTGCCAAAGTGCTTGATAGATGCTAGGGTGTTTGTGTATGTTCACCATGATTTCATTTGACATCTTATTGTGTGAGCATCTTGGTGTGCATATCTTTCCCCATTCGAGGACATCCAATTGTTTCTGTTTGGCTTTTGATTTATCTTTTGCCAATTGGATGGACAAGAATGCCTAGGACCCTTCTCTAGCTATATATGCTTTCTAGTCCCAAGTTTTATTCATGCTACATCACAAAACTTGAACAAGCACTTCTCGATCCCTCTGTGTGAGGACTACTCGGAGTTCCTGTCGACAAGGGCTACTTTCCGAAACCTCTTTGTGAATCTTGGTGTAACCAACACCAAATTCTCGGTTCCACTAATTCACAAAGTTGATCTGGGTTTTAATCTCGGTTCCATTGATACCATAATCTCGGCTTCACCGAGTTTCCCTGTCAACACACAGTAGTGGAACTCGGTGGCACCAAAATTTTAGTATCGGCGACACTGACAGTGAGGGTACTTATATCCACGGACCCGACATTTTGAAATTCCATATTCATATGTCTAGTCCCCAACCCCAAACCGCCACACTAGGACCCCTTGGTCATCGCCCTTGCGTCCCCGAGCACCTTCGCCGTTGGGAATCGCCACCGCTGACGGAATCTTCACTGTCGTCGTCGCCTAGCGGATCCATCACCAAGCTACGGTATGAATCTGACCCCTTGTGTGCTCCTCTATCCAATTCATGTGCATTAGATTACTTCCATCTACAATCCACAATGTGAAATCCTCCTATGCCACAAGAAAATTCCTTTAGAATAGAGAACGAAGAAATTTTGGATCTGATCTCCTGCAACATGCATCTCAGTGATACCGAGTTGATAAAATCGGTTCCACCGATTTAGTTTTTAGGGTTTCTAAGAACCACTTTGGTGAGACCGAGTAGTCGGTTTCTGTTAATGCAAGTGGCCAGTCTTTGTGACTCCGAAAAATCCAACCCGGTGCTACCGAAATACATTCTGCAGTAGACCAGACCCAAAGTTTCTAAGTTCAAATTACGAAAAACTTCTGCAATTTTGTGATGCTTATATTTTCAAGCTCTTCCATATGTTTTCACAGGGTCAGCCAGTCTGTGTGTCATCGTGTCTGCTTGGATTGCAAGATGTGAGTTCCGATGATACTCAGAACAACTTCAGTGAGCCTCATGCTGAGTCTGATTGAGGCACTAGTCCTGAGAGGACACCTTGTGACCCAGGTACCCCCAGCTCCCATGGTTGCCCAAGGTAGCTACGAGGTCTAGGGAGAAGCTCAATTATGATGAAGAAGATTCTCATTTGTTCCTGAAGTTCCTACTCCCCAAAAGCAGAAAGAGAAGTCTGCACTCAAGAAAACTGTGAGGAAGGAGAATGGAAAACCTTCCAACCTGAGAGCTCCAGAGTCTACAAGGCAAGGGAAGACCCTTACCCTTGAGAGGCCCACTTCTAAGAAGCCAGGTGTGAAGAGAGTTGGGAAGAGAGTGATTCATGTCATTGGAAGACAAACCTCCATGTATGAAGATCCAGCAGAAATTGCTGCTGCTATTGAGGAAGAGGAAGAAGAAACACCAGCTGAGGCCCCTCCTCCAAAGAATAAGAAGCTTATGGCAGATGCTATGAAGCCTTCTGTTCCAAATCCTTCAGCTCTTAAGAATCATGTAGCTCCCAAGAGGACATACCTGCAGCTGCTAAAGAGAAAGGCACTGCTTTTAGAGCCTTTGCTGCAGAGCAAGATGAGGATGCACCTATTCTCATGAAGCTAAGACCTCATTTTCCACTTCACAATGAGGCTCATCGAGTTGCTGAAGACATGAAGAAGAGAATATATGCATGGTTGAGTAAGCGGAGAGCTATTGATCCCCATGCTGTGAGGAGAAGAATTGATGTTGTTCCCCGGTTTCATACAAAAGAATCACAAGATTTCTATGAGATAGTTTTGTTTGACAAGAGTACGACAGTAAGTCACATGAGATATGTCGACTCGGAATACATGAAAGCCAATGAAGATTTCTTTCCCCATGTGAGAGAGAAAGAGAACTTCAATCTTGTTGACATTGAGGAGTTTGTTGGGAGAGAGATGACTACATGGAATGATGAGATGATTATCCAATTCTACTCAATAGTTCATTTCTATGCAGATGGCACAATTGTGTGGATGACTAATGGTAACAGATATGAAGCCACAATTGAAGAATGGGCTACCATCATTGGTGCTCCAAAGTCACGTGCAGAGGAGTTGGATGTGTATTCAGATCCTAAGATGAATCACAACTCCATGGCTAACATGTACAAGACAGTGCCCAATGGCTATCTACCATCTCATAAGCTTGGGTTTGTCTATTTCTTGCAAGCAGGAATAACCACTACCAACATTATCTTGAGGCATACCCTGATGCCCAAATCAGGTGATGAAAAAATGATTAGAGGCTATTCCATCAATATGATGCATCATTTAGACACCCACGATCACTTCAAAGTCATGGATTTGATTGCTCAGACTGTCAGGACAACTTCTGCACACCAGAAGAGATCATGCGGATATGCACCATACATTCAGATGCTCATCAATGCCAAGATTGGCAAGCATGCATATCATCTTGATCGTCCTCATTTTCTACTTGAGCCAGAATTCGATGATAATGAAGTTATGATGGATGACACCCATCCCATATGAGGCGCAGCTAGAGAGGCTGCACAGGTGGCAGCTGGAGAGGCTGCTAGGAATGCTCCACCTCCACCACCCCAGCTCAAAACCAGAGATGAGAAGATGTCCTTGGTCAGCACAATCCTAGGGATAGAGAAGAATATTCAGAGATTTTGCTAAACCAGAAGAGTCTACAAAGGATCGTGGAGACAAAATTCCATGACCTGGACATGATGGTGACAAAGTTGACCACTATTGTTGAGCAGCTTCAGCATGAAGTTGACTTACTGAAGATTCCACACTCAGATGATGAAGATGATGATGACGATGATGATGATCATTCACCTCTTCGTACTACCACATGGTTCATGACCCAGACCAGGTCAACAGTTGTGCCAGTGCTAGAAGATAGACCGTCTTCATGAACTCAAGCTTTAGCTCCTGCTCCTCCACCTCCAGTGTCTACACCTCCATCTCCTGCTCCAGCGACAGCAACTTAAGCCTTCGTCGATGCTCTCTTGTCTACTCCAACTTTTTCTACGGGAGGAGATCGTGCCCAGAGAGACGCTTAGATTAGACCTTTGAACTTTTTGGTACTTTTTGTGTATATATCAATAGCGTTTCGGGGAGCTTTCGACTTTCTTTGCTCTCGTTTGGTTTTCAAAACTTTATTTGGTCTTCCGGATAACATTATCTGTTAAGGTGTGTTTGATCATACGCTTTGATATTTTTATGCTACCACGTTATTACTTTTGAGCTATCTACATCATGATCATTTATGCGCACCGCCAAGTTGTACGTGACATGGAAGAGTAACCCATGATCCTAATCAATTGTCCATTTGCATTCAAACACAAATTTAAAATAATGCACAAATTTAGAGGGGGCACTTGCTTTTCACATACTTCTCAAAGCGTCAATGCTAATCATTAATTATATATTTTGTTGAAGCTTTGATCTATATGTTGTCATCAATTACCAAAAAGGGGGAGATTGAAAGCATAATTGCTCCCTAAGGTGGCTTTGGTAATTAATCACAGCATATGCATCATTGGACTAATGAATTTATTCAAGTACATTTCATAAAATTTTAAAGATGCTTTGGCTAGAGGATTGTGTGCAGATGCCCCTTTGATGCAAGAAAGGAATAGGATTGGCTAAAGCCTCAAGCAAGAGGACTCTTCATTTTACACTTTGAGAGAAATCACTTTGAGTCCATAGGGAAGCCAACAATATTAAAAGGGGATGAGGTATTATGATGAATTGGTTGCTCAATTGCTGAGAGATAGCCACCAAAAATACTCAGCCACTTTCCCACAAAATATATCTGTCCCAAGCCAAATATGCAAAATCGGTTATACCGATTTTACACTTAAACAGATCATATGCCAAACCCACCATCTCGGTACAACCAACATTTCTATCGGTGCCACCAAGATTGGGTGACCAACATCCTATTGAGGTAACTTCAAGTTTGGGAATTTTCGAGTTTGAAGTCGGTCTCACCGAGTTTGGGAACCAGTCTAGGTCATCGTATCAGTACCGCTGAGATTCCTATATCGGTCTCACCGAGAATTCAAAAGTTGCTACTGAAAGTGCGTTATATCGACTAGAGGGGGGTGAATAAGAGATTTTTAGAATTTCATCACTGAGGAAATTCCTTTTGAGGAAATTCCTCACTGATGACTAACTTACAGCGGAAACAGTAAAGGATCAGAAGTGCAAAGTTTCACAACAGCAGTTTTTCAGAGTGAAGAATGTGAAAACAGATTGCACAGTGAGCAGGCACGCAGAATACAGATGAGGATTAACTGACGTGAAGAATTTGGGGTTGAGGAAATTCAGAGAAAGTCTTCAGCAAATTCTTCAATCAGTTGCAGTGAAAGTCATCAACACATAATACGAGGAAAGTAAGGAGTTGAAGAATTAGAACCCGTTTCTCAGTGAAGACAATCGTTGATGACCCAGTTCCAACTGCTGTGACAGTCGTACATCTGGTTTGGAGCGGCTTGGTATTGAAACCAAAGGACACACAGTCCCTACCGTATTCTCCTTGAGCTAAGGACACACAGTCCTCGCCCAACACTCGTGGTAAGTATTCAGGGAAGACTTCCAAACCCTCACAAACTTGGTCACACGGCGATCCACAATTGACTGCTGGAAAGCTCTAGACCATGACGCCTAACCGTCTAGAGGATGCACAGTCCTCAAAGGTAAAAGGCTTCAGTCCCACACAGGAACAACTTCTTCAGTGATGCTCAATCACTAGGTTTGGTTTGTGGTTTCGGTGTATGGTGTATTTCCTCACTCATGAATTACTCTCAAAGGCTCTGAGGAATTGGGTTGCTCTTATGACAAGTGTCAGTTTCTAACGGAGCAGCCAACCAGCTAGTGGTTGTGGGGGTGGCTATTTATAGCCTGGGAGCATCCCGGCATGATTTGACACTAATGCCCTTAAATAATATGACCGTTGGAATGGATAAGACCAATGACTTGGCGTGGCTATCGAAACGGTCGGGACCCTCAACTGTGAGAGTCCTCATGTCACTCGTATTCCTCACTTGAGGCTTTTGGTAGGATTTAGGCTTGGGTTGAGCATCATGAGGAAATTCATTCAATAGTGTAACTTCGACCCCTTTAACAGTACGGTGTTCCTATTACTCAAATGCGAAGAAAATAAAACAGAAAGTGTAAGTCTTCATGCTTCAAATTCTTCAGAGTGATTTTCTTCAGGACACACCGGACTTCTCAATATCAGTATCTTCATGAGGAATATCAACTTCATCGCAGATTCCTCGCGATTCATTTCTTCAGCTTCAGACCAATTTCTTCAACTGAAGACATATATTTTTAGGGGTCGATATTCTTCAAATATCTCAAACTCCTCAATGACTTATAGATCCTGTGTATACTCACAAACACATTAGATACTTAACCTATAAGTCTTTAAACCACCAAAATCACTAAGGGGCACTAGATGCACTTACAATCTCCCCCTTTTTGGTGGTTGATGACAATTAGGTTAAGTCTTCAACAGGGATCAAAAATATGAAGTGTAAATACTCATTTGAGGAATTTGAAATCAAGATTCAGAGAGACTCCCCCTGAAGATGTGCATATCTTGAAGATTTTGCTTTTCACAGCAAATGCACATTGATGATTTATATCATGGAGATCTCCCCCTGAGTCTTGTAAATCATGCATACATGTAACATATCATACGAAGAAAATGAAAATGCATGATCACAAATGGTATCTGACGAATTCCAGCATCCGTGCATTAAAACTTGAGGAATAATCATGCGAAGAAAAACGTTCAAAAGCGCCAGAGTACCATCGGGCTTAAGTTACAACTCATTACATAAAAACTTCAGAAGAGCCAAGAGTTTGTAACTTAAATATAGTTCATAAGCCCGAAAAATATCCCGCTTGAAGACTAACTCTCAAGTTTCTCCCCCTTTGTCATCAAGTGACAAAAAGGGACAAACTGAGGACTAACGTCCGTGAAGATTTCACTTCGTGGCAGTTGAGGAAGAGCCGTGATGCTTCTTGGGAGTAGTCTTCTTCCTTGGCCGGTAGCAGTGTCGAGCTGTTCTTCATCAGTTTCAGCAGTCCGGAATGAAGGAAAGGAGCTGTCTTCAAGGTCTGGCACTGGAATGGGCCTAAACTTCTTCTTGGGAGGCCACGACCATTCAAAGTCTCGCTCAAAGTCCATTTCTTCAAGCTCAGTCTGAGTCTTCAGATGTGCAAGTGTAGCCCAGGTGCGATCAAAAACCTCATGCAGATAGTGATGGTTGAGTTTCACAGAGTTCTATGTTTCAGTGAGGGTTTTCACAATGGTGCCAAACTGGCATTTGACCCACTTGTGATTTAGATCCACCTTCTGGTGAAGACTGAGGAGGAGCTCTCTTGTATTCATCACGCGAGGAGGAACGGGGCTTGCCAGACGAGTCTCAGTATCATCCCATGAAGAATAAGCTTCTCGCTCTCTGAACTGACCATCAAGGGGCCTACTACCTTCTTCAATCACAGATTTTCCTTTTCCTTCAATGGACTCGAAAGTCTTGTTGTTGACCCGGATAGGAGGCATATAACCAACATGGTTTTGGAAATCAGCGTGGAAGTTGATGCCAGTCCTTGTCCTGATGAATCTCATGATCCATGGGGCATATATCTTGTGATCAAAAGGACCCATAGCATTGTCGGCCAAAGTCCTCAAGAAGAAATCATGGATATTGATAGGAATACCATGGATAATGTTGAAGAGGATATTCTTCATGAGGCCTACAACATCTTCTTCATCATCATGGCCTTTGATCGGCGCGAGCACACTGCAGAGGATTCTGTAGACAGACTTGGGTGTGTACTTGAGCTCGTGGACGAGGAAGGTTGTTCTCGGAGATTTTCCTTCAGCCAAAGGTTTCATGAGGACTTCCATCATCCCATTGGGCAGCTCACGCTCACCATAAAGCTTCACAGCCTCATCTGAGGGAATTGGTACAGGCAGTTCTCTAAGGAGTTCAGTAGCAGGAGCCTTGTAGTGAGTGTTTTGTGACATCCAATCAAACACCCAAGTGTTAATGTCTTCAGGGTTGCCAGATATGTGAAGAGTGGCATAGAACTGAAGAATTAGCTCGTTGTTCCAGTCAGAGATGTCGGAGCACATTGGGAGTAAACCAGCATCATGGAGTACACTAAGGACTGGCTCCAGGCAAGGTATTTCTTCAAGTTCAACATGAGGAATATGCCTGTGCTAGAATATCTTGTTTCGTCCACATAGCACAGAGGCATAGTAGTTCATCTGAGTCCTAGTCCAAAACTTCAGATGCCTCATTTGAGGCTTGTCATATGGGTTTTCTCCAATGAAGTACATGCGTTCTTCAAAGAAGTTTTCCTTTTGAAACTTAGGACGCTTGGAGAATGGCTGACGCTGAACTGGCTTAAGATTTTGCTGATGAATTGGAGGGGAGACAACAATGGCGGTCTCTGGGTTGAGCATGATGAATGCATTGTCTTGGTCAGGTGCATTCTCCTCAGCATTTTCCTCAAGGTGAGGAATTTTAGCGGCTGGTTCTTCAGGTTGAGGGGCTTGCTCTGGCTATGCATCAGGCTGAGGAATAGCTTCTTCTTGCTCAGTTTGAGGAGTTGGGTCAGCATGTTCCTCATCTTGAGGATTCTGCTCAGAGCTTTGAATTTCATCAGCTTGAGGATTTTCAGTTTGTTCTTCCTCAGCTGGCTTGGTGGCAGATGCAGTTCCATCAGCTGATGCAGCTGATGCTTGAACAGTGTCTTTCTGAGGAATGAGAGGCTGAGGACTTTCGTCTATCTGAATCTCTTCATCAGTGTGTTCCTCAGAGGCGGCATCCTTCATTTCCTCATCTGCCTTTTTCGCTGGATCATCAATGATGACCATTTCATAGGAAGGAGCGACATTCAGTGGCACAGGGTCCAGAGGAGCAGTTTCTTCAACTGCTTTGAGGCGCTTGGCCTCTGTTTCTTCCTCGGCTGAGGAGGCCTTTCTCTTTTTGGCTTCCTTCTCAGCAGCCCTGGTTTTCTTTACGTCTGATGCAGACGGAGTCATCTTCTTCACCATTGAAGCTTTTGGTGAAGGGGTTTTCTTGACAGATTCTTCAGCTGGTATTGGGGAACCAGCTGGAACAGAGTCATTAGCTTGCTTTGGCGAAGCAACTGGGTCAAGGGCAGTCTCATCAGCTGCAACAAATTCATCAGCAGGAGTTTCCATGATGATTTCTTCAATAGCCGGTTCATCCACACGGCTTTCTTGGTGTACTTCCTCAACTTGAGGAGTTTCCTCATCATGAGGAGATTCATCTGCTGGCTCCTCAATCAGGGGCTGAGAAGTTGGTGCTGGGGGTGCGGCCTTCTTATTGTATTCGTCAACAGCACTAGTGGCCAGCTTGATGAAATTGCTCTTGAGACTTTTTCGATCTGACAGCTTGGAGTACTTGTCAGTCAATTTCTTCAGCTCTGCCTGTGTTTACACCAATGCATCAGGAGTTAATTTGAGGAGATTCTGCTTGAGGAATTTCTCCTTTTTAATCTTTGCAACTTTGGCCTGCCTGGCCTGCTGTTCTTTCCACTTGGCTTCATTGATGAAAGTGGTCACCATGTGACTAATGCCAGGGGGAAGCTTCAAATCATCAAGTGGAGTGTTTGGGTCCTCATACTAGATGTTGATGTAGTCAAGGAGGACCTTGGGGTCCATTGCCAGAGGAATGGCACTGCCTGATGCCTGAGCAACTCTTTCCTGCTTGTTTCTGATGATCGCTTGTAGGGTTTCATCATCATATTCATCACTGCCCTCAGATGCAGATGGGACGGTGATGATTTTGCCGGGGCTTGGCAGAGTTGCACGTTCAACAGTTACCAGAGTCTTCGCGGGAGGTGTTGAAGACTTTGTCTCTGAGCTGGTTGCAGCTGGGAGTGAGGAGCTGGAGCTGGCGGTCAAAGGCTTCATGACTTGCTTCTGTATTGGTTTCTCTTGAGTCTTTGGTGGTGGTGCTGAGGATTTTGGAGCTGGGGAGATTGGTACTGAGGGCTTTGGCGCTGATGGTTTTGGTGTTGAAGGTTTTGGTGCTGAGGGTTTTGTGACTGAAGCCTGAGCAGACTTCTCTTGAGGCTTTGGAGCCCTTGGTTTTGACGGTACAGACTGCATTTGAGGAATTTCTGAGCCAGAGGTCTTAGCGGCAGAGGAAGTAGCAGCGGCTGAGGATTCATTGAATTTCCTCACTGCAGTTTCTGCCTGCTTCTTGAGCTTAGCCAGATGCTTTTCTTTCTCATCTGGATAGTCATCAATGGTCATGAGGCTTGAGCGATGTGCTACTTGATGATCCTCAAGTGGGGCCCGTCTGCCAGGGGGCTTCAGAGCGAATTTCTTCGCATACTTGGGAGTCGCAAACCTGTATTCCTTCCATTCCTTCGCCCATCGGCGTTCTATCTTCTGCAGCCGTATCTTTCTCTTTGCCATTGTCTCATTTTCATCAGGCGTGCAATAGTCCAAGTAGATATCCTCAGGGATATCCACAGCTGTGTTTTGCTCAAGTTTCTTTCCTCCCTTCTGTTTTCTGTCATCCTCCATTTTCTTCAGTTGAGGATTTTGCTGATGAGATTGAACTCTTGAGGATTCTGATGAGACTTGAAGATTTTCTTCCAGAAACGCTGCAAATGAGTTAATGTGATGAGAACCGAGAGATTCATCAGCTGACATGTGTGTACGTGTGAACAGAGTATAGTTGCGAGGAATTTGGAGAGGTCATATGCGTTCTCAGATTTGAAGAAAATGAAAAAGTTTGACAGTTTGAGGAATATAACCAGTGGTTGAGGAATTTGCCTAAGCATACTGTTCTTGGGTTCCAGAGTTGTACAGATTCGAAAATTCGCACAATTGAGGAATCTCGTGAAAATCTTAGATGCTTAGCATAGTTCATCAATGATGTGGTGAAAGGCAGTGTTTGAGGAATCAAGTGCTTATAGATTCTTGAGGAAAAACAGATTTCACATAGAAGATGTAAAATATTAGATCTAATCTTGCGGTAAAAATGGGATTTATTTACCCTGGAAGGTGCGCACGAAGAACACAGAAAGGTGTGTATGGAGAAGCTCTTCGGTCGCGTGTCCAATGCACCCTAACCCGGCGACAGAGGACGTCTACGGCGGCGGCAGACGAAGATGGTCCGACTCTGGCGTGGTTCCGGTGACGGAGAAGTCGAGGCAGTGAAGCTCTTCCTCACCGGCGACGAGACTTCCAGCGATGGCGCTAGGGTTCGGTGGTGTATGTTGTGGCAGGAGAGCGATGGAGCGAAGAAGAGTATGCTGAGGGGGATAAGGACATATTTATAGCCAAAAGTTACTGTTGGCGCAAAAATTTCGGACCAAACCGCCCCTGCCTCTACGTCTCCGCAGGACACGTGTAGCTCCCGAACAGTGCGATGGAGATAGTGGAGATCGTGGTTATCCGATCATGGGAAGTGGGGTTCAGTTACTGTGTATTAAAGGAACAATTTTTGAAGATTTGAGGATTTTCATTACAAAATCATCAGCTGACAAGGACGCAGTGAGGATTTTGAACAAAGTTTCAAGTAGAACGCATATGAAGAATTGAATAGACTGGATGAGTATAGCATAGAGGGAATGTAGGGTCCGATCACATTCACTTAGCAGAAATATCAACTTGAAGAATAAGTAATAAGTGAATGTTGTTGAGGACTTGAAATCACAGTCTATCTAGTCAAATGAAAGTCATCAAGTGTTTTTTTTAAGATTTTGTGATAAATCATCACACTGAAGAACAGTTGTTTTGAAGAAAAACACATTTTGAGGACATAGAACATTTGAAGAAAATCAACTTGAGGAATTTCACATTGGGTACTGGCGTGACCCACCATATAAGAATGTTGATTACAGACGCCGTGTACAATTGTCGTAGGGCCCTAAGAATCAATTTCTTCGTTGATTTCTTCACATTCAGAGTGACATTCTTCATTAGTTGAAGAAAATCGATTCATCATGTGTTGCACATCTAAGTCATCAATTTTGCATAAGTGTTAGGATGTGTGCATGTTTTTACAAAACATTTGAAGATTCTAAGATATTTAGCTCACACCGCAACTTGCAAAACCTTTTCTCATCCAAGGGCTTAGTGAAGATATCTGCCAGTTGATCATCAGTCTTCACATGGTCGATGAGGATATTTCCCTTGAGGACATGGTACCGAAGAAAATGATGACGAATCTGGATGTGCTTGGTCTTCGAGTGTTGTACTGGGTTGTATGCAATCTTGATAGCACTCTCATTGTCACAGTAGAGAGGCACATTCTTCATGTTGATGCCGTAGTCCTTGAGGGTTTGCTTCATCCATAGTAATTGAGAACAGCAAGAACCAGCAGCAATGTACTCAGCTTCGGCAGTGGAGAGTGATACGCAGTTCTGCTTCTTTGAGGACCAGCAAACTAGTGATCTTCCGAGGAAATGGCATGTGCCAGACGTTGACTTGCGATCCACACACTCACCAGCATAGTCGGAATCAAAATACCCTACCAGATGAAGATTTGAGCCCTTGGGATACCATAATCCTAGTGTTGGTGTATCGAAGAATATGTTTCACAGCCTTATGGTGTGATTCCTTCGGTTTTGCTTGAAAACGTGCATACATGCAAACACTAAGCATTATATATGGCCTAGATGCACATAGATACAATAAAGAGCCAATCATAGAACGATATACCTGTTGATCGAAATCTTTACCATTTTCATCTGTGCCAAGGTGGTCGTTGGTAGGCATTGGAGTCTTGGCACCTTTGCATTCATGCATGTCGAATTTCTTCAGAACATCCTTGAGGTATTTCTCCTGTGATATGAAGATTCCATTGCTTTGTTGACGAATTTGAAGACCTAAGAAGAATTTCAGCTCCCCCATCATGTACATCTGATATTCTTCACTCATCATGTAAGCAAATTCATCACTGTATCGTTTGTTAGTACAGCCAAATATGATATCATCGACATATATTTGACACACAAATAGCTCATTATCATAGGATTTAGTGAAAAGAGTTGGATCGAGTGAACCAGGTTTGAAGCCTTTCTTCATGAGGAATTCCTTCAATGTATCATACCATGCCCGAGGGGCTTGCTTGAGACCATAAAGAGCCTTTTTGAGTCTGAAGACTTTGTCTGGATTATTTGGATCCTCAAAACCTGGGGGCTGAGCAACATATACTTCATCCTCAAGCTTACCATTGAGGAATGCACTTTTCACATCCATTTGATATAAGATGATGTTATGATGATTAGCATAAGCAAGTAGTATTCGAACAGCTTCAAGTCTAGCAACAGGTGCAAAAGTTTCATCGAAATCTATTCCTTCAACCTGGATGTAGCCTTGGGCAACAAGTCGTGCCTTGTTCCTCACCACTTGACCGTCCTCATCTTGCTTGTTTCGGAAAATCCACTTGGTGCCGATGATGTTGTGCTTGCGAGGATCTGGTCGTTTGACGAGCTCCCATACGTCATTCAGCTTGAATTGAAGAAGTTCGTCTTGCATAGCTTGGATCCACTCCAGTTCCAGAAAAGCCTCAACAACTTTTGAGGGTTCTGTGATGGATACAAAGGAGAAATGCCCACAAAAGTTAACTAAGTGTGAAGATTTTGAGCGAGTGAGAGGACCTGGCGGGTTGATGTCGTTGAGGATTTTGTCAAGTTCTACTTCATTTGCAATCCTCGGATGAGCTGGTTGAGGATTTTGTCTGGGCTGAGGAAGTGGTGCTGGTGCAATTTCCTCAGGAGCATCTTCTTGATTTTCCTTAGTGACGGGGATCGTTTCTTCATCAATTTCCTCAGTTGGAACAATGTCTTCAGTAGGCTTGAGCTTTATTGCTTCCTCAGGAGACAGCTTATCTGGATCAGAAGGCAATTGCTCTCTTTGCGAGCCATTAGTTTCATCAAACCGCACATCTACAGTCTCAACAACTTTGTTGTGATAGTTGTTGAAGATTCTGTAAGTGTGCGAGTCCTTTCCATAACCGAGCATAAAACCTTCATGTGTCTTAGGTGCAAATTTTGAGCTATGGTGAGGATCTCTAATCCAGCATTTTGCACCAAAGACTTTGAAATAACTTACATTGGGTTTCTTGTCAGTGAGGAGTTCATATGAGGTTTTCTTGAGGATTTTGTGAAGATATACCCTGTTGATGATATGGCATGCAGTGTTGATTGCTTCAGGCCAAAAGCGACGAGGAGTCTGATATTCTTCAAGCATGGTTCTTGCCATTTCAACCAGAGTCCTGTTCTTCCTTTCGACGACACCATTCTGCTGAGGAGTATAAGGAGCAGATAATTCGTGAGTAATACCAAGTTCATCAAGATAATCATCAAGACCAGTGTTTTTGAACTCGGTTCCATTATCACTCCTGATATGTTTGATCTTGATGCCAAAGTTCGTCGAGGCCCTTGAAGAAAATCGTTTGAAGATTTCCCGCACTTCAGTTTTATACACTATGATATGCACCCAAGTATATCTGGAATAATCATCAACTATGACGAAGCCATATAAAGATGCTGCATTGGTTAGTGTGGCATAGTGAGTAGGTCCAAATAGATCTATATGAAGCAATTCGAATGGACGTGTAGTGGTCATGATAGTCTTCGAGGGATGCTTGGATCTGGTCATTTTCCCAGATTCACAAGCACCGCACAAATGATCCTTGAGGAATTTGACTGATTCGATGCCGATTACATGCTTCTTCTTCGCGAGCGTGTGCAAATTCCTCATGCCTGCAGGACCTAGTCTTCGGTGCCACAACCATCCTTCTGAGGTTTTTGCTAGCAAGAAAGTGGCCGGTTGAGGACCTGTAGAGAAATCAACAATGTACAAATCCCCTCTTCTTACACCTTCGAAGACTTTGGATCTGTCAGATTCCATAATGACTACACATCTATATCTACCAAAGATCACAAAGCATCAAGACTGACATGAGGTTAAAACCAAGGGATTCAACAAGCATCACTTTGTCAATATGCCTATCCTTGGAAATAGCCACTTTGCCAAGTCCCAATACCTTGCTTTTACCTTTGTCAGCATATGTGATTTGCTTCCGAGGTGATGGAGTTAGTGGCATATTCATCAGTAAGCTTTTATCACCAGTCATGTGATGTGTGCAACCACTATTGTAAGTGCATCTAGTGCCCCTTAGTGATTTTGGTGGTTTGAAGACTTATAGGTTAAGTATCTAATGTGTTTTTAAGTGTACATAGGATCTATAAGTCATTGAGGAGTTTGAGATATTTGAAGAATATCGACCCCTAAAATATAAGTCTTCACTTGAAGAAATTGGTCTAAAGCTGAAGACATGAATCGCGAAGAATTTACGATAAAATTGATATTCCTCATGAAGATATTGATATTGAGAAGATCGGTGGTTCCTGAAGAAAATCGTTCTGAAGAAATTGAAGCATGAAGATTTACGTTTTCTGTTTTACTTTCTTCGCATTTGATGAATAGGAACACCGTACTGTTAAAGGGGGTCAAAGTAACGCTATGGAATGAATTTCCTCATGATGCTCAACCCAAGCCAAATCTTACCAAAAGCCTCAAGTGAGGAATATGAGTGACATGAGGACTCTCACAGTTGAGAGTCCCGACCGTTTCGATAAGCCACGCCAAGTCACTGATCTTATCCACTCCAACGGTCATATTATTTAAGGGCATTAATGTCAAATCATGTCGGGATGCTCCCAGGCTATAAATAGCTGCCCCCCACAACCACTAGCTGGTTGGCTGCTCCGTTAGAAACTGACACTTGTCATAAGAGCAACCAAAATTCCTCAGAGCTTTCCAGAGTAAATCATCAGTGAGGAAATACACCACCCACCGAAACCACAAACCAAACCTAGTGATTGAGCATCACTGAAGAAGTTGTTCCTGTGTGGGACTGAAGCCTTTTACCTTTGAGGAATGTGCATCCTCCAAACGGTTAGGCGTCATGGTCTAGAGCAATCCAGCAGTCAATTGTGGATCGCCGGGTGACCGAGTTTGTGAGGGTTTGGATGTCTGCCCTGAAGACTTACCACGAGTGTTGGGCGAGGACTGTGTGTCCTTAGCTCAAGGAGAGTACGGTAGGGACTGTGTGTCCCGGGACTGGGTGACCTTTGGTTTCAATACCAAGCCTCTCCAAACCAGATGTACAACTGTCACAGCAGTTGGAAGTGGGTCATCAACAACAGTCTTCACCAAGAATCGGGTTCTAATTCCTCAACTCTTTACATTCTCTGTATTATGTGTTGATGACTTTCACTGTAACTGTTTGAAGAATTTGCTGAAGACTTTCTCTGAATTTCCTCAACCCCAAATTCTTCACTTGAGTTAATCATCATCTGTATTCTGCGTGCCTGCTTGCTGTGCAATCTGTTTTTATAATCTTCACTCTGTAATACTACTGTTGTGAACGATTGCACAACTGATCCTTAACTGTTTCCGCTGTAAGTTAGTCACCAGTGAGGAATTTCCTCAAAAGGAATTTCCTCAGTGATGAAATTCTAAAAATATACTATTCACCCCCCCTCTAGTCGATATAACGCACTTTCAATTGGTATCAGAGCTAGGTACTACCTTGTTCTGTGTGATTTTGGTTTAACCACGTGGAGTTTTAGTTATGTCGACTGCAGGCATGTTTAAGGTGACTGCAGCATGTCCTACCTACGAGGGAAAGAATTTTCCCTTCTGGAAGAACAAAATGCAAATGCATCTACAAGCTATAGACAATGATCTCTGGTATATTGTGGAAAATGGTGTTCCCGTCATTTCTGCTAGTGTCACTGCAGCTGATGTGAAGAAATTCAAGCAACTCGATTCTCAAGCGAAGAACATCATCTGTGGTCATCTGAGCCCTGGCCAGTTTGAAAGAGTAAGTGCCTTAGGCTCTGCAACACTGATCTGGGAAAGACTGTGCAAGGTAAATGAAGGAGTATCAACCCAACGCGACTCTCGTGTTGATATTCTTCGCAATCTCTTCAATCGCTTCAAGAGACATCAAAATGAAAGCTGCCAAGACACCTTTGATCGCCTCACTGACATATCAAATGAACTGCAAGCACTGGGAGCTCGAGACATCACTGATCACGAAGTTGTGAAGAAATTGCTGAGATTTCTGGATTCTTCATTTGACACTTTAGTTCTGATGATCCAAGAAAGACCAGACTACAAGATCCTAGATCCTGCTGATATCCTTGAAAGGCTAAATACTCATGAATTCCAGCTAGAAGAAAAGAGAGATCTATATGGACAAAGCTATTCCAGACCACGCGCACTGAAGGCAAGAGCAATTTCCTCATCTGAAGAAGAAGACACAGATGACAGCAGTTGTGACCCTGAAGAATTTGGTCAGGAACTTGCAATGCTTGTGAGGAAATTCCAGAGATTTACACGACGAGGCCAGTTCGGTAAATCATCAAGAAGAGACATCAGGAAATCAGAATATGCATCTGAGGACTACAAGAAACGGACCTGTCACAAGTGCAAGAAATCAGGCCATTACATTGCTGATTGTCCTCGCTGGGGAAAGGAATCAAAGAAGAAGAAATACAAGGATTACAGTTCTGATGACTCAAAGAAGAAGAAGAAATCTTCAAAATCCTCATCCTCAAAGTCCTCCTCACACAAGAAGACTAGCTTCAAAAAGGCTCGGGCACTTATTGGCAAGGAAATGGATTCCGAGGCAGAATCAGAAGAATGTGATGATGAAGAAGGCTCTAGAGAAGATTCAGAATCCGGACAGGCTAGTCTTGCACTAGCAACCAATTTCGTCAGCAAGTCAATCTTCAATCTTGAAGAAAATGAGTGCACCATCCATACTGATGACTATGCTGATGACTTCGCTCCAACCTATTGCTTCATGGCAAAAGGTTCAAAGGTATCACATAATGCCTCCTCATCTGATTCAAGTGACTGTGAGCATGATGATTACAAAAAACCCAGTTACAGTAAACTTGCCATCATTGCCACTAAACAACAAACTGCTCTGGAAAAGCTTCAAAAACTGCTAGACAAAAGTGATGATCTGTTGAATGATGAAATGAATCTTAATCAAATCCTCGCTGATGACATGAAAAATCTTCAGTCTAGATTTGATATTCTTCAGGATCGTTATGATACACTCCTCACTGATCATGAGAAGCTTTCCTACGAATTTCTTCAAAGGAAGCTTGATCTTGAGAAGCTGAGGATGTCTTATGATGATCTTCGTATGGAAAATGATGCATTACTAGCTCAACAGATCAGCGCTAGTCAAGTTGAATTTATTCCTCCATGTCTTAAATGCATTGATCGTGAAACTGCTAATTCTTCACCAGAATCTTCAAATGCTACCACTGCTACAAATACTTCAACTGCACCTGTTGTGTCTATTTCCTCACTTGAGGAAAACACAAATGTCACTGATGAAAATGCAGGGTTGAAGGAATTGTACGTGACAGGCATGTACAAAAGCCTCAAAGGACATCAAATCCTTTATGATATGCTCAAAAAGCAGATCTTGAACAGGAACCCGAGGAAAGAAGGAATTGCCTTTGAGAGGAAATTGAATGCTGATGGATCTTACTGGAAACCTGAGCAGTATCCCAAAACCTCATGGGTTGCTGCTACTGGGCCTCCTTTTGATCCATCTAATCTAACTGGCTTCTCATGTGAGTTATCCTATTCCTCCGATGAGTCATTTGATTCCAACTATAAACTGTTCAAAGATCAATCTGGTGAAGTATTTGCTCGATATGTTGGAACTAACTGCAGGAATGGCCCTCCTCTGAGGAAAATCTGGGTTCCCAAAAGTTGTCTTGAAAATCTTCAAGTAAATGTCCTCATGACATCACCTCTGAAGAATCTGAACCCCAGATCAAATTCCTCAGGAGGACCAAAGTCTTCAAGAGGATCAAAATCCTCAACTGGTCAAAACTATGCTCATACCCATGCTTATGCGTCTAACATGCAGGGAAACTACAAGGAATATGATTATGAGCTCTATTCTTCAAGTCATTATGTTCATAAATCCTCACACTAGTTCTCTGCATACTCATATGAGTACTTTAACCCCCTTACTGTTAAGAGAAGTGCATTAGCTTCAATGCCACCTTTCTCATATGGTGCTCGCAGGATGATGAACGCTTTGCCACCCCTTCAGATGTGGGTGGTGAAGAAATCAAACTAATCACTTCTGCAGGTCAGGTCTCCAGATGAATATCATCATCTGAAGAATTTGCTGGAGACCTGAGGAAATGCTTGATAGGACGCAAGCTAATGATTGATGAAATAGAAATATTTCACACGTCCTTACATTTCTGTTATGATGAAATTAGTATCATATTCTTCAAATTTGAAGCATATGAGATGGTAAGCTGTACTAATTCATCTGCAGGATGAAAAACCCAAAAATACTGAGTGGGTTCTCGATAGTGGCTGCACACATCACATGACTGGTGATAAAAGCCTACTGATGAATATGCCACTAACTCCATCACCTCTGAAGCAAATCACATATGCTGATAAAGGTAAAAGCAAGGTATTGGGACTTGGCAAAGTAGCTATTTCCAAGGATAGGCATATGGACAAAGTGATGCTTGTTGAATCCCTTGGTTTTAACCTCATGTCAGTCTCAATGCTTTGTGATCTTGATATGATTGTTATCTTTGGTAGATATATATGTGTAGTCATCATGGAATCTGACAGATCCAAAGTCTTCGAAGGTGTAAGAAGAGGGGATTTGTACATTGTTGACTTCTCTACAGGTCCTCAACCAGCCACTTGCTTACTAGCAAAAACCTCAGAAGGATGGCTGTGGCATAGAAGACTAGGTCGTGCAGGCATGAGGAATTTGCACACACTTGCAAAGAAGAAGCATGTTATTGGCATCGAATCAGTCAAATTCCTCAAGGATCATCTCTGCGGTGCTTGTGAATCTGGGAAAATGACCAGATCCAAGCATCCCTCCAAAACCATCATGACCACTACACGTCCATTTGAATTGCTTCATATGGATTTATTTGGACCTACACACTATGCAACACTAACCAATGCAGCATCTCTATATGGCTTTGTCATAGTTGATGATTATTCCAGATACACTTGGGTGCATATCATAGTGTATAAAACTGAAGTGCAGGAAATCTTCAAACGATTTTCTTCAAGGGCATCAACGAACTTCGGCATCAAGATCAAACATATCAGGAGTGATAATGGAACCGAGTTCAAAAACACTGGTCTTGATGATTATCTTGATGAACTTGGTATTACTCACGAATTGTCTGCTCCTTATACTCCTCAGCAGAATGGTGTCGTCGAAAGAAAGAACAGGACTCTGGTTGAAATGGCAAGAACTATGCTTGAAGAATATCAGACTCCTCGTCGCTTCTGGCCTGAAGCAATCAACACTGCATGTCATATCATCAATAGGGTATATCTTCACAAATTCCTCAAGAAAACCTCATATGAACTCCTCACTGACAAGAAACCCAATGTAAGTTATTTCAAAGTCTTCGGTGCAAAATGCTGGATTAGAGATCCTCATCATTGCTCAAAATTTGCACCTAAGGCACATGAAGGTTTTATGCTCGGTTATGGAAAGGACTCGCACACCTACAGAGTCTTCAACAACTATCACAACAAAGTTGTTGAGACTGTAGATGTGCGGTTCGATGAAACTAATGGCTCGCAAAGAGAGCAATTGCCTTCTGATCCAGATAAGCTGTCTCCTGAGGAAGCGATAAAGCTTAAGCCTACTGAAGACATTGTCCCCACTGAGGAAATTGGTGAAGAAACAATCCCCATCGCTGATGAAAGTCAAGAAGATGCTCTTGAGGAAATTGCAACAGCACCACTTCCTCAGCCCAGACAAAATCCTCAACCAGCTCATCCGAGGATTGCAAATGAAGTTGAACTTGACAAAATCCTCAACGACATCAACGCACCAGGTCCTCTCACTCGCTCAAAAGCTTCACACTTAGTTAACTTTTGTGGGCATTTTTCTTTTGTATCCATCACAGAACCCTCAAAAGTAGCTGAGGCTTTTCTGGAACCGGAATGGATACAAGCCACGCAAGACGAACTTCTTCAATTCAAGCTGAATGACGTATGGGAGCTCGTCAAGCGACCAGATCCTCGCAAGCATAACATCATCGGCACCAAGTGGATTTTCTGAAACAAGCAAGATGAGGACGGTCAAGTGGTGAGGAACAAGGCATGACTTGTAGCCCAAGGCTACACCCAGGTTGAAGGAATAGATTTCGATGAAACTTTTGCACCGGTTGCTAGACTTGAAGCTATTCGAATTCTACTTGCTTACGCTAATCATCATAACATCATCTTATATCAAATGGATGTGAAAAGTGCATTCCTTAATGGTAAGCTTGAGGAAGAAGTATATGTTGCTCAGCCCCCAGGTTTTGAGGATCCAAAGAATCCAGACAAAGTCTTCAGACTCAAAAAGGCTCTGTATGGTCTCAAGCAAGCCCCTCGGGCATGGTATGATACATTGAAGGAATTCCTCATGAAGAAAGGCTTCAAACCTGGTTCACTCGATCCAACTCTTTTCACAAAATCTTATGATAATGAGCTGTTTGTATGTCAAATATATGTTGATGATATCATATTTGGCTGTACTGACAAAAGATACAGTGATGAATTTGCTTATATGATGAGTGAAGAATATCAGATGTCTATGATGGGGGAGCTGAAATTCTTCTTAGGTCTTCAAATTCGTCAACAAAGCAATGGAATCTTCATATCACAGGAGAAATACCTCAAGGATGTTCTGAGGAAATTCGACATGCATGAATGCAAAGGTGCCAAGACTCCAATGCCTACCAACGGTCACCTCGGCACTGATGAAAATGGTAAAGATTTCGATCAGCAGGTATACCGTTCTATGATTGGCTCTTTATTGTATCTATGTGCATCTAGGCCAGACATAATGCTTAGTTTTTGCATGTGTGCATGTTTTCAAGCAAAACCGAAAGGAATCACACCATAAGGTTGTGAAACATATTCTTCGATACCTAGCTCACACACCAACACTAGGATTATGGTATCCCAAGGGCTCCAATTTTCATCTAGTAGGTTATTCTGATTCAGACTATGCTGGTGACCGTGTGGATCGCAAGTCAACTTCTGGCACATGCCATTTCCTCGGAAGATCACTGGTTTGCTGGTCCTCAAAGAAGCAGAACTGCGTATCACTCTCCACTGCCGAAGCTGAGTACATTGCTGCTGGTTCTTGCTGTGCTCAATTACTATGGATGAAGCAAACCCTCAAGGACTACGGCATCAACATGAAGAATGTGCCTCTCTACTGTGACAATGAGAGTGCTATCAAGATTGCCTATAACCCAGTACAGCACTCGAAGACCAAGCACATCCAGATTCGTCATCATTTTCTTAGGGATCATGTCCTCAAGGGCAATATCCTCATCGACCATGTGAAGACTGATAATCAACTGGCTGATATCTTCACTAAGCCCTTGGATGAGAAAAGGTTTTGCAAGTTGCGGTGTGAGCTAAATATCTTAGAGTCTTCAAATGTTTTGTAAAAACATGCACACATCCTAACACTTATGCAATGTTGATGACTTAGATGTGCAACACATGATGAAATGATTTTCTTCAACCAATGAAGAAAGTCACTCTGAATGTGAAGAAATTAACGAAGAAATTGATTCTCAGGGCCCTACGACAATTGTACGCGGCGTCTGTAATCAACATTCTTATATGGTGGGCAACGCCACCGCCCAATGTGAAATTCCTCAAGTTGATTTTCTTCAAATGATCAAATTCCTCACAATGCATTTTTCTTCAAAACAGTTGTTCTTCATTGTGATGATCTATTGCAAAATCTTCAAAAACACTTGATGACTTTCATTTGCCTAGGTAGACTGTGATTTCCAGTCCTCAACAGCATTCACTTATTGCTATTTCTTCAAGTTGATGTTTCTGCTAAGTGAATGTGATCGGACCCTATTTTCCCTCTATGCTATACTTATCCAGTCTATTCTATTCATCATATGCGTTCTACTTGAAACTTTGTTCAAAATCCTCACTGCATCCTTGCCAGCTGATAATTTTGTAACAAAAATCCTCAAATCTTCGAAAAATTGTTTTCTTCAAAGGAACAGTAACTGAACCCCCACTTCCCACGATTGGATAGCCACGATCTCCACTATCTCCACCGCATCGTACGGGAGCTACACGTGTCCTGCGGAGACATAGAGGCAAGGGCTATTCGGTCCGAAACTTTCGCGCCAAACAGTAACTTTCGGGCTATAATATGTCCTTAACCCCCTCGGTATCATCTTCTTCGCCTCATCGCTCTCCTGCCACAGCACACCGAACCCTAGCGCCACCGCTGGTAGTCTTGTCGCCGGCAAGGAAGAGCTTCACTGCCTCAACCTTCTCGCCGCCAGGATCACGCCGAAGTCGGAACATCTACGTCTGCCGCCGCCGTAGACGTCCTCTGCTGCCAAGTTAGGGTGCATTGGACACTTGACCGAAGAGCCTCTCCAACACCACCTTTTTGTGTTCTTCGTTCGCACCTTCCAGGGTAATTATATCCCATTTTTACAACAGATTAGATCTGAAATTTTACCTCTCCCATGTGAAATCTGTTTTTCCTCAAGATACGATGCGCACATGATTCCTCAAACACTATCCATCACCACAATCATTGATGAACTAGCTAAGCATCTAAGATTTTCACGAGAATCCTCAATTGTGCGAATTTTCGGATCTGTACAACTCTGGAACCCAAGAACAGAATGCTTAAGCAAATTCCTCAACCACTGGTTATATTCCTCAAACTGTCAAACTTTTCATTTTCTTCAAATCTGAGAACACATATGACCTCTCCAAATTCCTCGCAACTATACTCTGTTCACAGGTACACACATGTCAGCTGATGAATCTCTCGGTTCTCATCACATTAACTCATTTGCAGCGTTTCTGGAAGAAACTCTTCAAGGCTCATCAGAATCCTCAAGAGTTCAAAATCCTCAGAAAGTTCCTCGTCTGAAGAAAATGGAGGAAGAAAGGAAACAGAATGGAGGAAAGAAACTGGAGCAGAACACAGCTGTTGATATTCCTGATGACATATACCTGGACTATTGCACGCCTGATGATGAACCTGAGACTATGCCTAAAAGAAAGATTAGGCTGCAGAAAATTGAACGCAGATGGGCAAAGGAGTGGAAGGAGTACAGGTTTGTGACTCCAAAATATGCGAAGAAATTCGCTTTGAAGCCTCCTGGCAGAAGGGCCCCACTTGAGGATCATCAAGTAGCTCATCCCTCAAGTCTTATGACACTTGATGACTACCCAGATGAAAAAGAAAGGCATCTGGCCAAGCTCAAGAAGCAAGCAGAAACAGCAGTGAAGAAATTTCATGAATCCTCAGCTGCTGCCTCCGGTGCTGCTCATTCCTCAGCAGCAGAAACCTCAGGCTCCGAGATTCCTCAACCAAAGTCTGTGCCAACAAAGCCAAAAGCTTCAAAACCCCAAGAGAAGTTTGCACAGACTTCTGTCACCAAACCCTCAGCTCCAAAACCCTCGGTTCCAAAACCGTCAACACCAAAACCATCAGCGCCAAAACCTTCAGCACCAATCGCATCTACACCAAAGTCCTCAGCTCCACCTCCAAAGCCAGTACAGAAGAAAGTCGTGAAGACTACGACTGCCAGCTCCACCTCCTCACTCCCAGCTGCAACTAGCTCGGAGACAAAGTCTTCAACACCTCTTTTGAAGACTTTGACAACAACTGAACCTGCACCTCTGCCCAGCCCCAGCAAAATCATCACAGTCCCGTCTGCATCAGAGGGAAGTGAAGAATATGATGATGAAACTCTGGAAGCCATCATCAGGAACAAGCAAGAAAGGGTAGCACAAGCATCAGGCAGTGCTATTCCTCTAGCGATGGACCCCAAGGTCCTCCTCGACTTCATCAATGTGTGGTATGAAGACCCAAACACACCCATTGATGATTTGAAACTTCCTCCTGGTGTCAGTCACATGGTGGCTACCTTCATAAACGAAGCCAAGTGGAAGGAACAGAAGGCCAAGCAGGCAAAAATTGCGAAGGCCAGAAAGGAGAAATTCCTCAGGCAAAATGTTCTTAAGCTGACGCCTGAAGCATTGGTGTCCACCCAGGCAGAGCTGCAAGTCTTGACTGACAAGTGTGAGAAACTGTCAGACTGCACAAGCATCAAACGCAATTTCATCAAGCTAGCCACTAGTGTTGTTGATGACTACAACAGACGTCACCCCCCACCAGCACCAACTCCTCAGCCCCTGGTTGAACAGCCAGAAGATGCATCTCCTGTTGAGGAGGAAATTCCTCAAGCTGAGGAACAACACCAAGAGCGCCGTGCTGATGAGCCGGCCATTGAAGAAATCATCACTGAGACCGCTCCTGATGAAACTGCAAACCCTGATGAAACTGCTACTGATCCAGCTGCTTCACCAAAGTAGGTTGATGACTCTGTTCCAACTGGTTCCTCACTGCCAGCTGAAGAATCTATTGAGAAATCACCTTCACCAAAAACTTCAAAGGTGAAGAAGTTAATCCCGTCTGCATCAGACGCGAAAAATACAAGGGCTGCTGAGAAGGAAGTGAAGAAGAGAAAAGCTTCCTCAGCAGAAGAAAAGATTGAAGCAAAACGCCTCAAGGAAACTGAAGAATCTGCCCCACTGGACCCGATGCCTCTTAATGTTGCACCTTCATATGAAATGGTCGTCATTGGTGACCACACTACAAGGGCAGATGAGGAAATGAAGGATGCTGCCTCTGAGGAGCATACTGATGAGGAATTACAAATTGATGACAGCCCTCAACCTCATATTCCTCAGAAAGAGACTACTCAAGCTTCAGCTGCAGCAGCTGATGAATCTGCTTCTGCCACAAAGTCAGCTGATGAAAATCAAGCTGAAGAAAATGTCCACTCTGAGCAGGCTCCTCCCACTGAACAGGCTGACCAAACTCCTCAAGCTGAGAAGGATGAAGAAATTCCTCAGCCTGATGCTCAGCCAGAACAAGAAATTCCTCATCCTGAGGAAACTGCTGAAGAAAATGTTCCCGCCCCTGACAATGAATTTATTGTGCTCCACCCAGAGACTGCCATGGTTGTTTCCCCTCCCATTCCTCAGCACAATCTCAATCCAGTTCAGCGCCTGCCATTCTCAAAGCGGCCAAAGTTTCAGAAAGAGAATTTCTTTGAGGAACGCATGTATTTCATCGGAGAGAATCCTTATGACAAGCCTCAAATGAGGCATCTGAAGTTTTGGACAAGGACTCAGATGAACTACTATGCTTCTGTGCTCTGTGGCCGCAACAAGATATTCCAGCACAGGCACATTCCTCATGATGAACTTGAAGAGATTCCCTGCATGGAACCAGTCCTCAGTGTACTACATGATGCAGGTTTGCTCCCTATGTGCTCCGACATATCAGATTGGAATAGTGAGCTAATTCTTTAGTTCTATGCAACTCTGCACATCTCGGGCAATGCTGATGACATCAACACTTGGGTGTTCGACTGGATGACCCAAAATACTCACTACAAGGCTCCAGCGTCTGAACTCCTCAGAGAACTGCCCGTACCAATTCCTTCAGAAGGGGCAGTGAAGCTTTATGGTGAGTGTGAGCTACCAAATGGAATGATGGAAGTCCTCATGAAGCCTTTGGCTGCAGGAAAACCCTCAAGGGCCACATTCCTCGTCCATGAGCTAAAGTACACACACCGGTCTGTCTACCGCATTCTCTGTAGTGTGCTAGCGCCAATCAAAGGCCATGATGATGACGAAGATGTCGTTGGCCTCATGAAGAATATCCTCTTCAACATCATTCACGGTATCCCCATGAATATCCATGATTTCTTCTTGAGGACTTTGGCTGACAATGCAATGTGCCCATATGATCACAAAATTTATGCACCATGGATCATGAGATTCCTCAGGACAAGGACAGGCATCAACTTTCACGCAGATTTCCAGAACCATGTTGGTTATATGCCTCCTATCCGAGTCAACAAGAAGACTTTCGAGCCTATTGAGGGAAAAGGAAAGTCTGTAATTGATGAAGGAAGCAGGCCTCTTGATGGTCAATTTAAAGAGCCAGATGCATATTCCTCATGGGACGATACTGAGACTCGTCCACCAAGCCCAGTTCCTCCTCGCGTGCTAAACACCAGAGGGCTTCTTCTCAGTCTTCATCAGAAAGTGGATCACAACCACAAATGGGTCAAACGCCAGTTTGGTGCCATTGTGAAAACCCTCACTGAGACACAGAACAGTGTGAAGCTAAATCATCACTATCTGCATGAGGTTTTTGATCGCACCTGGGCTACCCTTGCACATCTGAAGACCCAGACTGAGCTCGAAGAATTGAACTTTGAGCAGGACTTTGACTGGTCGTGGCCTCCCAAGAAAAAGTTCAGGCCCATTCCAGTGCCAGATCTTGAAGACAGCTCCTTCTCGTCCTTCCGCACCGCCAAATCTGATGAGGAACAGCTCGACACCGCAACAGGCCCAAGGAAGAAGACTACACCCAAGAAGCGCCAAGGATCTTCATCAACCGCCAAGAAATGAAGTCTTCACGAGCGTTAGTCCTCAGTTTGTCCCTTTTTGTCACTTGATGACAAAGGGGGAGAAACTTGAGAGTTAGTCTTCAAACGGGATTTATTTTTGGGGCTTATGAACTATATTTAAGTTACAAACTCTTGACTCTTCTGAAGTTTTTATGTAATGAGTTGTAACTTAAGCCCGATGGTACTCTGACGCTTTTGAACGTTTTTCTTCGCATGCTTATTCCTCAAGTTTTAATGCACGCATGCTGAAATTCGTCAGATACCATTTGCCATCATGCATCCTTATTTTCTTCATATGATATGTTATATGTATGCATGATTTACAAGATTCAGGGGGAGATCTCCATGATATAAATCATCAATGTGCATATGCTATAAAAGCAAAATCCTCAAGGTATGCACATCTTCAGGGGGAGTCTCTGTGAATCTTGTTTTCAAATTCCTCAAATGAGTATTTACACTTCATATTTTTTATCCCTGTTGAAGACTTAACCTAATTGTCATCAACCACCAAAAAGGGGGAGATTGTAAGTGCATCTAGTGCCCCTTAGTGATTTTGGTGGTTTGAAGACTTATAGGTTAAGTATCTAATGTGTTTTTAAGTGTACACACGATCTATAAGTCATTGAGGAGTTTGAGATATTTGAAGAATATCGACCCCTAAAATATAAGTCTTCACTTGAAGAAATTGGTCTGAAGCTGAAGACATGAATCGCGAAGAATTTGCGATAAAATTGATATTCCTCATGAAGATATTGATATTGAGAAGATCGGTGGTTCCTGAAGAAAATCGTTCTGAAGAAATCGAAGCATGAAGATTTACGTTTTCTGTTTTACTTTCTTCGCATTTGATGAATAGGAACACCGTACTGTTAAAGGGGGTCAAAGTAACGCTATGGAATGAATTTCCTCATGATGCTCAACCCAAGCCAAATCCTACCAAAAGCCTCAAGTGAGGAATATGAGTGACATGAGGACTCTCACAGTTGAGAGTCCCGACCGTTTCGATAAGCCACGCCAAGTCACTGATCTTATCCACTCCAACGGTCATATTATTTAAGGGCATTAATGTCAAATCATGTCGGGATGCTCCCAGGCTATAAATAGCCGCCCCCCACAACCACTAGCTGGTTGGCTGCTCCGTTAGAAACTGACACTTGTCATAAGAGCAACCCAAATTCCTCAGAGCTTTCGAGAGTAAATCATCAGTGAGGAAATACACCACCCACCGAAACCACAAACCAAACCTAGTGATTGAGCATCACTGAAGAAGTTGTTCCTGTGTGGGACTGAAGCCTTTTACCTTTGAGGACTGTGCATCCTCCAGACGGTTAGGCGTCATGGTCTAGAGCAATCCAGCAGTCAATTGTGGATCGCCGGGTGACCGAGTTTGTGAGGGTTTGGAAGTCTGCCCTGAAGACTTACCACGAGTGTTGGGCGAGGACTGTGTGTCCTTAGCTCAAGGAGAGTACGGTAGGGACTGTGTGTCCCGGGACTGGGTGTCCTTTGGTTTCAATACCAAGCCGCTCCAAACCAGATGTACAACTGTCACAGCAGTTGGAACTGGGTCATCAACAACAGTCTTCACCAAGAATCGGGTTCTAATTCCTCAACTCTTTACATTCTCTGTATTATGTGTTGATGACTTTCACTGTAACTGTTTGAAGAATTTGCTGAAGACTTTCTCTTAATTTCCTCAACCCCAAATTCTTCACTTGATTTAATCATCATCTGTATTCTGCGTGCCTGCTTGCTGTGCAATCTGTTTTTATAATCTTCACTCTGTAATACTGCTGTTGTGAACGATTGCACAACTGATCCTTAACTATTTCCGCTGTAAGTTAGTCATCAGTGAGGAATTTCCTCAAAAGGAATTTCCTCAGTGATGAAATTCTAAAAATCTACTATTCACCCCTCCTCTAGTCGATATAACGCACTTTCAACTATCAAGAACCCACTCAGTATTCTTGGGTTTGTCATCCTACAGATGAATTAGTACAGCTTACCATCTCATATGCTTCAGATTTGAAGAATATGATACTAATTTCATCAGATCAGTAATTTCATCATAACAGGAATGTAAGGACGTGTGAAATATTTCTATTTCATCAATCATTAGCTTGCGTCCTATCAAGCATTTCCTCAGGTCTGCAGCAAATTCTTCAGATGATGATTTTCATTTGGAGACCTGACATGCAGAAGTGATTAGTTCGATTTCCTCACCACCCACATCTAAAGGGGTGGCAAAGCATTCATCATCTTGCGAGCACCATATGAGAAAGGTGGCATTGAAGCCAATGCACTTCTCTTAACAGTAGGGGGATTAAAGTACTCATATGAATATGCAGAGAACTGGTTTGAGGATTTATGAACATAATGATTTGAGGAGTAACACTCATATTCATATTCCTTGTAGTTTCCCTGCATGTTAGACGCATTAGCACGGGTACGAGCATAGTTTTGACCAGTTGAGGATTTTGATCCTCTTGAAGACTTTGGTCCTCCTAAGGAATTTGATCTGGGGTTCTGATTCTTCAGTGATGGTGTCATAAGGACATTCACCTGAAGATTTTCGAGACAACTTTTGGGAACCCAGATTTTCCTCAAGGGAGGGCCATTCCTGCAATTAGTTCCAACATATCGAGCAAATACTTCACCAGATTGATTTTTGAACAGTTTATAGTTGGAGTCAAATGACTCATCCGAGGAATAGGATAATTCACATGAAAAACCAGTTAGATTAGATGGATCAAAAGGAGGCCCAGTAGCAGCAACCCAAGAGGTTTTGGGATACTGCTCAGGTTTCCAATAAGATCCATCAGCATTTAATTTCCTCTCAAAGGCAATTCCTTCTTTCCTCGGGTTCCTGTTCAAGATCTGCTTTTTGAGCACATCACAAAGGGTTTGATGTCCTTTGAGGCTTTTGTATATGCCTGTCACGTAAAATTCCTTCAACCCTGCATTTTCATCAGTAACATTTGTGTTTTCCTCAAGTGAGGAAATAGACACAACAGGTGCAGTTGAAGAATTTGTAGCAATAGCAGCATTTGATGATTCTGGTGAGGAATTAGCAGTTTCACGTTCAATGCATTTAAGACATGGAGGAATGATTCAACTTGACCAGCGCTGATCTGTTGAGCTAGTAATGAATCATTTTCCATACGAAGATCATCATGAGACATCCTCAGCTTCTCAAGATCAAGCTTCCTTTGAAGAAATTCATAGGAAAGCTTCTCATGATCAGTGAGGAGTGTATCATAACGATCCTGAAGATTATCAAATCTAGACTGAAGACTTTTCACATCTTCAGTGAGGATTTGGGTAAGGTTCATTTCATCATTCAACAGATCATCACTTTTATCTAGAAGTTTCTGAAGCTTTTCCAGGGAAGTTTGTTGTTTAGTGGCAATGATAGCAAGTTTACTGTAACTGGGTTTCTTATAATTATCAGGTTCACAGTCACTTGAATCAGAGGAGGAGGCATTATTTGGTACCTTTTAACCTTTTGCCATGAAGAAAAAGGTTGGAGCGAAGTCATCAGCATAGTCATCAGTGCGGATGGTGCTATCATTTTCTTCAAGGTTGAAGATTGACTTGCTGACGAAAGTGATTGCCAGTGCAAGACTAGCCTGTCCGGATTCTGAGTCTTCATCAGAACCCTCTTCTTCACCACATTCCTCTGATTCTGCCTCGGAGTCCATTTCCTTGCCAATAAGTGCCCAAGCCTTTCTGAAACTAGTCTTCTTGTGCGATGAGGGCTTTGAAGATGAGGATTTTGAAGATTTCTTCTTCTTCTTCGAGTCATCAGAACTGTCATCCTTGTATTTCTTCTTCTTTGATTCCTTTCCCCAACGGGGACAATCAGCAATGTAATGACCTGATTTCTTGCACTTGTGACAGGTTCGTTTCTTGTAGTCCTGAGATGAAGATTCTGATTTCCTCATGTCTCTTCTTGAAGATTTACCGAACTGGCCACGTCGTGTAAATCTCTGGAATTTCCTCACGAGCATTGCAAGCTCCTGTCCAAATTCTTCAGGGTCACAAATGTTGTCATCTGTGTCTTCGTCTTCAGATGAGGAAATTGCTCTAGCCTTCAGTGCACGTGGTCTGGAATAGCTTGGTCCATATAGATCTCTATTTTCTTCTAGCTGGAATTCATGAGTATTTAGCCTTTCTAGTATATCAGCTGGATCAAGCATCTTGTAATGTGGTCTTTCTTGAATCATCAGAACTAAAGTATCAAATGAAGAATCCAAAGATCTCAGCAGTTTCTTCACAACTTCGTGATCAGTGATGTCTCGAGCTCCCAGTGTTTGCAGTTCATTTGACATGTCACTGAGGCGATCAAAGGTGTCTTGGCAGCTTTCATTGTCATGTCTCTTGAAGCGATTAAGAGAATGCGCAGAATATCAACACGAGAGTCACGCCGGGTTGATACTCCTTCATTTACCTTGCACAGTCTCTCCCAGATCAGTGTTGCAGAGCCCAAAGCACTTACTCTTCCAAATTGGCCTGGGCTCAGATGGCCACAGATGATGTTCTTCGCTTGAGAATCGAGTTGCTTGAATTTCTTCACATCAGCCGCAGTGACACTGGCAGAGATGATGGGGACGCCATGTTCCACAATATACCAGAGATCATTATCAATAGCTTGTAGATGCATTTGCATTTTGTTCTTCCAGAAGGGAAAGTTCTTTCCTTCGTAGGTAGGACATGCTGCAGTCACCTTAAACATGCGTGCAGTCGACATAACTAAAACTCCAAGTGGATAAACCAAAATCACACAGAACAAGGGAGTACCTTGCTCTGCTAGCAATTGAAAGTGCGTTATATCGACTAGAGGGGGGTGAATAGGAGATTTTTAGAATTTCATCACTGAGGAAATTCCTTTTGAGGAAATTCCTCACTAATGACAAAGTTACAACGGAAACAGTAAAGGATCAGAAGTGCAAAGTTACACAACAGCAGTTTTTCAGAGTGAAGAATGTGAAAACAGATTGCACAGTGAGCAGGCACGCAGAATACAGATGAGGATTAACTGACGTGAAGAATTTGGGGTTGAGGAAATTCAGAGAAAGTCTTAAGCAAATTCTTCAAACAGTTGCAGTGAAAGTCATCAACACATAATACGAGGAAAGTAAGGAGTTGAAGAATTAGAACCCGTTTCTCAGTGAAGACAATCATTGATGACCCACTTCCAACTGTTGTGACAGTCGTACATCTGGTTTGGAGCGGCTTGGTATTGAAACCAAAGGACACACAGTCCCGGGACACACAGTCCCTACCGTATTCTCCTTGAGCTAAGGACACACAGTCCTCGCCCAACACTCGTGGTAAGTCTTCAGGGCAGACTTCCAAACCCTGACAAACTTGGTCACCCGGCGATCCACAATTGACTGCTGGAAAGCTCTAGACCATGACGCCTAACCGTCTGGAGGATGCACAGTCCTCAAAGGTAAAAGGCTTTAGTCCCACACAGGAACAACTTCTTCAGTGATGCTCAATCACTAGGTTTGGTTTGTGGTTTCGGTGTATGATGTATTTCCTCACTGATGAATTACTCTCGAAGGCTCTGAGGAATTGGGTTGCTCTTATGACTAGTGTCAGTTTCTAACGGAGCAGCCAACCATCTAGTGGTTGTGGGGGGTGGCTATTTATAGCCTGGGAGCATCCCGACATGATTTGACACTAATGCCCTTAAATAATATGACCATTGGAATGGATAAGACCAATGACTTGGCGTGGCTATCGAAACGGTCGGGACCCTCAACTGTGAGAGTCCTCATGTCACTCGTATTCCTCACTTGAGGCTTTTGGTAGGATTTAGGCTTGGGTTGAGCATCATGAGGAAATTCATTCCATAGTGTAACTTCGACCCCCTTTAACAGTACGGTGTTCCTATTACTCAAATGCGAAGAAAATAAAACAGAAAGTGTAAGTCTTCATGCTTCAAATTCTTCAGAGTGATTTTCTTCAGGACACACCGGACTTCTCAATATCAGTATCTTCATGAGGAATATCAACTTCATCGCAGATTCCTCGCGATTCATTTCTTCAGCTTGAGACCAATTTCTTCAACTGAAGACATATATTTTTAGGGATCGATATTCTTCAAATATCTCAAACTCCTCAATGACTTATAGATCCTGTGTATACTCACAAACACATTAGATACTTAATATATAAGTCTTCAAACCACCAAAATCACTAAGGGGCACTAGATGCACTTACAGCTACACTTAGTGCAACTCGGTACCACCGAGATTATCATTTCGATGTCCGAGTTGGGCAATAATGTTGGAACGGTTGGATTTTGGGGGATGCCTATGTATACCCTCCACCTACCTCTCATTCGTAGAGGAAGCACTCAGAACACACTTACACTTGCCAGATCCTTTTTTTAGAGAACCACCTACTCATGTGTTGAGATCAAGAGATTCCATTCCAACCATTTGAACCTTGATTTCTAGCCTCGACAAGTTACTTTCTACAAGATCAATCTCTCTTACCCATGCCAAATCTGTGACAGGGTGATTGAGTGTTGAGGAGACTATCTTTTGAAGCACAAGAGCAAGGATTTCATCATTCTACCACATCTATTACCTTTTGGAGGGTGGTGCCTCCTAGATTGATTAGGTGTCGCTTGGGAGCCTCCTACTTCATGTTGTGGAGCTGAACCAAGATTTTTGTAAGGGCAAGGAGATCGCTTACTTAATAAAGATCTACCGTGAGTGAGGCTAGTCCTGTATGAACGGAAGCCGTGGTCGAATAGACAAGGCCGCTTCTTTGTAGACCCCTTGTGGGTGGAGCCCTCTGTGAACTCTCACAATCGTTACCCTTCATGGTTTGAAGTCTCCACTAACATGGACGTATGATAGCGCCACCTATCGGAACCATGCCAAAAATCGTTGTGTCAACCTTTGTGTTTGATCTGCCTACCTTACCCTCTATTTACACTTGCATGTTTCACATTGCGCTCCAATACTCTTAGATATGCATTTGTAGGGTGTAGTTGACTAGTCATAGTTGCTAAAACTGGCCCACACTAAAAATGGAAAAGGCTAAGTTTTTATCTTGTCAAGTAGTCTAATCACCACGTAGACACACTTTCAATCATACAGGTGTCTGCCCCATCCACACATGTTGGTCATCCAACTATCCATGGTCAACTTAATTAATGACGACCACCCTCCATGGGCCCACGCGTCAGCGACCGCGGTCGGCCTTTTTTAATCCGAGTGTGCGGTCGGGTTCGGCCTCATCTACTTCTGGACCCCGTCCTCATCTCGCAACCTCTGTGCTTCCTCGTCGGCGATCAAACCCTAGCCAACAGCCATGGTCGGCTCCGCCCAAAATAGGGGCAAGCCTCTCGTCGTCTATTCCCGCACGCTGCGCCCGGAGGAGGTCGCCTACCTCTAGCATAGGAGGGCGATGTGCCTGGCGGAGGAGCGCGCCCGTGCTGCGCAACAACCGCCACCAACACTGCCCGTGCCAGCACAGCCCCCCCCCCCCCCCCGGTCGTCTATCCCCACGCGCTGCGGCCGGAGGAGGTCGCTTACCTCAGCATAGGAGGGCGTTGCGCGTGGCGGAGGAGCGCGCCCATGTGGCGCCATCGCCGCCACCAGCAGAGCCCGCCCCCGCGTCGGCACAGCCCGACCTCATCGGCCCCGACGCCAACGACGAGGATGCCTAGGGTAGCGTGCAGTTTTTCTTTAATGTTCAATTATAATGTAATAGGACGCGTGGACTCTCGCCGGCCTTCATGTCCGGTTTTAATGTCTTTTTTATATGTGTTTGCAAAAAAAAAGGCATCAATAAATGGATCAGGCCAGCGTTGGACGCATGTATCGACCCAAACGCGAAAGTAGACGTTGGTGTCCGCTGAACCGACCCAAACGAACAAAAAAAACAAAATCGCCTATCATTTGGATCCACCGATTAGAGTTGCTCTTAGTGGTCATGATGGCGTATTATGGGACACGGAGAAAATGTTTTTCTTGAATAACATGGTGGGGCCGGATCAGCTGCTTTGACTGATGGGGCGTGACCGCTTGAGTATGTACAGTATGCTAGTACTGCCGGCTGCCGCACGCACGGACAAGTCGGTCAAAGTCGAAGATTATAGGGACCGCTTCGTGCAAGATTATATGCATGGCCGGAAGACTTGGACTTGACTTGTGCGCCAAGGCCAAGGCTGTGATGATTGATGGACCGCTTCGTGCTTGCTTGCTCGGTCCGTCGTCGCTTTTGTCAGATTGTTTTCCATACAGCATGCCCCCCACATTTCATTCATTTCCTTCTGCTCGGCCTGTCATACACAGGCACGCAAGTAGCATGGCCGAGAAGTTTAATTCACTAAACAGTTACTTCCTCTAAATTTTTTTACTATAATTATCTAGTTACAGAGAAAATAATATACAGTAATCAAAGTTAAATCTCTTTTTCAAAGAAAAATGTAAATATAGCTTTGTCATACAGTTCATACGAAGAAAAGTCTCCTTCATCCTCCGGCAAAGGGTGTCTTTCTTATTCCTCAAAAAGGTCTCCTTTCTTCTTCCGCCGCCGCCGATCCGCCCTCCTCCGATGGCCTTTGGGATGTGGAGGTGCGGAGGATCTCGCCCCCCCCCCCTCCCCGACGGTGGAAGGGGCCCGTTCTTATTTTTTGTTAGGTTTAATGTTTCGGTTGGGGTTGTGTGACGATGACGATGTCCCTCAACACAAATAATGTCTCTCACGTCTTATCTCCGTCTCGATGGTGTGAATAGCATTGTCGGATGATGTGTGAAGGTATGTCTCCAATTGGTCTCCGAAGATTCGATTTGTGCTGGTCTTTGGTGGATCTATTTAGATCGAGGGTAATTTGTCTTCGTTGGTGTGGTTACACGTTTAATCTTTGCAATCTATAACTATCTTCATCGATGATGTTTGCTGCTCTGATGCGTTGGCTTTTGGGGTCATACACGATGACTTTTGGGTTGTCTACTATAATAAAGTTTGTCCGGCTTTAGTGACGAACGAACGACGCCGACGCGCCTTGGGCTTTCCTCAGTGTTCTCTATATTGTCATGATTGATGAATAGATTTAAAAATTTCTATCGTACAAAAAATTCATCCCTCATGCTGTAAGTAAACACAACTAAAAAGGCATATCTTGGTGCACGAAGATCTACGCTATAGTATTTCCCATCCTAATTAGGATGCAACATGGACTATCCATAATGCCCATATAAGCGCCCGCAAAAATAGTGTTCGTATACAATCATGAAACTTCAAAACCACGTGATTTCCTATTTAGCTTTGTTTGCAAAAAGGGGTTGCTACACATCGGTTGACGGATCTATAAAAAAAATCAATTGCCTAACGAGCCATCGGATCTGACAAATTTATTTTGCAACATATATTTTGTTGTAAAGACATTTGCAACAGAGATTATGTTACGGGTTTTTATGTAACATGGGAGGCGTTGCCGAATTTGTCTTTGTAATATGGGTCGTGTTGCAGAATTATATTGCAACATGCATCGTATTGCGAGATTTTTTTGCAACATGGATTGTGTTGCAAGATCTAGCCGTTATGTCAATTTGCAATAAGGGGCTAGTTGCATAACCTTTTTTGAAACAATAGATCAATTGCAGAACATGGACATGAATGGATTGCTTCCTGACCATGTGACAAAGCTCATCCAACATATATGAAACGGTGGACGCTCGCATAAAATCGATTGGTTGAAAGTAATCACTTCCCCTGTAAAAAACATTGAGGCAATACTATTTGTGTAACTTGACACACAACCACTGCCTTTGTCTTACGCTTGGCCTATTATGTTTCTTCTTCTTTGTTCACTCCCGTATAACCGTAAACAGGGAGCTCCTATTGGGTGTTGTAGGTGCCCGTTGAAGAAGTAGCGCCTACAGCGTCCAGCAAAAGGCCGCCGCCCATTAAAAAATCGCTCCCATTTGATTTCGCACGTCTTGCTGTTTTTTCGGCTATGTTGTGTTACTCGTTAATGAAAAAGACCGGTTCTGGATTTTTACAATTTTGAATATGTTGTGTAAATAAAAAAATTTAACAGATTTATATATTTTTCTTGAAAAAAAGGGTTCATCAACTTTGATATTATAAAGTCACAAATCTGAACATTTTTTATCAGTTTTGAAAAAAGCTCATTGGATTTAAAAAAAACTTCATTGATTTTAAAAAACATCCATAAATTTTCAAAAAAGGTTAATCGAATATTTTAAAAGTTCATAAATTTTTTAATAAGTTCATCACGTTTGAAAACGGTTCATCGATTTTGAAAATAATTCATCAAATTTGAAAAAAAATCATGAAATTTGAAAATAATTCATCAAATTTTAAAAAGTTCATACAATTTCAGAAAAGTTCATTAAATTTCTAAAAAGTTCAAGAAAATTCAAAAAAACTTCAGCATTTTTAGGAAATGTTAATCAAAATTGAAAAAACGTTCATCAAATTCAAAAAATAAATCATCCACTTGAAAGCAAAAGTTCACATATTTGCAGACAACTCATTGGCCAAGGAAAAAGAAGAAGAAAAAGAAAAGGAAGAATGAATAAAAGGCGTCTAGGTTAACATGTAAACACAACCGAGCTCAATGGCGGGAAGGTTACACCAGCCAACCTTCGACGGGGTTGTTGCCGGTTCGAATGCCACATCTGTGCATTCTTTTTTTTCTGGTATTTATTTAAAAGAAGAAAATCAAAATGGACCCAGCCCAAGTAGCCGCACCCTGCAGGTGCTCGTTTGCAATGATGACATACGCGTCCGATTCCTGTGGAGCGCGCACCCCTCCCCCGCACGCTCTCATGGGCCGACCCATATGCGGGGCGGCAAGCTTATTTGTTTTTTTTCTTCTGTTTTTAGTTTTTTGCTTTTAAAAATAATAATTCCTGGATTGAAAAAGAATCACAGAATGATAAATGCTCACGAATTTAAAACTTCTTGTGATTTTTCGGTTGCAGGTTCGAATGCCACGTCCGTGCGCTCTTTTTTCGGTTTTTATTTAAAAGAAGAAAATCAAAATAGGCCGAGCCCAAGTAGCCATACATGCAGGCGCTCGTTTGTAAACGGGCACATAAGCGTCAAATAGGGATTTCCCCCATGATGACATACACGTCCCATTGTTATTTTTAAAAGATGTACATGTATTAAATAAATGTTCACAATTTAAGAAAAAAACTAAAATCAATCAAAAAGTACTTGGGGAATTCAAAATTGTTCCCAAATTTTATTTTTAACTAAATTCAAAAATGTTCACTAATTCAAACTAATCATGAACTCAAAAAATGTTCGTCAAAAATAATTTGTATTCCGAATTTCCAAAAATATTCTGGAATTGAAGAAAATGTTCACCGGTTCAGTAATTTGTTTCTGATTTTCAAAATAAATGTACGTGATTTAAAAAATCTGGCCTATTCAATTTTTCTAGGGTTCTATTTTTTTCACGAACTAGGTTTTTTTGGTGAATTTGAAAATATTGACATATTAAAAGAAATGATAATGAAATCAAAACCAACGCTCATGTTTTCAAAACAACATTCATGAATTTAAAATATGTTCGCAAATTGAAACAAAGTTAAAATTAAAAATAAATTAAATGTACTTCCCCGTTTCATAATATAAAAACGTTTTAAACACTATGGAATGGAGGAAGTAAAAAATAAGAAAGGAAAATATAAACTAAAAAATAAAAAGGAAAAGTAGAAACGAACAAATAAAAAGGAACAAAAGAAAAATATATAAAAAAGACAAGGAAAACAAATAACCTATTCATTGAAGGTTCTAGAACCGTAAAAAACTTCCTAAAAAAAGAACCGTAAGAACTAGGACTTGAGGGGGGTACACGCACTAAGTTGCTTCGTGACGACCTTTGCGGAGAACAGGAGATCCGAGTAGACCAACTACAGATAGATAGAAGAGAAAAAAAGAAAAGCTCACGAGGAGAGTGGTCTCACTTATTCCCGCAAGGATTCTGCGAAGCGGGAGAGGCGATCTCGCTAACTGCCCACGAGAGGCGAACTATGTTGGTGAATGTTGCATGGAAAATAAAAAAAATTCTACACTCACCAAGATCAATCTAGGAGATGCGCATCTACAAGAGGAGAGATTGAATCTATATACCTTGTAGATCGCTAAGCGGAAGGGTTAAAGAACGTGGTTGATGTAGTGGTACATCTTCGTGATCCAATCACGATCCGTCCCACGAACTCCCGATCAAGCGCCGAACAGACGACACCTCCGCGTTCAGCACACGTACGGCTTGATGACGTCTCTGCCTCCTTGATCGAGCAAACGAGGCCGGAGTGGAATATGAGTTCCCCGTCAACGCGATGGCGTGACGGTGGTGGTAGAGTAGCTGCCCCAGCATGGCTTCGCCAAGCTATACCGAAAAAACTAGAGGAGGAGATGAACTAGAGGGAGAGGGAGGGGTTGCGCCATGGCATGTGTTGTTGAGCCCTCCCTCCCCTCTCATATATATAGGAGGAGAGGAGGGTGGCCGGCTCGGCTAGGCCCCCCCCCTTGGAGGGGGCGGCCAAGGGGTGGGGCGCGGTAGCACGCTAGGGTGCCTTGCCACCCAAGGCAAGGGTGGTCGGCCCCTATGTGGGCTTAGACTCCACCTTCCGTCACATGGGCCTTGGTGGGAGGGGCGGCCAGCCCACCACAGGATGGTGCGCCCCCTCTCGCAGCCCATGGGGCCCTTCGAGGTAGGTGGATCCTCTCGGTGGACCACGGAACACTTCTGACACTCTCGTCACAAAACCGACATATACTGGAACTTTTCTGGACCTCGAATACCAACTTCCTGTATGCCAATCTTTACCTCCGGACCATTTCGAAACTCCTCGTGACATCCGGGATCTCATTCGGGACCCCGAAAAAATTTCGGTTATCACCACACATAACTCATTAATACCAAATCGTCGTCGAATATTAATTGTGCGGACCCTGCGGGTTCAAGAACTGTGCAAACATGACTGAGACACTCTCTGGTCAATAACCAATAGCGGGACCTGGATTCCCATATTGGCTCCTACATATTCTACAAAGATCTTTATCGATCAAACTACGATGTTAAGGATTCAATCAATCCTGTATATCGTTCACTTTGTCCATCATATGTTACTTGCCCGAGGTTCGATCGTCGATATTTGTATACCTAGTTCAATATCGTTACTCGCAAGTCTCTTTACTCGTTCCATAATACAAGATTCCATGGCTAACTCTTTCGTCACATTGCTTGCAAACTTATTATACTGTCACGTGGAGTGACAAGTCCCAGTCTTCATACATGCCAACTCAACAGACACCCTCGGAGATACCTGTAGAGCACCTTTATAGTCACCTAGTTACAATGCAACATTTGATACACACAAGGTACTCCTCTGGTGTCAGTGAGTTACATGATCTCATGGTCATAGGAACAGATACTTGACATGCAAAAAACAATAGCAATAAACTGACATGATCATATACTATGTTCATAGTTTGGGTCTTGTCCATCACATCATTCTCCTAATGATGTGATCCTGTTATCAAATGAGAACTCATGTCAATGACCAGGAAACCTTGACCATCTTTGATAAACGAGCTCGTCCTTTAGAGTCTCACTAGGGAAATTGTCTTGTCTATGTATCCACACATGTATTTGATTTTCCAATCAATAAAATTCTAGAATGGATAATAAACGATTATCATGAACAAGGAGATATAATAGTAACCACTTTATTATTTCCTCTAGGGCATATTTCCAGTAGTCTCCCACTTGCACTAGAGTCAATAATCTAGCTCACATCACTATGTGATTTACATTGTAATGAGTCCAACACCCATACAGTTCTGGTGTTGATCATGTTTCGCTCGTGGAAGAGGCTTAGTCAACGGGTCTGCAACATTCAGATCCGTGTGCACTTTGCAAATATTTATGTCCTCCTCCTTGATGTAATCGCAGATGAAATTGAAGCGTCACTTTATATGTCTAGTCCTCTTGTGAAACCTTGGTTCCTTGGCTAGAGCAATGGCACTAGTTTTGTCATAGAACAAAGTCATTGGATCCAGGGCACTAGGCACAACTCCAAGATTTGTCATGAACTCCTTGTTGGAAAAATGCCCTAGAGGCAATAATAATTAGTTATTATTATATTTCTTTGTTCATGATAATCGTTTATTATCCATGCTATAATTGTATTGATTGGAAACACAATACTTGTGTGGATACATAGACAAAACATTGTCCCTAGTAAGCCTCTAGTTGACTAGCTCGTTGAACAAAGATGGTCAAGGTTTCCTGGCCATAGGCAAGTGTTGTTACTTGATAACGGGATCACATCATTAGGAGAATCATGTGATGGACTAGACCCAAACTAATAGACGTAGCATGTTGATCGTGTCATTTTGTTGCTACTGTTTTCTGTGTGTCAAGTATTTGTTCCTATGACCATGAGATCATATAACTCACTGACACCGGAGGAATGCTTTGTGTGTATCAAACGTCGCAACGTAACTGGGTGACTATAAAGATGCTCTACAGGTATCTCCGAAGGTGTTCTTTGAGTTAGTATGGATCGAGACTGGGATTTGTCACTCTGTGTGACAGAGAGGTATCTCGGGGCCCACTCGGTAATAGAACATCACACACAAGCCTTGCAAGCAATGTGACTTAGTGTAAGTTGCAGGATCTTGTATTACGGAACGAGTAAAGAGACTTGCCGGTAAACGAGATTGAAATAGGTATGCGGATACTGACGATCGAATCTCGGGCAAGTAACATACCGAAGGACAAAGGGAATGACATACGGGATTATATGAATCCTTTGCACTAAGGTTCAAACGATAAGATCTTCGTAGAATATGTAGGATCCAATATGGGCATCTAGGTCCCGCTATTGGATATTGACCGAGGAGTCACTCGGGTCATGTCTACATAGTTCTCGAACCCGCAGGGTCTTCACACTTAAGGTTCGACGTTGTTTTATGCGTATTTGAGTTATATGGTTGGTTACCAAATGTTGTTCGGAGTCCCGGATGAGATCACGGATGTCACGAGGGTTTCCGGAATGGTCCGGAAACGCAGATTGATATATAGGATGACCTCATTTGATTGCCGGAAGGTTTTCGGAGTTACCGGGAATGTACCGGGAATGACGAATGGGTTCTGGGTGTTCACCGGGGGGGGGGGGGGGCAACCCACCCCGAGGAAGCCCATAGGCCTTGGGGGTGGGGCACCAGCCCTTTGTGGGCTGGTGGGACAGCCCAAGAAGGCCTTATGCGCCATAGGAAGAAAATCAAAGAGAAAAGAAAAAAAAGTAGGTGGGAAAGGAGAGAAGGACTCCACCTTCCAATCCTAGTTGGACTAGGATTGGAGGAGGACTCCTCCTCCCTTGGTGGCGCAGCCCTTGGGGCTCCTTGAGCCTCAAGGCAAGCCTCCCCTCCCCTCCTCCTATATATAGGGAGCTATTAGGGCTGATTTGAGACAACTTTTTCAAGGCAGCCCGACCACATACCTCCACGGTTTTACCTCTAGATCGCGTCTCTGTGGAGCTCGGGCGGAGCCCTGCCGAGATTAGATCATCACCAACCTCCGGAGCACCGTCGCGCTTCCGGAGAACTCATCTACCTCTCCGTCTCTCTTGCTGGATTAAGAAGGCCGAGATCATTGTCGAGTTGTACGTGTGCTGAACGCGGAGGTGCCGTCCGTTCGACACTAGATCGTGGGACGGATCGCGGGACGGTTCGTGGGACGGTTCGCGGGACGGATCGAGGGACGTGAGGACGTTCCACTACATCAACCGCGTTCACTAACGCTTCTGCTGTGCGATCTACAAGGGTACGTAGATCGGAAATCCCCTCTCGTAGATGGACATCACCATAATAGGTCTTCGTGCGCGTAGGAAATTTTTTGTTTCCCATGCGACGTTCCCCAACAGTGGCATCATGAGCTAGGTTCATGCGTAGATGTAATCTCGAGTAGAACACAAAAGTTTTTGTGGGCGGTGATGTGTGTTTTTCTGCCCTCCTTAGTCTTTTCTTGATTCTGCGGTATTGTTGGATTGAAGCGGCTTGGACCGACATTACTCGTACGCTTACGAGAGACTGGTTTCATCGCTACGAGTAACTCCCTTGCTCAAAGATGACTAGCAAGTGTCGGTTTCTCCAACTTTAGTTGAATCCGATTTGACCAAGGAGGTCCTTGGATGAGGTTAAATAGCAATTCATATATCTCCGTTGTGGTGTTTGCGTAAGTAAGATGCGATCCTACTAGATACCCATGGTCACCATGTAAAACATGCAACAACAATTAGAGGACGTCTAACTTGTTTTTGCACGGTATGATTGTGATGTGATATGGCCAACAATGTGATGTGATATATTGGATGTATGAGATGATCATGTTGTAATAGTTAATATCGACTTGCACGTCGATGGTACGACAACCGGCAGGAGCCATAGGGTTGTCTTTAAACTAACATTTGTGCTTGCAGATGCGTTTACTATATTGCTAGGATGTAGCTTTAGTAGTAATAGCATGAGTAGCACGACAACCCCGATGGCGACATGTTGATGGAGATCATGATGATGGAGATCATGGTGTGACGCCGGTGACAAGAAGATCGTGCCGGTGCTTTGGTGATGGAAGATCAAGAAGCACATGATGATGGCCATATCATGTCACTTATGAATTGCATGTGATGTTAATCCTTTATGCACCTTATCTTTCTTAGAACGACGGTAGCTTTATGAGGTGATCTCTCACTAAAATTTCAAGACGAAATTGTGTTCTCCCCGACTGTGCACCGTTGCGACAGTTCTTCGTTTCGAGACACCACGTGATGATCGGGTGTGATAGACTCAACGTTCACATACAACGGGTGCAAAACAGTTGCACACGCGGAACACTCGGGTTAAGCTTGACGAGCCTAGCATGTGCAGACATGGCCTCAAAACACATGAGACCGAAAGGTCGAGCATGAATCGTATAGTTGATATGATTAGCATAGAGATGCTTACCACTGAAACTATTCTCGACTCACGTGATGATCGGACTTGAGATAGTGGATTTGGATCATGTACCACTCAAATGACTAGAGAGATGTACTTTTTGAGTGGGAGTTCTTAAGTAATATGATTAATTGAACTAATTGTCATGAACATAGTCTAATGGTCTTTGCGAATTACGATGTAGCTTGCGCGATAGCTCTACTGTTTTTATATGTTCCTAGAGAAAATTTAGTTGAAAGTTGATAGTAGCAAACTTTGCAGAGGATTGTCCTCGTTGCTGCGCAGAAGGCTTATGTCCTTAATGCACCACTTGGTGTGCTGCACCTCGAGCGTCGTCTGTGGATACTGTGAACATCCAACATACACGTTTCTGATGACTACACGATAGTTCAGTGCAAAATACTTAAGGGATGAGAAGCAAGGCGCCGAAGACGTTTTGAAACGTTATGGAACATAAGTGATGTTCTAAAGAGATGAAATTGTGATTTCATGCTTGTGCCCTTGTTAAGAGGTACGAGACCTCCGACAAGATTCTTTGTCCACAAAGTGAAGGAGAAAAGCTCAATCGTTGAGCGTGTGCTCAGATTGTCTGAGTACGACAATCGCTTGAAACAAGTGGGAGTTAATCTTCCAGATGAGATAGTGATGGTTCTCCAAATTCACTGCCACCAAGCTGTGAGAGCTTCGTGATGAACTATAACATATCAAGGATAGATACAATGATCCTTGAGCGATTCGCGATGTTTGACACTGCGAAAGTATAAATCAAGAAGGAGCATCAATAGTTGATGGTTAGTAAAACCACTAAGTTTCAAGAAAGGCAAGGGCTAGAAGGGATACTTCGTGAAACGGCAAAACAGTTGCTGCACTAATGAAGAGACCCAAGATTAAACCCAAACCCGAGACTATGTGCTTCTGTAATGAGGGAAACAGTCACTGAGGCGGAGCAACACTAGATACTTGGTAGATAAGAAGGCTGGCTAAAGTCGAAAGAAGTATATTTGATATACATGATGTTGATGTGTACTTTACTAGTACTCCTAATAGCACGAGGGTATTGGATACCGGTTCGGTTGCTAAGTGATTAGTAACACGAAATGAAAGCTACGGCATAAACGGAGACTAGCTAAAGGCAAGGTGACGATACGTGTTGGAAGTGTTTCCAAGGTTGATATGATCAAACGTCGCACACTCCATCTACCATCGGGATTGGTGTTAAACCTAAATAATTGTTATTTGGTACTTGCGTTAAGCATGAACATGATTGGATCGTGTTTATTGCAATACGATTATTCATTTAAAGAGAATAATGGTTACTCTATTTGCTTGAATAAATCACCTTCAATGGTTTATTGAATCTCGATCGTAGTGTTACACATGCTCATAATATTGGTGCCAAAAGATACGAGGTAATGATGATAGTACCACTTACTTGTGGCACTACCGCTTGAGTCATGTTGGTGTAAATTGCATGAAAAGGCTCCATGCTGATGGATCTTTATACTCACTTGATTTTGAATCACTAGTGACATGCAAATCATACCACATGAGCAAAGCCTTGTTTTCATTGAGATGAAACAAGATAGTAACTTGTTGGAAGTGATACATTTTGATGTATGCAGTCCAATGGGTGCTGAGGCACGCAGTGGATATCATTATGTTCTTACTTCAATGACGATTTGAGTAGATACAAGAGTATTTACTTAATGAATCACAAGTCTCAAATATTGAAAAGTTCAATTCTGTTTCAGAATGAAGTTCGTCGTAACAAGAGGATAAACGGTCTACGATATGATCATAGAAATGAATATCTGAGTTACGAGTTTTGGTACGCAGTTAAGACAATGTGGAAATTGTTTCGCAGTTCATGCCACCTGGAACATCATAGTGTGATGATGTGTCTGAACGTCATAGCCACGCACTATTTGGTATGGTGCATGCTATGATGTCTCTTATCGAATTACCACTATCGTTTATGGGTTATGCATTAGAGACAACCGCATTCACTTTAAATAGGGCACCGCGTATTTCCGTTGAGATGACACAGTATAGACTGAGGTTTAGAGAAATCTAAACTGTCGTTTCTTGGAAGTTTGGGGCTTCGACACTTATGTGAAAAAGTTTCAGTCTGATAAGCTCGAACCCAAAGCGGATAAATGCATCTTCATAGGATATCCAAAATAGTTGGGTACATCTCCTATCTCAGATCCGAAAGCAAAGTGTTTGTTTCTAGAAACGGATCCTTTTCTCGAGGAAAGGTTTCTCTCCAAATAATTGAGTGGGAGGGTGGTACAACTTGATGAGGTTATTGAACCATCACTTCAACCAGTGTGTAGCAGGGCGCAGGAAGTAGTTCCTGTGGCGCCTACACCAATTGAAGTGAAAGCTGATGATGGTGATCATCGAGCATCGGATCAAGTTACTACAAACATCGTAGGTTGACAAGGTCGCGTACTACTGCAGAGTGGTACGGTAACCCTGTCTTGGAGGTCATGTTTGTTGGAAATATGCCCTAGAGGCAATAATAAATTAGTTATTATTATATTTCTTTGTTCATGATAATCGTTTATTATCCATGCTATAATTGTATTGATTGGAAACACGGTGCATGTGTGGATACATACACAAAACACTATCCCTAGTAAGCCTCTAGTTGACTAGCTCGTTGATCAAAGATGGTTAAGGTTTCCTGACCATAGGCAAGTGTTGTCACTTGATAACGGGATCACATCATTAGGAGAATCATGTGATGGACTAGACCCAAACTAATAGACGTAGCATGTGATCGTGTCATTTTGTTGCTACTGTTTTCTGCGTGTCAAGTATTTGTTCCTATGACCATGAGATCATATAACTCACTGACACCGGAGGAATGCTTTGTGTGTATCAAAGGTCGCAACGTAACTGTGTGACTATAAAGATGCTCTACAGGTATCTCCGAAGGTGTTCGTTGAGTTAGTATGGATCGAGACTGGGATTTGTCACTCCGTGTGACGGAGAGGTATCTCGGGGCCCACTCGGTAATACAACATCACACACAAGCCTTGCAAGCAAGGTGACTTAGTGTAAGTTGCGGGATCTTGTATTACGGAACAAGTAAAGAGACTTGCCGGTAAAAGAGATTGAAATAGGTATGCGGATACTGACGATCGAATCTCGGGCAAGTAACATACCAAAGGACAAAGGGAATGACATACGGGATTATATGAATCCTTGACACTGAGGTTCAACCGATAAGATCTTCGGAGAATATGTAGGATCCAATATGGGCATCCAGGTCTCGCTATTGGATATTGACCGAGGAGTCACTCGGGTCATGTCTACATAGTTCTCGAACCCGCAGGGTCTGCACACTTAAGGTTCGACGTGCTTTTATGCGTATTTGAGTTATATGGTTGGTTACCGAATGTTGTTCGGAGTCCCGGATGAGATCCAGGACATCACGAGGAGCTCCGGAATGATCCGGAGGTAAAGATTGATATATAGGAAGTCCTGTTTTAGTCACCGAAAAAGTTTCGGGCTCATCGGTAGTGTACCGGGAGGGGTGCCGGGGACCATCGGGAGGGGTGTCACGCCCCAAGGGGTCTCATGGGCTATGGGAAGAGATAAACCAGCCCCTAGTGGGCTGGAATAAGTTCCCACTAAGGCCCATAAGGTTTGAGAAGGAAAAACACAAGGTGGAAAGAGTTTCCAAGTGGGAAGGTGGAATCGTACTCCAAGTAGGATTGGAGTAGGACTCCTCCACCTCCAATTTCAGCCAAACCTTGAGGGTTTGAGGCTGCCTCTTCCCTCCCCCTCCCTCCTATATATACTTAGGTATTAGGGCTGATTTATGACAACTTTTTCCACGGCAGCCCGACCACGTACCTCCACGTTTTTTCCTCTAGATCGCGTTTCTGCGGAGCTCGGGCGGAGCCGTGCTGAGATTAGATCACCACCAACCTCCGGAGCGCCGTCACGCTGCCGGAGAACTCATCTACCTCTCCGTCTCTCTTGCTGGATCAAGAAGGCCGAGATCATCGTCGAGCTGTACGTGTGCTGAACGCGGAGGTGCTGTCCGTTCGACACTAGATCGGAGCGGATCGTGGGACGGATCGCGGGACGGTTCGTGGGACGGTTCGCGGGGCGGATCGAGGGACGTGAGGACGTTCCACTACATCAACCGCGTTCACTAACGCTTCTGCTGTGCGATCTACAAGGGTACGTAGATCGGAAATCCCCTCTCGTAGATGGACATCACCATGATAGGTCTTCGTGCGCGTAGGAAAAGTTTTGTTTCCCATGCGACGTTCCCCAACAGTGGTATCAGAGCTAGCTAGGTTCATGCGTAGATGTCTTCTCGAGTAGAACACAAAAGTTTTTGTGGGCGGTGATGTGCGTTTTGCTGCGCTCCTTAGTCTTTTCTTGATTCCGCGGTATTGTTGGATCGAAGCGGCTCGGACGGACATTACTCGTACGCTTACGAGAGACTGGTTTCATCGCTACGAGTAACTCCGTTGCTCAAAGATGACCGGCGAGTGTCGGTTTCTCCAACTTTAGTTGAATCGTATTTGACCGAGGTGGTCCTTGGATGAGGTTAAATAGCAATTCATATATCTCCGTTGTGGTGTTTGCGTAAGTAAGATGCGATCCTACTAGATACCCATGGTCACCACGTAAAACATGCAACAACAATTAGAGGACGTCTAACTTGTTTTTGCAGGGTATGCTTGTGATGTGATATGGCCAACGATGTGATGTGATATATTGGATGTATGAGATGATCATGTTGTAATAGTTAATATCGACTTGCACGTCGATGGTACGGCAACCGGCAGGAGCCATAGGGTTGTCTTTAAACTAACGTTTGTGCTTGCAGATGCGTTTACTATATTGCTAGGACGTAGCTTTAGTAGTAATAGCATGAGTAGCACGACAACCCCAATGGCGACACGTTGATGGAGATCATGATTATGGAGATCATGGTGTGACGCCGGTGACAAGAAGATCGTGTTGGTGCTTTGTGATGGAGATCAAGAAGCACATGATGATGGCCATATCATGTCACTTATGAATTGCATGTGATGTTAATCCTTTATGCACCTTATCTTGCTTAGAACGACGGTAGCATTATGAGGTGATCTCTCACTAAAATTTCAAGACGAAATTGTGTTCTCCCTAACTGTGCACCGTTGCGACAGTTCTTCGTTTCGAGACACCACATGATGATTGGGTGTGATAGACTCAACGTTCACATACAACGGGTGCAAAACAGTTGCACACGCGGAACACTCGGGTTAAGCTTGACGAGCCTAGCATGTGCAGACATGGCCTCGAAACACATGAGACCGAAAGGTCGAGCATGAATCGTATAATTGATATGATTAGCATAGAGATGCTTACCACTGAAACTATTCTCGACTCACATGATGATCGGACTGGAGATAGTGGATTTGGATCATGTACCACTCAAATGACTAGAGAGATGTACTTTTTGAGTGGGAGTTCTTAAGTAATATGATTAATTGAAAAAATTGTCATGAACATAGTCTAATGGTCTTTGCGAATTACGATGTAGCTTGCGCTATAGCTCTACTGTTTTTATATGTTCCTAGAGAAAGTTTAGTTGAAAGTTGATAGTAGCAAACTTTGCAGACTGAGTCTGTAAAACCGAGGATTGTCCTCGTTGCTACGCAGAAGGCTTATGTCCTTAATGCACCACTCGGTGTGCTGCACCTCGAGCGTCGTCTGTAGATGTTGTGAACATCCGACATACACGTTTCTGATGACTACACGATAGTTCAGTACAAAATACATAATGGCTTGGAAGCAAGGTGCCGAAGACGTTTTGAAACGTCACGGAACATAAGAGATGTTCTAAAGATATGAAATTGTGATTTCATGCTTGTGCCCTTGTTAAGAGGTATGAGACCTCCGACAAGATTCTTTGTCCACGAAGTAAAGGAGAAAAGCTCAATCGTTGAGCGTGTGCTCAGATTATCTGAGTACGACAATCGCTTGAATCAAGTGGGAGTTGATCTTCCAGATAAGATAGTGATGGTTCTCCAAAGTCACTGCCACCAAGCTGTGAGAGCTTCGTGATGGACTATAACATATCAAGGATAGATACAATGATCCTTGAGTGATTCGCGATGTTTGACACTGCGAAAGTAGAAATCAAGAAGGAGCATCAATAGTTGATGGTTAGTGAAACCACTAAGTTTCGAGAAAGGCAAGGGCTAGAAGGGATACTTCGTGAAACGGCAAAGCCGTTGCTGCACTAATGAAGAGACCCGAGATTAAACCCAAGCCCGGGACTAAGTGCTTCTGTTATGAGGGGAACGGTCACTGAGGCGGAGCAACTCTAGATACTTGGTAGATAAGAAGGTTGGCAAAAGTCGAAAGAAGTATATTTGATATACATGATGTTGATGTGTACTTTACTAGTACTCCTAGTAGCACGAGGGTATTGGATACCGGTTCGGTTGCTAAGTGATTAGTAACACGAAATGAAAGCGACGATACGTGTTGGAAGTGTTTCCAAGGTTGATATGATCAAACGTCGCACACTCCCTCTACCACCGGGATTGGTGTTAAACCTAAATAATTGTTATTTGGTGCTTGCGTTAAGCATGAACATGATTGGATCGTGTTTATTGCAATACGATTATTCATTTAAAGAGAATAATGGTTACTCTATTTGCTTGAATAATCACCTTCAATGGTTTATTGAATCTCGATCGTAGTGTTACACATGTTCATGATATTGGTGCCAAAAGATACGAGGTAATGATGATAGTATCACTTACTTGCGGCACTGCCGCTTGAGTCATGTTGGTATAAATTGCATGAAGAGGCTCCATGCTGATGGATCTTTATACTCACTTGATTTTGAATCACTAGTGACATGCAAATCATACCACATGAGCAAGGCCTTGTTTTCATTGAGATGAAACAAGATAGTAACTTGTTGGAAGTGATACATTTTGATGTATGCAGTCCAATGGGTGCTGAGGCACGCAGTGGATATCATTATGTTCTTACTTCAATGACGATTTGAGTAGATACAAGAGTATTTACTTAATGAAACACAAGTCTGAAATATTGAAAAGTTCAATTCTGTTTCAGGAGTGAAGTTCGTCGTAACAAGAGGATAAACTGCCTACGATATGATCATAGAAATGAATATCTGAGTTATGAGTTTTGGTACGCAGTTAAGACAATGTGGAAATTGTTTCGCAGTTCATGCCACCTGGAACATCATAGTGTGATGATGCGTCTGAACGTCATAGCCACGCACTATTTGGTATGGTGCATGCTATGATGTCTCTTATCGAATTACCACTATCGTTTATGGGTTATGCATTAGAGACAACCGCATTCACTTTAAATAGGGCACCGCGTATTTCCGTTGAGATGACACAGTATAGACTGAGGTTTAGAGAAATCTAAACTGTCGTTTCTTGAAAGTTTGGGGCTTCGACACTTATGTGAAAAGGTTTCAGTCTGATAAGATCGAATCCAAAGCGGGTAAATGCATCTTCATAGGATATCCAAAACAGTTGGGTACATCTCCTATCTCAGATCCGAAAGCAAAGTGTTTGTTTCTAGAAACGGATCCTTTCTCGAGGAAAGGTTTCTCTTGAAAGAATTGAGTGGGAGGGTGGTAGAAATTGATGAGGTTATTGAACCATCATTTCAACCAGTGTGTAGCAGGGCGCAGGAAGTTGTTCCTGTGGCGCCTACACCAATTGAAGTGAAAGTTGATGATGGTGATCATCGAGCATCGGGTCAAGTTACTACAAACCTCATAGGTTGACAAGGTCGCGTACTACTACAGAGTGGTACGGTAACCCTGTCTTGGAGGTCATGTTGTTGAGCAACAGTGAACCTACGAGTTATGGAGAAAGCAATGGTGGGCCCGGATTCCGACAAATGGCTGGAAGCCATGAAAGCCGAGAGAGGATCCATGTATGAAAATAAAGTGTAGACTTTGGAAGAACTACTTGATGGTCATAGGACTATTGAGTATAGATGGATCTTTAAAAGGAAGACAAACGATGATGGTGATAAGTCACTATTAAGAAAAGCTCGACTTGTCGTAAAGATGTTTCCGACAAGATCAAACAGTTGACTATGATGAGACTTTCTCACTCGTAGCGATGCCCAAAGTCTGTTAGAATTATGTTAGTAGTTGCTGCATTATTTATGAAATATTGCACATAGGGTGTCAAAACATTGTTTCCTCGATGGTTTCCTTGAGCAAACATTGTATGTGATACAACCAGGAGGTTTTGTCGATCCTAAAGATACTAGCAAGTATGCAAGCTCCAGCGATCCTTCAATGGACTAATGCAAGCATCTCGGAGTTGGAATATACACTTTGATGAGATGATCAAAGATTTTTGGTTTGTACAAGGTTTATGAGAAACTTGTATTTCCAAAGAAGTGAGTGGGAGCACTATAGAATTTCTGATAAGTATATGTGGTTGACATATTGTGGATCAGAAGTAATGTAGAATTTCTGTAAAGCATACAAGGTTGTTTGAAAGGAGTTTTCAAAGAGTACCTGGATTGCGCTACTTGAACGTTGAGCATCAAAGATCTATGGAGATAGATCGAAAGCGCTTAATGGAAGTTTCAACAAGATGCATGCCTTGACAAGTTTTTGAAGGAGTTCAAAATAGATCAGCAAAGAAGGAGTTCTTGGTTGCGTTCTGAGGTGTGAATTTGAGTAAGACTCAAAACCCGACCCCGGCAGAATAAAGAGAATAGACGAAGGTCGTCTTCTATGCCTTGGCCGTAGAATCTGAAGTATGCCATGCTGGGTACCGCACCTGATGTGTGCCTTGACTCAAAGTCTGTTGAGAGGTACGGAGAGTGATCCATGATTGAATCACTAGCAGCGATCAAAATTTATCCTTATTAACTGATGGACAAAGGAATTTTCTCGATTATGGAGGTGGTTAAAAAGTTCGTCGTAAAGGGTTACGTCGATGCAAGCTTTGACACTAATCTGAATAACTATGAGTAGTGAAACGGATTCGTATAGTAGAGTAGATATTTGGAGCATTTCCGAATAGCACGTAGTAGCAGCATCTATAAGATGACATAAAGATTTGTAAAGAACACACGGATCTGAAAGTTTCAGAACCGTTGACTAAAACCTCTCTCACGAGCAAGACGTGATCAGACCCCATAACTATATGGGTGTTGGATTCGTTGGAATCACATGGTGATGTGAACTAGATTATTGACTCTAGTGCAAGTGGGAGACTGTTGGAAATATGCCCTAGAGGGAATAATAAATTAGTTATTATTATATTTCTTTGTTCATGATAATTGTTTATTATCCATGCTATAATTGTATTGATTGGAAACACAGTGCATGTGTGGATACATAGACAAAACACTGTCCCTAGTAAGCCTCTAGTTGACTAGCTCGTTGATCAAAGATGGTTAAGGTTTCCTGACCATAGGCAAGTGTTGTCACTTGATAACGGGATCACATCATTAGGAGAATCATGTGATGGACTAGACCCAAACTAATAGACGTAGCATGTTGATCGTGTCATTTTGTTGCTACTGTTTTCTGCGTGTCAAGTATTTGTTCCTATGACCATGAGATCATATAACTCACTGACACCGGAGGAATGCTTTGTGTGTATCAAACGTCGCAACGTAACTGGGTGACTATAAAGATGCTCTACAGGTATCTCCGAAGGTGTTCGTTGAGTTAGTATGGATCGAGACTGGGATTTGTCACTCCGTGTGACGGAGAGGTATCTCGGGGCCCACTCGGTAATACAACATCACACACAAGCCTTGCAAGCAATGTGACTTAGTGTAAGTTGCGGGATCTTGTATTACGGAACGAGTAAAGAGACTTGCCGGTAAACGAGATTGAAATAGGTATGCGGATACTGACGATCGAATCTCGGGCAAGTAACATACCGAAGGACAAAGGGAATGACATACGGGATTATATGAATCGTTGACACTGAGGTTCAACCGATAAGATCTTCGGAGAATATGTAGGATCCAATATGGGCATCCAGGTCCCGCTATTGGATATTGACCGAGGAGTCACTCGGGTCATGTCTACATAGTTCTCGAACCCGCAGGGTCTGCACACTTAAGGTTCGACGTGCTTTTATGCATATTTGAGTTATATGGTTGGTTACCGAATGTTGTTCGGAGTCCCGGATGAGATCCAGGACGTCACGAGGAGCTCCGGAATGATCCGGAGGTAAAGATTGATATATAGGAAGTCCTGTTTTGGTCACCGGAAAAGTTTCGGGGTTACCGGGAATGTACCGGGAATGACGAATGGGTTCCGGGTGTTCACCGGGGGGGCAACCCACCCCGGGGAAGCCCATAGGCCTTGGGGGTGGCGCACCAGCCCTTTGTGGGCTGGTGGGACAGCCCAAGAAGGCCTTATGCGCCATAGGAAGAAAATCAAACAGAAAAGAAAAAAAGGAGGTGGGAAAGGAGAGAAGGACTCCACCTTCCAATCCTAGTTGGACTAGGATTGGAGGAGTCCTCCTCCCTTGGTGGCGCAGCCCTTGGGGCTCCTTGAGCCTCAAGGCAAGCCTCCCCTCCCCTCCTCCTATATATATGGAGCTATTAGGGCTGATTTGAGACAACTTTTTCATGGAAGCCCGACCACATACCTCCACGGTTTTACCTCTAGATCGCGTTTGTGCGGAGCTCGGGCGGAGCAGTGCCGAGATTAGATCATCACCAACCTCTGGAGCACCGTCACGCTGCCGGAGAACTCATCTACCTCTCCGTCTCTCTTGCTGGATCAAGAAGGCCGAGATCATCGTCGAGCTGTACGTGTGCTGAACGCGGAGGTGCCGTCCGTTCGGCACTAGATCATGGGACGGATCGCGGGATGGTTCGTGGGACGGTTCGCAGGGCCGATCGAGGGACGTGAGGACGTTCCACTACATCAACCGCGTTCACTAACGCTTCTGCTGTGCGATCTACAAGGGTACGTAGATCGGAAATCCCCTCTCGTAGATGGACATCACCATGATAGGTCTTTGTGCGCGTAGGAAAATTTTTGTTTCCCATGCGACGTTCCCCAACACTCCTTCATCCAGACACCTTCTTTAGCCGCCTCCGAGGCAGCTATGTACTCTGCTTCGCATGTAGAATCAGCTACCACGCTTTGCTTGGAACTGCACGAGCTTACCACTCCCCCATTGAGAATAAATATGTATCCGGTTTGAGACTTAGAGTCATCCAGATCAGTGTCAAAGCTTGCATCAACGTAACCCTTTTATGACGAGCTCTTGATCACCTCCATACACGAGAAGCATTTCCTTATTCCTTTTCAGGTACTATAGAATATTGTTGACCGATGTCTAGTGTTCCATTCCTGGATCACTTTGAAACCTTCCGGCCATACTTATGGCAAGGCTGACATCAGGTCTTGTGCACAACATTGCATACATGATAGATCCTATGGCAGAAGCATAGGGGACGACACCCATCTTTTCTCTATCATCTGCAGTCACTGGGCATTGAGTGTTACTTAACTTCACGCCTTGCAATACAAGCAAGAACCCTTTCTTGGACCGATCCATTTTGAACTTCTTCAAAACTTTGTCAAGGTATGTTCTCTGTGAAAGTCCAATCAAGTGTCTTGATCTATCTCTATAGATCTTGATGCCTAATATGAAAGCAACTTCTCCTAGGTCCTTCATTGAAAAACTCTAATGCAAATATTCTTTTATGCTTCCCAAAAATTCTATATTGTTTCCAATCAGCAATATGTCATCCACGTATAATATTAGAAACGTTATAGAGCTCCCACTCACTTTCTTGTAAATACAAGATTCTCCATAAACTTGTATAAACCCAAACGCCTTGATCACCTCATCAAAGCATTTATTCCAACTCCGAGATGCTTGAACCAGCCCATAAATGGATCGCTGGAGCTTGCACACCTTGTCAGGATTCTCTGGATCGACAAAACCTTCCGGTTGCATCATACACAACTCTTCCTTAAGGAAATCTATAAGGAACGTTGTTTTGACATCCATCTGCCAAATTTCATAACCGAAAAGTGCAGCTATCGCTAACATGATTCTGATAGACTTAAGCATCGCTATGGGTGAGAAAGTCTCATCGTAGTCAACTCCTTGAACTTGTGAAAAACCCTTTGCCACAAGTCGAGCTTTATAGACGGTGACATTACCGTCCACATTCGTCCTCTTCTTAAAGATCCATCTATTCTGAATGGACTTTCGCTCTTCAGGTAATACTTCCAAAGGCCATACTTTCTTTTCATGCATGGATCGTATCTCGGATTTCATGGCCTCTAACCATATGTTGGAATCCGGGCCCACCATCGCTTATCCATAGCTCGTAGGTTCAAAGTTGTCCAACAACATGGTTGTTAAGACAAGATTACCGTACCACTGAGGAGCAGTGCATGCCCTTGTCGACCTACGAGGTTAGATAGAAACTTGATCCGAAGCTCCATGATCATCATCATTAGCTTCCTCTTCAATTGATGTAGGTCCATAAAAACATCTTTCTGCGCTGCGCTACTCTCTCATTGAAGTAAAGGTTCAACAACCTCATCAAGTTCTATCTTCCTCCCACTCAATTCTTTCGAGAGAAACTCTTTCTCAAGAAATGTTTCGTTCTTAGCGACAAACACTTTGCCTTCGGATTTGAGATAGAAGGTATACCCAACCGTATCTTTTGGGTCTCCTATGAAGACACATTTGTCCGCTTTGGGTTCCAGCTTTTCTAGCTGAAGCCTTTTGACATAAGCATCGCATCCCCAAACTTTAAGAAACTATAACTTTGGTTTCTTGCCAAACCACAGTTCATACGACGTCGTCTCAACTGATTTAGATGGTTCCCTTTTTAAAGTGAATGCAGTTGTCTCTAGTGCATAACCTCAAAATGATAACGGCAAATCGACAAGAGACATCATAGAACACACCATATCCAATAAAGTACGATTATGACATTCGAACACATCATTACGCTGTGGTGTTCCAGGCGGTGCCAACTGTAAAATAATTCCACATTGTCGTAGGTTGCTACTGCAACAAAAGACCTTCCAACGGCGCCAAAATAAAGTATGTTGACGTCACCAGGAATCCTTCAGCTGCGGCTATGCCTTAAGGGACTTCCTAGGCAAGTATGCAAAGCATTTCCCCCGTGTCCTTGGAGCCTTGGGTTGGTGTTCCCTCGAAGCGGAAAGGGTGATGTAGCGTAGCGGTGGTAAGTACTTCCCTCAGTTTGAGAACAAAGGTATCAATCCAGTGGAGGAGTATCTCAAGATCCTGCACAAACACAAAAACTTGCTCCCAACGCTATGAAGGGGTTCTCAATCCCTTATAGATTGTTTGCCAAGTGAGAACTCAAAGCAACAAAGTAATAAAGCAAAGTAAAAGCGGAGGTGTAAACGATGGATGTGAATAGACCCGGGGGCCGTAGTGTTTACTAGTGGCTTCTCTCATGAAAGCAAGTAGACGGTGGGTGAACAAATTACTGTCGAGCAATTGATAGAACCACGCAAAGTCATGACGATATCTATGCAATGATTATTTCTATAGGCATCACGTCCGAAACAAGTAAACCGATACTTTCTCCATCTACTACTATTACTCCACACGTCGACCGCTATCCAGCATGCATCTAGTGTATTAAGTCCATAAGAACAGAGTAACGCCTTAAGCAAGATGACATGATGTAGAGGGATAATCTCAAACCAATGATAAAAACCCCATCTTTTTACCCTTGATGGCAACTACTTGATGTGTGCCTTGCTGCCCCTACTGTCACTGGGAAAGGTCACCACATGGTAGAACCCAAAACCAAGCACTTCTCCCATTGCAAGAATCATAGATCTAGTTGGCCAAACAAAACCTAAGACTCGGGGAGACTTACAAGGATATCAAATCATGCATATAAGAAATCAGCAAAGACTCAAATATATATCATAGATAATCTGATCACAAATCCACAATTCATCGGATCTCGACAAACACACCGCCAAAGAAGATTACATCGGATAGATCTCCATGAAGATCATGGAGAACTTCGTATTGAAGATCCAAGAGAGAGAAGAAGCCATCTAGCTACTAACTACGGACCGTAGGTATGAAGTGAACTACTCACGAGTCATTGGAGGGCCGATGATGATGATGAAGAAGCCCTCCAACTCCAAAGTCCCCTCCGGTAGGGCACCGGGAAGGGTCTCCAGATGAGATCTCACGGAAACAGAAGCTTGCGGCGGCGGAAAAGTATTTTCGAGGCTCCCCCGATTTTTTGCGGAATATTTGGGAATTTGTAGGCCAAAGACCTAGGTCAGGGGGCGGCCAGGGAGGCCACAAGCCTGCCCACCGCCGCCTCCCCGTGGTGGCGGAGTGGGGGCTTGTGGGCTCCCTGGAGCCCACCTGGCCTAGCCCAAAGGCCCCATGGTCTTCTTCCGTTTGGGAAAAAATCATTTCGGTGTTTTTCTTCCGTTTGGACTCCGTTCCAAAATCAGATCTGAAAAGTGTCAAAAACATGGAAAAAACAGGAACTGGCACTTGGCACCGAATTAATAAGTTAGTCCCAAAAAGATATAAAAGGTACATAAAACAACCAAAGAAGACAAGATAACAGCGTGAAACCATCAAAAATTATAGATACGTTTGAGACGTATCAAGCATCCCCAAGCTTAACTCCGGCTCGTCCTCGAGTAGGGAAGTGATAAGAATGAAATTTTGATGCTTTCATGCTACCTAGCATAGGTGTCCTTTGTAATTCCTCTTATGTGACGTGAATGTTCAGATCCATTAGATTCAAAACAGTAGTTTGCTATTGACGTGGAAACAATAATAATTCAAGTAAACAAGCAAAGTAATCATGAACTTTCAAAATAACAAGGCCAAAAGAAAGTTATCCCTACAAAAGCATATAGTCTGGCTATGCTCTATCATCATTGCACAACGAATTTAAATCATGCACAACCCCGGTATTTGCCAAGTAATTGTTTCACACCTTTACTTTCTCAAACATTTTCAACTCTCACGCAATACATGAGCGTGAGCCATGGTTATAGCACTATAGATGGTGTGGAATGTAGTGGAGGTTGCAAGACAAAAAGGAGAAGATAGTCACATTAACTAGGCATATCAATGAGCTATGGAGATGCTCATCAATAGATATCAATGTGAATGAGTAGGGATTGCCATACAAATGATGCACTAGAGCTAAGAATATGTGAAAGCTCTTAAAGAAAACTCCATTTTCAAGGGTATCGTTTGGAGTGGTGGGTCTAGCCATTGATGGACTATCTCACGCACAAACAAGCAGGAAGAGAGAATGAAACGGGCAAAAGAAAACGGCGAAGGATAAAGGCGAATGAAAACAACAAATGTGAAGTGGGGGAGAGGAAAACGAGAGGCAACTGGCAACAAAGGTAAATGCAAGAGAAGAGTTTGTGAGACCGACTTGGATAGATCTTGATTTCTCCTCCCCGGTAACGGCGCCAGAAATACTTCTGCTACTGCAACAAAAGACCTTCCAACGGCACCAAGAATAGGTATGTTGACGGCACCAGGAATCCTTCAGCTGCGGCTACGCCTTAAGGGACTTCCTAGGCAAGTATGCAAAGGATTTCCCCCGTGGCCTTGGAGCCTTGCGTTGGTGTTCCCTCGAAGCAGAAAGGAATATGTAGCGTAGCGGTGGTAAGTACTTCCCTCAGTTTGAGAACCAAGATATCAATCCAGTGGAGGAGTATCTCAAGATCCTGCACAAACACAAAAACTTGCTCCCAACGCTATGAAGGGGTTGTCAATCCCTTATAGATTGTTTGCCAAGTGAGAACTCAAAGCAACAAAGTAACAAAGCAAAGTAAAAGCGGAGGTGTAAACGATGGATGTGAATAGACCCGGGGGCCGTAGTGTTTACTAGTGGCTTCTCTCATGAAAGCAAGTAGACGGTGGGTGAACAAATTACCGTCGAGCAATTGATAGAACCGCGCAAAGTCGTGACGATATCTATGCAATGATTATTTCTATAGGCATCACGTCCGAAACAAGCAGACCGATACTTTCTGCGTCTACTACTATTACTCCACACGTCGACCGCTATCCAGCATGCATCTAGTGTAATAAGTCCATAAGAACAGAGTAACGCCTTAAGCAAGATGACATGATGTAGAGGGATAATCTCAAACCAATGATAAAAACCCCATCTTTTTACCCTTGATGGAAACTACTTGATGTGTGCCTTGCTGCCCTTACTATCACTGGGAAAGGTCACCACATGGTAGAACCCAAACCAAGCACTTCTCCCATTGCAAGAATCATAGATCTAGTTGGCCAAACAAAACCCAAGACTCGGAGAAACTTACAAGGATATCAAATCATGCATATAAGAAATCAGCAAAGACTCAAATATATATCATAGATAATCTTATCACAAATCCACAATTCAACGGATCTTGACAAACACACCACCAAAGAAGATTATATCAGATAGATCTCCATGAAGATCATGGAGAACTTTGTATTGAAGATCCAAGAGAGAGAAGAAGCCATCTAGCTACTAACTACGGACCCGTAGGTCTGAAGTGAACTACTCACGAGTCATTGGAGGGGCGATGATGATGATGAAGAAGCCCTCCAACTCCAAAGTCCCCTCCGACAGGGCGCCGGGAAGGGTCTCCAGATGAGATCTCGCGGAAACGGAAGCTTGCGGCGGCGGAAAAGTATTTTCGAGGCTCCCCTGATTTTTTGCGGAATATTTGGGAATTTATAGGCCAAAGACCTAGGCCAGGGGGCGGCCAGGGAGGCCACAAGCTTGCCCACCGCCGCCTCCCCCCTGGTTGCGGAGTGGGGGCTTGTGGGCTCCCTGGATCCCACCTGGCCTGGCCCAAAAGCCCCCTGGTCTTCTTCCGTTCGGGAAAAATCATTTCGGGGTTTTTCTTCCGTTTGGACTCCGTTCCAAAATCAGATCTGAAAATAGTCAAAAACACGGAAAAAACAAGAACTGGCACTTGGCACTGAATTAATAAGTTAGTCCCAAAAAAGATATAAAAGGTACATAAAACAACCAAAGAAGACAAGAAAACAGCGTGAAACCATTAAAAATTATAGATACGTTTGAGATGTATCATAGGTGAGTGCGAAACTCATAACTGAGATATTCTCCTCCTTGACCAGATCGTAGGAATTTAATCTTCTTGTTATGATGATTCTCAACTTCACTCTGAAATTGCTTGAAATTTTCAAACGTTTTGGACTTGTGTTTCATTAAGTAAACATACCCATATCTACTTAAGTTATCAGTGAATGTGAGAAAATAACGATATCCATCACGCGCCTCAATGCTCATCGGACTGCACACATCCATATGTATGATTTCGAACAAGTCACTTGCCCGCTGCCTTATTCTAGAAAACGGAGTCTTGGTCATCTTGCCCATGAGGCATGATTCACATGTGTCAAGTGATTCAAAATCTAGTGTCTCCAAAAGTCCATCAGCATGGAGCCTCTTCATGCATTTTACACCAATATGACCTAAGTGGTAGTGGCACAAGAAAGTGGTACAATCATTATTAACTTTACATCTTTTGGCATCAATGTTATGAACATGTGTGCTATCACTATCGAGATTCAATAAGGATAAACCCCTCACATTGGGTGCATGACCATAAAATATATTACTCATATAAATAGAACAACCATTATTCTCATATTTAAATGAGTAACCGTCTCGCAATAAACAAGATCGAGACATAATTTTCATGCTCAAAGCACGCACTAAATAACAATTATTCCGGTTCATCACTAATACTGATGGTAATCGAAGAGAGAGCGTGCGACAGCGATCCATCAACCTTAGAACCATTTCCCAAGCGCATTGTCACTTTGTCCTTCACCAACCTCCTTCTATTCCATAGTTCCTGCTTTGAGTTGCAAATGTGAGCAACCGAACCAGTATCATATACCCAGGCACTACAATGAGAGTTGGTAAGGTACACATAAATAACATGTATATCATATATACCTTGTTTGGTGTTGGCCACCTTCTTGTTGGCCAAATACTTGGGGCAGTTCCGCTTCCAGTGGCCAGTCCCCTTGCAATGAAAGCACTCAGTGTCTGGCTTAGGTCCAGCCTTGGATTTCTTCACGGGAGGGGAAAATGCTTTGCCACTCTTCTTGGAGTTACCCTTCTTGCCCTTGCCATTTTTCTAGAAACTAGTGGTTTTATTGACCACCAAAACTTGATATTCCTTCTAAATTTCTGACTCAGCGACTTTCAGCATCGCAAATAGCTCGACGATTGATCTGTTCATCCCTTGCATGTTATAGTTTAACAAAAAAATTGTAGCTAGGTGGCAGTGATTGAAGAACTCTATCAGTGATTGCCTCTGGCGGGAGGACAATTCCCAACTCAGCCAGACGGTTGGAATACCCAGAAATTTGGAGTATGTGCTCACTGACAGACCCGTTCTCCTCCATCTTGCAAGCATAGAACTTATCAGAGGTCTCATACCTCGATCTGTGCATTCTTTTCAAAAATAAACTTCAACTCCTCGAACATCTCATATGCTCCATGACATTCAAAACATCTTTGAAGTCCCGGTTCTAAGCCATACAACACCGAGCACTGAACTATTGAGTAGTCAACAGAACGCGCCTGCCAGATGTTCATAACGTCTCCAGTCGTCGGGAGTGGATGTGCGTCACCTAGCGGTGCATCAAGGACAAACCGTGAGTACAATCCTCACTGAAAGCACAATTGCTCCCTAGGGTGGTTTTGATAATTGATCACAACATATGCATCATTGGACTAATGATCTTATCCTAGTATATTTCAAAAAGTTCAAAAGATGATTCGGCTAAGGCTTATGTGGAGATGCCCCTTGATGCAAGAAAGGACTAGGATTGGCTCAAGCTTCAAGCTAGAAGACTCTTCATTTTCTATTTGTGAGAAATCACATTTGATTCCATAGGAAAGCCAATACTATTAAAAGAGGGTGACGTATTAAATGAACTGGTTGCTCAAGTGCTCTAAGTTAGCCACCAAAATACTCAGTCATTTTCCCACATAACCATTCTATCAAATTCCACATACTCAAATTCGGTGTCACCAAGTTTCATATTTCGAACCCATCGATTTTGACCTCAGAAAGAAACCCTAGCCACTACCACCAAATCGGTGCAACCGAAAAGCATATCGGTGCTACAGAGTTTGGGTGACCAACTTTCGGTTACCTCGATACACAAAATCAGAATTTCCGAGTTTGAGTTTCGGTTTCATCGAGTTTGCTGACCTCACTGTTAGTCACTTTTTCGGTGCCACCTAGTTTCATATATCAGTCTCACCGAGATTCAAAAGTTCATACCTTTAGTGCTTGTCGGTACCACCGAGTTTCCCACTTTGGTGTCACCGAGTTTGCTACTTTTGGTGTAACGGTTGGATTTTGTGTGTTGCCTATATATACCCCTTCACCCACCTCTCATTCGTGGGAGAAGCACTCAGAACACACACTTCATATCCAGATCCATTTTTTGAGAGAGAACCACCTACTCATGTGTTGAGACCAAGATATTCCACTCAAATCATTTGAAACTTGATCTCTAGCCTCCTCAAACTGCTTTTCACCAAATCAACCCCTCCTACCCATGCCTATTCTGTGAGAGAGTGATTTTGTGTTCAGGAGACTATATTTAGAAGCACAAAAGCAAGGAGTTCATAGTTCTACCCAATCTATTACCTTTTGAAGGGCCTCCTAGATTGGTTAGGTGTCGCTTGGGAGCCTCCTACTTCGTGTTGTGGAGTTGAACCAAGATGTTTGTAAGGGAAAGGAGATCGCCTACTTCGTGAAGATCTACCATGAGTAAGGCTAGTCCTCCGTGGACGGAAGCCGTGGTGGAATAGACAAGGCCGCTTCTTTGTGGACCCTTCATGGGTGGATCCCTCCGTGGACTCTCGCAGTCGTTACCCTCCTTGGGTTGAAGCATCCACTAACATGGGCGTATGATAGCGCCACCTATCGGAACCATGCCAAAAATCACCGTGTCAACCTCATGCATTTGATCTCCCTACCTTACTCATTTACTTTACACTTGCATGTTTTACTTTTCGCTGCTACACTCTTAGAACTGCATGTGTAGGGTGTACTTGACTTTCCTTAAGTGCCAAATCTGCCCCTCAATTAAAATTGGGAAAAGGCAGAATCTTTATCTTGCCAAGTAGTCTTATCGCCCCCCCCCCCCTCTAGACATACTTTCGATCCTACAAGTTGTATCAAAGCTTTGGTCTCCATTGCATTGGTTTCACAATCTAGGAGAGTATGGCGTCTAGTGAGCAAATTATCACCCTAGATGTCCATACTTCGATTGCACTAATTTTGCTAGTTGGAAGCATAATATGAAAATGCATATCCTTGGATTTAATCCTCATGTTTGGGTTGTTATTCATGTTGGTGTGCAAAGTGATTTCTTCGGAGAAGGTCGTGAACTGGATCGTGATGCGAGTACCGATGAACTGAAGATGTTGCAACTCAATGCACAAGCTTGCGACATCATCTTCAACTATCTATGCCCGAAGAATTCAACAAAAGCAGTCGCCTTGAGAATGCAAAAGAAATTTGGGATGCTTTGATCGATTTGCACAAAGGTACTGATTCTGTGAGATAATCTAAGTAGGATGTGCTTCAAAGTCAACTCAAGAAGTTCAAGGTGAAGGATGGTGAAGGTCTGGTGAAATGTACTCTAGGCTAGCTCTCATCACCAATGAGATTGCCAGCTTAGGAAGGTAAGAGATGACCTACAAATTCGTCATGAAGAAGATACTTAGAGCTCTTGATGGAAAGTATGACACTATGTGCACATTGATTCCAATGATGCCAAACTACAAAGATCTCAAGCCAACTGAAGTCATTGGGAGGATTGTTGCTCATGAGATGTCACTCAAGGACAAAGATGAGCTGCACAACAAGTCAAGTGGTGCTTACAAAGCTTCATGTGATGCTCCTGCTACTTCAAAGGACAATCTTGTCACTGATGAAGAGATAAGCCTCATGGTTAGGAAATTCAACAAGTTCTACAAGAGTAGAGGCAAAGAGAAAAGCTCAAGCTCAAGATACGATGAGAAGCGTTCGTCCAGTCGTGATCAAAACTGCTACAACTGTGGGAAGCCCGGACACTACTCCAATGAGTTCTCAACTCCCTACAAACGAAGAGAAGAATCACCTCGAAGACGAAGCTCAAGAGATGAGTCATCTCGCAAAGAGAGGAGTAGAGAAGATCGTTATGAACGAAGACACTCACAGAGAGGCAAGGAATCGGAGAAGAAGGACAAATACAGCAAGAGCAGCTCAAGAAGAAGATATCAACCTCATGTTGGTGAGTGGGTCTATGGCTTCGGGTCTAACAACCAATCCGAGAGAAGCTACCACTCCAACTCCGACTATAGTCAAGATGTAGATGTTTCCGGCATTGCACTTGTTTCCTCCAGCTCCTACGAATTATTTGATTCACCAAATGAGGGAGTCGGAAACTGCTTCATGGAAAAAGGCCCGAAGGTGTCACACCCAGAGTATCTTGATTTCTATAGTGATGAGGATGACTTGTTAGGAGAAGATGACTTGCTCTTTGATAAAACTAGTGATTGCACTGAAAGTGACCTTGATAATTCTCATGCTAGTCAAGAGAAATCAAATGATGTAGATAAGAAAGAGATCGAAATACTAACTCAAGAATTAAACACTCTTAATTTAGCTCATGAAACTACTCTAGAAGATCATAGAGAGCTTGAACGAACTCATGAGAAGCTACGCTTTGAGAAGCTCAATTTGGAGCAAGAACATGAGTTTATAAAAGCAATAAATGATGATCTTCGAAAGATAAATTCTTCTTATCTAGCCAAACGATTATTCTTATCTACTTTTGTTCCACAAGTTAAAACTAAGAACACTAGTAACAAAGGCAAGAAAGTTTCTTCATCTAGTAACAACCATGCTAAAGCTAAATCTAATTATGTTGTTGCTAGTAGCTCACTTGATTACACTAATGATTCTCTTAGACAAGTTACCCTTGATCAAGAAAACGATTTATTGAAATGGATTATAGAGAGAGGGGTCTTCAAGAGTCTTATCGGAAGTAACCAATTTGAGGAAATTGTACGCAAGCAAGGAGGACATTGGAAGAAACAAGGTGTTGGCTACTTCAACGTCAACGGAGATGATTGGGAAGAGGGTGTTGGAAATATGCCCTAGAGGCAATCATAAAATGGTTATTACTATATTTCCTTGTTGATGATAATTTTCTACTGTTCATGCTATGATTGTATTAAACGGAAGCCGTAATACATGTGTGAATACATAGACCACAACATGTCCCTAGTGAGCCTCTAGTTGGCTAGCTCGTTGATCAATAGATGGTCATGGTTTCCTGGCCATGGACATTGGATGTCGTTGATAACGGGATCACATCATTAGGAGAATGATGTGATGAACAAGACCCAATCCTAAGCATAGCACAAGATCATGTAGTTCGTCTGCTAGAGCTTTTATAATGTCGAGTATCATTTCCTTAGACCATGAGATTGTGCAACTCCCAGATACCATAGGAATGCTTTGGGTATATCAAACATCACAACGTAACTGGGTGATTATAAAGGTGCACTGCAGGTATCTCTGAAAGTGTCTGTTGGGTTGGTATGAATCGAGACTTGGATTTGTCACTCCGTGTGACGGAGAGGTTTCTCTGGGCCCACTCAGTAATACATCATCGTAAAGATCTCAATGTGACTAAGGAGTTAGCCACGGGATCATGTGTTACGGAACAAGTAAAGATACTTGCCGATAACGAGATTGAACAAGGTATAGGGATACCAATGATCGAATCTCGGGAAAGTGTCATACCGGTAGACAAAGGGAATTGTATACGGGATTGAGATCATCGTGGAACATGTGGGAGCCAACATGGGTATCCAAATCTCCCTGTTGGTTATTGGCCGGAAAGGTGTCTCGGTCATGTGTGCATGGATCCCGAACCCGTAGGGTCTACACACTTAAGGTTCGGTGACGCTAGAGTTGTAATGGGAATTGTATATGTGGTTACCGAAGGTTGTTCGGAGTACAGGATAAGATCCGGACGTCGCGGGGAGTTCTGGAATAGTACGGAGGTGAAGATTTATATATGGGAAGTCATGTTTCGGTCACCGGGAAGGTTTCGGGGTTTATCAGTATTGTACCGGGATCACCGAAAGGGTACGGGAGGTCCACCGGGAGGGTCCACTTGTCCCGGAGGGCCACATGGGCCGAAAGTGGGAGGGAACCAGCCCCGGGTGTGCTGGTGCAAGCCACCATAGGGGGACGAAGGCGCCTAGGGCAAAACCCTAGGGCGTGGGGCTGCTCCCTACAACTTGGGAGGCAAGCCACCCCTAGGGCCGCAACCCCCCCCTCCTAGGGCTGCCGCCACCCCTCCTAGGGTTTTCTAGGGTGGCCGACCCCTCTCCCCTCCCTCCTATAAATAGTGGGGGTTTGGGAGGGCTGCGTACACCCTTGAACCTCTCACCTTGGCGCAGCCCTACCTCTCCACTTCTCCTCCTCCGCGGTGCTTTGCGAAGCCTTGCCGGAGAACCATAAGATCCACCGCCACCATGCCGTCATGCTGCCGGAGCTCTCCCTCAACTTCTCCTTCACCCTTGCTGGAGCAAGAAGGAGGAGACATCCCTGGGCTGTAGGTGTGTTGAACGCGGAGGCACCGTTTGTTCGGTGCTTGGATCGGATCGCCGCGAGTATGACTCCATTGACCACGTTCATAGTAACGCTTCCGCTTAGCGATCTCCAACTATATGAAGATGCTCACCCTCTCTCATTGTTGGTATATCCTAGATTGATCTTGGTGACACGTAGGAAAATTTTGAATTATTACTACGTTCCCCAACAGTGGCATCATGAGCTAGGTCTATGTGTAGATTCTATGCATGAGTAGAACACAAGTAAGTTGTCGGTGATGATTTGGTCAATTTGCATACTGTTACTTGTCTTATCTTGATTCAGCATCATTGTGGGATGAAGCGTCCCGGACCGACTTTACACGTACTCTGACGTGAGACTGGTTCCACCGCCCGACATGCACTTGTTGCATAAGTTGGCTAGCGGGTGTCTGTCTCTCCCACTTTAGTCGGATCGGATTCGATGAAGAGGGTCCTTATGAAGGGTAAATGGCAATTTGCATATCACCATTGTGGTTGTGACGTAATTAAGAAATTTTCTTGCTAGAAACCCATAACAGCCACGTAAAACTTGCAACAACAATTAGAGAACGTCTAACTTGTTTTTGCAGGGTATGTTATGTGATGTGATATGGCCAAAAGGATGTGATGAAATATATCTGATGTATGAGATTGATCATGTTCTTGTAATAAGATTCACGACTTGCATGGCGATGAGTATGACAACTGACATGAGCCATAGGAGTTGTCTTAATTTATTGTATGACGCCATGTGATTACTTTACTTTATTGCTAACCGTTAGCCATAGTAGTAGAAGTAATCATTGGCGAGACGACTTCATGAAGACACAATGATGGAGATCATGGTCTCATGCCGGTGACAATGGTGATCATGCCGTGCCCCGAAGATGGAGATCAAAGGCGCAAGATGATATTGGCCATATCATGTCACTTTATGATTTGCACGTGATGTTTATCATGTTTCTATATCTTATTTGCTTAGAACGACGGTAGTAAATAAGATGATCCCTCACTAAAATTTCAAGAAAAGTGTTCCTCCTAAGTGTGCACCGTTGCGAAGGATCATTGTTTTGAAGCACCACGTGATGACCGGGTGTGATAGATTCTAACGTTCACATACAACGGGTGTAAGCCAGATTTACACATGCAAAACACTTAGGTTGACTTGACGAGCCTAGCATGTACATACATGGCCTCGGAACACGAGAGACCGAATGGTCGAACATGATTTGTATGGTAGATACAATCAACATGGAGATGTTCACCATTGATGACTAGTCTGTCTCACGTGATGATCGGACACAACCTAGTCGATATGGATCATGTATCACTTAGATGACTAGAGGGATGTCTATCTGAGTGGGAGTTCATCATATAATTTGATTAGATGAATTTAATTATCATGAACTTAGTCTAAAATTGTCTGTGGGAGTTCATCAAGCCTGTGGGCGGCGGCCTCCCCCTGGCCGCGGGGTGGGGGCTTGTGGGGCCCGTGAGGCTCCCCTACCTTGGCTCTCAAGCTTCCCAATCTTCTTTCGTTCTGGAAAAAATCTTTTCGGGGATTTTCTTCCGTTTGGACTCCGTTTCAAAATCTCCTCTGAAAGGGGTCAAAAACATGGAAAAACAGGAACTCGCACTTGGCACTGAGTTAGTAAGTTAGTCCCAAAAAATATATAAAAGGCATGCATAACATCCAAAGTTTGACAAGATAATAGAATGAAACAATAAAAAATTATAGATACGTTGGAGACGTATCAAGCATCCCCAAGCTTAACTCCTGCTCGTCCTCGAGTAGGGAAGTGATAAAGAATGAATTTTTGATGTGGAATGCTACCTAGCATACTTGTCCTTTGCAACTTCTTTCACGTGACATGAATGTTCAGATCCGTAAGATTCAAAACAATAGTTTTCTATTGACATGAAAACAATAATACTTCAAGCAAACTAGCAAGGTAATCATGAACTTTCAAAATAACAAGGCCAAGGAAAGTTATCCCTACAAAATCATATAGTCTGGCTATGCTCCATCATCCTCACACAACTAATGTAAATCATGCACAACCCCAGAATTGGCCAAGTAATTGTTTTCACACTCTTACTTTCTCAAACTTTTTATAACTATCACGCAATACATGAGCACGAGCCATGCATATAGCACTATAGGTGGAATAGAGTGTGGTGGTGGTTATGAGACAAAAAGGAGAAGATGGTCACATTGACTCGGCATATCAAAGGGTTATGGAGATGCCCATTAATAGATATCAATGTGAATGAGTAGGGATTGCCATCCAAGAGATGCACTAGAGCTATAAGTATGTGAAAGCTCAAAAGGAGAACTAATGGGTGTGCATCCAACTTGCTTGCTCACGAAGACCTAGGGCAATTTTGAGGAAGCCCATCATTGGAATATACAAGCCAAGTTATATAATGAATATTCCCACTAGCATATGGTAGTGACAAAGCAAGAAGCTCTCAATCATGAAGAACATGGTGCTATTATGAAGCACAAGTGTGGAAAAAGATAGTAGCATTGTCCCTTCTCTCTTTTCTTTTTTTCATTTGGGCTCTTAGGCCTCTCTTTTTTTTCTCCCCTTTTTTTTGGGGCTCTTTGGCCTCTTTTTTATTTATTCCTCACATGGGACAATGCTCTAATAATGATGATCATCACACTTTTATTTACTCACAGCTCAAAAATCACAATGATGACTCCATAGGAAATGCCTCCAGCAGTGTACCGGGATGTGCAACGATCTAGCATGGCGTATGACGTTGAAACATCTCGCTAGATATCTTACGATCATGCAATGGCAATATGAGAGTGACAACACAAGTCATGAGATGGAACGGTGGGAGTTGCATGGCAATATATCTCGGAATGGCTATGAAAATGCCATAGTAGGTAGGTACGGTGGCTGTTTTGAGGAAGGAATTTGGTGGGTTTGTGCACCGACGAGAATTGCACGATACTAGAGAGGCTAGCAATGGTGGAAGGTGAAAGTGCATCTATACCATGGACTCACATTAGTCATGAAGAACTCACATACTTGTTGCGAAAGTTTTTATTAGAAATCGAAACAAAGTGCTAAATGCATAATCCAAGGGGAAGGGTTGGTAGGTGTAAACCATCGCGCGATCCCGACCTCAACACAAAGGATGACAATCAATAGATCAATTATGCTCCGACTTCCTAACATAGCGGTTCACCATACGTGCATGCTACGGGACTCACTAACTTCAACACAAGTATTTCTAGATTCACAACACCCTACTAACATAGCTCTTAATATTACCGAATCCACGTCTCAAAACTAATTGAGAGGAATCGAAACTTCTCTTTCTATTCAATGCACATGAAGATGGAGGTTTTCGCATCCTCTTTGGGTACCTATCACCTTTGGGACTACTTTCATAGCATAAGCCAACTACCAAGTCATGCACCGTCGTGCTCTAAAAGATATAAGTGAAGCACTAGAGCAAAAGTATCTAGCTCAAAAGATATAAGTGAAGCACTATGAGCATTCTAGCAAAATCATGATGAGTGCATGTCTCTCTCTCTCTCAAAAGGTGTGCATCAAGTATGATTGTGACACAACAAAAAGAAAATACTCCTAGGATACAAGACGCTCCAAGCAAAACACATATCATGTGGTGAATAAAATATAGCTCCAAGTAATGTTACCGATGGATTGAAGACGAAAAAGGGGATGCCTTCCCGGGGCATCCCCAAGCTTAGGCTTTTTGGTGTCCTTGAATTTGGCTTGGGATGCCTTGGGCATCCCCAAGCTTGACCTCTTTCCACTCCATATCTCGTCGTCCATGAGAACATCACCCAAAACTTGAAAACTTCACAACACAAAACTTAAACACAAACTCGTGCTAACATTAGCACAAGAAAACAAACTACCACTTCTTTTGGTACTGTAGCAAACTTGAATTCTATCTATATTGATGTTGGGCTACTGTATTCTCACTTTTCCATGGCTAGTACCCCCCGATACTAACCATAGTTTCATCAAAACAAGCAACCAACTCAACAAAAACAGAATTTGTCAAAAACATACCAGTCTGTAGCAATCTGTATACTTCGTATACTTCTGGTACCTCAAAAAATCTGAAATTACGACGGCTTGGGAAAAAAGAATATCTACCAGCGGAAAAAAGAATCCACTCAAAAGCTCTTTATGAATAAAAATGAAAAATCATCTCGTGAGAGAAAAGTTTCTGTCTTTTTCCAGCAGGATCAAACAACCATTACCAAGACTAGTCATAAAGGTTTTGCTTGGCTCAGACACAAAAAGAAACACAAAAAGCACAATCACAACAGAATTATGAAAGTGTGGACGCAACAAAACAGAAAGAAAAAGATAAATTCATTGGGTTGCCTCCCAACAAGCGCTATTATTTAACGCCCTTAGCTAGGCATAAAAGCGATAGAATCATGTATCGTCATCTTTGGTGCTCAAACCATAAGTGGCCCTCATCATGGATTCATAAGGCAATCTTATTTTCTTTCTAGGAAAGTGTTCCATGCCCTTCCTTAAAGGAAATTGAAATCTAATATTCCATTCCTTCATATCAATGATAGCACCGATAGTCCTTAGGAAAGGTCTACCAAGAATAATAGGGCATGTAGGATTGCAATCAATGTCAAGCACAATGAAATCCACAGGTACATAGTTCCTATTTGCAATAATAAGAACATCATTGATCCTTCCCATGGGTTTCTTGACAGTAGAATCAGCAAGATGAAAATTAAGAGAACACTCTTCAATCTCATTAAAACCCAGAACATCACATAAAGACTTTGGAATCGCAGAAACACTAGCACCCAAATCACACAAAGCATTGCATTCATAGTTTTTGTTTTGATTTTGATGGTAGGTTCCCACTCATCATGAAGCTTTCTAGGGATAGAGACTTCCAATTCAAGTTTCACTTCAAGAGATTTTATCATAGCTTTGATTATATGATCGGTAAAGGACTTGTTTTGGCTATAAGCGTGTGGAGAGTTTAACATGGATTGCATCAAAGAAATGCATTCAATCAAGGAGCAACTATCATAATTGAATTCCTTGAAATCCACCGTAGTAATTTCATTACTACTCAAAGTTTTAACATCTTCTACTCCACTTTAAATGCTTTTAGTATCAAGATAGACGGACTCCGAATCATTGGGGCACTTTTCAACCAAAGTGGATTCTTATCGAGCCCCATAATCATTAGGTTTGAGACGAGAAAACAAAGATTCAATGGGAGTCACACCAAGCACTTTAAGATCTTCGTGATTCTCATCACAAGGACACGCCTTTTTAAGCCATTCATGTCTAGCACGAATTTGGGTGGTTCTTTCTTGGCTCTCAATCATGGAAACACGCATAGCTTTCAAAGTTTCATCCATGTTGATTTTGGGAGGAGCACATCTAACTTTCAAAGCATCAACATCACTAGACATTCTATCAACGCTCTTAGCCAAATCGTCAATTTTGAGTAGCTTTTCCTCTATGGACGCATTGAAAATCTTTTGAGAGTTGATGAACTCTTTGATATTACTGTCTAGATCAGAGGGTAATATATTGTAATTTCCATGAGTATTGTTGTAGGAGTTGCCAAAGTTATTGCAGGAGTTACTAGGAAAAGGCCTAGGAACATAGTTTCCTCTAAAAGCATTGTTGTTGCCAAAGTTATTCCTACCAACAAAATTAACGTCCAAGCTAGCGATGCTACTCTCAATCAAAGAAGACAAGGCCATATCATTAGGATCCAAAGGAGCACTTCTACTAGCAACCAAATTCATTAAATCATCCATCTTAGCACTCGACGAGTTAATTTCTTCTATAACGTGTACCTTCTTACTAGTAGGTGACCTTTGAGTGTGCCACTGAGAGTAGTTTGTCATGATGTTGTCTAAGAGCTTTGTGGCTTCCCCTAACGTGATTTCCATGAACGTTACACCCGAGGCGGAGTCCAAGATATTTCTAGAAGCGAAAATTCAAGCCAGCGTAAAAGATTTGAATAATCATCCAAAGACTCAAGCCATGAGTGGGACAATTTCTAATCATTAATTTCATTCTCTCCCAAGATTGTGCAACATGTTCATGATCAAGTTGCTTGAAATTCATGATATCATTACGGAGAGAGATGATCTTAGCCGGCGGAAAATACTTGGATATATAAGCATATTTGCACTTATCCCAAGAATCGATACTATTTTTAGGCAAAGAAGAAAACCAAGTTTTTGCGCGATCTCGCAACGAGAAAGGAAAAAGCTTCAATTTAATCATGTCATTATCCACATCTTTTTTATTTTGCATATCGCAAAGCTCAATGAAGGTATTGAGATGGGATGCGGCATCTTCACTAGGAAGGCCAGAGAATTGCTCTTTCATAACAAGATTCAGCAAAGCGGCATTGATTTCGTATGACTCCGCACTAGTGGCGGGAGCAATCGGAGTACTAATAAAATCATTATTATTAGTATTCGAGAAGTCACAAAGTTTGGTGTTTTCGTTCATGGTGACTTCAGCAAGCAAGCAAGCACACAAGCAAACAAAGAGCATGCGAGAAAAAGGGCGAACAAAAAGGCGAACGAAAAAGGCAAACGAAAAAGCCAAATTGGTGAAGTGGGGGACAGGAAAACGAGAGGTAACTCGCAAACAAAGTAAATGCAAGACATGAGTTTGCGACACTGCTGCGGCAACAAAAGTCCTTCCCTGGCACTTAGGAATTCTTCTTGTTACTTCTCTGGTTTGCGTCAGTTTTTCCCTTGAAGAGGAAAGGGTGATGCAACACAGGAGCAGTAAGTATTTCCCTCAGTTTGAGAACCAAGGTATAGATCCAGAAGGAGGGCCTCGTCAAGTCCAAAGTACCTGCGCAAACACAAACAAGCTTGCACCCAACGCTTCAAAGTGGTTGTCAATCGCTTCAAGATTGTTTGCAAAGTGAGATCTGATGGCGGAAAGTGCAACGAAGTAAAAAGTGTAAGGCTCAAAATATGGTGTGGAGTAGACCCTCGGGCCCATAGTTTTCACTAGAGGCTTCTCTCAAAATAGCAAGTATCATGGTGGGTGAACAAATTACTGTCAAGCAATTGATAGAACCGCGCAAAGTCATGACGATATCTAAGGCAATGATCATACATATAGGCATCACGCCCGAGACAAGTAGACTGATACTTTCTGCATCTACTGCTATTACTCCACACATCGACCGCTATGCAGCATGCATCTAGTGTATTGAGTTCATGACGAACATAGTAACGCTTTAAGCAAGATGACATGATGTAGAGGGATAATCTCAAACCAATGATGAAAACCCCATCTTTTTACCCTTGATGGCAACACCACGATGCGTGCCTCGCTACCCCTTCTGTCACTGGGTGAGGTCACCGCACGGTATGAACCCAAAACCAAGCACTTCTCCCATTGCAAGAATCATAGATCTAGTTGGCCAAACAAAACCCACAACTCGAAGAGAATTACAACGATATGAAATCATGCATACGAGAGATCAGAAGAAACTCAAATAAGATTCATAGATAATCTGATCATAAATCCAGAGTTCATCGGATCTCGACAAACACACCGCAAAAGAAGATTACATCGGATAGATCTCCATGAAGATCATGGAGAACTTTGTATTGAAGATCCAAGAGAGAGAAGAAGCCATCTAGTTACTAGCTATGGAACCGTAGGTCTATGGTGAACTACTCACGCATCATCGGAGAGGTCATGGTGTTGATGAAGAAGCCCTCCGTGTCCGAATCCCCCTCCGGCAGGGCACCAGAACGTGCCCCAGATGGGATCTTGCGGAGACAGACGCTTGCGGCGGCGGAAAAGTACTTTCGATGATCTCCTGGTTTTTTGGGGATTTTTAGGGAATATATAGGCGCAACCCCTAGGTCAGGGGACGCTCAGGGGGCCCAAAAGCCTGGATGGCGCGGCCTCCCCCTGGCCGCGGGGTGGGGGCTTGTGGGGCCCCTGGGGCTCCCCTGCCTTGGCTCCCAATCTCCCCGATCTTCTTCCGTTCCAGAAAAAATCTTTTCGGGGATTTTGTTTCGTTTGGACTCCGTTTCAAAATCTCCTCTAAAAGGCGTCAAAAACATGGAAAACAGGAACTGGCACTTGGCACTGAGTTAATAAGTAAGTCCCAAAAAATAAATTAAAGGCATGCAAAACATCCAAAGTTTGACAAGATAATTGCATGAAACCATCAAAAATTATAGATACGTTGGAGACGTATCAACCATCCCCAAGCTTAACTCCTGCTCGTCCTCGAGTAGGGAAGTGATAAAGAATGAATTTTTGATGTGGAATTCTACCTAGCATAGTTGTCCTTTGCAACTTCTTTCACGTGACATGAATGTTCAGATCCGTACGATTCAAAGCAATAGTTTGCTATTGACATGAAAACAGTAATACTTCAAGCAAACTAGCAAAGTAATCATGAACTTTCAAAATAACAAGGCCCAAGAAAGTTATCCCTACAAAATCATATAGTCTGGCTATGCTCCATCATCCTCACACAACTAATGTAAATCATGCACAACCCCGGAATCAGCCAAGTATTTGTTTTCGTACTCTTACTTTCTCAAACTTTTTATAACTATCACGCAATACATGAGCGCAAGCCATGGATATATCACTATAGGTGGAATAGAGTGTGGTGGTGGTTGTGAGACAAAAAGGAGGAGATGGTCACACTGACTCGGCGTATCAATAGGCTATGGAGATGCCCATTAATAGATATCAATGTGAATGAGTAGGGATTGCCATACAAAGGATGCACTAGAGCTATAAGTATGTGAAAGCTCAAAAGGAAAACTAGTGGGTGTGCATCCAACTTGCTTGCTCACGAAGACCTAGGGCAATTTTGAGGAAGCCCGTCATTGGAATATACAAGCCAAGTTATAAAATGAAGATTCCCACTAGCATATGGTAGTGACAAAGCAAGAAACTCTCAATCATGAAGAACATGGTGCTAACATGAAGCACAAGTGTGGAAAAAGATAGTAGCATTGTCCCTTCTCTCTTTTTCTCTCTTTTCTTTTTTTTCATTTGGGCTCTTAGGCCTCTCTTTTTTGGGCTCTTTGGCCTCTTTTTTTTTATTTCCTCACATGGGACAATGCTCTAATAATGATGATCATCACACTTTTATTTACTCATAGCTCAAAGATCACAATGATGATGACTCCATAGGAAATGCCTCTGGCAGTGTACCGGGATGTGCAACGATCTAGCATGGCGTATGACGTTGAAACATCTCGCTAGTTATCTTACGATCATGCAATGGCAATATGAGAGTGACTGCACAAGTCATGAGACGGAACGATGGTAGTTGCATGGCAATATATCTCGTAATGGCTATGAAAATGCCATAGTGGGTAGATATGGTGGCTGTTTTGAGGAAGGAATTTGGAGGGTTGTGCACCGCCGAGAATTGCGCGGCACTAGAGAGGCTAGCAATGGTGGAAGGTGAAAGTGCATCTATACCATGGACTCACATTAGTCATGAAGAACTCACATACTTATTGCGAAAGTTTTTATTAGTAATCGAAACAAAGTGCTAAACGCATACTCCGAGGGGAAGGGTTGGTAGGTGTAAACCATCGCGTGATCCCGACCTCAACACAAAGGATGACAATCAATAGATCAATTATGCTCCGACTTCCTAACATAGCGGTTCACCATACGTGCATGCTACGGGAATCACTAACTCCAACACAAGTATTTCTAGATTCAGAACACCCTACTAACATAACTCTTAATATTACCAAATTCATGTCTCAAAACCAATTGAGAGGAATCGAAACTTCTCTTTCTACTCAATGCACATGAAGATGGAGGTTTTTACATCCTCTTAGGGTACCTAGCACATTTGGGACTACTTTCATAGCATAATCCAACTACCAAATCACGCACCGCCGTGCTCTAAAGATATAAGTGAAGCACAAGAGCAAAAGTATCTAGCTCAAAAGATATAAGTGAAGCACTAGAGCAAAAGTATCTAGCTCAAAAGATATAAGTGAAGCACTAGAGCAAAAGTATCTAGCTCAAAAGATATAAGTGAAGCACTAGAGCAAAAGTATCTAGCTCAAAAGATATAAGTGAAGCACTATGAGCATTGTAGCAAAATCACGATGAGTGCATGTCTATCTCTCTCAAAAAGGTGTGCAGCAAGGATGATTGTGACACAACAAAAATAAAAGACTCCTATGATACAAGACGCTCCAAGCAAAACACATATCATGTGGTGAATAAAAATATAGCTCCAAGTAATGTTACCGATAGATTGAAGATGAAACAGGGGATGCCTTCCTGGGGCATCCCCAAGCTTGGGCTTTTTGGTGTCCTTGAATTTGGCTTGGGGTGCCTTGGGCATCCCCAAGCTTGATCTCTTTCCACTCCTTATCTCTTTGGCCATGAGAACATCACCCAAAACTTGAAAACTTCACAACACAAAACTTAAACAGAAACTTGTGATAACATTAGTACAAGAAAACAAACTATCACTTATTTTGGTACTGTAGCAAACTTGAATTCCATCTATATTGATGATGGGCTACTGTATTCTCACTTTTCCATGGCTAATACCCCCCGATACTAACCATAGTTTCATCAGAACAAGCAACCAACTCAACAAAAACAGAATCTGTCAAAAACAGACCAGTCTGTAGCAATCTGTATATTTCTGTTACGTCAAAAAATCTGAAAAATTACGACGGCCTGGGAAAAAAGCATATCAATCAGCAGCAAAAATAATCAACTCAAAAGCTCTTTGTGAATAAAAATGAAAAATCATCTCGTGAGCGAAAAGTTTCTGTCTTTTTCCAGCAGGATCAAACAACCGTCACCAAGACTAGTCATAAAGGTTTTGCCTTGCTCAAACACAAAAAGAAACACAAAAAACACAATCATAACAGAATTATAATGGTGTGGACGCAACAAAACAAAAAGCAAAAAGTAAAGATAAATTCATTGGGTTGCCTCCCAACAAGCGTTATTTGTTTAACGCCCTTAGCTAGGCATTGATAATTCAGTGATGCTCACACAAAAGACAAGAATTGAAGCACAACGAGAGCATCATGAACCATGTGAAAATCACATCTAAGTCTAACATACTTCCTATGCATAGGCATTTTATAGAAAAACAGATTGTCAAGACAAACAATAGTTGCCATATGCAAGGAAGAAGAAAGAGACAATGGCAATCTCCACATAACAAGAGGTAATTTGGTAACATGAAAGTTTCTACCACAATATTTTCCTCTCTCATAGCAATTACATGTGGGCTCATAATCAAATTCAACAAAATAGCTATCACAAATGATATTCTTTTCATGATCCACATACATGCAAAGTTTACGCTCTTCAAAAATAGTGGGATTATCATCAACTAAAGTCATGACTTGTCCAAACCCACTTTCAATATTATTGCAAATATCATTGCAACAAGTAGTGGACATAGAAAAACTAGCATCCCCAAGCTTAGGGTTTTGCATATTTTTAGCATGATTGTCACTAATAGAATTTGTAGTGAAACCATTGCAATCATGCTTTTCATTCAAGGAGCCCTCGTGAATCATTTCATAAATTTCTTCATCACGATTTTCAGATTCATGCATCTCAAGCAAAAGTCCATAGAGAAAGTCAAGTGGACTCAAATCACTAGCAATTGGTTCCACATAAGTGGATCTCTTAAAGAGATTAGCAAGTGGGTGAGGATCCATATCACTAGATTTTCAGCAAGCGAAGATGCAAGCATATTGAAGGCACGTAGCACACAAGCAACAGAAAGCAAGCGAAAGAAAAGGGCGAACGAAAAAGGCAAACAAAAAAGGCAAATTGTGAAGTGGGGGAGAGGAAAACGAGAGGCGACTAGCAAACAAAGTAAATGCAAGAGATGAGTTTGTGACACCTACTTGGATGAGTTCTTGACTTGATCTTCCTCCCCGGCAATGGCGCCAGAAATTCTTCTGCTGCGGCAACAAAAGTCCTTCTCTGGCGCTTAGGAATTCTTCTTGTTAATTCTCTCGTTTGCGTCGGTTTTTCCCTTGAAGAGGAAAGGGTGATGCAGCACAGGAGCAGTAAGTATTTCCCTCAGTTTGAGAACTAAGGTATCGATCCAGAAGGAGGGCCTCGTAAAGTACAAAGTACCTGCGCAAACACAAACAAGCTTCCACCCAACGCTTCAAAGGGGTTGTCAATCCCTTCAAGATTGTTTGCAAAGTGAGATCTGAAGGCGGAAAGTGCAACGAAGTAAAAAGTGTAAGGCTGAAAATATGGTGTGGAGTAGACCCTGGGGGCCATAGTTTTCACTAGAGGCTTCTCTCAAAATAGCAAGTATTATGGTGGGTGAACAAATTAGTGTCGAGCAATTGATAGAACCGCGAAAAGTCATGACGATATCTAAGGCAATGATCATACATATAGGCATCACGTCCGAGACAAATAGACCGATACTTTCTGCATCTACTACTATTACTCCACACATTGACCGCTATCCAGCATGCATCTAGTGTATTGAGTTCATGACGAACAGAGTAACGCTTTAAGCAAGATGACATGATGTAGAGGGATAATCTCAAACCAATGATAAAAACCCCATCTTTTTACCCTTGATGGCAACAACACGATGCGTGCCTCGCTAGCCCTTTTGTCACTGGGTGAGGTCACCGCACGGTATGAACCCAAAACCAAGCACTTCTCCCATTGCAAGAATCATAGATCTAGTTGGCCAAACAAAACCCACAACTCGAAGGGAATTACAAGGATATGAAATCATGCATAAGAGAGATTAGAAGAAACTCAAATAAGATTCATAGATAATCTGATCATAAATCCACAGTCCATCGGATCTCGACAAACACACCGCAAAAGAAGATTACATCGGATAGATCTCCATGAAGATCATGGAGAACTTTGTATTGAAGATCCAAGAGAGAGAAGAAGCCATCTAGTTACTAGCTATGGACCCGTAGGTCTATGGTGAACTACTCACGCATCATCGGAGAGGTCATGGTGTTGATGAAGAAGCCCTCCGTGTCTGAATCCCCCTCCGGCAGGGCACCAGAACGTGCCCCAGATGGGATCTTGCGGAGACAGAAGCTTGCGGCAGCGGAAAAGTACTTTTATGATCTCCGGGTTTTTTTGGGATTTTTAGGGAATATATAGGCGCAACCCCTAGGTCAGGGGACGCTCAGGGGGCCCACAAGACTGTATGGCACGGTCTCCCCCCTGGCCACGGGGTGGGGGCTTGTGGGGCCCCTGGGGCTCCCCTGCCTTGGCTCCCAAGCTCCCCGATCTTCTTCCGTTCCAGAAAAAATCTTTTCGGGGATTTTCTTCCGTTTGGACTCCGTTTCAAAATCTCCTCTAAAAGGGGTCAAAAACATGGAAAAAAGAGGAACTGGCACTTGGCACTGAGTTAATAAGTTAGTCCCAAAAAATAAATAAAAGGCATGCAAAACATCCAAAGTTTGACAAGATAATAGCATGAAACCATCAAAAATTATAGATACGTTGGATACGTATCAGACACCTACTTGGATGAGTTTTTCACTTGATCTTCCTCCCCAGCAACGGCGCCAGAAATCCTTGTGCTACTTCTCAAACAACAGCGCCAGAAATTGACACGTTGACGGAGACCGGGCTTGCGTTGGTTTTTTCCTTGAAGAGGAAAGGGTGATGCAGCACAGGAGCAGTAAGTATTTCCCTCAGTTTGAGAACCAAGGTATCGATCCAAAAGGAGGGTCTCGTCAAGTCGAGAGTACCTGCACAAACACAAACTAGCTTGCACCCAACGCTTCAAAGGGGTTGTCAATCCCTTCAAGATTGTTTGCAAAGTGAGATCTGAAGGTGGAAACTGCAACGAAGTAAAAAGTGTAAGGCTTAAAATATGGTGTGGAGTAGACCGTGGGGGCCATAGTGTTCACTAGAGGCTTCTCTCAAAATAGCAAATATCATGGTGGGTGAACAAATTACTGTCAAGCAATTGATAGAACCGCGCAAAGTCATGACGATATCTAAGGCAATGATCATACATATAGGCATCACGCCCGAGACAAGTAGACTGATACTTTCTGCATCTACTGCTATTACTCCACACATCGACCGCTATCCAGCATGCATCTAGTGTATTGAGTTCATGACGAACAGAGTAACGCCTTAAGCAAGATGACATGATGTAGAGGGATAATCTCAAACCAATGATGAAAACCCCATCTTTTTACCCTTGATGGCAACAACACGATGCGTGCCTCGCTACCCCTTCTGTCACTGGGTGAGGTCACCGCACGGTATGAACCCAAAACCAAGCACTTCTCCCATTGCAATAATCATAGATCTAGTTGGCCAGACAAAACCCACAACTCGAAGAGAATTACAAGGATATGAAATCATGCATAAGAGAGATCAGAAGAAACTCAAATAAGATTCATAGATAATCTGATCGTAAATCCACAATTCATCGGATCTCGACAAACACACCGCAAAAGAAGATTACATTGGATAGATCTCCATGAAGATCATGGAGAACTTTGTATTGAAGATCCAAGAGAGAGAAGAAGCCATCTAGTTACTAGCTATGGACCCGTAGGTCTATGGTGAACTACTCACGCATCATCGGAGAGGTCATGGTGTTGATGAAGAAGCCCTCCGTATCCGAACCTCCCCCTGGCCGCGGGGTGGGGGCTTGTGGGGCCCGTGAGGCTCCCGTGCCTTGGCTCTCAAGCTTCCCAATCTTCTTCCGTTCCGGAAAAAATCTTTTCGGGGATTTTCTTCCGTTTGGACTCCGTTTAAAAATCTCATCTGAAAGGGGTGAAAAACATGGAAAAAACAGGAACTGACACTTGGAACTGAGTTAATACGTTAGTCCCAAAAAATATATAAAAGGCATGCATAACATCCAAAGTTTGACAAGATAATAGCATGAAACCATAAAAAATTATAGATACGTTGGAGACGTATCAAGAGCCCTGAACCTGGGTACATCGTGCGTTCCATGCTTGTACCAACCTTGTCCCCAGCGCCCTCCGTTGCCACTTCGGTTCTCACTGACTTCAGCCTACCTATGTCTTATGTTGTGAGTATTCACCGACAGTCGGTCTATTAATCTTGGACGTGATGCCTATATAATGATCATTGCCTGGATATCGTCATGATTATTTGAAGTTCTATAAATTGCCCAACAGTAATTGTTTTCCCACCATTTTCTATTTTTCTCGAGAGAAGCCACTAGTGAAACCTACGGCCCCCGGGTCTCTTTTTATCATATTTTCCTTCGCGATCTATTTTCCTTTGCTTTTATCTTCAGATCTATTAAACCAAAAATACAAAAATACCTTGCTACAATTTATTTGTTCCGCAATCTATTTATCCTATATACCACTTTTACCTCATGTTATTTACCTATCTTGAGGCGCCGTACCCGAAAGGGATTGACAACCCCTTTAAAACGTGGGTTGCAAGTATTTGTTATTTGTGTGCTGGTGCTATTTACGCGGTGTGAGGAGGTTCTCCTACTCGTTCGATAACCTTGGTCTCATCACTGAGGGAAATACCTACCGTCGTTATACTACATCATCCCTTCCTCTTTGGGGAAATGTCGACGTAGTTCTAGCAGACATCACTCGGTTACACCGATTTGCATACCATTTGCTAGTGAACTGAGTGTACTTGATTATCTCTATGAAGTTTTTCTTGAGATTCGTGAATCTGAAAATTGTGATGAAGTGATTCACGATGTTTCCTTGAATGAATAGCATGAATGCAATGATATTGTTATAAATTCTATTAATGTCAATTGTGCTAATGATATGCAAACCCACAAGCTTGGGGATGCTATATTTGATGAGTTTGCCACGACCGCTACTTATTGCAATGATCATGATTGGGGGTGATAATGCTTCTTATGATCTTGATAATTTATTTAATACTATTTATGAATATTATATTGAAAGTGGGTTTGGAAGAGTGTCAACTTTAGGCATTATTGATCCCACTATTTTGGAGAGTGTTCAATCTTATGAAATTTTTGATAGAAGTGGGTTTGGAGAGGTCATGACTTTATTTGATGATAATCCCACTATTTTGGAAGAGTGTCAATTTTGCATGCATGTAGATCATGAAGAGAAAATTTTATATGATAGCTGTATTGTTGAATTTGAGTATGATCTTACATGCAATTATTATGAAATAGGAAAATATGGTCCTAGAAATTTTCATATTACTAATTTACCTCTCGTTATGTTGAGATTATCAATCCTTTATTCTTCTCCCTTGCATATACTAGTTTTGCTTGCCTTGATAATTTGTTTGCTTATAAAACGTCTATGCATAGGAAGTATGTTAAACTTAAATGTGATTTTGACATGCCATATGATGCTCCCTTTGTGCTTCAATTCTTGTCTTTCGTGAGAGCATCATTAAAATTATCAATGCCTAGCTAAATGGTTTTGAAGAAAACGCTTGTCGGGAGACAACCCAATATTTTTATTTTCTGTTTCAAATAAAAATACACAAATATGCCTCTGAATAGATGTGTTTTTGTGGTTTAAATTACTGTTTGTGCCAAGCAAAGCCTTTGGGATGATTTGGGTGAAAGTTGCTTTGATCTTTCTGAAAAACAGAAACTTTTGCGCTCACGAAATTATTTTTCGTGTTTAATAGAAGAGTGCTTTTGAGCTTATTATTTTTTGATAAGATTAATAAACAAATTATTCATGTCATCCTAATTTTTCAGAAGTTTTGGAGTTACAAAAGTATTCGAAGTAGTCAGGTTGCTACAGACTGTTCTGTTTTTGACAGATTCTATTTTCTTTGCGTTGTGTGCTTGTTTTGATGATTCTATGGTTTTCTTTGATGATTTTTTGCCATATGAAAGTTGGAATACAGTAGATATAATGCAAAAATAAAATATGAATAGGTTTGCAACAATACTTATAGTAGTGGTTTGCTTTCTTATACTAACGGATCTCACAAAGGTTTTGTTGAGTTTTGTGTGATTGAAGTTTTCAAGTTTTGGGTAATCTTACGATGGATGAAGGAATAAGGATTAGAAAAAGGCTAAGCTTGGGGATGCCCAAGGAACCCCAAGATAATATTCAAGAATTAGCAAGCAACTAAGCTTGGGGGTACCCCCGAGTGGCATCCCCTCTTTCTTCTAACAACCATCGGTATTTTACTTGAAACTATATTTTTATTCATCGCATATTATGAGTTTTGTTTGGAGCAACTTGTATGATATGAGTCTTTGCTTGTTTTGCTTTATTTTTAAGTCTTGAATCCTTGCTGGACACATATTTTTGAGAGAGACAAAAATTATTCTATGCTTGCTCCTATGCTTCACTTAAATTTTTAGAGCCATGGATTTGCTCTAGTACTTCACTTATATCTTTTTGAGCACGGTGTGCTTTGTTATTTTTGAAGAAATGCTCTCATGATTCACTTAGATTTATTTGGGAGTTAGTAATTTTTTTAAGAAATTCTCTCTTGCTTCACTTAGATTATTTTGGGAGAAAGAAAAAATTATGATCATGTTCTTCACTTATATTTGTTTGAGCTTATCAAAAGCAACATATGAAAATAGTCCCAAAGTGATAGATATCCAAGGAGGATATAATAAAAACTTTCGTGAAGATCATTGGACAAAATAAACTTGATTCTTAGTAATGGTTTTGAGATATGACGATATGATATGTGACTCATGTTGATGAGTACATGTGCTTTAGTAAGAATATTGATGTTAAGGTTTGTGATTCCCTATGTAAGCACGAAAGTCAATAGTTATGCAATCAAATTTATACTCTACTTGTGGTGCATTATTCGGTGTTACTTATGCTTAATGCTTGGGTACGAGATTTTTCGTTTCTTGGTTAGTCGCTTCTCAATCTTTTTTGCCAGCCTTCATTTTGCACTAAGTATGATCACTACTTGTGCATCCAAAACCCTTTAAATCGGCTTTGCCATATGAGTCCACTATACCTACCTATATGCGGTATTCCCATGCCGTTCTAAGCAAATTTGCATGTGCCATCTCTAATTTTCAAAATAAATTTCTCTTTTGTGTGCTCGACCGCTCGCGAGGCGGTGAGGGGTGGCCAATAATTTCCATGCTAGATGTGTTATTCTCACGATGAGTGTTTATTCACTTGTCATTGCACGAGAGTACGACAAAGGTATTAGGGATGCCCAGTCCCGGAATAAAAAAATGAATTTACTTTTTGTTGTCAAATAATAAATTCCTTGGAAAGTGTTGGTATGGAGGGCACCCGTGGATACGGACAAGCCATGGAAAGTGAAAGTAATGGTGGAAAAAGGATTAAACTTTATTTTCTGTTTGGGAACCGCCTATGATGTATCTAGCATGGAAAGTGTTGGGATCTCTAAGTCGTTTTCGTTGGTGGGAAAAGTATGCCTCCCAAAATGTTTTTGTCTCTCAATTTTCGCTTTGAGCTCTGGCTCCTCTACAAATCCCTACTTCCCTCTGCGAAGGGCCTTTCTTTTACTTATGCAATTTTTATTTTGAATTTGAGTCTCCATCTTCTCTCACAAAGTATCAACTAAGGGGTAGTATGCTCATATTTGAGCATTGGGTGTAGCTAATATTCGTGTGTGTTTCATGAATGGATCAATGATTGAGGATAATGGGTTAGGGATAACTTGCTTTAGTGTTGATATTTTGAAAGACATGGTTGCTTGTTGGTATGCTTGAGTATTAAAGTCTTCATGTCAAAACTAGACTATTGCTTTGAACCATATAAAAGTCCAAATGTCCATGCTATAAAGAAAATAAATGTGATGAACATGTTAGGCAGCATTCCACATCAAAAATTCTGTTTTTATCATTTACCTACTCGAGGACGAGCAGGAATTAAGCTTGGGGATGCTGATACATCTCCAACATATCTATATTTTTTTATTGTTCCATGCTGATATATTATCATTCTTAGATGTTTTACAATCATTTTATAGTCATTTATTGGTACTAACCTATTGACATGGTGCCCAGTGCCAGTTGTTGTTTTCTACATGTTTTTTACATCGCAGGAAATCAATACCGAATGGAGTCCAAACGCATCGATACTTTTTGTGGATTTTTTTGGGCCAGAAGACATCCAGTGGGCCAGGAACGCACCTGAGGGGCCAGGCGCGCCCTGGTGGGTTGTGCCCTCCTCGTTGGCCTCCCGCACCGCCTCTTTGCTCTATAAATACCCCAATATTCCAGAAACCCTAAGGAGGGGGATGAAAATCAATTCCAGACGCCGCAGAGTCTAGAAACACCAGATCCAGTCTAGACACCATCACGGAGGGGTTCATCATGTACATTGGTGCCTCTCTGATGATGCGTGAGTAGTTCTTTGTTGACCTACGGGTCCGTAGTTAGTAGCTAGATGCTTCCTCTCTCTCTCTCTCTCTCTCTCTCTTCACTATCAATACAATGGTCTCTTGGAGATCCATATGATGTAAGTCTTTTGCGGTATGTTTGTTGGGATCTGATGAACTTTGAGTTTATGGTGAGATCTATGTTTTTATCCATGAAAGTTATTTGAGTATTCTTTGATATCTTATATGCGTGATTGATTATAGCTATGTATTTCTTCTCCGATATTTGGGTTTTGTTTGGCCAACTTGATCCATTTATCTTGCAATGGGAAGAGGTGCTTTGTGATGGGTTCGATCTTGCGGAGTTTGATCCTAGTGACAGAAAGGGAAACGACATGTATGTATTGTTGCTATTCAGGATAACAAGATGGGGTCTATTTCTACATAAATAGATCTTGTCTACATCATGTCATTGTTCTTATTGCATTACTCCATTTTCCATGAACTTAATACACTAGATGCATGCTGGATAGCGGTCGATGTGTGGAGTAATAGTAGTAGATGCAGGCAGGAGTCGGTCTCCTAATCTTGAACGTGATGCCTATATAATGATCATTGCCTGGATATCGTCATGATTATTTGAAGTTCTATCAATTGCCCAACAGTAATTGTTTTCCCACCGTTTGCTATTTTTCTCGAGAGAAGCCACTAGTGAAACCTACGGCCCCGGGGTCTCTTTTCATCATATTTGCCTTTGCGATCTATTTTCCTTTGATTTTATTTTCAGATCTATTAAACCAAAAATACCTTGCTACAATTTATTTGTTCTGCGATCTATTATCCTATATACCACTTTTACCTCACGTTATTTGCCTATCTTGAGGCGTCGTACCCAAAAGGGATTGATAACCCCTTTAACACGTCGGGTGGCGAGTATTTGTTATTTGTGTGCTGGTGCAGTTTACGTGGTGTGAGGAGGTACTCCTACTGGTTCTATAACCTTGGTCTCATCACTGAGTGAAATACCTACCGTCGCTATACTGCATCATCCCTTCCTCTTTGGGGAAATATCGACATAGTTCTAGCACACATCACTCGGTTACACCGATTTGCAAAAGTTGGTTCCACCGATTTTGAACCTAGGGTTCCTGAGAATGAACTCGGCGAAACCGAGTTGTCAATTTCGATTCCATCGAAAATGATGACCAAGTTTCTGTAAAGAAGTTCATGTGTCTCGGTGACTCCGAAAGTTCAAACTCGGTGCTACCGAAATGTGACATGCAGAAAGTTAAAACTAAAGATTTCTTTGTTCAATTTTTTGAAAAATTTATGTGTTTTGTGATACTCAACCTTTCTGCTCTTCTATATGTGTTGCACAGGTCTGCTTGTTTGCTGGTATGCTGGTTGCTTGCTTGTCTATCGAAGATGTCTGGATGAGAAGATAGCCAGAATGATTTCACGGAACCAAGTGTTGAGATGGACTCAGGCACTAGTCCTGAGAAGATTAACTCTAACCCTGGCTCCTACAATTCCCATGGCTCTCCCAAGGTAGGCATAGGAAGAAAATAAACTCAGATGAAGAAGACTTAGATTTTGTGTCGGAGGAAACTTCAGCTCCTCCAAAGGCTCCAAGGAAGACAGTCATGAAGGAATTTGCTAATCCTACTGATCTGAGAGCACCTGCTTGTGTAAGGAGAAGCACAACACTTTCCATTGTTGATCCTCCTAAGAAGTCTGGTTCAAAGAGAGCTAGGAAAAGGGTGATTCGTGTTGTTGGAAGACCTACTTCCATGTTTGAGGACCCAGAAGATGCTGCTAGAGAGGATGAGATCCCAGCTAATGCCCTTCCTCTTTCTCCTAAGAAGAAGAAGCTCATGGCTGATGCTATGCCCAAGAAGTCTGCTTATAAGACTCCTCCTAAGGCTAAGAATACTGTAGCTCATAGGAAGACCACAAAGGACATACCTGCAGCTGCTAAGGAGAAAGGCCCTACTTCCAGTGCCTTTGCTGCAGAGGAAGAAGAAGATGAGAATGCAACCATTCTCAGAAAGCTCCGACCACATCTGCCTCTTCATAATGATGCTTATCCAGTAGCTGAAGACATGAAGAAGAGAAAAGATGAATGTTTGAGAAAGTGGAGAGCCGATGATCCATATGCTATCAGGAGAAGGACTGATGTCGATCCAAGGTTTCACACCAAGGAACAATAAGATTTCTATGAGATTGTTCAATATGACAAATGTCCAGCTGTTAGCGATATGAGATATGTTGACTGGGCTTATATCAAATCCAATGAAGACTACTTTCCTCATGTCCAAGACAACTTCAAGTCTGTGGATATTGAAGATTTTGTTGGAAAGGAGATGACCCCATGGAACGATGAACTGATCATGCAATTCTATTCAACTGTTCACTTCTATGGTATTGTGTGTATGACTGATGGACACAAATATGAGTCAACAATTAATGAGTGGGCCACTATCATTTGTGCCCCTAAGCAAAAAGAGAGTGATGTGGATGTGTATTCTAAAGCAAAGAAGATTCACAACTCTATGGCCAACATGTACAAGCCAATTCCTCACAAGTATTTGGCAACTCACAAGATGGGCTCTGTGTACTTCTTGCAAGAATGAATACCCACCACTAACACTATTCTGAGACACACCTTGATGCCTAAATCAGGTGATGATAAGATGATCAGAGGACACTCCACCAACTTATTGCACCTTTTGGACACTCATACTAGATTCAAAGTGATGGGCTTGATAGTAGAGACTATCCAAAGGACTGCTGCTGATCAGAAGAGATTATGTGGATATGCCCATATGTTTAGATGCTTATCAATGCCAAGCTAGGCAATCATGTATATCTCCTTGATTGTCCCCATTTACCTCTTCAGCCAGAGTTTGACGACAATGAAGTGGTGATGGATGACAATGATCCCAGCTCTGTTGCAGCCAGAATGGCAGCAGAGGCAACAGAAGCTGAAGCTACTAGGAATGTGCCACCACTAGCTCCACAACTGAGAACTCAAGCTGAGCAAATGGCATTTCTAGTTAGCTCTATCCAAGGTATGGAGAAGAACACCTCAGAGATTCTGCAAAATCAGAAAAGCCTAGAGCGGGCCGTGGAAACAAAATTTCATGATATGGATGTGAAGGTTACGGAATTGAACACTATAGTCAAACAACTTCTACATGAAGTTGACTCACTGAAGATTCCACGCTCGCATGATAATGATGATGACAGTGATGATGATGATGATGAAGAGCCACGTCCTTGCACTATGACTCAGCTCAGCACCAAGCCTAGATCAGCTATGGTACCTCCTCCGGAGACATGACCGACTTCATTAGCTAAAGCATTTGCACCTTCACCTCCAGCCCCAACTCAAGCACCTCCACTATCAACTCCTCCAACTCCAGGACATTCTGCAGAAGACTTCGCAGATGCTCTTCTGTCGACTCCATCATCAGCTGCCCAGAGAGACGATTAGCTATATACTTTTGAACTTTTTGGTAACTTGTTGCCAAAGGGGGAGAAATGTATAGATCATAGGGCTTCGAGTGAGAGAGAGCTTTTGACTTTATTTTCTCTCATTTGGTTTTACAAACTTTGATCTTTTAGATGACTTTATCCAGTTCCCATGTTTGATCATACGCTTTATCGTGTGTGATGCTACATTATTACCTCTAGCTATCCATGTGATGATCAGCTTATCTTGTTGGTGTCATGTGCATTACTATTCATTCTTATCTTGTTTGCGCACCACCAAGATGTATGTGGCATGGAAGAGTGACGCATGATCCTAATTTATTGTGCATTTGCATTCAAACGCAAATTTTAAATAATGCACAAATTTAGGGGGCGCTCTTGCTTTTCACATACTTCTCAAAGCGTCGATGCTAATCATTGATTATATCTTTTGTCAAAGCTTTGATCTATATGTTGTCATCAATCACCAAAAAGGGGGAGATTGAAAGCACAATTTTTCCCTAGGGTGGTTTTGATAATTGATCACAACATATGCATCATTGGACTAATAATAATGGGATTTTTATCCCCATGCCCCTCGTTCCTTAGTCGTACTCACTTTCCCCATTTCCTTAGTGTTTGCTCACTTTTCCCCATGCGATGAAATTTTGCTTTCACATTTGACTCACTTTTGCCCTCGAAAAATGGCTCAAAACTTACCCAAAATGAGCGGGTGGGGAAAGTGAGTACGACTAAGGAACCAGGGGCATGGGGATAAAAATCCCAATAATCTTATCCTAGTATATTTCAGAAAAGTTCAAAAGATGCTTTGGCTAAGGCTTATGTGGGGATACCCCTTGATGCAAGAAAGGATTAGGATTGGCTCAAGGTTCAAGCTAGAAGACTCTTCATTTTCTATTTGTGAGAAATCACATTTGAGTCCATAGGAAAGACAATACTATTAAAAGGGGGTGAGATATTAAAATGAACTGATTGCTCAAGTGCTCTAAGTTAGCCACCAAAATACTCAGTCATTTTCCCACATAACCATTGTGTCAAATTCCACATACTCAAATTCGGTGTCACCAAGCTTCATATTTCGGACCCACCGAGTTTGACCTCAGACAGAAACCCTAGCCACTGCCACCAAATTGGTGCAATCGAAAACCATATCGGTGCTAGCGACTTTGGGTGTCCAACTTTCGGTTGCCTCGATACACAAAACCAGAATTTCCGAGTTTGAGTATCGGTGTCACCGAGTTTGCTCATCTGACCGTTAGTCATTTTTTCGGTGCCATCGAGTTTCATATATCGGTATCACCAAGATTCAAAAGTTCATACACTTAGTGTTCGTGAGTACCACCGAGTTTCCCACTTCGGTGTCACCGAGTTTGCTACTTTTGGTGTAACGGTTGGATTTTGTGTGCTAACTATATATACCCCTTCACCCACCTCTCATTCGTGGGAGAAGCACTCAGAACACACACTTCATATCCAGATCCATTTTCTGAGAGAGAACCACCTACTCATGTGATGATACCAAGATATTCCACTCAAATCATTTGAAACTTGATCTCTAGCCTCCCCAAACTGCTTTCCACCAAATCAACCTCTCCTACCCATGCCTATCCTGTGAGAGAGTGATTTTTTGTTGAGGAGACTATCTATAGAAGCACAAGAGAAAGGAGTTCATAGTTCTATCCCATCTATTACCTTTTGGAGGGTGGTGCCTCCTAGATTGGTTAGGTGTCGCTTGGGAGCCTCCTACTTCATGTTGTGGAGTTGAACCAAGATGTTTGTAAGGGCAAGGAGATCGCCTACTTCGTGAAGATCTACCGTGAGTAAGGCTAGTCCTCCGTGGACGGAAGCCGTGGTGGAATAGACAAGGCCGCTTCTTTGTGGACCCTTCGTGGGTGGAGCCCTACGTGGACTCTCGCAACCGTTACCCTTCGTGGGTTGAAGTCTCCACTAACATGGACGTACGATAGCGCCACCTATCGGAACCATGCCAAAAATCATTGTGTCAACCTCATGTGTTCCCCCCTACCTTACTCCTTTACTTTATACTTGCATGTTTTACTTTCTGCTACTACACTCTTAGTACTACATGTGTAGGGTGTACTTGACTTGCCTTAACTGCCAAATCTGCCCCTCAACTAAAATTGGGAAAAGGCAGAATTTTTATCTTGTCAAGTAGTCTAATCACCACCCCCTCTAGAAATACTTTTGATCCTACACTCACATTACGTGTCGAGTCTACAAAATTACTTCCATCATCTTTCAGCTTGGCTTTCTCTAGGAACGCATTAAAATTCAGGGGTGCTAGTGCGCGAGCCATTGATCTACAACATAAATTTGCAAATATTACTTAGACTATTGTTCAAGATAATGAGTTTAGTTAATCATATTACTAAAAACTCCCACTCAAATTGACATCCCTCTAGTCATTCGAGTGTTACATGATCCAAATTCACCAACCCAAGTCTGATCATGACGTGAGATGAGGTGGTTTGAATGGTGAACATCTTCAAGTCGATCATATCTACTATATGACTCATGTTCGACCTTTTGGTCTCTTGTGTTCCGAGGACATGTCTATACATGCTAGGCTCGTCAAGTTTAACCCAAGTGTTCCTCATGTGCAAAACTGTCTTGCACACGTTGTATGCGAAAGTCGAGTCTATCACACCCGATCATCACGTGGTGCTTCGAAACAACGAACTTTCGCAACGGTGCACACTCGGAGAGAACACAATTTTATCTTGAAATTTTAGTGAGGGATCATCTTATAATGCTATCGTCGTCCTAAGCAAAACAAGGTGCATAAAAGGATTAACATCACATGCAAATCATAAGTGACATGATATGTCCATGAACTTGTGCTTTTGATCTCCATCTCCAAAGGACTGGCATGATCTCCATCATCACTGGCATGACACCATGATGTCCATCATCGTGTTGCTGTCAGGGTTGTCATGCCAACCATGCTTCTACTACTATTGCTACCATTTAGCGATAAAGTAAAGCATTACATATTGCTTAATGATTGACACGCAAGTCATACAATAATTAAAGACAACCCTATGGCACCTGCCGGTTGCCGTAGCATCGACATGCAAGTCGATATTAACTATTACAACATGATCATCTCATACATCAAATATATATCATTGTGTCTTTGGCCATATCATATCACAACATACCTTGCAAAAACAAGTTAGACGTCCTCTAATTTGTTGTTGCATGTTTTACGTGGCTGCTATGGGTATCTAGCAAGAATGCTTCTTACCTACGCAAAACCACAAGATGATATGCAAGTTTCTATTTAACCTTCTACAAGGACCACCTTTGTCAAATCTGGTTGAACTAAGGTGGGAGAGACAGACACACGCCAGCCACCTTATGCAACAAAGTTACATGTCAGTCGATGGAACCGGTCTCTCGTACGTGGACGAGTAAAGTTGGTCCGGGCCGCTTCATCCCACAATACCGCTGAATCAAGAAAATACTAAGGAAGGAAGCAATCTGAATATCAACATCCACAAACTCCTTTGTGTTCTACTCGTGATGTCATCTATGCATGAACCTAGCTCATGATGCCACTGTTGGGGAACGTTGCATGGGAAACAAAAAAACTTCCTACGCTCACCAAGATCAATCTAGGAGATGCACATCTACGAGAGGAGAGATTGAATCTACATACCCTTATAGATCGCTAAGCGGAAGCATTAAAGAACATGATTGATGTAGTGGTACGTCTTCGCGATCCAATCATGACCCGTCCCACGAATATCGATAGAGTGCGGAACGGACGACACTTCCGCATTCAGCACACGTACGGCTTGATGACGTCTCTGCCTCCTCGGTCCAGCAAGCAAGGGAGAAGTGGAAGATGAGTTCCCCGGCAGCGCGACAGCGTGATGGTGGTGGTGTAGCTGTACCAGTAGGGCTTCACCAAGCTATGCCGAGAAAACTAGAGGAGGAGACGAACTAGAGGGAGAGGGAGGGGCTACGTCGTGGCGTGTGTTGTGCAGCCCTCCATCCCCTCTCATATATATAGGAGGAGAGGAGAGTGGTCGGCTTGGCCAGGGTTCCCCCTTGGGGCGGCGGCCAAGGGGTGGGGCGGCGGCGGCCCACTAGGGTGCCTTGCCACCCAAGGGAAGGGTGGTTGACCCCTATGTGGGCTTAGCCTCCACCTTCCGCCACATGAGACTTGCTAGGAGGGGCGGCCAGCCCACCAGGGTCCGGTGCGCCTCCTCTCACATCCCATGAGGCCCTCTAGGTCAGGTGGACCCTCCCGTGGACCCTCGGAAAACTCCCGGCACTCCCTCACAAAACCGGCATATCCCGGAACTTTTCCAGACCTCGAATACCAACTTCCTGTTGGGGAACATAGTAATAATTCAAAATTTTCCTGCGTGTCACCAAGATCAATCTAGGAGATGCTAGCAACGAGAGAGAGGGAGATCATCTTCATACCGTTGAAGATCGCTAAGCGGAAGCGTTGCAAAGAACGTGGTTGATGGAGTCGTACTCGCGACGATTAAAATCATGGAAGATCCGATCCAAGCACCGAACGAATGGCGCATCCATGTTCAACACACGTACAACCCGGGGACGTCTCATCATTCTTGATCCAGCAAGGGGGGAGGACAAGTTGAGGGAGAGCTCCGGCAGCACGACGACATGGTGGCGGTGTAGCTCGTGGTTCTCCGGCACAACTTCGCTAAGCTCAACGGAGGAGGAGGTGTAGGGGGTAGGGCTGCGCCAGGGGGAGAGGATTCAAGTGTGCTGCAGCCCTCTCACCCCTCCTCTATTTATAGGGGGGAGGGGAGAGGGGCCCGGCCAACCTAGATGGCCTAGGAGGGGGCGGCGACGACCAAGGGGGGTGTCTTGCCTCCCAAGTTGGTGGGAGGCAACTCCCACGCCCTAGGGTTCCCAGCCCTAGGCACCTTGGCCCCCATGGGTGGTGCGCATCAGCCCACCAGGGAGTTGGTTCCCTCCCACTTTCGGCCCACATGGCCCTCCGGGCCAGGTGGCCACTCTCGGTGGACCCCCGGTAGCCTTTCAATGGTCCTCGTACAATACCGATAAACCCTGAAACCTTTCCGGTGACCGAAACTAGACTTCCCATATATAAATCTTCACCTCCGGACTATTATGGAACTCCTCATGACGTCCGGAATCTCATCTGGGACTCCGAACAACTTTCGGCAGCCACATGCAATTTCCCAATACAACTCTAGCGTCACCGAACCTTAAGTGTGTAGACCCTACGAGTTCGGGAACCATGCAGACATGACCGAGACACATCTCCAGCCAATAACCAATAGCAAGATCTGGATACTCATATTGGCTCCCACATGTTCCATGATGATCTCATTGGATGAACCACGATGTCGGGGATTCTATTAATCCCGTATATAATTCCCTTTGTCCATCGGTATATTACTTGCCCGAGATTCGATCATCTGTATCCCTATACCTTGTTCAATCTCATTACCGGCAAGTCTCTTTAATCATTCTGTAACACATGACCCCGTGACTAACTCCTTAGTCACATTGATCTCATTATGATGATGTATTGCTGCGTGGGCCCGAAGATACCTCTCCGTCACACGGAGTGACAAATTCCAGTCTCGATTCGTACCAACCCAACACACACTTTTGGAGATACCTGTAGTGCACCTTTATAGTCACCCAGTTACATTGTGATGTTTGATACACCCAAAGCATTCCTATGGTATCCAGGAGTTGCACAATCTCATGGTCTAAGGAAATGATACTTGACATTAGAAAAGCTCTAGCAAACGAACTACACGATCTTGTGCTATGCTTAGGATTGGGTCTTGTCCATCATATCATTCTCCTAATGATGTGATCCCGTTATCAACGACATCCAATGTCCATGGTCAGAAAACCACGACCATCTATTGATCAACGAGCTAGTCAACTAGAGGCTCAATAGGGACACGGTGTGGTCTATGATTTCACACATGTATTACGGTTTCCGGTTAATACAATTATAGCATGAACAACAGACAGTTATCATGAATAAGGAAATATAATAATAACCATTTTATTATTGCCTCTAGGGCATATTTCCAATACTTCCTATATATCAGTATTTACCTCCAGACCATTCCGGAGCTCCTCGTGACGTCCCGGATCTCATCCGGGACTCCAAACAACTTTCGGTTATCACCACACATAACTCATTAATACCAAATCTTCACCGAACCTAAGTGTGCAGACCCTGCGGGTTCGAGAACTATGCAGACATGACCGAGACACTCTCCAGTCAATAACCAATAGCGGGACCTAGATGCTCATATTGGCTCCTACATATTCTACAAAGATCTTTATTGGTGGAACCATGATGCCAAGGATTAAATCAATCCCTTTGTCCATCGGTATGTTACTTGCCCGAGATTCGATTGTCGGTATCTGTATACCTAGTTCAATCTCGTTACCGGCAAGTCTCTTTACTCGTTCCGTAATACAAGATCCAGTGGCTAACTCTTTATTCACATTGCTTGCAAGCTTGTTGTGATGTTGTATTACCGAGTGGGCCCTGAGATACCTCTCCATCACACGAAGTGACAAATCCTAGTCTTGATCCAAGCCAACTCAACAGACACCCTCGAAGATACATGTAGAGCACCTTTATAGTCACTTAGTTACGTCGCGATGTTTGATACAGAAAAGGTACTCCTCCGGTGTTAGTGAGTTACATGATCTCATGGTCATAGGAACATATACTTTACATGCAGAAAACAATAGCAATAAACTGACATGATCATATGCTACGTTCATAGTCTAGGTCTTGTCCATCACATCATTCTCCTAACGATGTGATCCCGTTATCAAATGACAACTCATGTCTATGGTCAGGAAACCTTGACCATCTTTGATCAACGAGTTAGTTCTTTAGAGGCTTACTAGGGGCAGTGTGTTGTTTATGTATCCACACATTTATTTGAGTTTCCAATCAATACAATTCTAGCATGGATAATAAACGATTATCATGAACAAAGAAATATAACAATAACCACTTTATTATTGGCTCTAGGGCATATTTTCAACAAACTGTTCCTGCCTTCTCTTGCCGACGAGGGAGTTGGCTCCCCTTCCCTCCGCTCGTCGCTCCAGCGGCACCGGGAGGGTGGGGGAGCTCGGTTCCTTCGATCTGGTCCGTAGATAGGTTTAGGATAGGTATGCGGGTTTTCTGCGCTCGGTTGGTGTCGACGTCGTCATCGCGAATAAAGTTTTTTAGGCCACTGACTCGATGGTGTTCTTCTGTGACGTCGAGGAGCCATGGATTTGTGTTCGAGCGAGTTCCTCAAGACGTCGGTGTAGATCTTGTTCATGTTCTTATTTCTTCGGCTTCGTCCGCGTTACGTTGGCTGCGTCTCTAGTGTCATCGTGGAGCCGGAAGTTTGTCTCTTGGAAGATTTAGCGGTGAAAGATGGTTGCTGGTTTTGGAGTTTTTCGACGGTTCTATCAGTCGAGACCTTCAAGACCGCGATTCAAGATGTGTGAAGTATTTCTTCAGTCAACGATTCACATCGACATGTGCGTTGCCACTTGTGACGACGCCTATTCATAGGTTCATAACGCAACTTGGCTGCTATGGCACTATTTTGGATCTTGGCAAGTTGGAGGCCTATGTTCCTCTCCTCCGGTGAACGCTTTGGCGTCGGCGGCGGTTAGATTCTTTGATGATAGTGATGTAATTTTTTTATGTACTGTCTTTCCGAACTGTTTCAGAAGAAAGACATATATGTTGTATGTTGCTATTTTTATGAATAAATACATGCTTTCTCCTAAAAAAGGATTTTGCGAAGCGTCGGCTATTTGCCGCCTCCGGCCGGTAAACATGAACCTTTCAATCGCAAGTCCACAATACACCCAGCCCAGATCATACATTCTCCAATAGGAAGAATTTTCAGCCCACCATTGCTCAAAGAGAAAAAAGAAACCATTTCCAGCGAGTTAAATGTATATAACCCCCTGTACTTTCAGATTTGGACTACATCACCCCCTGAACTCAATTTTAGTTCACTTAATCCGTTGTATCTGCAAAACCGGGCAAAGCACCCCCTGACGGCTCTCCTGGTAGTTTGGGACGGTTGTTTTGGGGACGTGGAAAGGGGATGCTGCCATGTAGGCTTGGACCTGGTGGACTCGGAAGGCCGACTGAATCTTGACGACCGCGGCTTCCTTGGCGTCACGGGCGCTGCCCTCCGGCGGCGCTGTGGGCGTGGCGCTCGTGACCTCGTGCGGCGCTGCACCTCCGAGAAGCAGTGCGACGACGTGGACGCGAGTTGGCCCTTGCCGTGGCAGCCGGACGCGGCGCTCGTGTCCCTGCCGCTCACCGACGCCGCTGGACGGCGGAAATTCCAGCGTCTCTTCTCCTTGGCGGCCGGCGCCGGCAGGCCATCGTCAGTCCCCTTGTCCTTGCCTTCTTGCCGGCCAGGAAGCTTCTGAGCCACCTGCCAGCCTTGCCCATCTACACAAGAAAACGCTACAATTCTGCAGCTGCGGCTGCCGCTACTACTTGCTCCCCTCCATTAGCGTCGATCTTTGCAGCAGCATGCAGAGGTAAGCATCAGACCGAGGAAGAAGCAGAATGAGGAATGAGGAAAAATGATCCAATGATGTCAACATGACTGATTTCCCATTCTCTCAGACTGTCATTGCCAGATCAGAGGTGACTCATCGTGGACTTGCGTGATGCAGTTTTGGAGCAGAGGCAACAGAACATTCAGCTCAGAGATGAACCGGAGAAAGAGAGAAGAGAAAGTCTCCGATCATTTTCTGATGATGACAGTGTGATTCTGGGTGCAAGCATGAAACAATTTGTATCAGTAGTTTGTATTAGGAGTACTTTATGTATAAATGAGAATGTGTCTGAATATTGTCTGAAAAATGTTGTTTGTCTCAACTACTATTTTGCGGCATGCATCACAACAACATCAAGCAACAAATTTGGCATACAAAACAACAATATCCATCATATTTATAAGATTATATAAGGTGCACTAGAGCCTTTCCAGTTTGGCATAACATCAAAATGATGCAACAAACCCATCATTCAGTTCACATAGTCTGACTGAATGTGAGATAACTTGAAGCATAAACTGAAGTTTAACATGTCCAAAAGACAAAGCTACAGCCTTTCCATTTTGTTCATGTCCAAAAACACAGGTTTAAACATGATGTTTCACATCAATAGAAGAACTAGGCCTGATGTTTAAACATTTTCTTCGCACTGATGTTTGACATCATGTTCACTGATCAGAACCTATCACCAAATAACAGCCACTGGAATCTGTTATCTGTTGGAACTTGGCCTGAAGATGACCCAGGTTGATGCATTGACACCGGTGCACTTTGCCATGCCCTTTCTACTCCTGCACTTCCTGGTGGTTGTGATCTTGGTGTTTGCTGGGAGTGAATGGGTGCTCATTGTGACCTTGTTGCTTGTTGGGAATGCCTTGGTGCTGGTTGTGACCTTGGTTCTTCCTGTGAGTATATAGGTGTTGGTTGTGCTCCTGTTTTCTTAGAAGCTTTGCTCCTGCTTCTCTTTGCTTGTTGAGTTGGCTGCATAACAAAATACATGGTCAATTAAATACATTCATAACTTTGCATTTGCTTATTTAACTTACATACCTCAAGGTTCCCTACTGCTTGTTCTTTGCTTTTGTTGCTCCTCTTTGCTGCTTGTGCATATATGGCACTATCACTTCTGTTTCCACGGACACACTTCCTCTTTGTATGCCCTACGGTGTGACAGATGGAACATGTCATCTGTACTCCTTTTCTTGATAGTTTGTTTCCTGTACTCTTTGGCTTCTCAGTTTCCTCTCTCGTTCTTTCTGTCTTCTTCCTTCCAGGCTTATTATTCACTCTAACAGGTGGAAATGGTTTGGGGTTTGTACAAACAGGCCAGCTCTCCTTGCCTTCAACTGGTTCTAGCACAGATCATATATGCTATTGTAGGTGTTGATTGAATAGCATGGAGCAATGAAATCATCAAGTTTGTATGCACATGTGTATATTGCACTAATAGCATGGCAGCATGGCAACCCAGACAATTCCCAATACCTGCAAGAGCAAGACAAACTATTTAAGTTCACTGTAAATCTTCTGTAATCACCCTCCTGCACTTCAAATCCTTGTCTCCCATTCCACAGTACATTGCATATTGCACTTCTCTTTATGTTCAACTGTAACTTCTTGAAGACATTTGGACATATTGTGCCAGTCCACTTGCTAGATTTATCCCTGTTTTCGTGAATTCTTGCCATCACTTTTTTCCTAATGATTTCATGGCTTGTAATGACAGGGTAAAATCTGGCCCTCAAGATGGAATTATTGAAAGACTCACACATATTATTCTCCACTGAGTCACAATAAGATCCAATCTTGAAATGTGATCTGCTCCAATGTTCGGGACTGGTTTTCATCATGTCTCTTGCTCCTTCCACTGTTTTTTGAGCTAGCTTTGCTCTATGGTAATTGAAACCAGTCTGGTCAGAAGCTTTTGCACAAGCCCAGAAGATCTTCTGATATATCTTCTCCCTATGTTGCTTTCTCCAGTTAGCATATATGTGTCTTGCACACATCCTCTGTTCTGCTTGAGGACAAATCTCATTGACTGCTCTAATGAGGCCCTTTTGCTGATCTGATATGAACACCCAACCATCACCATGGTTGTTTATCTGTATATCCTTTTGAAGAACAGCAAGAAACCAATACCAGCTGTCATAGCTCTCAACCTCAACAGTAGCCCATGCAATTGGGTACATCTGGTTGTTGGCATCTCTCCCAATGGCACTCAGAATCTGTCCATGCACTGCCCCCTTCAAGAAACATCCATCTAAACCCACAACTTTCCTACACCCAGCTAGAAAACCTTTTTTGCAACCATCTAGACATACATACATTCTTTCGAACACAGGTTTGGTAGTTTCATCAGGGTCCAATGTAACTGCAATAGTGCTTCCTGGATTGCTCCTAATTAATTCCAGGTGATAGTCAAACACTCTGGAATACTCGCCATTGGTTGAATCTACGATCTTTTCCATTACTAGTTTCTTTGCTCCCTTGCACTTAGATATGCTCACATCAGCTAGCAGGTCCTCAAGCACTGCTTCCTGCATTTTCTCAACCTTCCATGTTGGATTATCTCTGATCTGTCTGAAGTATTTCCTAGCAATGACTACACTTGTCACTAGCTTGTTATCTCTCCTAGGCACACATGTGTGCACATTGTTGTATCTAACGACTAGCAACCAATCCGACCTACTGCTGATTGAACCATATATACTCCATTTGCAATTAGGTCAACTACACCTAGCACTCACCCTCTTCTTCTCATCCTTTGGAAAAATGAGATGATGGGAGTTCTTCACTCCATATTTGACCAGTGCCTGCTTAAACTCCCCACTGTTCAAACTGTGGGGACTCAGTGTTGTCATCATACACCTTGTGATGTTTTTTTCGCCTCCAGACAACACTGACTTCTCCATCACTACCCTCATCATAGGACATATCATCATCACTCTCAAAATATGGTGTTTCATCTCCATCACTTTCATCTATCTTGCATGTTTCTGGGACAATAAAACTGTTTGGCACATTGCAAGTATTTCCTTTTTCTTCCCCAAGCATCTTCTTTCTTTTTTTCTCCTTGAATTCTTGAGCATATTTTCTGTACTCAATCACCTCATCATCATTTGCAGAACTATTGCTCTCTGTTGGAGGAACATCATAATCACTGTCACTATCACTATCACTATCACTATCTGCACTAGCCACATATGATTTTGAAGGCCTGAAAACTGATAGTTTTGACACCTTGCCACACTGCTGAATTTGCTCTGTTTCCTCTCTCTGAACATGCCATGTTTCTTCTCTCTGAATATTCTTTGTTTGCTCTATTTGTCTTGCCTGAATGTGCAGTGTTTCAGTCTCTGAACTTGCTTGTTTTGCTGATAGTTGTTCCTTCCAATCACTTGCTTCTGAACTAACATCTCTAGGCATAGTAGCATAGATATCCAATACACCAGCATCAGTGACATGACTTGCCATCATTTGCACTGGCATCCAATACACCTGAAGGAACACTACAAGAAATATGGTCAATTATGACTCCCTATATTGGTCGTTGATTCGTCATTGTTGTCGTTTATTGACCTTTCTTTGACAAAATTTACAAGGTCAACAGTTGGCCGTCAAGAATGAACAAACATGACCTTTCCTAAATTTTGGTCGTAGATCTCTATTGACCAAAATTAAGGTTTGGTCATTACCCATTTGGATGAGCCACATAGGATCTGACATGGCGAAGCTGATGTGGCATTGCTAGTGACCAAATGAAATCATCATAAATTTCAAAAGCCAAGTCCACCAATCTAGCCTACATGGGCCTGGCCCAATACCTATTTTACTGTTGAAAATGTCTGATTTGTTTGGGTTGATGCATTATTTTGCAAAAGCACACATATCTCAGGATAGACCCATTAAAAAACAAATACAACACAATATAAGATTACAAATAAACTATATATTTCATTTCAATAGCACATCAAATGAAATACAATACATCATCCACCGACTCCTCTACACATCAAGGTTCAACGCCTAACAAGTGCACATCAAAATAATTTTACAAATGCACAACAGAATACTTCAACAAGTGAAAAAATAGACCCAACAAGTGCACAAACGCACATCAAGAGAGTTATACAAAGATTGGATGATAAGCACAAGTTTCTTCTCATCCTCTTCCTTTGCACAATATGCCACTCCTGCCTTTGCCGCCTGCAAGAATAAAATGATGGTAAGGCTCAGAAAGCAGACCTAGGAAACTAACATGATAGAGCATCAAATACTAATGCATAGATAAGCATGTAGACAACGAGCCACGTATAATTAAAAAAAGGTCAACAGATAATAACCGATTATAGGTTTGGGCACATGTAACACAAAAAATATCCTTATATTATTTATCTCAAGAATTCCATGTAGATGTTAGACATGCTTGAAAAGAAACCTAGCTTCAAGAAAAAAATAAATCTACAATCTTATGATAATCAGGACAATCTTGGTATAACAAGAATCTGCCCATGAGCAACAGATCAGGCAACATATAGATAAAATAATTAACAATTGTAATTTTTGCTCATAACCAGTTCTAGAAATTCTATGCACACATCAATACAGACTATATATATACAATATATGTATTCACAACTAGCAATACATAATATATACTTATGCACACCCAGCAATACAGACTATATATAATATATTTATTCACAACTAGTAATTCCCAATATATACTTATGCACACAGCACATCGATTCAACACAGTGGGTAAAGAACCATTAAGACAGTTAATAGCAACTTTAACCACAAGTGTTGCATATATACTTGTTTTCTCATATTTATTACCGTACTTTCTACTACAGAAAGTACTCTCATCGATCAAGGGGCTGGAATGCTTAAACATAAAAAGATCATCTTAAAAGGGCTGATATAGTGATATTGCAGCAGAGTTATACTGCAAGTTTAAGCTCAATTCTCACAGTGCAACAACTTCAGCCAAGGGTCACCAATCTAGAAGAAGTTATCAGGAACGAGAGCTCTAGTAAATACATTAAACTAAATGAGCTCTAGTAAATACATAGATAAATTAGGTGACTTTACACTATTGTAATTGTAAAAAAATTAATAATGCATCAACAACAAAAGGGAATGAACCCCATTTACCTACCTTTGGGATCACCTAGCAGATAAGATGACCTTGTTTATTTGCATGGAATATAAACACAAGGCAAGAGAAAGAGAAAAATATATAGTATGATGCCTCGGTACTGATACAATGACATGGTGCCCATCTAAAGAATAGTGCATCAATTCATTTTCTCTTGTATACAAAGTGGGGATCGCAAAAAATCAATGATCATTATGTCGATAGCTCAGTTAGAAAATGGAGGACGATACTCACTTTATGAGCAGGTAGGTCAAGGACTCATGGTCTTTGTTGTCCTTGATGAGTTTCCAAAATTCTTGTGAGGTAAATGAAAACCCTGATGCTAGAAAAACCGATCTCCCGCAAATCCACCAGAAGCAATAGAATGTTGAAACATATCTCTCAAACTGGAAACCTTCAGAAATGCAATGTATTGCATTATTCATATTTACATATTTACACTGACCTGCTTTTTGAAAGTATTAGCAACATGTATATACTGAAACTGAAATGGTATTATTATGTAGGATTCTTCTCACAAATAACCCAAATCAACAAACTATAGTTGAAGATGCAGATTTTAGTTTCCCTAAATGGTCGAGATGCTTCTGTAGCTCCAACATAACAAAACAAGGAGCACCTAACTATATGAATCTGAGAATACAATACATGTCCAGAATAAATGTGTGCTAAGTCGCTAACATATCTAGCACGAAGGGCCGAACTTATCAGACTTTTTGAGCGACAAATTTAAAAGGAGCAAAAAAAGAACAAATTTCATTTTAGTGCATCACTTTCCTTGGTACTCGCATCATCGCATGCCGTAGTGAGAGGTGCAAGATCAACCTCTTCTCAGAAGAGCAACATGAACAACTAATAGATAATCAATGCAGTTATATTGCATATATGATCAGATCAATACAGGTTGGAAAAATTGACACGAGGAAACATTAAACGATAACAACTATATTTACCTATTTTAGATTGAAATGGAAGTTTTTGTCAGATATGCCTGGACAACAGCTCTAGCACCAAGGAATATTAGTCGATAACCATTTTCCTGGTTGGAAAATAGAAGCCTCATCAGAAATGTATGTGGTTTATGTGCACAAAACTAGATACAATCTAATCTAAAAATAAAACCCTGAAACTAAATCACAAAATTCTGAATCACACCTTTACGACAGAAAAGAGTAGAGCAACACCAGACTGACTCCAATCTTGTGATGATCCAACTTATGAGAGAAACAGTAGATTAAAATCGGTATTTACCTCCTAATTAGCATAAATCCAGATGTTTACCTGCAGAACAAGTATTAATATAGGAGCAAAATGAATCACCACGATCTCTCTAGTCTTTTCTCGTCCAATAGGTACAGGCAAGCACAATACATGGCAAAACTAACTATGGGGATCGCTATATTCCACTGTCAAATGGGGATCGCTATAAGGCAAGGTTAAAACTGTACAGGCAAGCACAATACAAGCACAACACCAGACAAGGTCAAAACTGTACATGCAAGCACAATATATTCGTACTGATAGGAATGGGGATCGCTATATTCGTACTAACAGGTTCAACAACTTTTTAATGGCGACCTCTAGCCAGCGGCTCCCTGCTCACACGTACCTGCGGGGGGGGGGGGGGGGGCTTGTTTTCCCTGGGGTAGATGGATCCAGTGGCGGCGATGTCCGGGCCGGCCGGCACCTCCAGAGGACCAGTACTGCTTGGTGGCGCCAAGGATCGAGGATGTCCAACATGTGACCCGTCCTGGGCAGGGTTCCGGCAGGCGTACTGGGGCGAGACGACTTCATCTCCGACGGCGCGAGCACCGGCGACCGCTCGTCTCAGATGCACAGAGAAAGGAGGGGGATAACCTGGTGGTGGCGAGGGCTGGGAGAGGCGTTACAACAACGGGAGAGGATAGCGGTGGTGGGACTCGATTGGATCTGAGAGACAACAGGGAGAGTGACGGCGTTGTGGACGACTTAGGGTTTTCCAGGTGGGGAAAATTTGGCGATGCCGCCCTCTTTCTCTGAAATTTTGGCCGCGGCGCGCTAGATTTTCTGGTTTTGTTCTGGAGAAGTCGGATTTTTCAATCTGGCTAATAATGGGCCCATGTGGCTGTGTACAATAATAATGTGCATGTTATGTTTTTCATCTTATCATGTATAAACATTAGAATTAACGAATACATCTTCATATTAAATCTTGTTCTGTAATGTAATGTGTTCTTTATTTTCGCGAACACCAAGTTAAGTTACATTCTTTAGTACCTTTGAAAAAAATATTTCATCGATACTGTTTAAAAAAATCATAGAACATACTACGATATATATGCAATTAACATCATCTGATATTATTTAAGTGTTAAATGATTTTATTTGGATATAATTAAATCTTGAAGTACATTTATCACATATCATGTGTTGAAACAAAAAATAAAATTCATAGTTCAGCATATAACTTTTATCTCATATCTGGGTAATGTATAACTAATTTGGATCATTTCTTGGGATCATCTAAACATATCGATACGTCTTAGTGTCTTTTATTTTTCTAAAATCTAAAAAGGTTTTAAAAAATATGAAATTAGCATGCGCACACATATTTTATTTTGTTGTTTTATTCATCAAAGCGAGTAATCTTGGCTTTTTCCTAATTCATTTGGAATTTATCTAATATGTCTTGCATACATACATGTTAAAAACAATTTTTCACTCCTTACCTTGAAATTTGTCGTTTAGACAGTTCCCCTTCCATGTTCCAAGGTCATTCATCATCCTTATTTTCCTATTAGGCCATGGGTCTCCCACGTAGGTCCCACATGTCAACACACTTCACATGGTGGTGGTTCCACAGGTTAGCTCGGTAAGTAGGTCCATAGGGCACATGGGTCCCATAACAAAGCCTTCGAGACCCAAATCTTATAATGGGTCCATCGATTTGCTAGATTATTAGGTTTGAATGATAGACTCGTCCCACCCGCAAGTGTGGTTGACACATAGCAAAATTGACACGTAGGAAAAAACGAGGTATCGTCCAGTCACGTAAAATCTATGATTGTAACCTTATAATTTGGTCATTGCTGGTATGAATTAACATCATGAATAGTGCTAGACATGTTAATGACCATTGCGGGCAATGAAATTATGACCTTATGGACCCAAGTTGTCATAATACTATAGGGTTTGGACCCTCCAACGCTGGCCCTGACCAAATTCTGAATTTTGGTCATTGATCTATGACCAATTAAACCGCCGTCATTATTTTTGTCATAAACAACCATATTTCTTGTAGTGGAAACAATGCAAAATAATAATCCCAAGTTAGTGATTATTCTATTACATATACTGAATTCTTTTAAAAAATCCATCTTTTGGTTCAATTCGTTTAAAACCCTAACTGAAAGTAAGCATATGTACACAGATTACAAACGATTCAACTACAAAAGTGCTTAAAACAACGACATGTTCAACAAATTTAATTTTCCCCCACGATCATGTAAACCCTAGCCCCAAATCAAAGCCCCCAGATAACAGCCACGAGCGTCTCCTCAATGCAATAGAACACATGATTTCTTTCCTAGGGAGGAAGCACACTGACCTGATGGGCGCCGTCGGTGAGATCCTTCAGGGCATGCCGGTGCTCCTCACCATCGCCGTCGTGGTCGCTCAAATCGCCGGTGGCGTAGCCTGTAGAGAGGCAGCGGGAGGGAGGAAGGCAAAAAGGTGGGCACTCAATGGAATCGATCTGGTCTGGTCGCAACTACACTGAGTCCACCAGGTCCAAGCCTACATGGCAGCGTCCCCTTTCCACGTCCGCAAAACAGCTGTCCCAAACCACCAGGAGAGCCGTCAGGGGGTGCTTTGCCCGGTTTGTGCAGATACACGGGATTAAGTGAGCCAAAATTGAGTCCAGGGGATGATGTAGTCCAAATCTGAGAGTACATGGTTATATACATTTAACTCCATTTCCAGCGCCAGAAAAGATCTGTAAAATTAGTTTTTCCCCCCTTAATACCCGGAGCGCCCTCTAGAGGCGATTAGGGCTTGCGGGTGGATCTTGGCGGCGCGTGCTGATCTCCGGCACGGCGCACAGGATCTGTGGCTGGAGGATGGCAACGTCATCGGGCCATAGCAGCGGGAAGGAGCCCTTGTCTCCCCGTGCGGCAAGGGCGAGGCTGGCGGAGGCCCTAGGCAAACTGGACATCACCGAGGAGGAGGCCACGCCGCTTGTTCTGGATGATAGAGATGAAGGGATTCAAGAGAGGTGGATGTTGGCTGGAAAAGTGCTGCATAGGAGGGTTCTTCACATCCAAACAATTATCAGCGCTCTCCGTCCAGCTTGGGGAAACCCTAAAGGTTTGGTCTTTAGATCGGTTGGAGAGAATATGTTTGTGGTAGAGTTTGCTAGCCAAAGAGACAGGGATCGCGTCTGGGAAGGGGCGCCGTGGCATGTTAGTAAGAATGCTGTCGTCTTGGCGGAGTTTGATGAATGCATGCGCCCATCTGAACTGAGTTTTGACAAGATCCATATGTGGGCGAGGGTGGTAAATCTTCCCTTCAACCTGCGTAATGATAAATGGTGTGGTGCTATTGCCAAGAAGATTGAGAAGCATGCAACGCGTGTGCAGTTTGATCATGCTAATGGCTATCTGAGAGCCAGAGTTTCAGTTGATGTGGAAAAACCTCTGAGGCGGTGGATTCTAATTGAATCAGCGCGGAGGAAGAGCACGGATCTTTATGATATTCTCTATGAAAATGTTCCACACTTCTGCTTCTCATGTGGACGCTTGGACCACTCTGATTTGCACTGTCCGACCCCTGGAACGAGGGATGCTAATGGGGATCTTCCTTTTGGGAAAGGGCTGCGGGCACCAGATGATCGCAAAATACCTGATTCCAGTGAGTACGTGCCCAAAGAGCAATCCAGCAACCAGAGAGACACAACTGGTACAAAGGGTTCAAGTACTGCAGTTGAGAAAGGAACCAAGGTTACTTCCCCAGCAAAGAATATGAATCAAAACAAAAGAAAAGGGGGGCCACCGAGGAACAAACAGGAGTACAGGAGGGTTGTGCCCTTGCTGATGAATGAGCCACACAACCAAGGGGGCGGCAAAAAGGGGACTGATGAGGACCCGACCGACTCCTCTGAGAAAGGTGATGATGGCGAGAGATCGCCAAAGAAAAAGAAACCTACTCCGGTTAACTCCGGGACATCGGCAGAGGCTGCGGTGCAGCCCTGCCAGGCGCCATGAATTGCCTTAGCTGGAACTGTCGTGGGCTTGGGAACCCAGCGGCAGTTCGTGAGCTTCGCAGTGTAGTGAAGCAAGAAGGGCCCTGTCTTCTATTTGTAATGGAGACAAAGATTGCAGCTAAACGAGTGGAAAGCCTAAAGAATCAACTTGGTTTTGTAGGTTGTTTCGCAGTAGACAGTGATGGTCTAAGTGGAGGTATCGGTTTGTTTTGGTCAGCCGATGTGCAGGTTGAACTTCAAAACTATAGTTCTGGCCATATAGATGTAATGGTGCAGAAAAGTGATCACATCTCTGAAAAATGGAGACTGACGGATTCTATGGAGCCCCACGAGCGTCAGATCGACACCATAGCTGGAGATTTCTTCGAACCTTATTCTCCATCCAGCACCCAGCATGGTTATGTATTGGTGACTTTAATGAAACCTTATATGCTTTGGAGCACTTTTCACGTGCTGCCCGTCCGGAGTGGCAGATGAGGGCGTTCCGAGACATAATTGACGAGTGCTTGTTTCAGGACCTAGGGTGGACTGGAATGGAGTATACATGGGATAATGGCCAAGCAGGTGATGACAATGTTAAAGCTCGGCTGGATAGAGCATTTGGAAATCCGGAGCTCATCAACCGTTTTAGCCATACCAGAGTTCGACACATCAGTACCACAGAGTCTCACCACTGCTTTGTGCTGGTAGAGCTGCGGGAACATGTTGTTGCGAGGGGAAGACAAGGAGCGAAACAATTTCGCTACGAGGATGTGTGGCAGACACATGCAGACTATGATAGTTTTGTCATGACTAATTGGCAAAAGGGGGCGGGTCAGCAAGGGCTGACAGGAGTGCTTGGTGCGCTCAATGACATGCCGAGCTCGTTATCTGCATGAGGCGCACGGGAGTTTGGCAGTTTAACGGCTACAGTCAGGAAGCTCCGGGAGAAGTTGAACCGTCTGAGGAGCCGAGCGGCTGGGAGAGCCCCACTGATGAAGAAAAGGCTACAGTTAAAAAGCTTAGAGAAGTAATTCATCAGGAGGAAATATGGATGCGGCAACGGTCTAGAGTGTCGTACCTGCGCGAGGGCGATCGAAATACAAATTTTTTTCATGCACAAGCAGCACAACGAAGGAGAATAAATAAGGTTGAAAGGCTTGAGCGTGCAAATGGGTCAGTATGTCAAACACGGGAGGATGATCAGATTGAAGTACAACAGTTCTTTCAAGCTCTGTACACATCCCAGGGTTTTAAACCGCTTGACAAACTGATGGATTTGGTTCCAACCCGAGTGACTGCTCCAATGAACGAACATCTTGATATGCCGTTCACGGAGAAGGAGGTGCGAACTGCACTGTTTCAGATGGCCCCTTCCAAGGCGCCGGGTGTGGATGGTTTTACTGCGGGATTTTTTCAGAGACACTGGTCATTATTGAAAGATGACATAGTCCCGGCGGTATTGGATTTCCTGAATGGGGGTGAGCTACCTGCAGGCATGAATGATACGACAATCACATTAATCCCTAAGGTACGCCACCCACAGAGGATAAATCAGTATAGACCGATTTCCCTATGTCCGGTTCTGTACAAAATTGCTTCCAAATGCATTGTCAACAGGATGAGGGATTTTCTCCATGAAATAATAGGTGAGGAGCAAAGTGCGTTTGTGCCTGGGTGCCTCATCACGGATAATGTTCTTATTGCACACGAAAGTGTTCACGCAATGAAGAAGAGGAAGAAAGGAAAGAATTGGGTTTGTGCAGTCAAATTAGACATGATGAAAGCGTATGACCGTGTTGAATGGCATTATCTCGAGGCCATCATGACTAAATTGGGATTCAGCTCAATATTTATCCGACTGATTATGAAATGTGTTTCATCAGTTCGGTTTGCAGTACGTGTGAATGGTGAGTTACTACCCTTTTTTACCCCTTCTAGAGGTTTTAGGCAAGGAGATCTCGTTTCACCGTATCTTTTTCTTCTGTGCGCGGAGGGCTTCACAACTCTGTTGAACAACTTTGGCGGAGTCAATGCGGACAAAGGAATCCGAGTATGCACCCAGTCACCATGGATTAATCATCTACTGTTTGCAGATGATAGCCTTATCTTTATGCAAGCAAAACTGGAGAGTGCAACGCGGTTGAATAACATCTTGAGGATATATGGCGATTGCTCGGGCCAATGCGTGAACAGAGAGAAGAGCTCTATCTTTTTCAGTCCAAATACGCCACATCCGGTTAGAGTTATGTTGAAAGGTGCCACCGGCATCGGGGTTGAGGCCTTCAATGAAAGATATCTGGGTCTCCCCACTGCAGTTGGACGAATTACATCTGGTACATTTGACTTCATTGGTGAGAGAGTGAGGTCAATGCTGAATGGTGGAGCAGAACGTTTGGTGTCTTGCGCGGCGAGGGAGGTATTAATTAAGTCAAAGGCTCAGGCTGTCCCGACGTACACTATGGGCTGTTTCAAGCTCACGAAAAAAGTGTACAAGACCATCTCCTCGCCGATGGCAAAATTCTGGTGGAGTAGCTCGATTGACCGAAAATCCATGCACCGGATAGATTGGAAGTCCTTGTCACTTCCAAAATTAAGAGGAGGAATGGGATTTCGAGATTTGGAATGCTTCAATGTTGCTTTGTTGGGAAAACAGGGATGGCGGCTGATTACAAACCCGCATGGCCTATGTTCTAGAGTGCTAAAAGGTCGCTATTTCCCGACGACTGATTTTATGCATGCTACTGTTCCGCGCAACTCCTCGGCTACTTGGCGGGCGATAGTTGCAGGGAGAGGAGCCTTGGAGGCTGGGCTGTTAAGGAGGATTGGGGACGGTTCCTCCGTAAGAATCTGGGAAGATAGATGGCTGCCAGGGAGATTATCACTTCGACCTACAGAGCAGGTTGGTTCTGCTATGCTCTACACAGTTGCAGATTTGATTGACAATGAGAGCTGGTCCTGGAAAGCTGATCTAGTCAGGAATAACTTCATACCCCCAGACGCGGATGCAATTCTTAATATTCCGCTCAGACATGGTGGTGGTAATGATTTCTGGGCTTGGGCTCATGAGAGGTCGGGCTCCTACACTGTAAAATCCGCGTATCGTGCTCTAATGACTCGTAACGAGCAGTTAGCTCTAGAGGAAGGGACGATTACAGAATCTTCAGAGAATAATAAGCAGGTGTGGACGCGACTATGGAAACTAAAAGTGTTGCCCAAGGTCCGTGTGTTCTGGTGGCGAGTCCTTCGGGGTATACTACCGGTGGAAATGACACTACAGCACAAGCATATAGCAACCTTAGCGCGATGCAAGGTCTGCAAAGGTATGGATGAAGATATGCTTCATGCATTGATTAAGTGCTCTCATGCGCAAAGCTTTTGGGCAGAAGCGAGAAGCTGGCTTCACCTCAAGCTGCCGGAGCTACACCCTGGTACGTGGTGCAAGGATATCCTCTGTGATCCACGTTTTACTGAGGCGGACAGGGCTAAAATAGTTACTGTCATGTGGGCGATCTGGACATCACGTAACAGCATAACACATGATAGAGTGAGTATGGACCCGGTCCAGTCCATGAAGCGTATTAGAGAAACACTGGCTCTTTTGGAACTCCCATTGGAGCAGACCAAGACACTACCTGGGTATGGATGGAGACCGCCTAAAGTTGATTGGGTCAAAATCAACACGGATGCTAGTGTTTCAGTGATTGAGAACAAGAGTGGAATAGGAGGTTTAGCTAGATCTCCTGCCTCATTTGTTGCTGCCTGGAGTAAGCCTTACCCTGATGTCACAGATCCTCTTATTGCAGAAGCGTTGGCTTTGCGAGATGGGGTGATATTTGCAAAGCTTCGGGGGTTCTCGCGAGTGGTTATGGAAACAGATTGTTTGGAGATGGTACAGCTATGGCACTCGCGACGCTTTTCGCGCTCTATTGTAGCGCCGTTACTTTTAGAAATTGATGAGCTAGCCTTATCCTTTCTTTCCTTTGATATTCAACATGTAATAAGAATTGCCAACCTGCCGGCCCACTTGTGTGCGAAACATGCAAGCACACTTGGGGTTACCGACTGTTGGATGGACTCCCCGCCAGGTTTCCTCATGACCAGTGTGATGGCTGATCGTGTTGGTGCCATTGTTGTTGAATAAAGCTCATAGTTTCCCGAAAAAAAAAAGATCTGTAAAATTTTCTCTCTCCTTGTTCACTCTAGCGTCGCCGTCGATTAGCCAACCAACGGCGGCCGGCCGGCCAAGCCCACGACTGCGACCATGATGGATGGACAGGTGACACCGGGAATATTTAACCAACAAAGCTCGAGCTTAATCAAACGGAATGATCCTTCCGCCGCGGCATAATCCCGCTCCTTGATCCCCCCGCCAGCTCCGCCCTCCTCGGCCAGGTCGCGCCGGCCGGCGCCTCCCGATCCCCTTCACCTGCTTCCTCCCATCACCTCACGCCAATGCACCCACCTCGCCGCGTCCCCGTCTGTCCCCGTCAGCCCCCTCATGGCGATCGAGACCCCGTCACCCGCATCCCCGACCGCCTGGCCCGCTTCCCCGACCGGCCGCACCCTCTCCGCTGCCTTCGCCGACGACCGCCGCCGCGAGGCCAGGCGCCGCGCCGTGCACCTCCTCCCGGGCTGCGGCAGGCCGCCGCAGCCGCGCTCCAAGCTCATCAACCGCGTGCTCCACCGATTCGGCGCCGCCTGCGTCCCTAGGAGCGCCGCCGCCACCCCCACCCGGACGCCCTCGCTGCCTCGCCGTTCGTCAGCGTCGACGCCCCCGCGGCCCCGGCCGTCGTCGGCGTCGACGCCGCCCACGTCAATCCAGGTACCGGCACGCCTGGACCAGGCAGACGCGGAGAGAGTCGCCGCCAGGAGGCCTTTGAGGGAGAGAGAGGACGCCGCCGCCGTCGGCCGAGAGCCGACGCCGCCGGGGTCCCAAGCCAGTGCTGTGGCGGCTACCGAAGTGGTTGCCGGCCTTGCGAGCGACTGGAGAGGCGATACCGCCACCACTGTCGGGAGAGGAGCAAACATCTGGGTGAGGGTTTCGCGCAAGCCCAAGTCGCCGCAGATGGACTCTCCGCAGCTGTCAGTGGAATCGACGGCGGCGGCGGCGGAGGACCAGTACGTGTGGGCGGACAGGTACCGGCCCAATGTACTCGGGGAATTCATCTGCAACAAGGCCGTCGCCGATGAGCTCCACCGGATGGTTGCCACACACCTTCCCACTTTAATCTTACACGAAATTACCATTGCTTAGAATTCCTTTGTCACTGTAAAACTGTAGCCAAGCACTAGAATCGGGTGATGAACTGATGATAAGCACACTGTGATGATAGACTGGGATTCGAGACTGAATTTTGTAATATAACTGCTGCGTCCAGGTGACCGAACGCCAATGCAACCATTTCATATTTGAAGGGGCGCAGGCCGTCGGGAAGAGAAGCATGGTGCTGGCCCTTTTAAGAGATGCTTTTGGTCCTGATAATCTCAAGGTCACTATAGGCAGCCTGTGAACAAATTACCACTTACTGCCTCCGATCCAAAAAAAGTGTCGTGACTTTTGTTCAGTTCAAATTTGAACTAAAGCCACCGCACTTTTTTTTGGATCGGAGAGAGTACTACTTTTTATCCTGAGTTAAACATCACTGTTGGAAACTCACGATACCTTATTTTAATTGCCATTTCACAGATGGAGGAAATCACAAAGAGAATCGAGCTGAAGGTATGAATTGCAACTTGTAATGGCGCATTTTCTGTTTCACCAGTAACCTTATTACTGTGAAGAGGATAATATTTGTAAGCAAATTATGAAATGTAATTTATTCCGTACCTTCTTTCTGGTGAACTGTTTGATGTAGGGAGAAATCGCCAAACACATTGATGTTAAAGTGAAGATTTCAGATCATCACGTGGAGGTAAACTTGGCTGATTTACATGGCTATGAGAAGTATGTCATAACTACTTTGTTGAATGAGTCAATCCCACCACCGGACTTGATTTGCGATCATGCTAACTGCAAAGGTACATTCTAACACATCACTGCCTCTTCTTTTGGCGGTACTGTTGTTAATCAACACAGGATTTTGAACAGCTGCCTATTCTTCATTGATGTGAAATGACATATTAAAGCGTCAGTGGTTCATATATGCAGTGATTGTGGTCCATGATGCTGATAGGCTTTCGTCTGATCTTCAACATTATATCGGTTGGTTTCTGGGGCGGTATGCAGGTTGCAACAAAATTATTTTCAGCTGCTCCAGTTCTTCAAACCTTGAGTCCGTTGAACATCTATGCAAGGTTGTCCGACTTAAACCACCTTCATTTGATGAGGTACATACTAGGTCTGTATGAATGATCTATCTTCTCTCCAGTGCTGGACAGTTTGATGAAAACATAATTTCTCTTAGATTATCAAGGTTCTGGAGTTCATTGCTACACAAGAAGGCATAGATTTGCCTCATGGACTTGCCAGTAGAATTGCAGCTAGCGCGAGTAATAATCTCCGACAGGCAATACGCTCTTTTGAAGCTACATGGAAAGCAAGGTAAGCACATCGAATGATTTTCCTCCATTTCATATTCGGATTGTAGAAATGCCATAATAGTAGTCCATTTTGAAACTCCAATGTGCCGGCATAGCACTGGTCAATGTTATGTTTGCAAGTGGTACAATATTCATTTTGAGTAGAAGTCAACTGATCCATCAAGGTGTGTTTCTGTTGTAGCCATCATGCCACAAAGTTTCATCCTGATCATTTTGCTTATAACCATCTGTTCGCATTGTTATATTTACCGCCATGGGTACTGAATCATAGGGCTTTCCATATTCATAAACAACTCTCTTAATCAACACAGCTATCCATTCACGAAAGACCAGCCCATTTTGACGGGATGGGAGGAGGAAATTTATGATGTTGCCAAAAAAATCATGGAGGAGCCAAGTCCAAAGCAGTAAGCTATCCCTTTCACTATGATGGTTTGCAATTCAGTATGCACGAGTTTCTTTTTTGAACTTCAGAATGAAAACAGAAATTTTGCTGAATGACTTTTACACAGGCTGTATCTCATTCGGAGGAAGATCAGAAAAATGATTGAACATAATGTGTCACCTTATTTCATTTTCTGTGTAAGCTCTTCGCTGCGTTATGATTATGTGTTCTTTGTGATTCCAAGAATCTGGCCGAGGTTCATATTTTGTCGGAGCTCATTACTGTTTGTGATTTTCCCTTTTCTTTGAAATGCAGCACTTGGTTAATGAACTGAAAAGGGACAGGGATGAAGATTTTCAGAATAGCATTGATGAACTGGCACTGGAGTTGAACCAAGTGAGCCTGACTGCAAGCATTTATTTTTCTTAAGCTAGACTGTACGCATATTAAATGATACTACCTCCGATCCATAATAAGTGTCGAAGTTTTAAACTAACCCCAGTTCAAAACTGCAACACTTATTTTGGATCAGAGGGAGTAGTTAATTTTCCATTTGTGAACTAGTCTACTGTGTAGTGTGTGCTAATATATATTGCTTGCTTGCTTGTTTCAGAACGAGCAGTGCAAAGAATACAAATCTCAGGACACAATTTCTGACAAAAGAGCTATCAATATAGAAGGTTTCGCTGTTGAAGGCCCCGACCAAGGGGAAGCCATCCAATGCTTCATAAGGATTGAAGGTACAAGCAAAAAAGAAAAAAACTGGTTCATTCAATCATGAACTGTGGTGTAAACTGACTATACTTTGAAATTGCAGAATTCACTGTGAGGTTCATGAGCTTCTACAGATCTTTAATAACGAAGAACTCAAGCAGAGGCGGTGTTATCTGAATGCGGTGGAATCACTCTCTCGATCGACAAATCCTCTGGCGCGAGCTAGTATTGTAGTGCTGTTGATAAATAAGCAGTGGTGTGCCTCTGAAGTCCAAATCAAAGCACCTCAGCGTTGCTTTGCATGTTGAAAAGGAAAATGCAACTGTTTTATTCGCCCCGATTGCTGCGTGTATACATGATTATGCATATAACTTTGCATATGTGTGAATTGTGATATTCTGGTTTGTACAAAAATCAACTTCATATATCATAATTTGTGTGATCTGAGAATAATATCGTACTCCCTCCGTTCCTAAATATAGATCTTTTTATAGATTTCACTAGAGGACTACATAGGAAGCAAAATGAGTGAATCTACGCTCTAAAGTGGGTCTATATACATCTATATGTAGTCAGCTAGTGAAACCTTTAAAAAGACTTATACTCCCTCTGTCCCAAAATAAGTGTCTCAAGCTTAATACAACTTTATACTAGAGCTAGTACAAAATTGAGACACTTATTTTGGAACGGAGGGAGACTGTATATTAAAATATTTTCCCCTTTTTTCTCGAAAGCTATTCCTTGCCGTAAAGAAATATAAGATCATTTAGATCACTAATTTACTGATCTAACAACTTTTATACTTCCTCCGTTCGAAAATACTTGTCGCATGAATGAATTCATCTAGATGTATTTTAGTTTTAGTTACATTCATTTTTATAAATTTGTACGATAAGTAATTTAGGAGGGAAGGAGTATTTCTTTACAGAGGGAGTACTTGTGAAATGTATTGAAAATAACAGGAGCCAAAGTTTTTGTGTGTGCAAAAGTGCCATATTACTTATGCTGTTATGCATAATGCTGAAGGAACCTCATCAGTATCTTTGATAGTGTAAAATTACACATGTCCTAGTTTTAGAAGAGACTTGCTACCTGCTACCAGCAGTTCAGTCTCTTGTTCATCTTCTAAATAGTTGCATTAAACAATGTAATCACAGGTGGTAAGTGGAAAATGTACACGGTTACATGTATTTGGAAATAATTCGGTATATACACACGTCCTATGCATGAATGAAACCTACGCTACCAATTCCTACCAACCAGAAAAGATTCAACAAAATTTGGAGAACTCGACACACCGGATCGCCACTCAGTGTTGCGTGGCCGGCGACCGTAGGTTACCGGTGGTCGCTCGCCGGAGATGACGCTGTAAGGTGTCCAGCGGCCTCGTGGACCACCGCTGCAGCCCGGCCACGGTCTCCGCGTTCGTCGGTGATCCCCTCGTCTGGCGGCGCGTCCAGGTCGGTGCGGCAGACCGGGCACGTGGTGTGCGCGCCGAGCCACGAGTCGATGCACGCGGCGTGGAAGGCGTGGCGGCAGACGGTGAGCGGCCGGACGGCGTCGCCGGGCGCGAACTCGGACAGGCAGACCGCGCACTCCGCCGGCGCCGCAGAGCCGGCGGCGCCGGCCTCGAACCGCACCGTCGGGAACGAGGCAATGACGGCGGGATCCAGGCCCGCCGGCTTGCGCGACGCGGGCCCGGGCCCGTCCTCTTCGCCCGTTTCGTCGCTGGACTGGAGGCGGCGGCGGCGGCGGCGGCGGAGCCAGAGGGAGAAGAAGCGGAGGAGGTCGCGGAGCAGGAAGACGGATAGGAAGCAGAGGAGGAGGAGGAATAGGAGGAAGACCGGGAGCAGCATGGGGAAGGACGCGCCCTGCTGGGCCGGGGAAGGCGGCGGCGGCGGAGGCCTCGGCGAGTGAGAGGCGCGGACGTCGAGGGCGCTGAGGAGGAGGCGGCGCGCGGCCATGGCCAGCGTATGCATCCGCCGCGGCGACCATGGGGTGGATGGGCTTTTAGGTGTGGCTCACGCGCGCGCGCATGGGCACGGGCACGGGGCACGGGGCGGAGTGGGGCGAGGCGAGACGGAGGGTGGGGGGTCGTCGGCGTCGGGCGTCGGTGTCGCTGTTGGTAGGGACGGAGCCGTGACCTTTACGGCGAGGCGAATGCGACGCCGGGACGGAACGACATGGACGCTCATCATGCATGGACATTGGCCAACCGACCAGACGCCAACCCATGGCGCTGTGAGCGCGCGCGTGCTGGTCTTGCACGGATAATGGCTCATGGATTTATTTTTTCCAGTTGCATCCTCGTAGAACTTGAGGCTATTAATTGGTTGGACTGCTCGTTTAGGAAGATATTTTTTTACTCATAACTACTCCCTCCGTTTCTAAATATAAGTTTTTTAAGCAATTTCACTAGGTGTCTACATACGGAGCAAAATGATTGAATGTATACTCTAAAATATGTCTATATACATCCGTATGTAGTCCACTAGTGAAATCTCTACAAAGACTTATATTTAGAAACGGAGGGAGTAGTTTGGAATTACTTGCACAAAATTATCACAATTGAGACATTACATTAGGATTTGTATCAAAATTGATAGTTTTACGTGTCACTATGAAGCCGGGGGCTAGACGTTATAAAAAGTCATATTTTTTTGAAAAAGGAACTCATGTAATGGATTTTTTCGTTCGCAATTTTTACTATCGATACGGACCAGTATAAAGTTTTTATCGAATTGGACGAACATTGACCAACTGATCAGACGCCCAATCCCTGGGCGCTGCGAGAGAGAGCGCGCGGGCTGGTCTTGCCGTCTTGATGGGTCATGCCTCATGGATTTTTTTTGAGTTGTACCTTCATGAAACTTGAGGCTATTAATCGGTTGGACTGTTCAACGACGTACACTCGGTGCTCAATTTAGAAAATATTGTTTTTACTCACAGCTAGCTTGGAGTTACTTGCACAAAAGTATATCACAATTGGAACATTACATATGGATTTGTATCAAATTGATAATTTTGCATGTCAGTATGAAGTCTGGGCTAGACGTTATAAAAAGCCATATTTTTTACGAAAAAGGAACCCATGTGATGGATTTTTTTTCGTTCGCAATTTTCACTATTGAAACGGACCAGTTTAAAGTTTTCGTCGAATTGGACGAACATTGGCCAACTGACCACACGCTCAATCCCATGGCGTTGCGAGCACGCGCGTGCTGGTCTTGCCGTCTTGGCGGGTCATGCCTTATGGATTTTTTTGAATTGTACCCTTAAGGAACTTGAGGCTATTAATAGGTTGGACTGTTCCACGACGTACACTAGGTGTTTAGTTTAGGAAGATATTTTTTTACTCACAACTAGTTTGGAGTTACTTGCATAAAATTATCACAATTGGGACATTACATGTGGATTTGTATCAAAATTGATAATTTTACATGTCAGTATGATGCGTGGGGCTAGACGTTACAAAAAGACATATTTTTTATGAAAAAAGAACTCATGTGATGGATTTTTCGTTCGCAATTTTCACTATCGAAACGGACGAGTTTAAAGTTTTCGTCGAATTGAACGAACATTGGCCAACTGACCAGACGCCCAATCCCTGGGCGCTGCGATAGCGCGCGCGTGCTGGTCTTGCCGTCTTGACGGGTCATACCTCATGGATTTATTTTTGAGTTTGTATTTGTTGGGGAACGTAGTAATTTCAAAGAAAAAATCCTACGCCAAACAAGGATCTATCTATGGAGAAACCAGCAACGAGTAATGGAGTAGAGCATCTTCATACCTTTGAAGATCGCTAAACGGAAGCACTACTAGAACGCGGTCGATGGAGTCGTACTCGCAGCGATTCAGATCACGGTCGGTTCTGATCTATGTGTCGAATCACGGCACCTCCACGTTCAACACACGTACAACCCGGTGACGTCTCCCACGCCATGATCCAACAAGGAGGAGGGAGAGGTTGAGGGAGAGCTCAAGCAGCGCGACGATGCGGTGGCGGTGGATCTACGAGGTATTCCAGCGGAGCTTCTCCAAGCTGAGCGGAAGAGGAGGAAGAACTGGGCTGCCTAGAGAGGGAGGAAACGATTTCTGTGTTTTCTCCAAAGGCAAAACCCTCCACTATACATAGGGGGACAAGGAGGAGGCGCCCACCCTTAGGGTTCCCACCCCCAAGGGGTAGGGCAACCCCATGTAGGGCAGGGGGCGGCGGCCAGGGCAAGGGAGAGGTGGGGTGGCGCCCTCTGATGGGCCTTGGGCCCATCTACGCTAGGGTTTGCCCCCCTTCTCCTTTGCTGCGCCTTGGGCCTAGGTGGGAGGCGCACCAGCCCACTCTGGGTTGGTTCCCTTCCATCTTTTGGCCCATGAAGCCTCTTGGGGCTAGTGGCCCCTCCAGGTGGACCCCGGGAACCCTTCCGGTGGTCCCGGTACGTTACTGGTGACGCCCGAAAGATTTTTGGTGTCCAAAACCCCTAATCCTATATATCAATCTTCACCTCCAGACCATTCTGGAGCTCCTCGCGACATCCGGGATCTCAGCCGGGACTCCGAACAACCTTCGGTAACCCTAGCATCATCGAACCTTAAGTGTGTAGACCCTCCGGGTTCGAGAAGCATGCAGACATGACCGAGACACTCTCCGGTCAATAACCAACAGCGGGGTTTGGATATCCATGTTGGTTCCCACAAGTTCCACGATGATCTCATCAGATGAACCATGATGTCAAGGATTCACTTAATCCCGTATGCAATTCCCTTTGTCTATCGGTATGATACTTGCCCGAGATTCGATCGTCGGCATCCCCATACCTTGTTCAATCTCGTTATCGACAAGTCTCTTTGCTCGTTCCATAGCACATCATCCCGTGGCTAACTCCTTAGTCACACTGAGCTCATTATGATGATGTTCTACCGAGTGGGCCCAGAGATACCTCTTCGTTCACACGGAGTGACAAATCCCGGTCTCGATTCGTACCAACCCAACAGACACTTTTGGAGATACCCGTAGTGCACCTTTATAGTTACCCGGTTACGTTATGACATTTGATACACCCAAAGAACTCCTACGGTATCCAGGAGTTGCACAATCTCACGGTCTAAGGAAAAGATACTTGACATTAGAAAAGCTTTAGCATACGAACAACACGATCTAGTGCTATGCTTAGGATTGGGTCTTGTCCATCACATCATCCTCCTAATGATGTGATCCCGTATCAATGACATCCAATGTCCATGATCAGGAAACCATGATCATCCATTGATGAACGAGCTAGCTAACTATAGGCTCACTAGGGACACATTGTGATCTATGTATTCACACATGTATTACGGTTTCCGGTTAATACACTTATAGCATGAATAATAGACAATTATCATAAACTGGAAATATAATAAGAACCATTTTATCATTGCCTCTAGGGCACATTTCCAACGGTCTCCCACTTGCACTAGAGTCAATAATCTGTTGGAAATATGCCCTAGAGGCAATAATAAAATGGTTATTATCATATTTCCTTGTTCATGATAATCGTCTATTGTTCATGCTATAATTGTATTAACAGGAAACACTAATACATGTGTGAATAAATAGATCACAATGTGTCCCTAGCAAGCCTCTAGTTGGCTAGCTCGTTGATCAATAGATGATCATGGTTTCCTGATCATGGACATTAGATGTCATTGATAACGGGTTCACATCATTGGGAGAATGATGTGATGGACAATACCCAATCCTAAGCATAGCACTAGATCGTGTTGTTCGTATGCTAAAGCTTTTCTAATGTCAAGTGTCTTTTCCTTCGACCGTGAGATTGTGCAACTCCCGGATACCGTAGGAGTGCTTTGGTGTATCAAACGTCACAACGTAATTGGGTGACTATAAAGGTGCACTATGGGTATCTCCGAAAGTGTCTGTTGGGTTGGTACGAATCGAGATCGGGATTTGTCACTCCGTGTGACGGAGAGGTATCTCTCGGCCGACTCGGTAGAACATCATCATGAGCTCAATGTGACTAAGGAGTTAGTCACAGGATGACGTGCTACGGAATGAGTAAAGAGACTTCCCGGTAACGAGATTGAAAAAGGTATAGGTATACCGACGATCGAATCTCGGGCAAGTTCTATACCGACAGACAAAGGGAATTGTATACGAGATTGATTGAATCCTTGACATCGTGGTTCATCTGATGAGATCCTCGTGGAACATGTGGGAGCCACCATGGGTATCCAGACCCCGCTGATGGTTATTGGCCGGAGAGGTGTCTCGGTCATGTCTGCATGCCTCCCGAACCCGTAGGGTCTACACACTTAAGGTTCGATGACGCTAGGGTTATAGGGAATTGTTATACGAGGTTACTGAAGGTTGTTCGGAGTCCCGGATGAGATCCCGGACGTCACGAGGAGCTCCGGAATGGTCCAGAGGTAAAGCTTGATATATAGGATGGATGGATTTGGACGCCGGAAATGTTTCGAGCACCACCAGCAAAGTGTCGGGACCACCGGAAGGATTCCGGAGGTCCACCGGGAGAAGCCACCAGCCCTAGGAGGCTACATGGGCCAAGTGTGAGAGGGAACCAGCCCCTGGATGGGCTGGTGCGTCCCCCACACCCAGCCCATGGCACCTAAGAGGGGGAAGGGGGGAACCCTACCGCAGGTGGGCCTAAGGCCCACCAGGGGTGCGCCACCCCCTCCTCCCCTCCTAGCCACCACCCCCTCCCCCATCTAGGGCTGCTGCACCCCTTAGGGGTGGGAACCCTAGGGGGGGTGTGACAGCCCGAGACCGATGTTCCAGAAGATTCCCCTTCTATTCCGTTTTCGTCGTGTGTCTTATTTTATTTGTCGCATCATCATCGCATCATGCGCATCATCTGCATTGCATCGACATCTCCGTTGCCGCCAGTTTTCAAAACTTGCATCCGTTGTTAGTTGCCGGTTCACATCGTTGTCCGTTCTGAGCCCGACCGCACACGCACGCGCCCGCGGCATCGTCGAAACCCTGTTTTAAAAGTGTGCGTAAAACTTTCTCTGATCGAGGTGAAACTTGGCATGCGGTTGTAATTTGTTTTAGTTAGGCCGCATGTCGGATTTCGTCCCGACCGGAGTTCGTCTGGTACCCGAACGGTCGACCGTAGCGGCACCGTATTCGGTCTACCGTCGGACGTGTGTCGGTGTTTCAAAAATCGTTGCCGCGTCGCCCGTTTCCCTCTCGTATCCAGTAAACCACTCTACACGGTCGCGTACTCGTTGCCGCGTGCGGAATCGTTCGAATCCGACCCCGCGGTTGAAACCGGGGCGGAATTTCGCTAAACCTAGCCCCCCCATTTGTCTATAAATAGCCGCGAGTAATTTTGGACAACAACCCCACCCCCTGCCTCGTTTTGCACGCCACCTACCCCGAAACCCTAGCAGCCTGTCTCCCACATCCTCCTCGCGCCGTCGGGCCCGCGAGCCTGCAACCGGCCCGCCCGGGCCCGAAGCAGCGCCGCCGCCGTTTTCCCAGCTCCCGTGGCTGCCTGCCTCGCCTGCTCCTGCGAGCCCCGCTAGCGCCGCCGGCCACCCTCGCGTCCCGAGCTTCCCCGTGCCCCGCCGCCTGCAGTACCTCGCCGCCGTTCGCCGTCTCCTGCGTGCGCCGCCTCCACCGGCCGGAGCCCCGCCGTCCTCGGACCCTGCCCGGCGCCAGCAGCAGCAGCAGCTCATCGGAGCTGGCAGCCCCGCCGTGGCGCGCCGCCCGTCAGTCAGTTCCCTGCCCCGCGCCAGATCCGCGCTTCCGGTCTCCGCACCGCCATGCGCCCCGCCGCCGGCCACCGGAGCCGCCGGCCTCGAGCTCCTACGTCGCCGTCGTGGCTGTGTCGCCGCTCGGCCCCGATCCGACCGGTGAGCTGCAGTGCCCGATCGGCTGGGCGTTAACCCCGCCTGGGCCGGCCTGCCGCGGCGCCTCCAGCGGCCCAGCGCCCTCCGGCCCAACTGCAAGGCCTGGTCGGCCACCTCCACCTCTGCTGCACCAGGCCGGCCCGCAAGGTGAGTTCCCCCATGGCCTCTAAAATGCGCCACAGACACACTATAATATACCGCGCCCATGCTCTCTGTAGCCCGTTCGGAATAGATTTGGCCCATGTAGTATATTAGGAATTTTCGGAATTAGTATAAATTCCAGAATATAGACGTATTTTAAAACGCGTATAACATTTAATACGTGTGTCGGATCAGAATGTGTAGCATATGGATTTTGTGTAGAATTCCGCGTAGATTTCGAATTTCTAACTTGCATAATTATTTGAGGCAGTTTGAAGTGCCTAATTCATTATTTTGCGTGCTGTTTCAACAGGATCCGATCCGTAGTTATTTCTCGTGCGTGTCCGGATTTATGTGAGGCATTATTTTGTGTTGCAACCCCACATATTTTATATGTTTCCCGGTTAGAAAAATCCATGGGATTTTTCTGTGCAATTAGTTTTAGCTTTTGAGCAACTTAGTTCGCGAGATATTTTGCCATGTTGCCCTTTTGTTTAATTCGTAGGATTTATTCCGTGCTTCGTTGGATTAAGTTGTCAACTAGGGAGTTGTTCTTGGATGTTTAGACTAGCCCCTGGTATTTTTGGTTGCAATAGAAATGCATGTTTAGGTGTGGGTTGCTTGCTCTCAAGTTGTTAGAAATAGTGCTGATTTGGAGGTGCTGAAATATTTCGAAGTGTGGAATCTGTCATATTTTGTTGTTGTCTTGTCTTGCTTGTATCTAGTGATTTGTAGCTCTTTTGAGGTTGGTCCAATGGAGTTAGTTGTAGCCCTTATGTTTCTCTAGCATGCTGTGAATGTTCATGCCATTTGGAGTCCTGTAGCTATAGGTTTTGCTGCTGTCAATATGGCTTCAGATCGAAAACTGCACTTTCATGAGGTGCAATTTTCACCGAGTCTGAAATAGTGTGTGAGATGCCATTTTGTTTCTTCTTTCCCTAGTGATCCATGATGCCATGCTAGTTGTTGTTAGTTGTTTGTAGTAGTGCTTCTTTCCCTCTTTCGTGTCATGCCTTGCTTGAGTTTATCGGATTTGTGTAGCCCGTAGTTGTGGGGCGTAGAAAATGCTATGTGGCTGATTTTGGCAGATTGTAGTGATATCTTGTTTTGCTCGTATCTTTTGAACCGTAGCTCCGATTTGATCGTGTCCTACATGAAACTTGCTTAGAATCTTGTGAAGTTTCATTTTCTCTTGCTGGTTGTATGTTTTGAGGTGCTCGTGACCGCCGTTGCACACATATTGCATTCATGCCATCATATCTTGCGGTGCTTGTAACTTTTGATCCGTAGCTCCGTTGGAGATGTTCTTTATGTGTAGATTGCTTAAAATGACGCGTAGAATCACGTGAACCCATTTTTTTTTGCTGTTTAACAAGTAATTAAATGTGTTAGTTCAGATCTGGATAGAATGGTAAATTAACATGTGAGGTCATCTCGGAGGTGCTATATGTCATTTCCGACCTCATTTAAAATGTCTAGATAGGTAGTTTAATTTCTGCTTCACCTCTTGCATGTTTGAAAACATTAATATTGCCGTGTAAATAATCGGGATAGAACTAAATAATTAAACGTGGAGTTTCGTCAATATGCAACTCGTTGCATATTGAACTTCACTTAACGTGTAGTGTGTGATTGTGTGAATTGTCATGTCGTGACCTGCATGTGTTCAGCTGCTCATGCATCACTTGTGTTGTTGCACCGTGTGGTGAATTCCGTGTGTTGATTTGTGTTTCCGGTTTGCTTCGTCTCGGTAGAGTTACACAGCGTGCCGAATTGTGAGGACCCGTTCGACTACGTCGGTTCGTCTGCTCCACGGAGTCATTCTTCTTCCAAGCGGGATCTCAGGCAAGATGACCATTTCCCCAGATACTATTACTATCATTGCCATGCTAGTTTTACCGTCTCTATCGTTATGTCTCGTTGCCTACCACATGTTAAATATCAGTCTCTCAACAATGCCATGAAACCTTCAACCTGTCCAACCTAGCAAACCATTGATTGGCTATGTTACCGCTTTCTTAACCCTGTGTTAGCGTTGCTAGTTGCAGGTGCAGTTGCTCCATGTGAAAACATGGGTTCCTTGTTATATCATCATAATAATGCTATTAAATTTAATGCACCTATATACTTGGTAAAAGGTGGAAGGCTCGACCTTTCTAGCCCGGTGTTTTGTTCCACCTTTGCCCCCCCCAGTTTCGGCTACCAGTGTTATGTTCCATAATTGAGCGCCCCTAACACGATTGGGGTTGTTATGGGGACCCCCTTGATATTTCGTTTTAGATTAAAGCTGGTTCGGCAAGGCCCAACATTGGTTTTACATTTTACCAACATAATAATTTGATAATACTGAAGTGCATAGGGAGTTAGCGCTACCCGAGGAGTAATTTTACATAAACAGGAGGGGCCAGTGCTGATGGTGTTGGTCCCAAACGGTCTGCCTGCGGGGCCACCACGAGGAAACTTGAGGTTTGGCACCCGTAGCTAGTTCCACCCGTCGTGTCCTGAGAACGAGATACGTGGCTCCTACCGGGTATGTCGACACGTCGGGCGGCCTTGCTGGATTAGTTTTACCTTTGACGAGATATCTTGTGCATCGGGATTCCGGTGATGCTTTGGGTAATCTCAGAGTTGAGGTTTTCCACAAGGGAATCCGACGAGATCGCGAGCTTCGTGATTGAGGATTTCTATGCGGCTTGTGGTAATTTGTGATGGACTAGTTGGAGCACCCGTGCAGGGTTAAATCTTTCGGAAAGCCGTGCCCGCGGTTATGTGGCATCGTGGAAACTTTGTTTAACACTGGTTCTAGATAACTTGAAGTTAACTTAATTGAAACTTGCCAACTGTGTGCGTAACCGTGACTGTCTCTTTCGTGAGTTCCTTCTCTGATCGAGGACATGGTGGGGTTATGCCTGTCGTAGGTAGGTGTTCAGGATCATTCATTTGATCATCAATAGTCACGTCCGTTATGCGTAGATCTTCCCCCTCTTATTTCTTGTACTCGTAAGTTTAACCACCAAATATATGCTTAGCCGGTGCTGCAGCCTCACCACTTAACCATGCCTCACCCATTAAGCTTTGTTAGTCTTGATACCTTTGGAAATGAGATTGCTGAGTCCCTTGTGGCTCACAAATTACTACAACACCAGTTGCAGGTACATATAAAGGTTACTTGACGCGAGCGCGTTGATTGTTCATTTGGAGTTGCTTCTTCTTCTTCTTCTTCTTCTTCTTCTTCATCGATCTAGGATGGGTTCCAGGCCGGCTGCCTGGGATAGCAAGAATGGACGTCGTTCTTATTTTTCTCGTTTGTTTTCGTCTGTAGTCGGACCCTTCTCATACTATTGATGATTATGTAATGTACTGATGTGACTCTGATGTAGCTTGTGGCGAGTGTAAGCCAATTCTATATATATATATCTCTTCTTTTCAGTACATGTACTTGTAACGATATCCATTCTTGCGACACGACGAGATGCGCTTCTATCCCTGACGAGGCCTTCGTGCTAAATTGAGGATAGGGTCGCATCTTGGGCATGACAAGTTGGTATCAGAGCATTACCGACCTAGGAGCCCCCTTGATTGATCGAACTTGGCCGAGTCAAGTCTAGTGAAAAACTGCTTTGAGTCTAGTTATATATCGGAGAGTAGGATTCTTTTTTCTCCTCTTCTATGCTCTGGTGAGGAATCTTGACGTAATAATTTATTCTACTCCTCTTCTCACTCAAATTTTTTTTAGGATCACGCGGATATTCTTGGTATCTATATGATGCCGATGTGATGGAGTCCTGTCTTGGTGCCTCCTATCTGCTTTGAATTTCACGGGAGTTGAGCTCCAGGGGATTCTTGAGCACATCGTTATCATTCAGATTTCTTAATATCTCAGAACGAAGGATGTTCGTAATTGCTTCAATACTAGTAGTGGCGAGATAACCCCGATGTCCCCAGTACTGGTGCAGATTGTTCGGGAGTACTGCCATACTTTGTATCGTTGTGATCACGAGGGTCTGTAGTAGATGAAGGTCCGAGATTCTGGTCGTGTGTTGACGGATGTGATACAAGTGACGGGTTAGTATAGGAGTTGTGTGTTATTACTCCTTGTATCCGTGTACCAGATTGCATGACCAGATATTTCGGGAATTCATAGGTGGGAATTCAAGTAGTTACTTATAGGACAATCTTCCAACAAATGCATGATCTTAGGTTGGGGTTCGACATCTAGTGGATTCCTGTCCACGAAAATATCGGACGAAATCTTTCTCATGAGTTTGTTCTGGCTTGTTTCATAAGCCTCATCCCTTTGTTTTGCTGAATATGGTAATTCAAGTTGCTTCGATGTCAAGTGGTGATTTCAGATCTATCCTAATCTGTGTTCTCATATTTTTATGTGAGAATGCAAATTCTTTTGTTCGTTCAATTTTCATGTCAATTCTTGTCAACCGGAGTTGTTATGTTAATTATTTTCCAACCGGTGTGTTTCTCTCCAAGTAAATTCAATCCTCCCCAATATTTGCAGATCATTCTTTCAATTCTTACCGGAGTTCATCTCATCCGTCCCAAGTTGTCTTTGTTTTTCCCCGCCCTCCCGCCCTTTTTCTTCAGTGATTCAATTTTCATCCAAGTGCCTTCATATTCAGTGATGCTTCTGCTATCTCTTCTTGGTTTTCTGGCCGGTGATTTGTTGTGAAGATTCTCACGAGCTTCATGTTCATCTTTATTCATTCTTGTCATCCTTACCGGTGAATTCAGTTCAGTTATCCATGGTCATCATACCCTTTTCAACCATTAAATTCTTTCCCATGTTGGAAATTCTTATCAGTCTTCTTGTTATTCATTCCTCTCTTTTCTATCCGGAGTGTTAAAGATATTTCAGTAGTTTCTCGTTTTCAATTCTGTAATTATTTTGAGGTGCTCAACCTCATCTAGTTTTCATTTATACCGGTGCAATATCTCTCTTTCTAGCAATCTTTTCAACGATGGTTTCTTTGAGTGGGCCCATAACCCACAGGGTTTTCCGAGGATCTTATATGTCTCCTCTATTTTTCGGGAGATCTCTATATCTTTTCAACTATGACGTAAGTATGAATTTCATCAGTTATATCCCTTCTCCTAGATCTATTAAAATTAATTCTCATATTTGGTTCGACCTTGCATTCTTCATTATTCCGGAGGTCTCAGTAATTCTTGGTGTTGTTCTCGATCATTCTCAGCTTGCTATCCGACGGAGTGTTTCTCTGGAATCTTGGTCCATTCTCTTGGAGATTCATCATTTCAACTTCGTGTTATCATCTTGAATTTGTTTCCAATCATGAAAATCTGTTTCTTGTTATCCGGAGCATTTCTGAGTTGTTTTCATTCTCGTTCCTCCAAAGGCCGTCATTTTAGAAGATTCTTCGTTCTCAGCTTTCAGCTTTCATCCTCAATTCTTCTCAATTGTTGTCTCTTCGTTCGTCTCTCGATTATCCGGTGCCTTGTTCAAGTTTTCTCTCATGTGGCTCATGATCTCTTCATTCTCTTGCATCTCCATTAATTCTTGGTTGCCTCATTTATTCCAATTCTCACAGGTGCGTCCTTCAATCATGCCTCAAGTGGTGCTTATCTCTCTGCCTCTTCAAGATTCGTTTCTAGTAGAATAAGTGATATGCTAAATCCGTTGCTTGTCATCAATTAAACTTGATGAAGGATAGGGATAACATAATTCTTATTCTTCTCCATAGTGATTTCAATTCTTCTTCCGGAGTGGCTCATGATATTAATTCATTCTCAAGTGTTCTTCAAGATTCTTATTGGAGAACCTCAAGTTTTCTTTCTCTTGCATTTCTAAGTGCATTTGTTCTTCCTTTATCCTTTCAGGTGGTATTATAGCCTTCTTGTTAGTGTAGGAGCCTCGAAGAGATTTTCTTTCAAGAATGATACAATTAAATCCATCAATTCTTTGATCATGAGGTAGTTCAACCCATGATTTCTTCATTGAGCTATCTTGGTTTGGATTTCACCTAAAGCCTTTCCTACGGATTGTTGCTATCATGGTGCTTGTCATTAATCCAAGTTCTCAATGTATCCCCTTGGTGTAAGGAATTTTTCATATCTTGTTTCTCCCAATCATTCATTGTTTCTTTTAGTGGGTGGTTGTCACCTCATAAATGTGAGATGATTTTCATAAGCCCACTACTATCTTGTTCCTCGATGTTGATTTTCCAACTACTACGTCAATTCTCTGTCCGGAGGCTCTTCAATTCTTTTGTAATGATAGTTGTCATTCTTTTCTTCATTCTCTTCTTCCGTATGAGCTAGTTCCTATTCTATTATTCCGGAGGCATTGTGATGTTGCTTTTTGGGTCTATCATATTGTTCTATCAAGATCATGGTGTTCCCTTGTTCTATTTAGTTGTTTGATATGGATATTGTCTATTTCTTCTACCTTTTTGAATTTTTTTGTCCCATTTTCCTACCGAAGTGCTGCCGAAATTTTTCGTGAATTCTTGCTTGTTTCTCATATTTGTCCTCATCGCTTTGCAACCTTCAAGGATTGTTGGTTTCACTCATTTGTCAAAGAAGCGACTAAGTTTTTTACCTCTTGTTCTTTCTCATCCTCTCCCCCTTTCATTCTTGGATCTCGGGCCGAGATCCTCTTGTAGTGTAGGAGTGTTGTGACAGCCCGAGACCGACGTTCCAGAAGATTCCCCTTCTATTCCGTTTTCGTCGTGTGTCTTATTTTATTTGTCGCATCATCATCGCATCATGCGCATCATCTGCATTGCATCGGCATCTCCGTTGCCGCCAGCTTTCAAAACTTGCATCCGTTGTTAGTTGCCGGTTCACACCGTTGTCCGTTCTGAGCCCGACCGCACACGCACGCGCCCGCGGCATCGTTGAAACCCTGTTTTAAAAGTGTGCGTAAAACTTTCTCTGATCGAGGTGAAACTTGGCATGCGGTTCTAATTTGTTTTAGTTAGGCCGCCTGTCCAATTTTGTCGCGATCGGAGTTCGTGTGGTACCCGAACGGTTGACCGTAGCGGCACCGTATTCGGTCTACCGTTGGACGTTTGTCGGTGTTTTAAAAATCGTTGCCGCGTCGCTCGTTTCCCTCTCGTCTCCGGTAAACCACTCTACACGGTCGCGTACCCATTCCCGCGTGCGGAATCGTTCGAATCCGACCCCGCGGTTGAAACCGGGGCGGAATTTCGCTAAACCTACCCCCCATTTGTCTATAAATAGCCCCGAGTAATTTTAGACAACAACCCTACCCCGTGCCTCGTTTTGTGCGCCACCTACCCCGAAACCCTAGCAGCCCGTCTCGCACCTCCTCCTCGCGCCGCCGGGCCCGCGAGCCCGCAACCGGCCCGCCCGGGCCCGATGCAGCGCCGCCGCCGCTTGCCCAGCTCCCGTGGCTGCCTGCCTCGCCTGCTCGTGCGAGCCCCGCTAGCGCCGCCGGCCAGCCTCGCGTCCCGAGCTTCCCCGTGCCCTGCCACCGGCTGTACCTCGCCGCCGTTCGCCGTCTCCTGCGTGCGCCGCCTCCACCGGCCGAAGCACCGCCGCCCTCGGACCCTGCCCCGCCGCCAGCAGCAGCAACAGCTCATCGGAGCTGGTAGCTCCGCCATGGCACGCCGCCCGTCGGTCGGTTCCCTGCCCCGCGTGAGATCCGCGCCTCCGGCCTCCGCGCCGCCATACGCCCTGCCGCCGGCCACCGGAGCCGCCGGCCTCGAGCTCCTACGTCGTCGTCGTGGCTGTGCCGCCGCTCGGCCCTGATCCGATCGGTGAGTTGCAGTGCCCGATCGGCTGGGCGTTGACCCCGCCTGGGCCGGCCTCCCGCGGCGCCTCGAGTGGCCCAGCGCCCTCCGGCCCAACTGCAAGGCCCGGTCGGCCACCTCCACCTCTGCTGCACCAGGCCGGCCCGCAAGGTGAGTTCCCCCTGGCCTCTAAAATGCGCCGCACGCACACTATAATATACCGCGCCCATGCTCTGTGTAGCCCGTTCGGAATAGATTCGGCCCATGTAGTATATCATGAATTTTCGGAATTAGTTTAAATTCCAGAATATAGACGTATTTTAAAACGCGTATAACTTTTAATACGTGTGTCGGATCGGAATGTGTAGCATATGGGTTTAGTGTAGAATTCTGCGTAGATTTTGAATTTCTAACTTGCATAATTATTTGAGGCAGTGTGAAGTGCCTAATTCATCATTTTGCATGCTGTTTCAATAGGATCCGATCCGTAGTTATTTCTCGTGCGTGTCCGGATTGCCCGTATACCGTAGATTAAATGTCCATGTTTTAGGGACCATTTTTCCATGTATTTTAGAGCGGTCATTTGTATTTTTGCGTGTAGGGAATTGCCGCTAATTTATTTTCCCGCGTATAGGTTATTTTCTCGCATTTATGTGAGGCATTATTTTGTGTTGCAACCCCACATATTTTATATGTTTCCGGGTTAGAAAAATCCATGGGATTTTTCTGTGCAATTAGTTTTTGATTTTGAGAAACTTAGTTCACGAGATATTTTGCCATGTTGCCCTTTTGTTTAATTCGTAGGATTTATTCCGTGCTTCGTTGGATTCAGTTGTCAACTAGGGAGTTGTTCTTGGATGTTTAGACTAGCCCCTGGTATTTTTGGTTGCAATAGAAATGCATGTTTAGGTGTGGGTTGCTTGCTCTCAACTTGTTAGAAATAGTGCTGATTTGGAGGTGCTGAAATATTTCGAAGTCTGGAATCATATTTTGTTGCTGTCTTGTCTTGCTTGTATCTAGTGATTTGTAGCTCTTTTGAGGTTGGTCCAATGGAGTTAGTTGTAGCCCTTATGTTTCTCTAGCATGCTGTGATTTTGCATGCCATTTGGAGTCCTGTAGCTATAGGTTTTGCTGCTGTCAATATGGCTTCAGATCGAAAACTGCACTTTCATGAGGTGCAATTTTCACTAAGTCTGAAATAGTGTGTGAGATGCCATTTGTGTCTTCTTTCCCTAGTGATCCATGATGCCATGCTAGTTGTTGTTAGTTGTTTGTAGTAGTGCTTCTTGCCCTCTTTCGTTTCATGCCTTGCTTGAGTTTATCGGAGTTGTGTAGCCCGTAGTTGTGGGGCGTAGAAAATGCTATGTGGCCGATTTTGGCAGATTGTAGTGATATCTTGTTTTGCTCGTATCTTTTGAACCGTAGCTCCGATTTGATCGTGTCCTACATGAAACTTGCTTAGAATCTTGTGAAGTTTAATTTTCTCTTGCTGGTTGTATGTTTTGAGGTGCTCGTGACCACCGTTGCACACATATTGCATTCATGCCATCATATCTTGCGGTGCTTGTAACTTTTGATCCGTAGCTTCATTGGAGATGTTCTTTATGTGTAGATTGCTTGAAATGACGCGTAGAATCACGTGAACCCATTTGTTTTTATTTTTAACAAATAATTAAATGTGTTAGTTCAGATCTGGACAGAATGGTAAATTAACATGTGAGGTCGTCTCGGAGGTGCTATATGTCATTTCCGACCTCATTTAAAATGTCTAGATAGGTTGTTTAGTTTCCACTTCACCTCTTGCATGTTTGACAACATTAATATTGCCGTGTAAATCATCGGGATAGAACTAAATAATTAAATGTGGAGTTTCGTCAATATGCAACTCGTTGCATATTGAACTTCACTTAACGTGTAGTGTGTGATTGTGTGAATTGTCATGTCGTGACCTGCATGTGTTCAGCTGCTCATGCATCACTTGTGCTGTTGCACCGTGTGGTGAATTCCGTGTTTTGATTTGTGTTTCCGGTTTGCTTCGTCTCGATAGAGTTCCGCAGCGTGCCGGATTGTGAGGACCCGTTCGACTACGTCGGTTCATCTGCTTCACGGAGTCATTCTTCTTTCAAGCGGGATCTCAGGCAAGATGACCATTTCCCCAGACACTATTACTATCATTGCCATGCTAGTTTTACCGTCTCTATCTTTATGTCTTGTTGCCTACCACATGTTAAATATCAGTCTCTCAACAATGCCATGAAACCTTCAACCTGTCCAACCTAGCAAACCATTGATTGGCTATGTTACCGCTTGCTTAACCCTGTGTTAGCGTTGCTAGTTGCAGGTGCAGTTGCTCCATGTGAAAACATGGGTTCCTTGTTATATCATCATAATAATGCTATTAAATTTAATGCACCTATATACTTGGTAAAAGGTGGAAGGCTCGGCCTTTCTAGCCTGGTGTTTTGTTCCACCTTTGCCCCCCCTATTTCGGCTACCGGTGTTATGTTCCATAATTGAGCGCCCCTAACACGATTGGCGTTGTTATGGGGACCCCCTTGATAATTCGTTTTAGATTAAAGCTGGTCCGGCAAGGCCCAACATTGGTTTTACATTTTCCCAACATAATAATTTGAAAATACTGAAGTGCATAGGGAGTTAGCGCTACCCGAGGAGTAATTTTACATAAACAGGAGGGGCCAGTGCTGATGGTGTTGGTCCCAAACGGTCTGCCTGCGGGGCCACCGCGAGGAAACTCGAGGTTTGGCACCCGTAGCTAGTTCCATCCATCGTGTCCTGAGAACGAGATACGTGGCTCCTATCGGGTATGTCGACACGTCGGGCGGCCTTGCTGGATTAGTTTTACCTTTGACGAGATATCTTATGCATCGGGATTCCGGTGATGCTTTGGGTAATCTCAGAGTTGAGTTTTTCCACTAGGGAATCCGATGAGATCGTGAGCTTCGTGATTGAGGATTTCTATGCGGCTTGTGGCAATTTGTGATGGACTAGTTGGAGCACCCCTGCAGGGTTAAATCTTTCGGAAAGCCGTGCCCGTGGTTATGTGTCATCGTGGAAACTTTGTTTAACACTGGTTCTAGATAACTTGAAGTTAACTTAATTAAAACTTGCCAACTGTGTGCGTAACCGTGACTGTCTCTTTCGTGAGTTCCTTCTCCGATCGAGGACACGGTGGGGTTATGTCTGACGTAGGTAGGTGTTCAGGATCATTCATTTGATCATAAATAGTCACGTCCGTTATGCGTAGATCTTGCCCCTCTTATTTCTTGTACTCGTAAGTTTAGCCACCAAATATATGCTTAGCCGCTGCTGCAGCCTCACCACTTAACCATGCCTCACCCATTAAGCTTTGCTAGTCTTGATACCTTTGGAAATGAGATTGCTGAGTCCCCTGTGGCTCACAGATTACTACAACACCAGTTGCAGGTACATGTAAAGGTTACTTTACAGGAGCGCGTTGATTGTTCATTTGGAGTTGCTTCTTCTTCTTCTTCTTCATCGATCTAGGATGGGTTCCAGGCCGGCAGCCTGGGATAGCAAGAATGGACGTCGTTCTTATTTTTCTCGTTTGTTTTCGTCCATAGTCGGACCCTGCTCTTACTCTTGATGATTATGTAATGTACTGATGTGACTCTGATGTAGCTTGTGGCGAGTGTAAGCCAATTCTATATATATCTCTTCTTTTCAGTACATGTACTTGTAATGATATCCATTCTTGCAACACGATGAGATGCGCTTCTATCCCTGACACGGCCTTCGTGCTATATAGAGGATAGGATCGCATCTTGGGCGTGAAAAGTTGGTATCAGAGCAGTACCGACCTAGGAGCCCCCTTGATTGATCGAACTTGGCCGAGTCGAGTCTAGTGAAAAACTGCTTTGAGCCTAGTTATATATCGGAGAGTAGGATTCTTTTTTCTCCTCTTCTATGCTCTGGTGAGGAATCTTGACGTAATAATTTATTCTACTCCTCTTCTCACTCAAAATTTTTCTAGGATCACGCGGATATTCTTGGTATCTATATGATGCCGATGTGACGAAGTTCTGTCTTGGTGCCTCCTATCTGCTTTGAGTTTCAGGGGAGTTGAGCTCCAGGGGATTCTTGAGCACATCGTTATCATTCAGATTTCTTAATATCTCAGAACGAAGGATGTTCGTAATTGCTTCAATACTAGTAGTGGCGAGATAACCCCGATGTCCCTAGTACTGGTGCAGATTGTTCGGGAGTACTGCCATACTTTGTATCGTTGTGATCACGAGGGTCTGTAGTAGATGAAGGTCCGAGATTCTGGTCGTGTGTTGATAGATGTGATACAAGTGACGGGTTAGTATAGGAGTTGTGTGTTATTACTCCTTGTATCCGTGTACCAGATTGCATGACCAGATATTTCGGGAATTCATAGGTGGCAATTCAAGTGGTTACTTATAGGACAATCTTCCAACAAATGCATGATGTTAGGTTGGGGTTCGACATCTAGTGGATTCCTGTCCACGAAAATATCGGACGAAATCTTTCTCATGAGTTTGTTCTGGCTTGTTTCATAAGCCTCATCCCTTTGTTTTGCTGAATATGGTAATTCAAGTTGCTTCGATGTCAAGTGGTGATTTCAGATCTTTCCTAATCTGTGTTCTCATATTTTTATGTGAGAATGCAAATTCTTTTGTTCCTTCAATTGTCATGTCAATTCTTGTCAACCGGAGTTGTTATGTTAATTCTTTTCCAACCGGTGTGTTTCTCTCCAAGTAAATTCAATCCTCTCCAATATTTGCAGATCATTCTTTCAATTCTCACCGGAGTTCATCTCATCCGTCCCAAGTTGTCTTTGTTTTTCCCCGCCCTCCCGCCTTTTTTCTTCAGTGATTCAATTTTCATCCAAGTGCCTTCATATTCAGTGATGCTTCCGCTATCCCTTCTTCCTTTTCTAGCCGGTGATTCGTTGTGAAGATTCTTAGGAGCTTCATGTTCATATTTATTCATTCTTGTCATCCTTATCGGTGAATTCAGTTCAGTTATCCATGGTCATCATATCCTTTTCAACCATTAAATTCTTTCCCATGTTGGAAATTCTTATCAGTCTTCTTGTTATTCATTCCTCTCTTTCCTATCCGGAGTGTTAAAGATATTTCAGTAGTTTCTCGTTTTCAATTCTGTAATTATTTCGAGGTGCTCAACCTCATCTAGTTTTCATTTATACCGGTGCAATATCTCTCTTTCTAGCAATCTTTTCAACGATGGTTTCTTTGAGTGTGCCCATAACCCACAGGTTTTTTCCCAGGATCTTATATGTCTCTTCTATTTTTCTAGAGATCTCTATATCTTTTCAACTATGACGTAAGTATGAATTTCATCAGTTATATCCCTTCTCCAAGATCTATTCGAATTAATTCTCATATTTGGTTCAACCTTGCATTCTTCATTATTCCGGAGGTCTCAGTAATTCTTGTTGTTGTTCTCGATCATTCTCAGCTTGCTATCCGACGGAGTGTTTTTCTCGAATCTTGGTCCATTCTCTTGGAGATTCATCATTTCAGCTTCGTGTTATCATCTTGAATTTGTTTCCAATCATGAAAATCTGTTTCTTGTTATCCGGAGCATTTCTGAGTTTTTTTCATTCTCGTTCCTCCAAAGGCCGTCATTTTAGAAGATTCTTCGTTCTCAGCTTTCAGCGTTCATATGATTCACGTTCGTTACTTTGATAGTTTGATATGTGGGTGGACCGGCGCTTGGGTACTGCCCTTACTTGGACAAGCATCCCACTTAAGATGAACCTCTCTCGCAAGCATTCGCAACTACAAAAGAAGAATTAAGACAAAGTCTAATCATAGCATTAAACTAGTGGATCCAAATCAGCCCCTCCTGAAGCAACGCATAGACTGGGGTTTAAGCTTGAAAGTGCGTTATATCGACTAGAGGGGGGGGGGTGGTGAATAGGAGATTTTTAGAATTTCATCACTGAGGAAATTCCTTTTGAGGAAATTACTCACTGATGACTAACTTACAGCGGAAACAGTAAAGGATCAGAAGTGCAAAGTTTCACAACAGCAGTTTTTCAGAGTGAAGAATGTGAAAACATATTGCACAGTGAGGAGGCACGCAGAATACAGATGTGGATTAACTGACGTGAAGAATTTGGGGTTGAGGAAATTCAGAGAAAGTCTTCAGCAAATTCTTCAAACAGTTGCAGTGAAAGTCATCAACACATAATACGAGAAAAGTAAGGAGTTGAGGAATTAGGACCCGTTTCTCAGTGAAGACAATCGTTGATGACCCAGTTCCAACTGCTGTGACAGTCGTACATATGGTTTGGAGCGGCTTGGTATTGAAACCAAAGGACACACAGTCCCGGGACACACAGTCCCTACCGTATTCTCCTTGAGCTAAGGACACACAGTCCTCGGCCAACACTCATGGTAAGTCTTCAGGGCAGACTTCCAAACACTCACAAACTTGGTCACCCGGCGATCCACAATTGACTGTTGGAAAGCTCTAGACCTTGACGCCTAACCGTCTGGAGGATGCACAGTCCTCAAAGGTAAAAGGCTTCAGTCCCACACAGGAACAACTTCTTTAGTGATGCTCAATCACTAGGTTTGGTTTGTGGTTTCGGTGTATGGTGTATTTCCTCACTGATGAATTATACTTGAAGACTTTGAGGAATTGGGTTGCTCTTATCATAAGTGTCAGTTTCTAGCGGAGCAGCCAACCAGCTAATGGTTGTGGGGGGGTGGCTATTTATAGCCTGGGAGCATCCCGACATGATTTGACACTAATGCCCTTAATAATATGACCGTTGGAGTGGATAAGACCAATGACTTGGCGTCGCCATCGAAACGGTCGGGACCCTCAACTGTGAGAGTCATCATGTCACTCGTATTCCTCACTTGAGGCTTTTGGTAGGATTTAGGCTTGGGTTGAGCATCATGAGGAAATTCATTCCGTTGTGTAACTTCGACCCCCTTTAACAGTAGAGTGTTCCTATTACTCAAATGCGAAGAAAATAAAACAGAAAGTGTTAATCTTCATGCTTCAAATTCTTCAGAGTGATTTTCTTCAGGACACACCGGACTTCTCAATATCAGTATCTTCATGAGGAATATCAATTTCATCGCAGATTCCTCGCGATTTATTTCTTCAGCTTCAGACCAATTTCTTCAACTGAAGACATACATTTTTAGGGGTCGATATTCTTCAAATATCTCAAACTCCTCAATGACTTATAGATCGTGTGTACACTCACAAACACATTAGATACTTAACCTATAAGTCTTCAAACCACCAAAATCACTAAGGGGCACTAGATGCACTTACAATCTCCCCCTTTTTGGTGGTTGATGACAATTAGGTTAAGTCTTCAACAGGGATCAAAAATATGAAGTGTAAATACTCATTTGAGGAATTTGAAATCAAGATTCAGAGAGACTCCCCCTGAAGATGTGCATATCTTGAAGATTTTGCTTTTCACAGCAAATGCACATTGATGATTTATATCATGGATATCTCCCCCTGAGTCTTGTAAATAATGCATACATGTAACATCTCATATGAAGAAAATGAATATGCATGATGACAAATGGTATCTGACGAATTCCAGCATGCGTGCATTAAAACTTGAGGAATAAGCATGCGAAGAAAAACGTTCAAAAGCGTCAGAGTACCATCGGGCTTAAGTTACAACTCATTCCATAAAAACTTCAGAAGAGCCAAGAGTTTGTAACTTAAATATAGTTCATAAGCCCCAAAAATATCCCGCTTGAAGACTAACTCTCAAGTTTCTCCCCCTTTGTCATCAAGTGACCAAAAGGGACAAACTGAGGACTAACGTCCGTGAAAATTTCACTTCGTGGCATTTGAGGAAGAGCCGTGATGCTTCTTGGGAGTAGTCTTCTTCCTCGGACCGGTAGCAGTGTCGAGCTGTTCTTCATCAGTTTCAGCAGTGCGGAATGAAGAAAAGAGCTATCTTCAAGGTCTGGCGCTAGAATAGGCCTGAACTTCTTCTTGGGAGGCCACGACCATTCAAAGTCTCGCTCAAAGTCCATTTCTTCAAGCTCAGTTTGAGTCTTCAGATGTGCAAGTGTAGCCCAGGTGCGATCAAAAACCTCATGCAGATAGTGATGGTTGAGCTTCACAGAGTTCTGTGTTTCAGTGAGGGTTTTCACAATGGCGCCAAACTGGCGTTTGACCCACTTGTGATTGCGATCCACCTTCTGGTGAAGACTGAGGAGGAGCCTTCTTGTATTCATCACGCGAGGAGGAACGGGGCTTGCCGGATGAGTCTCAGTATCATCCCATGAGGAATAAGCTTCTGGCTGTCTGAACTGACCATCAAGGGGCCTACTGCCTTCTTCAATCATTGATTTGCCTTTTCCTTCAATGGGCTCGAAAGTCTTCTTGTTGACCCGGATAGGAGGCATGTAACCAACATGGTTTTGGCACTCAGCATGGAAGTTGATGCATGTCCTTGTCCTGATGAACCTCATGATCCATGGGGCATATATCTTGTGATCAAAAGGACACATAGCATTGTCGGCCAAAGTCCTCAAGAAGAAATCATGGATGTTGATAGGAATACCATGGATAATGTTGAAGAGGATATTCTTCATGAGGCCTACAACATCTTCTTCATTATCACGACCTTTGATCGGTGCGAGCACACTGCAGAGGATTCTGTAAACAGACCTGGGTGTGTACTTGAGCTCGTGGAAGAGGAAGGTTGTTCTCGGAGATTTTCCTTCAGCCAAAGGTTTCATGAGGACTTCCATCATCCCATTGGGGAGCTCACGCTCACCATAAAGCTTCACAGCCTCTTCTGAGGGAATTGGTACAGGCAGTTCTCTGAGGAGTTCAGTAGCAGGAGCCTTGTAGTGAGTGTTTTGTGTCATCCAATCAAACACCCAAGTGTTAATGTCTTCAGGGTTGCCGCATATGTGAAGAGTGGCATAAAACTGAAGAATTAGCTCGCTGTTCCAGTCAGAGATGTCGGAGCACATTGGGAGTAAACCAGCATCATGGAGTACATTGAGGACTGGCTCTAAGCACGGTATAGCTTCAAGTTCAACATGAGGAATATGCCTGTGCTGGAATATCTTGTTTCGTCCACAGAGCACAGAGGCATAGTAGTTCATCTCAGTCCTAGTCCAAAACTTCAGATGCCTCATTTGAGGCTTGTCATATGGGTTTTCTCCAATGAAGTACATGCGTTCTTCAAAGAAGTTTTCCTTTTGAAACTTAGGATGCTTGGAGAATGGCTGACGCTGAACTGGCTTAAGATTTTGCTGATGAATTGGAGGGGAGACAACAATGGCAGTCTCTGGGTTGAGCATGATGAATGCATTGTCTTGGTCAGGTGCATTCTCCTCAGCATTTTCCTCAAGGTGAGGAATTTTAGCGGCTGGTTCTTCAGGTTGAGGGGCTTGCTCTGGCTGTGCATCAGGCTGAGGAATAGCTTCTTCTTGCTCAGTTTGAGGAGTTGTGTCAGCATGTTCCTCATCTTGAGGATTCTGCTCAGAGCTTTGAATTTCATCAGCTTGAGGATTTTCAGTTTGTTCTTCCTCAGCTGGCTTGGTGGCAGATGCAGTTTCATCAGCTGATGCAGCTGATGCTTGAACAATGTCTTTCTGAGGAATGAGAGGCTGAGGACTTTCGTCTATCTGAATCTCTTCATCAGTGTGTTCCTCAGAGGCGGCATCCTTCATTTCCTCATCTGCCTTTTTCGCTGGATCATCAATGATGACCATTTCATAGGAAGGAGCGACATTCAGTGGCACAGGGTCCAGAGGAGCAGTTTCTTCAACTGCTTTGAGGCGCTTGGCCTCTGTTTCTTCCTCGGCTGAGGAGGCCTTTCTCTTTTTGGCTTCCTTCTCAGCAGCCCTGGTTTTCTTTACGTCTGATGCAGACGGAGTCATCTTCTTCACCATTGAAGCTTTTGGTGAAGGGGTTTTCTTGACAGATTCTTCAGCTGGTATTGGGGAACCAGCTGGAACAGAGTCATCAGCTTGCTTTGGCGAAGCAACTGGGTCAAGGGCAGTCTCATCAGCTGCAACAAATTCATCAGCAGGAGTTTCCATGATGATTTCTTCAATAGCCGGTTCATCCACACGGCTTTCTTGGTGTACTTCCTCAACTTGAGGAGTTTCCTCATCATGAGGAGATTCATCTGCTGGCTCCTCAATCAGGGGCTGAGAAGTTGGTGCTGGGGGTGCGGCCTTCTTATTGTATTCATCAACAACACTAGTGGCCAGCTTGATGAAATTGCTCTTGAGACTTTTGCGATCTGACAGCTTGGAGTACTTGTCAGTCAATTTCTTCAGCTCTGCCTGTGTTGACATGAGTGCATCAGGAGTTAATTTGAGGAGATTCTGCTTGAGGAATTTCTCCTTTTTAATCTTTGCAACTTTGGCCTGCCTAGCCTGCTGTTCTTTCCACTTGGCTTCATTGATGAAAGTGGCCACCATGTGGCTAATGCCAGGGGGAAGTTTCAAATCATCAAGCGAAGTGTTTGGATCCTCATACCAGATGTTGATGTAGTCAAGGAGGACCTTGGGGTCCATGGCCAGAGGAATGTCACTGTCTGATGCTTGAGCTACTCTTTCCTGCTTGTTTCTGATGATGGCTTGCAGGGTTTGATCATCATATTCATCACTGCCCTCTGATGCAGACGGGACGGTGATGATTTTGCTAGGGCTTGGCAGAGTTGCACGTTCAGCAGACACCTGAGTCTTCACAGGAGGTGGTGAAGACTTTGTCTCCGAGCTGGTTGTAGCTGGGAGTGAGGAGCTGGAGCTGGCGGTCATAGGCTTCATGACTTGCTTCTGTACTGGTTTCTCTTGAGGCTTTGGTGGTGGTGCTGACGATTTTGAAGCTGAGGAGATTGACACTGAGGGTTTTGGCGCTGATGGTTTTGGTGTTGAAGGTTTTGGTGCTGAGGGTTTTGTGACTGAAGCCTTTGCAGACTTCTCTTGAGGCTTTGGAGCCCTTGGCTTTGACGACACAGAGTGTGGTTGAGGAATTGCTGAACGAGAGGTCTCAGCGGCAGAGGAAGTAGCAGCAGCTGATGATTCATTGAATTTCCTCACTGCAGCTTCTGCCTGCTTCTTGAGGTTAGCCAGATGCTTTTCCTTCTCATCTGGATAGTCTGCAATGGTCTTGAGGCTTGAGGGATGTGCTACTTGATGATCCTCAAGTGGGGCCCGTCTGCCAGGGGGCTTCAGAGCGAATTTCTTCCCATACTTGGGAGTCACAAACCTGTATTACTTCCATTCCTTTGCCCATCGACGTTCTATCTTCTGCAGCCGTATTTTTCTCTTGGCCATTGTCTCATTTTCATCAGGCATGCAATAGTCCAAGTAAATATCCTCAGGAATATCCACAGCTGTGTTTTGCTCAAGTTTCTTTCCTCCCTTCCGTTTTCTGTCATCCTCCATTTTCTTCAGTTGAGGATTTTGCTGATGAGATTGAACTCTTGAGGATTCTGATGAGACTTGAAGATTTTCTTCCAGAAACGCTGCAAATGAGTTAATGTGATGAGAACCGAGAGATTCATCACCTGACATGTGTGTACCTGTGAACAGAGTATAGTTGCGAGGAATTTGGAGAGGTCATATGCATTCTCAGATTTGAGGAAAATGAAAAAGTTTGACAGTTTGAGGAACATAACTAGTGGTTGAGGACTTTGCCTAAGCATAATGTTCTTGGGTTCCAGAGTTGTACAGATCTGAAAATTCGCACAATTGAGGAATCTCGTGAAAATCTTAGATGCTTAGCATAGTTCATCAATGATGTGGTGATAGGCAGTGTTTGAGGAATCAAGTGCTTATCGTTTCTTGAGGAAAAATAGTTTTCACATAGAAGAAGTAAAATTTTAGATCTAACTTGCTGTAAAAATGGGATTTATTTACCCTGGAAGGTGCGCACGAAGAACACAGAAAGGTGTGTGTGGAGAAGCTCTTCGGTCGCGTGTCCAATGCACCCTAACCCGGCGACAGAGGACGTCTACGACGGCGGCGGACGAAGATGGTCCGACTCCGGCGTGGTTCCGGCGACGGAGAAGTCGAGGCAGTGAAGCTCTTCCTCACAGGCGACGAGACTACCAGCGATGGCGCTAGGGTTCGGTGGTGTATGCTGTGGCAGGAGAGCGATGGAGCGAAGAAGAGTATGCCGAGGGGGATAAGGACATATTTATAGCCAAAAGTTACTGTTGGCGCGAATATTTCGGACCAAACCGCCCCTGCCTCTACGTCTCCGCAGGACACGTGTAGCTCCCGAATAGTGTGGTGGAGATAGTGGAGATCGTGGTTATCCGATCGTGGGAAGTGGGGTTCAGTTACAGTGTATTAAAGAAACAATTTTTGAAGATTTGAGGATTTTCGTTACAAAATCATCAGCTGACACGGACGCAGTGAGGATTTTGAACAAAGTTTCAAGTAGAACGCATATGAAGAATTGAATAGATTGGATGAGTATAGCATAGAGGGAATGTAGGGTCCGATCACATTCACTTAGCAAAAATATCAACTTGAAGAAATAGCAATAAGTGCATGCTGTTGAGGACTTGAAATCACAGTCTATCTAGTCAAATGAAAGTCATCAAGTGTTTTTGAAGATTTTGTGATAAATCATCAGAGTGAAGAACAGTTGTTTTGAAGAAAAACACATTTTGAGGAAATAGAACACTTGAAGAAAATCAACTTGAGGAATTTCACATTGGGCGGTGGCGTGACCCACCATATAAGAATGTTGATTACAGACGCCGCATACAATTGTCGTAGGGCCCTGAGAATCAATTTCTTCGTTGATTTCTTCACATTCAGAGTGACCTTCTTCATTAGTTGAAGAAAATCGATTCATCATGTGCTGCACATCTAAGTCATCAATTTTGCATAAGTGTTAGGATGTGTGCATGTTTTTACAAAACATTTGAAGATTCTAAGATATTTAGCTCACACCGCAACTTGCAAAACCTTTTCTCATCCAAGGGCCTAGTGAAGATATCTGCCAGTTGATCATCAGTCTTCACATGGTCGATGAGGATATTGCCCTTGAGGACATGGTCCCGAAGAAAATGATGTCGAATCTGGATGTGCTTGGTCTTCGAGTGTTGTACTGGGTTGTATGCAATCTTGATAGCACTCTGATTGTCACAGTAGAGAGGCACATTCTTCATGTTGATGCCGTAGTCCTTGAGGGTTTGCTCCATCCATAGTAATTGAGCACAACATGAACCAGCAACAATGTATTCAGCTTCGGCAGTGGAGAGTGATACGCAGTTCTGCTTCTTTGAGGACCAGCAAACTAGTGATCTTCCGAGGAAATGGCATGTGCCAGAAGTTGACTTGCGATCCACACGGTCAGCAGCATAGTCAGAATCAGAATACCCTACCAGATGAAGATTTGAGCCCTTGGGATACCATAATCCTAGTGTTGGTGTGTGAGCTACGTATCGAAGAATATGTTTCACAGCCTTATGGTGTGATTCCTTCGGTTTTTCTTGAAAACGTGCACACATGCAAACACTAAGCATTATATCTGGCCTAGATGCACATAGATACAATAAAGAGCCAATCATAGAATGATATACCTGCTGATCGAAATCTTTACCATTTTCATCAGTGCCGAGGTGGCCGTTGGTAGGCATTGGAGTCTTGGCACCTTGAGGTATTTCTCCTGTGATATGAAGATTCCATTGCTTTGTTCACGAATTTGAAGACCTAAGAATAATTTCAGCTCCCCCATCATGGACATCTGATATTCTTCACTCATCATGTAAGCAAATTCATCACTGTATCATTTGTCAGTACAGCCAAATATGATATCATCGACATATATTTGACACACAAATAGCTCATTATCATATGATTTAGTGAAAAGAGTTGGATCGAGTGAACCAGGTTTGAAGCCTTTCTTCATGAGGAATTCCTTCAATGTATCATACCATGCCCGAGGGGCTTGCTTGAGACCATAAAGAGCCTTTTTCAGTCTGAAGACTTTGTCTGGATTCTTTGGATCCTCAAAACCTGGGGGCTGAGCAACATATACTTCTTCCTCAAGCTTACCATTCAGGAATGCACTTTTCACATCCATTTGATATAAGATGATGTTATGATGATTAGCATAAGCAAGTAGTATTTGAATAGCTTCAAGTCTAGCAACAAGTGCAAAAGTTTTATCGAAATCTATCCCTTCAACCTGGGTGTAGCCTTGGGCTACAAGTCGTGCCTTGTTACTCACCACTTGACCGTCCTCATCTTGCTTGTTTCGGAAAATCCACTTGGTGCCGATGATGTTGTGCTTGCAAGGATCTGGTCGTTTGACGAGCTCCCATACGTCATTCAGCTTGAATTGAAGAAGTTCGTCTTGCATAGCTTGGATCCACTCCGGTTCCAGAAAAGCCTCAGCAACTTTTGAGGGTTCTGTGATGGATACAAAGGAGAAATGCCCACAAAATTTAACTAAGTGTGAAGCTTTTGAGCGAGTGAGAGGACCTGGCGCGTTGATGTCGTTGAGGATTTTGTCAAGTTCTACTTCATTTGCAATCCTCGGAAGAGCTGGTTGAGGATTTTGTCTGGGCTGAGGAAGTGGTGCTGGTGCTATTTCCTCAGGAGCATCTTCTTGATTTTCATCAGTGATGGGGATCGTTTCTTCATCAATTTCCTCAGTTGGGACAATGTCTTCAGTAGGCTTGAGCTTGATTGCTTCCTCAGGAGACAACTTATCTGGATCAGAAGGCAATTGTTCTCTTTGCGAGCCATTAGTTTCATCGAATCGCACATCTACAGTCTCAACAACTTTGTTGTGATAGTTGTTGAAGACTCTGTAAGTGTGCGAGTCCTTTCCATAACCGAGCATAAAACCTTCATGTGCCTTAGGTGCAAATTTTGAGCTATGGTGAGGATCTCTAATCCAGCATTTTGCACCGAAGACTTTGAAATAACTTACATTGGGTTTCTTGTCAGTGAGGAGTTCATATGAGGTTTTCTTGAGGAATTTGTGAAGATATACCCTGTTCATGATATGGCATGCAGTGTTGATTGCTTCGGGCCAAAAGCGACGAGGAGTCTGATATTCTTCAAGCATAGTTCTTGCCATTTCAACCAGAGTCCTGTTCTTCCTTTCGACGACACCATTCTGCTGAGGAGTATAAGGAGCAGATAATTCATGAGTAATACCAAGTTCATCAAGATAATCATCAAGACAAGTGTTTTTGAACTCGGTTCCATTATCACTCCTGATATGTTTGATCTTGATGCCAAAGTTCGTCGAGGCCCTTGAAGAAAATCGTTTGAAGATTTCCTGCACTTCAGTTTTATACACTATGATATGCACCCAAGTATATCTGGAATAATCATCAACTATGACGAAGCCATATAAAGATGCTGCATTGGTTAGTGTGGCATAGTGAGTAGGTCCAAATAGATCCATATGAAGCAATTCGAATGGACGTGTAGTGGTCATGATAGTCTTCGAGGGATGCTTGGATCTGGTCATTTTCCCAGATTCACAAGCACCGCAGAGATGATCCTTGAGGAATTTGACTGATTCGATGCCGATGACATGCTTCTTCTTCGCGAGCGTGTGCAAATATTCCTCATGCCTGCATGACCTAGTCTTTGGTGCCACAACCATCCTTCTGAGGTTTTTGCTAGTAAGCAAGTGGCTGGTTGAGGACCTGTAGAGAAATCAACAATGTACAAATCCCCTCTTCTTACACCTTCGAAGACTTTGGATCTGTCAGATTCCATAATGACTGCACATCTATATCTACCAAAGATAACAATCATATCAAGTTCACAAAGCATCGAGACTGACATGAGGTTAAAACCAAGGGACTCAACAAGCATCACTTTGTCCATATGCCTATCCTTGGAAATAGCCACTTTGCCAAGTCCCAATACCTTGCTTTTACCTTTGTTAGCATATGTGATTTGCTTCAGAGGTGATGGAGTTAGTGGCATATTCATCAGTAAGCTTTTATCACCAGTCATGTGATGTGTGCAGCTACTATCAAGAACCCACTCAGTATTCTTGGGTTTGTCATCCTGCAGATGAATTAGTACAGCTTACCATCTCATATGCTTCAGATTTGAAGAATATGATACCAATTTCATTAGATCAGTAATTTCATCATAACAGAAATGTAAGGACGTGTGAAATATTTCTATTTCATCAATCATTAGCTTGCGTCCTATCAAGCATTTCTTCAGGTCTCCAACAAATTCTTTAGATGATGATTTTCATCTGGAGACCTGACCTGCAGAAGTGATTAGTTCGATTTCTTCACCACCCACATCTGAAGGGGTGGCAAAGCATTCATCATCCCGCGAGCACCATATGAGAAAGGTGGCATTGAGGCCCATGCACTTCTCTTAACAGTAGGGGGATTAAAGTACTCATATGGATATGCAGAGAACTGGTTAGAGGATTTATGAACATAATGATTTGAGGAGTAACGTTCATATTCATATTCCTTGTAGTTTCCCTGCATGTTAGATGCATTAGCACGGGTACGAGCATAGTTTTGACCAGTTGAGGATTTTGATCCTCTTGAAGACTTTGGTCCTCCTGAGGAATTTGATCTCGGGTTCAGATTCTTCAGTGGTGGTGTCATGAGGACATTCACATGAAGATTTTCAAGACAACTTTCGGGAACCCAGATTTTCCTCAAGGGAGGGCCATTCCTGCAGTTAGTTCCAACATATCGAGCAAATACTTCACCAGATTGATTTTTGAACAGTTTATAGTTGGAGTCAAATGACTCATCTGAGGAATAGGATAATTCACATGAAAAACTAGTTAGATTAGATGGATCAAAAGGAGGCCCAGTAGCAGCAACCCATGAGGTTTTGGGATACTGCTCGGGTTTCCAATAGGATCCATCAGCATTGAATTTCCTCTCAAAGGCAATTCCTTCTTTCCTCGGGTTCCTGTTCAAGATCTGCTTTTTGAGCACATCACAAAGGGTTTGATGTCCTTTGAGGCTTTTGTATATGCCTGTCACGTACAATTCCTTCAACCCTGCATTTTCATCAGTAACATTTGTGTTTTCCTCAAGTGAGGAAATAGACACAACAGGTGCAGTTGAAGAATTTGTAGCAATAGTAGCATTTGATGATTCTGGTGAGGAATTAGCAGTTTCACGTTCAATGCATTTAAGACATGGAGGAATGAATTCAACTTGACCAGCGCTGATCTGTTGAGCTAGTAATGGATCATTTTCCATACAAAGATCATCATGAGACATCCTCAGCTTCTCAAGATCAAGCTTCCTTTGAAGAAATTCATAGGAAAGCTTCTCATGATCAGTGAGGAGTGTATCATAACGATCCTGAAGATTATCAAATCTAGACTGAAGACTTGTCACATCTTCAGTGAGGATTTGGGTAAGATTCATTTCATCATTCAACAGATCATCACTTTTATGTAGCAGTTTCTGAAGCTTTTCCAAAGCAGTTTGTTTTTTAGTGGCAATGATAGCAAGTTTACTGTAACTGGGTTTCTTATAATTATCAGGTTCACAGTCACTTGAATCAGAGGAGGAGGCATTATTTGGTACCTTTGAACCTTTTGCCATGAAGCAAAAGGTTGGAGCGAAGTCATCAGCATAGTCATCAGTGCGGATGGTGCTATCATTTTCTTCAAGGTTGAAGATTGACTTGCTGACGAAAGTGGTTGCCAGTGCAAGACTAGCCTGTACGGATTCCGAGTCTTCATCAGAACCCTCTTCTTCATCACATTCCTCTGATTCTGCCTCGGAGTCCATTTCCTTGCCAATAAGTGCCTGAGCCTTTCTGAAACTAGTCTTCTTGTGTAATGAGGGCTTTGAAGATGAGGATTTTGAAGATTTCTTCTTCTTCTTCGAGTCATCAGAACTGTCATCCTTGTATTTCTTCTTCTTTGATTCCTTTCCCCAACAGGGACAATCAGCAATGTAATGACCTGATTTCTTGCACTTGTGACAGGTTCGTTTCTTGTAGTCCTCAGATAAAGATTCTGATTTCCTCATGCCTCTTCTTGAAGATTTACCGAACTGGCCACGTTGTGTAAATCTCTGGAATTTCCTCACGAGCATTGCAAGCTCCTGTCCAAATTCTTCAGGGTCACAAATGCCGTCATCTGTGTCTTCGTCTTCAGATGAGGAAATTGCTCTAGCCTTCAGAGCACGTGGTCTAGAATAGTTTGGTCCATATAGATCTCTCTTTTCTTCTAGTTGGAATTCATGAGTATTTAGCCTTTCGAGTATATCAGCTGGATCAAGCATCTTGTAATCTGGTCTGTCTTGAATCATCAGAACTAAAGTATCAAATGAGGAATCCAAAGATCTCAGCAGTTTCTTCACAACTTCGTGATCAGTGATGTCTCGAGCTCCCAGTGCTTGCAGTTCATTTGATATGTCAGTGAGGCGATCGAAGGTGTCTTGGCAGCTTTCATTGTCATGTCTCTTGAAGCGATTGAAGAGATTTTGAAGAATATCAACACGAGAGTCACGCTGGGTTGATACTCCTTAATTTACCTAGCACAGTCTCTCCCAGATTAGTGTTGCAGAGCCCAAATCACTTACTCTTCCAAACTGGCAAGGGCTCAGATGGCCACAGATGATGTTCTTCGCTTGAGAATCGAGTTGCTTGAATTTCTTCACATCAGCAGCAGAGACACTGGCAGAGATGATGGGGACGCCATGTTCCACAATATACCAGAGATCATTATCAATTGCTTGTAGATGCATTTGCATTTTGTTCTTCCAGAAGGGAAAGTTCTTTCCTTCGTAGGTAGGACATGCTGCAGTCACCTTAAACATGCCTCCAGTCGACATAACTAAAACTCCAGGTGGTTAAACCAAAATCACACAGAACAAGGGAGTACCTTGCTCTGATACCAATTGAAAGTGTGTTATATCGACTAGAGGGGGGGTGGATAGGAGATTTTTAGAATTTCATCACTGAGGAAATTCCTTCTGAGGAAATTCCTCACTGATGACTAATTACAGCGGAAACAGTAAAGGATCAGAAGTGCAAAGTTTCACAACAGCAGTTTTTCAGAGTGAAGAATGTGAAAACAGATTGCACAATGAGCAGGCACGCAGAATACAGATGTGGATTAACTGACCTGAATAATTTGGGGTTGAGGAAATTCAGAGAAAGTCTTCAGCAAATTCTTCAAACAGTTGCAGTGAAAGTCATCAACACATAATACGAGAAAAGTAAGGAGTTGAGGAATTAGAACCCGTTTCTCAGTGAAGACAATCGTTGATGACCCAGTTCCAACTGCTGTGACAGTCGTACATCTGGTTTGGAGCGGCTTGGTATTGAAACCAAAGGACACATAGTCCCGGGACACACAGTCCCTACCGTATTCTTCTTGAGCTAAGGACACACAGTCCTCGCCCAACACTCGTGGTAAGTCTTCAAGCCAGACTTCCAAACCCTCACAAACTTGGTCACCCGGCGATCCACAATTGACTGCTGGAAAGATCTAGACCTTGACGCCTAACCGTCTGGAGGATGCACAGTCCTCAAAGGTAAAAGGCTTCAGTCCCACACAGGAACAACTTCTTCAGTGATGCTCAATCACTAGGTTTGGTTTGTGGTTTCGGTGTATGGTGTATTTCCTCACTGATGAATTACTCTTGAAGACTCTGAGGAATTGGGTTGCTCTTATGATAAGTGTCAGTTTCTAGCAGAGCAGCCAACCACTAATGGTTGTGGGCGGTGGCTATTTATAGCCTGGGAGCATCCCGACATGATTTGACACTAATGCCCTTAATAATATGACCGTTGGAGTGGATAAGACCAATGACTTGGCGTGGCCATCGAAACGGTCGGGACCCTCAACTGTGAGAGTCCTCATGTCACTTGTATTCCTCACTTGAGGCTTTTGGTAGGATTTAGGCTTGGGTTGAGCATCATGAGGAAATTCATTCCATAGTGTAACTTCGACCCCCTTTAAATGTACAATGTTCCTATTACTCAAATGCGAAGAAAATAAAACAGAAAGTGTTAATCTTCATGCTTCAAATTCTTCAGAGTGATTTTCTTCAGGACACACCGGACTTCTCAATATCAGTATCTTCATGAGGAATATCAATTTCATCACAGATTCCTCGTGATTTATTTCTTCAGCTTCAGACCAATTTCTTCAACTGAAGACATACATTTTAAGGGGTCGATATTCTTCAAATATCTCAAACTCCTCAATGACTTATAGATCCTGTGTACACTCACAAACACATTAGATACTTAACCTATAAGTCTTCAAACCACCAAAATCACTAAGGGGCACTAGATGCACTTACAAAGCTTCTGTCACTCCAGCAACACATCATCTACTTACTACTCCCCAATGCCTTCCTCTAGGCCCAAATATGGTGAAGTGTTATGTAGTCGACGTTCACATAACACCACTAGAGGAAAAACAACATACATCATATCAAAATACCGAACGAATATCAAATTCACATGACTATTATTAACATGACTTATCCCATGTCCTCAGGAACAAAAGTATCTACTCACAAAACATAATCATAATCATGATCAGAGGTGTAATGAATAGCATCAAGGATCTGAACATAAACTCTTCCACCAAATAATCCAACTAGCATCAACTACAAAGAGTAATCAACACTACTAGCAACCTTACAAGTACCAATCGGAGTCGTGAGACGGAGATTGGTTACAGGAGATGAACTAGGGATTGGAGAGGAGATGGTGCTGATGAAGATGTTGATGAAGATGCCTCCCCTCCGATGAGAGGAGTGTTGGTGATGACGATGGCGACGATTTCCCCCTCTAGGAGGGAAGTTTCCCCGGCAGGATCGTCCTGCCGGAGCTCTAGATTGGATCTGCTCAAGTTCTGCCTCGTGGCGGCGGCGAAACCACGAAATTCCTGCTACCTGAATTCTTCCTCTTCAAATAAACCTTGCAAAATAAGTGAGAAAAGGCATAAATATGGTACCACAAGTAATATAACAACCCAAAAAGCAATAAATATCAACATGAAAGCATGATGCAAAATGGACGTATCAACTCCCCCAAGCTTAGACCTCGCTTGTCCTCAAGCGAAAACGAAGTTCCATAAACATGTCCACATGTTGAGGGACGAAGATGTCGATAAAACATAATACGGACATGAGGGCATCATGATCACGCATAGGACAACAATATATCATAAAGATTCTTATGGGAAAGTAACAATTCCTTCACAAAGCAAAGCATGAAGCAAAAACCTTACCGAGAAGTAACCAACAATAGTCCATAGTCATTGAAGCAATTGCAATTTATCATAACATCAGAAAGAGTCAAATAAGAGCTTGTAAGGCAAACCCACATACTCAATCATCTTTTTTTTCCACAATTGTTACAACTCACGTGGTACTCATGGTGTCAAAGTTTCAGCTGGACACAGAGGAAGATAGGGGCTTATAGTTTTGCCTCCCAACCATTTACCTCAAGGGTAAAGTCAACAACAATAAAGCATAAGTACTCAACTCCAAGTTGATATATGAATATAGATCTTTCCCAAGCATGTGACGGTAGCCAAGACAAAGGCAGAAATAGGGAATTGGTGATGATCACCATGACTCTTACAAGGGCAAAAAGTAAAGGTACAAGATAGGCCCTTCGCACAGGGAAGCAGAGGTTGTCATGCGCTTTTGAGGTTTGAATGCTTGTCCTCTTAATGCGGAGGAACGTCACTTTATATTGCCTCCTGTGATAAAGAACTTTATTATGCAGTCTATCGCTTTTATGTCTTCCTCATCACAGGTTCGTACAAAGTTTATTTTCCACACACTAATAGATCATACATATTAGAGAGCAATTTTTATTGCTTGCACCGATGACAACTTACTTGAAGGATCTTACTCAATCCATAGGTAGGTATGGTGGACTCTCATGGAAAAACTGGATCAGCATCTACTTCCTCATGAACTTGGTGAAGATCATTCTCCCCAACAGATTCCTGAGACATCTTTGCTCTAAATCTGCGGCAGAAAACAAGCTTGAAACGAAAACAGAGGAAAACTGCGTGATACGAAGATCAAAACCTTCGGGCGAGTATATATTGATTTTTTCTAGGCCAGAAGGAGTCCTCCGCAAGAAAACGGAGTCCGGGAGACACACGAGGTGCCCACAAGCTTGCCCTCCGCCACCAGGGTGTAGGGGGCGGTGGGAGGGCCTGTGGCCGCCTCGTTCGCTCTCCGGACTGCTTTTTATTTTTCCAATTTTCCAAAAATTCCAAAACGAAGAAATTTCCTATTGGAAAAGCATCGGAGTCCAATTTCTTACCGAAACAGATACATCTTGGTTTTCAAGGTCTGAAACAGGCTGATAAAGATCCCTTATGTACTCCTTTGGAGTTATGACATTGATGATATTGGTCTCAACATTTATGGGAGTACCAGAGATGTAATGCTTGATTCTTTGCCCATTTACCACTCTAGGAAAATTCCCTTCCGTGTTATTGATTTTGATGGCACCGGAACGATATACTTCCTCGATAACATAGGGACCTTCCCATTTAGAGAGAAGCTTGCGTGCAAAGAATCTCAAACGAGAATTGTATAGCAGGACATAATCACCTACATTGAACTCTCGCTTCTGTATTCGTTTGTCGTGCCATCTCTTAACCTTTTCCTTGAACAACCTGGCATTCTCATATGCCTGGGCTCTCCATTCATCTAACGAGCTGATATCAAACAACCGCTTCTCACCGGCAAGTTTGAAATCAAAGTTGAGCTCTTTGATTGCCCAATAAGCTTTGTGTTCCAGCTCAAGAGCTAAATGACAGGCTTTACCGTAAACCATTTTATACGGTGACATGCCCATGTGATTCTTATAAGTAGTCCTATAAGCCCATAGTGCATCGTCAAGTTTGCTATACCAGTTCTTTCGAGATCTATTGACGGTCTTTTGTAGGATCAACTTGATCTCCCTATTACTCAACTCCACTTGACCACTAGACTGAGGATGATAAGGGGATGCAACTCTATGGTTGACATCATACTTAGCTAGCATCTTGCGGAAAACACCATGAATGAAGTGTGAACCGCCATCAATCATCAAGTATCTAGGGACTCCAAATCTTGGGAATATGACTTCTTTAAGCATCTTAATAGAGGTGTGGTGATCAACATTTTTAGTGGGGATTGCCTCTACCCACTTAGTAACGTAATCCACAGCAACTAAGATGTGAGTGTACCCATTGGAACTCGGGAAGGGTCCCATATAATCAAAGCCCCAGACATCAAATGGTTCAGTGACAAGTGAATAGTTCATAGGCATTTCCTGACGTTTACTGATATTCCCTATTCTTTGGCATTCGCACCTCGCAGATGTCCTCGTGAAAGGACTTAGTGTTGGAGCCATCGCACCTCGCCGGCGAGTCAAAGGGTTTATGTGGAAGCGAGACAGAGATTTACCCAGGTTCGGCCCCTCGTGAGGAGGTAAAAGCCTACGTCCTGCTTGGAGTTTGTATTGATGATGTTTCGATTACAAGGGGGCGTAACTCGCCTGACCTAGCACTCGATGATTTCTAACCTGCCCTCTCCTTCCCGGGGACTCGCCTTTATATATAGGTCGATTCCTTAGGGCTTACAAGGGTCCTTTCCTTTACACAAATCGTGATTCTTCCGATCTCTAAATCGCCATCTTTCCAAGACTCGGAGATCTTATCTACTATGGACTTCTCCAAAAGGTCCTGAACCGCCATACGACTCCCGGCCTTGCTGGACCAAGGCCGGAATCACTTGGAGATGAGTCGCCAGCTTGGGTGATCCGGCCCAACTAGGGCGGGTTACCCAATAGATAATATCCCCAACATTAGGCCCCAGATTGACTTGAATTTTTTTTCACGCCAATATCCTTACTCAGTCAGGGGCAATTCATCTCACTCTTTTTGCGCACCATGCATTTAAACCGCCATCTGTTTGCGGAAAACTCAAGTCGCCGAACCACTTCTTGTTGGCGCCTTCTTATCTCTTTAATCTCGGAAGAGATGATGACGTAATCTCCAACGGATCCTTCGGTATTGCTATCCCGAAAATTTCGGGGCGCCATCACGGCGAATCTTTATCTTTTTGGCAGTCCCCGCTCGTGGTGCCTCGATCCCAGCGCCTGACCTGATAAATAGGAGGGAGGAGGGGACAGGGCACATTTCCACCTACCCATCTTGTCACCCTCCTCTTCCTCACCGTCGTACCGAGAGCCTCATCTCCACCCGAGAGTTTCGTCGACGCCCGAGCACTCCGTCGCCGCCCGAGAGCTCCACCGGCGCCCAAGAACCTCGTCGCCGCCCGAAGGCTTCACCGTCGTCCGAGTACTTCGTCGCCGCCGGAGATCTTCGCCGCCGCTTCGAGATCTTCGTTGCCGTCCGAGATCTTCGCCGCCGTCCGAGAACTTCCGAACGCGCGACGCTCACCGCGAATCTATCTTCGGACACCCCCAGCCACACTTACCAGGTCAGCCTCCCGCCATTGTAGGCAGATCTAAGCTTTTCGAAGTTCATGTCCACTGTTCCCTTTAGAACATCACGAATATCTTCGTAGTTCCCGGCTAGTTGCTGGTGATGATAGCGAACGCAGCAACATTCTCCATACCCCCAGTTGCTTAGCCTTGATCGCAAACTTTAAAAAGGTTCTCACCGGATCAACCGTACTGTTTTCACCTTAGTCACAGGCCGCTTTATCCAGGCCTTTTCGCATTCATTTCTGTCTGCCGGGTAGATCCATATATTATTGCTTGTCGCGTGGAACCTGTTTATAGTTTCATACTTCACCATCTTGGCAAACACTACTGAAGTTCTGAAAAACCTCTCCTTTAAGTAGTAAGAATTTCATAAGTCGCCCTGGTATCCTGACCCGGACCTTTATCGGCGAGTCAAAAAACTTTCTCAGTTATCAGGCAAATTGTTTTGGCGAGTCAAATGATCTGTTTCACTGATCAGTAGATTTTTGGTGAGTTAATTTACCCGTATTTTTGTCCCTTTGTAGCATGGGCACTGTTTTCAAAAGTGATTGGCTCCCGACCAAGGTTGACGATACCCTCCTTAATAACTATGTGCAAGCGGGGAATCTAGACCCTCAAGAGGTTATCGGTTGGCGCTCCGGGTTAGGAGAGGAGATCCCCAACCCGAAAGAAGGGGAGATTATTGTTTTTGTTGAACACCTTGAACGGGGTTTTAAGCGGCCCAGATCAAAATTCCTCAGAGATGCCATGACCTTTATGAATGTCCACCTTCAGGACTTAGGGCCCAACTTGATGAGCAATTTATGCCAGTTCCAGGTGTTCTGTGAGGCCTACTTGCGGATGGAACCCTCAGTTCCTTTATTCTGGTACTTCTTTCATTTGAATCGCGAGACATAATTTTCCAATGGCCCTAGCTTGGAGCTTGGAGGTGTCAATGTTCAACGCCGTAGGGATAGTTCATTCCCATCACTCGCCATGCCAAGCCATCCCAAAGGCTGGGGCGAGTCTTGGTTTTACTTCCAGGATACTTCGCCTGAGGGTGAGAACAAGCTTCTTGGCTATAGGAAGGATCTCCTTCCAACAAATTTCAAACTCCCGGACAAGCTCACCGAAGAAGAGGAGTCAGACTTCATCCCAGTACTGTCCGAGTTAAGATCTCTGACAAACAATGGCCTTACTGGGGTTGACTTAATCCGTTGCTGGGTCGAATGGCGTATTCTCCCTTTAAGTCGCCGGGACGGATTAATGTGTGATTTTGATGGTACCCTGGATCACCCTCAGTGCTACTTCCACACAACACTGACAGAAAATGATATTGTAACCATCATAAAAAAATTGACCGGCGAACCAGCTGCCAAGTGCGGTCAAATAGGTCTTAAACTGTTCTGCAAGATCAACCTGGCACCAAAGGTAAATAACTTAACCCGTCGCTTGTTTTTATTCCTTCCGTCTTACTTGAGCTGAGGCCTCTTATAAATAAAAAATACCGTTTCAGAAAGGTGACAAATTCTGGTCCAAGAGGCCAAAAAAGATGGCCATGAAGCAATCCAGGCCGCCTCCGAAGAAGAAGTCCAAGGGCAAGGGCAAAGCCACCGTCACTGAGCCATCTGACGCCGATGAATCCCAAGTCGGCGACGTACTTTCAGAGGTAAAAATCCATCCTCTTTAACTCGCCATTCATTGTTGACAGTTTTGTATTTACGCCTCTGTAACTCTTGTGTAGAATGAGGAAAATGAAAGCCAGGAAGACTCCATAGAGGTAATTTCTGTTTCCTCCGACTCATCTTCTGCTCCACCTAAGCCGGCCAGGCGAATTTGTGAGAAAGTTCCCTTCTCACACCCAAATGCTTGTTTGGATCCAAATTTCCTTTTGTAGAAAGCGCAACATGCCTCAAATCGGAAAACTCGGAGTCATTCTGGAAACTTGGTGTCCGGGTTACCAACAAGAACCAAGAAAAGGCAAAATGAGGTATCTTTTAATAGCACGTCTTCATTTCCTTTTGGATCATGTTTATAACTCACTCACATATTGAAGTGTTATTTTTGCAGAGTTCTCCTCCTTCATCCGGCGACTCAATGATGTCAGCACTTCCACCGATGATCCGCGTGCCAGGGTAAGTCTTTTATTACATTTACCTTGTCCTGATGGTGGTAATGTCTGTTTTTAAGCACACCCTCTTCTCCTCTTAGGGCACAGGCGAAGAAAAGGAAAACTGGCGGGTCAACTCCCATTACAGCTTCGGAGCCTATTGAAAAATCGGCGCCGATCCAGGATAACCCGGACCAAGACAAACCTGAATATCAAGTGGATCTCCCAAGCTCGCCCAAGGAAACCATGGAAACACCTAACCCGCCAAGTCCATTGAAAACAGCAGAAGACCCAAACGATGTAGTCATCACCGGCACTCGCTTCTCTAAGCCAGCCACAACGGTTTTATCGAAGCATGTACCATCATCAGCTCAACCTGCTTTTGAGTATTAACTTTCCAAGGCTAAGCTCTCCCAGTATGAGAATCTTGAATTCAGAGAACTCTGCTCTGGCTTTGCAAGTCGCCTGGAGGCGAGTTATGAGATGGAAAAAAGTCTGCTTCTTATGCTGAAGAACAAACATGAGGTACGTCTTATTGCACACTGTATTATCCTCCTTAACCCCCAAGGGCCGGGTCATCAGTAAAAACATGAGCCGGGTCTTGATAGTAAAAATGAATCTGTCAACCTGTAACCCCAAGGGCCGGGTCATCTGTAAAAAGATGAGCCGGGTCTTGATGATTGAAGAAAACGTTTGACCTGTAACCCCCAAGGGCCGGGTCATCTGTAAAAAGATGAGCCGGGTCTTGATAATTGAAGAAAGCGTTCGACCTGTAACCCCCAAGGGCCGGGTCATCTGTAAAAAGATGGGCCGGGTCTTGAGAATTGAAGAAAATTTTTCGACCTGTAACCCCCAAGGGTCGGGTCATCTATAAAAAGATGAACCAGGTCTTGATACTGTATAATTTGTCGAAAATATTATACATTAGCCCCCAAGTGTCAGGGATGTTGCTTGCAATAATTCTGAGACTTGCCCCTTGACTATATATTTCGACAGGAATCACTTACCCAAACTGAATCAGCTTTTGGCGACTTGAAGAAAAATTTAACCGATCAGCAGGATGCCCGGGCAAAATCAGAAGAGAAGTGTCAACTGATCTTATCTGAGATGGAGAAGCTAAAAGCCGACTTAAAAAAGGCTCAAGCTGATCAAGATGCCTTAATAAAGCGAGCAGAAAAAGCTGAAGCTAAGTTGGATACTGTGCAACAAGAGCTGGCCGGCTTAAAGCGACATATCTCCAACATGGCGCAAGCCGTCTCTGGTAAAAACCAACTCCTGACCTTGCACTTTGTAAATGAAGAGCTTGTAGAAATTGCTGACCATCATTACCTCTTATAGAGGTCCGAGAGTCGCCAATCTTCAGAATGATTGTGTCCTGATGCTGAAGGCGATTTATACGTTGATGGAGCAACTGTATATCGGAAGTGTGCTGACCGTGAAAGCAGTGGTGGGTGCCAAAGAACCCATAACATCAATAAAGAAAAATGCTTGGCTTCTTATCTACTCTTCCTCCTCAAATTGGTGAGCTAACTCGGTCTGTCGCCCGAAAAGGAGCACTGACTATGCTGAGTCGGTGTTTGGGTATGCTCCAGAAATAAACCCGGAAGAAGTAGCGGCGGGCTTTCCCGAGCTCAAGGATGACGGGTCAGAATTTGCTGAAGAAGATTACCAGCGTGTTGTCAAAGAATCCCGTTTGGCAGCGACTCAGCTTGCTGCAAGCTTGGATTTATCAAAATACCAAGCCGCCTATGACAACAAGAACTAGAAAGTTAACCCGCCAACCTTTGTAACGACCAGCTTAACTCCGTGTCGACCCAAGAATCCTTTTGACTTGGAGGTGGATCTCTCATCAGTGCTGAACAATGAAGATGAGTTCACCGCGTTATCCAAGTCTAACTGGGTACTGGGCGACTTGCAAATTGAAGTCGGCCAGAGCTCGCAGTAGGCTGATCCGAGGACATCAGCAGAATAAACCTTCATAGATTTGGCCATAAGAGCCATGTAATAAGTCTTTTTAGAGATCAAACTGCTTCTGTGATGTCTTGAAAAACCCTTATGTCGCCCTTAAGGCGCTTTAAAATGCTTAACCCGCCGTCGAGGCATTTTTATGATGCTTGACCCGCCATGGCTAGAATGATTTTTATCATCAGCCTGTTAGGCTTGAAAACATATATCAAACCATCTCGGTGAGTAATGGATGATAATAAATAATAATCGACCCAAGATATTTGAGGCGAGTCAAAAAAAAGTCTGAAAGACCTTGTGGCAGTGCCAGGAAGGTAAAAAATAGCAATTTCGTCGGCTCATCAGGTCGCGACAGGATAGGACGAGTTAAATAAACTCAAGTGCTACCCGAGGGAGACTTTTGTATCAAAAGCTCAAGTATTTAGACCGGCTGATCAGGCACGAGTCAAGCTTCAGTGAAGCAGGTTCAATGAACCAATGGTTTCTCTATTTTCCATGTGAGGTGCTAGCCGGTACCAGACATGTTTTAACCAAGGCGAGTTCAGGGTCCATGAGCGGAGTAACTCGCCAAGAGTTCATGGGTCCATATGGCGATTCGGCCAACACACAGTCTAGTATAACCATTTGTAATGCGGTAATTTTTCGCAGGCCAAATGGGTAGTAAGGCTGATCTCAGTGAGAGGAAGCCCCCAAGTGACCTATGATTAAGGGAAAGACCGTCATAGGATTGTAGAAGCGTATACGCTATTACCACAAAACGACTTGAGAACAAACTGCCCTCAAGTAAGTCGGCCTAATCCACAGAATCATATAAGGCGCCTTTGTTTGAATCGCGCGCTTGTGGCGACTTCGATCCTCTTTGGCTTATCGATACCCAGTTTTATAATAAGCGCATCGTGGCGACTTAAGCTCTTTGGTATGGATAGCGTCCATGCTTGGGCGACTTGTTGATGAATAAAAATAAAGATCCATACCTTTCAATAAGATGAATTAGCAGGAAAGCCCCCAAGCTGGGAGGCGTTAATTTTATTGCTTTATAAGAAATGAAAAACTTACAAAATGTAGAGCTAATAGCTCAAGTGTAATAAGGCCGCAAGTGGGCTATGTTCCAGGGGCGAGTTGACTCAGCCTCCGTGGTTGGCCGATCAGGCCGTAGATCCACCAGATAGTAGGACCCGTTGCGAAGGCTTTTGCTGACAACGAATGGTCCTTCCCATGGTGGTGATAACTTATGCATGCCAGTACGATCTTGTATCAATCGAAGCACTAAGTCGCCCTCCTGAAAAGTTCGGCTCTTGACCTGGCGGCTGTGATAACGCCGTAAGTCCTGCTGATAAATGGCCGATCGGGCTGCAGCACGTGCTTCTTCCAAGGCGTCCAAAGAGTCTTGACGCGCCAAATTGTTCTCCTGTTCCACATAAGCGGCGACTCTGGGCGAGTCATGCCTAATGTGAGTGGGAAGAACGGCTTCTGCTCCATATACCAGAAAGAAGGGAGTAAAACCCGTAGAACGGTTCGGGGTGGTCCGGATGCTCCATAGTACTGAAGGCAACTCCTCAACCCAACACCCCGGGGTACATTCAAGGGGAACCATTAGTCGGGGTTTGATTCCTCAAAACTTCCTGATTCGCCCGCTCTGCCTGTCCATTAGATTGCGGGTGAGCTACCGCAGAAACATCAAGCCGGATGTGCTCACGATGGCAAAACTCCTGCATCGCTCCTTCACACAGATTAGTGCCATTGTCAGTAATAATGCTGTGTGGATATCCGAACCGGAAGATCAATTTTTTCAAGAATTTGACTACTGTCTCCGCATCGCAAGCTCCAACAGGTTCTGCTTCAACCCACTTGGTGAACTTATCAACCGCCACCAGCAGATGAGTTTTCTTGTTGGATGACATCTTAAAGGGGCCAACCATATCTAACCCCCAGACCTCGAAAGGCCAAGTGATGGGTATCATCCTTAATTCTTGAGCCCACACATGGGCCTGTCATCCATAACGCTGGCATCCATCACATGGACGAACTATCTCCTCTGCATCTGCATGGGCCGTCAACCAGAAGAAACCATGACAAAACGCTTTTGAAAGCAAAGAGCGTGACCCGGCGTGATGCCCACAATCTCCGGAATGAATGTCATTTAGAATTATGCACCCTTCTTCGGAGGAAACACATCTTTGGAAAACCCCGGAAGTGCTTCGTTTATATAATTCGCCATTGATGATCACCATGGATTTGCTTCGCCGAACGATTTGGCGAGCCAATACTTCATCCGTAGGTTACTCATCTCGGGCGAGATAGGCCAGATACAGAAGAACCCAATCCGGCGTAACATGGAGAGCCGCCACAAACTGAGACTCAGGGTCTGGTATTGCCAACTCCTCCTCCGAGGGCAGCCTTACGGAAGGATGATGCAGAGTATCTAGAAAAACATTAGGGGGGAACCGGCTTACGCTGGGAACCGAGACATGAAAGGGCATCAGCTGCTTCGTTAAGGCGCCGGTCGATGTGACCGACCTGATAGCCATGGAAGTGACCCGCCACATCAGACACAACCCTCCTGTAAGTCGCCATCAAGGGGTCCCGAGAATCCCAAGTACCTGAAACTTGTTGAGCCACCAAATCAGAATCGCCAAAACATCTGACCCGCGTAAGGTTCATCTCCTTAGCGAGTCGCAAGCCATGAAGCAAAGCTTCGTATTCTGCAGCGTTGTTGGTACATGGAAACATGAGTCGGAGGACATAGCAGAATTTGTCTCCTTGAGGCAATATCAGCACCACACCAGCCCCCGAGCCTTCCAACTGTCTAGATCCATCAAAATAAATAGTCCAGTATGTAAGGTGAGGCCTATCTTCCGGGATCTGTAACTCGGTCCAATCATTGACAAAATCAACCAAGGCCTGAGACTTGATAGCCGTGAGAGGGGTGTATCGCACGTGGTGCGGCCCAAGTTCGATGCCCACTTGGCGATTCGTCCTGTCGCCTCCCGATTCTGGATGATGTCCCCGAGGGGAGCGGAGCTAACCATCGTGATGGGATGCTCTTGGAAATAATGTTTGAGCTTCCGGCTTGCCATAAAGACCCCATAAACTAACTTCTGCCAGTGTGGGTACCGCTGCTTGGAAAGAGTTAGCACCTCGCTAATGAAATACACCGGGCGCTGCGCAGGATATTCCTTCCCTTCTTCCTTCCTTTCGACGACCACCACCACACTCACCGCTTTGGAGTTTGCCGCAATATACAAAAGCATGGGCTCTTTCTCAGTCCGGGCGGCCAAGACCGGTGGGTTGACCAGCTGTCGTTTTAAGGCTTCGAAAGCTTCATTGGCTTCGTCTGTCCAAACAAAATGGTCAGATTTCCTAAGCAATTGATAAAGGGGAATAGCTTTTTCTCCCAGACGGCTTATGAAGCGACTTAAGGACGCAATACGACCCGCCATCCGTTGGACTTGATTAATATTCGCTGGTTTCCCAAGGGAAGTAACCGCCTCGATCTTGTCCGGGTTAGCTTCAATGCCGCGCTCAGACACCAAAAAACCCAATAATTTCCCTGCAGGAACACCAAAGACACACTTGGTGGGATTAAGCTTCATCTGGTATACCCGCAGATTATGAAAAGTTTCCTTGAGATCTCCCAGTAGCGTTTCCTTCCTGTGAGTTTTAACCACAATGTCATCAAGATATGCATGAACGTTGCGTCCAATATGGCCGCGGAGGCAATTTTGGATGCAGCGCTGATAAGTCGCCCCTACACTCTTGAGTCCGAATGGCATGGACACATAGCAAAAAGCCCCAAAGGGGGTTATAAAAGCTGTCTTCTCCTGATCTTCCACGGCCATCTTGATTTTGTGATATCCGGAATAAGCGTCCAGGAAGCACAAACGTTCGCATCCCGCCACTGAATCAATAATTTGATCGATGCAGGGAAGGGCGAAAGGATCCTTTGGACAAGCTCTGTTAAGATCCGTGTAATGAATGCACATACGGAAGGTACTGTTCTTCTTGAGCACCAGGACCGGGTTAGCCAACCATTTGGGGTGGAAGACCTCTACGATGAATCCGGCGGCCAAGAGACGGGCAACTTCCTCCTCGATTGCCTTGCGTCGTTCCTCATTGAACCTACGAAGATATTGCTGAATCGGTTTTGCTTTTGGGTCAACATTAAGATGGTGCTCAGTGAATTCTCTCGGCACACGAGGCATGTCAGAAGGTTTCCATGCGAAGATGTCCCGATTCTCACGGATGAATTCGATGAGCGCGCTTTCCTATTTGTGGTCCTGACCCGTCCCAATAGTGAACTGTTTGGTTGAGTCGCCAGGGACGAAATCCACTGTCTTAGTGTCATCTGTTGGCTTGAACTTGAGGGGCGGCTCAGCGTTTGTCGTTGGCTTCTTTAAAGGTGACATATCAGCCGGATCAACATTGGCCTGGTGATATTTAAGCTCTTCCGCAGCACATGCGACTTCTACGTAAGCCGCATCCCCTTCTTCACACTCTCTTGCAATCCTCCTATCACCATCAACCGTGATGGGTCCTTTAGGACCAGGCATCTTGAGTTTAAGGTAAACATAGCAGGGGCGAGCCATAAACTGGGCGTAAGCCGGTCGCCCAAACAGCGCATGATAGGGGCTTTTTAACTTGACCACCTCAGACATAAGCGACTCACTCCTGTAGTTAGACGCTGTTCCAAACGCAATTGTGAGCTTAACTCGGCCTATGGGATACGCCGATTTACCTGGGACAATCCCGTGGAATACCGTGGTTGAGGGCATCAAATCTTTCTCCAACAGGTTCATCCTTTGGAAGGTGTCGAAGTATAATATGTTGATGCTGCTGCCACCATCGATCAGTACCTTCGATAAAGTATATCCTCCAACTTGGGGAGCCACGACCAACACTAAGTCGCCGGGATTGTCAACTCTTGGCGGGTGATCCTCCCTACTCCATGATATAGTCTACTCGGACCAGTGGAGGTATCTAGGGAGTGCCGACTCAGATACACTGTACGCTCGGTGACTCACCTTTTTATCACGCCTGCACGCATTGGTGGTGAAAACGTGGTAGTGCCCATTGCTTAACTGCTTGGGGTTGTTACAGAAGCCGCCATTGTCATCCTGCCCCTGCGAAGTCCCCTGTGGGGGTGGTTGTTGAAAAACTCCAGGCGGGTTATACCGTCGTTGGTGATGCACCGGATACTGGCCACTGCTTGGCTGCGTGCTACCCTGAGCCCCGGGTTCGGCGAAGCCGCCAAAGGGGTTCTGGCGTTGAGTAGGTGTGCCAAACTGTTCCTGCCGTTGGTCTGGGTCACCGCCTTGCCCTTTTTTGATCGCCTCCGCCCGAAACTCCCGCATCACGTAACAGTCCTCCCAGGAATGAGTTGCCGGTCCGTCTGCCATGGCGTGGTGTGGGCAGGGGCCCTTGAGTAACTCATTATAGTTGCGCGGATTTTTGCCACTGTAACCCCTATTGTTCCTCTGGCGCTGGTTGCCATTATTGGTGTTGGTGTTGGCGACTAAGTCTGAAGACTCTTCCTACTGCCTTCTCTTGCCATTCGCTCCATGATTATGGCGGGCGCGTCCCTGGAACCGGGTATGATTTTTGGATGACTCGCCTTTCCTTGGCGAATTGGCTTTACCACCATCCTCTCCGGGATCTTTGGTGTCGTCCGCCTTAGCGTACCTAGTGAGGGTTTCCATTAGCTCCCCCATGTCTTGGACTTTTCGCTTGAGTCGCCCTAACTTCTGCACCAAGGGCTCGTAGTGGCAATTCTGCTCTACGATCAGCATAGCCTGAGCCGCCATAATACCGTCCGACGAGTGAATGATTTCCGCGACCCGCCGCGACCAGTGGTGGGCCGACTCATCCGGGCGTTGAACGCAGTGCTGTAAATCGACTATTGTCATCGGGCGTTTGCAGGTTCCTCGGAAGTTTTTGACGAAACGCTCTTTTAATTCAGCCCAAGTCTGGATGGAGTTGGGGGGCAAGTTCTTTAACCAAGTACGCGCTATCCCTTCGAGCATCATTGTGAAGTATCTGGCGCAGACTGCTTCATTTACATCGAGTATGTCCATGGTGATTTCGTAACTCTCGACCCACGACGCCGGTTCAAGGTCCGGAGTGTAGTTAGGCACCTTTCTTGGCCCTTTAAAATCCTTGGGCATTGGCTCGTTGCGAAGGGCGGGGGCCAAGCACGACACCCCCACTTGTCTGCCGCTTCCAACAAGAGGCGCTAGGGCGACTTGGGTGTCCGGGTGATCCCGACCTGGCGGGTCTCGATGATCAGGCGAGTTGACCTGGGGAAAGGGTCGCGTTCCGCTGGTTATAGCGGGCTGGTCCTCTGGCCGATTCCTGGTGCGGCTTGCGTGGGGAGTGGAGTGCAGCCGATCTAGGCTGTGTGAGAACTGGGCGTTTTGAACCACCGCCGTCTTCAACATGTCAATGGCCTTCCTTGCCTCTATCTCGGCTGGAGTGTTGCCGTGAATCAGAAGGGATTCTAAATGGCGAGTTGCGGCAAGGATGTTGTCCACCGGGTTGGAAAAGTGACCTTGAGGTGTCTGGAATCGGGGAACGCGATCCACAGCTGGCTGAAACAGCGGGTTCGGTGGCTGGCCCGGCCCTCCCCCCTGGGCGTCTCCTGCCCCGGGAGTTTGTGGAGTGTCGAACAGGCGGGTTGGGTTGAGATCAGGGGGCAAACGACCCTGATGCCTCCGCTGATGGACGGCGTCAGATGCGCGCTGATGCCTTTTGAGCCGCCAGTTTTCGGTATTCAAGCGAGCTACCTCAGCGGTAATTTGAGCCTGCCGGGTCTCGATCCTGGCGGCCTCCACCTCAGTGTCCCGCTGAGCCTTTGCCACCCCCTCTCCTAGCTTCGTCAGTTCCGTGTTTACCGCGTCCTGGTTTTCCGGTGTTATGAGGGGTCGCCATGAGCCTTGTTATTTCCGCTGCTAACTCCACCAAGATCGCGACCGGGCTTCTAGACGTTTCGCCAGTCCCATCTCCGCCTGCCGGGTTTGGCGAGGGTTGAGTCGCCCCTGCCATGTAAACAGCGATCTGACAGCGAGTCCGGTCAAGAACTTCGGGGTCCATGGCCAGTGACAAGACCTAAGGCAGCCCCCGTGTAGAGACTGAATTGAATCTGAATCGCCCATGGACGATTCGTCATCAGTGTTGACCGGCGTGGTCTCCTAGGTCGCTGATTGTTCTGGTTCCTCAGATCCCTGCGTGAACCCAACAAAGACAGGACGGGTTAGGTTTGGCGTTACGACAGGGCGGACGTACCTGGCCGGCTGACGATGTCGGAGGAGGTGTCCGGCTCAGGCATAGGCGATCCAATCATGCCGATGAAGACGCTGATCTTGCCGAAGGGGATCCTGTAACCGGATTCGATCGAATCGGCCTCCGGCCCCCATAGCAAGTTGTTGATGTAGTACTTCCCGCGGCGGCTCCGAGTCATGAGCCCCGCTGCGTAGCTCCCGGACCCTGGTAGGGCTCCCTTTGAGAACTCAACTCCACCGGGCGCAGCCCCACGGTGGGCGCCAACAGTCGTGGTTTTGTCACGGCAGATGTCCTCGTGAAAGGACTTAGTGTTGGAGCCATCGCACCTCGGCGGCGACTCAAAGGGGTTATGTGGGAGCAAGACAGAGATTTACCCAGGTTCGGCCCCTCGTGAGGAGGTAAAAGCCTACGTCCTGCTTGGAGTTTGTATTGATGATGTTTCGATTACAAGGGGGCGTAACTCGCCTGACCTAGCACTCGATGATTTCTAACCTGCCCTCTCCTTCTCGGGGACTCGCCTTTATAAACAGGTCGAGTCCTTAGGGCTTACAAGGGTCCTTTCCTTTACACAAATCGTGATTCTTCCAATCTCTAAATCACCATCTTTCCAAGACTCGGAGATCTTCTCTACTATGGACATCTCCCAAAGGTCCTGAACCGCCATACGACTCCCGACCTTGCTGGACCAAGGCCGGAACCACTTGGAGATGAGTCGCCAGCTTGGGTGATCCGGCCCAACTAGGGCGGGTTACCCAACAGATAATATCCCCAACAGTGAGGATCATCCCAAAAGTAGTGTCTCAAATCAAAGAAGAATTTCTTCTTTTGCTGATAGGTGAAACTGGGTGGTATGTATTTGGCTACAATATAGTTTGCATAATCGGCATACCATGGTGCACTATGTGAAGTGCGGATGACACTTAATTGCTCATCAGGAAAGCTATCATCAATAGGTAGTGGGTCATCAAGGACATTCTCTAACCTAGAAAAGTTATCTGCTACACGGTTATCAGCACCCTTTCGGTCAACGACGTGCAAATCAAATTCCTGTAGCAGGAGAACCCATCTGATCAGCCTAGGCTTAGCATCCTTCTTCTCCATAAGGTACTTAATAGCAACATGATCAGAGTGAATAGTGACTTTGGAGTCAACTATATAAGATCTGAACTTTTCACATGCAAACACGACTGCTAAAAATTCCTTCTCCGTAGTGGCATAGTTTCTTTGGGCGCTGTCTAGAGTTTTACTAGCGTAGTGAATGACATTCAACTTCTTGTCAACTCTTTGTCCTAGAACAGCACCAACAACATAGTCACTAGCGTCTCACATGATTTCAAAGGGCAAGTTCCGGTCAGGTGGTTGAATAATAGGTGCGGTTATCAAAGCCTTCTTAAGTATTTCGAAAGCTTCCTCACAATCCTCATCAAAAACACAAGGAACATCCTTCTGCAAGAGGTTGGTAAGAGGCCTAGAAATCTTAGAGAAGTCTTTAATGAACCTTCTATAGAAAGCAGCATGACCTAGCAAACTTCGTATACCTCTGATATCTGTGGGGCAAGGCATTTTCTCAATTGCATCAACCTTAGCCTTATCAACTTCAATGCCTCTTTCAGAGATCTTGTGTCCTAAGACGATACCTTCATTAACCATAAAGTGGCACTTCTCCCAATTCAAGACGAGGTTGGTTTCTTTGCATATCTGTAAGACTCGATCAAGGTTACTGAGGCAATCATCAAAGGAAGACCCGTAAACGGAGAAGTCATCCATGAAAACCTCGACAATCTTTTCACAAAAGCAAGAGAATATAGCCATCATACATCTTTGGAAGGTGGCAGGTGCATTGCATAAGCCAAAAGGCATACGTCTATAGGCAAAGGTACCGAAAGGGCAGGTGAAAGTGGTTTTCTCTTGATCAGATTGTGCAACAAGTATTTGCGAGAAACTTGAATAACCATCTAGAAAGCAGAAGTGTGTGTGTTTTGATAACCTTTCTAGCATTTGGTCGATAAATGGCAAGGGATAATGATCTTTCCTGGTTGCCTTGTTCAGTTTCCGGAAGTCTATCACCATCCTATAGCTGGTAATAATCCTTCGTGGGATTAGTTCATCCTTATCATTAGGAACGACGGTGATACCTCCCTTCTTAGGTACACAATGTACTCGACTCACCCAATCACTATGAGCAATAGGATAAATGATTCCTGCTTCCAGAAGCTTTAATATTTCTTTTCTAACGACCTCTTTCATCTTAGGATTTAATCTCCTTTGATGATCAGCAACTGGTTTAAAGTCAGGATCGGTTTTAATCTTGTGCTGACATAGAGCAGGACTAATACCCTTAAGATCATCAAGAGTATATCCAATAGCAGCGCGGTGCTTCCTCAGAGTCCTTAGTAACTTCTTCTCCTCGTGCTTTGAGAGGACGACACTAATAATTACAGGATATATCTCCTTCTCATCAAGATAGGAATACTTAAGAGTATCAGGCAACTGTTTAAGCTCGAACACAGGATCACCCTTTGGTGGGGGAGGATCCCCAAGCAGTTCAACAGGCAGACTATTCTTGAGAATAGGATATTGTTCTAAGACAATTTTATCTATCTCATCTCTCTCCTCCATATGCATATCATTTTCATGCTCAAGAAGATACTGCTCTAAAGGATCCGTAGGAGGTACGGCAATAGAGGCAAGAGCAATAATTTCATCTCTACCAGATGACTCTCTTTCATGAGGTTGTCTTCCAAACTTGGAGAAGTTAAATTCATGAGACACATCCTCAAAACTAACAGTGATGGTCTGCTTAATGCAATCAATGTGAGCATTGACAGTGTTGAGAAAGGGTCTACCAAATATGATGGGACAGAAGCTATCTTGTGCAATACCAAGGACGAGGAAATCAGTAGGATATTTCGTCTTTCCACACAGGAATTCTACGTCTCTCACAATTCCCAGAGGGCAGATAGTGTCTCTATTAGCTAGCGTAATAGTGACATCGATGGGTTCTAACTCAGCAGGTGCAATCTCATCTTTGATTTCATCATATAGAGAACGGGGTATTGCACTGACACTAGCTCCCATATCACATAAACCATGGTAACAGTGATCTCCTTTCTTGACAGAAACAACGGGCAGGCCAACTACATGTCCGTGTTTGTCTTTCGCGTGAGGTTTATCAATTCTAGCAGAGTCCTCACAGAATTTGATAACATGCCCGTCTACGTCTTCAGCTAAGAGATCTTTGATAATAGTAACACTAGGTTCAACTCTAATCTCCTCAGGGGGTGCAAGTGGTCTAATGTAACCCCTACGTATCACAGTTGGAGGTTTAGAATAATCCTTTATCCTAGCACGGTATGGTGGTTTCTCAGTGTAAGCACAAGGAACAACAGGATCACTGAAAGCAATGACTTTCTCCTCAACTAGATTGGTTTTGGCTATGTTGCTTTCTACATGAGGATGATATTTAAACCACTTCTCTTTGGAAAGATCAACATGAGCAGCAAAAGATTCACATAGAGAAGCTACTATCTCAAAGTCAAGTCCATACTTAGCGCTAAAATCTCTAGAAGTGTTTGTCTCAACAAAAGATTTAACGCAATCAAACTGGAAATTCATACCTGACTCCTTACCTTCCTCCAGCTCCCAATCTTCAGAGTTGCGTTTGATTCTTTCCAATAAATTCCACTTGTGATCAATATCCTTCTTCATAAAAGAACCGGTACAAGAAGTGTCAAGCATGGTACGATATTCATGAGAAAGCCGAGCATAAAAGTTTTGAATGATGATTTCTCTTGAGAGATCATGATTGGGGCATGAATATAGCATTGATTTAAGCCTCCACCAAGCTTGAGCTATGCTTTCCCTGTCACGAGGCCAAAAGTTATAAATAAAGTTACGATCACGATGTACTAAATGCATACGATAAAACTTTTGATGAAATTCCAATTTCAACCGATTGTAGCCCCATGATCCAGTATCATCACATAGCCTATACCATGTCAACGCCTTATCCTTCAAAGATAAAGGAAAGACTTTCTTATTTACCTCATCCTCGGGCAAACCTGCAAGCTTAAATAAACCACAAACTTCATCTACATAGATCAGCTGCAAGTCTTGATGTGAAGATCCATCTCCTGTGAAAGGATTAGCCAGCAGTTTCTCAAGCATACCCAAAGGAATTTCATAAAATATATTTTCAGTAGGTACCTCAGGTTGAGGAACAACTCCTCGTGCTTCCGTTTGTGGTGAAGATACCCCGAACAAACTCCTCAAAGGAACAGTTTCCATAGTGACAAGTGACAATAAATTTCAGCACAGTATAAAAATGTTTCCTTACCAATTTCCACTTACCAAAGGTGCTTCCCTCCCCGGCAACGGCGCTAGAAAAGAGTCTTGATGACCTACAAGTATAGGGTTTCAATCGTAGTTCTTTCGACAAGTAAGAGTGTCGAACCCAACGAGGAGAAGAAGGCTCTGATAAACGGATTTCAGCAAGGTAATAACTGCAAGCACTGAAAGTAGCGGTAACAAGTGATTGTGTAGCGAGGTGAAAATTAGCAAGCAAAGAGTAACAAGTAACAAGTAGTAGCAACGGTGCAGCAAGTGGCCCGATCCCTTTTGTAGCAAGGGACAAGCCTGAACGAAGTCTTATAGGAGGAAAAACGCTCCCGAGGACACACGGGAATTTCTATCATGCTAGTCTCATCATGTTCATATGATTCGCGTTCGTTACTTTGATAGTTTGATATGTGGGTGGACCGGCGCTTGGGTACTGCCCTTATGTGGATAAGCATCACACTTATGATTAACCTCTCTCGCAAGCATACGCAACTACAAAAGAAGAATTAAGACAAAGTCTAACCATAGCATTAAACTAGTGGATCCAAATCAGCCCCTCACGAAGCAACGCATAGACTGAGGTTTAAGCTTCTGTCACTCCAGCAACCCATCATCTACTTACTACTCCCCAATGCCTTCCTCTAGGCCCAAATATGGTGAAGTGTTATGTAGTCGACGTTCACATAACACCACTAGAGGAAAAACAACATACAACATATCAAAATACCAAACGAATATCAAATTTACATGATTATTATTAACATGACTTATCCCATGTCCTCAGGAACAAAAGTATCTACTCACAAAACATAATCATAATCATGATTAGAGGAGTAATGAATAGCATCAAGGATCTGAACTAAACTCTTCCACCAAGTAATCCAACTAGCATCAACTACAAAGAGTAATCAACACTACTAGCAACCTTACAAGTATCAATCGGAGTCGCGAGATGGAGATTGGTTACAAGAGATGAACTAGGGATTGGAGAGGAGATGATGCTGATGAAGATGTTGATGAAGATGCCTCCCCTCCGACGAGAGGAGTGTTGGTGATGACGATGGCGACGATTTCCCCCTCCGGGAGGGAAGTTTCCCTGGCAGGATCGTCCTGCCGGAGCTATAGATTGGACCTGCTCAAGTTCCGCCTCGTGGCGGTGGCGAAACCACGAAAAAGCTCCCGTATGATTTTTTCTGGACCAAGATGCTCCATATAGCAGAAGAGGGGAGCTAGTGGGCCATTAGGGATCCCACAAGCCCCCACTCCGCCACTATGGGGGTGGCGGTGTCAGGGCTTGTGGCGCCCTGGCAGCCCCCCTCCGGTAGTTCTTTCACCCAGTATTTTTTATATAATACCAAAAAAATCCACGTGACTTTTCAGGGCATTTGGAGATGTGCAGAATAGTGGACTAAGATTTGCTCCTTTTCCAGTCCAGAATTCCAGCTACCTGAATTCTCCCTCTTCAAATAAACCTTGCAAAATAAGAGAGAAAAGGCATAAATATGGTACCACAAGTAATACAACAACCCAAAAAGCAATAAATATCAACATGAAAGCATGATGCAAAATGGACGTATCAGTCTCTCCATAGGGGGATCTGAATATGGCGTAGGAAATTTTTGAATTTATGCTACATTTCCCAACAGTGGCATCCGAGCCAGGTTTTCTATGCGTAGATACTTTGCACGAGTAGAACACAAAACGTTGTGGGCGCTGATTTTGTCAATTGCTTTCCGCTACTAGTCTTATTCTTTTCCAGCAGTATTGTGGGATGAAGCGGCCCGGACCGACCTTACACGTACGCTTACCTGAGACAGGTTCCACCGACTAACATGCACTAGGTGCATAAGGTGGCTAGCGGGTGTATGTCTCTCCCACTCTAGTCGGATTCGATTTGATGAAAAGGGTCCTTATGAAGGGTAAATAGCTTTGGCATATCATCGTTGTGGCTGTCACGTAGGTAAGAAGGCGTTCTTGCTAGAAACCCAAATCAGCCACGTAAAACTTGCAACAACAATTAGAGGACGTCTAACTTGTTTTTGCAGGGTTTGACATGTGATGTGATATGGCCAAAGGATGTGATGTTGCATGTGTGATGTATGAGATGATCATGTTCTTGTAATAGGATTCACGACTTGCATGTCGATGAGTATGACAACCGGCGGGAGCCATAGGAGTTGTCTTAATTTATTGTATGAGATGCAGTGCCATGTGTTTACTACTTTTACTTCATTGCTAACGGTTAGCTATAGTAGTAGTAGTAGTAGTAGTAGTAGTAGTTGGCGTCACAACTTCACAGAGACACAATGATGGATATCATGATGATGGAGATCATGGTGTCACGCCGGTGACAATGATGATCATGCGATGCTCGAAGATGGAGATCGAAGGAGCAAAGATGATAATGGCCATATCATGTCACTATATGATTGCATGTGATGTTTATCATGTTTTTCATCTTATTGCTTAGAACGACGGTAGCATAATAAGATGATCCCTCATAAAATTTCGAGAAACTATTCCCCTAAGTGTGCACTGATACGTCTCCGTCGTATCTACTTTTCCAGACTCTTTTGCCCTTGTTTTGGACTCTAATTTGCATGATTTGAATGGAACTAACGCTGTTTTCAGCAGAATTGCCATGTTGTTGTTTTTGCGCAGAAAAAAAAGTTCTCAGTATGACCTGGAAATTTACGGAGAATTTTTGTGGAATATATAAAAAATACCGGCGCAAGAATCAACGGAGGAAGTGGAGCGTGGAGCCCACAAACCCACCACGCGCAAGCCCCCCTGGCCGCGCCTGGCAGGCTTGTGGGGCCCACGTTGCTCCACCGCCTCCAATCTCAGCTCTATTTAGCCTCTTTCGTCCAGAAAAAAATTAAGGAGAAGAGTTCATCGCGTTTTACGATACGGAGGCGCCGCCACCTCCTGTTCTTCCTCTGGAGGGCAGATCTGGAGTCCGTTCTGGGCTCCGGAGAGGGAGATCGTCGCCATCGTCATCACCAACCTTCCTTCATCACCAATTCCATGATGCTCTTCACCGTTCGTGAGTAATCTCATCGTAGGCTTGCTGGACGGTGATGGCTTGGATGAGATCTATCATGTAATCGAGTTAGTTTTGACGGGGATTGATCCCTAGTATCCACTATGTTCTGAGATTGATGTTGCTACTACTTTGCCATGCTTAATGCTTGTCACTAGGGCCCGAGTGCCATGATTTCAGATCTGAACCTACTATGTTGTCGCCAATATATGTGTGTTCTTGATCCTATCTTGCAAGTTGTAGTCACCTACTATGTGTTATGACCCGGCAACCCTGGAGTGACAATAGGCGGAACCACTCCCGGAGATGACCATAGTACGAGGAGTTCATGTATTCACTAAGTGTTAATGCGTTGGTCTGGTTCTTTATTAAAAGGAGAACCTTAATATCCCGTAGTTTCCATTAGGACCCCGCTGCCACGGGAGGGATGGACATTAGATGTCATGCAAGTTCTTTTCCCTAAGCACGTGTGACTACATACGAAATACATGCCTACATTACATTGACGAACTGGAGCTAGTTACATATCTCTCCGTGTTATAGTTGTTGCATGATGAATAGCATCCGGCATAATCATCCATCACCGATCCAATGCCTACGAGTTTTTCCTACTGGTCCTTGCTACTGTTACTTTGCTGCTACTGCTGTCACTTTGCTGCTACTGGTTACTGCTACTACTGTTGCTATCACACTACCTTGCTACTGATACTTTGCTGCAGATACTAAATCTTTCAGGTGTGGTTGAATTGACAAATCAAATGCTAATACTTGAGAATATTCTTTGGCTTCCCCTTGTGTCGAATCAATAAATTTGGGTTGAATACTCGACCCTCGAAAACTGTTGCGATCCCCTATACTTGTGGGTTATTAAGACCCTTTTCTGGTGCCGTTGCCGGGGAAGCATAGCTATATTCTCTGAGTCACTTGGGATTTACGTCTGCTGGTCACTATGAGGAATCCGAAAGATCCAAGAACTAAAGTCTTTCCCTGAACTACGAGGACAGGTAAGGAACTGCCATCTAGCTCTGCACTTGATTCACCTTCAGTTATGAGTAAGTTTGTGACAACACCTCCTCCTAGAAATCTTGATATGTCGCATGTGCTTGATGATGCTACTTCTGCTGCCCATGATGCTTATGATGATGCTATGCTTGATACTGCTTTGCCACTAGGTGCATTCCTTGATGCACAAATTGCTAGAGTTGCTGCTAGATGTGATGATACTTCTGAAACTGTTGATACTATTGAAGTAGAACCTGCTATTTCACCTGTTAAAACTAGCTCTCCTAGATATGAATTGCCTGATATGACTGAGCGTTATGTTATGGAGGGAGAGATAGCTGAGGAATTTCTTGCTTGTAAGGATAGCTATGATGTTGAGAAATTACTGCGCAAGTGGAAAGAAAAATCTCTGAACGCTAGGATGAAATACGACCCGAAGTTTGCTACTTCGCCTATCTTTCTAACCGATAAGGATTATGAATTCTCTGTCGACCCTGAGTTATTCACTCTAGTCGAATCTGATCCTTTTCACGGTTATGAGTCTGAAACGGTTGTAGCCTATCTTACCAAACTGCACGATATAGCCACCCTATTCACTAGTGAGGAAAAGATCCGCCACTACTATATCCTTATGTTGTTTCCTTTCTCGCTAAAGGATGATGCTAAGACCTTGTTCACTTCTCTTGCTCTTGGTTGTGTGCGTAGCCCCCAGGATATGATCTACTACTTCTCTAAGAAATATTTCCCTGCCCATAAGAAGCAAGCTGCCTTGCAAGAAATATACAACTTCGCTCAAATTCAAGAAGAGAGTCTCCCACAAGCTTGGGGAAGGCTTGTCCAGCTACTGAATGCTTTGCCTGATCACCCTCTTGATAACAATGAAATACAAGATATCTTCTATAATGGACTCACCGATGCTTCTAGAGACCACCTAGATAGTTGTGTTGGTTGTGTTTTTAGGGAACGAACCGTAGAACAAGCTGAGATCCTATTGAATAATATCTTGTGCAATGAGAATGCTTGGACTATTCCCGAACCACCTCCTAAGCCAACTCGGAAGAAAAGAGGTATTCTATTCCTCAGTCCTGAAGATATGCAAGAAGCTAAGAATCTATGAAAGAGAAAGGCATTAAATCTAAAGATGTCAAAAATCTACCACCTATCAAAGAGATCCATGGTCTCGATAACCCAATACAGGTAGTAGAAGTAAATTCTCTTCGCAGGTTCAATGAGAGTGATATTCCTTTTGATAAACCTCTAACTTATGCCTGGATGAATTCGATAACTTTGTTGCCAAACAACAGAGTTTCAATGATTATGTTAGCAGACAATTGGAACAGAATGCTCGTATGCTTAGTCATTTAAGTGCTTGTGTGGACAGAAACGTCAATGATCTTAAGCTCTTGAGTAAACATGCCTCTATGGTTACTACTCAAGTAGAACAAGTACTTAAGGCTCAAAATGGCTTGATTAATGAGCTGAATGACAATTATGTCAGAGTCGTCACTAGAGGCGGTAGAATAACCTAGGAACCTTTGTATCCTGAGGGTCATCCTAAGAGGACTGAACAAGATTCTCAAGGAGTTAGCACTGATGCACCTAGTCATCCTAGGAAGAAGAAGAAAGATGATAGGGACTTGCACGCTAGCAACCCTGTTGCTGCTACACCTGAGAGTCCAAACAATGTCTCTGTCTCTGATGCTGAAACACAATCTGGTGATGAACATGAGCCTAATGATAATATCAATAGTGATGTTCATGATGATGCTCAACCTAGCAATGATAAGGATGTGGAGATTGAACCTGTTGATCTTGATAACCCACAGCCTAAGAATAGAAGATACGATAAGAATGACTTTGCTGCTAGGAAGCATGGTAAAGAAAGGGAACCATGGGTTCGGAAACCCATGACCTTTCCTCCCAAACCATCCAAGAAAAAGGATGATGAGGATTTTGAGCGCTTGGTTGAAATGATTAGACCTGTCTTTCTACAAATGCGTTTGGCAAATATGCTCAAAATGTCTCTGTATGCTAAGTACATGAAGGATATTGTGAATAATAAGAGGAGGATACCTGAGGTTGAGATTTCCACCATGCTCGCTAATTATACCTTCAAGGGTGGAACTCCTAAGAAAGTAGGTGATCCCGAAGTGCCCACTATACCTTGATCCATTAAAGGCAACTACGTTTGAACTGCTTTATGCGACCTTGGAGCCGGTGTTAGTGTCATGCCTCTTTCTCTTTATCGTAGACTTGAACAGGATAAGTTGACACCCACTGAAATCTCTCTGCAAATGGCCGACAAATCAACTGCTTTCCCTATCGGCATTTGCGAGGATGTGCCTGTTGTGGTTGCAAACGTCACTATCTTAACATACTTTGTTATTCTGGATATTCCCAAGGACGATGCCATGGCGGTCATCCTTGGAAGAATCTTTCTAAACACTGCAGGGGTTGTTATTGATTGCAACAAAGGCAATGTCACTTTCCGTGTCAACGGTAATGAGCATACAGTGCACTTTCCGAAGAAACAATATCGAGTACATTGCATCAATGCTATCGAAAAAACTTCATCAATTCTTATTGGGAGCTTTGAATGCCCTATTCCTCCTGTAAAGATGAAGTATGATTTTCTTGTTGGGGATATTCACATCCCCATTGAGGTAACCTACTGGCTATTCGAAAATTCTCCGTTTCCTTTTGCGATTCGAAAAAGTTTGTCAAGGAGACTTGATCAACCTCATTGACGAATTTCTTTCGATGACCATGAGATGGATGAATCGAGGAGTCACAAACCTATGTTCCAAGCTTTCACCTTCGGTAGCTTAGAAGAAAAATGATAGATTTAGTTTAGTTTTCCCTTTTTTCTGTTTTAGCGTCCGGTAGAAAAGTACCCCGAAAATAAAAGTTCTCCGAACGTCCTGAAAATCAAGTATGATTTTTTCTGGAATTTTTGAAAAATACTGAAACGAAGAGCTAGTCAGGGGGCTGCACCAGTGGGCCACAAGCCCTGGAGGCACGGGCACCCCCCTGGCCGTGCCTATCAGGCTTGTGGGGCCCACGTGCACCCCCTCTACTCATTCTAGCTCCCATCTACTTCTCCTACCCCCAGAAAAAATCGTTTCGCAGCTCAAACCCGTGTTCTTGCTCTTCTTGCTGGGATTTTTGATCTCCTTGTGCAAAGCACCATTCACCAAGCTGTTTTGGGGAAATTTCTCCTTGGTAAGTGATTCCTCCATTGGTCCAATTAGTTTTTGCTCTAGTGCCTTATACATCGCGTATTTTTGCTGCCTTGGTCAACCTGTTCTTGAGCTTTGCATGCTAATTTTAGCTGGTCCCAAGTAGTTTTGGTGCGTAATATGGCCTCTAGGCACTTGTGGGAGTAGTTGCTACGAGTTTAGTTGAGCCTTGTTCACTTTTCCTTTGAGTCACTGAAAATTTCAGAAAAGGAAGATGTTCAGGAGAAACTATCATGGTGGTTCCTCAAGCAAGAGAGGTCCCCGTCTTGCGATTCGGGAGCCCGATTCTTACCAACCGAGGAACGCACAGGTACAACCATGTGAATGGCCTTCTGATGAATTCATGATTGAGGAAGCTTTCAAATAGGAGTTTGATACCCTTGTTCACAACGTCGGACTCGAGGAATTCATCTCCGATAAATGTGAACAGTATGTTGCTCTCACTGCCTCTTTTGTTCGTAGATTCAAATTTTTAGTTGGCCATGATACATCTATGTTGTTTGATCTCTATGACAAATCGTATACCATGGATTTAGAGGATTTCAATATAATTTGCAAGATACCTATTTGGGGTAGTCTCAGTGATCCTCCTAAATCTTCGGTTAGAGATTTTTTCTCTGGTATAACTGTTGGAGAAACTAGAGATATTACACAGGCTACCATGGGGATCATTCATTTTCCTGCCTTGCATTACTTTGCCCTCTTCATAGGAAGATGCATTAATGGCAAGATTGAGCATTGTCACCTCTGCGCACCCGACCTTAGTATTCTTAAGAGCGCAGTTACAGGTGATAGAAGTTTCAACATGGGAGCTATAATAGCAAGGAGGTTGAATAATAATGCTAATGAAGGGGATTTCTTTGGTGGGATCTATGCCACTCGCATAGCAAATTTTCTTGGAGTACCCATCCGCGAAGAAGATCCCGCGCTCCATACAACTTTCCTTGATCGCACCGTTTGACACGCTATCAGTTCCTTGAGAGAGATGATGAATCCCTCCTATACCGTTTAATATTTAACCGGCAGCGTGTTTTCCATATTACCCTTCCTGCTCCTGCCTTCTTTGACTTTCAGTTAAAAAGGAGATATTACATAACCAGAGGAGAGGCAGAGGAGTATGAGAGGGAGGCAAAGGCTGCCCGTCTCCGTGAGGCAGCTATTCAGGCAGTGGCTGTAGCGCTCCCGTACAAGCCTCATTATGATTTTGGGTATCGCCCAGACCATCCTTGGGAGTAGACCAACTTAGGCCAAAAGCCTAAGCTTGGGGGAGTACGTGTTTCTCACCGACTTTATATTCATGCTTACACTTTCACTTTGTTAGTCGGTGTTCACACTTTGCCAATGTATCATCCATGCTAGTTTATTTCTTTTTCTCGTTTTCTTTTCGTGTGTTTGTCTAGTTTGAGAAAAACCCAATAAGATTTTCCGTTCTTCTTTTGCTTGTTGGGAGCTCCCCCGTGGAAATAGTTTTCTTTTTCTTTGGGTCAAGGTAGAAGACCATGGTTACAATGTTAGTGGCTCTCGCATGCTTATCTGTTTATCTGTTAAAGAGCCATATTACTTTGTCTTCTCCTTTGTGTTTGCTTGCAGATTCCAGCTTAGTCCAATGCACGAGCACTCTTATTATTGTTCACATCATTCGGTCATGCAAGTGAAAGGCAATAATGACGATATATGATGAAGTGACTGAGCCTGGAAAAGCTGGTATGAACTCGATCTATTTTGTTTTTTAAATATGACTAGCTCATCGTATATGATTCAGCTTTGTTGTGAGAGAAACATGTTTGCAATGACAACTTAGAGATCATAGTTTCTGATGCCATGCTTAATTAGCTAGGAGCTTATAATGGTTTGCCTTGGATGCCAACATGAATCTTGAGATGACTATGATGTAGTATGATAGGATGGTATCCTCCTTTGAATGATTCAAGTGGCTTGACTTGGCGCATGTTTACGCATGTAGTTGAAACAAAATCAACATAGCCTCTATGATATTCATGTTCATGGTGATTTATGTCCTACTCATGCTTGCACTCAATGTTGGTTAATCTCAATGCATTTTAATGACTGTTGTCGCTCTCTAGTTGGTCGCTTCCCAGTCTTTTGCTAGCCTTCACTTGTACTAAGCAGGAATACTGCTTGTGCATCCACTTCCATAAACCCAAAGTTGTTCCATATGAGTCCACCATACCTACCTATATGCGGTATCTACCTGCCGTTCCAAGTAAATTTGCATGTGCCACTCTCTAAACCTTCAAGAAATAATCTGTTTTGCATGCCGAACCGCTTATGTGGTGACAGGGGGCTATCAGTATCTTCCATGGTAGGCGTGTTATCCTCGATATGTGTTTATTCACTATCGTTCACGAGAAAGGGGTCTGTAATTGGAATGCCCAGTTCCATGCTCAAATCGAAAAGATAATTGCAAACAAAAGTCCCCCTGGATTGATGTTGGTATGGATGGCACCCGAGTATTCGGCTAGTCGTGGAGTGTGATTGATCGGTGGTGGGGGAATCAAAACTTTACTTTTCTGTTTGGGAACCGCCTATAGCATGTGTAGCGTGGAAGGTGAGAACTCTTGGTCATTGCATTGACAATGAAAGCATGCCACCCAAAATTATTATCTCTGTGTTCAAAGCTTGAGCTCTGGCACCTCTGCAAATCAATGCTTCCCTCTGCGAAGGGCCTATCTATTTATGTTCATGTTGAGTCATCCTCTTCTTATAAAAGCACCAATTAGAGAGCACCTCTGTCATTTTTATGCTTTGCTTTTAACTGTGATTGAGTATGACTATGACTGGATCTTCTTTGGCATGAATTACAATGTTTAGTCAGCCCTTGGTCTTTGAAGGTGCTCTGCATTTATGTTTTGCGGACTCACAAAGAGCTAGCGAGATACCATCTGTTCGTACTGCTTCATGATTGTTTTGATTGAAGTGTTGACGTTTGAGACTTATTATTATTTCTCGCTAGTTGATCATGCCATTGATATGAGTTTATCGTGAGACCAAGATGTCATTTGCTTATGTGGTTACCTTGTGATCTTGCTGAAATTCTGGATATGAGTTAGACATAGTTGCAACAACTAGATCAAACAGAGTTCGTAAAAGTTTTTCTTTTGTCTCTTTCAGTTTGTCAACTGAATTGCTTGAGGACAAGCAAGGTTTTAAGCTTGGGGGAGTTGATACATCTCTGTCGTATCTACTTTTCCAAACTCTTTTGCCCTTGTTTTGGACTCTAATTTGCATGATTTGAATGGAACTAACCCAGACTAACGCTATTTTCAGCAAAATTGCCATGGTGTTGTTTTTGCGCAGAAATAAAAGTTCTCAGAATGACCTAGAAATTTACGGGGAATTTTTGTGGAATATATAAAAAATATTGGCGCAAGAATCAACGGAGGAAGTGGAGCGTGGAGCCCACAAGCCCACTAGGCGCGGGCCCCCTAGCCGTGCCTGGCAGGCTTGTGGGGCCCATGTTGCTCCACTGCCTCCAATCTCAGCTCTATTTAGCCTATTTCGTCCGGAAAAAATGAAGGAGAAGAGTTCATCGCGTTTTACTATACGGAGGCGCCGCCACCTCCTGTTCTTCCTGTGGAGGGCAGATCTGGAGTCCGTTCTGGGCTCCAGAGAGGGGAGATTGTCGCCATCGTCATCACCAACCTTCCTTCATCGCCAATTCCATGACGCTCTTCACCGTTCGTGAGTAATCTCATCGTAGGCTTTCTGGATGGTGATGGGTTGGATGAGATCTATCATGTAATCGAGTTAGTTTTGACGGGGATTGATCCCTAGTATCCACTATGTTTTGAGATTGATGTTGCTACTACCTTGCCATGCTTAATGCTTGTCACTAGGGCCCGAGTGCCATGATTTCAGATCTGAACCTATTATGTTGTCACCAATATATGTGTGTTCTTGATCCTATCTTGCAAGTTGTAGTCACCTACTATGTGTTATGACCCGGCAACCCCGGAGTGACAATAGGCGGAACCACTCCCGGAGATGACCATAGTATGAGGAGTTCATGTATTCACTAAGTATTAATGCGTTGGTCCGGTTCTTTATTAAAAGGAGAACCTTAATATCTCGTAGTTTCCATTAGGACCCCGCTGCCACGGGAGGGATGGACAATAGATGTCATGCAAGTTCTTTTCCCTAAGCACGTGTGACTACATACGAAATACATGCCTACATTACATTGACGAACTGGAGCTAGTTACATATCTCTCCGTGTTATAGTTGTTGCATGATGAATAGCATCCGGCATAATCATCCATCACCGATCCAATGCCTACAAGTTTTTCCTACTAGTCCTTGCTACTGTTACTTTGCTGCTATTGCTATCACTTTGCTGCTACTGGTTACTACTACTACTGTTGCTATCGCACTACCTTGCTAGTGATACTTTTCTACAGATACTAAATCTTTCAGGTGTTGTTGATTTGACAACTCAACTGCTAATACTTGAGAATATTCTTTGGCTTCCCCTTGTGTCGAATCAATAAATTTGGGTTGAATACTCTACACTCGAAAACTGTTGCGATCCCCTATACTTGTGGGTTATCATGCATTGTTGCGAAGGATCGTTGTCTCAAAGCACCATGTGATGATCGGGTGTGATAGATTCTAACGTTCGCATACAACGGGTGTAAGCCAGATTTACACACGTAGAACACTTAGGTTGACTCGACGAGCTTAGCATGTACAGACATGACCTCGAATACGAGAGACCAAAAGGTCCAACCTTTGTCGTATGGTTGAATACGATCGACATGAAGTTGCTCACCATGACGACTAGTCCGTCTCACGTGATGATCGGACACGGGTTAGTCGACATGGATCATGTATCACTTAGATGACTGGAGGGATGTCGATTTAAGTGGGAGTTTGTACTTAATTTGATTAAATGAACTTAATTATCATGAACTTAGTCTAAAAAGTTATCTTTACAAATATTGTAGATCCAATGGCCAACGCACCTGTCAACCTCAATTTCAACGCGTACCTAGAGGAAAACAAGCTGAAAGATGATGGTAGCAACTATGCGGACTGGGTCCGCAACTTGAAGCTCATCCTCATTGCATCCAAGAAGGCTTATGTCCTTGATACGCCGCTAGGTGACCCCCTGTTCCCGCAGTAGCCCAAGATGTTCAGAACGTCTGGCAAGCGCGGAGTGATGACTACTCTCTGGTTAGGTGTGGCATGTTATACAGTTTAGAACCGGGGCTCCAAAGGCGTTTTGAGCAACACAGAGCATATGAGATGTTCCAGGAGCTGAAGCTAGTTTCTCAAGCTCATGCCCGGGTCGAGAGATATGAAGTCTTCGACAAGTTATTTAGCTGCAAGATGGAGGAGAACAGTTCTGTTAGTGAGCATATTCTCAGAATGTTTGGGCTGCACGGACGTCTGACTCAGCTTGGAGTCGAACTTCCGGATGACGCTGTAATTGACATAATCCTCTAGTCTCTCCCACCAAGCTATAAGGGTTTTGTGCTGAACTACAACATGCAAGGGATGGAGAAGACCATTCCCGAGTTGTACTCGATGCTCAAATCTGTAGAAGTAGAAGTCAAGAAAGAGCATCAAGTGTTGATGGTCAACAAGACCACCAGTTTCAAGAAGGGCAAGGGTAAGAAGAACTTCAAGAAAGACGGCAAAGCCGTTGCCGTGCCCGGTAAGCCAGATGCCGGGAAGAAGAAAAAGAATGGACCCAAGCGTGAGACTGAGTGCTTCTATTGCAAGGGAAAAGGTCACTGGAAGCATAACTGCCCCAAGTACTTAGCGGACAAGAAGGCCGACAACGTTAAAGGTATATATGATATACATGTTATTGAAGTGTACCTTACCAGCGCTCGTAGTAGCTCCTGGGTATTTGATACCGGTGTTGTTGCTCACATTTGCAACTCAAAGCAGGAACTACGGAATAAGCGGAGACTGGCCAAGGACGAGGTGATGATGCGCGTCGGGAATGGCTCCAAGGTCGATGTGATCGTCGCTCGCATGCTGCCTCTACATCTACCTTCGAGATTAGTTTTAAACCTTAATAATTGTTATTTAGTACCAGCTTTGAGCATGAACATTGTATCAGGGTCTTGTTTATTGCGAGACGGCTACTCATTTAAGTCAGAGAATAATGGTTGTTCTATTCATATGAGTGATATGTTTTATGGTCATGCTCCGCTGGTGAATGGTTTATTCTTGATGAATCTCGATCGTGATGTTACACATATTCATACTGTGAATACCGAAAGATGCAAAGTTGATAATGATAGTCTTACATACTTGTGGCACTACCGCCTTGGTCATATCGGTGTTAATCGCATGAAGAAACTCCATACTGATGGATTGTTGGAGTCTCTTGATTTTGAATCATTTGACACATGCGAGTCGTGCCTCATGGGCAACATGACTAAGAGTCCATTCTCAGGAATAATGGAGAGAGCAACCGACTTATTGGAAATAATACATACTGATGTGTGTGGTCCAATGAATGTTGAAGCTCGCGGTGGCTATCGTTATGTTCTCACTCTCACCGATGATTTGAGTAGGTATGGGTATATCTACTTGATGAAGCACAAATCTGAGACGTTTGAAAAGTTCAAGGAATTTCAGAGTGAGGTTGAGACTCAACGTGACAGAAAAATAAAGTGTCTACGATCTGATCGTGGAGGAGAATATTTGAGTGACGAGTTTGGCGCACACCTAAGGAAGTGTGGAATTGTTTCACAACTGACGCCGCCTGGCACACCGCAACGTAACGGAGTGTCTGAACGTCGTAATCACACTTATTGGATATGGTACAATCTATGATGTCTCTTACCGACTTACCGCTACCATTTTGGGGATACGCATTGGAAACTGCAGCATTCACTTTAAATAGGGCACCGTCTAAATCCGTTGAGACGACACCGTATGAACTATGGTTTGGCAAGAAACCTAAGCTGTCGTTTCTTAAAGTTTGGGGCTGCGATGCTTAAGTGAAGTAACTTCAACCATAGAAGCTCGAACCCAAAGTGGAGAAATGCATATTCATAGGATACCCTAAGGAAACTATTGGGTATACCTTCTATCTTAGATCCGAAGGTAAAACCTTTGTTGCCAAGAATGGATCCTTTCTAGAAAAAGAATTTCTCTCGAAAGAAGTAAGTGGGAGGAAAGTAGAACTTGATGAGGTAACTGTACCCCTCTCGAATCGGAGAGTAGCGCAGCGCGGGAAATTGTTCATGTGGCGCCTACGCCAACTGAAGAGGAAGTTAATGATGATGATCATGAAGCTTCAGATGAAGTTGCTACTGAACCGTGAAGGTCCACAAGGTTACGTTCCGCACCAGAGTGGTACGGCAACCCTTTGATGGAACTCATGTTGTTAGACAACGGTGAACCTTCGAACTATGAAGAAGCAATGGTGGGCCCGGATTCCAACAAATGGCTTGAGACTATGAAATCCGAGATAGGATCCATGTATGAGAACAAAGTATGGACTTTGGTGGACTTGCCCGATGATCGGCGAGCCATAGAAAATAAATGGATCTTCAAGAAGAAGACTGACTCAAATGGTAATGTGACCGTTTACAAAGCTCGACTTGTCGCACAGGGTTTTCGACAAATTCAAGGAGTTGACAACAATGAGACTTTCTCTCCCGTAGCGAAGCTAAAGTCAGTCCGAATCATGTTAGCAATTGTTGCTTTTCATGATTATGAAATTTGGCAAATGAACGTCAAAACAGTGTTCCTTAATGGGTATCTTAAGGAAGAGTTGTATATGATGCAACCAGAAGGTTTTGTCGATCCTAAGAGTGCTAACAAGGTATGCAAGCTCGAGCGCTCCATCTATGGGCTGGTGCAAGCATCTCGTAGTTGGAACATTCGCTTTAATGAGGTGATTAAAGCGTTTGGGTTCATACAGGTTTATGGAGAAGCCTGTATGTACAAGAAAATGAGTGGGAGCTCTGTAGCTTTCCTCATACTATATGTAGATGACATATTATTGATGGGGAATAATACAGAGTTATTGGAGAGCATAAAGGCCTACTTGAACAAGAGTTTTTCAATGAAGGACCTTGGAGAAGCTGCATACATATTAGGCACCAAGATCTATAGAAATAGATCGAGACGCCTCATAGGTCTTTCACAAAGTACATACCTTGACAAGATATTGAAGAAGTTCAATATGGAAAACTCAAAGAAGGGGTTCTTGCCAGTTTTGCAAGGTATAAGATTGAGTAAGACTGAGTCACCGACCACGGCAGCAGATAGAGAGAAGATGAGTATTGTCCCCTACGGTTCAACCATGGGCTCTCTAATGTATGCCATGCTGTGTACCAGACCTGATATAAACCTTGTCGTAAGTTTGGTAGGGAGGTACCAAAGTGATCCCGGTATGGAACACTGGACAATGGTCAAGAATATCGTGAAGTACCTGAAAAGGACTAAGGAGATGTTTCTCATTTATGAAGGTGACGAAGAGCTCGATGTAAAGGGTTACGCCGATGCTAGCTTCGAGACAGATCCGGATGACTCTAAGTCACAAACCGGATACGTGTATGTTTTGAATGGTGGGGCAGTGAGCTGGTGCAGTAGGAAGCAAGACGTCGTGGCAGCATTGAAAGTGCGTTATATCGACTAGAGGGGGGTGAATAGGAGATTTTTAGAATTTCATCACTGAGGAAATTCCTTTTGAGGAAATTCCTCACTGATCACTAACTTACAGCGGAAACAGTAAAGGATCAGAAGTGCAAAGTTTCACAACAACAGTTTTTCAGAGTGAAGAATGTGAAAACAGATTGCACTGTGAGCAGGCACGCAGAATACAGATGAGGATTAACTGATGTGAAGAATTTGGGGTTGAGGAAATTCAGAGGAAGTCTTCAACAAATTCTTCAAACAGTCGCAGTGAAAGTCATCAACACATAATACGAGGAAAGTAAGGAGTTGAGGAATTAGAAACCGTTTCTCAGTGAAGACAATCGTTGATGACCCAGTTCCAACTGCTGTGACAGTCGTACATCTGGTTTGGAGCGGCTTGGTATTGAAACCAAAGGACACACAGTCCCGGGATACACAGTCCCTACCGTATTCTCCTTGAGCTAAGGACACACAGTCCTCGCCCAACACTCGTGGTAAGTCTTCAGGGCAGACTTCCAAACCCTCACAAACTTGGTCACCCGGTGATCCACAATTGACTGCTGGAAAGCTCTAGACCATGACGCCTAACCGTCTGGAGGATGCATAGTCCTCAAAGGTAAAAGGCTTTAGTCCACACAGGAACAACTTCTTCCGTGATGCTCAATCACTAGGTTTGGTTTGTGGTTTCGGTGTATGGGGTATTTCCTCACTGATGAATTACTCTCGAAGACTCTGAGGAATAGGGTTGCTCTTATGACAAGTGTCAGTTTCTAACGGAGCAGCCAACCAGCTAATGGTTGTGGGGGGTGGCTATTTATAGCCTGGGAGCATCCCGACATGATTTGACACTAATGCCCTTAAATAATATGACCGTTGGAGTGGATAAGACCAGTGACTTGGCGTGGCTATCGAAACGGTCGGAACCCTCAACTGTGAGAGTCCTCATGTCACTCGTATTCCTCACTCGAGGCTTTTGGTAGGATTACGCTTGGGTTGAGCATCATGAGGAAATTTATAACAAAGTGTAACTTCGATCCCCTTTAACAGTACGGTGTTCCTATTACTCAAATGCGAAGAAAATAAAACAGAAAGTGTAAATCTTCATGCTTCAAATTCTTCAGAGTGATTTTGCTCAGGACACACCGGATTCCTCAATATCAGTATCTTCATGAGGAATATCAGTTTCATCGCAGATTCCTCGCGATTCATTTCTTCAGCTTCAGACCAATTTCTTCAACTGAAGACATATATTTTTAGGGGTCGATATTCTTCAACTATCTCAAACTCCTCAATGACTTATGGATCCTGTGTACACTCACAAACACATTAGATACTTAACCTATAAGTCTTCAAACCACCAAAATCACTAAGGGGCACTAGATGCACTTACAATCTCCCCCTTTTTGGTGGTTGATGACAATTAGGTTAAGTCTTCAACAGGGATCAAAAATATGAAGTGTAAATACTCATTTGTGGAATTTGAAATCAAGATTCAGAGAGACTCCCCCTGAAGATGGGCATATCTTGAGGATTTTGCTGTTCACAGCAAATGCACATTGATGATTTATATCATGGAGATCTCCCCCTGAGTCTTGTAAATCATGCATACATATAACATATCATATGAAGAAAATGAAAATGCATGATGACAAATGGTATCTGACGAATTCCAGCATGCGTGCATTAAAACTTGAGGAATAAGCATGCGAAGAAAAACGTTCAAAAGCGTCAGAGTACCATCGGGCTTAAGTTACAACTCATTACATAAAAACTTCAGAAGAGCCAAGAGTTTGTAACTTAAATATAGTTCATAAGCCCCAAAAATATCCCGCTTGAAGACTAACTCTCAAGTTTCTCCCCCTTTTTCATCAAGTGACAAAAAGGGACAAACTGAGGACTAACATCCGTGAAGACTTCACTTCGTGGCAGTTGAGGAAGAGCCGTGATGCTTCTTGGGAGTAGTCTTCTTCCTTGGACCGGTATCAGTGTCGAGTTGTTCTTCAGCAGTTTGAGCAGTGCGGAATGAAGAAAAGGAGTTGTCTTCAAGGTCTGGCACTGGAATAGGCGTGAACTTCTTCTTGGGAGGCCACGACCATTCAACGTCTCGCGCAAAGTCCATTTCTTCAAGCTCAGTATGAGTCTTCAGATGTGCAAGTGTAGCCCAGGTGCGATCAAAAACCTCATGCAGATAATGATGGTTGAGCTTCACAGAGTTTTGTTTGTCAGTGAGGGTTTTCACAATGGCGCCAAACTGGTGTTTGACCCAGTTGTGATTGTGATCCACCTTCTGGTGAAGACTGAGGAGGAGCTCTCTTGTATTCATCACGCGAGGAGGAACGTGGCTTGCCGGACGAGTCTCAGTATCATCCCATGAAGAATAAGCTTCTGGCTCTCTGAACTGGCCATCAAGGTGCCTACTGCCTTCTTCAATCACAGATTTGCCTTTTCCTTCAATGGACTCGAAAGTCTTCTTGTTGACCCGGATGGGGGGCATATAACCAACATGGTTTTGGAAATCAGCATGGAAGTTGATACCTGTCCTTGTCCTTATGAATCTCATGATCCATGGGGCATATATCTTGTGATCAAAAGGACACATAGCATTGTCGGCCAAAGTCCTCAAGAAGAAATCATGGATGTTGATAGGAATACCATGGATAATGTTGAAGAGGATATTCTTCATGAGGCCTACAACATCTTCTTCATCATCATGGCCTTTGATCGGCGCGAGCACACTGCAGAGGATTCTGTAGACAGACCTGGGTGTGTACTTGAGCTCGTGGACGAGGAAGGTTGTTCTCAGAGATTTTCCTTCAGCCAAAGGCTTCATGAGGACTTCCATCATCCCATTTGGCAGCTCACGCTCACCATAAAGCTTAACAGCCTCATCCGAGGGAATTGGTACAGGCAGTTCTCGGAGGAGTTCAGTAGCAGGAGCCTTATAGTGAGTGTTTTGTGACATCCAGTCAAACATCCAAGTGTTAATGTCTTCAGGGTTGCCGGATATGTGAAGAGTGGCATAGAACTGAAGAATTAGCTCGCTGTTCCAGTCAGAGATGTCGGAGCACATAGGTAGTAAACCAGCATCATGGAGTACACTGAGGACTGGCTCTAGGCACGGTATTGCTTCAAGTTCAACATGAGGAATATGCCTGTGCTGGAATATCTTGTTTCGTCCACATAGCATAGAGGCATAGTAATTCATCTGAGTCCTAGTCCAAAACTTCAGATGCCTCATTTGAGGCTTGTCATAGGGGTTCTCTCCAATGAAGTACATGCGTTCTTCAAAGAAATTTTCCTTTTGAAACTTAGGACGCTTGGAGAATGGCTGACGCTGAACTGGCGTAAGATTTTGCTGAGGAACAGGAGGGGAGACAACAATGGCAGTCTCTGGGTTGAGCACGACGAATGCATTGTCTTGGTCAGGTGCATTCTCCTCAGCACTTTCCTCAGGGTGAGGAATTTTAGCGGCTGGTACTTCAGGCTGAGGGGATGGAGCTGGCTGGGCTTCAGACTGAGGGGCTTGCTCTGGCTGTGCATCAGGCTGAGGAATAGCTTCTTCTTGCTCAGTCGGAGGAGTTGGGTCAGCCTGTTCCTCATCTTGAGGATTTTTCTCAGAGCGTTCAATGTCATCAGTTTGAGGATTTTCAGTTTGCTCTTCCTCAGCTGGCTTGGTGGCAGATGCAGTTTCATCAGCTGGTGGAGCTGATTCTTGAGCAGTGTCTTTCTGAGGAATGAAAGGCTGAGGACTATCGTCTATATGAATTTCCTTGTCAGTGTGTTCCTCAGAGGAGGCATCCTTCATTTCCTCATCTGCCTTTTTTTCTGGATCATCAATGATGACCATTTCATAAGAAGGAACGACATTCAGGGGCACAGGGTCCAGAGGAGCAGTTTCTTCAAGTGCTTTGAGGCGCTTGGCCTTTGTTTCTTCTTCTGCTGAGGAGGCCTTTCTCTTTTTGGCTTCCTTCTCAGCAGCCCTAGTTTTTTTCACGTCTGATGCAGACGGAGTCATCTTCTTCACCGTTGAAGCTTTTGGTGAAGGGGTTCTGTTGACAGATTCCTCAGCTGGTATTGAGGAATCAGCTGGAACAGAGTCATCAGCTTGCCTTGGCGAAGCAGCTGGGTCAGGGGCAGTCTCATCAGTTGCGGCAAATTCATTAGCTGGAGTTTCCATGATGATTTCTTCAATAGCCGGTTCATCCACACGACGTTCTTGGTGTACTTCCTCAGCTTGAGGAGTTTCCTCATCATGAGGAGATTCATTTGCTGGCTCCTCAATCAAGGGCTGAGAAGTTGGTGTTGTGGTTGCAGCCTTCTTATTGTAGTCATCAACAACACTAGTGGACAGCTTGATGAAATTGCTCTTGAGACTCTTACGATCTGACAGCTTGGAGTACTTGTCAGTCAATTTCTTCAGCTCTGCCTGTTTTGATACCAGTGCATCAGGAGTCAATTTGAGGAGATTCTGCTAGAGGAATTTCTCCTTTTTAAGCTTTGCAACTTTGGCCTGCTTGGCCTGCTATTCTTTCCACTTGGCTTCATTGATGAAAGTGGTCACCATGTGGCTGATGCCAGGGGGAAGTTTCAAATCATCAAGTGGAGTGTTTGGGTCCTCATACCAGATGTTGATGTAGTCAAGGAGGACCTTCGGATCCATTGCCAAAGGAATAGTACTGCCTGATGCTTAAGCTACTCTTTCCTGCTTGTTTCTGATGAGTGCTTGCAGGGTTTGATCATCAAATTCATCACTGCCCTCTGATGCAGACGGGACGGTGATGATTTTGCTGGGGCTTGGCAGAGTTGCACGTTCAGCAGATACCTGAGTCTTCGCAGGAGGTGTTGAAGACTTTGTCTACGAGCTGGTTGCAGCTGGGAGTGAGGAGCTGGAGCTAGCGGTCATAGGCTTCATGACTTGCTTCTGTACTGGTTTCTCTTGAGGCTTTGGCGCTGATGGTTTTGGTGTTGAAGGTTTTGGTGCTGAGGGTTTTGTGACTGAAGCCTGAGCAGACTTCTCTTGAGGCTTTGGAGCCCTTGGTTTTGACGGTATAGACTACATTTGAGGAATTTCTGAGCCAGAGGTCTCAGCGGCAGAGGAAGTAGCAGCAGCTGAGGATTCATTGAATTTCCTCACTGCAGTTTCTGCCTGCTTCTTGAGCTTAGCCAGATGCTTTTCCTTCTCATGTGGATAGTCATCAATGGTCATGAGGCTTGAGGGATGTGCTACTTGATGATCCTCAAGTGGGGTCCGTCTGCCACGGGGGCTTCAGAGCGAATTTCTTCGCATACTTTGGAGTCACAAACCTATATTCCTTCCATTCCTTCGCCCATCGGCGTTCTATCTTCTACAGCCGTATCTTTCTCTTGGCCATTATCTCATTTTCATCAGGCGTGCAATAGTCCAACTAATATCCTCAGGGATATCCACAGCTGTGTTTTGCTCAAGTTTCTTTCCTCCCTTCTGTTTTCTGTCATCCTCCATTTTCTTCAGCTGAGGATTTTGCTGATGAGATTGAACTCTTGAGGATTCTGATGAGACTTGAAGATTTTCTTCCAGAAACGCTGCAAATGAGTTAATGTGATGAGAACCGAGAGATTCATCAGCTGGCATGTGTGTACCTGTGAACAGAGTATAGTTGCGAGGAATTTGGAGAGGTCATATGCGTTCTCAGATTTGAAGAAAATGAAAAAGTTTGACAGTTGAGGAATATAACCAGTGGTTGAGGAATTTGCCTAAGCATACTGTTCTTGGGTTCCAGAGTTGTACAGATCCAAAAATTCACACAATTGAGGAATCTCGTGAAAATCTTAGATGCTTAGCATAGTTCATCAATGATGTGGTGATAGGCAGTGTTTGAGGAATCAAGTGCTTATCGATTCTTGAGGAAAAAAAGATTTCACATAGAAGATGCAAAATTTTAGATCTAACTTGCTGTAAAAATGGGATTTATTTACCCTGGAAGGTGCGCATGAAGAACACGGAAAGGTGTGTAGAGAAGCTCTTCGGTCGCATGTCCAATGCACCCTAACCCGGCGACACAGGACGTCTACGGCGGTGGCGGACGGAGATGGTCCGACTCCGGCGTGGTTCCGACGACGGAGAAGTCGAGGCAGTGAAGCTCTTCCTCACCGGCGACGAGACTACGAGCGATGGCGCTAGGGTTCGGTGGTGTTTGTTGTGGCAGAAGAGCGATGGAGCGAAGAAGAGTATGCCGAGGGGGATAAGGACATATTTATAGCCAAAAGTTACTGTTGGCGCGAAAATTTCGGACCAAACAACCCCTGGCTCTACATCTCCGCAGAACACGTGTAGCTCCCGAATAGTGCGGTGGAGATAGTGGAGATCGTGGTTATCCGATCGTGGGAAGTGGGGTTCAGTTACTGTGTATTAAAGAAGCAATTTTGAAGATTTGAGGATTTTCGTTACAAAATCATCAGCTGACAAGGACGCAGTGAGGATTTTGAACAAAGTTTCAAGTAGAACGCATATGAAGAATTGAATAGAGTAGATGAGTATAGCATAGAGGGAAAGTAGGGTCCGATCACATTCACTTAGCAGAAATATCAATTTGAAGAAATAGCAATAAGTGAATGTTGTTGAGGACTAGAAATCACAGTCTATCTAGTCAAATGAAAGTCATCAAGTGTTTTTAAAGATTTGTGATAAATCGTCACCCTGAAGAATAGCTATTTTTGAAGAAAAACACATTTTGAGGAAATAGAACATTTGAACAAAATCAACTTGAGGAATTTCACATTGGGCGGTGGCGAGACCCACCATATAAGAATGTTGACTACAGACGCCGCGTACAATTGTCGTAGGGCCCTGAGAATCAATTTCTTCATTGATTTCTTCACATTCAGAGTGACATTCTTCATTAGTTGAAGAAAATCGATTCATCATGTGTTGCACATCTAAGTCATCAATTTTGCATAAGTGTTTGGATGTGTGCATGTTTTTACAAAACATTTGAAGATTCTAAGATATTTAGCTCACACCGCAACTTGCAAAACCTTTTCTCATCCAAGGGCTTAGTGAAGATATCTGCCAGTTGATCATCAGTCTTCACATGGTTGATGAGGATATTTCCCTTGAGGACATGGTCCCGAAGAAAAAGATGAGGAATCTGGATTGCTTGGTCTTCGAGTGCTGTACTGGGTTGTATGCAATCTTGATAGCACTCTCATTGTCACAGTAGAGAGGCACATTCATCATGTTGATGCTGTAGTCCTTGAGGGTTTGCTTCATCCATAGTAATTGAGCACAGCAAGAACCAGCAGCAATGTACTCAGATTCGGCTGTGGAGGGTGATACGCAGTTCTGCTTCTTTGAGGACCAGCAAACTAGTGATCTTCCGAGGAAATGGCATGTGCCAGAAGTTGACTTGCGATCCACACGGTCACCAGCATAGTCAGAATCAGAATACCCTACCAGATGAAGATTTGAGCCCATGGGATACCATAATCCTAGTGTTGGTGTGTGAGCTAAGTATCGAAGAATATGTTTCACAACCTTATGGTGTGATTCCTTCGGTTTTGCTTGAAAACGTGCACACATGCAAACACTAAGCATTATATCTGGCCTAGATACACATAGATACAATAAAGAACCAATCATAGAGCGATATACCTGCTGATCGAAATCTTTACCATTTTCATCAGTGCCAAGGTGGTTGTTGGTAGGCATTGGAGTCTTGGCACCTTTGCATTCATGCATGTCGAATTTCCTCAGAATATCCTTGAGGTATTTCTCCTGTGATATGAAGATTCCATTGCTTTGTTGACGAATTTGAAGACCTAAGAAGAATTTCAGCTCCCCCATCATGGACATCTGATATTCTTCACTCATCATGTAGGCAAATTCATCACTGTATCGTTTGTCAGTACAGCCAAATATGATATCATCGACATATATTTGACACACAAATAGCTCATTATCATAGGATTTAGTGAAAAGAGTTGGATCGAGTGAACCAGGTTTGAAGCCTTTCTTCATGAGGAATTCCTTCAATGTATCATACCATGCCCGAGGGGCTTGCTTGAGACCATGAAGAGCCTTTTTGAGTCTGAAGACTTTGTCTAGATTCTTTGGATCCTCAAAACCTGGGGGCTGAGCAACATATACTTCTTCCTCAAGCTTACCATTGAGGAATGAACTTTTCACATCCATTTGATATAAGATGATGTTATGATGATTAGCATAAGCAAGTAGTATTCGAATAGCTTCAAGTCTAGCAACAGGTGCAAAAGTTTCATCGAAATCTATTCCTTCAACCTGGGTGTAGCCTTGGGCTACAAGTCGTGCCTTGTTCCTCACCACTTGACCGTCCTCATCTTGCTTGTTTCGGAAAATCCACTTGGTGTCGATGATGTTGTGCTTGCGATGATCTGGTCGTTTGACGAGCTCTCATACGTCATTTAACTTGAATTGAAGAAGTTCGTCTTGCATAGCTTGGATCCACTCCGGTTCCAGAAAAGCCTCAGCAACTTTTGAGGGTTCTGTGATGGATACAAAGGAAAAATGCCCACAAAAGTTAACTAAGTGTGAACCTTTTGAGCGAGTGAGAGGACCTGGCGCGTTGATGTCGTTGAGGATTTTGTCAAGTTCTACTTCATTTGCAATCCTCGGATGAGCTGGTTGAGGATTTTGTCTGGGCTGAGGAAGTGGTTCTCGTGCAATTTTCTCAGGATCATCTTCTTGATTTTCATCAGTGATGGGGATCGTTTCTTCACGAATTTCCTCAGTGGGGAAAATGTCTTCAGTAGGCTTGAGCTTTATTGCTTCCTCAGGAGAGAGCTTATCTGGATCAGAAGGCAATTGCTCTCTTTGCGAGCCATTAGTTTCATCGAACCGCACATCTACAGTCTCAACAAGTTTGTTGTGATAGTTGTTGAAGACTCTGTAAGTGTGCGAGTCCTTTCCATAACCGAGCTTAAAACCTTCATGTGCCTTAGGTGCAAATTTTGAGCTATGGTGCGGATCTCTAATCCAACATTTTGCACCGAAGACTTTGAAATAACTTACATTGGGTTTCTTGTCAGTGAGGAGTTCATATGAGGTTTTCTTGAGGAATTTGTGAAGATATACCCTGTTGATGATATGGCAAGCAGTGTTGATTGATTCAGGCCAAAAGCGACGAGGAGTCTGATATTATTCAAGCATAGTTCTTGCCATTTCAACTAGAGTCCTGTTCTTCCTTTCGACGACACAATTCTGCTGAGGAGTATAAGGAGCAGATAATTCGTGAGTAATACCAAGTTCATCAAGATAATCATCAAGACCAGTGTTTTTGAACTCGGTTCCATTATCACTCCTGATATGTTTGATCTTGATGCCAAAGTTCGTCGAGGCCCTTGAAGAAAATCGTTTGAAGATTTCCTGCACTTCAGTTTTATACACTATGATATGCACCCAAGTATATCTGGAATAATCATCAACTATGACGAAGCCATATAAAGATGCTGCATTGGTTAGTGTGGCATAGTGAGTAGGTCCAAATAGATCCATATGAAGCAATTCGAATGGACGTGTTGTGGTCATGATAGTCTTCGAGGGATGCTTGGATCTGGTCATTTTCCCAGATTCACAAGCACCACAGAGATGATCTTTGAGGAATTTGACTGATTCGATGCCGATGACATGCTTCTTCTTCGCGAGCGTGTGCAAATTCCTCATGCCTGCATGACCTAGTCTTCGGTGCCACAACCATCCCTCTGAGGTTTTTGCTAGTAAGCAAGTGGTTGGTTGAGGACCTACAGAGAAATCAACAATGTACAAATCCCCTCTTCTTACACCTTCGAAGACTTTGGATCTGTCAGATTCCATGATGACTACACATCTATATCTACCAAAGATAACAATCATATCAAGATCACAAAGCATCGAGACTGACATGAGGTTAAAACCAAGGGATTCAACAAGCATCACTTTGTCCATATGCATATCCCTGGAAATAGCCACTTTGCCAAGTCCCAATACCTTGCTTTTACCTTTGTCAGCATATGTGATTTGCTTTAGAGGTGATGGAGTTAGTGGCGTATTCATCAGTAAGCTTTTATCACCAGTCATGTGATGTGTGCAGCCACTATCAAGAACCCACTCAGTATTCTTGGGTTTGTCATCCTACAGATGAATTAGTACAACTTACCATCTCATATGCTTTAGATTTGAAGAATATGATACTAATTTCATCAGATCAGTAATTTCATCATAACAGAAATGTAAGGACGTATGAAATATTTCTATTTCATCAATCATTAGCTTGCGTCCTATCAAGCATTTCCTCAGGTCTCCAACAAATTCTTCAGATGATGATTTTCATCTGGAGACCTGACCTGCAGAAGTGATTAGTTCGATTTCTTCACCACCCACATCTGAAGGGGTGGCAAAGCATTCATCATCCTGCGAGCACCATATGAGAACGGTGGTATTGAGGCCAATGCACTTCTCTTAACAGTAGGGGGATTAAAGTACTCATATGAATATGCAGAGAACTGGTTTGAGGATTTATGAACATAATGATTTGAGGAGTAACGCTCATATTCATATTCCTTGTAGTTTCCCTGCATGTTAGATGCATTAGCACGGGTACGAGCATAGTTTTGACCAGTTGAGAATTTTGATCTTCTTGAAGACTTTGGTCCTCCTCAGGAATTTGATCTGGGGTTCAGATTCTTCAGTGGTGGTGTCATGAGGACATTCTCCTGAAGATTTTCAAGACAGGTTTTGGGAACCCAGATTTTCCTCAAGGGAGGGCCATTCCTGCAGTTAGTTCCAACATATCGAGCAAATACTTCACCAGATTGATTTTTGAACAGTTTATAGTTGGAGTCAAATGACTCATTTGAGGAATAGGATAATTCACATGAAAAGCCAGTTAGATTAGATGGATCAAGAGGAGGCCCAGTAGCAGCAACCCATGAGGTTTTGGGATACTACTCAGGTTTCCAATAAGATCCATCAACATTTAATTTCCTCTCAAAGGCAATTTCTTCTTTCCTCGGGTTCCAGTTCAAGATCTGCTTTTTGAGCACATCACACAGGGTTTGATGTCCTTTGAGGCTTTTGTATATGCCTGTCACGTACAATTCCTTCAACCCTGCATTTTCATCAGTAACATTTGTGTTTTCCTCAAGTGAGGAAATAGACACAACAGGTGCAGTTGAAGAATTTGTAGCAATAGTAGCATTTGATGATTCTGGTGAGGAATTAGCAGTATCGCGTTCAATGCATTTAAGACATGGAGGAATGAATTCAACTTGACCAGCGCTGATCTGTTGAGTTAGTAATGAATCATTTTCCATACGAAGATCATCATGAGACATCCTCAGCTTCTCAAGATCAAGCTTCCTTTGAAGAAATTCATAGGAAAGCTTCTCATGATCAGTGAGGAGTGTATCATAACGATCCTGAAGATTATCAAATCTAGACTGAAGACATTTCACATCTTCAGTGAGGATTTGGGTAAGGTTCATTACATCATTCAACAGATCATCACTTTTATCTAGAAGTTTCTGAAGCTTTTCCAGAGCAGTTTGTTGTTTAGTGGCAATGATAGCAAGTTTACTGTAACTGGGTTTCTTATAATCATCAGGTTCACAGTCACTTGAATCAGAGGAGGAGGCATTATTTGGTACCTTTGAACCTTTTGCCATGAAGCAATAGGTTGGAGCGAAGTCATCATAGTCATCAGTACGGATGGTGCAATCATTTTCTTCAAGATTGAAGATTGACTTGCTGACGAAAGTGGTTGCCAGTGCAAGACTAGCCTATCCGGATTCTGAGTCTTCATCAGAACCCTCTTCTCCATCACATTCCTCTGATTCTGCCTAGGAGTCCACTTCCTTGCCAATAAGTGCCCGAGCCTTTCTGAAACTAGTCTTCTTGTGTGATGAGGGCTTTGAAGATGAGGATTTTGAAGATTATTTCTTCTTCTTCGTGTCATCAGAACTGTCATCCTTGTATTTCTTCTTCTTTGATTCCTTTCCCCAACGGGGACAATCAGCAATGTAATGACCTGATTTCTTGCACTTGTGGCAGGTTCGTTTCTTGTAGTCCTCAGATGAAGATTCTGATTTCCTCATGTCTCTTCTTAAAGATTTACCGAACTGGCCACGTCGTGTAAATCTCTGGAATTTCCTCACGAGCATTGCAAGCTCCTGTCCAAATTCTTCAGAGTCACCAATGCTGTCATCTGTGTCTTCTTCTTCAGATGAGGAAATTGCTCTAGCCTTCAGTGCACGTGGTCTGGAATAGCTTGGTCCATATAGATCTTTCTTTTCTTCTAGCTGGAATTCATGAGTATTTAGCCTTTCAAGTATATCAGCTGGATCAAGCATCTTGTAGTCTGGTCTTTCTTGAATCATCAGAACTAAAGTATCAAATGAAGAATCCAAAGATCTCAGCAGTTTCTTCACAACTTCGTGATCAATGATGTCTCGAGCTCCGAGTGCTTGCAGTTCATTTGATATGTCAGTGAGGTGATCAAAGGTGTCTTGGCAGCTTTCATTGTCATGTCTCTTGAAGCGGTTGAAGAGATTGCGAAGAATATCAACACGAGAGTCACGCTGGGTTGATACTCCTTCATTTACCTTGCACTGTCTCTCCCAGATCAGTGTTGCAGAGCCCAAAGCACTTACTCTTCCAAACTGGCCTGGACTTAGATGGCCACAGATGATATTCTTCGCTTGAGAATAGAGTTGCTTGAATTTCTTCACATCAGCAGTAGAGACACTAGCAGAGATGATGGGGATGCCATGTTCCACAATATACCGGAGATCATTATCAATAGCTTGTAGATGCATTTGCATTTTGTTCTTCCAGAAGGGAAAGTTCTTTCCTTCGAAGGTAGGACATGCTGCAGTCACCTTAAACATGCCTGCAGTCGACATAAGTAAAACTCCAGGTGGTTAAACCAAAATCACACAGAACAAGGGAGTACCTTGCTCTGATACCAATTGAAAGTGCGTTATATCGACTAGAGGGGGGTGAATAGGAGATTTTTAGAATTTCATCACTGAGGAAATTCCTTTTGAGGAAATTCCTCACTGATGACTAACTTACAGCGGAAACAGTAAAGGATCAGAAGTGCAAAGTTTCACAACAGCAGTTTTTCAGAGTGAAGAATGTGAAAACAGATTGCACTGTGAGCAGGCACGCAGAATACAGATGAGGATTAACTGACGTGAAGAATTTGGGGTTGAGGAAATTCAGTGAAAGTCTTTAGCAAATTCTTCAAACAGTCGCAGTGAAAGTCATCAACACATAATACGAGGAAAGTAAGGAGTTGAGGAATTAGAACCCGTTTCTCAGTGAAGACAGTCGTTGATGACCCAGTTCCAACTGCTGTGACAGTCGTACATCTGGTTTGGAGCGGCTTGGTATTGAAACCAAAGGACACACAGTCCCGGGACACACTGTCCCTACCGTATTCTCCTTGAGCTAAGGACACACAGTCCTCGCCCAACACTCGTGGTAAGTCTTCAGGGCAGACTTCCAAACCCTCACAAACTTGGTGACCCGGCGATCCACAATTGACTGCTCGAAAGCTCTAGACCATGACGCCTAACCGTCTGGAGGATGCACAGTCCTCAAAGGTAAAAGGCTTCAGTCCCACACAGGAACAACTTCTTCAGTGATGCTCAATCACTAGGTTTAGTTTGTAGTTTTGGTGTATGGGGTATTTCCTCACTGATGAATTACCCTCGAAGACTCTGAGGAATTGGGTTGCTCTTATGACAAGTGTCAGTTTCTAACGGAGCAGCCAACCAGCTAATGGTTGTGGGGGTGGCTATTTATAGCCTGGGAGCATCCCGACATGATTTGACACTAATGCCCTTAAATAATATGACCGTTGGAGTGGATAAGACCAGTGACTTGGCGTGGCTATCGAAACGGTCGGAACCCTCAACTGTGAGAGTCCTCATGTCACTCGTATTCCTCACTTGAGGCGTTTGGTAGGATTAGGCTTGGGTTGAGCATCATGAGGACATATATTCCAAAGTGTAACTTCGACCCCCTTTAACAGTACGGTGTTCCTATTACTCAAATGCGAAGAAAATAAAACGAAAGTGTAAATCTTCATGCTTCAAATTCTTCAAAGTGATTTTCTTCAGGACACACCGGATTCCTAAATATCAGTATCTTCATGAGGAATATCAATTTCATCGCAGATTCCTCGCGATTCATTTCTTCAGCTTCAGACCAATTTCTTCAACTAAAGACATATATTTTTAGGGGTCGATATTCTTCAAATATCTCAAACTCCTCAATGACTTATAGATCCTGTGTACACTCACAAACACATTAGATATATAACCAATAAGTCTTCAAACCACCAAAATCACTAAGGGGCACTTGATGCACTTACAAGCCTCTACATGTGAAGCGGAGTACATAGCTACTTCGAAAGCGGCTCATGAAGGGATCTGGATGAAGGAGTTCATCACCAACCTTTGAGTGGTTCCAAGCGCGTCAGGTACGATGACACTCTTCTGTGATAACACTGGAGCCATTGCCATAGCCAAGGAGCCCAAATTTTACCGGAAGACCAAGCACATCCAACGCCGCTACAAATCCATCCAGGACCAGGTCCAGAGAGGAGTAATAGATATTTGTAAAGTACACACGAATCTGAATATTGCAGACCCGTTGACTAAACCTCTTCCTTGAGCAAAACATGATCAACACCACAATGCTATGGGTGTTCGATACATCACAACGTAACTAGATTATTGACTCTAGTGCAAGTGGGAGACCGTTGGAAATATGCCCTAGAGGCAATAATAAAATGGTTATTATCATATTTCCTTGTTCATGATAATCGTCTATTGTTCATGCTATAATTGTATTAACATGAAACAGTAATACATGTGTGAATAAATAGATCACAATGTGTCCCTAGCAAGCCTCTAGTTGGCTAGCTCGTTGATCAATAGATGATCATGGTTTCCTGATCATGGACATTAGATGTCATTGATAATGGGATCACATCATTGGGAGAATGATGTGATGGACAAGACCCAATCCTAAGCATAGCACTAGATCGTGTTGTTCGTATGCTAAAGCTTTTCTAATGTCAAGTGTCTTTTCCTTCGACCATGAGATTGTGCAACTCCCGGATACCGTAGGAGTGTTTGGGTGTATCAAACGTCACAACGTAACTGGGTGACTATAAAGGTGCACTACGGTTATCTCCGAAAGTGTCTGTTGGGTTGGTACGTATCGAGATCAGGATTTGTCACTCCGTGTGACGGAGAGGTATCTCTGGGCCCACTTGGTAGAACATCATCCTGAGCTCAATGTGACTAAGGAGTTAGTAACAGGATGACGTGCTACGGAACGAGCATAAAGACTTACCAGTAACGAGATTGAACAAGGTATAGGTATACCGCGATCGAATCTCGGGCAAGCTCTAGACCGACAGACAAAAGGAATTGTATGCGGGATTGATTGAATCCTTGACATCGTGGTTCATCCGATGAGATCATCATGGAACATATGGGAGCCACCATGGGTATCCAGATCCCGCTGATGGTTATTGGCCGGAGAGGTGTCTCGGTCATGTCTGCATGCCTCCCGAACCCGTAGGGTCTACATACTTAATGTTCTATGACGCTAGGGTTATAGGGAATTGTTATACGAGGTTACCGAAGGTTGTTTGGAGTCTCGGATGAGATCCCAGACGTTACGAGGAGCTTCGGAATGGTGTGGAGGTAAAGATTGATATATAGGATGGATGGATTTGGACGCCGAAAATGTTTCGGGCACCACCGACAAAGTGTCTGGACCACCGGAAGGGTTCCGGAGGTCCACCGGGAGAGGCCACCAGACCGATGAGGCTACATGGGCCAAGTGTGAGAGGGAACCAACCCCTGGGTGGGCTGGTGCACCCCCCACACCCAACCCATGGCGCCTAAGAGGGCGAAGGGGGAACCCTAGTGTAGGTGGGCCTAAGGCCCACCAGGGGGTGCACCACCCCCTCCTGACCTCCTGGCCGCCACCCTCTCCCCCATCTAAGGCTGCCGCACCCCTTAGGGGTGGGAACCCTAAGGGGGGGCGCCACCCTCCCTTTCCCCTATATCTATCGGGGGTTTTGTCCATTGGATATATGGTTTTCCATCTCTCTCTCGGCGCAGCCCTGCTCTTCTTCTTCCTCCTCTCACACGGTGCTTGGCGAAGCCCTCCGAGGAGACCTCGCCTCTCCATCGACACCATGCCGTCGTGCTGCCGGAGATCTTCCCCAACCTCTCTCTCCTCCTTGCTGGATCAAGGTGCGGGAGACGTCACCGGGCTGCACGTGTGATGAACGCGGAGGTCTCGTGGTTCGGCACTAGATCGGAATCACACCGTGATCTGAATCACCGCGAGTACGACTCCATCAACCGCTTTCTACCAACGCTTCCGCTTAGCGATCTTCAAAGGTATGAAGCTGCACTCACCCCTCTCTCGGTGCTGGTCTCTCCATAGGAATATCTGAATATGGCGTAGGAAAATTTTGAATTTATGCTACATTTCCCAACATAATCTAGTTCACATCACTATGTGATTGCAATGAATGCAACACCCATACAGTTCTAGGGTTCGATCTTGTCTTGCTTGTGAGAGAGGTTTATTAGTCAACGGGTCTGAACCATTCAGATCCGTGTGTGCTTTACAAATCTCTATGTCTTCATATTGATACTGCTACCATTCACCATTTGGAACTATTCCAAATGATTGGTCAACTATACGAATCCAGTTTACTACTCAGAGCCATCCAGATTAGTGACAAAGCTTGCATCGACATAACTCCTTTACGACGAACTCTTTAATAGTTGATTACACAATGTTATCTACAATAATACATAATTTTTTTCAGGTATGATGGCCATCTTACATATTATTGTGTAAAATAATTTTGCATTTCAAGAAACACCTCTGTTTTTTAATAATAATTTAAGGCATTTCGAATCTTTATTATGATCACACAACTATTTTTAACACATGTTGTTAACTTTTCACGTTACTATGCGTTTGAAAAAAACGCAATCAATGTATGAGTAACTTAAAAGAAAAATTGTGAAACTCTGCACGCGCATCTTTGCTAGGCCAAACCACTGTCCAGCATTTGCGGCTCTATAAAATGCATCTCGCCCGTACGCTAAAAGCATCTCTAACAGCTGCCTTATATAGGATAGTACTGCATAAAAACTGTCAAATAAGACAGTTTTAGCCCCAAAACAAGCTCCGCCGGCTGCCCCATCTTCATCAATTGCCCCAAAAAAATTATAACACTGCTTCAAATTTGGGTCAACTGTGGCATATTTGCAACACCTGCGTGCATGCCCTAAATCTGAAACCGCGCGCGCGCAACCCAACCGCCATCCGGAAGCTTCATCCCCGCTCCCAACCCCGACCCCGCCGAACTACTGCGCCGCCGCCGGCGTGAATCCGCCGCCCGTAGGCCGCGCCCCCGCCCAAAAAAATCGTATGTCCACCGCCGGACCCTCCCGCACCTCGCTGTCGCCGAAATATCGCTGCTCGTCATCGGAATCGCCGATCTACCGCCGTCGCAACCGCTATTGGACTCCGGGACACCAACGCCGATTCTGTCGCCGCCGCTCCTACGCATCCCCTAGGCCGTGTGCAACACCTCGTGACGGCAGCAGCACCTAGGAGTGGCTTGCTCCGACGACGCAGCTGCCACCCACCGGCCCGACCGCTCGCAAGGTGTTCGAGGTAATGTGTTGTCAATTTTTTTTCATGTTTTCGGTTGTAGTTTCAGGATTACACTTTTAATACGGTTTAGTTTGTTTGTAGATGGTTTTGATTGAGGATTCATCCGATGAGGAGTACGATTTGGAGGATGAAGAAGACATTGCTTTGATTTTGCTATTGCATAAGAGGAAGAAGCCCAAGCATGGAGGTCTGGTCTATGGTTGTGAGGTGATTCAGAGGGAACGCATTGATGCTGACAACAAGCTCATGCGCAACTATTTCAATCCCAATCCGATTTACCCCGAGCGTTTGTTCTCGCGCCGGTTTCGGATGTCTCTCACACTGTTCAACCAAATCACTGAGCATTTGAAGGTTCATGGCAGGTTCTTCGTGCAAAAGAGGAATGCCTCCGGAGAGCTCGGGCACAACACATTTCAGAAGGTGATTGCCGCATTGCGGCAGATAGCATATGGTATACCGGCTGATCTCGTGGATGACCATTTGGCCATGAGTGAGACTCAAAGCATCAAATGTGTCAAACGGTTTGTGGTTGCAATGGTTGAAGCTTTTGGCCCTAAGTTTTTGGGAGCTCCCAATGCTCAGGACACTGCACGGATCTTGGAGATTAATAAGGCTCGGGGTTTTCCAGGAATGCTCGGGTCCATAGATTGCATGCACTGGAGGTGGAAGAACTGTCCTGCAACATGGCATGGATAGTTTAGAGGGCAAAAGAAAGACTCCACCATTATTTTGGAGGCTGTAGCGGATCAGGAGACTAAAACTATTGAATTATTATTTGTTTGAATTTTATTTTACCTTATTTATCAAAAAATTATGAGATATATGTTCAAAGATGTAGAAAGTAGGGAGAAAGTTTTGTGCAGCTGTGCCCTATATAGGGAAGCTATTGGAAAAGAGGTGCCCTATGTTGGGCTACTGGTAAAGTGGATGCTATTTTGCTGCCCCAAATTTCGATTTTGCCTGCCCTATAATTGAAAAGAGGCTTCCCCATAAACGGTAGCTGTTAGAGATGCTCTAACATGAGCTTTGCTCTAGCGTGGTGGTTAGAGCATCTCCAGTCGTTTGGCCCCCTGATACGTCTCCAACGTATCTATAATTTTTGATGGTTTCATGCTATTATCTTGTCAAACTTTGGATGTTTTCTATGCCTTTTATATATTTTTAGGGACTCACTTATTAACTCAGTGCCAAGTGCCAGTTCCTGTTTTTTCCATCTTTTTGACCCCTTTCAGAGGACGATTTTGAACGGAGTCCAAACGGAATGAAACTGCCAAAAAGATTTTTTCCGAAAGAGAAAAAGATCGGGAAGCCGGAGAATCAGGGTAGGGGGCCTGCAGGGACCCCACAAGCCCTCATGGCCCGGCCAGGGGGCGCCACACTTGCTTGTGGGCTCCCTGGGCCACCTCTGCCCTAGGTTTTGCGCCTATATATTCCCTAAAATCCCAGAAAAAATCATGAGATCATCAAAAGTACTTTTCCGCCGTCGCAAGCTTCTGTCTCCGCAAGATCCCATCTGGGGCACGTTCTGGTGCCCTGTCGGAGGGGAGATTCGGACACGGAGGGCTTCTTCATCAACACCATGACCTCTCCGATGATGCGTGATAGTTCACCATAGACCTACGGGTCCATATCTAGTAGCTAGATGGCTTCTTCTCTCTCTTGGATCTTCAATACAAAGTTCTCCATGATCTTCATGGAGATCTATCCGATGTAATCTTCTTTTGCGGTGTTTTTGTCGAGATCCGATGAATTGTGGATTTATGATCAGATTATGTATGAATCTTATTTCAGTTCCTTATGATCTCTCTTATGCATGGTTTCATATCCTTGTAATTCTCTTCGAGTTGTGGGTTTTGTTTGGCCAACTAGATCTATGATTCTTGCAATGGGAGAAGTGCTTGGTTTTGGGTTCATACCGTGTGGTGACCTCACCGAGTGACAGAAGGGGTAGCGAGGCACGCATCATGTTGTTGCCATCAAGGGTAAAAAGATGGGGTTTTCATCATTGGTTTGAGATTATCCCTCTACATCATGTCATCTTGCTTAAGGCATTACTATGTTAGTCATGAACTCAATACACTAGATGCATGTTGGATAGCGGTTGATGTGTGGAGTAATAGTAGTATATGCAGAAAGTATCGGTCTACTTGTCTCGGACGTGATGTCTATATGTATGATCATTGCCTTAGATATCGTCATGACTTTGCGCGGTTCTATCAATTGCTTGACAGTAATTTGTTCACCCACCGTAATACTTGCTATTTCGAGAGAAGCCTCTAGTGAACACTATGGCCCCTCGGTCTACTCCACACCATATTTTCAGCCTTACACTTTTTACTTTGTTGCACTTTCCGCCTTCAGATCTCACTTTGCAAACAATCTTGAAGGGATTGACAAGCCCTTTATAACGTTGGGTGCAAGCTCTTTTGTGAAGGTGCAGGTACTCTGGACTTGACGAGATTCTCCTACTGTATTGATACCTTGGTTCTCAAACTCAGGGAAATACTTACTGCTCCTGTCCTACATCACCCTTTCCTCTTCATGGTAAAAACCAACGCAAGCCCAGTGTCCGTCAATGTGTCATTTTCTGGCGTTGTTGTGTGTTGCCGTAGCAGAAGAACTTTTGGCGCCATTGCCGGGGAGGATCAAGTCAAGAACTCATCCAAGTAAGTGTCACAAACTCATCTCTTGCATTTACTTTGTTTGCCAGTTGCCTCTCGTTTTCCTCTCCCCCACTTCACCAATTTTCCTTTTTCGTTCGCCTTTTCGTTCGCCCTTTTTTCTCGCTTGCTCTTTGTTCGCTTCTGTGCTTGCTTGCTTGCTGAAGTCACCATGAATGAAAATACCAAACTTTGTGACTTCTCGAATACTAATAATAATGATTTTATTAGTACTCCGATTGCTCCCGCCACTAGTGCGGAGTCATACGAAATCAATGCCCCTTTGCTGAATCTTGTTATGAAAGAGCAATTCTCCGGCCTTCCTAGTAAAGATGCCGCATCCCATCTCAATACCTTCATTGAGGTTTGCGATATGCAAAAGAAGAAATATGTGGATAATGATGTGATTAAATTGAAGCCTTTTCCTTTCTATTTGCGAGATCGCGCAAAAACTTGGTTTTCGTCTTTGCCCAAAAATAGTATCGATTCTTGGGATAAGTGCAAATATGCTTATATTTCCAAGTATTTTCCGCCGGCTAAAATCATCTCTCTCCGTAATGATATCATGAATTTCAAGCAACTTGATCATGAACATGTTGCACAATCTTGGGAGAGAATGAAATTGATGATTAGAAATTGTCCCGCTCATGGCTTGAGTCTTTGGATGATTATTCAAATCTTTTACACTGGCTTGAATTTCGCTTCTAGAAATATCTTGGACTCCGCCTCAGGTGGAAAGTTCATGGAAATCACGTTTGGGGAGGCCACAAAGCTCCTAGACAATATCATGACGAATTACTCTCAGTGGCACACTGAAAGGTCACTTGCTAGTAAAAAGGTACACGCTATAGAAGAAATTAACTCGTTGAGTGCTAAGATGGATGAGTTAATGAATTTGATTGCTAGTAGAAGTGCTCCTTTAGATCCTAATGATATGCCCTTGTCTTCTTTGATTGAGAGTAGCAACGCTAGCTTGGACGTTAATTTTGTTGGTAGGAATAATTTTGGCAACAACAATGCTTTTAGAGGAAACTATGTTCTTAGGCCTTTTCCTAGTAACCCCTCTAATAACTTTGGCAACTCCTACAACAATACTCATGGAAATTACAATAGATTACCCTCTGATCTAGAGATTAATATCAAAGAGTTTATCAACTCACAAAAGATTTTCAATGCGTCCATAGAGGAAAAACTACTCAAAATTGACGATTTGGCTAAGAGCGTTAATAGAATGTCTAGTGATATTGATGCTTTGAAAGTTAGATGTGCTCCTCCCAAGATCAATATGGATGAAACTTTGAAAGCTATGCATTTTTCCATGATTGATAGCAAAGAAAGAACCGCCGAAATTCGTGCTAGACATGAATGGCTTAAAAAGGCGTGTTCTCATGATAAGAATCACGAAGATCTTAAAGTGCCTGGTGTGACTCCCATTGAATATTTGTTTTCTTGTGTCAAACCTAATGATTATGGGGCTGGATATGAATCCACTTTGGTTGAAAAGTGCCCCAATGATTCGGGGTCCATCTATCTTGATGCTAAAAGCATTGAAAGTGGAGTAGAAGATACTAAAACTTTGAGTAGTAATGAAATCACTACCTTGGATTTCAAGGAATTCAATTATGATAGTTGCTCCTTGATTGAATTCATTTCCTTGATGTAATCCATGTTAAACTCTCCACACACTTATAGCCAAAACAAGGCCTTTACCGATCATATCGTCGAAGCTATGATAAAATCTCTTGAAGAGAAACTTGAATTGGAAGTATCTATCCCTAGAAAGCTTCATGATGAGTGGGAACCTACTATCAAAATCAAAATCAAAAACTATGAGTGCAATGCTTTGTGTGATTTGGGTGCTAGTGTTTCCGCGATTCCAAAGTCTTTATGTGACGTTCTGGGTTTTAATGAGATTGAAGAGTGTTCTCTTAATTTGCATCTTGCGGATTCTACTGTCAAGAAACCCATGGGAAGGATCAATGATGTTCTTATTATTGCAAATTGGAACTATGTACCCATGGATTTCATTGTGCTTGACATTGATTACAATCCTACATGCCCTATTATTCTTGGTAGACCTTTCCTAAGGACTATCGGTGCTATCATCGATATGAAGGAAGGGAATATTATATTACAATTTCCTTTAAAGAAGGGCATGGAGCACTTTCCTAGAAAGAAAATAAGATTGCCTTATGAATCCATGATGAGGGCCACTTATGGTTTGAGCACCAAAGACGAGATACGTGATTCTATTGCTTCTATGCCTAGCTAAGGGCGTTAAACAATAGCGCTTGTTGGGAGGCAACCCAATGAATTTATCTTTTTTCTTTCTATTTTGTTGCGTCCACACCATCATAATTCTGTTGTGATTGTGTTTTTTGTGTTTCTTTTTGTGTTTGAGCCAAGCAAAACCTTTATGACTAGTCTTGATAATGGTTGTTTGATCCTGCTGGAAAAAGACAAAAACTTTTCGCTCACGATATGATTTTTCATTTTTATACAGAAAGAGATTTTGAGTTGATTCTTTTTGCTTTTGGTTGATATGCCTTTTCCCAGGCAGTCCTAATTTTTCAGAATTTTTGAGGTAACAGAAGTATACGAAGTATACAGATTGCTACAGACTGGTCTGTTTTTGAAAGATTCTGTTTTTGTTGAGTTGGTTGCTTGTTTTAATGAAACTATGGTTAGTATCGGGGGGGTACTAGCCATGGAAAAGTGAGAATACAATAGCCCAACACAAATAATGAATAGAATTCAAGTTTGCTACAGTACCAAAAGAGGTGGTACTTTGTTTTCTTGTGCTAATGTTATCACGAGTTTCTGTTTTAGTTTTGTGTTGTGATGTTTTCAAGTTTTGGGTGATGTTCTCATGGACAAAGATACAAGGAGTGGAAATAGCTCAAGCTTTGGGATGCCCAAGGCATCCCAAGCCAAATTGAAGAAAACCAAAAAGCCTAAGCTTGGGGATGCCCCGGGAAGGCATCCCCTCTTTCGTCTTCCATCCATCGGTAACGTTACTTGGAGCTATATTTTTATTCACCACATGATATGTGTTTTGCTTGGAGCATCTTGTATCTTAGGAGTATTTTCTTTTTGTTGTGTCACAATCATCCTTTCTGCACACCCTTTTGAGAGAGAGAGAGACATGCACTCATCGTGATTTTGCTAGAATGCTCATAGTGCTTCACTTATATCTTTTGAGCTAGATAATTTTGCTCTATGTGCTTCACTTATATCTTTTAGAGCACGGCGGTGCGTGACTTGGTAGTTGGCTTATGCTATGAAAGTAGTCCCAAAGGTGATAGGTACCCAAAGAGGATACAAAAACCTCCATCTTCATGTGCATTGAGTAGAAAGAGAAGTCTTGATTCCTCTCAATTAGTTTTGAGACGTGGATTCGGTAATATTAAGAGTTATGTTAGTAGGGTATTGTGAATCTAGAAATACTTGTGTTGAAGTTAGTGCTTTGCGTAGCATGCACGTATGGTGAACCGCTACGTTAGGAAGTCGGAGCGTAATTGATCTATTTATTTTCATCCTTTATGTTGAGGTTGGGATCACGCGATGTTTAACACCTACCAACCCTTCCCCTAGGAGTATGCGTTTAGCACTTTGTTTCGAATTACTAATAAAAACTTTTGCAACAAGTATGTGAGTTCTTCATGACTAATGTGAGTCCATGGTATAGATGCACTTTCACCTTCCACCATTGCTAGCCTCTCTAGTGCCGCGCAACTTTCGCCGGTACACAAACCCACCATATGCCTTCCTCAAAATAGCCACCATACCTACCTACTATGGCATTTTCATAGCCATTCCGAGATATATTGCCATGCAACTCCCGCCGTTCCGTTTCATGACTTGTGGCGTCACTCTCATATTGCCATTGCATGATCGTAAGATAGCTAGCGAGATGTTTCAACGTCATACGCCAAGCTAGATCGTTGCACATCCCGGTACACTGCTGGAGGCATTTCCTATAAAGTAATTTCTAAGCTTTGAGGTGTGAGTAAATAAAAGTGTGATGATCATCATTATTAGAGCATTGTCCCATGTGAGGAAATAAAAAAAAGAGGCCGAAGAGCCGAAAAATAAGAAAAAAAGAGGCCTAAGAGCCCAAATAAAAAATAAAAAGGAAGAAGATAGAAAAGAGAGAAGGGACAATGCTACTATCTTTTTCCACACTTGTGCTTCATAATAGCACCATGTTCTTCATGATTGAGAGCGTCTCGTTTCGTCACCACCATATGCTAGTGGGAATCTTCATTATATAACTTGGCTTGTATATTCCAATGATGGGCTTCCTCAAAATTGCCCTAGGTCTTCGTGAGCAAGCAAGTTGGATGCACACCCACTAGTTCTACTTTTGAGCTTTCACATGCTTATAGCTCTAGTGCATCCTTTGTATCGAAATCCCTACTCATTCACATTGATATCTATTAATGGGCATCTCCATAGCCTTTTGATATGCCAGTCAATGTGACCATCTCCTCCTTTTTGTCTCACAACCAACACCACACTCTATTCCACCTATAGAGCTATATCCATGGCTCAAAAAAGTTTGAGAAAGTAAGAGTGCGAAAACAATTACTTGGCCAATAGCGGGGTTGTACATGATTTACATTAGTTGTGTGAGGATGATGGAGCATAGCCAGACTATATGATTTTGTAGGGATAACTTTCATTGGCCTTGTTATTTTGAAAGTTCATAATTACCTTGCTAGTTTGCTTGAAGTATTATTGTTTTCATGTCAATAGCAAACTATTGTTTTGAATCTTATGGATCTGAACATTCATGTCACATGAAAGAAGTTGCAAAGGACAACTATGCTAGGTAGCATTCCACATCAAAAATTCATTCTTTATCACTTTCCTACTCGAGTTAAGCTTGGGGATGCTTGATACGTCTCCAACGTATCTATAATTTTTGATGGTTTCATGCTATTATCTTGTCAAACTTTGGATGTTTTATATGCCTTTTATATATTTTTTGGGACTAACTTATTAACTCAGTGCGAAGTGCCAATTCCTGTTTTTTCCATGTTTTTGAGCCCTTTCAGAGGAGGATTTTGAACGGAGTCCAAACGGAATGAAACTGCCAACAATATTTTTTCCGAAACAGAAAAAGATCGAGAAGCCGGAGAATCAGGGCAGGGGGCCTGCAGGGACCCCACAAACCCTCCTGGCGCGGCCAGGGGGCCCGCGCCACCCTGGCTTGTGGGCTCCCTGGGCCACCTCCGCGCTAGGTTTTGGGCCTATATATTCCCTAAAATCCCAGAAAAAATCAAGAAATCATCAAAAGTACTTTTCCGCCGCTGCAAGCTTCTGTCTTCGCAAGATTCCATCTGGGGCACGTTCTGGTGCCCTGCCAGAGGGGGGATTCAGACACGGAGGGCTTCTTCATCAACAACATGACCTCTCTGATGATGCGTGAGTAGTTCACCATAGACCTACGGGTCCATAGCTAGTAGCTAGATGGCTTCTTCTCTCTCTTGGATCTTCAATACAAAGTTCTCCATGATCTTCATATAGATCTATCCGATGTAATCTTCTTTTGCGGTGTGTTTGTCGAGATCCGATGAATTGTGGATTTATGATCAGATTATCTAGGAATCTTATTTGAGTTTCTTCAGATCTCTCTTATGCATGATTTCATATCCTTGTAATTCTCTTCTAGTTGTGGGTTTTGTTTGGCCAACTAGATCTATGATTCTTGCAATGGGAGAAGTGCTTGGTTTTGGGTTCATACCGTGTGGTGACCTCACCCAGTGATAGAAGGGGTAGCGAGGCACGCATCGTGCTGTTGCCATCATGGGTAAAAAGATGGGGTTTTCATCATTGGTTTGAGATTATCCCTCTACATCATGTCATCTTGCTTAAGGCGTTACTCTGTTCGTCATGAACTCAATACACTAGATGCATGCTGGATAGTGGTCGATGTGTGGAGTAATAGTAGTAGATGCAGAAAGTATCGGTCTACTTGTCTCGGACGTGATGCCTATATGTATGACCATTGCCTTAGATATCGTCATGACTTTGCGCGGTTCTATCAATTGATCGACAGTAATTTGTTCACCCACCGTAATACTTGCTATTTTGAGAGAAGCCTCTAGTGAACACTATGGCCCCCGGGTCTACTCCACACCATATTTTCAGCCTTACACTTTTTACTTCGTTGCACTTTCCGCCTTCAGATCTCACTTTGCAAACAATCTTGAAGGGATTGAAAACCCCTTTATAGCGTTGGGTGCAAGCTATTTTGTGTTTGTGCAGGTACTCTGCACTTGACGAGATTCTCCTACTGGATTGATACCTTGGTTCTCAAACTGAGAGAAATACTTACTGCTCATGTGCTGCATCACCCTTTCTCCGTCAACATGTCAATTTCTGGCGCTGTTGTCTGTTGCCGTAGCACCCCCAGCACACCCTGGCGATAGCGTTTTTTGCGCCGAGCTGGCGCTTTTCTCGCCATGGAGGCGAGTGAGTTTCTAGCCGCGCTCCCAGGTTTCGGACACCACACACTAACGTTTTCACATTAGTCTTGTCCTGCTTCCAAAAAAATGTTACAAGTTCGGCAATCATGCACAAGTCAGCGATTAACATGCCATAGTTCGGCGATCAACACACCCAGTAGTTCAGTGATCAAGAGGGAAGGATGGAATGAATCAAATGGCTTGCTCGATGCAGTTCGGCTCCTGTGTCGCGGTAGCAGGACTGTCTGGGGTCGTCGGGCTCGTCGCCGGCCCTGGTTCTGCCGGGGTGATCGGTGTCGTTGGCGTGGTTTCTGTCGGGGTCGTCGTTGGTGTGAGTTCTATTGGGTTGCCATAATGGTTGGAGTTGTCATTGCCGTGGTCGCCGGCGTGGTTCGAGTTGTCATTGATGTGGTCGCCGATGTAGTAGCCACCGGCGCCATCATCTGGTTTAAGATCAAGTCACGCTGCACGAAGTACCACGCCTTCACCTACTCGTCCATCGTTGTCGTGTCTGTCCTCATCAAGAATGCCACGTCGGTGTTCCTCTTCTTCGCCGTGATGTTGGTCCTGAGAAGGTTGAGCTTAATGTCCTGGTTCGCCATCAACGCCGACAACCGCGCATCAGATTTCTCCTCCCTCTTGGCGGCGCTGTTCTTGGCATTGACGATGCATTATTCGGTCGAAGAGTGTAGCCGTTCGGCAGCGGGCACCGAGTCTCTCGTTGTTGTGTCTTTCTTGGTGCCATCTGGGCGCCCTTCTGCCGTTGGCGGGGCAGGAACGTCCGGGTTGTAGGTTTCCTTGGGCTTGTGAAGGGCGAGCCAAACTTCCCTCCACTTCTCGCACAACTCGATCCTGGAGAACACGTGAAGCAACCTGAACTCGTGATCCTCGTTGTCGGCGCGATACATGTTGAACATTCGAACCATATGCACAAGCAAACAAAACATGTTGGCAACGTACACGACGACACGACGAACTAGGGCGGATGAACTCTGTCCATACCTGCCCCTCGACGTTGGTGCCGCTTTTCGGGGAGGAGCGACCTCCTCGACGATCACATGCCACTTGTTGCAGGCCATCTGGATTGTTGACCCGCGGTTCGCCATGGCCTTCTCGCCGCGGTCCATGTGGATCCTGGCGAAGTCGGGGTCGACCAGCTTGCGTTCGTCGAATGCCGTTTTCATTCTCCCCCAGTACGTATCGGTGTTCTGATTCACGCCGGTGATCGGGTCGATGCTGACGGTCTTCCACGCTTCGGCGAGGCACTCGTCTTCCCTTGAAGTCCACTTTACGCGTGGCTAGGCTGGCTTGTCGTTCGCCGCCCGGCTTCTCTTCCTTACCTTATCCTTCGGCACTGGTTCCGGATCCACTTCCACTGCCTCTTCCTCCCCCTCCTCCTCCTCCTTCTCAGCATCATTGATCTCATCGCTGAAGTTGTTAGCGGTGTCCATTGTTTCACCCTGCACACTGAACTCTGGGTGCGACGCGGCAGCGATGGAGCCACTCGTGATGATTTCGCCCATGTCGGCATCTCTGTAGTTAAACTGCGGTGACGACGCAGACGCGAATGGAAGGACACCACGGCGCAAAGACGGCGCAAGTGAGGCTGCTGACGAGTACGCCGGCGGCGAGTAGTGCACTGGGTGTTGATGCCGGCGCTGAACGCAAGTGAGGGAGTGCGCGGGTCGTGGCCGAAACCAGGGGGAGAACGAAAGGCGGGGTTGGGATTGAAACTGCCATGCGCGTCGTCGTCGGACTAGCCTGGCAAGGGTGCGTACCCCAGGGCAGCATCGTCGTCGAGAGAGCGGCCGGCGCACCCTAGTGGCACCTCCATGCGGCGTGCGGGTTATGGTCGGGCGGATTCATCATCCCCGCGCGGGCTGATACGTCTCCAACGTATCTATAATTTTTGATGGTTTCATGCTATTATCTTGTCAAACTTTGGATGTTTTGTATGCCTTTTATATATTTTTTGGGACTAACTTATTAATTCAGTGCCAAGTGCCAGTTCCTATTTTTTCCATGTTTTTGACCCCTTTCAGAGGAGGATTTTAAACGGAGTCCAAACGGAACGAAACTTCAAAAAATATTTTTTTCCGAAATAGAAGAAGATCAGGAAGCCTGAGAATCAGGGCAGGGGGCCAGCAGGGACCCCACAAGCCCCCTAGCCACGGCCAGGGGGGCCGACGCCTCCTAGGCTTGTGGGCTCCCTGGTCCACCTCTGCCCTAGGTCTTTTGCCTATATATTCCCTAAAATCCTAGAAAAAATCAGGAGATCATCGAAAGTACTTTTCCGCCGCCGCAAGCTTCTGTCTCCGCAAGATCCCATCTGGGGCACGTTCTGGTGCCCTGTCGGAGGGGAGGATTCAGATACGGAGGGCTTCTTCATCAACACCATGACCTCTCCGATGATGCGTGAGTAGTTCACCATAGACCTACGGGTCCATAGCTAGTAGCTAGATGGCTTCTTCTCTCTCTTGGATCTTCAATACAAAGTTCTCCATGATCTTCATGAAGATCTATCCGATGAATTATGGATTTATGATCAGATTATCTATGAATCTTATTTGAGTTTCTTCTGATCTCTCTTATGCATGATTTCATATCCTTGTAATTCTCTTCGAGTTGTGGTTTTTGTCTGGCCAACTAGATCTATGATTCTTGCAATGGGAGAAGTGCTTGGTTTTGTGTTCATACCGTGCGGTGACCTCATCCAGTGACAGAAGGGGTAGTGAGGCACGCATCGTGTTGTTGCCATCAAGGGTAAAAAGATGGGGTTTTCATCATTGGTTTGAGATTATCCCTCTAAATCATGTCATCTTGCTTAAGGCGTTACTCTGTTCGTCATAAACTCAATACACTAGATGCATGCTGGATAGCGGTCAATGTGTGGAGTAATAGTAGTAGATGCAGAAAGTATCGGTCTACTTGTCTCAGATGTGATGCCTATATGTATGATGATTGCCTTAGATATCGTCATGACTTTGCGCGGTTCTATCAATTGCTCGACAGTAATTTGTTCACCCACCGTAATATTTTCTATTTTGAGAGAAGCCTCTAGTGAACACTATGGCCCTCGGGTCTACTCCACACCATATTTTCAGCTTTACTCTTTTTCTTCGTTGCACTTTCCGCCTTCAGATCTCACTTTGCAATCAATGTTGAAGGGATTGACAACCCCTTTATAGCGTTGGGTGCAAGCTCTTTTGTGTTTGCGCAGGTACTCTGGACTTGACAAGATTCTCCTACTGGATTGATACCTTGGTTCTCAAACTGAGGGAAATACTTACTGCTCATGTGCTGCATCATCCTTTCCTCTTCAAGGGAAAAGCCAACGCAAGCAAATCTCCGTCAACGTGTCAGTTTCTGGTGGTGTTGTTTGAGAAGTAGCAGTAAGTAGATTTATGGCGCCGTTGCCGGGGAGGATCAAGTCAAGAACTCATCCAAGTAAGTGTCGCAAACTCATCTCTTGCATTTACTTTTTTGCCTCTTGTTTTCCTCTCCCCCACTTCTAAAAAACAAAATATTACAAAAAAATATTTGCCTTTTTCGTTTGCCTTTTTTGTTTGCCTTTTCGTTCGCCCTTTTCTCTCGCTTGCTCTTTGTTCGCTTGTGTGCTTGCTTGCTTGCCGAAGTCACCATGAAAGAAAACACCAAACTTTGTGACTTCTCGAATACTAATAATAATGATTTTATTAGTACTCCGATTGCTCCTGCCACTAGTGCGGAGTCATACGAAATCAATGCTGCTTTGCTGAATCTTGTTATGAAAGAGCAATTCTCCGTCCTTCCTAGTGAAGATGCCACATCCCATATTAATACCTTCATTGAGGTTTGCGATATGCAAAAGAAGAAAGATGTGGATAATGATGTGATTAAATTGAAACTTTTTTCCTTTCTCGTTGCGAGATCGAGCAAAAACTTGGTTTTAGTCTTTGCCCAAAAATAGTATTGATTCTTGGAATAAGTGCAAAGATGCTTACATATCCAAGTATCTTCCACCGGCTAACATTACCTCTCTCCATAATGATATCATGAATTTTAAGCAACTTGATCATGAACATGTTGCACAATCTTGGGAGAGGATGAAATTGATGATTAGAAATTGTCCCGCTCATGGCTTGAGTCTTTGCATGATTATACAAATCTTCTACGCTGGCTTGAATTTCGCTTCTAGAAATATCTTGGACTCCGCCTCTGGTGGAACGTTCATGGAAATCACGTTAGCAGAAGCCACGAAACTCCTAGACAATATCATGACGAACTACTCTTAGTGGCACACTGAAAGGTCACCTACTAGTAAGAAGGTACACGCTATAGAAGAAATTAACTCGTTGAGTGCTAAGATGGATGAGTTAATGAATTTGGTTCCTAGTATAAGTGCTCCTTTAGATCCTAATGATATGCCATTGTCGTCCTTGATTGAGAGTAGCAACGCTAGCTTGGACGTTAATTTTGTTGGTAGGAATAATTTTGGCAACAACAATGCTTTTAGAGGAAACTATGTTCCTAGGACTTTTCCTAGTAACTCCTCTAATAACTTTGGCAACTCCTACAACTATACTCATGGAAATTACTATAGATTACCCTCTGATCTAGAGAGTAATACCAAAGAGTTTATCAACTCGCAAAAGATTTTCAATGCGTCCATAGAGGAAAAACTACTCAAAATTGACGATTTGGCTAATTGCGTAGATAGAATGTCTAGTGATATTGATGCTTTGAAAGTTAGATGTGCTCCTCCCAAGATCAATATGGATGAAACTTTAAAAGCTATGCGTGTTTCCATGAGTGAGAGCAAAGAAAGAACCACCCAAATTCATGCTAGACATGAATGGCTTAAAAAGCCGTGTTCTTGTGATAAGAATCACGAAGATCTTAAAGTGCCCTTAAATAATATGACCGTTGGAGTGGATAAGACCAGTGACTTGGCGTGTCTATCAAAACGGTCGGAACCCTCAACTATGAGAGTCCTCATGTCACTCGTATTCCTCACTTGAGGCTTTTGATAGGATTAGGCTTGGGTTGAGCATCATGAGGAAATTCGTTCCAAAGTGTAACTTCGACCCCCTTTAACAGTACGATGTTCCTATTACTGAAATGCGAAGAAAATAAAACAGAAAGAGTAAGTCTTCATGCTTTAAATTCTTCAAAGTGATTTTCTTCAGGACACACCGAATTCCTCAATTTCAGTATCTTCATGAGGAATATCAATTTCATCGCAGATTCCTCGCGATTCATTTCTTCAGCTTCGGACCAATTTCTTCAACCAAAGATATATATTTTTAGGGGTCGATATTCTTCAGATATCTCAAACTCCTCAATGACTTGTAGATCCTGTGTACACTCATAAACACATTAGATACTTAACCTATAAGTCTTCAAACCACCAAAATCACTAAGGGGCACTAGATGCACTTACACATGGAGCACTTTCCTAGAAAGAAAATAAGATTGCCTTATGAATCCATGATGAGGGCTACTTATGGTTTGAGCACCAAAGGCGACGATACGTGATTCTATCACCTTATGCCTAGCTAAGGGCGTTAAACAATAGCGCTTGTTGGGAGGCAACCCAATGAATTTATTTCTTTTTCTTTCTGTTTTGTTGCGTCCACACCATCATAATTATGTTATGATTGTGTCTTTGGTGTTTCTTTTTGTGTTTGAGCCAAGCAAAAACCTTTATGACTATTGTGTTGTGAAGTTTTCAAGTTTTGGGTGATGTTCTTATGGACAAAGAGATAAGGAGTGGAAAGAGCTCAAGCTTGGGGATGCCCAAGGCATCCCAAGCCAAATTCAAGGACACCAAAAAGCCTAAGCTTGGGGATGCCCCGGGAAGGCATCCCCTCTTTCTTCTTTAATCCATTGGTAACATTACTTGGAGCTATATTTTTATTCACCACATGATATGTGTTTTGCTTGGAGCGTCTTGTATCGTAGGAGTATTTTCTTTTCATTGTGTCACAATCATTCTTGATGCACACCTTTTGAGAGAGACACACACTCATCGTGATTTTGCTAGAATGCTCATCGTGCTTCACTTATATCTTTTGAGCTAGATAATTTTGCTCTTTGTGCTTCACTTAGATCTTTTAGAGCACGGCGGTGCGTGACTTGGTAGTTGGCTTATGCTATGAAAGTAGTCCCAAAGGTGATAGGTACCCAAAGAGGATACAAAAACCTCCATCTTCATGTGCATTGAGTAGAAAGAGAAGTCTTGATTCCTCTCAATTAGTTTTGAGACGTGGATTTGGTAATCTTAAGTGTTATGTTAGTAGGGTGTTGTGAATCAAGAAATACTTGTGTTGAAGATAGTGATTCTCGTAACATGCACATATGGTGAACCGCTATGTTAGGAAGTCGGAGCATAATTGATCTATTGATTGTCATCCTTTGTGTTGAGGTCGGGATCGTGCGATGGTTAACACCTACCAACCCTTCCCCTAGGAGTATGCGGTTAGCACTTTGTTTCGATTACTAATAAAAACATTCGCAACATGTATGTGAGTTCTTCATGACTAATGTGAGTCCATGGATAGATGCACTTTCACCATTCACCATTGCTAACCTCTCTAGTGCTGCGCAATTCTCGCCGGTACACAAACCCACCATATGCCTTCCTCAAAACAGCCACCATACCTACCTACTATGGCATTTTCATAGCCATTCCGAGATATATTGCCATGCAACTCCCACCATTCCGTCTCATGACTTGTTCCGTCACTCTCATATTGCCATTGCATGATCATAAGATAGGTAGCGAGATGTTTCAACGTCATATGCCAAGCTAGCTCGTTGCACATCCCGGTACACTGCCGGAGGCATTTCCTATAGAGTCATCATCATTCTAAGCTTTGAGCTGTGAGTAAATAAAAGTGTGATGATCATTATTATTAGAGCTTTGTCCCATGTGAGGAAATAAAACAGAGAAGAGGCCAAAGATCGCAAATAAAAAAAAGATAAAAAAAAGAGGCCTAAGAGCCCAAATAAAAACAGAGAAAAAGAGAGAAGGGACAATGCTACTATCTTTTTCCACACTTGTGCTTCATAATAGCACCATGTTCTTCATGATTGAGAGCCTCTCGTTTCGACACCACCATATGCTACTGGGAATCTTCATTATATAACTTGGCTTGTATATTCCAATGATGGGCTTCCTCAAAATTTCCCTAGGTCTTCGTGAGGAAGCAAGTTGGATCCATACCCATTAGTTCTCCTTTTGAGCTTTCATATACTTATAGCTCTAGTGCATCCTTTGTATGGCAATCCCTACTCATTCACATTGATGTCTATTAATGGGCATCTCCATGGCCCTTTGATACGCCAAGTCAATGTGACCATATCCTCCTTTTTGTCTCACAACCACCACCACACTCTATTCCACCTATAGTGCTATATCCATGGCTCACACTCATGTATTGCGTGATAGTTATAAAAAGTTTGAGAAAGTAAGAGTGCGAAAACAATTACTTGGCCAATACCGGGGTTGTGCATGATTTAAATTAGTTGTGTGAGGATGATGGAGCATGGCCAGACTATATGATTTTGTAGGGACAACTTTCTTTGGCCTTTCATAGTTACCTTGCTAGTTTGCTTGAAGTATTATTGTTTTCATGTCAATAGCAAACTATTGTTTTGAATCTTACGGATCTGAACATTCATGTCACACGAAAGAAGTTGCAAAGGACAACTATGCTAGGTAGCATTCCACATCAAAAATTCAGTCTTTATCACTTCCCTACTCGAGGACGAGCAGGAGTTAAGCTTGGGGATGCTTGACACGTCTCCAACGTATCTATAATTTTAGATGGTTTCACGCTATTATCTTCTCTAACTTTGGATGTTTTGTATGCTTTTTATATCTTTTTTGGGACTAACTTATTAACTCAGTGCCAAGTGCCAGTTCCTGTTTTTTCCATGTTTTTGACCCCTTTCAGAGGAGGATTTTAAACGAAGTCCAAACGGAACGAAACTTCCAAAAAGATTTTATCCAAAACAGAAGAAGATCGGGAAGCCTGAGAATCAGGGAAGGGGGCCAGCAGGGACCCCACAAGCCCCCTAGCCGCGGCCAGGGGGGCCGCGCCTCCCAGGCTTGTGGGCTCCCTGGGCCACCTCTGCCCTAGGTCTTTCGCCTATATATTCCCTAAAATCCCAAAAAAAACCAGGAGATCATCGCAAGTACTGTTCCGCCACCGCAAGCTTCTGTCTCCGCAAGATCCCATCTGACGCACGTTCTAGTGCCCTGCCGGAGGGGGGGTCGGATACGGAGGGCTTCTTTATCAACACCATGACCTCTCCGATGATGCGTGAGTAGTTCACCATAGACCTACGAGTCCATAGCTAGTACCTACATGGCTTCTTCTCTCTCTTGGATCTTCAATACAAAGTTCTCCATGATCTTCATGGAGATCTATTCGATGTAATCTTCTTTTGCGGTGTGTTTGTCGAGATCCGATGAATTTTGGATTTATGATGAGATTATCTATGAATCTTATTTGAGTTTCTTCTGATCTCTCTTATGCATGATTTCATATCCTTGTAATTCTCTTCGAGTTGTGGGTTTTGTTTGGCCAACCAGATCTATGATTCTTGCAATGGGAGAAGTGCTTGGTTTTGAGTTCATACCGTGCGGTGACCTCACCTAATGACAGAAGGGGTAGCGAGGCACGCATCGTGTTGTTGCCATCAAGGGTAAACAGATGGGGTTTTCATCATTGGTTTGAGTTTATCCCTCTACATCATGTCATCTTGCTTAAGGCGTTACTCTGTTCGTCATGAACTCAATACACTAGATGCATGCTGGATAGCGGTCGATGTGTGGAGTAATAGTAGTAGATGCAGAAAGTATCGGTCTACTTGTCTCGGACGTGATGCCTATATGTATGATCATTGCCTTAGATCATCATGACTTTGCGCGGTTCTATCAATTGCTCGACAGTAATTTGTTCACCCACCGTAATATTTGCTATTTTGAGAGAAGCCTCTAGTGAACACTATGGCCCCCGGGTGTACTCCACACCATAGTTTCAGCTTTACTCTTTTTCTTCGTTGCACTTTCCACCTTCAGATCTCACTTTGCAATCAATCTTGAAGGGATTGACAACCCCTTTATAGCGTTGGGTGCAAGCTCTTTTGTGTTTGCGCATGTACTCTGGACTTGACGAAATTCTCCTACTGGATTGATACCTTGGTTCTCAAACTGAGGGAAATACTTTCTGCTCCTGTGCCGCATCACCCTTTCCTCTTCAAGGGAAAAGACAACACAAGAAAATCTCCGTCAACGTGTCAATTTCTGGCGCTGTTGTTTGAGAAGTAGCACGGGCCTCTTCCTGATCAAGCTCGAGCGCAGCCGCCGTCGTGGCCACCGCGTCCCTAATCTTCCTAGCGTCGAGCCTCCTTCTCCGGTCTGCTGTGACCGCCTCCCAGTGCTGAACATTTGCCCTTCACTCGACGTCCGAAACGCCCGGTGGCTTAGCCATCGGCTTACTCGGCTTCCTCTGCTTCGGCTCGCTAGAGTCGGCTGTGGTGGCGGGGCGAGGGACGATGTACTTCTTCGATGGCATGGTGGTCGTATGGTGGGAGAGTGGGAGGACAATGGTAGGAGGAGCGGGAGATTGGAGGGAAAGGAAGGAGGAAGGGAGAGAAAATGGCGGGAAAGGCCCGGTTGACGCCGACAGAGCGGGCCCGCTTGGCTTTTCGCTTCGACTAGCGCTCCGAGGTGCTCCCGGGGGGCTGGGTTCGCCTCGGGTTCGCCGGTTGTTATTTTGGACCAAACTGGTGCTGAACGAGGTACCGGGGGCGCGACTGGGCCGATTTTGCACCACCGACGCTAAAAAAGGCGTCCTCAGGTGGCTCTTGGGGGGGGAGTGGAGATGGGTGGGAGTGGAGATGCTCTTAGCGCGCGATGCGTGTGTTCGACAGGTCACGGCTTCAAATCCGACTTGTGCTCAATTTTAGTTTCTTTTATTTGTTCGTCCAATTCGAAAAAAACTTTCAAACAAGTCCGATTCGAATTTGAGAAATTGTGAAAGAAAAAATCCATCACATGAGTTCTTTTTCCGCAAAAATAGGGGTATTCATGTGATTACGTATAAAATAAGGGGCCTTTGTGCAAAAACCTTGCCACGTCAGCACTTGACAGGCGGGCCCCATCAATCAGATACACCGTCAATACGTGTTTATTTGCAGATTAGTCCTTTTCATAATGCCTAGCCCCAGACTTGGTACTGACATGTAAAAATTACCAATCTTGTTACTAATCTGCATGTAATGCCCCGATTGTGGTACTTCTATGCAATTAACTCACTAGCTTGCGAAAACTATTTAGGCTCCAATTGGAATGTAGTTTTTACCACCCTGTAACGTTTTACATGTGTATATTACACACATCCACCAAATTCCGGTTGTAAAGAAATTCTGGTTGTAACATGCGCTTGGCTAGGTTGTAATACGAGTGTATTATTCATACAGGTGTAACATACGTGAAGCTGCATTTGTCTTCTTTCCCGTCCATCTGTTGGGTGCGCCATGGAGTCACTACCTTAGGAAGGAAGCGGCGACGTGGGCGAATGGATGGGTTGAGAAAGGATAAGGGGGTGAGGAAAACTGGCCGTAGATGGGGTATATTTTCTACAAGCTGGATACAGTTGTAGCGGGGATACGAGCGTAAATAGTACGGTTGGAAAACGACCATCCAAGGATGCGCTTGGATACTGGTTTTGAAGCGCCTTACACTTGTATAAACTCGCCCCTTAAGAAAATACGACGAATTCGATTCGCCTCCTTGGATGGTTGTTTTTCAGTTGTAATGTTTACGCTTGTATTCCCGCTACACCCATATCCAGCTTGTAGAAAATACACCCCATCTATGACCAGTTTTTCTCACCTCTGTATCCTTTCTCGACCCATCCACTCGCCCACGCCGCCGCTTCCTTCCTAAGGCAGCGACTCCATGTCGCGTCCAACCGATGGACGGGGAAGAATGCGAATGCAGCTTCACGCATGTTACAGTCGTATGAATAATACATTTGTGTTACAACCTAGCCAAGCGCATCTTATAGCCGGAATTTCTTTACAATCGGAATTTGCTGGAGGCGAGTAATATATAGGTGTAAAACGTTACATGGGTGGCAAAAAAACTACATTCCAATCGGGGCCCAAGGAGGCGAATTGAATCCGTCGTATTTTCCACACGGGCAAGTTTTTACGGGTGTAAGGTGCTTCGAAACAAGGATCCAAGTGCAACCTTACATTGTGAAACGGAAGTACTCCCTCCATTGCATAATATAAAAGTGTTTTTATAAGAAATAGTATTTAAATAGTAATAGTTTTGAAAACAAAAACACTAGCTGAATGGTGATCTAGATCTTAATTTATCAAAAGATGTCACATTTTATCACCACCTAGCACAAGTAGTGAGCTACCCCAAAATTGAATATGAAAAGTGGTGTCTCATTTTATCAAATTACCTCGTGATTTGCTTCTGTACTACTAAACCACAACAACGATTTAATGCACAATAGGTTTGTGCGTGATGTCCGTGTAAAATTTGATGAAGTTTGAGTATTCGAGGAGCTCGTACAAAAAGACGAAGGCTTTGAATATTGTTTTCTTCAAATGTTTCTCAAACACCTTTTTTCGATGAGCTCCTCTAATGTCTAAACACCTCAAAAATTCACACACACGTCACACATTTAAGCATCCAGGCGAACAGGAAAAAATATAGCAGACAATAAAAATAAAAATTGATTTTTTACGGCCACGCATGCTATTCTCTTATTCCGTGCCAGCGGAGCGAACCCGTTGAGCGAGAGCAATGGATGATGGGTCGTATGGGCTGCTAGTTTTCGTGGCCACTCGAGTGAACAGGGTCACCGCCTTTTTGGTCTCCTTGTGCTAAAAAAATGGTCTCCGTCGGATACGGGATGCACGACCCGTGGCGTCCGATGACCCTCTGACGGAGAAATAGCTACGCTAGACAGAGGGGGTGTGCCCCAGTTTGCTGGCACAGAAGAAAACAACGCCTAGTGCGTGTTCCCTCACGTTAGAGTTTTATTCCTCTTATCGCCAATGCGACGTTGAGGTTAACTCATCCTTCTCCCCGGACGCTCGGTCAACTCTCTTCTGGTTGTGGTGGTAGCCTTGCACTGTTGCCAAACCTTGGTACACCCGGGGGTTTGCGAGGTGTTAGGGTTTTGATGAATTTTCACTCACGGCGATTGTCAGGTTGATCTGGTTCCGATCGGGAGGATGGCGTGCTGCGAGGATTCGTCATCATCATCGGTAGGAGGAGGTCGTAAGGTGGAGGACCTCATGAAGGAACTCGCCTTGCAAGAAGATGTCCTATACGATGTTGTCTTTGAAGAATCTGATGCCCCGGTGGAGGAAGATATCTGTCGGATGAACCTTTTTCGTGTTCATATGGACAAGAGGTTTAGTTGTTACTTTTTTTCCGCAACATGAGAACGATGTGGGATCCGGCCAGGAAAGTTATGATCAAAACCTTGGAGAAAAACTTGTTCATGATGCAGTTCAACGGTCTTCGCGATTGAGAGAAGGTTACCCGGGAGGACCGTGGCACTTTAGGGGAAATCCAGTGATCTTGCTCCAGATGATGGATACTCCAAGCCAACTTCAGTTGAGATATACAAATTTGACATCTCGGCACAGATCCTCGATGTACCCATTGCATATAACGGTAAGGTGAAAGCCTTGGCCTCCAAATTGGGCGAGTTCGTGGACTCACAGTCGTCCTCCTTTGATTTTGAGGGCAACTTCTGTAAGGTGAGAGTGCACCTGGACGTGCTCAACCCACTCAAGAAAGCTACCTCCATCATCCGTGGGGGAGTGAGAATTTTTTTTGCTGTGAAATATGAGAGGCTGTCGGACTGGTGTCAAGTCTGCGGGATGATGGGACATGAGTTCAAGGAACATGGGGACGGGGTTCACCCACCTTCAGCCTTGATCTTCAAAAACTTGCGCGCTCCGGCCACCACAGCATGGAGCACTCGTCACCAGAACAATAACAAGAGGTCAGGGAAGCAGGATATATCTTCTCGTGATGATGGTGACGAGGCCAGAACAGATGGAGATGATCAGGGAAAACATGAGTTGGAAGATGTTGAGATGGATGCATCGGAAGACAACAGGAAGAGAGCGTCAAATCACGTGGTTGTTTCACCTGAGAAGTTTGACACCACTAGGAAGGAGCTCGCCCTAGTGACTAAACGGGGCGATGATGTACCCCCAAGCCCTCTTCCAAAGAAACTGAGAACAGTTCAGGTGAACGAGAGGATCAACAGTGGTGGAACCAAGAAGACCCTAACGGGAAATAAACAACAGAATGCAAAATCAGCGGCCTCTGATGACCCACAAGTATAAGGGTCAATCATAGTCCTTTCGATAAGTAAGAATGTTGAACCCAACGAGGAGTGGAAGGAAATGACAAGCGGTTTTCAGCAAAGTAATTTATGCAAGCACTGAAATAGCAGTAACAAGTTGTTTGATAACAAGATAATTATAACAAGTGACAAGTAGCAACAGTAACAATAGGGGCAGCAAGGTAGCCCAATCCTTTTGTGGCAAAGGACAAACCAAAATAGTTTCTTATAATAGGCAAAGCATTCTTGAGGAAACGGGAATTTTATCTAGTCACTTTCATCATGTTGGGTTAATTCACGTTCGGTATTTTGATAATTTGATAAGTGGGTGGACCGGTGGTTGGGTGTTGTTCTTACTTGAACAAGACTCCCACTTATGATTAACCCTCATGCAATCATCTGCAACTACGAGAAAAGTATTAAGAATAAATTCTAACCATAGCATTAAACATAGGGATACAAATCAGCCCCTTAATGAGTAGTGCAGAAACTAGGGTTTAAGTTTGTGTCACTCCCGCAACCCACCCTTTAATTACTACTCCACAATGCATTCCCTTAGGCCAAAAGATGGTCAAGTGTTATGTAGTTGACATTCACATATAACACCATTAAGGGAATCACAACATTCATATCATCAAAATATCGAATGAATAACAACTTCGCATGACTACTTGCAACATGACTTGTCTTGTGGCATCAAGGACAAAAGTAACTACTCACAAGTGATAAACATGTTCATGATCAGAGAGGTATTAAATAGCATATTGGATCTAAACATATGATCTTCCACCAGATAAACCATAAGGCATCAACTACAAGATGTAATCAACACTACTAGTCACACCCAGGTACCAATCCGAGGTTCCGGTACAAGATTGAGCACAAGAGATAAACTAGGGTTTTGAGAGGAGATGGTGCTGATGAAGATTGGACTCCCCAAGATGAGAGGGTTGTTGGTGATGATGATGGACTCGATTGCCCCCTCCGGGAGGGAAGTTCCTCTAGTGGAATTGCTCCGCCGGAGGGAAAAAGTGCTCCTGCCCAGGTTCTGTCTCGAGACGGCGGTGCTTCGTCCCGAAAGTCCTGCTCTTAATTTTTCAGGGTAGAAGGCATTTTATACGATAAGATGATCGCCAGAGGTGGGCCAGGTGGCCCAGTAGACATCGGGTCGCGCTAGGGGGGCCTCGCGTGGCCTGGTGTCTAGTGGGCGCCTAGTAGCCCCCCTTCGATACTTCATCGCTCCTGTATTATTATTTATTATGAAATAAATCTCCGTAAATTTTCAACCCAATTGGAGATGTGCAGAATAGGTATCTCTGACGTAGCTTTTTCAGGTCCAGAATTCCACATGCCGACATTCTCCCACTTGACGCAAACCTTGCATATTATGAGAAAAAAGGCATTAGAATTGCTCCACCAAGTGGCAAAGTGCAAAAACACTATAAATAACAGTAACAAAACATGACGCAAAATGGACGTATCAACTCCCCCAAGCCTAGATCTCGGTTATCCTCAAGTGAAAGCCGATAACGAAAATCATGACCATAGGCTCTGAGAGAGAGACACCGATAAAAACAAAATACGTACATAGCAACATCATGCTCAATGTTATAACTTCAAATAAAACTTTATAAAATACATCATCACGACATCTTCATCATATAACTTTTATCTTAGAGGTTTCTTATAAACAAGTAGCAATTCATCACAACATTGAAGTAAGAAGCATAAAACTCTATTGAAAAGTAACAATCTATTTTTTCAGTCAAACTTTGCAACACAATTCATCATACTTTCAAGAAGGGACACATATCAGAGCTTTTAAGCAAGTCTACATACTCAACCATCATTTAGTCTTCTATGATTGCTAACACTCACCGCCTTCATATGAGCAAAAGGTTTCAACCGTACACATAGAAAGATAGGGGCTTATAGTGTTGCCTCCCAACATATTAACCTCAAGGGTGATGTCAACAATAATAACTCATGACCACCCATATTCATATCGATATATATGTTTAGATCTTTCCCCACCACATGATGCTTGCCAAAGAGAAGATAAATGGAGTAGAGGAAAATACTTTGACTCTTGCACAAAAGTAAAAACATAAAGGTAAAAGATAGGTCCTTCACAGAGGGAAGCAGAGGTTGTCATACGCTTCTTGGTTGTATGCTAAATCTCTTAGAGCAAAGGCATGTCATGTTATATTGCCCCTTGTGATGGTAACCTTTATTATGCATTCCGTCACTTTTATTATCGTCATCACAAGTTTGTACAATGCTTAATTTCCCTTACACTAAATGATCAAACATGTTTAGAAGCAATTTTTATTGCTTTGTGCACTGATGCCACCTTCTTTGAATGATCTTATTCAACCCATAGGTAGGTATGGTGGACTCTTGAAACATGGGTTTGGGTTTAAGGTTTTGGATGCACAAGTAGTATCTCTACTTAATGCGGAGTTTTGGTTAGCAAAGATATTTGGTAAGCACCACATGTTATAGGATCTATATGTTGGGGAATGTTGCATGGGAAACAAAAAAATTCCTATGCACAAACACGATCTATCCATGGTGATGAGCATCTACGAGAGGACAGATTGAATCTACATACCTTTGTAGATCGCTAGGCGGAAGCGTTCAAAAAAAACGGTTGATGTAGTGGTATGTCTTCGTGGTCCAGTCACAAAAAGTCCTGCGATCTCCCGATCAAGTGCAGAATAGACGGCACCTCCGCGTTCAACACACGTACAACTTGGTGATGCCTTCACCTCCTTGATCCAGCGAGCGATGGTGAAGTAGTAGACCGAGTCCTCTGGCAGCACGACGGCGTGGTGAGGTGTTGGTGGTGACAACTTAGCAGGGCTTCGCTGTGGGGGTGTTTGGAGGAGAGAACTACGAGGGAGAGGAGGTGCAGCGCCGCAGCAAGATTGTCGTGTCGCTGCCCTCTCTCTACCTCTCTATATATAGGGGGAAGGGAGAGGGGAGGGCGCCCTAGGGTTTCCCCTAGGGGCCGGTGGACAAAGGAGGGGTGGCGGCTAGGGTTGGGTGGCCCCTCCCACTTGGGTCCCTTGCCACCCAATTTGGGTTGGCGGTGATCCAAGGAGGAGCCCTCCTCCCATTCAGCTGTAGTGGGTTGGGAAGAGGGGTTGTGCCCAGTGATGACGAGATGATGTATATACTTCTCGCTCCTCGTTCAGTTACCCCAAGTGGAAGGTTGAGATGTAGTCAGCAGCAAGTTTTCCCTTACTCGGAGACTGTAAGGTTTATCGAACCAGGAGGACTCCTAGGATCAACAAGTAGGTGTCTTCCACCCTGGTGCTAGCTGAAGACGTGGACCTGCACACACAACAAATAACTTTTCTCCCAACGAGGACAGAGAGGTTGTCAACCACTCCGGCCTTGTAGTTTGCAAAGGATCAAAACACAAGCGGGAAAAGTAATAGTGATTGCAACGGAAAAGTAAATGAAAACGGTAAATAGTGGAGGTGTAAATGATGATGGTGATATGGACCGGAGTCACATGATGTTCACTAGTCATGTCTCTCTCCCAAAAGACGATTATCAACTATGCTTGGGTAAATAAATCACAGTTGGGCAATTGACAGAATTCTAAACACATCACAATGCTAATTATGCTACTTGATAGTTAGAGGTTTAATAGTAATGGGCAGTACGCCAAGACAAGTAGACCGTTTATTCATCAACATCTACTTACTAATCGTCCACCTTGAGATATCTATCGAGAACATCTCGCCAGTATTAAGTTGCGAGCCCCACCCAAAGTGTAAACTTAAAGCAACGGACAACTGCATCAACGAACTATGCGTAAGGTAAACAATCCTTGCAACCGTGGTCACACGCACCGTTGTTTTTCTCCCTGGTGGCAACAACACATCCCCTAGTCTCATGTTTCTGTCACTCAAGCTAGACATCGAGGGGCATGAACCCACAATCATGCATAATGCTCCCTCTTGGAGTTACAATCTACTACTCGGCCAAAGCAATAAATAGCAACGGAGAACATGCATGAATCACTAAGGAACATAATATATAACTCATAACAATCTGAACATAATCTCATAATCCATCAGATCCCAACAAACCGAGCATAGAAACAGCAAGAGAATTACATAAATGCCTTGATCATGTAGGGCAGCTCACAAGGACTAACCATTGAAGCACAAGATTGGAGAGAATACATCACATAGCTACTGGTCATGGACCCATGGTCCAAGGAGGACTACTCACGACAGGTCCGGGAAGCATCCATGGCGGTGGAGAAGCTCCCGGAGGTCAATCCTCCCTCCGGCAGGGTGCCGGGAAGAGGTCTCCTAACGCTGCTAATCTCGGAAGCGCTGCGGCGGCGGAACGATGGAGAAATTCACGATTCTGGATGTTGTGGAAGAGTTTTTTCACAGAGGAGTAAATATAGGCCAAAGGAGGGCACCGGAGGAGGTGGGACTCACCCAGGCTGCCTCTTGGCGCGTCCTAGGGCCAGGCCGCGCCCACAGGTCGCGTGGGAGGCCTCTAGCCCCCTCTGGCCCATCTTCGGTGATCTGGAAGCTTCCGTTATGCTGATTTTTTATATATTTTTCTTGGAATTTTTCGGGCTTCGGAAAATTGGGTAAAAGCCCGTGCAAAATAGACATCAGTAGACAGAAACTAGCACTGGGTGCACTGAGTTAGTAGGTTAGTCCAAATATGTGTGGAATGATATATAAGTGTAGCAGAACATATAACAATGTCACCCAAAAGATCATGGAACAAGCAGAAAATATAGATACGTTTGGGACATATCAACATCCCCAAGCTTAATTTCTGCTCGTTCTCGAGTAGATAAATGATAACACAATAATTTATGTGGTGACATGCTAACACACATATAAGAACTTCAAAGTAAAGAAAGTAAGATATGCAATTCAAGTCAAGATAATAATAAGCAAGAGTCTATATCTAGTATTGAGATTAGCAAAGTAAGAACTTAAATGTGCAAGAGCTCTCGCTATCCGTGACTCGAATGTCTCCAAATGGTGTTTGCGTGCAAGAAGTGGGAGATGGGTTGAGATCATAAAATATATTTTTAATTGAGAAATCAGTCTACTAAACCTCACACTTGGTCTCCTTCGAAATCTTATTTTGACTCATCCCCAGACCACTAGTCAGGCACAAGTCAAAATGATCCTCTCCCTTTCGACTTTGAGCACTCATGCAATGGATGAATGTAAGCAAGATATGTTGGCACTTAGGATGGAAAATAGAATAATGATGGGGAAGGAAGACAAAAAGGTGTGAAAGGCTCACATCAATGAGGACAACCATAGGCGAGAGAAAGCCAAATGATAGATATGATGTGAGGAGTAGGGATTGCCATGTAACGGATGCACATATGAGCTAAGGTAAGCTCTCCAATGGAACTAGTGGGGGTGCATCCAACTTGTTTGCTCAAGTATACCTAGATCTCATTTGAGGAGGCTCATTATTGGAATATGCAAACCAAGTTCTATAGTGTAAGGGTCCCCACATAGTTATGCATGAATGATAATCTCTATGTATTACAAATATAGTAATGGAGTACAAGTGTGGATCTTTCAAAGGAATAGTAGTGTTGCCCCCTTCTCTCTTTTTTTTTCTTTTTCTTCTTTATTTTTTTATCTTTTTGTGGCCTCTTTGGCTCTTTCTTTTTATATCTCATTTGTCCTCTTTGGGATCTTTTGTTTTGTCCTCTTTGGGATATTTTCCTCACTTAAGGGCAACACTATGTTTTTCATGAATAAAAAGAAAATCTTCACACTTTATAAGAAGTACTCAACATAAAAGACAAGTGAAAACTATCATGATGTATGCAAATGTATGCCTCTGCTAGTGTAGCAGGATATGCAATGATACTAGCACGCCATGTAGCAATAATATGGGCAAGGCCCAACTATCATGCGGCTCTATGATCAAGCAAAAGCATGTATGACATGAAGATCAAGTCATGAGATGGTGGATGTTGCATGGGAATGTATCTCGGAAAGGCTATGGAAATGCCTTAATAGGTAGGTATGGTGGCTGTTTTGAGGAAAGATATAATGAGGCTTATGTATGACACAGCATATCATGTTATGGGTTTGGATGCACCAGCGAACTTTGCACCAACTCTCAATATGAGAAAGGGCAATGTACGGTACCGAAGAGGCTAGCAAAATATGGATGGTGGAAGTGCCAACAATCGAATACTCACATTAGTCTGCAAACTCATCCACTTATTGTCGGTAACTCTCTATCTAGTTAGGAAATTCACAAAGAGACAAGTACCCCGAGGAGTAGTGTTTGGGGGTTTGGTTATCCTTGCGCATCCTCGACTCATGGTAACGGGAGGGTACTCTATATATTCCAACCCCTCCAGAGGTTAGTGATCAATTTAGTAGCTAGAGGTTTCAACTATTTTTTAGTTTTTGAAAAACACACGAATTTCCCAAAATACAACACCTATCACTAATAGGCTCAAGCTCTTGGCATCAATAGTCCAAACATTACTCAAATCAATACCTCAAAACTATTGCAAGTTACTACTATGCTTAAATAGCAACCTCAATTACCTACTCATGCAAGACACACAACTCAGTGCAACGAGCCAACTCTCTAATCAAGATAAGCATGATAACTCAAGAGAGTTCCAAAAGCAACCTAAATAAAAGCTCTTAAAAATATAAGCATGAAAACTAAGAGCTAAGCATGACAGTAGCTATGGAAAGATGAAGAACACATAAAAAAGATAAGCATGCAAACCTATGTTGTGTTCTAGAGTGGAATGGAGCGTGTTTCTCTCCCAAACAAGGTAGGCTAGGTTACGACTTGTTATGAACAGCAAGCAAAACTAAAACAAACTAAGAATTAAATAACGGGACGCTCCAAGCATAGCACATAACATATGAAGTGATAAAGATATAGCATGGAGATGGACGAACTGATGATTGTTGATAGAGAAGGGGATGCACGGGGGCATCCCCAAGCTTAGACGCTTTAGTCTCCTTGAATATTTCTTGGGGTGCATGAGGGCATCCCCAAGCTTGAGCGCTTGACACTCCTGTATCTTCTTTCATCATATCCATCACATACTTGAAAACTCCCTTCATACGAAACTCATCATAAGCTGATTAGAGTGGTTAGTACCCTTAATATAATAATTTATTACTTGATGGAAATAAAGATTTTCGTGAAAATATACTGTTTATAATGATTGCCAAAAGGTTTTTGCAAACAAAAAGTGAGCTTAGGATTTGTAAAACAATGAAAACGCAAAACATGGCAGAATCTGTGAAAAACAGAACAACATGTAGTAAATAATTTATTCGGGGCACTTCTGCAACTCAAATCAAAAACCTGAGAACAGATGCGAGAAAGGCAATTATATATAGCATGCTATCGAAAACATACAGATCAAAAAGATGATCTGGTGATTTTAGGAGAATTTTACCGTCGGGAAGACATAATCTGTTTCTGGACGAGACATGTCACAATTTTTGAACTTTCTTGCAATGGGAGGCTATAACTTGGCACAAAGCTTAAAAATAAAGATACAATGTTGTTGCTACAGTAGTAAAAAGCATCAAGACAACTAAAATAGAAAGTGAAAAAAATTGGTTTGCCTCCCAACAAGCTCTTTCTTTTATGCCTTTGAGCTAGGCATAATGCAAGAAGATCAAGTATTATCAACTCCAAAAGAATAACTTGCCCGAGTAACGGACTCATAAGGTAACTTAATCTTCTTTCTAGGGAAGTGTTCTTTTCCCTTTTTAAGGGGGAATTGGAATTTAATGATTCCCTCTTTCATGTCAATGATAGCAGCAACGGTGCGGAGAAAAAGGCATACCAATATAATTGGACATGAAGTATTGATGACCCACAAGTATAGGGGATCAATCGTAGTCCTTTCGATAAGTAAGAGTGTCGAACCCAACGAGGAGCAGAAGGCTCTGATAAACGGATTTCAGCAAGGTAATAACTGCAAGCACTGAAAGTAGCGGTAAGAAGTGATTGTGTAGCGAGGTGAAACGTAGCAAGCAAAGAGTAACAAGTAACAAGTAGTAGCAACGGTGCAGCAAGTGGCCCAATCCCTTTTGTAGCAAGGGACAAGCCTAAACAAAGTCTTATAGGAGGAAAAACGCTCCCGAGGACACACGGGAATTTCTGTCATGCTAGTTTCATCATGTCCATATGATTCGCATTCATTACTTTGATAGTTTGATATGTGGGTGGACCGGCGCTTGGGTACTGCCCTTACTTGGATAAGCATCCCACTTATGATTAACCTCTCTCGCAAGCATCCGCAATTACAAAAGAAGAATTAAGACAAAGTCTAACCATAGCATTAAACTAGTGGATTCAAATCAGCCCCTCACGAAGCAACGCATAGACTGGGGTTTAAGCTTCTGTCACTCCAGCAACCCATCATCTACTTACTACTCCCCAATGCCTTCCTCTAGGCCCAAATATGGTGAAGTGTTATGTAGTCGACATTCACATAACACCACTAGAGGAAAAACAACATACAACATATCAAAATACTGAACGAATATCAAATTCACATGACTATTATTAACATGACATATCCCATGTCCTCACGAACAAAAGTAACTACTCAGAAAACATAATCATAATCATGATCAGAGGTGTAATGAATAGCATAAAGGATCTGAACATTAACTCTTCCACCAAGTAATCCAACTAGCATCAACTACAAAGAGTAATCAACACTACTAGCAACCTTACAAGTACCAATCGGAGTCGCGAGACGGAGATTGGTTACAAGAGATGAACTAGGGATTGGAGAGTGAAAGGATCGATATGGTTGACTAGAGGGGGGGTGAATAGACAACGACCACTTTTTAAATAATCTTAGCAAGTTAAGGTAAACAACATATGGGTTCACAAATATTACGACAATGAGGTGAACCCTAATGGAGCTAACAACGAGAGCTATTAAGACAAGTAAGATATAGTCAACAACATAAGCATACACAAAGTAAAGGTTAGAGATAACCACAAGTGGAACCGATGGAGACGAGGATGTGTTACCGAAGTTCCTTCCCTTTGATAGGAAGTACGTCTCCGTTGGAGCGGTGTGGAGGCACAATGCTCCCCAATAAGCCACTAAGGCCACCATATTCTCCTCACGCCCTCGCACGATGCAAGGTACCGTGATTCCACTATAGGTGCCCTTGAAGGCGGTGACCGAACCTTTACAAACAAGGTTGGGGCAAACTCCACACAAAGCTTGGAGGCTCCCAACTAGACCACGAAGCTTCACCACAATGGAATATGGCTTCGAGGTGACCTCAACCATCTAGGATGCTCAAACACCCTAGAGTAACAAGATCCGCAAGGGATTGGTGGGGGAATCAACTTTTCTCTTGGTGGAAGTGTGGATCTAGGCCTTCTCAACCAATCCCTAAAGAATCAACAAGTTTGATTGGCTAGGGAGAGAGATCGGGCACTTTTGAGCTTAGGGAGCAACAATGGAGCTTGGGGAGGTAAGAGATAAGGTTCCACAGCTAGAAGATCCCTTTATATAGTGGGGGAAAAATCCAACCGTTTTCCCACTCTCTGCCCGAGCTCCAGCGGTACTACCGCTGGCTGCAGCGGTACTACCGCTGGCACTCCAGCGGTACTACCGCTGACCAGGGGCGGTACTACCGCCGACTAGCGGTACTACCGCCGACTAGCGGTACTACCGCTGGTTGCAACGGTACTACCACTGGCACTCCAGCGGTACTACCGCTGGACCCCTGGTAGTGCAAAAGCACTACCACCGCCAAGAAAGTCTTCGCAAAAAGGTCCGTCCACGAACAACCGCTAGGCAGGCGGTACTAAGCTCCTGGAGCGGTACTACCGCTGACCAGGGGCGGTACTACCGCCAGCCAGCGGTACTACCGCTGGCTGCAGCGGTACTACCGCTAGCATTCTAGCGGTACTACCACTAGGGCCAGCGGTACTACCACTAGGGCCAGCGGTACTACCGTTGGGGACCATTTTGCAAGGAGGAAAGAAACACAGTGGCGGGGGCCGCTCCAAAGATGAAGGTAAGGGAAAATATGTGAAGTGTGCGCGTGCAAAGATAGATTCCACCCAAACCTTTCCACTACGGTTCCCCTCTTAATAGTACGGCTTTCCTATGACTCAAATAAAGAGAATCGTAGAGAGCGCCGTGCTTCCTTTCCATGAATGAGGAGGCGAGTCATCTTGTGCCGTTGACATGTGTTATCTGAAACCTTAACACACACGGTTAGTCCTTTACGGTACTGTCATCAATCACCAAAATTACTTAGGCATAAACTATGCCCCAACAATCTCCCCCTTTTTGGTGGATTGATGACAATACCGGATTTGCAGAGTAAGAAATATGAGAACAAAAAGATAGAGATATATGACAGTACGGGGCATATGAATCACAACATATGATGGAAATAAATCTCACATAAGTTCATGTCTCACAAACGATAGCAAACTAGAAGCAAACCAAGTTCGAGGCAAACCACGAAAGAAAGCAAAGCAAAGCACAAAGCAAAGCAAAGTTCGACTCTGAAAGCAAATCCAGCTCCTAGACTCTCTCCCCCTTTGCACAAGACACCAAAAAGGGGCACACCTAACGCCACACGTGGTTACTCCTCATCCTCAACATCGCCAGACTCGTCGGTACCCTCCGGATCGTCCTGCTCCTCCTCTTCCGCCTCATCGCCAGACCACTGGTACCCTTGAGCCTGCATCCAAGTAGCCTCTGGAGTGATGTCGTCCTCTGATCCGCTGGAAATGTCAACATCAAGAGTCCTTAGAACACGCTTGTGCCTCTGGCGGCTCTCCTTCTGAGCCACGTGCGTCTGGTACTGACCCTTAGCCTGCATACAGAATAGTGTCTTCATCTTATCCTGCAGTTTGATGGCCCAAGATGGCATGGCAGAAGAGCGGGACTGAGAGGCGGTTCCTCTGTCAGCAGCAGTCTCTGTGTCAGTATCCATGTGCTGAGAGGAAGTTGATGGGTTGGCCCATTTATCCTTGACGCGAAGCTTGACAGGGTCGTGCACAATGTAGTCAGACTGAATGTAGAGCTCCTCCTGCGGATAAGTATCTTGCCACTTCTGACGAATATAAGCGAACAGATAGGGCCCGTAGATGGGAACCTTACGCATCATGATGCAGTTCCAGAGCTCCGTGAACATCACATCAGAAATATCAAGAGGGGCAGACTCCTTAGTCATAGCCTCCTCACAGAGCAGCAGCATCTCAGCCAAAGAGCCATGAACCTCGTCGAAGTTACCAATGCGAGGGAAGAGGGTGTTGCGGAAGATACGATGCATGATGTCCAAATGCTTGGGGAGCACACCCTTCCTCACATAGAGTTGCTGCAGTCTATCCTTGGCTGGGGTCCTATCAGTGGGAGCTGCAGCATGAGGACGCGACCCAAGTGGAGTTTCAGCTCCCTAGCACTCAACCTTGAGGAATGCCATGAATTCACGCCAAGTACCGGTCATCTTCTGAGTCCCAGTCATCCATACCATAGAGCGCTCTTCATCAGGAGAGAAGTGGACCGTGACATAGAATTGGGAAACAACAGTGGGGTCAAAATCTGTCTTGAAAGTGATGATGTCCTTGATGCCCAGTTTGTCAATCAGAGAGAGGGCATCACCAAAATAGTCTAGGTTCCGCTGAAGATGAGCTAGGTCAATCCACTGAACGGGGACAAAGTTCTTCTTGAAATGCATGACAATATCACGGTAGATCCTGCAGTGATCCTTTAACCAAACATGGTCAACATTCTTGATCACAGCCTTCTCTTGGAGATAATGGTTCTGAGTGCGGAACCGTAGAAAGTCCTTGGGGGGCATTGTGCGGACTCTGATCCCCTTGTCCTTGTTCGCGGTCTTCTTGAAGGACTGCTTTTTGGGTTGCAGACCTGAAGTGGAGGAACCCTCTGGAGCCTCTGGGTTGCGATAATGCTTTGACTGCGTGTCCCGTGGGGGGGTTCGAACGGCGAGAACCACCTGTGACACAAAACACACAGCGAAAAGAAGCGACAAAAAGAGTCAAGGCAAAGAACTGGAAGGGCAGAACAATAAACACTCATTGCCAAGCACATGAAAAGAGTGCACAGTGAATCCTCCTGGCGGTAGTACCGCTACCCCTGGGGGTAGTACCGCTGGGGGTCCTAGCGGTAGTACCGCTACCCCTGGCGGTAGTACCGCTGGGGGTCCTAGCGGTAGTACCGCTACCCCTGGCGGTAGTACCGCTGGGGTTTGATTTTCAGATCTGACATATAAAATAGACCTCGCGGATATGGCTACACGAATTTTTACGAGGGGCATGGGCTGTGTATGAACACTAAGAACTCCACCACAGCCCTACACACATGAGAATCACTAGTACCACCGAAATAAGTGCATGCCTAGGCAAGAGAGAGCAAGTTTTAGATCTAATCCAAATAGTTCAAGTACTTGATCTAAAACATGTGAATCCTAGGGCATGGCAAAACTAAACAGCAAAGATTCATAGGACCTACACTCCCCTCAAATATCTCCTTCATGCCATCCAAGAACAGGACACAAGATCAAAGACATGAATCCAAACCACCAACGCTCCTAACCCTAGAACAAGAACATCAACCAATAGAAGAAGGGGAGGAGCTTTACCGGGATTCATGGCCCTTGGAGGAGGAAGGAGAAGTGGAGCAACCCCTCCAATCCAACGGAGAGAAGGAGCTCCACGAATAGAGATCAAAACAGGGGGATTTCGGGCTAGGGGAGGGAGGATCCGCGAGGAAGAAGAAAGAGCCTGGCAAAAACGGGCCCCCCCTCCTTTATATAGCCCAAGGGGTACGGGCCAGCGGTAGTACCGCTGTGGACCTGGCGGTAGTACCGCTGGATGCAGCGGTAGTACCGCTGGGGTCCTGGCGGTAGTACCGCTCCCCCTGGCGGTAGTACCGCTCCCCCTTGAGACAGCCCTAAAAATTTCCTAGCAGGTCGTGTTAGATGGGAATCCTGGCGGTAGTACCGCTATCCCTAGCAGTAGTACCGCTGGGGTCCTGGCGGTAGTACCGCTACCCCTGGCGGTAGTACCGCTGGGTTCCTGGCGGTAGTACCGCTACCCCTGGCGGTAGTACCGCTGCAAATGACACAACACGGCCTAGGATAAGAGAAGAACTTGGGCAAATGACAAGTAAGTAAAAAAAATAGCACCTAGAAATATGTACTGACTTGTCATTGTATATCCTTTTTTCTATACGAAAGAAAGGTGGGAGGGGCGGTGGCCGAGGCCACCTATGTTTGAGACAATGGTATGACACCGCGAAGAATTATCCTTGGGTTCATGACCAATGCTCGTATTTGAAGCACAAGTGCCATTTGACAATGGCTAAAGTGAAAGACTAGATTGATTTATGCATAATGGGGGGGGGGAGGGAAAGTTCATTGAGAGAACAACACTCCCCTATGTCCATGCCTACATCTAGACCAAGATGGAATGCAAAGTGAGGTGCAACATGCCTAGTTTCAATCCACATTACTTGAATCAATGATATTTAGCTCATGCCTTAACTCCCGGAACCTTGCTTCATCTAGAGGCTTAGTGAAAATATCTGCAAGTTGCTCTGCAGTGTGGATGAAGTGATACCATAATCCTTTAAAGTTTGCCTCATCCATATCAATTGTGCACAACAACTTGCAGCTGCCACATACTCAGCTTCGGTGGATGATAAAGAGACGCAATTCTGCTTCTTTGACGACCAACTTACCAATGAGCGACCAAGGAATTGGCATCCTCCATACGTTGACTTCCTCTCCACACAATGTCCTGCCCAATCTGAGTCAGAATAGCCAATTAGATTGAAGTTTGCTCCGTTGGGATACCAAAGGCCAAAGTTTGGGGTATGAGCCAAATATTGAAAGATTCGCTTAACAGCCATGTAGTGACTTTCTTTTGGTGCGGATTGAAACCGTGCACATATCCCTACACTCAACATAATATCCGTTCTAGATGCACAAAGGTAAAGGAGGGATCCAATCATGGAGCGATATACCTTTTCATCCACTGCTTTACCATTGGGATCACTGTCAAGCTTGCATCTGGTTGGCATGGGGAACTTGACCGGTTTGACATCTTCGAGCTCGAACCGTTTGAGCATGTCTTGAGTGTACTTGGCTTGTTTGATGAATGTCCCTTCTAGACCTTGTTTAATCTCGAACCCGAGGAAGAACTTCAACTCTCCCATCATGGACATCTCAAACTTCTCAGTCATTAGTGCAGCAAATTCTTCATTGAAGGAAATGTTAGGAGAGCCAAAGATAATATCATCAACATATAGTTGGCATATGAACAAATCCCCTTTAACCCTCTTAGTAAAAAGAGTGAGATCTATCTTCCCAATTTCAAACCCACAATCTTGTAACAACTCAGTAAGATACTCATACCATGCGCGTGAGGCTTGTTTAAGGCCATAGAGTGCCTTTAAGTTTGTACACATGATTGGGGAGCTTGGGATGTTCGAATCCCGGGGGTTGTTTGACATAGACCGACCCATTTAAAGGACCATTAAGAAAGGCACTTTTCACATCCATTTGTTGTAATTTGAAGTTATGATGAGAAGCAAATGCAAGCAACATGCGAATAGATTCTAGACGAGCAACAGGGGCAAAGGTTTCACCGTAGTCGATACCCTCGACTTGGGAGTAGCCTTGAGCCACCAATCTTGCCTTGTTTCGAATGACAATCCCATTGGCATCTTGCTTGTTCTTTAATATCCATTTGGTCCCGATGACATTATGTTCCTCCGTTGGCCTAGGCACTAAATCCCAGACTTGGTTGCGCTCGAAGTTGTTAAGTTCTCCGTGCATGGCCATAAGCCAATCCTCATCATCGAGCGCTTCCTGTACCTGTTGAGGTTCACAATACGAAACAAACGCGTGATGCTCACAATAATTCCAAATCTGTCGACGGGTGGATACTCCCCTTTTTAAACTGCCAAGTACATTCTTCATAAGATGTGACTTGACTCTCAGCTTGTTCGCAATCTTGGCTGCTCAACGCTCCAAGAGTTCTTCATTAGATTACGGGGGAGCATCGACTAGTTTACTTTGCTTGCCCTTGCGTCTTGAGCCGGCTGTTGGTGCTGCAGAAGGGAATTGTGAGACAGTCTCCTGATCATCTTGTCCTTCGACTTGAGCAGGTTCACTAGTTTGTTCTTGTATTTGTGGTTGCTCTTGATCTTGATCTTGTGTTTCTACTTGGTCTGGATCTCGGGGTTGCACTTGATCTTGATCATGAGCAGGTTCAGAGTCTTGGGGTAGTGCTTGAATATCCTGAGACACATCATCATTGTTGGGCAATTTATCTTGACCTTGAGCTTGTTTATTTTGTTGAGAGTCTTCTTTTATTCATCGGAAGCGTGTGGGACTTGTGGAGGTGATGGCTCCACTTGAGTAGAGCATTGTCCTTCTCCTTCGGCCACAAGGGGTTCCTCAATGGGGAGTATTTGACCAATCCCCATTCTTCTTATGGCTTGGGGAGGAATTTCATCACCTACATCACACATACCACTTTGCTCCACTTGGGAGCCATTATTTTCATCAAACTCTACGTTACACGTTTCCTCAATTAGTCCAGTGGACTTGTTGAGGACACGGTAAGCATGAGAGTTTGTAGCATAACCAACAAAGATACCCTCATGTGCTCTAGAATCAAATTTAGCTAACCGTGCACCTTTCTTGAGAATGAAACACTTACAACCGAATACTCGGAAGTACTTGAGATTGGGTTTGTTTCCAGTTAGAATCTCATACGGAGTCTTGTTCAAGCCTTTGCGGATATAGAGCCGATTGGATGCATGACATGCTATGTTGATGGCCTGTGCCCAGAAGTTATATGGAGATTTGAATTCTGCCATCATTGTCCTTGCAGCGTCTATCAAGGTCCGGTTCTTCCTTTCTGCCATGCCGTTTTGTTGAGGGGTATATGGTGCAGAGTATTGGTGTTTTATTCCCTCATCACCTAGAAACTCATCCAAGGTGTAGTTCTTGAACTCGATGCCGTTGTCACTTCTAATCATCAAGATCCTTTCTTCATGTTGACGTTGCGCTTCATTAGCAAAGTTGATGACCGTTTGTTGAGTCTCACTCTTCTTTTTAAAGAAATATACCCAGGTATATCTTGAGTAGTCGTCAACAATCACCAAGCAATACTTTCTGCCTCCAAGACTATCAAATGATGGAGGACCAAACAGATCCATATGGAGAAGTTCCAATGGCCTCTTAGTGTAGATAAGAGTCGTTGGACGATGAGTAGTTTCATGAATCTTTCCTTCAATGCAGGCACTGCAAACACGATCTTTAGAAAAACTCACATTTGTTAGTCCACGAATATGGTCCCCTGTCAGAAGACTTTGCAAACATCTCACATTGACATGAGCTAAACGGCGATGCCAAAGCCAGCCCACGTCAACTTTAGCCATTAAACATGTCGCAGTCTTAGTGGGTCGCTTTGAGAAGTTCACCACATAAAGACCATTTTCGACATATCCAACATAGGCTACTTTAACCTTTTTTTTCCTAAAATGGATGGTTTGGAGTCTTGCTCCTCAGGAGGACCACAGTATCAAGATTAAAGAATGTGGAAAAACCCATAATTGCGAGTTGACGAACCGAAAGTAAATTGTAGGCAAGTGACTCAACAAGCATAACCTTCTCAATAGATAAATCTTGAGAGACGACCACCTTACCAAATCCCAATACCTTTGAAGAGGATGCATCGACGAATTGGACATGGGTGGGCATAGATGGAGAAGTATGCACATCCACCACTAAGTCCTTGCTTCCGGTCATATGATTTGTTGCTCCACTATCGAGCAACCATGACACCCCACCGGAAGCAAACTCCTGCAATAGATCAAGGCTTGGTTTTAGGTACCCATTTTTTAATGGGTCCTTTCATGTTAGAGACAAGGGTCTTAGGAACCCAGATAGCCCATTCAATATCCTCATCGTAGGAACCAACAAATCTGGCATAAACATGCCCATCACTAGCACAACATAAGACATAAGAAGAATTGAGTTTGCCGGCTGTGTTAGTAGGAATGGTTTTGCCCTTCTTGAGGTTTCCATAGTCCACCTTGTTCCTGTTCGCCTTCTGAGTCCCCTCACCCTCTTTGACAAAGATGTCCATGAGGGTGGGAGATCGTTTGTTCCTGTTCCTCCTTTTACCTTTTGACTTGGAGGTAAGTCCAAGTCCCTCCTTTCCTACAACACCCTTTTGAGTGCTCAAGAGGTCGTTTAGACTCTTCTCACCTTGTATGCATGCCACAAGGCCCTTCTCAAGTTTCTCCTTTAACTTGGCATTTTCCTCCACAAGATGTACATGCTCACAGCAGGGGTTAGTTGCACAAGCATTATCAATTAACACAAAGGGAGGGCAAGTAGAGATCTCCTTGGTAAGCTTTGCTTGGAGTTGATCATGAGACTCTTTTAGAGAGAAATGAGCACCTTTCAAGACCTTGTGGACCTTTAAGTGAAAAAGATCTTCAGGTGGCACTGCAGACTGGAGGATAAACAAAGCGGAGTGATTGTATTGATTGTCTGCATCTTCTCTTGGAGTGAGGTTGCTTGGATCATGGGGATAATATCCTTGTTCGATGATTCTCCACAATTTTGTTGAGTTGTGATTCAAATGAAACTTAATAGAAAATACCCAGTTAGCAAAGTCACCTTTCACAAGCTTAGGAGGAGGACCAATAGGATTAAGACGTGGTGCGGGAACGGATCCTCCATAGACCATGGGGGGTGGAACTGAGGCATATGTTCCAGTCCCATCCTTTTCGTGAGATGAGAAAGGTCGCATACCTTTAGCCGCTTCCTTAGAGGAGTTGGCCTCCGAATCGGTGACGGTGGGTTTAACCACTATAGCCGGTTCGGGTGAACTTTTAAATCCCTCAATTAACTCTTTAAGCATGGTCTTGACCTCGTTCGTCAAGGACGTCTTGAGAGCGGCCATAGCCATATTCAAGTCGTCCCTTGTGACCAAAGTCAAGTCCATGGCCTCGGGTTGCCCATGGTTAATTCCCTCCTTGCCTTCCATACTCTTCGGGTGGTTAAACCCTTAATAAAGAGACGTGGCTCTGATACCAATTGAAAGGATCGATATGGTTGACTAGAGGGGGGTGAATAGACAACGACCACTTTTTAAATAATCTTAGCAAGTTAAGGTAAACAACATATGGGTTCACAAATATTACGACAATGAGGTGAACCCTAATGGAGCTAACAACGAGAGCTATTAAGACAAGTAAGATATAGTCAACAACATAAGCATACACAAAGTAAAGGTTAGAGATAACCACAAGTGGAACCGATGGAGACGAGGATGTGTTACCGAAGTTCCTTCCCTTTGATAGGAAGTACGTCTCCGTTGGAGCGGTGTGGAGGCACAATGCTCTCCAATAAGCCACTAAGGCCACCGTATTCTCCTCACGCCCTCGCACGATGCAAGGTACCGTGATTCCACTATAGGTGCCCTTGAAGGCGGCGACCGAACCTTTACAAACAAGGTTCGGGCAAACTCCACACAAAGCTTGGAGGCTCCCAACTAGACCACGAAGCTTCACCACAATGGAATATGGCTTCGAGGTGACCTCAACCGTCTAGGATGCTCAAACACCCAAGAGTAACAAGATCCGCAAGGGATTGGTGGGGGAATCAACTTTTCTCTTGGTGGAAGTGTGGATCTAGGCCTTCTCAACCAATCCCTAAAGAATCAACAAGTTTGATTGCCTAGGGATAGAGATCGGGCACTTTTGAGCTTAGGGAGCAACAATGGAGCTTGGGGAGGTAAGAGATAAGGTTCCACAGCTAGAAGAACCCTTTATATAGTGGGGGGGGGGGGGGAAATCCAACCATTTTCCCACTCTCTGCCCGAGCTCCAGCGGTACTACCGCTGGCTGCAGCGGTACTACCGCTGGCACTCCAGCGGTACTACCGTTGACCAGGGGCGGTACTACCGCCGACTAATGGTACTACCGCTGGTTGCAGCGGTACTAACGCTGGCACTCCAGCGGTACTACCGCTGGACCCCTGGTAGTGCAAAAGCACTACCACCGCCAAGAAAGTCTTCGCAAAAAGGTCCGTCCACGAACAACCGCTAGGCAGGCGCTACTAAGCTCCTGGAGCGGTACTACCGCTGACCAGGGGCAGTACTACCGCCAGCCAACGGTACTACCACTAGCATTCTAGCGGTACTACCGCTAGGGCCAGCGGTACTACCGTTGGGGACCATTTTGCAAGGACGAAAGAAACACAGTGGCAGGGGCCGCTCCAAAGATGAAGGTAAGGGAAAATATGTGAAGTGTGCGCGTGCAAAGATAGATTCCAACCAAACCTTTCCACTACGGTTCCCCTCTTAATAGTACGTCTTTCCTATGACTCAAATAAAGAGAATCGTAGAGAGCGCCGTGCTTCCGTTCCATGAATGAGGAGGCGAGTCGTCTTGTGCCGTTGACGTGTGTTATCTGAAACCTTAACACACACGGTTAGTCCTTTATGGTACTGTCATCAATCACCAAAATTACTTAGGCATAAACTATGCCCCAACAGAGAGGAGATGGTGCTGATGAAGATCTCTCCCCTCCGACGAGAGGAGTGTTGGTGATGATGATAGCGACGATTTCCCCCTCCGGAAGGGAAGTTTCCCCGGCAGGATCGTCCTGCCGGAGCTCTAGATTGGATCTGCTCAAGTTCCGCCTTGTGGCGGCGGCGAAACCACGAAAAAGCTCCCGTATGATTTTTTTCTGGACCAATACGCTTCATATAGCAAAAGAGGGGGCTAGTGGGCCGTCAGGGAGCCCACAAGCCCCCACTCCGCCACCAGGGTGGCGGTGTCAGGGCTTGTGGCGCCCTGGCAGCCCCCCTCCGGTAGTTCTTTCGCCCAGTATTTTTTATATAATCCCAAAAAAATCCACGTAACTTTTCAGGGCATTTGGAGATGTGCAGAATAGTGGACTAAGATTTGCTCCTTTTCTAGTCTAGAATTCCAGCTACCTGAATTCTCCCTCTTCAAATAAACCTTGCAAAATAAGATAGAAAAGGCACAAATATGGTACCACAAGTAATATAACAGCCCAAAAAGCAATAAATATCAACATGAAAGCATGATGCAAAATGGACGTATCAACTCCCCCAAGCTTAGACCTTGCTTGTCCTCAAGCGAAAACCAAGTTCCATAAACATGTCCACATGTTGAGGGACGAAGGTGTCGATAAAACATAATACGGACATGAGGGCATCATGATCACACATAGGAAAGAAATACATCATAAAGATTCTTATGGGAAAGTAACAATTCCTTCACAAAGCAAAGCATGAAGCAAAAAACCTTACCGAGAAGTAGCCAACAATAGTCCATAGTCATTGAAGCAATTGCAATTTATCATAACATTAGAAAGAGTTAAATAAGAGCTTGTAAGGCAAACCCACATACTCAATCATCTCTTTTGTTTTCCACAATTGTTACAACTCATGTGGTGCTCATGGTGTCAAAGTTTCAGTTCGACACAAAGGAAGATAGGGGCTTATAGTTTTGCCTCCCAACCATTTACCTCAAGGGTAAAGTCAACAACAATAAAGCATAAGTACTCAACTCCAAGTTGATATATGAATATAGATCTTTCCCAAACATGTGACGATAGCCAAGACAAAGGCAAAAATAGGGAATTGGTGATGATCACCATGACTCTTACAAGGGCAAAAAGTAAAGGTACAAGATAGGCCCTTCGCAGAGGGAAGCAGAGGTTGTCATGCGCTTTTGAGGTTTGAATGTGTGTCCTCTTAGTGCGGAGGAACGTCACTTTATATTGCCTCCTGTGATAAAGAACTTTATTATGCAGTCTGTCGCTTTTATGTCTTCCTCATCACAGGTTCGTACAAAGTTTATTTTCCACACACTAATGGATCATACATATTAGAGAGCAATTTTTATTGCTTGCACCGATGACAACTTACTTGAAGGATCTTATTCAATCCATAGGTAGGTATGGTGGACTCTCATGGCAAAACTGGGTTGGAGGTTTATGGATGCACAAGTAGTATCTCTACTTGGTGCGGGAGTTTTGGCTAATATGAGGTGGAAGCAATCGTCACATGCTAAGGGATCTTTAATCATATAACATTGTTTGGAACCAAGAAAACACAATTCATTATGTTGTCTTCCTTGTCCAACATCTACTCCTAAGCATGTAATAGTTTGGTGAGTGCTCACAATTGGAAAAAGTGTCTAAGATGATATATTTATATGTGAACCTCTCTTTCCTTATTACTTCTTATTAATTGCAACAATGACTGAGGTCTGTGTTTATTTATTCTCAACAAGTTTCAATCATCATACGGGTCATAAGTGAAGTTATCACTTTCCATAAGATCGTCTCATGATCTTTCATGCTATCGTTCTTTTCATACTTTTGATCATGGCACAAAGCAAAGCCCTTGACTAAGATTCTCTATATTATATAGCTCGTAAGCTCGAATACATCGGGAGAGAGACAAAAGCAAAAGACTCAAACAAAACACTAAAGCCTTATTCCTCTAAGAGAAGAAAATAAAAACTGAAAAGGAAAGAACTAAAACAAAGGTAAAAGCAAAAGATATAAAGGTGATACGATACCAGGGCAACTCCCCCAAGCTTGGCAGAAGCCAAGGGGATTGCCCATACCATTGCTTAGTTGTCTTCCTTTGGCGGTGATGGTGTTGGACTTGTTGGAGTAGTCTGATCCTCCATCTTCCAAGGCATAGGTGCTCCATCATGGCAGGATGAACGAGTCACCGGAATCCTCAAATCTGCAGCCAACCTTATTGATTTAAATCTGTACTCATACTCACAGTTTTGGTTCTGCAGGTCATAGATCTGGCCCTGAAGTTGATCAACCCTGTCATAGAGCCTGGAGAGGTGTTTCCCAATGTCAGTGGCATCCATCTTGTGATTGCTAGTGAACTCCGTGATCATCATGTGGTTGGCGTTGAGTCCACGCTCCACCATCCCTTGGCACTAAAAGACTTGTTGCTCCATTGCTTCAAGCCTCGTCTCCACGCTTCCGGTCTTCTTAGGCCCCTCAACATCACGGATGTGCAACATCCCCTCGCTCATCTTGATAGATTGAGGGTGTTTCAGCACTTCCGTGAGGTAGGGATTGATGACCTTCTCGAAGATCTTGTCCTTAGGAGCGTTTTGGGGAAGTCATGATGATCTAGATCTGCCACAGAAACAAGCTCGAAACGAAAACAGAGGAAAACTGTGCGATACGGAGATCAAAACCTTCAGGCGAGTATATATTGATTTTTTCTGGACCAGAAGGAGTGCTCCGCAAGAAAACGGAGTCCGGGAGGCACACGAGGTGCCCACAAGCTTGCCCTCCGCCACCAGGGGGTAGGGGGCGGTGGCACGGCTTGTGGCTGTCTCGTGCGCTCTCCGGACTGCTTTTTATTTTTCTAATTTTCCAAAAATTCCAAAACGGAAGAAATTTCCTATTGGAAAAGCATCGGAGTCCAATTTCTTACCGAAACAGATACATCTTCGTTTTTAGGGTCTGAAACAGGCTGATAAACATCCCTTATGTACTCCTGTGGAGTTATGACATTGATGATATTGGTCTCAACATTTATGGGAGTACCAGAGATGTAATGCTTGATTCTTTGCCCATTTACCACTCTAGGAAAATTTCCTTCCGTGTTATTGATTTTGATGGCACCGAAATGATATACTTCCTCGATAACTCAGGGACCTTCCCATTTAGAGAGAAGCTTGCCTGCAAAGAATCTCAAATGAGAATTGTATAGCAGGACATAATCACCTACATTGAACTCTCGTTTCTGTATTCATTTGTCGTGCCATCTCTTAACCTTTTCCTTGAACAACTTGGCATTCTCATATGCCTGGGTTCTCCATTCCTTGAACAGCTAATATCAAACAACCGCTTCTCACCGGCAAGTTTGAAATCAAAGTTGAGCTCTTTGATTTCCCAATAAGCTTTGTGTTCCAGCTCAAGAGGTAAATGACAGGCTTTACCGTAAACCATTTTATACGGTGACATGCCCATGGGATTCTTATAAGAAGTCCTATAAGCCCATAGTGCATCGTCAAGTTTGCTAGACCAGTTCTTTCGAGATCTATTGACGGTCTTCTGTAGGATCAACTTGATCTCCCTATTAATCAACTCCACTTGACCACTAGACTGAGGATGATAAGGGGATGCAACTCTATGGTTGACATCATACTTAGCTAGCATCTTGCGGAAAACACCATGAATGAAGTGTGAACCGCCATTAGTCATCAAGTATCTAGGGACTCCAAATCTTGGGAATATGACTTCTTTAAGCATCTTAATGGAGGTGTGGTGATCGGCATTTTTAGTGGGGATTTCCTATACCCACTTAGTAACGTAATCCAGAGCAACTAAGATGTGAGTGTACCCATTGGAACTCGGGAAGGGTCCTATATAATCAAAGCCGCAAACATCAAATGGTTCAATGACAAGTGAATAGTTCATAGGCATTTCCTGACGTTTACTGATATTCCCTATTCTTTGGCATTCGTCGCAAGACAAGACAACCTTACGGGCATCCTTGAAGAGAGTGAGCCAATAGAAACCTGATTGCAATACCTTATGGGCAGTTCTATCTCCAGCATAGTGTCCTCCATAGGCTTCGGAATGACACTTCTGCAAGATCTGTCCCTCTTCATGTTCAGGCACACAACGTCTAATAACACCATCTACTCCTTCCTTATAAAGGTGAGTATCATCCCAGAAGTAGTGTCTCAAATCAAAGAAGAATTTCTTCTTTTGCTGATAGGTGAAACTGGGTGGTGTGTATTTGGCTACGATATAGTTTGCATAATCCGCATACCACGGTGCACTATGTGAAGTGCGGATGACATTTAATTGCTCATCAGGAAAGCTATCATAAATAGGTAGTGGGTCATGAAGGGCATTCTCTAACCTAGACAAGTTATCTGCTACAGGGTTATCAGCACCCTTTCGGTCAATGACGTGCAAATCAAATTCCTGTAGCAGGAGAACCCATCTGATCAGCCTAGGCTTAGCGTCCTTATTCTCCATAAGGTACTTAATAGCAGCATGATCAGAGTGAATAGTGACTTTGGAGTCAACTATATAAGATCTGAACTTTTCACATGCAAACCCGACTGCTAAAAATTTCTTCTCCGTAGTGGCATAGTTTCTTTGGGCACTGTCTAGAGTTTTACTAGCATAGTGAATGACATTCAACTTCTTGTCAACTCTTTGTCCTAAAACAGCACCAACAACATAATCACTAGCGTCGCACATGATTTCAAAGGGCAAGTTCCAGTCAGGTGGTTGAACAATAGGTGCGGTTATCAAAGCATTCTTAAGTATTTCGAAAGCTTCCTCACAATCCTCATCAAAAACAAAAGGAACATCCTTCTGCAAGAGGTTGGTAAGAGGCCTAGAAATCTTAGAGAAGTCTTTAATGAACCTTCTATAGAAACCAGCATGACCTAGAAAACTTCGTATACCTCTGATATCTGTGGGGCAAGGCATTTTCTCAATTGCATCAACCTTAGCCTTATCAACTTCAATGCCTCTTTCAGAGATCTTGTGTCCTAAGACGATACCTTCATTAACCATAAAGTGGCACTTCTCCCAATTCAAGACGAGGTTGGTTTCTTCGCACTTCTGTAAGACTCGATCAAGGTTGCTGAGGCAATCATCAATGGAAGACCCGTAAACGGAGAAGTCTTCCATGAAAAACTCGACAATCTTTTCACAAAAGTCAGAGAATATAGCCATCATACATCTTTGGAAGGTGGCAGGTGCATTGCATAAGCCAAAAGGCATACGTCTATAGGCAAAGGTACCGAAAGGGCAGGTGAAAGTGGTTTTCTCTTGATCAGATTGTGCAACAGGTATTTGCGAGAAACCTGAATAACCGTCTAGAAAGCAGAAGTGTGCGTGTTTTGATAACCTTTCTAGCATTTGGTCGATAAACGACAAAGGATAATGATCTTTCCTGGTTGCCTTGTTCAGTTTCGGGAAGTCTATCACCATCCTATAGCCGGTAATAATCCTTTGTGGGATTAGTTCATCCTTATCATTAGGAACGACGGTGATACCTCCCTTCTTAGGTACGCAATGTACTGGACTCACCCAATCACTATGAGCAGCAGGATAAATGATTCCTGCTTCCAGAAGCTTTAATATTTCTTTTCTAACGACCTCTTTCATCTTAGGATTTAATCTCCTTTGATGATCAGCAACTGGTTTAAAGTCAGGATCGGTTTTAATCTTGTGCTGACATAGAGTAGGACTAATACCCTTAAGATCATCAAGAGTATATCCAATAGTAGCGCGCTGCTTCCTCAGAGTCCTTAGTAACTTCTTCTCTTCGTGCTCTCAGAGGAGGGCACTAATAATGACATGATATATCTCCTTCTCATCAAGATAGGCATACTTAAGAGTATCAGGCAACTGTTTAAGCTCGAACACAGGATCACCCTTTGGTGTGGGAGGATCCCCAAGCAGTTCAACAGGCAGATTATTCTTGAGAATAGGATATTGTTCTAAGACAATTTTATCTATCTCATCTCTCTCCTCCATATGCATATCATTTTCATGCTCAAGAAGATACTGCTCTAAAGGATCCATAGGAGGTACGGCAATAGAGGCAAGAGCAATAATTTCATCTCTACCAGACGACTCTCTTTCATGAGGTTGTCTTCCAAACTTGGAGAAGTTAAATTCATGGGACACACCCTCGAAACTAACAGTGACGGTCTGCTTAATGCAATCAATGTGAGCATTGACAGTGTTGAGAAAGGGTCTATCAAATGTGATGGGACAGAAGCTATCTTGTGCAGTACCAAGGACGAGGAAATTAGTAGGATATTTCGTCTTTCCACACAGGACTTCTACGTCTCTCACAATTCTCAGAGGGCAGATAGTGTCTCTATTAGCTAGTGTAATAGTGACATCGATGGGTTCTAACTCAATAGGTGGAATCTCATCTTTCATTTCATCATATAGAGAACGGGGTATTGCACTGACACTAGCTCTCATATCACATAAACCATGGTAACAGTGATCTCCTATCTTGACAGAAACAACGGGCAGGCCAACTAGAGGTCCGTGTTTGTCTTTCGCGTGAGGTTTAGCAATTCTATCAGAGTCCTCACAGAATTTGATAACATGCCCGTCTACATCTTCGGCTAAGAGATCTTTGATAATAGCAACACTAGGTTCAACTCTAATCTCCTCAGGGGGTGCAAGTGGTCTAATGTAACCCCTACGTATCACAGTTGGAGCTTTAGAATAATCCTTTATCCTAGAAGGTTATGGTGGCTTCTCAGTGTAAGCACAAGGAACAATAGGATCACTAAAAGCAATGACTTTCTCCTCAACTAGATTGGTTTTGGCTATGTTGCTCTCTACAGGAGGATGATATTTAAACCACTTCTCTTTGGGAAGATCAACATGAGCAGCAAAATATTCACATAGAGAAGCTACTATCTCAGAGTCAATTCCATACTTAGCGCTAAAATCTCTAGAAGTGTTTGTCTCAACAAAAGATTTAACGCAATCAAACTGGAAATTCATACCTGACTCCTTACCTTCCTCCAGCTCCCAATCTTCAGAGTTGCGTTTGATTCTCTCCAATAAATTCCACTTGTGATCAATATCCTTCTTCATAAAAGAACCGGTACAAGAAGTGTCAAGCATGGTACGATCTTCATGAGAAAGCCGAGCATAAAAGTTTTGAGTGATGATTTCTCTCGAGAGCTCATGATTGGGGCATGAATATAGCATTGATTTAAGCCTCCCCCAAGCTTGAGCTATGCTTTCCCTGTCACGAGGCCAAAAGTTATAAATAAACTTACGATCACGATGTACTAAATGCATAGGATAGAACTTTTGATGAAATTCCAATTTCAACCGATTGTAGCCCCATGATCTAGTATCATCACATAGCCTATACCATGTCAACGCCTTATCCTTCAAAGATAAAGGAAAGACCTTCTTCTTTACCTCATCCTTGGGCAAACCTGCAAGCTTAAATAAACCACAAACTTCATCTACATAGATCAGATGCAAGTCTGGATGTGAAGATCCATCTCCTGTGAAAGGATTAGCTAGGAGTTTCTCAACCATACCCGAAGGAATTTCATAAAAGATATTTTCAGTAGGTACCTCAGGTTGAGGAACAACTCCTCGTGCTTCCGTTTATGGTGAAGATACCCCGAACAAACTCCTCAAAGGAACAATTTCCATAGTGACAAGTGACAATAAATTTCACCACAATATAAAAATGTTTCCTTACCAATTTCCACTTACCAAAGGCGCTTCACTCCCTGGAAACGGCGCCAGAAAAGAGTCTTGATGACCCACAAGTATAGGGGATCAATCGTAGTCCTGTCGATAAGTAAGAGTGTCGAACCAAACGAGGAGCAGAAGGCTCTGATAAACGGATTTCAGCAAGGTAATAACTGCAAGCACTGAAAGTAGCGGTAACAAGTGATTGTGTAGCGAGGTGAAACGTAGCAAGCAAAGAGTAACAAGTAAAAAGTAGTAGCAACGGTGCAGCAAGTGGACCAATCCCTTTTGTAGCAAGGGACAAGCCTGAACAAAGTTTTATAGGAGGAAAGACGCTCCCAAGGACACATGACAATTTCTGTCATGCTAGTTTCATCATGTTCATATGATTCGCGTTTGTTACTTTGATAGTTTGATATGTGGGTGGACCGGCGCTTGGGTACTGCACTTACTTGTAAAAACATCCCACTTATGATTAACCTCTCTCACAAGCATCCGCAACTACAAAATAAGAATTAAGACAAAATCTAACCATAACATTAAACTAGTGGATCCAAATCAGCCCCTCACGAAGCAACGCATAGACTGAGGTTTAAGCTTCTCCCACTCCAGCAACCCATCATCTACTTACTACTCCCATATTCCTTCCTCTAGGAGCAAATATGGTGAAGTGTTATGTAGTCGACATTCACATAACACCACTAGAGGAAAAACAACATACAACATATCAAAATACTGAACGAATATCAAATTCACATGACTATTATTAACATGACTTATCCCATGTCCTCAGGAACAAAAGTAACTACTCACAAAACATAATCATAATCATGATCAGAGGTGTAATGAATAGCATCAAGGATCTGAACATAAACTCTTCCACCAAGTAATCCAACTAGCATCAACTACAAAGAGTAATCAGCACTACTAGCAACCTTACAAGTACCAATCGGAGTTGCGGGATGGAGATTGGTTAAAAGAGATGAACTAGGGATTGGAAAGGGGATGGTGCTGATGAAGGTGTTGATGAAGATGCCTCCCCTCCTACGAGAGGAGTGTTGGTGATGACGATGGCGACGGTTTCCCCCTCCGGGAGGGAAGTTTCCCTGGCAGGATCGTCCTGCCGGAGCTTTGGATCTGCTCAAGTTCCGCCTCGTGGCAGCGGAGAAACCACGAAAAAGCTCCCGTATGATTTTTTTCTGGACCAAGACACTTCATATAGCAAATGAGGGGGGGTAGTGGGCCGTCAGGGAGCCCACAAGCCCCCACTCCGCCACCAGGGGGGTGGCGGTGTCAGGGCTTGTGGCGCCCTGGCAGCCCCCCTGCGGTAGTTCTTTCGCCCAATATTTTTTATATAATCCCAAAAAAATCCACGTAACTTTTCAGGTGCATTTGGATATGTGCGGAATAGTGGACTAAGATTTGCTCCTTTTCGAGTCCAGAATTCCAACTGCCTGAATTCTCCCTCTTCAAATAAACCTTGCAAAATAAGAGAGAAAAGGCATAAATATGGTAGCACAAGTAATATAACAGCCCCAAAAGCAATAAATATCAACATGAAAGCATGATGCAAAATGGACGTATCAAGGATCACATTCAATGTCCATAATAAGAAAATCAACGGGAACGTAATTATCATTGACAATAATAAGAACATCATCAATTCTCCCTAAAGGTTTCTTTATTGAAGAATCAACAGACGAACACCAAAAGAACATGGATCATAAGGTTTCCAATCAAGCATATCATACATTCTTTTGTCATAACAGAAGCACTAGCTCCAACATCACACAATGCAAAGCAAGAGATATTATTCAATTTAATTTTGACCATAGGATCCCAACCATCTTCTAGTTTTCTAGGAATAGAAGTCTCTAGCTTGAGCTTCTCTTCCCTAGCTTTGATGAGAGCATTGGTAATATGCACGGTGACGGCAATATTGAGTGTACTAGTGTGGGGGTCTTTAGCCATTCTTTGCAAAAAAAAGTGATAACTTCGGAAAGACTACAATTGTCAAAATCAAGATTACTACCATTAATTAAAGTGGTAGTAATGTCATCTAAGCTCATTCTTTTGGTAGTCTCTAAATTCAAATGACCTTCTTGTCCTATAGTTGAGGTATTAGCATCACCATTAATAGGTCCATTGGGACTAGGAGTGCGATGGGTGCTAAAAGTTTTGAGATCCTGAACAACTTGTATAGTAGCAATGGTAGTGTGTGCAGGAAGGCTCTTAATTATCTCTTCCTCTACCTTTTCTCTAGCCCATCTATCCTTAAGTTTGGCTAGCGCTCTTATGTTCTCATTAATTTGGACTTGCATAGCATTCATGGGTGTAGTGTTCCTTTCCTCAACAGGGAAGTTCTAATTTTAAGCATCTCTACATCATGAGCTATGTTGTCCACCTTCAAAGAGAGACTATCTATTTTTTCTAGTTTCTCTTCTACACTCTTGTTGAATGCTTTTTGAGAAGTGACAAAGTCTTTAAGCATGCTCTCTAATTCAATAGTGGAGTTTTTGGTGCTAGGATAATTGTTGTTGTTCCCATAGTTGTTGGATGCAAACGGTCTAGGATTTCTACCAAAATTATCCTATAGGCATTATTATTGAAGTTGTTCCTAGAGATAAAATTAACATCAACTTGCTCTCTTTATTGAGCAGCCAAAGAATTTATAGGAACATCATGAGGATCAATAGGAGCTTGCTTAGTAAGTAAAGTCATGATCATGCCAACCTTATCATTAAGAGAGGAGATCTCCTCAACAGTGTTTACCTTCCTACCTGTTGGAGCCCTCTCGGTGTGCCATTGAGAATAATTTACCATCATCTCATCGAATAGCTTTGTGGCAGCACCAAGTGTAGTTGACATAAAGGTTCCTCCCGCGGCAGAGTCTAACAGATTCCGCGAGGTGAAGTTCAATCCTGCATAGAAAGTTTGGATAACCATCCAAGTAGTCAAACCATGTGTAGGGCAATTCTTAACAAGAGATTTCGAACGTTCCCAAGCTTGAGCAACGTGTTCATTATCCAATTGCCTAAAATTCATAATGTTACTTCTCAACTGGATAATCTTAGCAGGCGGGCAATACTTCCCAATAAAAGCATCTTTGCACTTATCCTAAGAATCTATGTTATTGCTAAGCAAAGATTGAAGCCACACTTTAGCTCCTCATCTCAAGGAGAAAGGAAAAAAGCTTAAGTTTAACAATATCACCATCTACTTCTTTATATTTTTGCATATCACAGAGCTCAACAAAATTGTTCAAGTGCAAAGCAGCATCATCTCGAGCACCGGAGAATTGTTCTTACATAACTAGGTTCAGTAAAGCAGGTTTAATCTCATAGGACGTAGCCTCAGTGGCGGGAGCAGCAATAGGAGTGCAGATAAAGTCATTGTTGTTGTGACCAGTGAAGTCACACAACTTGGTGTTTTCAGTGGAACCCATAGCAGAGGCAACAAGCAAGAACAAAGCAACTATTTTTTTGTGGTTTTTGGTATAAGACTCTAAAGCAAAAAACTAGAAAGCAAACTAACAAGACTAAAAAGCAAAGGTAAAGGATAGCGTGCAACTCCCCTATCTTGAAGACTCGAGTCCCCGGCAACGGCACTGGAAAACTTTGCTTGATGATGAGATGATGTATATACTTCTCGCTCCTCGTTGGTTACCCCAAGTGGAAGGTTGAGATGTAGTCAGCAGCAAGTTTTCCCTTACTCGGAGACTGTAAGGTTTATCGAACCACGAGGACTCCTAGGATCAACAAGTAGGTGTCTTCCACCCTGGCGCTAGCAGAAGACGTGGACCTGCACACATAACAAATAACTTTGATCCCAACGAGTACAGAGAAGTTGTCCATCTCTCCGGCCTTGTAGTTTGCAAAGGATCAAAACACAAGCGAGAAAAGTAATAGTGATTGCAACGGAAAAAGTAAATGAAAACGGTAAATAGTGGAGGTGTAAACGACAGTGGTGGTATGGACCGGAGTCACATGATGTTCACTAGTGATGTATCTCCCCCAAAAGACGATAAACAACTATGCTTGGGTAAAAAAATCACAGTTGGGCAATTGACAGAATTATGAACACGTTTATAATTCTGAACGCATCACAATGCTAATTATGCTACTTGATAGTTAGAGGTTCAATAATAATGGACAGTACGCCAAGACAAGTAGATTGTTTATTCATCAACATCTACTTACTAATCATCCACCTTGAGATATCTATCCAGAACATCTTGCCGGTATTAAGTTGCGAGCCCCACCCAAAGTGTAAACTCAAAGCAACGGACAACTGCATTAACGAACTATGCGTAAGGTAAATAATCCTTGCAACCGTGGTCACAAGCATTGTTGTTTTCTCCTTGGTAGCAACAACATATCCCCTAGTCTCATGTTTCTGTCACTCAAGCTAGACATCGAGGGGCATGAACCCACAATCATGCATAACGCTCCCTCTTGGAGTTACAATCTACTACTCGGCCAAAGCAATAAATAGCAATGGAGAACATGCATGAATCACTAAGGAACATAATATATAACTCATAACAATTTGAACATAATCTCATAATCCATCGGATCCCAACAAACCGAGCATAGCAATAGCAAGAGAATTACATAGATGCCTTGATCATGTAGGGCAGCTCACAAGGACTAACCATTGAAGCACAAGATTGGAGAGAAGACATCACATAGCTACTGGTCATGGACCCATGGTCCAAGGAGGACTACTCACGATAGGTCCGAGAAGCATCCATGGCGGTGGAGAAGCTCCCGGAGGTCAATCCTCCCTCCGGCAGTGTGCCGGGAAGAGGTCTCCTCACACTCCTGATCTATGACGCGCTGCGGCGGCGGCACGATGGAGAAATTTGCGATTCTGGATGTTGTGGAAGGGTTTTCTCGCGGATGAGTAAATATAGGCCAAAGGAGGACACCAGAGGAGGTGGGACCCACCCAGGCGGCCTCTTGGTGCGGCCAAGGGCCAGGCTGCGCCCACAGGTCGCGTGGGAGGCCCGTGGCCCCCCTCTGGCCCATCTTCGGTGCTCTGGAAGTTTCTGTTACACTATTTTTTTATATATTTTTCTTGGAATTTTTTGGGCTTCGGAAAATTGGGTAAAAGCCCGTGCAAAATAGACATCAGCAGACAGAAACTGGCACTGGGTGCACTGAGTTAGTAGGTTAGTCCAAATATGTGTAAAATGATATAAAAGTGTAGCAAAACATATAACAATGTGACCCAAAAGATCATGGAACAAGCAGAAATTATAGATACGTTTGGGACATATCACCCAACCCCGTGGTGGGCTGCGGTGCCCACTCTCCTTGGCCCATGAGCCCCCCTCCAACAATTGTCGGGGCCTCCCGAAACCCCTTTTGGCACTTCGTTATTCCCTCGACACACCCTGGAACACTTCCGGATTCGGATGACCTTCATCCTATATATCAATCTTCACCTCCAGACTATTCCGGAGTTCCTCGTCACGTCTGCGATCTCATCGTGGACTCCGAACCACCTTGTGTCACCAACACAATGACCTAGTTGTGCTTATATCGTCACCTAACCTTAAGTGTGTAGACCCCGCGGGTTCGAGAACTATGTAGACAGGACCAAGACACTCTTCGGTCAAAAACCAATTGCGGGAGCTGTATGCCCATTTTGATTCCTACATATTATATGAAGATCTTTCATCGGTCGAGTCTGAATGTCAAGGATTCAATCAATCCCATATGTTATTTCCTTTGTCTATCGGTTTGTTACTTGCCCGAGATTCGATCGTCGGTATCTCCATACCTAGCTCAATCTCATTACCGGCAAGTCTCTTTACTCATTCCGTAATACAAAATCATGTGACCAACTCCTTAGTCACATTGCTTGCAAGCTCATTGTGATGTTGCATTAATGAGTGGGCCTAGAGATACCTCTCCGTCACACGGAGTGACAAATCCTAGTCTCAATTCATGCCAACCCAACACACACCCTTGGAGATACCTGTAGAGCACATTTATAGTCACTCAGTTACGTTGTGACGTTTGATACACATAAGGCATTCCTCCGGTGTCCGGGAGTTGCATGATCTCATGGTAATAGGAACATATACTGGACATGCAGAAAACAGTAGCAGTAAACTGACACGATCATATGCCACGTTTATAGTTTGGGTCTTGTCCATCACATCATTCTCCCAATGATGTGATCCTGTTATCAGATGACAACTCATGTCGAGAAACCTTGACCATATATGATCAACGAGCTAGTCCATTAGAGGCTTACTAGGGACATTGTGTTGTCTATGTATCCACACATGTATTTGAGTTTGCAATCAATACAATTCTAGCATGGATAATAAACGATTATCTTGAACAAGGAAATACAATAATAATTATTTTATTATTGCCTCTAGGGCATATTTCGAACAGTCTCCCACTTGCACTAGAGTCAATAATCTAGCTCACATTACTATGTGATTTACATTGTAATGAATCTAACACCCATACAGTTCTGGTGTTGATCATGTTTCGCTCGTGGAAGAGGCTTAGTCAATGGGTCTGCAACATTCAAATATGTGTGCACTTTGCAAATATTTATGCCCTCCCCTTTGATGTGATCGCAGATGGAATTGAAGCGTCGCTTTATATATCTGGTCCTTTTGTGAAACCTTGTTTCCTTGGCTAGAGCAATGGCACCAGTGTCGTCACAGAACAGAGTCATTGGATCTAGTGCACTTGGCACAACTCCAAGATCTGTCATGAACTCCTTCATCCAGACACCTTCTTTAGCCGCCTCTGAGGCAGCTATATACTCCGCTTCGCATGTAGAATCAACTACCACGCTTTGCTTGGAACTGCACCAGCTTACCCCACCCCTATTAAGAATATATACGTATCCAGTTTGCGACTTAGAGTCATCCGGATCAGTGTCAAAGTTTGCATCGATGTACCCTTTACGACGAGCTCTTGATCGCCTCCATACACGAGAAATATTTCCTTAGTCCTCTTCAGGTACTTCATAATATTCTTTACCATTGTCAAGTGTTCCATTCCTGGATCACTTTGAAACCTTACCGCCATACTGATGGCAAGGCTGACATCAGGTCTTGTGCACAACATTGCATACATGATAGAGCCTATGGCTGAAGCATAGGGGACAACACTCATCTTTTCTCTATCTTCTACAGTCACTGGGCATTGAGTCTTACTCAACTTCACATCTCACAACACAGGCAAGAACCCTTTCTTGGACTGATCCATTGTGAACTTCTTCAAAACTTTGTCAAGGTATGTGCTCTCTGAAAGTCATATTAAGCGTCTCGATCTATCTCTATAGATCTTGATGCCTAATATGTAAGCAACTTCTCCTAGGTCCTTCATTGAAAAACTCTTGTTCAAGTAATCCTTTACGCTTCCCAAAAATTCTATATTGTTTCCAATCAGCAATATGCCATCCACATATAATATTAGAAACACTATAGATCTCCCACTCACTTTCTTGTAAATACAAGCTTCTCCATAAACTTGTATAAACCCAAACGCCTTGATCACCTCATCTAATTGCTGATTCCAACTCCGAGATGCTTGCACTATTCCATAAATGGATCGCTGGAGTTTGCACACTTTGTTAGCATTCTTTGGATCGACAAAACCTTTCGGTTGCATCATATACAACTCTTCCTTAAGGAAACAATTAAGGAATGTTGTTTGGACATCCATCTGCCAAATTTCATAATCGCAAAATGCAGCTATTGCTAACATGATTCTGATGGACTTAAGCATCGCTACGGGTGAGAAAGTCTCATTGTAGTCAACTCCTTGAACTTGTGAAGAACCCTTTGCCACAAGTTGATCCTTGTAGATGGTGATATTACCGTCCACGTCCGTCTTCTTCTTAAAGATCTATCTATTCTGAATGGCCTTTGGCCCTTCACGTAATTCTTCCAAAGTCCACACTTTGTTTTCATACATGGATCCTATCTCGGATTTCAAGGCCTCTAACTTTTTGTTGGAATCCGGGCCTACCATTGCTTCTCCGTACCTCGTAGGTTCATCGTTGTCCAACAACATGACTGTTAATACAAGGTTACCCTACCACTCAAGAGCGGTGCATGCCCTTGTCGACCTACAAAGTTCAATATCAACTTGATTCGAAGCTTCATGATCATCATCATTAGCTTCCTCTTCAATTGATGTAGGCTCCACAGAAACAACTTTTTGTGTTGCCTACTCTCCGGTTGAAGTGAAGGGTCAACAACCTCATCAAGTTCTATCTTCCTCCCACTCAATTATTTTGAGAGAAACTCTTTCTCAAGAAATGTTCCTTTTTTCGTGACAAACACTTTGCCTTCGGATCTGAGATAGAAGGTGTACCCAACTTTCTATTTTGGGTATTAAATGAAGACGCACTTCTCCTCTTTGGGTTCCAGCTTTTCAGACTTAAGCTTTTTGACATAAGCATCACATCCCCAAACTTAAAGATATGACAACTTTGGTTTCTTGCCAAACCACAGTTCATAAGGTGTCATCTCAACGGATTTTGATGGTGCCCTATTTAAAGTGAATGCAGCTCTCTCTAATGCATAACCCCAAAATGATAACGACAAATCGGCAAGAGACATCATAGAACGCACCATATCCAATAAAGTGAGATTATGACGTTCGGACACACCATTACGCTATGGTGTTCCAGGCGGTGTCAACTGTGAAACAATTCCACTCTTCCTTAAGTGAGTGCCAAACTCATAACTCACATACTGTCCTCCTCGATCAGATCGTCAATATGTGATCTTCTTGTTATGATGATTCTCCACTTCAGTCTGAAATTGCTTGAACTTTTCAAACTTTTCAAACTTGTGTTTCATTAAGTCATCGGTGAAGGTGAGAAAGTAACGACATCCACCGCGCACCTCAATGCCCATTGGACCACACACATCAGTATGTATGATTTCTAACAAGTCACTTGCTCGCTCCATTGCTACGGAGAATGGAGTTTTGGTCATCTTGCCCATGAGGCATGGTTCACATGTGTCAAGTGATTCAAAATCAAGTGAATCCAAAAGTCCATTAACCTGGAGTTTCTTCATGTGCTTTACACCAATATGACCTAAGTGGCAGTGCCATAAGAAAGTGGTACTATCATTATCAAGTCTACATCTTTTGGCATCAATGTTATGAACATGATGTCATTACTATCGAGATTCAATAAGAATAAACCCCTCACATTGGGTGCATGACCATAAAATATATTAATCGTATAAATAGAACAACCATTATTCTATGATTTAAATGAGTAACTGTCTTGCAATAAACAAGATCCAGATATAATGTTCATGCTTAACGCATGCACTATATAACAATTATTCAGGTTCATCACTAATCCCGATGGTAACTGAAGTGAGAGCGTGCCGACGGCGATCGCATCAACCCTCTGAACCATTTCCCACGTGCATTGTCACTTCATCCTTCGCCAACCTTCGTCTATTCTGCAGTTCATGTTTTGAATTGCGAATGTGAGCAACCGAACTGGTATCAAATACCCACGCACTACAACAAGAGTTGGTGAGTTGCACATCAATAACATGTATATCATATATACCTTGTTTGGCGTTGGCCGCCTTCTTGTCTGCCAGATACTTGGGGCCGTTCCGCTTCAAGTGACCAGTCCCATTGCAGTGATAGCACTCAGTTTCTGGCTTGGTCCCAGCCTTGGGTTTCTTCAAGGGAGGGGCAACAAATTTTCCACTCTTCTTGAAGTTACTTTTCTTGCCCTTGCCATTTTTCTTTTAACTAGTGGTCTTATTGACCATCAACACTTGATGTTCCTTCTGGATTTCTGACTCAGCGACTTTCAGTCGCAAACAGCTCGGTGACTGATTTATTCATCCCTTGCATGTTGTAGTTCAGCACAAAGCTTTTGTAGCTAGGTGGCAGTGATTGGAGAACTCCATCAGTGATTGCCTCTCCCGAGAGAACAATTCCCAACTCAGTGAAACAGTTGGCATACCCAGACTTTCTAAGTACATGCTCACTGACACACCTGTTCTCCTCCATCTTGCAAGCATAGAACTTATCGGAGGTCTCATACCTCTCAATCCGGGCATTCTTCTCAAATATAAACTTCAATTCCTGGAACATCTCATATGCTCCATGATGTTCAAAACGTCTTTGCAGTCCCGGTTCTAAGCCATACAAGATCGCACGCTGAAGTACTGAGTAGTCATCCAAACGCGACTACTAGACGTTCATAACGTCTTCAGCCGCCTGGAAGAGGGGTGCATCACCTAGCGGTGCATCAAGGACATAGCTATTTTGGGAAACTGTGAGGACAAGCCTCAGATTATGGGCCCAGTCAACAAAGTTCCTCCCATCATCTTTCAGCTTAGCTTTCTATAGGAACGCATTAAAATTCAAGGGTGCTACTGCGCAAGTCATTGATCTATAATATAAATTTGCAAAGATTACTTAGACTATTGTTCAAGATAATGAGTTTAGTTAATGATATTACTAAAAACTCCCACTCAAATCAACATCCCTCTAGTCATTCGAGTGACACATGATCCAAATCTACCAACCCAAGTTCGATCATCACATGAGATGAGCTGGTTTCAATGGTGAACATCTTCATGTTGATCATATCAACCATATAACTCATGTTCGACATTTCTGTCTCTTGTGTTCTGAGGCCATGTATGTACATTCTAGGCTCGTCAAGTTTAACCCGAGTGTTCCGTGTGTGCAAAATTGTCTTGCACCCGTTGTATGTGAACGTAGAGTCTATCACACCCGATCATCATGTGGTGTCTCGAAATGAGAAACTTCCGCAACGGTGCACACTCGGGGAGAACACAATTTTATCTTGAGATTTTAGTGAGGGGTCACCTTATAATACTACCATCTTCCTAAGCAAAACAAGGTGCATATAAAGTATTAACATCACATGCAAATCGTAAGTGACATGATATGGCCATGATCTTGTGCTTTTGATCTCCATCATCACAGACGCCACACTATGATCTCCATCATTGTGCTGCCATCAAGGTTGTCGCGCCATCTATGCTTGTACCCCTATTGCTACTAATTTAGCGATAAAGTAAAGCATCACCAAGCGCTCAAAAATAATGACAACCCTATGGATCCTCCCGGTTGCCATAGCATTGACATGCAAGTCGATATTAACCATTACAACATGATGATGTCATACATAAAATATATCACATCATGTCATTGGCCATATCATATCACATTCATACCCTGCAAAAACAAGTTAGATGTTCCCTAATTTGTTGTTGCAAGTTTTACGTGGCTGCTATGGGTATCTAGAAAGAACGTTTCTTACCTATGCAAAACCACAATGGTGATACACAAGTTGTTATTTAACCTTCTACAAGGACCGCCTTTTGTCGAATCTGATTCAACTAAAGTGGGAGAGACAGACAACCGCCAGCCATCTTTATGCAACAAGTTGCATGCCAGTCGATGTAACTGGTCTCTCGTACGTGGACGAGTAAAGTTGGTCCAGGCCACTTCATCCAACAATGCCGCTGAATCAACAAAAGACTAAGGAGGGAAGCAATCTGAATATCAACGCCCACAAACTCCTTTGTGTTCTACTCGACATGTCATCTACGCATAGACCTAGCTCATGATGCCATTCTTGGGGAACGTTGCATGGGAAACAAAAAATTTCCTATGCACAAACATGATTTATCCATGGTGATGACCATCTACGAGAGGAGAGGTTGAATCTGCATACCCTTGTAGATCGCTTAGCGGAAGCATTCAAGAACGCAATTGATGTAGTGGTACGTCTTCGTGATCCAATCATGAACCGTCCCGCGATCTCCCGATCAAGTGCCGAACCGACGGCACCTCCGCGTTCAACACACGTACAGCTTGGTGACGCCTTCACCTCCTCGATCCAAGGAGCGATGGTGAAGTAGCGGCCCGAGTCCTTCGGCAGAACGATGGCGTGGTGAGCTGTTGGTGGTGTCAGCTTAGCAGGGCTTCGCCTTGGGGTGTTTGGAGGAGAGAACTACGAGGGAGAGGAGGTGCAGCGCCGCAGCAAGATTGTCGTGTCGCTGCCCTCTCTCTACCTCTCTATATATAAGGGGAAGGGAGAGGGGAGGGCGCCCTAGGGTGTCCCCTAGGGGCCGACGGCCAAGGGAGGGGCGGCGGCTAGGGTTGGGTGGCCTCTCCCACTTGGGTGCCTTGCCACCCAAGCTGGGTTGGCGGTGCCCTAAGGAGGAGCCCTTCTTCCCTTCGGCCGAAGTGGGTTTGGGAGAGGGGCTGCGCCCAACCCCCTGGCGGTCTGCGGTGCCCCCTCTCCTTGGCCCATGATCCCCACCAACAATTTTTGGGGCCTCCCGAAACCCCTTTCGACAGTCCATTATTCCCTCGACACACCCCAGAACACTTTCGGATTCCGATGACCTTCATCCTATATATAAATCTTCACCTCTGGACTATTTTGGAGTTCCTCGTCATGTCCGTGATCTCATCTGGGACTCCGAACAACCTTCTGTCATGACCACAATGACTCAATTATGCTTATATCGCCACCTAACCTTAAGTGTGTAGACCCTGCGGGTTCGAGAACTATGTAGACATGACCGAGACACTCTCCGGTCAATAACCAATAGCGGGACCTCGATGACCATATCGATTCCTACATAGTCTACGAAGATCTTTCATCGGTCGATCCTCAATGTCAAGGATTCAATCACTCCCATATGCTATTCCCTTTGTCCAACGGCATGTGATACGTCTCCGTCATATTTATAATTTTTGATTGTTTCATGCCAATATTCTACAACTTTCATATACTTTTGGCAACTTTTTATACAATTTTTGGGACTAACATATTGATCCAGTGCCCAGTGCCAGTTCCTGTTTGTTGCATGTTTTTTGTTTCGCAGAATATCCATACCAAACGAAGTCCAAACGTAATAAAAACTTACGGGGACTTTTTTGTAATATTTATGATTTTTGGGAAGAAGAAACAACGAGAGGCGATGCACGGAGTGCCCACAAGCCCTGTAGCCGCGGCCAGGGGGTGGGCCCGCGGCTGGCAGGCTTGTACTAACTCCTTAAGGCGGTTGGAGCCCTTCTTTCGCCTTAAAAAAGATAATATCCGGAAGAAAATCGTGTTACAATTTCAGCCCAATCGGAGTTACGGATCTCCGGGAATTTAAGAAACAGTGAAACGCAGAATCTGGGAGCGCGGAAATAGAAGGACACAGAGAGAGAGATCCAATCTCGGAGGGGCTCTCGCCTCTCCGCCGCCATGGAGACCATGGACCAGAGGGGAAAACCTTCTGCCATCTAGGGAAGAGGTCAAGGAAGAAGAAGAAGGAGGGGAGCTCTCTCCCCCTCTCTCCCGGCGGCGCCGGAACGCCGCCCGGGACATCATCGTGTGACGGCGATCTACCCCAACACCTATGTCATCTTCACCAACATCCCCATCATCTCCCCCCATCTATATTCAGCGGTTCACTCTCCCGCAACCCGATGTACCCTCTACTTGAACATGGTGCTTTATGCTACATATTATTATCCAATGATGTGTTGCTATCCTATGATGTGTGAGTAGATTATCATTGTCCTATCGGTGATTGATGAATTGCTATGATTGGTTTAATTTGCTTGTGGTTATGTTGCTGTCCTTTGGTGCCCATCATATGATCGCGCATGTGGATCACACCATAGGGTTAGTTGTATGTTGATAGGACTTTGTATTGGCAGGCTAGAGTGACAGAAGCTTCAAACCTAGCATAGAAATTGATGCATATGGGATTGAAGGGGGACCAATATATCTTATTGCTATGGTTGGGTTTTACCTTAATGAACGTTAGTAGTTGCGGACGCTTGCTAATAGTTCCAATCATAAGTGCATAGAATTCCAAGTAAGGGATGACATGCTAGAAGAGGCCTCTCCCACATGATACTTGCTATCGATCTAGTAACGTAGTCAATTTCTTAGGGACAATTCCGCAACTCCTACCACCACTTTTCCACACTTGTTAGACACTCGTAGTTGTTTCTTTATCTAACCAGCCCCTAGTTTTATTTACATGTTCTTTACTTTCTTGCAAGCCTATCCTATCACTCCTACAAAGTACTTCTAGTTTCATACTTGTTCTAGGTAAATCGAACGTAAAGTGTGCGTAGAGTTGTATCGGTGGTCGATAGAACTTGACGGAATATTTGTCCTACCTTTAGCTCCTCGTTGGGTTCGACACTCTTACTTATCGAGAAAGGCTACAATTGATCCCCTATACTTGTGGGTTATCAGCATGTTACTTGACCGAGATTCGATCATCGGTATCTCCATACCTAGATCAATCTCCTTACCGGCAAGTCTCATTACTCGTTCTGTAATACCATGTGACCAACTCCTTAGTCACATTGCTTGCAAGCTCATTGTGACGTTGCATTAATGAGTGGGCATAGAGAAACCTCTCCGTCACATGGAGTAACAAATCCCAGCCTCGATTCACGCCAACCCAACAGACACCCTCGGAGATACCTATAGAGAACCTTTATAGTTACCCAGTTACGTTGTGACGTTTGATACACACAAGGCATTCCTCCGGTGTTTGGGAGTTGCATGATCTCATGGTCATAGGAACAGATACTTGACATGCAGAAAATAGTAGCAGAAACTGACACGATGATATGCTACACTTATAGTTTCGGTATTGTCCATCACATGATTCTCCCAATGACATGATCCCGTTATCAAATGACAACTCATGTCTATGGCCAGGACACCTTGACCATCTTTGATCAACGAGCTAGTCCATTAGAGGCTTACTAGGGACAGTGTGTTGTCTATGTATCCACACATGTATTTGAGTTTCCAATCAATACAATTCTAGCATGGATAATAAACGATTATCTTGAACAAGGAAATATAATAATAACTATTTTATTATTACCTCTAGGGCATATTTCCAACACTATAACAATATAACTTCTATGTGAATGTGAACAAGCATAAATCATTATGTTGTCTTCCTTGTCCAATGCCAATAGTTTTGGCATATTATAATTAATGGGGGCTCACAATCATAAAATATGTCAAGGATAGTGTATTTGCATGTAAATCTTCTCTTCCCTTATTAATTCTTTCATGTGTTGCATCACCGACCAATGCTATGTTTGTCAACCTTCAACAAATTTTACCACTTCTACTTCTACTTCTGTAATGTCACTACTTACTATAAGATTGGCATATGATCTTTTTCATTTCCTTTATTCTAATTCCAGCAAGAAAGTAAAGAAGCAAAACCCAAACTGAACTTTATTATATAACTCTCACTTGATTACATAGATTGATAGATAGATCACGAAACTAGCACTCAAAAGAAAAATATTGAACTAAACTTTTATTTGGCTAAATCACGAAATAAGTAAAGATCAAACTAAGATGGATAAAGGAAATAAGAGTGATGGTGACACTATACCGGGGCACCTCCCCCAAGCTTGGCATAAGCCAAGGGGAGTGCTCATACCCGTGTACTCAAGTCTCCTTCTTTGGTGGTCAAGATGAAGTTGGTGGTGTAGATGATAAGGTAGCATCAAACTTGTCATCCATCTTCCATGGCAGTGGCTCACCATTATAAGAAGAGGCACAAGTCTCCAGAGTCCTGCAACTGGCAGCTAAACTCATATCTTTAAACCTTGCTTCATACTCAAGGATTTGGTTTTGAAGATCGAAGACTTGGCCTTGCAGAAAATTGATTTGATCGTTGAGGGTGAAGACGATATCCTCCAAGGGCCTGCCATCCACCTTCAGATCATGGATGAATTCCGTGATCATGGAGTGGTTGGCACTGAGTCCACGCTCCACCATGCCTTGGCAGCTCAAGATCTTCGGCTCCACCGCCTCAAGCCTAGCTTCCAAGGTCCCCGTCTTCTATGGCCCTTGAACATCCCAGATGTGAAGCGCCCCATCACACATCTCAATGGTTTGAGGATGCTTCATCACCTAACGCAAGTAGGGGTTGATAACCCTCTCGAAGAACTTGTCCTTGGAGGAGCTTGATGAGGCCATGGTGATCTAGATCTGTCAGAAAAACAGCACGAAACAAGAACACGGGATTTCTTCGTGGTACTGCGGTCAAATCATCGAGAGATATATATAGAGATTTTTATACAAGGAAATATGTGGACCACAAGAAAACAAAGCCAGGAAGGTGCCCGAGGGGCCCACTAGACATTAAGTCGCGCTAGGGGGGCCTGGCGCGCCCTGGTGTCTAGTGGACACCTCGGTTGCCTTCCCGTGTGTTTCCCAGTTTCCATTTTTTTCTAATACTCCAAAACTGACAAAAAATATTTTTGCAGATTTTTCTGAGGCCGTTTGCTCAGCGTATCACATACCTCTTCCTTTTAAGGGTTCTAAAGTGTTTTGTAAGGTCTCCCTAATGCGCTCCTCTGGTGTCATGATTTGGATAATGTCTGTTTCCAAATTAATTGGTGTACCTGAAATATAGTGCTTTATTCTTTGTCCATTAACCACCTCTAGATTAGTGCCTTTGGGGTTATTGATCTTAATAGCTCTAGACCGATAAACTTCTTCGATGATATATGGTCCTTCCAATTTGGAGAGAAGTTTTCCTGCAAAAAATCTAAGACGAGAACTGTACAATAGAACATGTTTACCAACTTTGAATTCTCGCTTTTGGATCCTTTTGTCATGCCATCTTTTAACTTTTTCTTTGAATAGTTTGGCATTTTCATAAGCTTGGGTTCTCCATTCATCTAACAAGATAATATCAAATAACCTCTTTTCGCTAGCAAGTTTGAAATCATAGTTGAGTTCTTTAAGTGCCCAATAAGCTTTATGTTCCAACTCAAGAGGTAAAAGACATGCTTTCCTATAAACCATTTTGTAAGAACACACACCCATAGGATTTTTATAAGATGTTCTGTAGGCCCACAATGCATCGTCTAATTTCTTAGACGGATTCTTTCGGGACCTATTGACAATCTTTTTCAATATTAATTTTATTTCTCTATTTGTTAATTATGCTTGACCACTAGACTAAGGATGATAGGGAGATGCAATCTATGGTTAATATCATATCTAGCAAGCAACTTACGAAAAACACCATGAATAAAATGTGAACCACCATCAGACATTAAATATCTAGGGACTCCAAAACGTGGGAAATAACTTCCTTAAGCATTTTAATATAGGTGTTATGATCATCACTATTGGTTGGAATAGCTTCTACCCATTTAGTGACATAATCAACAGCAACGAAAATATGTGTATTCCCATTGGAGGAAGGAAAAGGTCCCATATAATCAAATTCCCAAAAATCAAATGGTTCAATAACAAGTGAATAATTCATAGGAATTTCTTGACGGCTACTAATGTTACCAATTCTTTGACATTCATCACAAGAAATGACAAACTTATGAGCATCTTTGAAAAGAGTAGGCCAATAAAATCGAGACTGTAATACCTTATGTGCAGTTCTATCTCCGACATGGTTTCCTCCATAAGCCTCGGAGTGACACTTCTGAAGGATTTGTTCCTATTCATGCTTAGGTATATAACATCTAATAATACCATCTACTCCCTCCTTATAAAGATATGGGCCACCCCAAAAGTAATGTCTTAAATCAAAGAATATTTTTTTTCTTTTGTTGATAGGTGAAACTAGGTGGTATGTATTTAGCAACGATGTAATTAGCATAATCAACAAACCACGGTGCATTATGAGAAACATTGACCATGGCTAGTTGTTCATCAGGAAAGCTATCATCTATAGGTAGTCGGTCATCAAGAACATTTTCTAACCTAGACAAGTTATCAGCCACGGGGTTCTCAACTCCTTTCCTATAAATGATATGCAAATTAAATTCTTGTAGCAAGAAAACCCACCTAATAAGTCTAGGCTTACCATCTTTATTTACCATAAGATATTTAATATAACTGCTAAGAATCCTTTTTCAATGGTAGCATAATTTCTCTGGGCACTGTATAGAGTTTTACTAGCATAATGAATAACATTTAATTTCTTATCAAGTCTTTGTCCTAGAACAGCACCAACAACATAATCACTAGCATTACACATAATTTTAAAAGGCAAGTTCCAATGAGGAGGTTGAACAATAGGTGCAGAAGTTAAGGCTTTCTTAAGTGTTTCAAAGGCTTCTACACAATCATCATAAAAAAAAGGAACATCCTTTTATAATTAATTTGTAATAGGCCTAGAAATTTTAGATAAGTCTTTAATAAACCTCCTATAAAAACCAGCACGACCAAGGAAACTACGGATACCTTTAATATCTTTAGGACATGGCATCTTCTCAATTGCGTCAACTTTAGCCTTATCCACCTCAATACCTCGTTCTGAAATTTTATGACCCAGGACAATACCTTCATTTACCATAAAGTGGCACTTCTCCCAATTAGAGACAAGGTTAGTTTTCTCACATCTCTACGAAACTCGATCAAGCTTGCTTAAGCAATCATCAAAAGAAGTTCCATAAACAAAAAAAATCATCCATGAAGACCTTGACAAACTTTTCACAAAAATGAGAGAATATAGCAGTCATACATCTTTGAAAGGTAGCAGGTGCATTACATAATCCAAAAGGCATACATCTATAAGAATAAGTTCCAAAAGGACAAGTAAAGGTGGTTTTCTGTTGATGAGGTTGTGACACGGGTATTTGAGAGAAACCAGAATAACCGTCTAGAAAGAAAAAATGTGTGTGCTTCGATAATATTTCTAGCATTTGGTCTATGAATGGTAAAGGATAATGATCTTTTCTAGTAGCTTTGTTTGATTTTCTAAAATCAATTAGCATTCTATAGCCATTCATAATTCTTTGTGGAATGAGTTCGTTTTATCATTAGGAACAACAGTAATATGTCATTTCTTAGGAACGCAATGAACGGGCTTACCCATCTACTATCAGCTATGGGATAAATTATACCTGCTTCCAGAAGCTTTAATATTTCATTTATTACCACTTCTTTCATTTTGGGATTCAGTCTTCGTTGGTGAGCAACAACGGGTTTAGCATCTGGTTCCATATTACTCTTGTGCTGACGTAGAGTGGGACTAATGCCCTTAAGATCATCAAGAGTATAACCAATAGTCGCTCGGTACTTCCATAAAGTTTTTAACAATCTTTTTTCATGCTCTATAAGGTTAGCACTGATAATAATAGGATATATCTTCTTTTCAGCAAGATAAGCATATTTCAAAGTGTGAGGTAATTGCTTTAATTCAAACATAGGATCACCCTTGGGTGGAGAAGGACCCCCTAGAGTTTCAAGAGGCAAGTTGTGTTTAAGGATATGTTTTTTCTCAAAGAACATATTATCTAGTTCATTTCTTTCACGCATAAGCATATCATTTTCATGGTCTAGCAAATATTGTTCTAATGGATCAACAAGATGAATGGAAATAGAATCAAGACCAATTACTTCGTATTTACTAGGCAATAATTTGTCATGGTGTTGCTTACTAAACTTGGAGAAATGAAACTCATGAGACATACCACTAAAATTAACACTAACGTTTTCTTTTTTGCAATCTATTTGAGCATTGACAGTTTTCAAGAAGGGTCTACCAAATATTATGGGACAAAAATGATCTTGTGGTGAGACAAGTAATAGAAAATCAGTAGGGTATTTTACTTTTCCACACAAGACTTCAACATCTCTAACAATCCCAAGTGGTGTGATGATGTCTCTATTATCAAGTTTAATAGTAACATCTATGTCTTCTATCTCAACGGCTGCTATCTAATGCATAATTTCTTGATATAAGGTAAAAGGGATAGCACTAACACTAGCACACGTATCACATAAACCATGATAGCAATGATTTCCTATTTTGACTGAAACGACAGGTATGCCAACAATAGGTCTATTCTTATCTTTAATATCGGGTTTGGCAATTCTAGCAGCTTCATTACATAAATAAATAACATGCCCATCAATATTGCCTACCAAGAGATCTTTAACCGTAGCAGCACTAGGTTCTACCTTGATTTGCTCAGAGGGTTTGGTTGTTCTAACATAAGGTTTGTTGACCACAGTTGAAGCTTTAACATGTTCCTTTATCCTAATCGGGAAAGGTGGTTTCTCAATATAAGGAGTAGGCACAACTGGGTCAACATTGTAAATGATAGTTTCAGCCTCAACTTTAATTGGTTCTTCAATTTTTTATTTATTAGTTGGATGATATTTGAACTATTTGTCTTTAGGGAGATCAACATGAGGAGCAAAGGTTTCACAAAATGAGGCTACTATCTCAGAGTCAAGTCCATACTTAGTGTTAAAATCATTGACATCATCGATATTCATAAAAGATTTAACACAACCAAACTTAGGTTTTATACCTAACTCTTTACCTTCGTCGAGATCCCAATATTCAGAGTTGCGTTTAATTGTTTCTAAAAGATCCCACCTGAATTCAATAGTCTTCTTGATGAAAGAACGATAGCAAGAAGTATAGAGCATGGTTTGATCATTACGAGAAAGCCGAGCATAAAAATTCTGAACAATAATTTCTCTTGAGAGCTCATGATTGGGGCTTGAATATAACATTGAATTCAGCCTGCCCCAAGCTAGGGCAATACTTTCTCCTTCACGAGGCCAAAAAATATACATAAAATTTCGATCACGATGAACAAGATGCATAAGATAACTTTTTTGGTGAAACTCCAATTGCAATGGATTCCAGTTCCAAGATCCTGTATCATCACATAGCCTATACCATGTCAATGCTTTCCCCCCAAAGATATAGGGAAAACCTTCTTCTTGACTTCATCTCCGTATAAACCACAAACTTCATCCACATATATTAGGTGCATATCGGGATGTTTTGTTCCATCTCCTGCATAATGATTAGCTAGCAGTTTCTCTATCATACCAGAAACGAATTTCATAATAAACATTTTCAGTAGGTTTATAAGGTTGAGGGACAACTCTTGGTGTTTCTGGTTGAGGTGAAGATACCCCGAACAAACCCCTCAAAGGATTACTTTCCATAATCACAAGTAACCGTAAATTTCAGCACGTAATATAAATTTTCCCTTACCAAATTCCACTGACCAAAGGCGCTTCACTCCCCGGCAATGGCGCTAGAAAAGAGTCTTGATGACCCACAAATATAGGGGGTCAATTGTAGTCTTTTCGATAAGTAAGAGTGTCGAACCCAACGAGGAGCGGAAGGAAATGACAAGCGGTTTTCAGCAAGATAATTTCTGCAAGCACTGAAATCGCGGTAACAAGTTGTTTGATAGCAAGATAATTGTAACAAGTGACAAGTAGCAATAGTAACAATACATGCAACAAGGTATCCCAATCCTTTTGTGGCAATGGACATGCCAAAACAATTTCTTATAATAGGCAAAGCGTTCTTGAGGGCACACGGGAATTTCATCTAGTCACTTTCGTCATGTTGGGTTAATTCGATTTCGGTATTTTGATAATTTGATATGGGGGTGGATTGGTTCTATTCTTACTTGAATAGGCCTCCCACTTATGATTAACCCTCCCGCAAGCATCCGCAACTACGAGAAAAGTATTAGGAATAAGTTCTAGCCATAACATTAGACATAGGGATCCAGATCAGCCCCTTACAGAGTAGTACATAAACTGGGGTTTAAGTTTCTGTCACTCTCGCAACCCACCCTCTAATTACTACTATAGAATGCATTCCATTAGGCCCAAAGATGGTCAAGTGTTATGTAGTCGACTTTCACATAACACCACTAAGGGAATCACAAAATTCATATCATCAAAATAGCGAATGAATATCAACTTCACGTGATTACTTGCAACATGGTTTCTCCCATGTCCTCAAGAACAAAAGTAACTACTCACAAGTGATAAACATGTTCATGATCAGAGAGGTATTAAATAGCATATTGGATATGAACATATGATCTTCCACCAAATAAACCATAAAGCATCAACTACAAGATGTAATCAGCACTACTAGTCACACCCGAGGTACCAATCCGAGGTTCAGGTACAAGATTGAGCACAAGAGATGAACTAGAGTTTTGAGAGGAGATGGTGTTGATGAAGATTGGCATCTCGAAGATGAGAGGGTTGTTGGTGATGACGATGGCTTTGATTTCCCCCTCCGCGAGGGAAGTTCCTCTAGCGGAATCGCTCCACCGGAGGGCAAAAGTGATCCTGCCCAGGTTCCGTCTCGCGATGGTGGTCCTTCGCCTCGAAAGTCCTCCTATTAATTTTTCAGGGTAAAAGGGATTTTATACTAGAAGATGATCGCCAAAGGTGTCCCAGGTGGCCCACTAGACATCAGGCCGTGCCAGGGGGCATGGCGCGTCCTGGTATCTAGTGGGCACCTCGTAGCCCCCCTCCGGTACTTCTTTGCTCCAGTATTTTTATCTATTATAAAATAAATCTCCGTAAATTTTTATCCCAATTGGAGATGTGCAAAATAGGTATCTCTGACGTAGCTTTTTCAGGTCCAGAATTCCATTTGTTGGCACTCTCCCACTTGATGCGAACAATGCATATTATGAGATAAAAGGCATTAGAATTCCTCCATCAAGTGGCAAAGTGCATTAAAACATTGTAAATTAATAGTAACAAAACATGATGCAAAATGGGCGTATGAGCTTCCATGCTGGAGGCCCGCCGGGCACAACGAATCTCTTATGTTGGAACTGTGAGGGTATTGGCAACTCCCCGACAGTCAAAGAACTGCGTGAAATAGGGCAAAAGATTGCCCCTAGAGTCCTCGGCATCGTTGAAACTTAGATTAGTGGAAGTAGAGCTGAACATTTAAAGAGTACTCTAGGATTTGATAATGCTTTTGTTGTTGACTCATCTGGTAGAAGTGGAGGTTTAGATTTGTTCTGAAATAATGATATACAGTTTGAGATTTTGGGTTACTCAAAGTATCACATAGATGCAAAAATCAGTGATTTGGGCGGAGAACCTTGGAGACTCTCGTGCTTCTATGGCGATGCTCAAACACACTTTCGTCCACAAACTTGGGATACAATGAAAAATCTTTCCATGATGTAAGAGCTACCATGGTTTTGCATGGGAGACTTCATTGAAGTTTTGAGACATGATGAACATGATGGTATTGGTTCCAGATGTCAAGTTCAAATCCAAGGTTTCCGCAATGCATTCGATGTGTGCTAACTTTTGGACCTTGGCTTCAAGGGGACAGATGGACCTTTGAGAAGAAAGTTGTAGGTGGAACTTTTACTCATGTGCATCTTGATAGAGCTCTTGGCACCCCTGAATGGTGTGCTCGGTTTCCACCAGCTAAAGTTGAGCATTTCACAACGGCAACCTCAGACCACTCAGCCCTTCTACTACAACTCAAAGAACCATAATCTGGAAGAAAGAAGGAGAAGATGTTCCGGTATGAGGTCATGTGGGACACACACACACTCAGCTCAAGGTAACAGTTCAAAACCATTGGCAATCTGAAGGTCACACCCTGTCAGCGGACGGTGTTAGGGCCAAACTGGAGGCCCAAGCAAACAACTTTAGTGTCTGTGCAAAAACTACTTTCAGCAACACAAGAGGAGAGATCCATAGCCTCAAGGAGTTATAATGCATGCACAATGATGTCATGCGTATGGGTCCTTTCCATGCCAAAATAAAGATCAATGACCTCCTAATCGAGCTTTACTTGCGTGAACTGATGATGTGGAGACAATGGCCCCGTGTGCAATGGATGGCTGAAGGCGATCGTAACTCTTGTTTCCTCCACTTGATGGCGTCCATGAGACACTGAAAGAACCTGATCAAGGCCCTGCAATAGCCTGATGGGCAGTTAATAGATGATTTGACCGAGATGCAAAAACTAGCACTTGAGTACTACAAGAACTTGTTGTTGGAAATATGCCCTAGAGGCAATAATAAATTGGTTATTATTATATTTCCTTGTTCAAAATAATCGTTTATTGTCCATGCTAGAATTGTATTGATTGGAAACTCAAATACATGTGTGGATACATAGACAACACACTGTCCCTAGTGAGCTTCTAGTTGACTAGATCGTTGATCAAAGATGGTCAAGGTTTCCTGGCCATGGACAAGAGTTGTCACTTGATAACGGGATCACATCATTAGGAGAATGATGTGATGGACAAGACCCAAACTATAGACGTAGCATATGATCGTGTCAGTTTATTGCTACTGTTTTCTGCATGTCAATGTATCTGTTCCTATGACCATGAGATCATGCAACTCCGAGACACCGGAGGAATATCTTGTGTGTATCAAATGTCGCAACGTTACTAGGTGACTATAAAGGTGCTCTAGAGGTATCTCCGAAGGTGTCTGTTGGGTTGGCATGGATCAAGACTGGGATGTGTCACTCCGTGTGACGGAGAGGTATCTCGAGGCCCACTCAGTAATACAACATCACAATAAGCCTTGCAAGCAATGTGACTAACGAGTTAGTCACGAGATCTTGTATTATGGAATGAGTAAAGAGACTTGCCGGTAACGAGATTGAACTAGGTATGGAGATACCGACGATCAAATCTCGCGTGAGTAACATACCGATGGACAAAGGGAACAACATACGGGATTAACCGAATCCTTGACATAGAGGTTCAACCGATAGAGATCTTCGTAGAATATTTAGGAGCCAATATGGAAATCCAGGTCCCGCTATTGGTTATTGACCGGAGAATGTATCAGGTCGTGTATGCATAGTTCTCGAACCTCCAGGGTCTGCACACTTAAGGTTCAATGACATTTCAGTATAGTTGAGTTATAGGTGTTGGTGAACGAAGGTTGTTCAGAGTCCCGGATGAGATCATGGATGTCACGAGGAGCTCCGGAATGGCCCGGAGGTAAAGGTTGATATATAGGAAGTCCTGTTTTGGTCACCGAAGAAGTTTCAGGCTCATCGGTAGTGTACCGGGAGTGCCGGGAGGGTACCGGGGACCATCGGGAGGGGTGTCACACCCCGAGGGGCCTCATGGGCCGTGGGAGGAGACAAACCAGGCCCTAGTGGGCTGGCCTAAGCCCCCACTAAGTCCCATGAGGTTTGAGAAGGAAAAAACACAAAGGTGGAAGAGGAGGAAAGGGTTTCAAAGTGGGGAGGATGAATCCTACTCCTAGTAGGATTGGAATAGGACTCCTCCACCTCCAATTTCGGCCAAACCTTGAGGCTTTGAGGCTGCCTCCTCCCCTCCCTCCCTCCTATATATACTAGAGGAATTAGAGGCATCCCTAACCCTAATTGCCACGTGCTCCCTGTACTTCTCTCTAAATATGTTTCTCCTCTAGTCTAGTTCGGTTGTGCTTAGGCGAAGCCCTAGTGGATTAGTTCACCACCACCACCACACCGCCGTGCTAGAGAACTCATCTACCTCCTCGCACCTCTTGCTGGATCAATAAGGCGGGGATCATCATTGAGCTGTACGTGTGCTGAATGCGGTGGTGCCGTCCGTTCGGCACTAGATCGGGATGGATCGGGATGGGATCGCAGGACGGATCGTGATGAGATCGCAGGATGGGCTGCGATTTTGATCGCGAAGATGTTCCACTACATCAACCGTGTTATATACGCTTCTGCTTAGCGGTCTACAAGGATATGTAGATTCACTCTCCCCTCTCGCAGATGATCATCACCATGGATAGGTATTGCGTGTGCGTAGGAAAGTTTTTGCTTCCCATGCAACGTTCCCCAACACTTGTATATGTTAGAAGGGGTCAAAGGGGTGGCAGAAGTGTTGGAACATGTCCCTACCAAACTAACCCACGCAATGAACGACACTCTGATGGCCCCATATGATCCAAAAGAGGTCAAATCGAGCCAAAGTGCAGCCCTCCTCTTGCGCCGGCCGAAACCCTAGGGTTTCCCTAGGGCTCCACCCCCTCCCTCCCTCCTATATATAGTGGAGGGGAGAGATTCTTTTGGCACTCAAGCCAAAGTGTAGACCTCCTCCCCTCCACAACTTCGACACCCCATAGCTAGATTCATCTCGCACGGTGAAGCCCTGTCGGAGTAAGCTCCACCACCATCACATGCACGTCGTCGCGCTGCCGGAGAATTCAGATACCTCTTCGCCCCTCATGCTGGATCAAGAAGGCGGAGATCTTCACCAAGCTGTACGTGTGCTGAACGCAGGGGTGCTGTCCATTCGGTGCTAGATCAGGACGGAGTTCGTGGGACGTATTGTGATCGAATCGCGAAGACCTTCGACTACATCAACCACGTTTCTTAATACTTCCCGCTTAGCGATCTACAAGGGTATGTGGATCCGATCTCCCCTGTCGTAGATGATCATCACAATGATAGGTCTTTCGTGTGCGTAGGAAATTTTTTGTTTCCCGTGCAACATTCCCCAAGAGTGGCATCATGAGCTAGGTTCATGTGTAGATGACATCTCGAGTAGAACACAAAATAGTTTGTGGGCGTTGATGTTCAATTTGCTGCCCTCCTTAGTCTTTTCTTGATTCAGCGGCATTGTTGGATTGAAGCGGCCTGGACCAACTTTACTCGTATGCTTACGAGAGACCAGTTTCATCGACTAACATGAAACTTGTTGCATAAAGATGACTGGCGGGTGTCTGTTTCTTCAACTTTAGTTGAATCGGATTTGACCGAGGCGGTCCTTGGTGAAGGTTAAATAGCAATTTGCATATCACCGTTGTGACTTTGCGTAAGTAAGATGCGATCATACTAGATACCCATAGCAGCCACGTAAAACATGCAACAACAAATTAGAGGACGTCTAACTTGTTTTTGCAGGGTATGCACGTGATTTGATATGGCCAAAGACATGATATGATATATTGGATGTATGAGATGATCATGTTGTAATAGTTAAATATCGACTTGCACGTCGATGCTACGGCAACCGGCAGGAGCCATATGGTTGTCTTTAATTATTTTGCGCTTGGAGATGCTTTGCTTTATTGCTAGTAGTAGCTTTAGTAGTAACAACATATATAGAGCGACAACCACGATGGCAGCACAATGATGGAGATCATGGTGTGTCGCCGATGACGATGGAGATCATGCCGGTGCTTTGGTGATGGAGATCAAGAAGCACAAGTTCATGGCCATATCATGTCACTTATGATTTGCATGTGATGTTAATCCTTTGATGCACCTTATTTTTCTTAGGACGACGGTAGCATTATAAGGTGATCCCTCACTAAAATTTGAAGATAAAGTTGTGTTCTCCCCGACTGTGCACCGTTGCCATAGTTCGTTGTTTCGAGACACCAGTGATGATCGGGTGTGATAGACTCAACGTTCACATACAACGGGTGCAAAACAATTGCACATGCGGAACACTCGGGTTAAACTTGACAAGCCTAGCATGTACAGACATGGCCTCGGAACACAAGAGACCGAAAGGTTGAGCATGAATCATATAGTTGATATGATCAACATGGAGATGTTCACCATTGAAACTAAACTCAACTCACGTGATGATCGGATTTGAGTTAGTGAATTTGGATCATGCGACACTCGAATGACTAGAAGGATGTCAATTTGAGTGGGAGTTCTTAAGTAATATGATTAATTGAACTCATTATCATGAACATAGTCGAAAGGTCTTTGCAAATTATGTTGTAGCTTGCGCTGTAGATCTACTATTTTTTATATGTTCCTATATAAAACTTAGTTGAAAGATGATAGTAGCAATTATGCAGTCTGGGTTCATAAACTGAGGATTGTCCTCATTGCTGCGTAGAAGGCTTATGTCCTTAATGCACCGCTCAGTGTGCTAAACTCCGAGCATCATCTATGGATGTTGCGAACATCTGACATACACGTTTTTGATGTCTACATGATAGTTCTGTGCATAATGCTTAAACAGCTTAGAATTGAGGCGCTGAAGACGTTCCGAACGTTGCGGGACATACGAGATGTTCCAAGAGATGAAATTGCGATTTCAGGCTCGTGCCCTTGTTGAGAGGTATGAGACCTCCGACAATATTCTTTGTCTACAAAGTAAGGGAGGAAAGCTCAAACGTTGAGCATGTACTCAGATTGTCTGAGTGCTGCAAGCACTTGAATTGAGTGGGACTTAATCTTCCAGATGAGATACTGATGGTTCTCCAAAGTCACTGCCACCAAGCTATTGGAGCTTCGTGACGAACTATAACAAATCAGGGATACAGATGATGATCCTTGAGTTATTCACGATGTTTGACACCGCGAAGGTAGAAATCAAGTAGGAGCATCAGGTGTTGATGGTTAGTAAAACCACTAGTTTCGAGAAGGGCAAGGGTAAGAAGGGATACTTCATGAAAGGAAAACCAGTTGCCGCTCTAGTGAAGAAACCTAAGGTTAAACCCAAACCTGAGACTAAGTGCTTCTATTATGAGGGGAATGGTCACTCGAGCGGAACTACCCTAGTTACTTGGTAGATGAGAAGGCTGGCGAAGTCGACAAAAGTAAATTGGATATACATGATATTGATGTGTTGTCGGGACCCCGATCCTAAGACATAGGAATCCAGCCTCGAACACATCGCATCCCTTTGCGGTCTCACGCACGGTTAACCCCACAGCTGCCACCTTACCTTAGCCTGGACCGTTTGCGCCTTTTGACTCATGTATGCAATTGTGTCGCTAGCATTCCAATGTCAAAGAACCCGGGTCGACATAACTGGTCATAAACTCAATAGCCTCAACTGTACAGAGACAGGCATACATAACCCAGCAAAGCAGGTGTCGGTCATCAGCGAGTGTAGACAAGTCGTAGCAAGCTACAAGGACTCCAATACACCGCGTGACATTTCCCCGTAGGGACAGACACAGCAACTAAGAAGGATACTTGCCGGTCAACCAATGTGTCCGGAGCAGTAGCGAACTACCAAGGCTCGGTGGAAACACAAAGGGGCATTTCTATGTATAGAGAGCTACTAAGGGCATACGACTAGGTGTCGAACCCCATACATATCATAGTGCATTACCCGTACGCATGACATACATGACATGCATAGATACAACAATGGCATCACAACATAATCATACAACATATCAACATTTATTTAGAAGACTCGTAAGAGTCTTGCATAATAAGTTCATACAGGTAGGGGTCACATGACCCGACACTCAAGTCATACAAACAAAGTCATACAATCCAAGCGGAAGCATTAAAGTTATCTGAGTACAGACAGTTGAAAGGAAAAGGCATAAAGCATGACTATCTACAGATCCCTTCTGAAAGGGGCCAGGTCGTAGCTGGGACAACAGCTACTCATCATCATCGAGGTCTAGATAGAACCCACATGTTGGCTTTTGGGTGTCTTCTGCAACATTTATTAAACAAACATGAGTACAAAGGTACTCAGCAAGACTTTAGAACAGATCTATCTACTCATGCACATGTATCACTAAAGGGGGTTGTGGGGTTTCATGCAGCAAGCCAGCTTTGACTCTTGGCTAGCCCATACTACAACTTTAAATAGTTTTAAACAACTTTGGTAAGTCGTACACGAGTCCACTACCACCACAACAATACACTATCATGGATTCCTTTCCATCTCCCTACGGAAATGCCATACATGATACTCACACTTATCTTGACACTTTTATGAGTAGCCATTAAAGTTATCTATGAACAACATATGTCTCCAAGTAGTCCATATCCGCGGACGCGGCTATTCGAATAGATCATAACCCTGCAGGAGTGTACTTCTTCACACACGCTCTCGCCACTTATCGCCATGTGCACGTCGTGCACCTCAGCAACCTTCAAGCAGGAAGCCCGGCGAGGGAGCCAGCCACGACCGTTAACCACGCTAATACCTACTCTTGGTTTATCGCCTATTTGAGTGTGAACCCGCACGGAAGTCCGGCCGAGATTTATCTACGTCCCCAAACGATGTGCGCAGGGTTCCCAAGCCCACCATCCGAGTGCCACTTGGTACATTGTGCCACTGCCTACCGTGTCACAGCCCACCTCTAAGGTCAGCACCATGCACGGCCTTCAGCATGACTATAAACACCAGAAACTACTTGCAACTCCTGGACCGAGTACTAGGGGATTAATAAGTCGAGAAGGTTCGAGTTACCAGAACCCAATGTGTGGTAGTATCAAGTCTTGGATTTCATACACAGAACTCATTTCCCAAGGACGGTTCCAATGAAACAAACCGCCGTGCGCTCCTACATAGCCTTTCATCGGTACCTTTACCAAATCATGTTCTACACTTATTATTTGTCACTAGAACACATTCATCCATTCATGTTCATACACTTATTATTTGTCACTAGAACACATTATTTATCAGATTTCAAGTTATATTTATTTTTCTATGATTTTTCAAAGTTTTCATCATTTATGGAATTATTTTTAATCACAAGATTGATTTATTGCGTCAGGCTGATGTCACTGGGTCAACACAGGCTGGCCAGGTTAAACCTGACCAGTGGGGCCCACTGGTCAGTGTCTCAGGAACTAATCCCGTGCAGACCAGCAGCTAAGTGGGGTTTGACCCACCCTGGGGCCCACTGTCAGTGGCTGTTGGCGCTAACTAAAAGAGGATTAAGGCGGGCACGTCATCGCCCGCCGGAGGCTGAACGGCGGCGACCAAACCCGCGGCGGTTCCTCGCCGGAGTTGCTCCAAATCGAGCTATAGGGCTCAGATTCGAGTGCCGAGAGCACTGAGACGAAGCCCAGGCTCGGCCTCATCCAACAGGGGCATCGAGAGAAGCTAGGGGTGGCCGGAGAGCACCGACGACGAGCTGAGGCAGCTGCTAGAGCTCGAGATGACGGCTAGGTAGCTAGGGAACGCGAGGTGCTCGATTTATAGGAGGAAACGATCCACAGCTCACCGCGGTGCTGTCGGAGGCAACGGAGATGAGGAAGGAGGTCGGGGACGGCCGGATCGACGGCGAAGCCTCGGTGGCACGAAGATGGGTAACGACGATGATGGGGTGATGCAGGGCTCGGGGGCTCGATTCCTTCGGCATAGACGACGAGCTTGACGAGGAGGAGGTGATGAGACGCTCGGGGAAACCTGCTGTGGTCGGAGACGATGGCGAGCTCGAGCTCGAGCTCGGCTCCAATGGCGGTAGAGAGAGGAGAGGGAAGGAGGACGAATGGGGAGGGGGTACGCTTGGAATGAGCTCAGGAGGGTTATCTCCTCGCGGCCAGCGCGACGCGGGAGGCAAGCAGCCACACAGTTGTGTGCTGCGGCGAGGACAAACGGCGACCACCTCCTCTGCCGACTCGCGAGGAGGAAGACGACAGGAACGAGTGGGCCGGGCGAGGTAGGCGTTAGATAGGGTTTTTCCATTTTCTTTATTCCTTTTCTGTTTACAATTCTAACATTTGTTTCATTTATTTTTTTGGCTCCAAACTATTCTTAAAATAGGGAATATAATTATGGGGTGTTATTTGGAATATTTCCAAGTCCACAAAAATGTTTCAGCATTTTATATTATCCTGAGATATTTAAAACCCATTATTTGGATATTATGAGTGGCTTTTGTGGTTTAAATAAAATGCCAAAATTATTTAAAAATAATATCCACCCATGAAATACTGTTTCCAATATTTATCAAAAAGGGTGGGCTTTTATGAAGGCCATTTCGGGTTCATTGAAATCACACTCTTTTTATTTTGGTTGACCAAGGTGAGGTGTGCTACGGCAACAAAAGTCCTTCCCCCGCAACGGCGCCACAAATTCTTCTTGCTACTTCTCAAACAACAGCGCCAGAAATTGACACGTTGACGGAGACTTGCTTGCGTTGGTTTTTCCATTGAAGAGGAAAGGGTGATGCAGCAAAGGAGCAGTAAGTATTTCCCTCAGTTGGAGAACCAAGGTATCGATCCAATAGGACGGTCTCGTCAAGTCCAGAGTACCTGCGCAAACACAAACGAGCTTGCACCCAATGCTTCAAAGGGGTTGTCAATCCCTTCAAGATTGTTTGCAAAGTGAGATCTAAAGGCGGAAAGTGCAACGAAGTAAAAAGTGTAAGGCTGAAAATATGGTGTGGAGTAGATCTGGGGGCCATAGTGTTCACTAGAGGCTTCTCTCAAAATAACAAATATCACGGTGGGTGAACAAATTACTATCGAGCAATTGATAGAACCGCGCAGAGTGATGACGATATCTAAGGCAATGATCATACATATATGCATCAAGTCCGAGACAAGTAAACCGATACTTTCTTCATGTACTACTATTACTCCACACATGGACCGCTATCCAGCATGCATGTAGTGTATTGAGTTCATGACGAACAGAGTAACGCCTAAAGCAAGATGACATGATGTAGAGGGATAATCTCAAACCAATGATGAAAACCCCATCTTTTTACCCTTGATGGCAACAACACGATGCGTGCCTCGCTACCCCTTCTGTCACTGGGTGAGGTCACCGCACGATATGAACCCAAAACCAAGCACTTCTCCCATTGCAAGAATCATAGATCTAGTTGGCCAAACAAAACCCACAACTCGAAGAGAATTACAAGGATATGAAATCATGCATAAGAGAGATCAGAAGAAACTCAAATAAGATTCATAGATAATCTGATCATAAATCCACAATTCATCGGATCTCGACAAACACACCACAAAAGAAGATTACATCGGATAGATCTCCATGAAGATCATGGAGAAGTTTGTATTGAAGATCCAAGAGAGAGAAGAAGCCATCTAGTTACTAGCTATGGACCAGTAGGTCTATGGTGAACTACTCACGCTTCATCGGAGAGGTCATGGTGTTGATGAAGAATCCCTCTGTATCTGAATCCCCCTCTGGCAGGGCACCAGAACGTGCCCCAGATGGGATCTTGCGGAGACAGAAGCTTGCGGCGGCGGAAAAGTACTTTCGATGATCTCCTGGTTTTCTGTGGAATTTTTGGGGATATATAGGCGCAAAACCTAGGGCAAAGGGGCCTCAGGGAGCCCACAAGCCAGGGGCCACGGGCGCCCCTGGCCGCGCCATGAGGGCTTGTGGGGTCCCTGGTGGCCCCCTGCCCTGATTCTCCGTCTCTCCGATCATTTTCTGTTCCGGAAAAAATCTTTTTGGCAGTTTCATTCCATTTGGACTCCGTTCAAAATCATCCTCTAAAAGGGGTCAAAAACATGGGAAAAACAGGAACTGGCACTTGGCACTGAGTTAATAAGGTAGTCCCCAAAAATATATAAAAGGCATGCAAAACATCCAAAGTTTGACAAGATAATAGCATGAAACCATCAAAAATTATAGATACGTTGGAGACGTATCAAGCATCCCCAAGCTTAACTCTTGCTCGTCCTCGAGAAGGGAAGTGATAAAGAATGAATTTTTTATGTGGAATGCTACCTAGCATAGTTGTCCTTTGCAACTTCTTTCACGTGACATGAATGTTCAGATCCGTAAGATTCGAAACAATAGTTTTCTATTGACATGAAAACAATAATACTTCAAGTAACTAGCAAGGTAATCATGAACTTTCAAAATAACAAGGCCAAGGAAGGTTATCCCTACAAAATCATATAGTTTGGCTATGCTCCATCATCCTCACACAACTAATGTAAATCATGCACAACCCCGGTATTGGCCAAGTAATTGTTTTCACACTCTTACTTTCTCAAACTTTTTATAACTATCACGCAATACATGAGCGTGAGCCATGGATATAGCACTATAAGTGGAATAGAGTGTGGTGGTGGTTGTGAGACAAAAAAGAGGAGATGGTCACATTGACTCGGCATATCAAAGGGCTATGGAGATGCCCATTAATAGATATCAATGTGAATGAGTAGGGATTTCCATACAAAGGATGCACTAGAGCTATAAGTATGTGAAAGCTCAAAAGTAGAACTAGTGGGTGTGCATCCAACTTGCTTGCGCATGAAGACCTAGGGCAAATTTGGGGAAGCCCATCATTGGAATATACAAGACAAGTTCTATAATGAAGATTCCCACTAGCATATGGTAGTGACAAAGCAAGAAGCTCACAATCATGAAGAACATGGTGCTATTATGAAGCTCAAGTGTGGAAAAGGATAGTAGCATTGTCCCTTCTCTCTTTTTCTCTCTTTTTTTTCTTTGGGCTCTTGGGCCTCTCTTTTTTCTCTTTTTTATTTTTGGTATCTTTGGCCTCTTTTATTTTATTTATTTATTTCCTCACATGGGACAATGCTCTAATAATGATGATCATCACACTTTTATTTACTCACAGCTCAAAGCTCAAAACGATGATGACTCTATAGGAAATGCCTCCGGCAGTGTACCGGGTTATGAAACGATCTAGCATGGTGTATGACGTTGAAACATCTCGCTAGCTATCTTACAATCATGCAATGGCAATATGCGAGTGACGACACAAGTCATGAGATGGAACGGTGGGAGTTGCATGGCAATATATCTCGGAATGGCTATGAAAATGGCATAGTAGGTAGGTATGGTGGCTGTTTTGAGGAAGGCATATGGTGGGTTTGTGCACCGGCGAGAATTGCGCGGCACTAGAGAGGCTAGCAATGGTGGAAGGTGAAAGTGCATCTATACCATGGACTCACATTAGTCATGAAGAACTCACATACTTGTTGCGAAAGTTTTTATTAGTAATCAAAAAAGTGCTAAACGCATACTCCTAGGGGAAGGGTTGGTAGGTGTTAACCATCGCGCGATCCCGACCTCAACACAAAGGATGACAATCAATAGATCAATTATGCTCCGACTTCCTAACATAGCGGTTCACCATACATGCATGCTACGGGTATCACTAACTTCAACACAAGTATTTCTAGATTCACAACACCCTACTAACATAGCTCTTAATATTACCAAATCCACGTCTCAAAACTAATTGAGAGGAATCAAAACTCTCTTTCTACTCAATGCACATGAAGATGGAGGTTTTTGCATCCTATTTGGGTACCTATCACCTTTGGGACTACTTTCATAGCATAAGCCAACTACCAAGTCACGCACCGCCATGCTCTAAAAGATATAAGTGAAGCACATAGAGCAAAATTATCTAGCTCAAAAGATATAAGTGAAGCACTATGAGCATTCTAGCAAAATCACGATGAGTGCATGTCTCTCTCTCTAAAAAATGTGTCCAGAAAGGATGATTGTGAAACAACAAAAAGAAAAGACTCCTAAGATACAAGATGCTCCAAGCAAAACACATATCATGTGGTGAATAAAAATATAGCTCCAAGTAATGTTACCGATGGATTGAAGACGAAAGAGGGGATGCCTTCCCGGGGCATCCCCAAGCTTAGGCTTTTTGGTGTCCTTGAATTTGGCTTGGGATGCCTTGGGCATCCCCAAGCTTGAGATCTTTCCACTCCTTATCTCTTTGTCCATGAGAACATCACCCAAAACTTGAAAACTTCACAACACAAAACTCAAACAGAAACTCGTGATAACATTAGCACTAGAAAACAAACTACCACTTCTTTTGTTACTGTAGAAAACTAGAATTCTATCTATATTGGTGTTGGGATACTGTATTCTCACTTTTCCCTGGCTAGTACCCCCCGATACTAACCATAGTCTCATCAAAACAAGCAACCAACTCAACAAAAACAGAATCTGTCAAAAACAGACCAGTCTGTAGCAATCTGTATACTTCGTATACTTCTGTTACCTCAAAAAATCTGAAAATTTTTGACTGCCTGTCAAAAGGCATATCAACCAGCAGAAAAAAGAATCAACTCAAAATCTCTTTCTGAATAAAAATGAAAAATCATCTCGTGAGCGAAAAGTTTCTGTTTTTTTCGAGCAGGATCAAACAACCAGTACCAAGACTAGTCATAAAGGTTTTTCATGGCTAAAACACAAAAAGAAAAACAAAAAACACAATCACAGCAGAATTATGATGGTGTGGACGCAACAAAACAGAAATAAAAAGATAAATTCATTGGGTTGCCTCCCAACAAGCGCTATTGTTTAACGCCCTTAGCTGGGCATAAAAGTGATAGAATCACGTATCATCGTCTTTGGTGCTCAAACCATAAGCGGCCCTCATCGTGGATTCATAAGGCAATCTTATTTTCTTTATAGGAAAGTGTTCCATGCCCTTCCTTAAAGGAAATTGAAATCTAATATTCCCTTCCTTCATATCGATGATAGCACCTATAGTCCTTAGGAAAGGTCTACCAAGAATAATAGGGCATGTAGGATTGTAATCAATGTCAAGCACAATGAAATCCACGGGTACATAGTTCCTATTTGCAATAATAAGAACATCATTGATCCTTCCCATGGGTTTCTTGACAGTAGAATCAGCAAGATGCAAATTAAGAGAACACTCTTCAATCTCATTAAAACCCAGAACATCACATAAAGACTTTGAATCGCGGAAACACTAGCACCCAAATCACACAAAGCATTGCATTCATAGTTTTTGATTTTGATTTTGATAGTAGGTTCCCACTCATCATGAAGCTTTCTAGGGATAGAGACTTCCAATTCAAGTTTCTCTTCAAGAGATTTTATCATAGCTTCGACGATATGATCGGTAAAGGCCTTGTTTTGGCTATAAGCGTGTGAAGAGTTTGACATGGATTGCATCAAGGAAATGCATTCAATCAAGGAGCAACTATCATAATTGAATTCCTTGAAATCCATAGTAGTAATTTCATTACTACTCAAAGTTTTAATATCTTCTACTCCACTTTCAATGCTAGTAGCACCAAGATAGATGGACTCCGAATCATTGGGGAACTTTTCAACCAAAGTGGATTCATATCCAGCTCCATAATCATTAGGTTTGACACAAGAAAACAAAAATTCAATGGGATTCACACCAAGTACTTTAAGATCTTCGTGATTCTTATCATGAGAACACGCCTTTTTAAGCCATTCATGTCTAGCCTGAATTTGGGCGGTTCTTTCTTGGCTCTCAATCATGGAAACACGCATAGCTTTCAAAGTTTCATCCATGTTGATCTTGGGAGGAGCACATCTAACTTTCAAAGCATCAACATCACTAGACATTCTATCAACGCTCTTAGCCAAATCCTCAATTTTGAGTAGCTTTTCCTCTATGGACGCATTGAAAATCTCTTGAGAGTTGATGAACTCTTTGATATTACTCTCTAGATCAGAGGGTAATCTATTGTAATTTCCATGAGTATTGTTGTAGGAGTTGCCAAAATTATTAGAGGAGTTACTAGGAAAAGGCCTAGGAACATGGTTTCCTCTAAAAGCATTGTTATTGCCGAAGTTATTCCTACCAACAAAATTAACGTCCAAGCTAGCATTGCTACTCTCAATCAAAGAAGACAAGGCCATATCAATAGGATCTAAAGGAGCACTTCTACTAGCAACCAAATTCATTAACTCATCCATCTTAGCACTCAACGAGTTAATTTCTTCTATAGCGTGTACCTTCTTACTAGTAGGTGACCTTTCAGTGTGCCATTGAGAGTAGTTCGTCATGATGTTGTCTAGGAGCTTTGTGGCTTCCCCTAACGTGATCTCCATGAACGTTCCACCTGAGGCGGAGTCCAAGATATTTCTAGAAGCAAAATTCAAGCGAGCGTAAAAGATTTGAATAATCATCCAAAGACTCAAGCCATGAGCGGGACAATTTATAATCATTAATTTCATTCTCTCCCAAGATTGTGCAACATGATCATGATCAAGTTACTTGAAATTCATGATATCATTACGGAGAGAGATGATCTTAGCCGGCGGAAAATACTTGGATATATAAGCATCTTTGCACTTATCCCAAGAATCGATACTATTTTTGGGCAAAGAAGAAAACCAAGTTTTTGAGCGATCTCGCAACGAGAAAAGAAAAAAGCTTCAATTTAATCACGTCATTATCCACATCTTTCTTCTTTTGCATATCGCAAAGCTCAATGAAGGTATTGAGATGGGATGCGGCATCTTCACTAGGAAGGCCGAAGAATTTCTCTTTCATAACAAGATTCAGCAAAGCGGCATTGATTTCGTATGACTCCGCACTAGTGGCGGGAGAAATCGGAGTACTAATAAAATCATTATTATTAGTATTCGAGAAGTCACAAAGTTTGGTGTTTTCATTCATGGTGACTTCGGCAAGCAAGCAAGCACACAAGCGAACAAAGGGCAAGCGAGAAAAAGGGCGAACGAAAAGGCAAACCAAAAAGGCAAACCAAAAAAGGCAAATTGGTGAAGTGGGGGACAGGAAAATGAGAGGCAACTGGAAAACAAAGTAAATGCAAGAGTGAGTTTGCGACACCTACTTGGATGAGTTCTTGACTTGATCTTCCTCTCCCCGGCAACGGCGCCAGAAATTCTTCTGCTACGGCAACAAAACTCCTTCCCCGGCAACGGCGCCAGAAATTCTTCTTGCTACTTCTCAAACAACAGCGCCAGAAATTGACACGTTGACGGAGACTTGCTTGTGTTGGTTTTTCCCTTGAAGAGGAAAGGGTGATGCAGCAAAGGAGCTGTAAGTATTTCCCTCAGTTTGAGAACCATGATATCGATCCAGTAGGAGGGTATCGTCAAGTCCAGAGTATCTGCGCAAACACAAACGAGCTAGCACCCAACGCTTCAAAGGTTTGTCAATCCCTTCAAGATTGTTTGCAAAGTGAGATCTGAGGGCGGAAAGTGCAACGAAGTAAAAAGTGTAAGGTTGAAAATATGGTGTGGAGTAGACCCGGGGGCCATAGTGTTCACTAGAGGCTTCTCTCAAAATAGCAAATATCACGGTGGGTGAACAAATTACTGTCGAGCAATTGATAGAACTGCGCAGAGTCATGATCATACATATAGGCATCACGTCCGAGACAAGTAGACCGATACTTTCTGTATCTACAACTATTACTCCACACATCGACCGCTATCCAGCCTGCATCTAGTGTATTGAGTTCATGACGAACAGAGTAACGCCTTAAGCAAGATGACATGATGTAGAGGGATAATCTCAAACCAATGATGAAAACCCCATCTTTTTACCCTTGATGGCAACAACACGATGCGTGCCTCGCTACCCCTTCTGTCACTGGGTGAGGTCACCGCACGGTATGAACCCAAAACCAAGCACTTCTCTCATTGCAAGAATCATAGATCTAGTTGGCCAAACAAAACCCACAACTCGAAGAGAATTACAAGGATATGAAATCATGCATAAGAGAGATCAGAAGAAACTCAAATAAGGTTCATAGATAATCTGATCATAAATCCAAAATTCATCGGATCTCGACAGACACACCGCAAAAGAAGATTAAATCAGATAGATCTCCATGAAGATCATGGAGAAGTTTGTATTGAAGATCCAAGAGAGAGAAGAAGCCATCTAGTTACTAGCTATGGACCTGTAGGTCTATGGTGAACTACTCACGCATCATCGGAGAGGTCATGGTGTTGATGAAGAAGCCCTCCGTATCCGAATCCCCCCTCCGGTAGGGCACCAGAACGTTCCCCAGATGGGATATTGCGGAGACAGAAGCTTGCGGCGACGGAAAAGTACTTTCGATGATCTCCTGATTTTTTGTGGAATTTTTAGGGATATATAGGCGCAAAACCTAGGGCAAAGGGGCCTCAGGGAGCCCACAAGCCAGGGGGCCGCGGGCCCCCCTGGCCGCGCCTTGAGGGCTTGTGGGGTCCCTGGTGGCCCCCTGCCGTGATTCTCCGGCTCTCCGATCTTTTTCTGTTCCGGAAAAAATCTTTTTGGCAGTTTCATTCCGTTTGGACTCCGTTCAAAATCCTCCTCTGAAAGGTGTCAAAAACATGGAAAAAAACAGGAACTGGCACTTGGCATAGAGTTAATAAGTTAGTCCCAAAAAATATATAAAAGGCATGCAGAACATCCAAAGTTTGACAAGATAATAGCATGAAACCATCAAAAATTATAGATACGTTGGAGACGTATCAAGGTGCTAGGGTTTTCTTTCATTCCTAATGCAAGAATTAAAACATGAGCACAGTCTTGCAAAACACCAAATGGGAAATCTAGGGATGTGACAACTCACCCCACTCAAAAGAATCTCGTCCCGAGATTTGGAAGTCGTCTGGAAGAGCGCGGGATACTCAAGTCGGAGACGGTCCTCTCTTTCCCATGTTGCTTCTTTTTGAGAATGATTTGACCACTGAACTTTAAGAAACTTGAGGTTTCGACATCGAGTGGTACGCTCAGCTTGATCAAGAATACGAATAGGGTATTCTTGGTATGAAAGTTATCCTGGAGATCAAGCGTTTCGTGGTCCACTTCATGGATAGGATCCGAGAAGCAACGCCTGAGTTGCGAGACATGGAAAACATCATGAACCTTGGAAAGATGCAGAGGAAGTTCCAATGGGTAGGCAACTTCTCCTCGTTTGGCAAGAATGCGAAAAGGACCAATGTAACGAGGAGCCAATTTGCCTTTGATACCGAAGCGATGAGTACCCGTCAAAGGTGTAACCCGAAGGTAAGCCTTCTCGTCAACTTCAAAGGTCACAGCCTTATGATGACAATCATATTGGCTCTTTTGATGAGATTGGGCTATTTTCAACTTTTCACGAATAATGCGAACTTGCTCTTCTGCTTCCTGGATCATATCCGGACCAAAGAGTTGCCTCTCTCCGGTTTCTGACCAATTAAGAGGTGTTCGACATCTTCGTCCATAGAAAACTTCAAAAGGGGCTTTGCCCAAGCTTGATTGATAACTATTGTTATAGGCAAAATCAGCGAATGGAAGACACTTCTCCCAATTCATACCGAACGATATAACACTAGCTCTAAGCATATCTTCTAGAATGTGATTGACTCTTTCTACTTGACCACTTGATTGCGGATGGAAAGCAGTGCTAAAAGATAGGTGAGTCCCCATGGAATTCTGAAAACTTTCCCAGAAATGAGAAGTAAAAATACTTCCACTATCTGAATTAATCTCCAAAGGGACACCATGAAGAGACACTATTCGAGAGATATATAACTCTGTTAGCTGGCTAGCTGTTATACTCTCATGAACTGGAAGAAAATGAGCTACTTTGGACAGACGGTCCATGACCACAAAGATAGCATTATTCCCTTTCTTGGTCCTGGGAAATCCAGTGATGAAATCCATACTAACTTCATTCCATTTCCATTCAGGAATAGCTAAAGGTTGAAGGGTGCCAGCAGGCCTTTGATGTTCTGCCTTAACTCGACAGCAAACGTCGTAGTTAGCAACGAACTCAGCAATTTGTCTCTTCATCCTAGTCCACCAGAACCTCTGGCGTAGGTCGTGATACATTTTGGTACTACCAGGATGTATCGTGAGAGGATATTCATGAGCCTCCTTAAGGATCAACTGTCACAGATATTGCTTCTTGGGAACTACCAAACGGTTCTCAAAGAAAACAACACCCCGATCATCAACCGAGAAGCAATTGACATTTCCCCCTTTAATATTCTTCTTAATCCGGGGAATTCCAGTGTCATGCTTCTGGGCCTCTATGATTTGATCCACTAAGGTAGGTTTCGCCACTAGGTTGGAAAGAGATCCTTGAGGAACAACGTGAAGATTCAACTTCCGAAATTCCTCATAGAGATGTGGTTGACCTCGTTGTAACATCAGATTGTTACAATAAGACTTACGACTTGGTGCATCAGCCATGACATTGGCCTTCCCCGGGGTGTAAGTTATCCCTAAGTCATAATCTGTGATCAACTCGACCCATCTTCTTTGCCTGAGATTCAAATCCGGCTAGGTGAAGATATATTTCAGACTTTGGTGATCAGTGAAAATTTCGCAACGATTACCAAGAAGGTAACGTCGCCAGGTTTTTAGTGCATGGACTACAGCTGCAAGCTCAAGATCATGTGTGGGATCCTCATGTGGACGCAACTGTCGAGATGTGTATGCAATCACATGACGATCCTGCATGAGAATGCAATCTAATCCTTGTCGCGAGGCGTCGCAATAGATAACAAAGTCCTTAGAGAAATCTGGTAGTAGCAACACAGGTGCGGAAGTCACGCGTCTTTTCAGTTCCCAAAAACTATGCTCACACTGTGGTGTCTACTCGAACTTTTTATGTTTCTTGAGGAGTTCAGTTAGAGGCTTTGCAACCTTGAGAAGTTCTCGACAAAGCGGCGATAATAGCTCGCTAGACCAAGAAAACTCCTAACTTGCTTAACTAATTCAGGTTGAGTCCAATCAAGGACATCTTGAACTCTCTTGGGATTGACAACAATACCCTTACCAGAGATTACGTGGCCTAGATAGGTCACTTATGGTAACCAAAATTCACATTTTGAAAACTTGGCATAAAGGCGATGCTCTCGAAGTTTCATCAATACCAGCCTTAGATGCGCGGCATGTTCTTGTTCGTTCTTCGAGTAGATGAGAATATCATCGAGGTATACCACGACAAATTTATCCATATACTCCATGAAGATCGAATTCATCAAGCGAGAGAAGGTGGCCGGATTGGTTAAACCGAAGGACATGACTGTGTATTCGTATTGGTCATAACGAGTGACAAAGGCCGTTTTTGGAATGTTCCCGTTCTTGATCTTGATTTGATGGTATCCTAACCTCAAATCAATCTTGGAGAAGACTGAGGATCCAGTGATCTGATCATACAAATCATTGATCCTGGGGAGCGGATACTTGTTCGTTATGGTAACCAGATTAACTGGTCCGTAATCTACAACCATCCGGTCCGTTCCATCCTTCTTCTTGACGAAGAGGACGTGACAAGCCCAAGGGGAAGAGCTAGGATGAATGAAACCTTTATTCAAGGCCTCATCTAGTTGTTTCTTAAGTTCGGCTAGCTCTAAGGGTGCCATCTTATAGGGTCTTCTCGCTATTGGGACAGTTCCCGGAACAAGATCTATCACAAACTCTACATCCCTGTCAGGTGGAATACCTGGCAGTTCTTCTGGAAAAACATCCGGAAAGTCACGGACTACCGGAATGTCTTCAAGTTCTGGAAGAGGACTAGCATTGAGGGAATAGAGTTGGCATTTGGCAACTCGAGTTGAGACATTTACTATCTCACCCGATGGATAGGTAAGCTGAACATTCCTAGAATGGGTATCAATCTTGGTGTAATGATCTGACATCCAGTCCATACCCAAGATGATATTGATATCTGAGGATTTAAGGGCTATCAATGATGCTAGAAAAACTAGCCTGTCTACTAGAATTCCATGTCATAACTTATCGTAGAAGTCTGCCATTTACTACCAGGAGTTTGGACCAATAATGGAATTGGCATATCACAAAAAGGACATGTTATGCAACTGCACATAACTTTCGGAAATGAAGGCATGAGATGACCCGGTATAAAAAAGAACAGACGTTGGGTGATGATTGACAAGGAGCGTACCCAAAATGACGTCGGGGTCCTGTGCAGCTTCTTTTGCTGAAACATAATTCACGCGGCCACGCGCAGGAGTTGGTTTCACATAATATGCCTTGCCTCACTTGCCTTGCCGAACAGACTTCCCAGGTTGCTTGGCAGCGATATTCTGGGGACACTCACGCGAATAGTGTCCTGGTTCTCCACACTTGTAACACATCACTTGATTGGCACATGGTGTAGCATTGATAGCTGGACCACCATAGGTTTTGGCTGGGGGGTTGGTCTGGTTTGCCTGAGGCGCCACATAGGATGACCTCGGGGTATATCATGGCAGCAGAGAACTATTCGGGACCCACACCCGGCGCTTCTGAAACATTGAACCGGATGAGGAGCCGAAATCGCGAGAGTGCTTCTTCGTTGCTTCATAGTCGGAATGACCAGTCTCACCACTGATCGCCTTGTTGATAAGAGCTTGGAAACTTGTACATTCATGAAGGCGCGGGTCATGACGAAGTTCGGGGCTCAGTCCCTTGCGGAATCTTGCTTGCTGCTTGGCGTCAGTTGACACCTCTTCAGTTGCGTAGCGGGCGAGATTTCTGAACTCACGGCTATAAGCATCCACGGTTAACTTTCCCTGAGTGAAGGCACATAATTCCTCTCTCTTGCGGTCCATCAGACCCTCTGGTATATGATGCAGATGGAAAGCTGCGCTGAAATCAGCCCAGGTGGTTGGTGGTCCGACAGGACGCATAGCTTCATAATTCTCCCACCACAGATTGGCGGGGCCTTCCAGAAAGTAAGCAGCGAAGGTCACCTTGTCAGCCTCAGCAACGTTGGCAGAGCGTATCTTGCACGATATACTGCACAACCATTCATCAACGTCGAGAGGATCGACGGAATGATGGAACTTTGGGGGATTTAGCTTCACAAAGTCATTGAGGGACACTGCGTCATTTCGCGGCTGACGATCCGTATTTTGCTCAATACGCTCTAGTAAACGGTAGGTCTCTATCTTGTTCCTTTCTGCCTCCAGCATAACCTCCGCCAGAGAAGGCGGGTGAGGCAGTTCCTCCTGTGCTGCGTGACTACCTTCTCCTTGCTCATGGCTAGGGGCACGGTTGTGCCTGGTAAACGCCATCCTGGCAAACAAACTCACAGCTTAGACTAGATCAACAACAATACTAGCTATATATTAAGAAAGCACTGAACAACATGGAATGCAGAAATGAACATCCGAACAACATGGTAACAAGAAAACTGCTATATATACACCATGGTTCATACACACCATAACATAGTTCAGTACAACCTCAAGTTGCAGAGCAAACTACTGAAAAGACGAAACTACTCATCACAGGCTTTCCAAGCTTCCTATACATTATTTATCTATGCCTCCGGAACTCATCTCACAACATAGTCATATTCCACAAGACACACAGGACTGTGGAAATATAACTACTACAATACCACTATTCCACTCACGGGCTCAAGCATCGGCATAAAACATCTCATACAGATTTCCTCCATGACCTGGGAGCTGAACCTGCGGATCAGGAAATACTCTAGCCTGAGACCCCTGGGAACCGTAAGGACATGGATGTGGCCTCGGTCCCCTGACTGGTGGCAATAGAGGTCCCCGAAGAGGGGTGACACCTCCGATAGCAGGCCAGTCAACATGAGCTGGAAGATGAGTCCTAACTGGGTTCAACATCTCCATATCTCCATAGCCTGTCTGAACTACAGGTGCCAGTTGTGTCAAAGTTGTCCACAGACGGGCACAAGTAGCATAAAGCTCCATACGAAGGGCACGAGCATCTCGGTCTCTATTCTCTAACATATGAGTGGTAATTTGCAGCAGCAGATCCTCCAAAGAAGAATCAAAGTAGACTCCACTGAGATATCCTTCTTATCCTGGCTGAGAAGCTGGAACATAACAGAACTTTGAATTCTGCAGAAGTGCATGTTTGGCTCTCATGATGGTCAACATTGAATAGGCGACATCTTGTACCGCCATGTCAACGGTAACCCCCAATCCGTAAGACCAATGGATCGTCTCCTCGGCTCCAGGGTAATCTGGGAATACCCTAACAGTGCACATGTACTGACTCTGGTTGAAATCCTGGTACTGCTCCTCCACTGTATACTCTGGGTACCAGCGGTAACCGGCTATTGACATCATCCTGACCAGCATGGTCGTGTGACCCGGTACATCAATGCACCTAGTCATACGAACCACCTTATGAAAAGGACGGGCATGCATCTGAAATAGAGAATAATGCAAAGTCATTAGAGATCTGGAAATGAAATTGGGCAGCATAACGGCTGTAAATGCTCAAAAACAATTTTGAGACAACCCACAAAAGATTGGATAGCATAACCACTCAACTATCAAGTTCAAATTCCATGGTCATCAAATATATATATATATATTCCCTTGGAACAAAAGACAATTCGGATTGACTCTCAAACCGCTTTCCTACAATCTAACTATTAGTATCACGCGATCCTAAGAGATAGATAAAAAACCTAGTTCTTAATCCCCATAGAAAAGATGAGGATGACCAGAACAGGATGACTTGAGAAGAGAAGCAAGAGTCTTACGTTCCCTTCCACAAACAATTCCCTTACATATAACTAAAGCATTTCTAGACTTGACTTCGACCAGTTTGGCTTGGTAATCCTACAGTCAGTCAGGCTCTGAAACCAACGCTGTCGTGACCTCGATCCTAAGCCATAGGAATCCAGCCTGTAACACATCGCATCCCTTTGCGGTCTCACGCACGGTTAACCCCACGGCTGCCACCTTACCTTAGCCGTGACCGTTTGCGCCTTTTGACTCAGGTATGCAATTGTGTCGCTAGCATTCCATTTTAAAATAACCCTGGTCGACATAACTAGTCATAAACTCAAGTGGCTCAACTGTATAGAGACATGCATACATAACCCATCAAAGCAAGTGTCGGTCATCAGCGAGTGTAGACAAGTCGTAGCAAGCTACAAGGACTCCATTACACCGCATGACATTTCCCCGTAGGGACAGACACAACAACTAAGAAGGATACATGCCGGTCAACCAATGTTTCCGGAGCAGTAGCGAACTACCAAGGCTCGATGGAAACACAAAGGGGCATTTCTCTGTATAGAGAGCTACTAAGGGCATACGACTAGGTGTCGAACCCCATACATATCATAGTGCATCCCATGTACGCATAACATACTTGATATGCATAGATACAACAATGGCATCACAACATAACCATACAACATCACAACATTTATTTAGAAGACTCAGAAGAGTCTTGCATAATAAGTTCATACAGGTAGGGGTCACATGACCCGACACTCAAGTCATACAAACAAAGTCATACAAGCCAAGCGGAAGCATTAAAGTTGTCTGAGTACAGACAGTTGAAAGGAAAAGGAATAAAGCCTAACTATATACAGATCCCTTCTGAAAGGGGCCAGGTCGTAGCTGGGACACCAGCTACTCGTCATCATCGAGGTCTAGATAGAACCCACCTGTTGGCTCGTGGGTATCTTCTGCAACATTTATTAAACAAACATGAGTACAAAGGTACTCAGCAAGACTTTAGAACGGATCTATCTACTCATGCACATGTATCAACAAAGGGGGTTGTGGGGTTTCATGCAGCAAGCCAACTTTGACTCTTGGCTAGCCTATACTACAACTTTAAATAATTTTAAACAACTTTGATAAGTCATACACGAGTCCACTACCACCACAACAATACACTATCATGGATTCCTTTCCGTCTCCCTACGTAAATGACATACATGATACTCACACTTATCTTGATACTTTTATGAGTAGCCATTAAAGTTATCTATGAACAACATATGTCTCCAAGTAGTCCATATCCGCGGACATGGCTATTCGAATAGATCATAACCCTGCAGGGGTGTACTTCTTCACACACGCTCTCGCCACTTATCGCCATGTGCACGTCATGCACCTCGGCAACCTTCAAGCGGAAGCCCACTGAGCGAGTCGGCCACGACCGTTAACCATGCTAATACCTAGTCGAGGTTTATCGCTTATTTGAGAGTGAACCCGCATGAAAGTCCGGCCGAGGTTTCCGCTATGGCCCCAAACAATGTGTGCAGGGTTCCCAAGCCCACCATCCAGGTGTCACAAGGTACACCGTGCCACTGCCTACCGCGTCACAGCCCACCTCTAAGGTCAGCACCATGCACGGCCTCCAACATGACTAAAACACCAGAAACTACTTGCAACTCCTGGACCGAGTACTAGGCGATTAATAAGCCGAGAGGGTTCGAGTTACCGGAACCCAATGTGTGGTAGTATCTTGTCTTGGATTTCATACACGGAACTCAGTTCCTAAGGATGGTTCTAATGAAACAAACCGCCATGTACTCCTACATAGCCTTTCATCGTTACCTGTACCAAATCATGTTCTACACTTATTCTTTGTCACTAGAACACATTCATCCATTCATGTTCATCACCCAGATGAAACAGACCTGACACAAACTCTAGGCATAGCAAGATAAGACACATCATGGCTCAAGCAAGTACCAGGTATGCTAGGTTGCAAGGTTTGGCTATTTACTCTGACAATAACAGGTCATGCAAAGGAATAGGTTCAGCTACCGAAGTAAATCATTTGAAATATTTTGTCCTAATGCAATAAATGAGAGCAGGAGCAGGAACATGGGATTTTATCGGGATGATCAAAAATGGTGCTTGCCTTGTTGCTCGGAGGAAGGATTAAATCCGCCAGTCGGATATTCAGACGTATCCGGAGGGGCAGAGCCTACCGAAATAATAATGACAATCAATATCATTAAAATGCAACAATATGATGCATGATCAGGCATGAAATGAAATGTATTATGGTTTGAGGTAACTAACAGAACCTTAGTTTGATTCTGATTTGAATTCAAAATTCAAATATTATTTAAAATAGGATATTTATCAAATTCACTTAATTGATTTGACCTGATGTTGTTTCATAACTTTGTTTGTCATGCATGAAAGTAGCACCATTGTGTTCATTGAATTTTTCTGATCATTTTACATATATTATTTATCACATTTGGAGTTATATTTATTTTTCTATGATTTTTCAAAGTTTTCAGCATTTCTGGAATTATTTTTAATCACAGAATTGATTTATTGCGTAAGGCTGACGTCACTGGGTCAACAGAGGCTGGCCAGGTCAAACCTAACCAGTGGGGCCCACTGGTGAGTGTCTTAGGGACTAATCACGTGCTGATTAGCAGCTAAGTGGGGTTTGCCCCACCATGGGGCCCACTGTCAGTGGCTGTTGGCGCTAACTAATAGAGGATAAGGGCGGCCACGTCATCGCCCGCCGGAGGCGATCAAACCCGCGGCGGTTCCTGATACGTCTCCAACGTATCTATAATTTTTGATTGTTCCATGCTATTATATTATCAACTTGGGATGTCTTATATACATTTATATGCCATTTTATATCATTTTTCGGGACTAACCTATTAACTCAGTGCTTAGTGCCAGTTTCTGTTTTTCCGTGTTTTTGACCTTTTTCATAAAAGAATATTAAACGGATTCCAAACGGAATAAAACGTGCGGGATGATTTTTTCCATAACAGAAGATACGCAGAGGACTTGAGAACCAAGGCAGGAGGTCTCGTGGGAGGTCACGAGCCCCCTAGGCATGCCCTAGGGGGGTGCCTAGCAGGCTCGTGGCCCCCCCGTGGCTCCTCTGCCCTACCTCTTTCGCCTATAAATTCCCAAAAATCTCGAAACCAAAGAAGGGAGCCACGAAAATACTTTTCCGCCGCCGCAAGCTTCTGTCTCCGCGAGATCCCATCTGGGGACCGTTTTCGTGCCCTGCCGGAGGGGGATTCAGACACGGAGGGCTTCTTCATCAACACCATTGCCTCTCCGATGATGCTGAGTAGTTCACCACAGACCTTCGGGTCCATAGCTAGTAGCTAGATGGCTTCTTCTCTCTCTTGGATCTTCGGTACGAAGTTCTCCATGATCTTCATGGTAATCTATCCGATGTAACATTCTTTTGCGGTGTGTTTGTCGAGATCCACGAATTGTGGATTTATGATCAAATTATCTATGAATATTATTTGAGTCTCCTCTGAATTCTTATATGCATGATTTCATATCCTTGTAATTCTCTTCGAGTTATTGGTTTCGTTTGGCCAACTTGATCTATAATTCTTGCAATGGGAGAAGTGCTTGCTTTTGGGTTCATATCATGCGGTGTCCTCACCTAGTGATAGAAGGGGTAGCGAGGCACGCATCGTGTTGTTGCCATCAAGGGTAAAAATATGGGGTTTATATCATATTGCATGAATTTATCCCTCTACATCATGTCATCTTGCTTAAGGCGTTACTCCGTTTGTTATGAACTTAATACACTAGATGCATGCTGGATAGCGGTCGATGTGTGGAGTAATAGTAGTAGATGCAGAAAGTATCGGTCTACTCGTCTCGGACGTGATGCCTATATGTATGATCATTGCCTTAGATATCGTCATGCCTTTGCGCGATTCTATCAATTGCTCGAGAGTAATTCGTTCACCCACCGTAATACTTGCTATCATGAGAGAAGCCTCTAGTGAAGAGTATGGCCCCCGGGTCTATTTTACACATCATGTATTCAGATCTACATACAAAAATACCAAAAAGACTTTGCTGCACTTTTATTTCTTTTTACCTTGTATCACCTTCAGATCTCACCTTGCAAGTAATCGTGAAGGAATTGACAACCCATTTATCGCGTTGGGTGCAAGTTTGTTTGCTCTTGCGCAGGTTCATTGGTGCCTCATCTTGATACTCCTACTGGATTGATACCTTGGTTCTCAAACTGAGGGAAATACTTATCTCTACTTTGCTGCATCACCCTTTGCTCTTCAAGGGAAAAACCAACGCAGGCTCAAGAAGTAGCACTTCCTCGCCGAAGTTGCTCCAAATCGATCTGTAGGGGTCGGATTCGAGTGCCAAGAGCACTGGGACGAAGCCCAGGCTCGGCCTCATCCAACAGGGGCAGCGAGAGAGGCTAGGGGTAGCCGGGGAGCACCGACGATGAGCCATGGAGGCTGCCGGAGCTCGGGATCACGGCTAGGTAGCTAGGGAACGCGAGGGGCTCGATTTATAGGGGGGAAATGATCCGCATCTCACCGCGGTGCTATCAGAGGCAACGGAGACGAGGAAGGAGGTCGGGGACGGACGGATCGACGGCGAAGCCTCGGTGGCCGGAGATGGGGAACGACGGCGATGGGGTGATGCAGGGCTCGGGGGCTCGACTCATTTGGTGTAGACGACGAGCTTGACGAGGCGGAGGCGATGAGATGCTCGGGGAAGCCTGCTGTGGCCGGAGACGACGGTGATCTCGAGCTCGAGCTCGGCTCCAATGGCGGCAGAGAGAGGAGAGGGAAGGAGGCCGAATGGGGAGGGGGAGACACTTGGAATGGGCTCAGGAGGGTTATCTCCTCGCGGCCAGCGTGACGTGGGAGGCAAGCAACCACATAGCTACGTGCCGCGGCGAGGAGAAATGGCGGACACCTCCTGTTGCCAACTGGCGAGGAGGAATACGACACGAACGAGTGGGTCGGGCGAGGTAGGCGTTAGATAGGGTTTTTCCATTTTTCGTTATTCCTTTTCTGTTTACAATTCTAACATTTGTTTCATTTATTTATTTATTTTGCTCCAAACTATTCCTACAATAGGGAATATAATTGTGGGGTGTTATTTAGAATATTTCCAAGTCCACAAAAATGTTTCAGCATTTTATATTATCCTGAGATATTTAAAACCCATTATTTGGATATTATCACTGGCTTTTGTGGTTTAAATAAAATGCCAAATTATTTTAAAAATAATATCCACCCCTGAAATATTGTTTCCAATATTTATCAAAAAGGGTGGGCTTTTATGAAGGCCGTTTTGGGTTCATTGAAATCACACTCTTTTTATTTTGGTTGAGCAAGGTGAGGTGCTAGGGTTTTCTTTCATTCCTATTTTCATTTTTAATGCAAGAATTTTAACATGAGCACAATCTTGAAAAACACCAAATGGGAAATCTAGGGATGTGACATGTGTACTTTACTAGTACTCATAGTAGCACTGGGGTATTAGATACTGGTTTAGTTGCTAAGTGTTAGTAACTCGAAGTAAAAGCTACGGAATAAACGGAGACTAGCTAAAAGTGAGGTGATGATGTGTGTTGGAAGAAATTTCAAGGTTGATGTGATCAAACATCACACGCTCCCTCTACCATCGGGATTAATGTTGAACCTAAATAAATGTTATTTGGTTGAACATGAACATGATTAGATCGTGTTTATTGCAATATGATTAATCATTTAAAGAGAATAATGGTTATTCTATTTGCTTGAATAAATACCTTCAATGGTTTATTGAATCTCGATCGTAGTGATACACATGTTCATAATGTTTGATGCCAAAAGATACAAAGTAGTAATGACAGTACCACTTATTAGTGGCACTGTCGCTTGAGTCATATTTGTGTAGGCGCATGAAGAAGCTCCATACTGATGGATCTTTGGACTCACTCATTTTTGAATCGTTTGAGACATGAGAACCATGCCTATTGGTGTAAACATATGAACAAACTCCATGCAAATGGATCGTTTGGACTCACTTGATTTTGAATCACTTGAGACATGCAGGCTTCGTTTTCCAGTGAGATGGAACAAGAAATAACTTGTTGGAAGTAATACATTTTGATGTATGCAGTCCAATGAGTGCCGAGGCACGCAGTGGATATCATTATGTTCTTACTTCACAGATGATTTGAGTACATACTAGTATATTTACTTGATGAAACACAAGTCTGAATTATTGAAAGGCTCAAGTAATTTCAGAGTGAAGTTGAAGATCGTCGTGATAAGAGGATAAAATATCTATGATATGATCACAGAGATGAATATCCGAGTTGTGAGTTTGGTACACAATAGTGTGATGGTGTGTCCGAACGTCATAGCCACACCATGGTGCATACTATGATGTCTCTTATCGAATTACCACTTTTTTGGGGTTATGCATTAGATACAACCGCATTCACTTTAAATAGGCCACCATGTAATTCCGTTGATGTGACACCGTATGAACTATGCTTTGGAGAAACCTAAGCTGTCATTTCTTAAAATTTTGGGGTTGCGACGCTTATGTGAAAAGTTTCAGCATGATAAGCTTGAACCCAAGGCAGATAAATGCATCTTCATAGGACACCCAAAACAGTTGGGTACACCTCCTATCTCAGATCCAGAATCAAAGTGTTTGTTTCTAGAAACGGGTCCTTTCTCGAGGAAAAGTTTCTCTCGAAAGAATTGAGTGGGGGGATGGTGGAAACTTGATAAGGTTATTCAACCGTCACTTCAACCAATGAGTAGTAGGGCACTGGAAATTGTTCATGTGGCTCCTACACTAGTTGAAGTAGAAAGCTGATGATGGTGATCATGAAGCTTCGGATCAAGTTACTACCAAAGCTCGTAGGTCGACAAGGACACTTACTGCTCCAGAGTGGTACGATAATCCTTTCTTGGAAGTCATGTTGTTGGACAACAATGAACCTACGAGCTATGAAGAAGCGATGGTGGGCCCGGATTCTGACAAATGGCTGGAGGCCATGAAATCCAAGAGAGGATCCATGTATGAAAACAAAGTGTAGACTTTGGAAGAACTACTTGATGGTCGTAAGACTGTTAAGTACACATGGATCTTTAAAAGTAAGACAGGCGATGATGGTGAAAAGTCACCATTAAGAAAGCTCGACTTGTCGCAAAGATGTTTACAAAAAGTTCAAAGAGTTGACTGTGATGAGACTTTCTCACTCGTAGCGATGTTAAAAGTCTGTTGGAATTATGTTAGCAGTTGCTACATTATTTATGATTGCACATATGATGTCAAAACATTGTTTCTTCGACAATTTCCTTGAGGAAAGGTTGTATGTGATACAACCAGTAGATTTTGTTGATCCTAAAGATGCTAACAAGTGTGCAAGCTCTAGCGATCCTTCTATGGACTGGTGCAAGCATCTGGGAGTTGGAATATACGCTTTGATAATATGATCAAAGCTTTTGGATTTATACAAATTTTATGAGAAACTTGTATTTCCAAGTAAGTGAGTGGGAGCACTATAGAATTTCTCATGAGTATATGTGGTTGACATATTGTTGATCGAAAATAATGTAGAATTTCTGGAAAGCATAAAGGGTTGTTTGAAAGGAGTTTTTCAAAGGAAAACCTAGATTAAGATACTTGAATATTGAGCATCAAGATCTATAGAGATAGATTAATACGCTTAATAAAACTTTCAATGAAATGCATGCCTTGACAAGGTTTTGAAGGAGTTCAAAATAGATCGACAAAGAAGGAGTTCTTGGCTGTGTTGTAAAGGTGTGAGTTTGAGTAAGAATCAAAATCTAGACCACGACAGAAGAAAGAGAAAGGAGGAATGTCGTCCCCTATGCTTTAGCCATAGACTCTATGTACGCTATGGTGTGTACCGCACCTGATGTGTGCCTTGCCATGAATCTGTCAAGGGGTACAAAAGTGATCCAATAATGGATTACTAGACAACGGTCAAAAGTTATCCTTAGTAACTAGTGGACTAAGGAATTTTTCGCGATTATGGAGGTGAAAAAAGAGTTCATCGTAAAGGGTTACGTCGATTCAAACTTTGACATTAATCCAGATGATTCTCAATAGTAAACCAGATTCGTATAGTGGAGCAGTCATTTGGAATAGTTCCAAATGGCGCGTGGTAGCAGCGTCTATAGGATTACATAGAGATTTGTAAAGCACACACGGATCTGAAAGGTTCAGACCCACTGACTAAAAACCTCTCTCACAAGCAAGACATGATCGAACCCCAGAACTATATGGGTGTTAGATTCATTGCAATCACATAGTGATGTGAACTAGATTATTGACTCTAGTGCAAGTGGGAGACTGTTGGAAATATTCCCTAGAGTCAATAATAAATTGGTTATTATTATATTTCCTTGTTCATAATTATCATCTATTATCCATGCTAGAATTGCATTGATTGGAAACTCAAATACATGTGTGGATACATAGACAACACATTGTCCCTAGTGAGCCTCTAGTTGACTAGATCGTTGATCAAAGATGGTCAAGGTTTCCTGGCCATGGACAAGTGTTGTCACTTGATAACGGGATCACATCATTAGGAGAATGATGTGATGGACAAGACCCAAACTATAAACGTAGTATATGATCATGTCCGTTTGTTGCTACTGTTTTCTGCATGTCAATGTATCTGTTCCTATGACCATGAGATCATGCAACTCCCAGACACCGAAGGAATACCTTGTGTCTATCAAACGTCGCAACGTTACTGGGTGACTATAAAGGTGCTCTACAGGTACCTCCGAAGGTGTCTGTTGGGTTGGCATGGATCAAGACTGGGATTTGTCACTCCGTGTGACGGAGAGGTATCTCGGGGCCCACTCGGTAATACAACATCACAATAAGCCTTGCAAGCAATCTAACTAAGGAGTTAGTCACGGGATCTTGTATTACGGAATGAGTAAAGATACTTGCCAGTAACGAGATTGAACTAGGTATGGAGATACCGACGATCGAATCTCGGGCAAGTAACATACCGAAGGACAAAGGGAACAACATACGGGATCAACTGAATCCTTGACATAGAGGTTCAACCAATAGATATATTCGTAGAATATGTAGGAGCCAATATGGACATCCAGGTCCCGCTATTGGTTATTTACCAGAGAATGTATCAGGTCATGTCTGCATAGTTCTCGAACCCGCAGGGTGTGCACACTTAAGGTTCGGTGACATTTCCATATAGTTGATTTATAGGTGTTGGTGACCGAAGGTTGTTTAGAGTCCCGGATGAGATCATGGATATCACGAGGGGCTCCAGAATGGTCCGGAGGTAAATATTCATATATAGGGAGTCCTATTTTGGTGACCGAAAAAGTTTCGGACTCATCGGTAGTGTACCCGGAGAGCCGGGAGGGTACCGGGGACTATCGTGAGAGGTGTCACGCCCCGAGGGGCCTCATGGGCTGTGGGAGGATACAAACCAGCCCCTAGTGGACTGGCCTAAGCCCCCACTAAGGCCCATGAGGTTTGAGAAAGAAAAAACCAAAGGTGGTAGAGGAGGAAAGGGTTTCCAAGTGGAGAGGAGGAATCCTACTCCTAGTAGGACAGAGTAGGACTCCCCCACCTCCAATTTCGGCCAAACCTTGAGGGTTTGAGGCTGCCTCCTCCCCTCCCTCCCTCCTATATATACTAGAGGAACTAGAGGAAGCCCTAACCCTAATTGCCATGTGCTCCCTCTACTTCTCTCTAGATCCGCTTCTCCTCTAGTCTAGTTCGGCGGTGCTTTGGCGAAGCCCTGCTGGATTAGTTCACATGCACCACCACCACACCGCCGTGATGGAGAACTCATCTACCTCCCCGCCCCTCTTGCTGGATCAATAAGGCAGGGATCGTCATCGAGCTGTACATGTGCTGAACGCGGAGGTGTCTTCCGTTTGGCACTAGATCAGGATGGGATCGCGAGACGGATCGTGATGAGATCGCGAGATGGGCTACAATTTGGATCGCGAAGATGCTCCACTGCATCAACTATCTTATATATGCTTCTGCTTAGCGATCTACAAGGGTATGTATATTCACTCTCCCCTCTCGTAGATGATCATCACCATGGATAGGTAATGCGTGTGCGTAGGAAATTTTTTGCTTCCCATGCAACGCTCCCCAACACTTGTATATGTCAGAAGGCGGTCAAAGGGGTGGCATAAGTGTTGGAACATGTCCCTATCAAAGTGACCCACGCAATGAAAGACACTCTGATGGCCCCATATGATCCAAAAGAGGTCCAATCGACCCTATTCCAAATGTTTCCAACAAAAGCACCTCGACGAGACGGGTTCCCTGCCCATTTCTTCTAGAGACATTGGGACATTTGTGGCAAAGAGGTCACGAAGGCGGTGCTAAGCATTGTGAGAGGTGAAGAGATCCCTGGGGGCCTTAATGATACATTGCTGGTATTGATTCCTAAGGTACCAAACCCCACGCTACTATCTCAATTTCTCCCTATGAGCTTATGTAACTTGTTTTATAAGATCGCCTCGAAGGTGCTATCCAACCGCCTCAAGCTGATTCTTACGGATATCATCTCCTATGAACAATCGACTTTCGTCTCAGGAAGGCAAATCACAGATAACATTATCTCTGCTTATCAATGTTTGCATTTTATGAAGCGTAACAAAGCCAAGAGAAACAGTTTCGCTACACTGAAACTTGACATGATGAAAGCATACGATCGGGTGGAATGGTCCTATCTGAAAGCACATATGCTCCCATGGTTATTTTGATAATTCATGGCATCATACATTGTCTCTTGGACTAACACTTTTACCTAGATATTTCAGGAGTAGTCCATGG